>NC_092876.1:371918473-373300973 GCF_028372415.1 Notamacropus eugenii | reverse complement strand
AAGCCACCTAACTTTTTAAGCCTCAGTTTCCCACTATAAAACAAAAGCAGTGGTCCTTATCTCACAAGGTTGTTGTAAGACTCAGTTGCAATAATGTATAGGAACAAATGAGATATTTGTGAAGCACTTAGCACAGTGCTTAGCACATGGTAGGTGCTTAATAAATATTTATTGATTGATATGTGTGTGTATACAAATATATATCAGTCAATCAATCAACATATGCTTATTAATATGCCAAGTACTGGGAATACCAATGCAAAGTATAAAACTCTTGAGGAATTTACATTGTTACAAGGGAGACAAAAAAAGGAGAGGAAAAGGAGGGAGGAAATGGAATAAGTATTTATTAAGTTCCTGTGTGCCAGTCACTGCACTAAGCACTTTAAAATTATCATCTCATTTGATCCTCACAGCAACCGTCAAAGGCAGGTACTATCATTATCCCCATTTTACAGAAGATTGAAGCAGGCAAAAATGACCTAACCAGTCTGAGTCTGGATTTTAACTCAGGTACTCCCAATTCCAGAACTAGCACTGTCCATTGTACCACCTGGCTACCTCAAATTCCATACACAATTATAAGAATTCTGTAAAATTACATATAGAATAAATATAAAAAGAATAAATAAGGTGGAGAAAACACTAGCAGATGGGGGGATGGGAAATCTTTCATATTGAAGATAGTCAGAGCCCAGTCTTGAAGAAAAAGAGATTCTAAGGGGGAAGAATGCAATAGTAGCAGCAATAGCAATTGACTACAGTGAATCCCAGACACTGCAGTCAAGAATACAACTTTTTAAAGGTTTTAGGCAGAAATTGCCATAAGTACTACAAGTTTTTGAAGGGGACACAAGGAAACCTGGGAAAATGATAGAAGAACAAGGGCAGCATAGATAGCCAACAAGCAAGAGAATGGTTACCAAGACTGTGATGAGGACCAAGAAACCAGAACGGGCAAACAAGAAGCTGTCTGACTAGGGTCAAAGGGAATAGCCAGGAATAACTCCCAGCCAGTCAACTAGCATCTATTAATCACCTATTATGTGCCAGGCACTGTGCTAAGTTACAGGGATACAAAGAAAGTAAAAAAATAGTCCCTGCTCTCAAGAAATTCACGTGGAGACAACATGTAAACAACTATGACAAATAATCTATATACAGGATACATCAGAGATAATAAAAAAGGGAGATAAGCATTAAAGGGAATCATAAAAAGATTCTTAAAGAAGGTGGGTCATGAGACATGAAAGAAACAGGGAATCTAGGAAGCAGAGATGAGGAAGAAGAGATTTCCAGGCACAGGGAACAGCAAAAAAATTCTCAGAGCTGGGAGATGGGTATATCATGATAACTGAGTAGGTAGCCAATTGTTGCAGAAGAGTTTGACTAAGTATCAATGACACTACTGGGAAATGACCGTGGTGGTGGTGTTCTCTGAGAATATGCCAGCAATAGGATGCAGGGCATCCTGAATCCTAGATGGTTGTCTCTGAGATCACCTTTGACAGAATGAATAACTTGGAGTTTCCTGAGCATCTAGCTTTGGGGTGGTCCATTTTAGATTTACAAGTACCCAATCCATCAGGAAGGTGGAAGGAATGGTTCTGATCATCTGGGAAGGTAGCATTACTACATCCTTTGACCCAAGAGTTCTTAGAGTCTATCCTAGGAAGTGGTGCTGTCTTCTCAGTATAGATTAGGGGACTCCAAAGCAAGCTAATTCAGTGTGTAACCTGGCTCCCAAATAGATGATGTGGAAAAGGGACAAACGCATCCTTTGTGTATTTGAAGAGAGTTGTAACTTCTGGTTGACGGAGGAAATGCTGATCACAATGCTGCTTATAGCTTGATTGAGCTGGTTTGAGATATTATTCATGAAAAATACATTGAGAAAGGATCTCTAGAGAGGAAATGGAGAAATAGCTCAAAGAGGGAATAATATACATATTCAGTTGGGTATAGAAATCTATCTTACCCTGAAGAAAAGTAGGAGGGGAAGGGGATAAGAGAAGAAGTAGGAAGTGATAGAAGGGAGGGCAGATTGGGGAATGGGTTGTCAGAAACAAAACACTTTTGAGGAGGGACAGGGTGAATGGAAGTATGTGTGTGCCCCCTCCTTTCCTACAGAGGTGAGGAGTGCCTACTGGGGGTCACCTGGGACAGCATTATTGCTCCATTGTCACTTTTTCAAAAACAAAGTGCCCTGTTGTTAGAAGCTTCAAAATAAACCACAAATAAAATAAGCAAAGATTCCTAGAATAATATTCTGCCAACAGTCTAACAAATAGCCATGGAAAACAGTCAGGAACTTATAAAAAATAATATATCACAGTCAAATGCTACCAAATTTTCTGGTGGTCACAAGAATAGACATTATGTAGAATTATCCATGAAGATATTAAAAAGGTCCCATCCACCATTCACAGAGAAACTATTGGAAGAAAAAAAGTGGCTCATATGGGCCATATCTAGGGACTCATTTGTACAAAGAGGAAATTGTGTTTTGCTCTCTTCCTAGGCAGTCAGAGAAATCAGGCAAACCTGCATTGTCACTAAGGAATTGGGGGGAGGGTAGGTAGCTCCTCTGCAATTGGTTTATAATATGCTACTTTCCTGTACATATTTTGTGTGAATATTCAGTTTATAGTATATAACTTTGCCCTATGTACTGTTGCTACATGTACTATGTCTGCATTTTCCAGTTTATTTCATGCAATTTTAATGTAAATGGTATCTAATTTTTGACTACATATATTGTATATTTTACATAATTATCTGTGCCTGTGTTATCCACCAATTGATTAGCATTTATGATGTACAGTTAAAAACTATACCTATACAATAAAGTGTGATTTGTAGGGCCTGTAAATATGCAGAGTGTAGGCAAGGTAGGAATTTAAGTGCATTTGCAGGATACCCGACTTCTTCAGTTTGGCTAAATTAAGTTTCAAACTAATCTGTATGGCCCTGGCATTGGTGACCAGGGGTAAGATAAAAGCTGCAAGGAATTTGCCCACCTGAAACCAAATGTCAAAAGGAATTTCTAAAGGAGTTTCCACTGAGGAAAGCAAGTCATTAAAAAGAAAGACAATCTCTTGAACTCTTCCTTGTGTTGATTGAGAGCAGCTATGGGTCTGACTAACAAAAGTGCTGAAAATGCTCAAAGCCTATCTATAAAAGGTCTCACCAAAAACAAGAAATTTTAAAAATCTATAAATACTCCTCTTCCAGAGAAAAGTAACTTCTATTTAAAATATATAATCAGCTACATGGCAGAAGAGTGATTTTCCTCAAAACTCTCTGGCTCCAAAACCTTGGATAAAGAAAGTATATACCAGATAGAGAGTAATTAAAGCTTAATCCACAAAGTTAAAAGACAGAAAGTAGGTTAAAAAATTGAATGACAGGAGTATTCACAGAAATCACACTTAGTGTTCCTACTCTCAACTAACTCACATGCCAAATACAGTGAGCAATCTCATAGTCCTATGCCTTTGGATATGGTATGGCTATGAGAGTCCCTACCTAGTCTCCCAAAGGAAGTGAATAAGCTTGAAGTTTTTCTTACGAGGGGAAGCAGATGCTAAATCTACCTAGTCACAGGAAAGAAAGGAAGAGTAAATGATTTGGGGAAAGGGTACAAAACACAATATAGAGTCAGACAGAGTAGTAAAAGAAATTCTGTGCCCAAAGAAAAAGAACTGGAAGCCTATTTGAGTCCTACGAAATTATAATTAGCATTGGGATAAAAATTGAGAAAATACTTCATTAAAGAATTACTTCATTAAAGAGGTAAGAAGAACAGTTGTAGAATATAGTATATGCTGTCAAATATGGTCACTGTACTGATTGGTCTTGCTGAATTACTTCTTTTTCATGCTTTGAAATAAGATACAAGATGGGTCACTGGTTCGGAAAAATAAGTTGTGTGTATTCAGAAACAAATGTGACGTAAAAACAAAAGGTATTGAAGATGGCAGAGTGAAAGCACTCTCCCCCCAAGCCCAGTCAAATACCTGTAAAAAATGACTCTTAAATTCTGGAACTGCAGAACTCACAGAATGATGGAGTGAAGCAAATATCCAGTCCAAGACAGCCCGGAAAATCAACAGGAAGCATCTAGGGGAGCAGAGAGCACAGTCCAGCCTGGGTCACTCTGGCACAGACGGGATTTTACCAGGTTTGGGGGGGGGGGGAGGAACTTAATCTCTGGCACCTGTGGTGGTTTCCAGACTTCACAACCTTAAAACACCAAGGACAAAGGTCAATGGAAAAAACTATGGAACCTCTGTGAGAGAGTAGAGTGGTCTGACTCTAGTCCCAGGACAGTGAAGGGGGTGGAGGAGCCCACAGCAGGAGTAGGGGCAGCAGCAGCAGCTGTTTGTGGAGCACTAGGCCCACAGATTGTAGGGGGATTGAGAGCCTGACAGTACAGCTCCCCACTCCCACTGGAAGCAGGAACCTTGACAAAGAGCTCAAAAGTCAAGTAAATGACTGGGGAAATGAACAAAAACTGTAAAAAGAATTAGACCATAGAATCTTACTTTGATGAAAAGGAAGGCTAAACTATACAAACAGAAGAAGACAACAAAGTCAAAGTTCCTATACCCAAAGCCTCCAAGAAAAATATGAATTGAAGTCAGGCCATGGAAGACCTCAAAAAGGATTTTGAAAATCAGCTAAGAGAAATAGAGGAAAAATTGGGAAGAGAAATGAGAGTGATGCAAGAAAATCGTGAAAAACAAGTCAATTGTTTGCTAAAGAAGACCCCAAAAATGCTGAAGAAAATGGCATTTTAAAAAATAGACTAACCCAAATGGCAAGAGAGATCCAAAAAGCTAATGAGAAGAATGCCTTAAAAAGCAGAATTGGCAAATGAAAAAGCAGGTCCAAAAGCTCACTGAAGAAAATAATTCCTTAAAGATTAGAATACAGCAGATGGAAGCTAATGACTTTATGAAAAATCAAGAAATTATAAAATATAACCAAAGGAGTGAAAAAATAGCAGACAGTGTGAAATATCTCATTGGAAAAAGAACTGACCTGCAAAATGGATCCAGGAGAGAAAATTTAAAATTATTGAACTACCTGAAAGCTATGATCAAAAAAAGAGGCTAGATATCATCTTTCAAAAAATTATCAAGGAAAACTGCTCTGATATACTAGAACCAGAGGGAAAAATAGATATTGAAAGAATACACCAAATACCTCCTGAAAGAGATTCCAAAAGGAAACCTCCTAGGAATATTATAGTCAAATTTCAGAGCTCCCAGGTCAAGGAGAAAATATTATAAGCAGTCAGAAAGAAACAATTTGAGTGTTGTGGAAATACAATCAGGATAACACAAGATCTAGCAGCTTCTACATTAAGGGATCAAAGGACTTGGAATATGATATTCCAGAGATCAAAGGAGCTAGAATTAAGACCTAGAATCACCTAGCCAGCAAAACTGAGTATAATACTTCAGGGAGGAAAATGGTCATTCAGTGAAATAGAGGACTTTCAAGCATTCTTGATGAAAAGACCAGAGCTGAATAGAAAATTTGACTTTCAAACACAAGAATCAAGAGAAGCATGAAAAAGTAAACAGGAAAAAGAAATCATAAGGGACTTACTCAAGTAGAACTGCTTACATTCCTACATGGAAAGAACTTATTTAAAACTCTTGAGACTTTTCTTAGTATTAGGGTAGTTGGAAGGATTATATACATATAGACAGAGGGCACAGGATGAGTTGAATAGGAAGGGATGATATCTAAAAAAATAAAATTAAGGGATGAGAGAGGAATATATTGGGAGGAGAAAGGGAGAAATAGAATGGGACAAATTATCTCCCATACAAATAAGGCAAGAAAAAGTTTTTTCAATCGAGGGGAAGAGGAGGGAAGTGAGAGGGAAAAAGTGACCTTTACTCTCATCACCTTTGGCTTAAGGAGGGAATAATATGCACACTCAGTTGGATATGAAATTTTATCTTATACTACAGAAAAGTATAGGGGGAGGTGGGAGGCAGGGGGGATAGAAGGGAGGGCAAATGAGAGGAAGGATGATTAGAAGTAAACACTTTTGGGGAGGGATAGGGTCAAATGAGAGAATAAAATAAAAGAGGGGGCAGGATAGAATGCAGGGAAATATAGTTAACTGCCAGGCCTAGAGGCCTGAGGGCTACCCGAGTCTTACCTTACCTTGCAGGTCTTCGGTTGGCCAAACCGGATAAACGTATGAGAGAAGAGACTTTCCGGAGTCGAACAAGGGTTAGGCTTTATTCAGGGTCCTGGTTACATGTGCAGGAGGAACTCTTCCTTAGGAGGGAGAGAGAAGTCTCCCAAGGAGGCAAGATCTTGCAGTAAGAGATTGGAAGCAGAAGTGGAAGTGGGGAGAGAGGGGGAAGGGAGAGCGAAGAGAGGAAAAGGGAAGAGGCGCCTTCTGTCCTGTAAGGGCCCCTCCAGCGCTAAGAGCGCCTTCAGGCTTTCCTGACCCTAATTAAGCTCTCCAGCCGTGTAGTTTGCACCTGAATACCGTGCCTGTTAGATAACAATAGGTGTGCCCAGATCCGGGTCAGTCTCAAGGGCGGGGATGCTCCTCCCATCACGTTTCTCACGGGAAGAGGCGGAAATACATGAGATAGCTCGGTCTCACTCCTCGATTCCCTGCTGTTTTCTGGGGGGCCTCATGAGAACTCTAAGATTTAGAAGTTCCCACCTTTACCCGCCCGAGACTGTCCACATGGAATTGAGCTTCCACCCCCAACAGTTAATCTTTCACAACATGACTGTTATGGAAGTATTTTGCATAACTACACATATATAATCTATATTGAATTGCCTGCCTTCTCAGTGGGGATGGGTGGGGAGGGAGGAACGGAGACAAATTGGAACTCAAAGTTTTAAACACAAATGTTAAAAATTGTTTTTACATGCCACTGGGAAATAAGATATACAGGCAATGGGGTATAGAAATCTGTTTTTTCCTATAAGAAGATAGAGGGGAAGAGGATAAGAGAAGGGAGGGGTGTGATAAAAGGAACAGTAGATTGGGGGAAGGAGTAATCAGCATGCATGCTGTCTTGGGGTGGGCAGAGGGGAGAGATGGGGATAAAATTTGGAACTCAAAATCTTGTGGAAGTGAATGTTGAAAACTAAAAATAAATTAATTTTAAAAAACAAAAGTCATTTAAAAAATTATTTTTTTAAAAAAGCATGAGCAAGAGAATGTGAAACATTTCATAAGAAAAACAACTGATTTGGAGAACAGATCAAGAAGAGAAAACATGAGAATAATCACATTACCTGAAAGCTATGATCAAAAAAAAGAATCTTGATACAATAATATAAGAAATGATTAAAGAAAATCATCCTAAACACTAGAACAAGAAAGGAAAGTAGAAATAGAAAAAATCCACCAATCTCCACCTGAAAGAGATCCTACAAGGAAAAGTCACAGGAATATAATAGTCAAAATCCAAAACCCCCAGTTCAAGGATAAAATATTATGAACAACAAGAAAAAAACAATTTAAACATGGCAGTGCCGGAATTAGAATCACAGAAAACCTAGCAGCAGCACCACTAAAAGACTGCAGGTCTTAGAACACTATATATCAAAGAGCAAAATAACTGGGATTCCAACTGAAAATATAACCAGCAAAGCATAATCCTGAATGAAAAAAAAAATGGATATTTAACGAATTGTCAGACCTTCAGGACTTTGTTTAAAAAAAAATCTGAACTTAATAGAAGATTTGACATCTAAGAACCAAGAGAAACATAAGGTACAAGGGATCTAATAAGGACAGACTATTTATTTTTTATGTGTGTCCAAGATTGTTATTAGTAATTGGGTGGTTCATAAGAAAGATTGGGGTAGACATGATCATGATATGATTTCCAAAACTAAAACCATTCAGGAACAGCTAAAAAGAGTAACTTGCTCTATACAAATGAGGTGCAAGAGGTTAGAACTGATAGATAGGAATCAGATGGGGAAGGAGAGATGCTGGTTCTGGAAACCTATTTTCATCAGGAATGTGTTTGAGAGGGAACAATACATATGCATCTAGAGGATCATAAAAGTCTTCTAAATTTAGAAAGAAATAAAATGCTAAGGGGATAGGGAAGGTGAGAGTATAAGGGAGGGATCTTTAAAGAGAAGGTGAGGGAATAATTTAAAGGGGGATAAAGAAGGGTATTTAGAATGGGAATAGAAGGACAGAGGAGGGAGCTTTAGGAGGTGAGGGAATAGGTCAAAGTGATGTATAAAAAGGGTATTTAGATTTATGGGAATGGGAAGATAAGGGAGGGATGGGGATAGGTTAAACAATAGGGCAAGGTAGAGGGTAGACATAAAGTGGAGGAGTCAGGAGGGATAGGAAATAACACATATGCACAAATATAAAAGCAAAGATTAGGAGTAGAATCTCTTAGGGAAAATATATGTTTATATATGTATGCATATATATATATGTAAGTGTGCATATATCAATATCTATATATACATATATCTATACTTAATTGTAGTGGGGAATTTGAAGGGGAGCAAAAAGGAGGAAAGGAACAAAGTAAAAAGCATACAGCAGAGAACAAAAGAAAACCTACAAGTAAGCAAAGAAAAGATGGACAGTTAACACAATGTACAGTATTTAATATATAGGCTTTCTTGAAATGCAAATTTATTGCTATATATTTTAAATCCTCTCATGTTCTGCTGTGCACATGACGTTTTTTTCTTTTCTTGTTTTATATTTGTTTTAATATTTAAGTTTATGTTTCTTTTTCTTTTCTTGTGTATTTAAGTTTTAGTATTCAAGTCTAAAATAAAATATTAAAATAAATAAAAGAGTGGGCAGGAAAAAAGAAATTTACATGATAACTTTATTATACCTTTAAAAGGAATAGCAAGTTTTACATAATGGATTTGCAGTTTCACATTCTTTTTATTACAACTGTTGTTATGTTATGGAAATGCTTCTGTTAGTTCATAAATTAAAAATAAATAAATGTAGGGGGAAAAGAAGAGTGATCAGAGAACAGTTTTTGTTCTGAACTTATCATGTTCATAGACCAGAAATACTGAAAGGGTAGCAAATAGATATAATTATAGCCTGCCATTTCTCTTGGAGATTTAAGGAATAATTACTTAGCCTAGCTGTCCCAGATCTTGCCTGCCTTTCTCCTCAAGCTAACATGCTGGCAGTGCATACACAGCCCTCCTCCTACTCTCTCATGGCTGGGCCAGATCATGCCATTTGCAAGCTGTATCTATATATTTAGGAGACCTACACAAACATACTTGGACATGTGGGCACATAATATTAAAAATGTGAAATTCCCTCAGAATCGTTACTATCCAATTCATTATCCACGGTGGAGGAACAGTTCTTCTGACACCTAAAATCAATGTTAAATAATGACAGTTTCCAACTCAACAGAAATTTTACAAAGGGACTGGATGAGCATGCATTGGCACAGGCTTATCTGGACCAGGAGAGATCCCAATATATGCCATTGTTTGTTCCAAATCAAGGTACAAGGAAACATAAATTAAAAAGCCAGATCCAAGGAACTGAGGTAGAAACAGATACCCTAGGGCAGGATTCATATGCACCAAGCAATGTCCCAATATGGTAGGAGCACACCTTGCATTGCAAGGAAACTAACTTTGAGTGTCACACACCCCAAGTCCTTATTTGGTGCATAACTCACAGGATTTGAAGGAGTTAATCTCAGTGCCTTACTCAGCTTCTAAGTGGAATAACTAAATGAAGTCGCTTTACATGTCTTTCTTCAGTGCATTTGATTGAAATACTCTATATTCCCAGCAAAGAACATTACTGTGGACCAAGGAGTCCTTGTGTTCCACTCCAAGAGCATTTGCATTCAGGTGGTGGTTAATGGAGGGAGGCCACCCCAGTAGGCAGATCACAATGCCCTCCTTTCTCTACATTTAGAAATATCAATAATTGTGCAATAATTGGTTCTGTTCTCCAGGAAGGATGACATACATTATGTACCAAACTCTACAAAGTTAAAATGTAGCATGCCTATAAGTTGGATTGAAGTGGTTTAAATTAGAATTAAATGATTTAAATTAAATTAAAATACATGCCTATAAGTGGTTTAAATTAGAATACTGGACACAAAGGAATGCTTTCAAAAGTCACTTCACTCTGTGCCACATGTCAGTTTCTTCTCTCATCCTGGTCAGATGAATGGATTCATTCATTCACCATCTATTCCATGTAGGGCTATGTCTATAATGTGGGAGATACAAAGAAATGGACCCTGACCTCACGAAGTTTAAAATCCACTAGAGGAGATAACAAAGGGTTACAAGTATATAAAGATATTGTAAGAGACATAAAAAGTGATATTTGGTTAAGGGAAGGCAGAGATCCTTTGATATGGGAAGGGACATTGAATTTAGAGTCAGAAAATTAGGATTTGAATCTCTCCTGTGCTGAATCAGTTCTCTAGGCCTCAGTTATCTCATCTGTAAAATGAGGTTAGACTAAATCACCTAGCTCCAAATCCTATCATCTCTCATCTATGGCTTCTTCTAGCTGAGGAGATGGAGAAGTTCTCTTAGATGGGATGATATCTGGGCGGGAATCAGGCAGGTAGAACTAAGGGACATAAGACTTCAAAAAAAATTCATAAGGAGAACTCTCAGAGAGCTTCCTAAAGAGATAATAATATATCCCTTGTTTCAGTTGTGCCTGACTCTTTGTAACTCTATTTGGGATTTTCTTAGCAAAGATACTGGAGTGGTTTGCCGTTTCCTTCTCCAGCTCATTTTACATTTGAGGAAACTGAGGCAAACAAGATTAAGTGATTGGCCCAGGATCACACAGCTAGCAAGTATCTGAGGCCAGATTTGAACTCAGGAAAATGAGCCTTCCTGACTCCAGGTCAGGCACTCTATCCACTGTACCACCTAGCTATACCACATTATTATTGGGATAGTATAAGAAGAGAAAAATATTCAACAAATATTTATTGTGACTATTATATTCAAAACATCATGGGGCATACAAAGACAAAGAAAACTTAGTTCCTATTCTCTCAAAGCTTACTTGTAGTCTAATAGAAGACACCAAATGTATGCACAGAGAACTACAAATCAAGGTAGAAAGTAAATGTGACCTTAGTTCAGAGGAGGGAGAACTCACTTCTAACTGGAGAGAAGGTTTACCCAGTATAAGAAATGAGTTCCCAAGAGATCTAACTTCACTGAAAATCTCATTTAGGTATAAACCGTACAAAACTGAGAATAAACAAAGATTATTCTTCATTGCAACAACTTTTTAAAATATGATGTTTTGTTTATTTCATTTCTCTATAATTGTAATAAAGAATAAAATTACTCTCTAGGCAGTAGTTGAGCCAGCACTTGCAATTAGAAGCTCCAATTCTCTCTTGATTCACCTTATGACTTGTCAGACTTCAAAAATTCTACCAACCCTGCAATACCCTTTTCCTCCATAAGAGTTGCCCATTTTGGTTACGCATGCTGTCATGGGTCTATGTAGATGTGACTCCCAGAGACAAATCAATTGATATCTTGCCTCTCCTCCAAGAGAGATTTTGATTCCTGGCAGGAGGGGAGCAGAAGATTGGTGGCCAGAAACTGGTCACTGTGCTTTCCTCAAAGAAAAGGGGTGTGTGGCTAGAATTCTGTCTGCTCTCCTAAATATTGTTAGTCTAAAGGAAATGATTTTTAGGTTCAATCTGTTCTATGAATCAATTTCCCTTAACAGGGAAGGAGTGCCCCAAGCTGTAGATCCAAGCCTTAACTTTTTTCCCACCAGATGCCAGTTCTACAAAGACCACATATAGTAAGAGGCAAATAAGCCTATTTATCCAAGTAGTTAGAAAATAGAAACAAAAAAAGATGTACAAATTAGATTATACCAGACAATACATAGAATAAATGAACTTTGTTGAAAGAGATCTATCTCAGCCCAACCAAGAGGGAGAATCCTATATCACATCCCAATAAGAAAAATCCCCAAATTTTCTAGTGTAGCAAACTGAAAGTAGGAACATGATTGAGGTGCTAGCTCTTTGACATCTTAGCTTCTTCCTGAAGTCTTTTTCTCTTTCCTGGACCTCTCATGAAGAAAATCTGGAAGTATTTGTCTTTTCTCTGAAACTGGAAGTTGGAAGACCCAAATGGCTCTCTTTTCTCCCAAGGTCTCACCAATTTCACTCCTTACACAGGTACAAAGCATTGAACAACAACAATTTAGAATTCCTTCCTCACCCATGAAATTGCTCTAATTCTTAATCCAGTGATTTTTCTATTGTCACACTGCCTCTAAATAAAAACAATTTAATTTTTTCAAATTAATTGACTATTCTGGCTAATTGAGTTCAAATACACATATTACATGTGGACTCTCCATTTTTCAAAGAACTTACTTAAATATTTAAGTCAGAAGTTCTGAAACTTTTTTGTGTCATGGATTCCTTTGGTTGTTGGGAAAACCAATGGACCTCTTCTCCAAACATTGTTTTCAAATATTAAAGGAAATTAAATATTTCAGTTAGAAATTAGTGAAAATTGAAATATAGTTCTTTTCCTCTCCAAGTTTATGGGCCCTCTTAAATTTAGCCATGGATATCAAAGAGTTCATGGAACCCAGGTTAAGAACACTTGCTTTTTGTCCATTTAGGTATCTCAAGTCTTTACCACCATAGCAAATAGCTTTCATAAATGGAAAAAATCCATTATGTGGTGACCAATCTTCTGGTAATGGGACTCTCTGCATTTAATCAAAGTTGATCTTTGGCTAACAGAATGCAGCCTATCACCAGTCTCATATTTAAGACATTTCCATCTTGGTAGGATCTATCAGAGTTTATGCCCTATTGGCATATTATTAAGAACCCAGAGATTCTTCCATGACAACATGAGATATCATAGTAGAATGTTATCAGAATTTTCAAACAATTTGAATATACTAACATCTCAGTACCTTATAACTTTACTAAACATAATTCAGTCTTTATATGCCAGTGAACAAGGCATTTTGGTATCTTTCTATTCTTTGGAGTTTTCATTATGAGCCTCTATTATCGTAATATGATATTTCAAACAAAGTATTTGAGCTTTCTAGTTGTTTGTATTGTGGATGAGTAGAAGTTTGTTATATTTAAAAATTAGAAAGCATCTCATAGTTTAAAAGTATTTTACAAGTATTTTTACTAGCTACTATCTGCAGTGAACATTCCCTGGAACATTTTAAAAGTTCGAGTGAAGGATCATTTTATCTGAACAACAAAACATAAAATCTAAGAAACAGAGTTTAGTTATAATGGAATGGAATCTACAACAGAGTTAATATGACACTTAATGGTATGATAATAATTATCTTACTGTATGATAATTCAGCATAAATGACAAACATTTCACATAAATGACTGTAATTCTTTAAGACTTCAACGGCAGAATCAGTCATTTATGTGACTCTTGCTTATCATTTATGCTTAATCAATTTTTAATCAAAGCAAATGGAATCATTTATGAGTCCTAAAGGAGAGCTACCCAACCTAATACCTTACCTACACACATACATGCACACCATCACCAGCACAACCACATTTCCTTACCCCTTTCTTCAAAACTACATTTGCCTGCCCCATTCCCTTAATTGATGCTAAGATCCATTCTTCTCCCCAAGATTCTCTCTTCCAAGATGCAATTGTGTCCTCTTGCCCCTAAATAAGTATACAATCCTTTTTAAGCCCTCCACCAGTTGCCTCCCTGAGTCACAGATTAGTTCCAGCATTAAGATCCCCCTCCTTCACCTTCCCCCAATGAGAAAAAATAAATTAAGGACTGTCTGTGACCTAAAGATGGCTCTACCCATGGTAGACCTCTTCCTGAAACTGACATCTGTTCTTAGGAATGTTTAGAATAGTTAATCTAGCAAAGATGGGCTAGAAACTGATATTCTCATTTTCTTCTGGATATAGTTTACTCCATTATTTCCATTCCATGTCCATAGGTGAAAAAACCTCAAATCTTGACCTGAGAGGCTCTGTTAAAAGAACAGAGCAATCTGCCAAGGCTTGTATTCTTCAGTCTTTATATCTTACTACCATATTTCTCAAATGAACTATGTCTTTTCTGTTCTTCTAAAATGCCTAAAAAAAATTATTTATCACATTTACTTGGTCATATAAGAAACCACAAAACCTTTTCAAAAGATAATGTCCAAATTTATGCCTTGGTTTGCCCCTTTTGTTGGTCATGTTCATTATTCAGTTTTCATAACAGGAAACTGTGACCATTTTTGCTAACCTCCCAAAATAAAGAGTTTGTCGTTCTTTGCACTCTCTCCTTATCAACCATATTTTTGAAAGAATTCTTTCCCCATTAAATGGAAAAGTATCTATTTTGAGATATCCAAAATAGAAACAAAAATATTCTAGATCTCATTAATAAACTGCCAGAATTTCTTTGCTTCCAAATGATTAAAAAAAGAAACACATTTTTCCCCACTGGAACTCTGTCCCATGCATCTTTTCAAGAAAATAATGATGTTCTGTGGATATATTAACAACCAAATGAAATTTCTCAATCCTACTCATACACATTCTTTTTTTCTGTTGCTTAACTCTCATTTCCATTCTTTAAATTATAAGAATTTCAATTTTACTCTTTCAGCTAAAAGTTCCTCATCCAATTCAGATTGCAGCCCTTGCATGTCGCAGTAAATTATATCCAAAATTGCTCTGGTCTAAGAAATTCATCATCTCCATTGACCTTTTCAAACTTAGTCCATGAATAAGTAGAAAAGAGTCAGATATGAGAAATATTATAGACATAGAAATGGCAAGATTTAGCAACTATTAGATATGTTGAGTGAGGGAGAGTGAGATGGTAGAAGATAATTCTAGGCTTACAAACCTGGAAGACCAGGAGAATGATAGTACCTTTAACAGAAATAAGGAAGTTTGAAAAAGTGAGTTAGGTAGAGAATGACAAGGAGTTCTGTTTTGGACATAGTGAGTTTGAAAAGGCTCTGGGACATTCAGCTTGAATACCCAATAGATAAATAGTGATGCTGGGCTGAAGCTCAGAGGAGAGACTAGGGCCAGAGCCATATGTCTTAGGGGAGGGGGAATCCACTCCAAAATGAAGCAGCATTTGATGACTAATTAGAGATATAATCCTATGAACACATTGCTTTTATATGTAGCAACCCCATGCTGCTTCTGAGCATTCCATGGCATTTTATAGCCCTTTCTGGCTTGGGGTCTTGCTCTATGTCTGTAGGGAAAGAAATAGAGTAAATTTACTTTCACAGATTCTTCTACCCATGTGACTTCCTTATTGAGTTCTTCACCATGGGTGATGGCTAGGTCATTTTTATGATCTGCACTTTACAGATATGTTTTTCCTTACTAAGCAGAAAATTTTTTCCATTCCCATAGAGGGCATTAAGTTCACAGCTTGGAAATCTTCCTAGGTAATTGATTTGCCAGTATTAGAAATATGCTTTGGTTTGCTGGCAATATGCCAGAGCTTGTATTCTTCAGTCTTTATATCTTACTACCATATTTCTCAAATGAACTATGTGCCTAGAGCTATGGTAGCTCCTGGCTCCAGGCTCAGCACTTGTATTTACTGTACATATATAAATAAATAAATATTACATAAATAATTTACATATATAAATATGGATATTATACACACATCTAAATATATACATGTAATAGAAATGTATATGTATGAAATATATATAGCATAAATATGAAGTCAATAAATGCAGTTTATTATTTATTATTAACAAAAGAGTTAAATACAAGGTAGTTTGGGAAAGAAGGCAGTACCGGTTGGGAAGACCAAGAAAGACTTCTGGCAAAATATGTTTGGTAGCCATCTTCCCCCAAATGAGAAGTTTGTAAGTCACATGGAAGGACAATTCATATACATGACAGAGGATAGAACCATAGTAAGGAGCACTGTAGTAAAGCAGGCAGAAAGAATGTTAGAGTGAGGACACCTGGTTTTGAATCTCCTTTCCAACACTTTGTCTCCAAGTGCTGGCAAAAAAGAGCCTGAATTTTCTCATTTGTAAAATGGAGGAAACAGTATCCGTACTGCCTCCCTCACAGGGCTGTTATGAAGAAATGAAGTACTTTATTGAAGTATCACCAAATACGAGAAACAAATGATAGATTAAACCACTTTCAGATAAGGGGGAGGATCATGTGAGCTGAAGTTATTAGTGAGAAGAAGGGTTGTGTTTAGCCATGGCCAACTCTTGGTGACATCATTTGGGGCTTTCTTGGCAAAGATACTGGATTGGTTTGCCATTTCCTTCTCTAGCGTATCCCTGTTTTACAGATGAGGAAGCTGAGACAAACAGATGTTAATTGACTTACCCAGAATTACATAATTAGTAAGCATCTAAGGCTAGATTTGAACTCAGGTATTCCTGACTCCAGGCCTTGCACTCAATCCACTGCACCACTTTGTTGCCCACAAGCTGAGTCTTAGAGGATGAGTGCAATTTGTATAGACAAAGGAAGAATGGTCTATGATGGAATAGCATTAGTAAAGTCACAAAGTCAGGAATTGTTAACATTCTTTGGGAGTAAGGGAAAGGTTTGGATGCAGGAGGAGAAAATTGACACTGGCCTGACTAAAGTCAAGGATTTTTGGCCTGACCATGTGATTCCACTATTCACCTCAAATGTGGCTACCTATAACTCCTAACATCAAATATAAACTACTCTCTTTAGGCTTTTAAATCCTATACAATATGGACCCAGCCTATCTTTTCAGACTCAGTAGACATTACTATTCATTTTGATCTCCAAGCTATAACCAGACTAACCTTCTCTCTGTTCCTCACTCACGATCCTCCAATGATCACATCTGTGTCCTTGCACTGGCTATCATCCTCTAAGACTCAAATGCCCCCCCTTCCTTACTTCCACCTCTAAAAGTCACTCTCTCCCTTTAAGATTCAGTTTAAGTTTCATATTTTGCCAGAAGTCTTTCTTGGTCTTCCCAACCGGTACTGCCTTCTTTCCCAAACTACCTTGTATTTAACTCTTTTGTTAATAATAAATAATAAACTGCATTTATTGACTTCATATTTATGCTATATATATTTCATACATATACATTTCTATTACATGTATATATTTAGATGTGTGTATAATATCCATATTTATATATGTAAATTATTTATGTAATATTTATTTATTTATATATGTACAGTAAATACAAGTGCTGAGCCTGGAGCCAGGAAGACCTGAGCTCAAATCCAGTCTCAGACACTTACTGTGTGACTCTAGACAAGTCACTCAACCTCCTTCTGCCTTGGTTTCCTCAAATATAAAGTGGAGGTAACAACAGCACCTACCTTGAAGGGATTTTATGAGGATTAAATAATATTTGAAAAGTGCTCAGCCCAGTGGCTGGTACATAGTAGGCACTCTATAAATGCTAACCCCCCCCCCTTACTTAGTTTCTACCCCATTAGAGTATAAACTCATTGCAAGAAAAAACTGTTTCACTCTATATATCCCTAGCACCCCCCATAGTGACTAGAATAGAATAGGTGATTAGTAAAGCTTGCTGTTGATTCATTTTGGATTATTTTCAGTGGTTCAGTCATTTTTTTTCAGTTGTGTCCAACTCTTCCTGACCCCATTTGGGATTTTCTTGGCAAAGATATTGGAGTGATTTGCCATTTCTTTCTCTAGCTCATTTTTCAGATAAAGAAACTGAAGTAAACAGGGTTAAATGACTTGCACAATGTCACACATCTAGTCTCTGGGGCCATATTTGAACTCAGAGAGCCTCATCTTCCTGAGTCCAGGGCCAGCACTCTATCTAATGAGTCACGTACCTGTCCTATTTTGAAATGTAACTCTACCTAAATATTTTGATTCCAATTTCCACATGTGTCTTTAGTCTAGATTATGAGATTCTGAAAAGCATCCATAGTGTGAAATGGATGCCCATTAATGCAGGAATGGTTGAACAAATTGTGGCATAAGAATGTAATGGAATATTATGATAGTACCATAAGAAATGGTGACTGTGCAAAATTTAGAAAAACTTGGGAAGACTAGTATGAACTGATGCAGAGAGAAATAAGCATAGCTGAAAGAAAAATGTACATAATGACCACAATGATATAAAGGAAAACAACAATGAGAGACTTCCAATCGTTGATCAATGATCTGTCATGGCTTCAGAGGACTAGGTAGCAAATCATACCTCCCACCCATCAGCAAAGAGATGGAGGACAATAGATGTGGAATGAAACATACATTTTCAGATGTGGTCAATATGTTATTTGTTCTGCTTTATTATACTTATTATATCAAAGAAGAGTTCTTTGGATGAGGTCACTGAGAAGTGACTGATCATAAAAAAAGAAAAGGTTATCCAAGAAAATGTTTAAGTATTCACAATAAATTGACACCTTCTGCGTGACTGGGAACAAGTAGCTTTTGAAAGTATATAAAAAGATTGCATGTGTTCTTTGGTTTCTGAAATGTCGAATGAAATGTGAGCAATTTGGTACCTTTAAACACCTCAATTCAGGATCTAGGAGATTTTTTTTTATTGAAGTGTTATGAATTCTTTAATGTAATTTTCCAGAGCTGTGGGTTTTGTCCCTGGACTGGTGACCTATAGAGCATGTGATCATCTAGTTGTTGTTTGTCCTTCCTTCTTAAAGAGGACCAATGATATCATGAGGGTGATGCCTTGACTTGCATGTCAGCTGGATGTAATTTAGGCAGAGCTGTGCAAAGTTGTCAGCGTCATGCTCTCCTTCAGAGTCCTCAAAATCCCATGGCAAGACAAAATTCAAGACAACAGGATGTAATGGATGACCTTGACCTTTCTAAATTAAGGTCTTTCCCAGGCTTCAGTTTGTCTAAGGCAATAAATGTTTACCTATCAACTGTGTGGATGGGTTCAAGCATCAATTAAACTAATCATTTCTTATCTGGAATTGATTTTTATTTCTGGAAAAAATTGTTCAGCACCAGAGAGCCTTATTAAGCAAGGACTATTAGGAATAATTTTTCCCCATGACGTAGTTGTCCAAGTACTTAGTGTAATTCTTATCTCATCTTCAGATTATGAAAGCAACATACCAGTCATAGATGGGTGAGAGGCAGGGCAGGGAATAAGGGAGGATGATGTTCTGGATTCAAAGCAAAAGACAACTCTGAGCTTTGACCTTTGTCTCCATGAATCAGGTGCATAATCACAACTGTTATATTTTCCAGTTCACTTTATGAAGCTGTACTTGAATATTGTTGGATCCTTCATTTTCACCTGCTGGAACTTGTGGGCCATCAGCTTAAATTACACCTGTAAAATATTTTTATATAGTGTTTTCACATGTGGTTCCACCTCCCTTGCAAAATCTCTAATTAGAAAGCTTTCTCCTCAAGTATCTGTTTTTATTTATTTTTATTTTACTTATGCACATATGTGTACTTATATTTGTGGGCTATTGTTGGGGGTGCTGTTTTATTTTACTTTGTTTCATTGTGTTAGTATCACAGCAGGGACAGGGAATCTGAACTTGAAATAAAAAGACCTAGGTTCAAATCATATCTTTAACACAATAGCTGTTAAGCTGTTCTCATGCCCTCTGCAATTCACCAGTCCAATGGCAAAGCCCACGGTTATGGAAAGTTATATTAAAAAGTCCATAAATCTATTCTAATTTTTGTAATCCCCAAAGGAATAGCTAAATAAGTTGTGGTGTGTGATTGTAATGAAATCTTATTGTGCTATGAGAATGATGAGTAATCCCCCCAGAGAAGTCCATGGCTGCATCCAGGTACCAGAATGAATGGAGATCAGAAATCAGTTTTTGCCCAAGAGAAGCAAGACTTGGTCCAGCACTTCTCTCAAATTGTAAAGATCGTGACAGAAGATGGGATGGGACATCCTGAGATAGGAAATGCCATAGCCAGGCTCAAGGAGATCCTAGAGTACAATGCCCTTGGGGGAAAATACAATTGAGGCTTGTCAGTATTCATGGTATTCCAGGAGCTGGTGGAACCCTGAAAGTAGGATGCTGACAGTCTACAGAGAGCACTAGCAGTGCACTGATGTGTGGAGCTGCTCCAGGCTTTCTTCCTAGACATCATGGATGCTCCTCTGGGGGACAGCCCCTCTGGAAACAGCCATGCTGGTATAAAAAGTCTGGCATTGGCTTGGATGCCGTCAATGATGCAATGTTGTTGGAATCCTGTGTCTACCTCCTGCTGAAGCATTACTGCCATGGGCAGCCCCGTTGCCTGAACATCATCGAAGTCTTCCTATAGAGTACTTACCAGACTGCGAGTGGCCAAACTCTTGATCTTATCACAACCTGTTGGAGCAAGGTTGATCTTACTAGATTCACTGAGCAGTGATATAAGACCATTGTCAAATACGAGAGGGATTTCTACTCCTACTTACTATTTTTTGCTGCTATGTTCATGGCAGGCATAGATGGGGAGAAAGAACACACCAATGCCAAAAGGATTCTTCTGGAGATGGGGGAATTTTTTCAAATTCAGGGTGATCACCTTGACCTTTTTGGTGACCCCAGTGTAACTGGCAAGATTGATACTGACATCCAGGACAACAAATGCAGCTGGCTGGTGGTGAAGTGCCTTCAACTGGCATCATCTGAGTAAAGAAAGACATTGGAGGAGAGTTATGAATAGAAAGATAAGAATAGGTTGCCAAAGTAAAGGAACTATATGAGAAACTTGAATTGCCTGCGCATTTCACCAGCTTTGGAAAAGAAAGTTACAGTAGACTGATTGGACTCATTGAGAAGCGTTCGTTCCCCCCGCCCTTCCCCCATCTATCTTCTTGGAAATGACAAAAATCTACAAACATCAGAAATGACCAACAAGTTGGACATGAGGAGGGGGACTGGGAGGGCAGGGTACCATGTGTGGAGTTAGGAGAGGATGTACTCTCAATAAATTATGGCTCATTAAAAAAAAAAAAGAAATGAGGAGTAAGCTAATTTCAGAAAAACCTGGAAAGACTTAGACAAACTGATCCAAAGTAAAGTGAGTAGAACCAGAAGAACACTGGTATACAGTAATAGCAATATTGCACAATGATTAACTGTGAATGATTTAGCTATTCTCAGCAATACAATGATCCAAGACAATTCCAAAGGACTCATGATGAAATATGCTATTCACCTACAAAAAAAGAACTGATGGAGTCTGAATGCAGATTAAAGCATACTATTTTTCACTTTATTTTTATGGGTTTTTTTCCCCATTGGATCTGTCTTCTTTCACACCATGACTAATATGGAAATATGTTTTGCATGATTGCACATATATAACATATCAAATTGCTTACCATCTCAGGAAAGGAGGTGTTGAGAGAGGGAGAAAATTTGGGATTCAAAAATAAATTTTTAATGAATGCTAGAAGTTGTCTTTACATATAACTGGTGGGAAATAAAATATTTTCTAAAAAAAGAAAAAATCTTTTGGTAAAAAAATTACAATTGAAAGTTCTTAGAGAATAATTCATGTATAAAGAAATAATGAATTCATATTCCATGACTGTAAAGAAAAAAAATCCCCAGAGCCTGCACTGAGGTGACTAAAGGCACTAAATTACTTAAATTTCATTTGACAAGTTTCAAAAGTCAAAGACCCACAGGACACCCATAATCTTTCTACAGACTTTCAAAAGATACTTATTCTCAGTTTCCAAAAGGCAATTTATTATGAATATATTTTTTTTTAATTTTGGATGATCTTTTCTTTTTTTTAAAAATGTCGGTTACTTAACAGTGACATCACTCAAAGAATCCGTCCTAGTTATAATATGTATAATAAGCAGAACAAACATACATCAGCTACATCTTGGGTTCTCTGAATCTCAGTTTCTTCTTATGTAAGATGAGAGCAATAACAATAGCATTAAGTATATCTCAGGGACATTGGAAAGACCAAATAAAACCATTTGTGTAATGTGATCAGTAATCACAAAGAACTTTCTAAATATGAACTGTTAGAATTTAGTCTCCTTTACTGGAGTTTTCAACCTTGTTCTCTCTTTATATGTCACCTCCTCACCTGTGCACATGCCCTATCCTGCCTTGTGAGGGGTTCCCACTCACTTTTCTCAGATTGTTCTACAGACTCAATCCTTCAAGAGCTCACTTAGACCAACATTTCCTATTCTCAATCCAAAAGGCTTGGTAACACAATGATTTCAGACCACCAGTTATACTTCTAGTCCCCTGCCAACATCATTGAAGAAAGAATTCACTGTGGAGAAGGGGTTCATCTTTCTCACCATCAATAAAACTAATTGTTGACCAATTGTCATCAACAAGGTGGGTGAGCCCAAGAGATGTGAGAGTAGTAGTATCATTCAGACTACCAGTCTAGAGCCGTAGAAGCCATCATTCTGGAAAGCAGCCTCCATGAATGTAGTAGAATACAATAATAAATAATAATAATAATATCTAATTATATATACACATGGATGGCTATAAATGTGTGTGTGTATACATATATATAAAATGCCAATTTGCCAGGTACTTTACAATTATTATCTCATTTGATCTTTATAACAGCCCTCAGAGGTAGGTGTTATCACTTCCACTTTATAAATGAAGAAACTGAGGCAAACAAAGGTGAAGTGACCTACCCAGGGTCACACAGCTAGTAAATATCTTGTGGCCAGATTCAAATACAGGTCTTCCTGATTCCAAGTCCAGTGTTCTATCCACTACCCCACCCAGCACAGGTCTGTCTATATTCGTCCTTCATTTTCCAAGAAGAGCAAGCCATCAGAGAAATGATGACATGACTGGCACTTGACTTTGTTTTGAGTGAGGAAGGGCTGTGTAGGTCATCAGACTCACTTCTCCTCTAGAGTCATCTGAATCCAGTGACCAGATATTCATCAGGATGACTGGAGATGACCCAGGATGCAATAGGAGACCTATTCAAGCACTCACTTAGTGTGAGGTAAGGCCATTCAGTGAATAGGCCTCTTTAAGAAGTAATCAGGGAATGGCCCCTTTAATGCTAAAGAGATAGGATTAGGGATAAGATAAGAGTAAGGATTTGGGAAGGTAAAAAAATCACATGAGAATATAGGCATTCATTAACAAGAAGCAAATAAGAAACACAGTGTCCAGTGACATTATCTTTAACCATCACTATCAGATAGCCTAGGACTCAATTTAATTTGAAGCAACCTGTGGCCAGAAAACATCTTACTCTTCTCTGTGTCCCAGTATTACATGTGTGTCTGTAGCATAGTAAACAATAAATGCTTGCTGATTGAATCATCAGCCTCTTTAGAGGTAGCTAGATGGTACACTGGATAGAACTCCTGGACCTGAAGTCAGGAAGACCTGAATTCAAATCCAGACTCAGACACCAGTTAGTTACATGACTCTAGTTGAATCATTTGACCTTCCTCTACCTCAGTTTCCTCAACTCTAAAATGCCCCCATTTTAACATTAGTGCTAATGATAGCACCAATATCCCATGACTGTTGTAAAGATCAAATGAGAAAATATTTATAAAATGCTTAGTGCAGTGCCTGACACATTGTAGTTATTTAATAAATTTTGATTTCCTTGTTTCCTTTAGACCTGAGTATCATTGGGTCTAAATGTATAGAAATATCACTAAGTCTAAATGTCTGAGATGGGATCTGAACCCAATTTTCCTGACTCCAAATATAGAGCTCTTTCCACTAAAAGGGGGGAATCATGTTTCTTCAGGTACTTTCTGTGTGCCTCAATTGCCATCTACGTCTATTTCTTGACTCTTCTTAGAATTTATCAAGCTACCATGAGATGCTCTAAATACTTCCCTCTCCACCCTTGAGATTGCTTTTTCTCAGAGGTTCACCTGAAAATTTCTTAGGCAGGGAACTCAGAACATTTTAAAAAACAAATGCCAAAAATTGTCTTAACAGGTAATTGAGGGGAAATAAAATAGAACTAAATAAATAAAGTAATAAGAGCTTGAATTAAGTGAGCTATAAGGACCATCCTAATGCTATGATTATACTTGTGCCTAGGTACTCTATTCTTTTAATCCTTGCTCTTTATCATATTTCCATGTTAAACAATCTAGACATTCGTCATCCATTTTGTAGCATTCTTTTAATAGATTTTTTTTTAAGGAGAGCAAAATTAATTTTCTGGATTGTAAGAATTAATTTCTAAGATTCTCAATTATTTATGCCCCAAATCATTTTACTCGTTGGGACTATTATCCAAAAAACAGACAAAACAAACAAAAAATAGTTCTACCAATTATCAGAATCACATAATGCCTAGGAGGAACTTAGTTGTCTCCAGGTCTACTCTGTAAGGTTTCATTCCATGCCAATAAATATTTTGGTTTTGCTTTTTGTTTTTGCCAGTGTCTGATTTCATTCAGTGTAGGAAATTCCTGGTTTTAAACTTCCCTCTGGAAATGATGTAGATACACAACTCATCTGTAAATTATGGTCTTGATAGCTGCCTCAGGCACAATGAGATTAAGTGACTTGCCTATGATGACTCAGATAATATGTGCGAGAGGGCCAATGAATATTATAGGAAAGAAGCAAGGGAATTGTCCAAAGGAGTGTTTCCTACCCTAAACTATATTGCAGACCAATAAAACATTGAAATTTTCTACTAACGTCAATTTTGTCCTCTATAACCTTAGCAGAACAGCTCTTAAGAAACTCTGGATTTGGAGACAGAGGACCTGTCTCTTGACCTCAGTCGACTCCTGAGTAAAATGAGAGGACTGAATGAGATACCTTCTGAAGTCTCTCCCAACTCTAAATCTATGATTTTACAACCTGAAGTAACAAACTGGGAGTCAGACAGAAGGTAGGAGCTAGTCACATGTGGATTATAATATAAGGATAAGTGGAGGAAGGTTTTTTGTTGCTTTGTTTTTAATATAAAAGTATTAATATGTAAGAGCCTTTGTTAGTAAAAGTAAAAGTTTGACCTAAACCTGTACCAATCCAACAGTAAGGAAACACTTCTTAAAATTTACAGATAGAGGGAGCATGGGGTAGATACCTCATTACTCCACATATATAAATAATTTCCCAGGAGCCTAAGAAAAAACAAAATATACTGTTGAGAAATTTTAGCTTCTCCAGAAGGAAGGCAAAGAAACATTCAGAATCACATAGGGTGGAGAAAGCTGTTTGGGGGAATTCATTTTGCTCACTCAGAATTTTCTTTATTGAGAGAAATGATTATTAAACAACCAATTATTGGGTTTTTGTTACCCTTTTACCCTTCCTACCTTCTCATTCTCTACAGAGTCAAATCAGCATCCAAAGGACATTGATGATAATGAGATTGGATGAATTTTCTCCTCAGTCTTGTTCAGAACTCACCTAAGTGGGATAGCCTATTGATTTCTACTCAGGCTTGGATGGGGCAATGCTTCTTTTTCAATGCTTCTTAAACCACTTAAAGTCTATGGGGTCACATATAGTCAGACACAACTGAACAACTGAACAACTACAATCTATGGAAGGTCATAGTGGGAGGAGATTTGAAGGTGATTGAATAAAGCTTCCTAGAGGAAGTAGGGCTTAAATGGGGATTTGGAGGATGAGTAGGTTTGCAATGATTAAAAAAAGAGCAACAATAACTATTAATTCTTGTTCCTGGGTGTGAAATGAACTCTCACGTCAATTTTGTAACTGATGATGAGAAAGTAATTCAAGAAGTAACTAAGAGAAACTCTTTATTTCCTTCTTTCTTTCCTTTCTTCTTCCCTTCCTTCCTTCCTTCCTTTCTTTCTTCCCTAAAACCTTTGACCTCGTGCACTCTGAAGCCCATAGTTTGAACAACAATGGGTCCCTGCCCAAGCTCCACTCAATTGCTGTTTTTTGGACCCTCCTGGCCTAGAGTGAATGTCAGTAGTAACTGTTTCTGGTTGAAACAACCCTGAGGCTCCTGCCCCTCCCAGCTTGATTTATTTATTTGTTTGTTTGTTTTTCTATTTAAAGGGGCCATCCCCTAACTACTTTTTAAAGAGGCCCATTCACTGAATGGACATTACCTCACTTTAAGTGAATACCTAAAAAGGCCTTAGCCTAAAAGGCCAAAGTCTCCCATTGCATCCTAGGCTGTCTCCAGTCATCCTGATGAGTATCTGGTCCCTAGATTCAAAAGGCTCAGAAGGAGAAAGTGAGGCAGATCTTGAATAGCTCTCCCTCACTCAAAATACAGTCAAGTGCAAGTCATGTCATCATTTCTCTAATGTCATGGTCCTCTTTCAAAATGAAGGACGAACACAAGACAAATTCAGTTGGGCACAAGGAAGAATTAAATGAGGTACTATAAATGGCTCATAGATGTGATCTGGTAGCTTTCCATTTTATTAAGCTCAGGTGTTTCTAGCTGCCAAAGAATTACATGTTAAATTTTGGTACCTTAAAAAGAGAAGTGAATTGAGTATTCTAGAGTGCTAGAGTGTGAAACACATAAAGGCAAGAAGGTAAGAATAAACAAAGTATACTTTGGAAGGTAAGGAAACCAAACTGACTGAAGCTGATTTTGTGTAGGGCATTAGAAGGAAAAAAACCTGAATTAGGGGGATGGAGTCAGATTGAAAAGGGAGAAGAAAAAGAAAAGAAGAAGAAAAGGAGAAAGAGGAGGAAGAAGAAGTATTTCAATAAAAGGACAATCAACGGGAACTTTTAGGAGTTAGGATGATGCTTAAAAATAGCTTTGCCTCTCCCAACTATTTATGTTTCAATAAAAGGATAATGTCTATTATCTTTCTATTGAGAAAGTATCAAGAGATGATTGAGTACATTCCTTGGGCAATGTGGAGCCACTGGAGAGTTTCTGGCATGCTAGAAAAAGGGACTTCTGGTAAACAAGTATCGGAAAAATTAACGTGATTGCACTGAGAAAGAAAAAGGGGAACAAAAACAAATAATTGGGAGAGGCAAAGCTGTTCTTAAGCACCATCCTAAATCCTAAAAGTTCCTATTGATCATCTTTCTATACAAATGCTATAAATAATTTCAGCTAAAGTATACTGGTAATATCATATTGTTTGCCTTTTCAGTCAGTCAGGGAGAGGCTAGAGAGAAGGAGAAAATTTGGAACTCAAAACTTTTTAAAATGTTAAAATTTTAACTTAGCTTTAAAGGGAAAAAATAAAATATATTGGCAAATATGGTCCTAAAGGTCCTAAGAACCTTGTATTTTTTAGCCTCCATACTTAAATTACTCTTCTCGATGGATTAGTGATCTTCCCCACCCTCACCTTTTACTTTCCTCTCAAAAAAGATTTACCGTGTATTTGTTTTGTATATAATTATTTCTGTATGTGTCTCTTCCTTTGATTGAATGTAAACTCCTTAAGGGTAAAGACTATTTCATTTTTGTCTTCATATTCCCAAAGTCTAACTTAGTACCTGGCATACAGTAGGCACTTAAAAATGCTTGTTAATTGGTTGATTGATTGATGAGTGTTCATCTGTGTTATTCCCTTAATACAGGACCATCTGTAGCAAACTGAAGGAAAGAGAGGGAGAAGAGTTGAATAGAATGGACAGGCGTGGAGTGCCTGAAATCAACACCACTGGAGGAATCGTTCCCATCAATGAGTTTATAGAAGTACTGGAGAATTAGAGTGAAATGTCATCTTGGATTCCGTAGGATTTATTTTAGGGTGCTTTGAACTTTATCTTTAGCCAAGTCAAGCCAATAAGATTTATTAAACACCTACTACAAGCCAATCACTATGTTAAGTACTGGAGATACAAAGAAACAGTCACTGCCTTTAAGTTGCTCACAGTCTCACAGAAAAACTAGGTACAAACAAGATAGAAACAGGATGAACTGGAGATAATACGATAGGAAAGGCTTTTTGCAGAAGGTGGAATTTTACTCAAATTTGAAGGAAACCAGAAAAGGCAGAAGGCACTGATGAGGAAGGAAAGCGTTCCAGGCATGGGGGACAGTCAGAAAAAAATTCCTGTAACTGAGAGATGAAGTGTCTTCTTCATGGGACAGTTGAAAAGCTGGTGTCACCAGACCAAAGAATGTGTGGTAGAGAATAAGTTATAAGAATTCTAAGTAGAAAGATGCACATACTGCTGGGTCTTCCCCCACAGTCCATAAAATACCTCTAAAGAAAGACTCTCAACAAATTTTAGAGCAGCAGAAGCCACAGAACAACAGAGTAGAGGAGATTTTCAGCCCAGAGTGACCTGAAAGGCCGAACAGAAATGTCTGTTGCATTGGACACAGAGTGGAGCCCAGCCCAGCCTTGGTCATGCTGTGGGCTCTGGGAGGATGCAAACAGGCCTCAGGGGTGGAATCCCCAGTTGCAGAATCCCCAGTCGCAGTAGCAGCAATTGGCAGATCCCTCAACCCACAGGCGCCAAAGTTCAGTGAGAGGGTTTTTTGCAGCTGGCTGAGAAGGTCCTTCCCATAGCTCCAGCCATCAGGCAGGCTGCAGCAGCTTCTACAGCAGCCCCTACAGCAGCCCGCATCTATTGTTGGTTGGTAAAACCCCTGGGGGCACTGAGCAACTGATTCTTACCTCAGCCCTGTGTAGAGGCCCTGCCCCCTGATACTCCTGAGGGATTTGAGCAGCTGACCTTTATCTCACACTGAGTGCCAGCCATGCCCCCACAGCTCATCTGAATCTCAGCCCCCAGTGCTGGCTTGACTGAACTGGAGGCAAGGTGGTTGTGAAGGTAAAACTCTATTACTCACATTCTGGGCACAAAAATTTCTTCTTGCTCCCAGAACAGTGTACACGCTTGATTGTACCACCTTGGAGGAACTGAGATCTTACAGATCCTCAGAGTATACCCTACTCTTGACAAAGGACCCAAAAGTCAAGTAACTGGTTGGGAAAATGCCCAAAAAAGGCGGGGGGAATAAGACCATAGAAGATTACTTTCTTGGTGAACAGATATCTTCTCCAATCCTTTTTGATGAGGAAGAACAATGCTTACCATCAGGGAAAGACATAAAAGTCAAGACTTCTGCATCCAAAACCTCCAAAATAAATATGCAATTGTCCCAGGCCATGGAGGAACTCAAAAAGGACTTTGAAAATCAAGTAAGAGAAGTGGAGGAAAAATTGGGAAGAGAAATGAGAGAGATGAAAGAAAAGTATGAAAAGCAGGTGAACACCTTGCTAAAGGAGACCCAAAAAAATGCTGAAGAAAATAAGACCTTGAAAAATAGGCTAACTCAATTAGAAAAAAGAGATTCAAAAAGCCAATGAGGAGAAGAATGCTTTCAAAAGCAGAATTAGCCAAATGGAAAAGGAGGTTCAAAAGCTCACTGAAGAAAATAGTTCTTTCAAAATTAGAATGGAACAGATGGAGGCTAATGACTTTATGAGAAACCAAGAAATCACAAAACAAAACCAAAAGAATGAAAAAATGGAAGATAATGTGAAATATCTTATTGGAAAAACAACTGACCTGGAATATAGATCCAGGGGAGATGATTTAAAAATTATGGGAGTACCTGAAAGGCATGATCAAAAAAAGAGCTTAGACATCATCTTTCATGAAATTATCAAGGAAAACTGCCCTGATATTCTAGAACCAAGGGGCAAAATAAATATTGAAAGAATCCACTGATCACCTCCTGAAAGAGACCCCAAAAAAAGAAACTCATAGGAACATTGTAGCCAAATTCTAGAGTTCCCAGGTCAAGGAGAAAATATTGCAAGCAGAAACAATTTGAGTATTGTGGAAATACAATCAGGATAACACAAGATCTAGCAGCTTCTACATTAAGGTATCGAAGGGCTTGGAATATGACATTCCAGAGATCAAAGGAGGTAGAATTAAGACCTAGAATCACCTACCCAGCAAAACTGAGTATAATACTTCAGGAAGGAAAATGGTCATTCAGTGAAACAGAGGACTTTCAAGCATTCTTGATGAAAAGATCAGAGCTGAAAAGAAAATTTGACTTTCAAATACAAGAATCAAGAGAAGCATGAAAAGGTAAACAGCAAAGAGATTTCATAAGGGACTTCCTAAGTTGAACTGTTTATATTCTTACATGGAAAGACAATATTTGTAACTCTTGAAACTTTTTTCAGTATCTGGGTAGTTGGTGGGATTACACAAACACACATACACACACACACACACAGAGACAGAGAGCACAGGGTAAATTGAATAGGATGGGATCATATCTTAAAAAATGAAATTAAGGAGTGAGAGAGGAATATATTAGGAGGAGAAAGGGAGAAATGGAATGGGCAAATAATCTCATAAAAGAGGCAAGTAAAAGACTTTTCAGAGGAGGAAAAAAGGGGAGATGTAAGAGAATATACATGAAGCTTACTCTCATTACATTCGACTCAAGGAAGGAATAAAATGCACACTGATTTTGGTAGAAAACCTATCTAACAATACAGGAAAGTGGGGGAGAAGGGGATAAGCAGGGTGGGGGGGAATGATGGAAGGGAGGGCAATGAGAGGAGGGAGCAATTAGAAGTCAGCACTCTTGGGGAAGGACAAGGTCAAAAGAGAGAATAGAAGAAATGAGGGGCAGGACAGGATGGAGGGAAATATAGATAGTCTTACACAACATGACTATTATGGAAGTCATTTGCAAAACTACACAGATATGGCCTATATTGAATTGCTTGCCTTCCCAATGGGGATGGGGAGGGAGGGAGGGAGAAAGAGAAGTTGGAACTCAAAGTTTTAGGAACTGTTGAGTATTGCTCTTGCATACAACTAGGAAATAAGAAACACAAGTAATGGGGTATAGAAATTTATCTTGCCCTACGGGACAAAAGAGAAGATGGGGATAAGGGAAGGGAGGGATGTTAGAAGGGAGAGCAGACTGGTGATAGGGGTCATCAGAATGCTTGGCGTTTTGGGTGGGGGGAGAGGAGAAATAGGGAGAAAATTTGAAACTCCAAGTTTTGTGGAAATGAATGTTGAAAACTTAAATAAATTAATTTTTTAAAAAAAGAAATCTAGACAGGCAAGAGGGAAATAGATTATGAATGGTTTTGAATGCCAGACAGTTTTTCTATTTAGCCCTGGAAGTAATAGCTTGAACTTTTAAAATTTTCTTACTGAACATTGACATGCCAGCTTTCTTTTAAATATGTTTGACAAATTTATGCAATCATCAAAAACAGAGACTTTAGTGAATGCAAAGCCCCATGGACTTGAGCATCCTTCAGCAAGGAGATTTTGCTTATCTTACCATGAAAAAGACAGCCTAGGTACTATAAGTTCATCTCTGCAATCTGTGTGTCTTTCTTTGTTTAGCTGTATTGGAACTGACAGTTTTGTTAAAAGCCTATTTCAAAAGGTTCACTTCTGCCAACACTTTTTTTTGTCCAGATGAATTTATAGCATCTTCAATGATTATTCCATCTGGCAGCTTCTTTAATCCATTGAAACAATTACCTGTGCATCCATACAGCGTCTTTTGTCACCATATTGTAACCTGCTTATGTATATATGGTCTCTGATGTCTTTTTCAATTAGTCCTTGTTGGCATCTCTAAATCCTTCACTTTTCTTTGTTCCATTAAATGTTTTTCTATTTGGGTTTTTTTTTTTTTTGAGGGGGGGGTATAGAAGGTTTTTCATCATTAATTCAAATCATCCTGTAAAATTCATAGCATTTCATAAAAAGCAATTTAACATCTTTAAAAATCCTTTACTGCTGTTAAATGTTATTAAACTCAATTTACATAATGAAAGAGGAAGAAGAAAGTCCCCCTAAATCAGAGGTGAATAATCCCAACCCAGTGTTTTAGTCATTTAATTTATAATGCAGGAAATTGTTAGTAATAAACTTATAGTCAAAGTCAATGATCCTTCACTGATGGATTTTCCTGTACCATATCCCTTAAAAAAAACCAAAAACCCTTTGCTTTTTTGTGTACAGTGAAACCTCATCAGTGTCATTTAGATTATTTGGAGAACACCTGTCTTTGTTACTGAAAAATATGGATTATAGAATTTTAAAATTCAGTTGTACTACTTTCCAATACATATACTAACACCAACTATGTGTTTGGTGCTGTAGTACAGGCTCCTACTTTTATGCCTATGTCTATCTGTTTGTCTGTCTGTCCATCTATCAACAATCATGTATTAAAAGTCTACTGTGCCAACCATTGTGCTAGGTTCTAGGAATATCAAAACAAGTAATAAAATAATCCCTACTCTTACGGAGCATACATTCTAGGAAGGAAAGCAATGTGTGTGTGTGTGTGTGTGTGTGTGTATAATAATGTGTGCATGTATTATCATATATACACATTGTGTATGTGTGTGTATATATATGATCATATATATCAGGTTGTATGTGTATGCAATAATAGTATACTACATATATACATGCTATTGTATATATACACACATTTATATTATAATGTACATGTGTGTATATGTGTATACAGAATAAATACAAAATCAGTACAAGGTAAGGAGGGAGGACACAAGCATTTAGGGGCAATCGAGGAAGGTTTCATGTAGAAGGTGGTGCTTGATGCTGTATCTTGAAACAAGAGAAAGATTCTACGAGGCAGAGGTGAAAAGAGGGTGTATTCCTGGAATAGAGGACAGCCAATGAAGAGACAGGGAGACAAAGAGTCAGATACAACTGAAACAAATGAACAAGAACAACAGATAAATAAGCACATATGTGAAATGAGGCCAATGAAACCTTTATTCCCCATGGATATCACTCCACATATCCATTGCCCCAGTACTTGCTCTTTTTCAATAGTCTAGAATTACCTGAGTATGGCACAGAGTGAACAAAAATTAGTTAAAATTCAGTTCAACTACCAAGAGCTCAAACCTGTGTAACATTGGGCAGGTCATTTGATTTCTCTGGGTCTCATTTTCCTCAACTCTAGAGGAAACTTCTAAACTACAGTGCTATAATCCTGTGATCGTGGGCAAGCAAGACTTTTCCTTCTCTCAGATCTGTCCTACCTACTTCACAGACTATTTTGAAGAGCATTTTATTGTTGTTCAGTTGTTTTCAGTTGTGTCCAACTCTCCATGATTCCATTTTGGGGTTTTCTTGGCAGAGATACTAGAATGGTTTGTCATTTCCTTCTCCAGTCCATTTCACAGCTGAGGAAACTGAGGCAAACAGGGTTAAGTGACTTACCCAGAATCACAAAGCTAGTAAGTATACAAGGCTGGCTTTGAACTCAGCAAGATGAGTCTTCCTGATTCCAAGCCTAGTACTCCATCCACTGTGCCAACTGGCTGCCCTTAAGAGAATAGAATCACACAATTTCAGTACCAGAAGAGGTCTCTATAGTCCATCTAGTCCATCTCATACCTGAAGAATTTTCCCAGTTACAATATATCTAATAAATAACCTTCTAACCTCTGTTTGAAGAGCTCCAAAGTTGAGGAGCCTAGGATGTCCCAAATGGGCCCATTCCTTTTTTGGATGTGTCTAATTGCTAGAAAGTTTTTCCTAACATCAGACCTAAATGGTTTTCCCATTGTTTCTGGTTCTTCAATTTGAAACAAAGAGAACAAGCACATCTCTCTTTTTTGTGGCAATATTTAAAATCCTTGGACCCAGCCATTGTATCCCTCCACCTCACCTTACAAGTCTCTCCTCCAGGCTTAACAACCCCTGTCCTACCAGTTCTTAAATGGCATGAACATAAGGCCCTTTACCACCTTCTTCTGGAACTTGTCCAACTTACCATTATCAACTGAGATAATGAATAGCAAAGGTTGTGAAAAGTATAAAGTACTATGCAAATGTAAGGAATTATTAATTCAGATAATGTTCCCATATTGAGTCAACATTCTGCAGGATGGCTACCCTAAAGTCCTCATGGTGATAGATGGTTTTTGAAAAGCATTAGAAGGTATAATTCTCCCTAACCTCTAACTCCTTTTCTTCCCTACTCTGTGCCAATCTAATTTCATGCAGCGTATGCTTTGTATTCTGCCTTCAGAGCTTTTCTCCATTCCATCAGTTCTTCTCTATTGCCACAGTAAAAATTGTTTTTCAGCCTGATCCTTTTATCTATAGTCCTTGGCAGTCTCTTCTCTTATCACTCGTTTCCCAGCTACAACCTGAAATGTGAGCTGATTTATCAGCTTCCCTTCCCTCTGATGCCAGCCGTGCCCCCTTTACTTACTCTTAGGGCAGTCCCGTATGTAGTGTGATTTGAGGACCTCACATTCACAAAATAATGTCACTCTGTAGGATTATGGCATTGTCTCCAACAAGTCTCTATTAAAATGTACCCATTAAAAACATATTTAAAAAATTTTTAACATACCTATTATCTGAGAGTAGTAACTCCTCAATTTCATTCAGATTTATTGATCAGATAAGGAAATGAGACAGAGAGGACATAAGTTTGATTGAGAACAGAGGTGAGAAAAGGTAGCTACTTGGAGAAGAGGTATAGGAATAACTTGGTTCTCATTCTACCTGTGTGACTCAGGTTTTAGTTTCCTTTGCTGGATCATCACCCATGTCCTGCACCCTAAATGTAGTGTAATCCAGATCTCTGTACTAAGCCCTCTTCTTTCTATGCACCCACTCTTGATCGATCTCATTAGATCCTATGGGTTCAATTATCATCTCTAAAGAAATGATTCACAGATCTATATATCCAGTCCAAGTCTCTCTCCTGAGCTTTAGTAATAAATCACCAACTAACTACCTGTTGAACAACTCCAACTGGGTTTCCCATGGACATCTCATATTCAATATGTCTTATGAATTTACTTATTTTTGTCAAGGGCGCAAACATCCTTCCTATCACAGGGGTTCATAATATTGGCATCAACCTCAACTCTTCACTCTCCCCCACCCCCAGCCAATTACTTTCTGATTTTTGTCAGTTCTATCCAATATCTCTCCCAACCATACCCTACTATCCACTAATATGCCCACCACCCTAGTTCAGGCCATCATCACCTCTTGCCTGGACTGCTGAAATAGCCTCCTAAGTGGTACCTCTATGTCCACTTTCTCCCTTCTCCAAACCATCCTTCACACCATTGCAAACTGATATTCTTAAAGCATAGGTCACTATTCTGGCCAGAAAGTTTTGGTGGCTCTCTATTGCCTTTAGTATAAAAAAGAAATTCTTGTTTGAAATTTAAAACCCTTTATAATCAGGTTCCAACCTACTATTGCCTTTTGTTCACTCTATAGTCTGTCTCTGGAGGAGAAAGTGAGGCTGGTGACTTTGCATAACCCTGCCTCACTTAAATCCAATTTACTTGCAAGTCAAGACATCACTTTCCTGATGTCATTGGTCCTCTCTGAGAATGAAGAACAAACAAACAACAACAATCTTTAGTTATGTTCTTACACTTTATTTGCTGAAACGTACTCTTTAATCCAGTGATGTTGGCCTCCTGACTTTCACAAACAAAACACTCCATCCTACCATTTTCTCTGACTGTCTCCTGCCTAGAATACTGTCTCCCTTCACTCTTACCACTGACCTTCCTTTAAGTCCCAGCTAAAATCCCACCTTCTATAGGAAACATTCTCCAATCCTTCTTAATTCCAGAGCCTTGCTTCTGTTGTTTTCTATATTCCTATCTACTGTATATATGTATTTGCATGTCATCTCCCCCATTGGATTGTAAGCTCCATTAGGGCAAGAACTGTCTTTTGCCTCTTTTTGTATCCACAGCTCTTAGCACAGTACCTGGCCCATAGTAGGCACTTAATAGATGTTTATTGATTGATAGACTATATGACATTCCATCTCTTTTCTTCATGTCTTTGCATGGGATTTCCTTGGACTACACAAAACTCCTTCCTCATCTTTTTTTCTTGGAATGTTTAGCTCCCTTTAATGCTCATCCATTTCCTGAGGCTCTTCCTGATCCCATCAGCTACTCCCATTCCACCTCAAATTGCTATAAAGACAAAGATAATCAGAGAGAAGCCTCAATAGAGTACAGTGTTCATGGAAGCCAGAAGAATAGAGACCATCAAGGAGAAGATTATCAATAATATCAGGTGCTACAGAGGTCTCAGCGACTTTGAAGAGTCAAACCCAACTGAAATGACTGACCATAGGATGTTCGAGAAAGGGGAAAACTGAGAAAAAGCTGATGAATTTGGTGATTGAACTGCTGATTGAATGAACAAACAAAAAGTAACAGCTAAAACAGGCACAGTCTTTGTACCTTACAAACCACTTTATTTCATTATCAGATGTGATTCTCATGCTCACTCTGCCTGGAAGAAGCAATCTAATATCCTCATTTTACAGTATGGAAACTAAGGCTCAATAGGGTAAGTGACTTGTCCAAGATTACAAGTTAGGAAACAGCAGACAATGGTACCTAAACCTTTGCACTCGAAGTTCGGTGTTCTATCCACTACAGCACTTACATATTTATTGAGATGTGTTTTCTGCCACATCATTACTAAATGGTACTTACTTGGTGTCTTCCCCCTATTCATGCTGTTTCTTCTCATTCCTAGAAAGATTTCCTCCCTACTTCACTGACAGCCTTTTACCATCAGGTATTTTCCACTTGGTATATTGAATCTCATAGCCTCATCAAGCAAATGCTCCCCTTATCTACAAAATAAGGAGTCCATATTTAAAGAACTTAGTAACTGTAGGTGTCCATCAACATCTTCTTGCTGGTTCATTTCAATTCCATGTTTATTGAGGTCTAATCTGTTCAAATGGTATATTGTACAAAGATGAATAAGATATATTCCCTACTCAGGTGCATGGTGGTGCAGATATGCCTCTCATTCATCTGACTGGGAGGCTGAGTCAGGTGGAACTCCTACACTTGGGAGTTCTAAGCTACAGTAGGGCTAACATGGATCTTATATCTGTACCAATATAGTGACCCCTCAGAGGAGGAGGCCACCAGGTTTTTTATGAAGGAGCAAAGTTATCTAGATCAGAAGTGGAGCTGGCCAAAGCTCTGGAGCCAATCAGTAGAGTGATTGGACTCATGAATGACTGCTGTGCTTCCAGCCTAGGTGAGATGGGGGAAGGAAGGAAGGAAGAGAAGAAGGGAGGGAGGGAGGGAAGAAAGAAGGAAAGAAATGCTACTATTTTACAAATGAAACTGAAGATCAGAGAAGTAATGTGATTTTTTTTCTAGTTCATTTAGTTAAATTGTTACATCAAGATTGAGTTTATGTCCAGTGCTCTTTCCAAAATTCCAAGATTCCACCAAGCACTGACAAATTTGACAAGGGGAAAAAAATGTGTCTTCCAGTTCCATTTTAAATAGATTCTCTTTTCCTTTCACCCATAAATACCAATACCAGTGGAAGAGAGTGACTTGATCAATTGAGGTTAACTGGAATTCTGGTTCTTTTGCCCATGGGGAGAGAAGTAATTCTAGTACTATTTCATCAACATATGCAGTGCAATAGCCAATATATTACAAGTAATTATACTAGCACATTCCAATGATTTCAACGTAATTGCAGTACAAAATTAGAAAGGAAACAATCTTCCAGTAACTATATATAAGAATGGTGCTTTCTGTCACAGAGTACCCCGGTATGTGGGAACTTTTAGCAGGTTTAACTAGCCATGGCTGAGGCAGGTAGACAGGTCATTACCAAGAAGATTGGAGAGGAAAGGGATAGGAGAAGGGAAGAGAGAGAGAAGTAAGGGGAATACAGGAAAATTGAGGAAGGATTCCTGACCAGGGAAATTTAGGAATTTTCACCAACAAACCCAATCTCTGTCCCAAAACAATGAAGAATCAACAATAAGCAGAAACAAGGTATGAATTGAGGTTGCAAATACATGTTTGCTCACTGAGCTCCTCTCTGGATATTAGTAGTGTGCCCTGGTGCTACTTACATTCCTAATTCAGAAACTCTCCCCCTCTTCTATTTTAGCCTTTTCCTGCTGGACTTGGACTCCAGCTCTCTCTTCTTTGATGCAAGGGAAACTTCTGGGGAGAAGACTCCCTTTACTATTCGAAGTAGCACCTGTCTTGCTTTTTTATAAATTTAAGCGAATTTGTTTTAATCATTTTATTTTATTTTTATTCCAAACAATAAATTGCTTGGGCAGATTATTTCACCCCTTTGTCCTTGAATTTTCTCATCTGTCAAATGCGGGAAATGATACTACTTACTTCACAGGTAAGTAATGCAGCTATCATTTTGCATTAATAATTTGCATTATTAATTTGTTTTATTTTGTTGTATTACTTATATTACTTTAAGATATTTGTTAAGTTGGTTATATAATTCTACATCACATAATATTTATTTTAAACTATTCCATAAAATATTTACATAAATATACTAAAATATAATTATGTAACATAATTAGATTGCAAAATCCTATTTGCCTCAGTTTACTCATCTATAAAATGAGTGGGAGAAAGAAATGGCAAAACACTCCAGTATCTTTGCCAAGAAAATCCCAAATGGGGTCACAAAGAGTCATACATGACTGAAATGACAGAACGATAACTGCTTTGTGTGGTCCAGCTTATAGAACACATAAATAACAAACATAAAATATTTTATAAATAGATCATACAATATAATAATATAAGATTGCTAGTACAATTATTACTTCAAGGTGACCCTTAGAGTGCTAGGCTCCTTTTGGGACATGACACATGTCAGATGCACATGAGTTCATCTAATATTTGAATATTATTCCTTCAATTCTTCATTTCTCAATATAACTCTCATTTAGAAATAAAGTCCCACTCTTACCAGTCAAGATGGAAGTGTGAAGGGTTGATCCAAGTTCTTCATCTACCCCCTACAATTAGTGAACACACCAAGAAGAGAAAGAGTTACCAAAGTAAATGATGTAACACAAGTTTTGCCAGAAAAGAGAAAGGGAAAAATGGGTAAGAATGTCAGTACAATTTTCAAAATACAAAGAAACAACTGAAATAGTCACAGTACCAGGAACAATATAAGTGGATAAAGAAACAATACAAGGAATCCTCTAGATGTTCTCAAATAGATAGACACATTGAAAGAATTTAAAGGAAAGGTAACATGGGTAACAAAATCACAAGAAAAAGTAATGGAAGAGCTTGTGGACATTACAGTGCCAATGAGAGACATTAAAGCAAGATTTAAAGGCGATTTAAAAGGGAAAAAAAGATCAGAAGAAGCTGTGAGCTCTCCCACCCAGCGTGCACTCGCTCTCCCCTGCCTCCAGGTGCCGCACCACCTCCTCTCTCTCTTAAGGGTTTAAAATTGCCACTTCAAAGTTCGCCATGGATGATGATATTGCTGCTCTCGCTGTTGACAATGGCTCTGGCATGTGCAAAGCTGGCTTTGCCGGAGACGATGCCCCTCGGGCCATCTTCCCTTCCATTGTTAGGCGCCCCAGACATCAGGGTGTGATGGTGGGTATGGGCCAGAAAGACAGCTACATGGGGGATGAGGCTCAGAGCAAGAGAGGTATTCTGACCCTAAGTACCCCATCGAACATGGTATTGTCACCAACTGGGATGACATGGAGAAGATCTGGCATCATACTTTCTACAATGAGCTCTGTGTGGCCCCTGAGGAGCACCCTGTGCTGCTCACAGGAACCCCCCTGAACCCCAAAGCCAACAGAGAGAAGATGACTCAGATTATGTTTGAGACCTTCAACACCCCAGCCATGTACGTTGCCATCCAGGCTGTTCTGTCCCTGTATGCCTCTGGTCGTACCACTGGTATTGTGATGGACTCCAGTGATGGTGTGACCCACACTGTGCCCATCTATGAAGGTTATGCCCTTCCCCATGCCATCCTCTGTCTGGATCTGGCTGGCCGTGATCTGACGGACTACCTCATGAAGATCCTGACCGAGAGAGGGTACAGTTTCACTACCACAGCTGAGAGGGAAATCGTGAGTGACATCAAGGAGAAGCTGTGTTATGTTGCCCTAGACTTTGAGCAGGAGATGGCTACTGCTGCATCTAGCTCCTCTCTGGAAAAGAGCTATGAGCTCCCTGATGGTCAGGTTATCACCATTGGCAACGAGAGGTTCTGGTGCCCAGAAGCTCTTTTCCAGCCATCTTTCTTAGGTATGGAATCCTGCAGAATCCACAAAACTACCTTCAACTCAATCATGAAGTGTGATGTTGACATCCGTAAGGATTTGCATGCCAATACCGTATTGTCTGGTGGTACCACCATGTACCCAGGCATTGCCGACAGGATGCAGAAGGAGATTACAGTCCTAGCTCCCAGAACAATGAAAATCAAGATCATTGCCCCACCTGAGCGCAAATACTCTGTCTGGATTGGAGGCTCCATCCTGGCATCTCTTTCCACCTTCCAGCAGATGTGGATCAGCAAACAGGAGTATGATGAATCTGGGCCTTCCATTGTCCACCGCAAATGCTTCTAAATGGACTGTGTGTGTTTTTTTATTTTATTTTATTTTTTTGTCTAAAGGGTGAGACATGATAACTGCCCAAAAAAAGAGATGAGATTGGCATGGCTTTATTTGTTTTTTGTTTTGTTTTGTTTTGTTTTTTTGGCGCTTGACTCAGGATTTAAAAACTGGAACGGTGAAGGTGATGAGCAGTCTAAGTCTGTTGGAGGCAAACATCCCCAAAGTTCTACAGCGCGTCTTCAGGACTCTTGATTGTACATTTATGTTGTGTTTTTTTTTAATAGTCATTCCAAATATTGTACAATGCATTGTTACAGAGAAATTAGCTCTGTAATGAGCTAAGTAACAAGTCCAGATGGGGAGGGGGAGAGAGGGAAGGTGCTAGTATTGCTTTACATGTAAATTAATGTAATCCTTTAAAAAAACTTTTTGTATCTTCCACCTTAATACTTGTTCCTTTTTTTTTAAACTTGTCAGGCATATTGTATGGCCCCCTAAATTCCCTCCCTGCCCCCAACATAGATGTGAATGAAGACAAGACTTCACAGTCTCCCTGCGAGTTTTATGAGATTGGTGCCAGTACTTGGGGGAGGGGAGGAGCTTTACCTGTATACTGACTTAAAACCAGTTCAAATAAAAGTGCATACATTAAAGAAAAAAAAAGATCAGAAGGAAATAATGACAAAAAATAAACCATATAGAAAGTGTAATAGAAATCTCAATGAAAAATCAATAGGAACAACAAACAACCAACATACTAGAGCAGAAAACGAGATTGGAGGCAATATACACAAAGTAGAAAACAAAATCAAGAAATAACTCAACCATTGAGAAAATTGGGCAACATATAATCAATAGACCCAAAGGACAGGTTGAGACACAGCAATCTCAGGATTACTGACATTCTAGAAATATGAAAATAATAATAATGATAATATTTTGGCAACTACATTCCACCAAAGTATTCAATAAAACTACCCAGAATTACTTTTTTTAATATACTATAAGAAAGAACATGCAATGCCCTTACATAGAAAAACTGAGATTGCACTTCCAGGTTAGATGGAACCAAAACAAGCCTAGAAAAGCCCAGTTCTCTCACATATACTCCAGAGAAAATTTTTTAAAAAGGAACCAAATTGAATAATGAGAAAGAAATCCAAAAAGAAACAACAATAAGGTAACTTACCCAACCAGGACTGCATGAAAAGAAGGCAAAACTCTATGGGTGCTGGAAGAGGGCATCTAGCTTGGGAATCCAGGACTCAGGAAAAAATTCCGGAAACCCCTAACACTGTTCTGGTAGTGGACATCCCCAAGGAGGCTGGATGATCCCAAGAACTTGAATGGGGACCCACCAGGGATAATAAAAGAATACAGAGCTCTGACCAAGGACATGGAAGATTTTAGGACCCTAAGTACAGACAAATTAGGGGAGGAGGCAGTCTGTAACAGAGACCCAGAAAATTGAAGACAGAATTTAAAAAGTCCTTAAATAGAGGCTGAAACTAAAGACATGAGTTAACAAGAAAATACAGCACAAACAAAGAAATAACTTGGATCAAAAAACTTCCAAGAGATAAACACAGAAGAGAGTCTTATGAGTCTTAGGGGAATAAAAGGATTGGCCACAAAGACTCTAATTGTTGTTGGAAGAGCTTTTCCCTTTAAGCCAGAACATGGTTAAGTGCTGATATCTTCATAGAGTTAGAAGTCTCCATAAACACAGAAGTGACAAAAAGAGACATGACAAACAGCACAAGATCCCATTTGAGCACAGCCCTGAAGGCCAACCCATTTGTAGGAATATTCCATGCTAAGGGGATTGTCTTAGGAAAAGTTGATGTAGAAGCTAAGCAGCCCAATTCTACCATCAGGAAAAGTGTCTCAATACAGCTATTGAAAATGAGCTGAGCGGAGGAAAAGAGGAATCACTGCTTTTGTTTCCAGTGTGTATTTGTGTGTGTGTGTGTGTGTGTGTGTGTGTGTGTTCGTCCTTTGTTGTCGAAGAAGATCATGCCATCAGGGAAATGATGACATGACTTGCACTTGACTTTGTTTTGAGTGAGGGAGGGCTGTTCAGGTCACCAGCCTCACTTATCCTCCAGAGCCATCTGAATCCAGTGACCAGATATTCATCAGGATGACTGGAGATGACCCAGGATGAGGCAATTGGGGTGAAGTGACTTGTCCAAGGTCACACAGCTAGTGAGTGTCAAGGGTCTGAGGTGAGATGAGTTGTTTGAAGTTTATGGAAGAATAAGATGATATTTGGGGTTGGTTACTGGATTTGGTCATAATGATCATGCCATTGATGACGCTACTGGAGTCTGATTCAAGGTTGTGAAATTCACCAATATTTCTCTTCTGACCCTTTTACAAAGGCAAGAAAGAAAGACCAAGATCATAAAAACTGCATGATATTATTGTCATAGTAAAAAATGTTCATGTAACAAATACATGTGACTTTTCTAGCATTATAATAAAATGATTCTTTAGAGTTGAAATATGTATTTTTTATGTTATACCTGTCTCTCTAACTTTGTGAGCCAAACTATTTAATAGTGAGTAGTGACTTGATATATATCAAACAACAGGTATTTATTAAGCCCTTAACTATGTGCTTAGGATACAAATACAGAAGTAAATGAGTTCCTGCCCCCCCACACACATTTTTGATCCAAGCCAAGCTTTTATCTTTAGAGTTTATTAATTCCAATTTTAAGGAGATATCCCAATAATTGTAACATAAGTATAGTCATTTGAACCAGACATATTAATCTGGTCTCAGTCAAAGTACAGGGGTAGAATACCTGAGAAACTGAGAGTTTAAATATTTACTGGGTTACTTTGAATAAAAAGACCAATTGAAGTTAAATTTCAAACCAGGGTGGCAACTCAAGTGAGAAGAATAAAAAAAAAATAGAGGAAAGGGTGTGGGGAGCAAGCATCCCATGATCTCATTTTTATCTGAACCCATTAAACAAGGGCTCAATACATGCATGCACGCACATACACACACACACATACACAAGGAATTTAATGTAGAAATACAATAAACTCAACACAATTACAGGTAAGAACAGAGAAAAGAAAAAGTTTAAGAGTGATACTAGAGTCACGGAGGGAATAGTCACAAGAAAATTACCTTCAGGTTCTAAGACCTGATCATGAAAGATGACGAAAGAGTAGGAAAAAAGTGTAAGACATAGAAATTAGTGTCTAGACACAGGGAAAAGAGCAGAGGCACAAGAATAGGAATACACTTCAATTATAGATTGTCAGTGTTAATCTTACTCTACCCTTCTTCTTTGTAAAGTGAAGGCAGAGGTCAAAGAGGAAAAAAAAGAAAAGAGGTAATGCTGGAGGAAAATAAGCAATTCACAGTCATAATAGCAAACTTAATGAAAAGGATTGATCCACAAAAAGGAGGAGGATGGCAGAACATATAAAGCAGAATCCAACAACTTGCTGTTTACAAGAAACAGAGTCAAAATGTAAAGATCACCACTAAGTTAAAATAAGAAGCAGAACTAATTGTCCAGCAAATTCATAAAAAAAGGAATACTGCTAACCATGATCTCAGACAATGTCAGGATAAAAAGAGATGAAGTTAAAAGAGATAAGCAAGGGAAACTATGACACCTTTGTAAAAGGTGATAATGAGCTATGGCATAAAAGCGTCATAAACAAATACAGAAAAAAAAGAAATACTGAACACATTCTTTATTGCCCATAACATAATAAAAATTATAATCAGCAAAGGGCCTTTGAGGAAAGGATTCAAAATTAAATGGAGAGCAAATAATTTCATCCTAACGAATTGGTAGATCAAATCAGAAGCAACAGATAATTTCATTAAATAAAAAAACAGCAGTGAGACAACATAGGATAACTTTTGGCATGTAGCCAAAGCAGTCCTTATTATGAAAATTATAAAATATATATCTATATACTTTCATCAACAAGAGAAAGAAAATATTGATGATTTGGGCGTAAAACTAAAAAAGTGATAATTTAATACAAGTCACATGATTATATCAATAAAAGCTGAAAAAATATTTGACAAATATTATCTTATTTTTGTTTAAAAAACACTCAAAAGCACAGAAATAAATGGGATGATTCCTTAATATGGTGAATTATATCTATCTAAAATCAATAGCTAGTGATATCTGTAATGTGGAAATGCCAGAGATCTTTCCAGTAAGATTAAGAAAAAAGCAATCTAGGGCTTTATCCCAAAGAGATCATAAAAATGGGAAAAGGTTCCACATGTACAAAAATATTTATAGCAGCTCTCTTTGTGGTGGCTAAGAACTGGAAATCAAGGGGATGCCCATCAATTGGGGAATGGCTGAACAAGTTGTGGTATATGAATGTAATGGAACAATACTATTGTGCTATAAGAAATGACAAGCAATCAGACTTCAGAAAAACTTGAAAAGACTTATATGAATTGATGCTGAGTGAAATGAGCAGAACCAGGAGAACATTATACACAGTAACAGCCACAGTGTGTGAGAACTGTTTCTGATAGACTTAGCCCTTCCCAGCACTACAAGGACCTAAAACGTTCCCAAAGGACCCTTAAGGCAAAATGCTATTCACATCCAGAGAAAGAATTATGGGATCGGAACAGAGTTTGAAGCAGACTATTTTCTTGCCAGGCCTAGAGGCCTGTGTGGGCTACCCGAGTCTTCTTACCTCACCTCCGAGGTCTTCGGTTGGCCAAAACCGGATGCTCATATGAGAGAAAGGACGTTCCAGAGTCAAACAAGGGTTGAGCTTTATTTCAGGGTCTCGGTTACAAGTGCAGGAGGATCTTCCTTAGGAGGAAGAGGGGGAGATTTCCTAAGGAGGCTAAGATCTTAAGGGATTGGAAGTAGAAGTACAAGCGGGGAGAGAGGGGGAGGGGAGAGAGGAAAGAAGAGGAAAAGCGGAGCCTACTGTCCTCTTGGCTCCTCACGTGCTAAGAGAGCTTTCAGGCTTCCTCAATCCTACTTAACCTTCAGGCGCACAGTTTGCATCTGAATACCGTGCTGTTAGGTAACTAGGTGTGCCCCGATCCGGGACAATCTCGAGGGCGGGGAGATCTCTCTCCCATCACATTTCTCACGGGAAGAGGCGGAATTACTCGAGATAGCTCGGTTCACCTCGATTCCCAGCCGTTTCCTGGGGGGGTCTCGTGAGAGCTCTAAGATTTAGAAGTTCCCATCTTTACCCGCCCGAGACTGTCCACACGGAATTGAGCTTCCAACCCCAACATCTCCCCTTCTTTGTTATGCGCGGAGCACACCTGGCTCTAGAGCAAACAGTGGCTGGAGGCTGAGTGGATTAGGAAGGCCTTTAGCATATGAGTACCCCACAACAAGACTTCATTTACACAGAAATCTGCAGCTAGCACAACTGACAAAGAGAGGCATCAAATAAAACAAAGATGAAGCTAAATGGCTGAGTTACAGCAAGAGAAAGGGCAATCACTAATTCCAAAGCATAATCTAAGAGAAGCAGCTAGTGCTGGCGCCTTACACATCACCACCCCCTCAGTCATGCAAATGGATCTCAACGGCCAAGCCTGAATGGCCAAGCCTGTGGTATTCAGGCGAAAAGTTGGTCATCTCCCGAAAAGTTGGTCACCCCTTCCCCCCCCAATGTCCTGGGTTTGTGATATCAAAGTCCTCCTTCAGCCGCTGGAAAGAGATGCCTAGATGGAGTGGTCAGCAATGTCGGGATGAGTGCTGCTTCCTCTCTGGGCAGCAGGGTTAAAGCTGTCAGCAGCAGACTCAGGTGGTGTATGATCCTTCTCCGGGCTCTCCGGGCTCTCCGGGGTCTCCGCCTCCTGCGTCTCCGCCGTCTCCGACATCGGTTCCCACCTACGGATCCTTCTAATGGGAATCCACACATGACCTTTTCCTATGGAGACACAAACATACCCTGGACCCCATATTAGTATCTTATACGGACCTTTCCATTTCCCTGAGGCCATATCCTTTACCATGGCCCATGTGTCTTTATATCCAGCCTGGGTATTACTTTCCTTGCGGGGTTGTCTTGGAAAAGTCACAAAATGTCTCATAGCTGGAGTAGTATGTGAGTTTCTTGAGATATGCAAAAAATTGTGTGTATACACAGCTGTATCAAGCTCTGATTGTGTTAGGCGACCTTTTCCCCTTCTTTGTTTAGCGAGGATCGCCTTCAAGGTGAGATTGGCCCTTTCCACTATGGCCTGGCCTTGTGGATTGTAGGGGATTCCTGTAACATGTCGAATCCCTAGATCGCGGAGGAAGTGTGTAAGGGTTTGAGAAGTATAGGCAGGGCCGTTATCTGTCTTTATTTCTAAGGGTAAGCCTGAAACAGAAAAACAGTGCCAAAGATGTTGAATTACTTTAGCACTTGATTCACCTGGCTGTAAAGTCACCATAAGGAATCCGGACCATGTGTCAACTGTCACATGTATGCACTGGCCCTTAAGATGGGTGACATCCATTTGCCAAATTTCATTGGGTGACAAGCCACGAGGATTGACACCCTGATCTAGAGATGGGTGGAATGGGATACATTGGAGACAGCTCTTAACAATTTTTCTGGCCTGTTCCTGAGTTATCCCATATAATTTGCAGAGGGCTTCTGTGGCTAGGTGGAACCTATCATGAGCCTTTTGGGCCCTTTCTTGTGGTTCCACAGTGTGTCCTACCAGGTATAGTGAATTGTCTGCTATTTGATTTCCTTCAAAAATTGGTCCTGTGCCATTTGTATGTGAGCGCACATGTAAAACATAAAAAGGGTGTGTTCTGTTATTAATGGTGGTCAATAGCCGCTCACACTGTGAAAAAATATTGGACCGATAATCTACAATAGAGTCCTCAATCCGTGAAATTAATAAAGATGCATACTGACTATCAGTGATAATATTAATGGGTATGTCACTATATATTTGGAGAGCTTAGATTATAGCTTCCAATTCGTTCTGTTGAGTAGAGGTGTAGGGTGTGTTAACTATATATATCTCTTGGGAGGCCGAATTATAAATAGATGCCTTGTGATGTTTCGTGGCATCTGTAAAAATGTTAGGCCCTTCTACTGGGTTTGGTGAGTACCTTTTCACTGGTGCTGGGGCCCACTGTAATAATTCTTTGAATAGGAAAGTCGAATTTGGTTTCACCTGGGCCCAGTGAAACATGTGGCCCAAGAAACATGATTCTGAGCTAACTCTTCTACATCCTTAGTGGTGAGTGTAGCATAAAGAATTGGCTGTTTTTGGTATATGTGGGTAGCTCTTCTTACTGCCTCTAGTGCTAACCATCCTAGAAATTCCCACTTGTTTAGTAAACTGCTTCCTGTTTTACTTAAATATACCCACTCTAGGGGCTTCTCTTTTTGGTGTATGACGGCATAGGGAGGTGTGGTGGAGATAATAGATACCTCCAGATCTCCTCCTGGATCCCACCAAAATGTGGTGGACTCTAAAAATTGTTTTTTTATTGCCTCTATGGCCTTGGCTGCTTCAGGAGTCAATGTTCGTGGAGAATTTAAAGCAGAGTCTCCTGTCAATAGTGAATATAAAGGTTGCATGAGAGGTAAAGGTATAGGCACCTTTGATCTTATCCATTGGATAGCTCCTACTAGTTTCTGAGCATCATTGAGTGTTTGGATCTTTATATCCCATTTTGGGGGTTCCGGCCGAATGATGGTGCCCTGTATCTGATATCCCAAATATTTGTAACTGGGTCCTCTCTGTATCTTTTCAGGAGCAATAACTAATCCTAGTCCTAAAAGGTTCCTTTCTACTGCTTGGAAACACTTCTCCAGTTCCTTGAGCTGAGGTGCAGCTATAAGGATGTCATCCATATAATGGATGATTTTGCATTGGTATTGCTGTCTGGGGCTTTCTAAGGCTTGATTAACATACCACTGGCAGATGGTGGGGCTGGAACTCATACCTTGGGGCAATACCTTCCACTGATACCTCTTTGCAGGTCCTTCGTTATTGGGGTGAGGTATTGTAAAAGCAAACCGAGGACAATCTACTTTGTTTAAAGGAATGGAAAAAAAACAATCCTGAATGTCAATGATTATAAGTGACCAACCATCCGGGATGGCATTAGGAGAAGGGAGACCTGGTTGCAGAGCTCCCATAGGCATGAGAGACTGATTTACCTTCCTTAGATCTGTAAGGAACCTGAATTTCCCGGATTTTTTCTTTATAACAAACACAGGAGCATTCCAGGGTGACTTTGATGGCTCTATATTTCCTTTTTCTAATTGCTCCTTAACCAATAGTTGTAGTGCCTGGAGTTTTTCTGGAGTCAGGGGCCATTGCTCCACCCAAATCGGGGTGTCTGACTTCCAATTCAAGGGTGGGGACTCCAGTACAACAGCAATGGCCCTTACTAAAAATTTGATAGCTTCATCCCCAGGCGGCTCATGATGTCCCTGCCCCAGATGTTAAAACTAAGTTCTGGAATCACCAACGGCCATACGGTCCTTTGGCGATCCTCTGCCTCCCACTTTACTGGGTGCATTGTCTCTAAGGTATTTTGGCACCCTCCTATTCCCCACACTGGTCTCTGGCTTTCTTTGAGCTTCCAGTGCCGGGGTACTGAGCGACCACTAAGGCAGGTCCTATCTGCTCCAGTATGGAGCGTGCTATAAGGAGGCGCAGAGGGAAGACACGGTACATTCTCCCCTGCCTCGCCTTTCCCATCCGCTAGATGGAGCTCTGAACCTATTTTTTCTCTACACTCCTTAACTTTCTGCTCACCAGGGTTCTCCCCTCCCCTCTCTCCGCTTCCACTCTCATTCCAATCCCGCCCTGGCCTCTCCGGCCCTTCCAGCAGGCTCTTAATTACACCGAATATCAGGAAATCTAAATCCTCCAGCTCCCCAGGGTACTGTTGCTCATATGCAGTCATTTGCTCTCTGACCGCTCCCCATTTTTCTCTTGATATTCTTGCCTGCTTGAGCCAAGGAGAAACTTTCCAAATCCTTTTACAAAATTCTCGGAGGTCATCTAACTCTATTGTGACCCCCGCCTTCCTGCATTCCCTGTGAAGTTTCTCAGCCCAGATCTCCTGTTCCTCTGGCTTTATTACTGGCAATAGATTCCCCATCTCTGCCCTTTTCCCATGGGTGTGGGAAGCTTCTCTCACTCTTTCTCTCCTTCCGAATCTAGGATTTGGGACTCGCTTCTTTCACAGCCCCTTCCGGGTGTTCCCCAAAAACACCCAGGATATCTGCGCTCCTGTCCCTGTTCGGAGACGCCAACTGTCAGGCCTAGAGGCCTGTGTGGGCTACCCGAGTCTTCTTACCTCACCTCCGAGGTCTTCGGTTGGCCAAAACCGGATGCTCATATGAGAGAAAGGACGTTCCAGAGTCAAACAAGGGTTGAGCTTTATTTCAGGGTCTCGGTTACAAGTGCAGGAGGATCTTCCTTAGGAGGAAGAGGGGGAGATTTCCTAAGGAGGCTAAGATCTTAAGGGATTGGAAGTAGAAGTACAAGCGGGGAGAGAGGGGGAGGGGAGAGAGGAAAGAAGAGGAAAAGCGGAGCCTACTGTCCTCTTGGCTCCTCACGTGCTAAGAGAGCTTTCAGGCTTCCTCAATCCTACTTAACCTTCAGGTGCATAGTTTGCATCTGAATACCGTGCTGTTAGATAACAATAGTGTGCCCAGATCCGGGACAATCTCGAGGGCGGGGAGATCTCTCTCCCATCACGTTTCTCACGGGAAGAGGCGGAATTACTCGAGATAGCTCGGTTCACCTCGATTCCCAGCCGTTTCCTGGGGGGGTCTCGTGAGAGCTCTAAGATTTAGAAGCTCCCACCTTTACCCACCCGAGACTGTCCACACGGAATTGAGCTTCCAATCCCAACATTTTCTCTTGTGTTGTGTTTTGATTTGGTTTGGTTTTTCTCATGGTTTCTCCCATGTGTTTTAATTCTTCAATGCAACATGACTAATATGAAAATGTGTTTAATAAGAATGTATGTGTAAAACCCATATAAGATTGCATACCATCTCAGGGAAGGAGGAGGAAGGTAGGGGGTGAAAATTTAAAACTTATGGAAGTGATAGTTGAAAACTGAAAACAAATTAATTAAATAATTAAAAAAATATAAAAGCAAGAATTTCCATTGTTGCCATTCTTATTTGAAAAAGTCCTAAAAGTACTACCTATAGCAATAAGAAAAGAAAAAAATAAACTGAGAATATAACCACAAGTGAAAATTTACTTATCACATCTTGCAGATTAGATGACAGTTTAGTTAGAGAACTAAAGGATCAACTAAAAAGTAACTGAAACAATTAACAACTTGAGTCAAGTAGTAAGATACAAAATAAGCTCACAAAATTCATTAGCTTTTTGGTATATTACCAGAACCCAACTGGAAATGATTTTTAAAAAGTAATAATTCAAACAAAGCCAGATAAATCAGAGAAATTTTATGTATCAATAAAATGTCACCTTTTTATCTTTAAAAAAAAAGAAGTAACTACAGAATGTGTAAGATAGCTAGAAGGCCTGCTACCAAGATATACAAAGTAATGCTTATGAATACAACTGTGGAAAAACTTCACAGAAGTAAAAATAGATGAATATTTGAAGAGTTATTAATTGCCCAAGGTTGGACCATGTCAATATACTTTAAATGACAATACAATCTAAATTTATTTACTGATAACCAATAACAATAACCAATCAGACTGCCTAAGGTTATTTTGGAGAAGGTGGCTGGAGAGGAGTTTGGGGAATTACAGTCACATGGAAGGACAAAAGCTCAAGAAAATCAAGACTCATTTGAAAAAAAAAAAGTGGGAAAGAAGCAGGTCATAGAGGAGCCAGATCTCAAATTATACTGTAAACAAATAATTAACACCATCTGGTTATTTAAAAAAAGAAAATGAGAAAAAAATATAAAATGCTTAAAAAATAAATAAATTGATCAGTGGGACAAGTTATATTCATAAGACCCAGAAACAAATAAATATGGGAACATAGTATTCAAAAACCCACCTAGGGCAGGTAGGTGGCACAATGAATGAAGTGCTGAGCCTGCAGTCAGGAAGACTCATCTTCCTGAGTTTAAATCTGGCCTCAGACACTTACTAGCTATGTTACCCTGGACAAGTCACTTAACCCTGTTTGCCTCAGTATTGTCTTCTGTACGATGAGCTGGAGAAGGAAATGGCTAACCACACCAATATCTCTGCCAAAAAAACTCCAAACGAGGTCATGAAGAGTTGGGCACAATTGAAAAACAACTGAATAACAACTACAAAATTCAAAAAACCCAAAGATTAAGAAATCAGTGTTCAACAACTTTTTGGAAAAGTATCTGAAACAAATTAGACTGAATACACTATATATATATATATATATATATATATATATATATATATATATATATATATATATATATATATATATATATATATAAGTAACATCATAAATTTAAAAAGCAGTGATGGAGATAACTCACAATTAAGGATGGATGAAGAGTTATTGACCAAATGGGATAGAGAGAATCACAGGAGATAAAATGCATGATTTTAATTAAATAAAATTAAAACTTTTCTGAACAAAAAGTTCAAAATTTGGGAAAATTTGAAGCAAGTTTCTCTGATAAAGATCTGATACACATGACATATAGAGAATTGATGTAAAAATATAAGAAGACCAAATCCCTAGCAGATAAAGGAAGTGAAGAACAAATCCCCAACAGCCAAAGTAAGTGAACATGCAGTTATCAAAAAAAAAAAAAGGAAGATAAGTTATTCACTACCAAATAAAATAATGCTCCAAACTGCAAATTCTAAGAGATATGCAAATTAAATTTAAACTGAGATTTTATCTCACACCACTCTGATTGTCAAAGATGACAGAAAGGGAAAATGATGACTATTATAGAAACTATAGGAGAACACTATGATGAATAAAATGATTAATGGTTCCATTTTTTTTATATTAACATAGGCATTACTGCCATAAAGTTTTTTCTGAGTGCTGCTTTGGCTTCAATCCACAAATTTTGATATTTAGTTATCTGTAGTGTCATTGTTTAGACTCTTGCAATTTTCTCTTTCATGCAGATATGACAATAATAACTGAAGACTGAATACAAATCACCACCTCTTCACAAAGAGGTAATGACTTAGAAATGCAGAAAGAATGGAACATGCATTTTTTGACACTGCCAATGTATGGATTATTTCTCTGTGGCTATACTTGTTAGAAAGAAAAAGCATTTTTTTTTCAGGAAGAGGAATGGAGAGGAAATTATTACGATAAAAAAAAGGGAAGGAAAGTAAGAAAGGATAATGTGAATCATTAAATATAAGTAGAAGAGAACAAAGTTCAGAAAGAGACATTAATGAGGACAATGTTGAAACTACCTTCTTAAATTGGATTTATTTTTAAATGCCAGCCTTCATGCAGTTACGGAATGGGGGAGGAAAAAGAGATAAATTGTACATAACAGAAATTCAGTTTCACACACATTCCCTATTTTTGTTTTAATATGAACTGAATAAACATCAACAAATGGAGCATTTCATATATTGTTTGTTGGTGCTTATAAAGTTCATAACAAAAAGTAAAAAATTTTAAAAGAAAAACTTCAGATTTAAGCCCCTTTAATGCATTTTAATTAAATTCTTGGAGTATAAGGAAATAATTCTTCAAGATGCATGAATAAAGACAGAAACAATGTACTATGAAGCATAAATTAAGATAAAAACAGATTTCTCAAGAATGACCAGGATCAATTGGCAAAATTTAAATATGACAAATAGAGTCAAGAAACATAGTTAATGAATCCAAAATTAGGTATTCTGAAGATTTTATTCTGTGGTATGAAGGCACAAAAATCACCTTTTGCAAAGCATTTGGATTTCAGAAAGTTTGTAGAATTACGAACATTTCAAGAACTCTTTTTATAACCAAATCTTTGAAAAAGTCATTTTTCTCAAATCAAGATAAACCAGTTGCAAATTAGACTTAAAACCTGACATAGGAGTGACAGAAAGGTATAGGCCCACATGGAAACTAAAAAAAATTCTATTGTGTGAATTTTCTTGCAGCATTCTAATTAAATGTGGGTCAATCACATTTATAACAGGGATTTTAAAATACTGTATTCCCTTCTAATAATTTAAAGGTTATAAAACAGATATATATATATATATATATACATATATATGTATATATGTATATATATATATACATATATACACTGCATTATGCTAAATTGTTCTATTCCAAAAGGAATGTATCCATTTTAAGTATATATAAAAGAAGTGATTCTATAGCAAAAATTTATAAAGAAAATTTCACAATCTATCTAGGAACAATGCTCTAAATCATTAATAATTAGAGATATGCGAATTAAAGCAATTCTCAGTTTCCACCTCACATCCTCACACCTCACAGATAGGCATGCATTGAAGGGACCTTTAAAGCTGACATTTTGCCCTACTTCTTAAAAAAATAATACACAGTAAATGCAGAGGGATCTTGGATTCTCTGCACCTTTCATTCAACTTTGTGACTGTAAAGACATGATATGAGACAGAAAATATTTTGTGAAGTCTTCTTTTGCATTGCTTACCTTACCTTACCAAGGATGAATACATGCCAATTATTTCAAATTTTATAAAAATATGAAAGTAGACATAAGAGGCAATAATTACTTATGTTTTTTCAATAAGCTGTTTTTAATAATAATATCCCCTTTACTTTCCAAGTACTTGGTATCCTCTTTTCTTTATAAAGTTTCAAATTTCCTTCCAAGTCCTCAAAAGTATAATACTTCCTCACCCAAGACATGACCTCTGTGGTCTAGTCCATTTGCGCTTCCAATTTTTGTTTTCTTTAGTGTCCTTTCCAATCCTTCTCCCCCAAGTATATCAGGGACACTAATGTTTAGATTTAATGTGATCACTGAAAGAGAGAATGGTTTATTACAGTAATCTTGCCACATCTTTTCCATTTTTTGCTATTTGTTCTCTTTATTCTAGTTTCATATTTAAGTGCTCTTGGGATGATCTGGCTTATAATTGGGCCTCTCCTTAAGCTTTCTGCAAACTCCCTTTTCCTTCTACTTCTCAGAGTTTTGTCAGGAGATATTTACTACATATGCTCCACCATCCTTTCATGAATTTTCCAGTAAAAGTTTATACTTAAACCATTTTTCCTCTTACTTGCCTTTTCAGTTCCATTACAGAAAATGACAATAATGAGATAATACACCAAAATTTGTGAAAGGCAGTCAAAATAATATTTGAGGGGAAATTTATATCTCTAAACTTTCATCAATAAAAGAGAGTAAGAACAGATAAATGAATTGAATATGTAACTAAAAAAGAACACTAGACAACCAACAAATTAAAAATTTCTAATTAAACACCAAAATAGAAATCTTAAAGCTCAAATGAGAGAATAACAAAATTAAATGCTAAAATCATTTAATTAATAAATAAAATTAGGTTAAAAGTAACACAGATAAGTCATCAGCTAGTTTGATTAAGAAAAAAAGGAAACCAAATTGCTAGTACAAAAAAAATGAAAAAAATTCACAATCAACAAAGAAGAAATTAAAATGATTACTAGGACCCATTTCATTTCATTTCATATGCCAAAAAAAACTGACAATCTAAATAAAAGGTATAAATATCTACAAAAAATATAATTGTCCAGATTAACATAGGAAATAGGTTATTTAAATAGCCCAACATTAGAAAAAGAAATTGAACAAACTATAAATGAATTTCCAAAGGAGAAAACCTGAGGACTAGATTATACCAAATTCTATCAAACATTTAAAAAACTAATTCCAATACTACATAAAAAAAATATTTGAAAAAATAGGCAAAGAAGGGATTGCACCAGATTCCTTATATGACACAGACATGGTCATGATACCAAAGTCAAGTAGTCAAAACAAAAAAAGAAAACTTTGGACCAATTTCCCTAATGAATATTGATGTAAAAATTTGGAACAAAATATTAATAAGAAGGCTACAGAAATCTATTACAAAGATCAAACACTATGATCAGGTTGGGCTTACACCAAAAATTCAAGGCTGGTTCAATATTAGGAAAACTAGAAGCATAATTGACTGTACCATATAACTATAAACAAAATCCAAGCTCTAAGCATATTGACCACAAAACCAAAAAAAAAAGATAAAATAATTATTTCAATAGATGTAGAAAAATCTTTTGACAAAATATAACACCTATTCCTATTTAAAAAAAAAACAATAGGAAGCAAGGGAATAAGTGGAGCTGTATTTAATGTGAAATCAGTATCTATCTAAAACCAGTAACAAACATTATCTGTTAATGGAGATGAGCCAGAAGCTTTTCCAGTGAGATCAGAAGTGAAGATGCCCAATATTCCCCTTATTATTCTACATCTAGACATTCTAACTATAATAAGAAAACAAGAAAAAGAAATTGAAGGATGATGGGGAACAAGAAAAAGAAAATGAAAGGAATGATGGGGATAATTTCTAGAAATAAGAAGACTTATATGAACTGATGCAAAGTCAAGTGAGCCGAACCAGAAGAACAATTTGTACAATAATAGCAAAAGTAAAGATAATCAACTTTGAAAGACAGTAATTCTGATCAAGACGATGAACAAAAACAATTCCAAAGGACTAACGATAAAACATGTTTTCTACCTGCAGATGGAAAGCCGTTGAATTCAATGCAAATTGAAGTATATTTTCATCTCTTTTTTCTTCTTATGGAGATGGTTAACGTGGGAATTTGTTTTGCATGACTATACATATTTGTAATGGGTTTTGTTTTTCTTTCCTTCTCAATGAATGGGGGTGAGGAGTGGAAAAGAATTAGAAACTGAAAATGAAAAAAAGATTAAAAAAATAATTTTGCCATAAAAGATGGACCAGAGTGGAAGCAATGTCTGCCATGTAGGGTAGGCTTATTTCTTCTTAAAAGGCACTGAAACCATCTCCAAATTAATTGGTTTAGGGACTAAGGTTTATCTGCAAGGAATCAGCAGCTAAGGAACTGCTAAGGGGCTAAGGTCTCAGGCTTTTGATCAACAAACCAACAAAACCAACACAGAAGTGAGTCCATCAATCAATAAGCATTTATTAATCACCCACTCTGTGCCAGGCATTGCACTAATAATCACAGAGGCAGAAAAGCTACACCCAAATGACTATCTTTCCCCTGATATGGAGAAGTATACCTCCTTTTGATAACTATTAAAAAAAATTTTTTTAAGATCAAATGTTTACTGGCTATGTCAGTTTATAGGTTTTTCTGAACTGATTATGAATGAATGAATGAATGAAGACAAGTCCAGCCAGCTCTTCACTTACCAAACAGCAAATCAGCTGCAAAGCCTACGCTTTTCTGTATGAAACCAAAGAGGACAGTGGGGAGCAAGAGGTACCACTGAGAGGCTTCTCCTTTCTCAAACAACAGGTAGCACTAGAGGACAATTCAGTCATCTTCCAATGAGCTTCTTTCATCCCTTCTCCAGCCTGTTAGGAAAGAGCAGCTGAAACCTTCTTGAAAGTTGATTTCCTAACACAGCTCCATCACAGCTGGTTTTTCCATCCCTGACTGAGTCTTCATTCTCCTGTTCCTTTCTCCTCTCCTGCCTGTTTCTTCACCATTCCAATTAGATTCTTTACTACTTTCAATAGTTCAAATCAGGGCTTTCTGGCTCTCAAGGACTAGCCTTTTCCTTTTGAAGTTTGTACTCCTCCTTTTTCCCCAGTTTGCTAGGACAGTCCTGGTTTTCACCTTCATGCCTAGATTTGTGGATGTCCTAGAAAAAGCAACAGATGCAAAGTGAAGTGAACAGAACCAGGAGAACCTTGTACACAGTAGCAGCAATATTCTACAATGAAAAACTGTGAATGACTTAGATGTTCTTAGCAATACAATGATCCAGCACAATCCCAAAGGACTCATGATGAAGCATACTATCCTCTTCCAGAGAAAGAACTGATATTGTTTGAATACGGACTGAAAAATGCTCTTTTTCACCTTCTTTCTTTCATTCTTTTTCTTTTATTCTAGTCTTCATATACAAAATGACTAATATGGAAATGTTTACATGATTACACATATATAATATGCATACATGCACACACACATATGTCAGATTGCATTGCTTACCATCTGGGAGGAGAAAGCAGAGAGGGAGGGAGGGAGAAATAGAATTTGGAACTCAAAAAAAAATTTTTTAATGTTTAAAATTGTTTTAACATGTAGTTGGGGGCAAATAAAATATATTCATTTTTTCAAAAAAGAAGAAAAGCATCAGGTAGAGTTTTAGCTTTCTAAGGAGCAAGACAGGAACAGGGGAGTAGGAAAGCAGAACATTTAATCAGGAGGAGAGGTAAAGTCCAAGCCAAATTAAGGTTTCTGTTGGTTGTCAGGGGAATAGTCCTTAAGGGCAATAATAGGAAAATATAGATCAGACCCTGTATTAAAGGTTTCGTGTTCTGTCCCTTATTTGTTTAGAATAATTCTACAGATTTCTTAAGGATAATTTCAAATAGCATCGATCCAAGAACAAGAGAGATCTAAGTTCCTCCCGCTGCACTGACTATCTCCCAAATGATAGTTATCCCTTCCACATCAAGACTTTCCCCATGTGTGGTTTCAGATATATCAGGGCTTGGCATAAGAAATTAAATGGGAATTTGGGGGGAGTTTTACAGAAGCCATAGACATTACATGAAGGCCATCAGACAACTCACAGCCTATGAACAAATATTTAACCCAAATTTTACAATAAGGTACTGTAAAACCCCATAAAGGAAAAAAGAAAAAATTCGGACTTCTTCTCTGGTATGAAGGGAAGCCCAAAAAATTTTTCACAAATTTTCCAGATTGGGGTAGGAGGGTTGGCGCTAGGCCCCAACCCCTGCAACGTGGAAGGGATGGTTGTAGAGCCATCCTTTTATTAGACACTAAAGTCAGTTCCATACAATTGATTTAATAAAGCCCCTTCTGCAAAGTAGCCTGTTTGCAAACTAAGGAACTTATTTAATCCTATTCTGCCAGGAACCTTAACACATTTTCTAAAGTTCTCATCAGTACCTGATCCTAACTCCAAAAGCTTTACAGTGGCTTTTAGCTAAAATAAAACAGTTCTGTCCTGACCTGATTAACTTGAAAATGGCAGTGGTAAGAGTTGCTCTTTTTAATGCAACTGTGTCTGAGTTATTACAAACCAAGAAGTAATTAGGAAGAAAGAAAAGGTCAAAAAGTGCCAGAGATGAGACAGAAAATATCAGAAGTTTATATAATTGTCCTTCATACAGATCCCATTGGAGTAAAAGTTGCCATATACCCCCCCAAAAAAGAGAGTATTTCTGTAGGATACTATCCTGGAAAGGAATTCCTATGCAAAAATCTTGCTTAGGGCTAGGAATTTTAATTTATGTCATTGAATAAAATGGCACCAATCAAATTAAATCAATATAATAAGAATACATAAAATCAAATAAACCTGAAATGGAAAACTAAATGCAGATTAATATGGGACTGATGTGAGGAAAAGAATTACTTTTTTAGTGTTTGTTTTTCTTTTTTTGATAGTTTTTTATTTTTTCTGCAATTATATGTAAAGACAATTTGGGGTGTTCAGTTTTACAATTCTGACTTTCAAATTTTTCTTCCTCCCCTTCTTTCTTCCTAATATATACATGTATAAATATGTGTGTATGTATATGTATAAACATACGTGTGTATAAATGTATATGTGTGTATGCACACATACATATATGCATGTGTATGTTTTGATATCAGTTGTATATTGATAGATTTATATATGTATGTGTGTATATGCGTATACGTGTGTGTATATATATATAATCATGTTATACATATTTCCATATTAGTCACAATTGTGAAAGAAGAAACAGACCAAAAGGAAAAGAAATATGAAAAAATAAAGTGAAAAAGCATGTTCCAATCTGAATTCAGAGTCCATCAGTTCTTTATCTGGATGTGGACAGCATTTTCCTTCATGAAAAGTCCTTTGTATTTGGCTTACATTATTGTGTTGCTGAGAAGAGCTGAGTCACTCACAGCTGATCATCACACAATGTTGTTGATACTATATACAATGTTTTCCTGGTTCTGCTTTTTCACTTTGCATCAGTTCCTACAAGTTTTCCCTGGTTTTTCTGAAATCTGCCTGCTCATCATTTCTTATTACACAGTAGCATTCCCTTACATTCATATACTACAAGAGTGACTTTTTTTTAATGGCAGCCAAATAAGGTACCACCAAAAGGAAACAGGACAAAAGGGAAAAAAGACAGTTATAAAAGAGTTTGAGACACTATTGAGAGAGTCACGGAGATACAAAGAGACAATCACTTGAGACCAGAAGTAGATTCAAAGAGTATGACAACTAGAAGCAAAGAAGAAAATAGTTTATGAACTCAAGAGAGAACAAACCCTAGGCTCACAAATCAAAGATGAACAGCCTGTGGGAACCCATTTAAGCAATAGCTGTGGTGTACACACTATATCCAGGGGGGAGATTTGTGAGAACTCTACTAGAAGGGAAAGGGTTTCAAAGTCCATCAATACCAGAGAAGTCAGTCAGTCAGTAAACATTTAAGTGTCTACTATGTGCCAGGCACTAGGGGAAGTACAAGGAATAGAAATAAGAAAAAAACAGTCCTTGTCTTCAAGAAACACAATCTAATGGAGGAAGACAACACACAAAGAAAACTGAAAAAGAAGAAAAGTTTCTGATGCAGTGATATGGTGGGGTATAGTCAAAGGACTATAGCTGATAGGAAGTGAAGAATTGGTTGGTCCATGAGTTCTCTTTAACTGGAAGTTTTGGGAGGAGCTCTTCATTATACTCTACAGCCTGCCAATCACAGGTTTAATGAGTATTAAGGATAATGAAGAGGTGTGAGTATCAAAGCTGATGCCATCTTGAGGGATGATGAGCTTCCTAGTGAAAAAGTTTCCAGGAGAATGTCCCCTAAACATTTGTATCACTACTATTGTACTCTAAGTTTGTGTCCACTCTTCTCACAGATGCCATGTATATTTGTGAGAATGTATCCCAAATTTATTAGGAAAATGGTTTATCACTACCATTCTTAGCAATTATTGCCATCTCCTTTGCTAGGAGCTAATTGTGTCTATTTGCTGACTGTTGGGGGGAACTACTCTAATTGGGGTTTATGAGTTATACTGTTTAAAGTGCAAAGCTTCAGAGTATTCTAGAATCCAGGGTAATTGTTTGTCCTTTGTTTTTGAAGAAGACCAAGTGACATCACATTATTGGAGTCAGAGTACGGTGTGTTCAGCTTTGACTGAAATATAAGTTTGGAAGACACTACCAAAAGCACAAGTTATCCATTAGAACATTTAGAGCGGAAGTGGCTCTAGATTTGCACAGCTCTCTTTTTCTTTGTGCTTTTACAATTCTTCTTTGCCCATGGAGTATAGCACCTTCTTTGATGTGGCCATGCCATCCTGAACAGTCTTGTGCCAGCATTCTCCATGTCTCACAATCAATATTAAAGTTTTTCACAGATAGCTTGAAAGTGTCCTAATACTGCTTCTTCTGACCACCATGTAGGTGTTTACTTTGTGTGAGTTTTCCATGAAGTACCTTTTGGGTAAGTGAGCATTTGGCACTCAAACTATGTGGCCAGCTCTTCAGAGTTGTGCAAAAGACTTTGAATGTTTGGCAGTTCAGCTCTAAGGAGGACCTTAATGTCTCATACCTTATCTTGCAGGTGATCTTCAGGATCTTCCTGAGACAATTCAAGCTGAAGCATTTCAGTTTTCTGGCATGATGCTAGTAGACTGTCCAGATTTCATAGGCATATAACAGTGTAGTCAGCCCAAAGGCTCTGTAGACCTTCAGTTCTGGTATGCAGCCTGATACTTCTTTAGGAGCCTTCCAAATGCTCTGGCAATATGTGCATCAACCTCGTCATCACTCTCCCTCTATTGTTAGTCTTGGCTTATAACCTTTTCAAGTTAAATCATTTCCCATGAGTGCAGTAGCTGAACTTGCTTCTGTTTTTATCCTCATTGAAAGCATCTGACAACATCATGAAAAACATCAAGCTGAAGAGAGTGGGCACAAGCACACCACCCTGCTTCATTCCATTGATGCCTGGGAAAGCAAGAGAGCATGTCCTTCATCCAGAATCTGTGAAAGCATGCCATCATGAATACTGACAAACTTCTCAAGGAAACCTAATTTTGCCATGATCTTCCACAGGCCTTCATATTAGTTGGTTGGTTGTTGTCCTTCATTCTTAAAGAGGACCAAAATGACAGTACTATGTTGGAGTCAAGGTATAGTGTGTCCAACTGTGGTTGATCAGACCAATATAAGCTCAAAACACTCTACCCACTCTACCACAGGTTGAGCACAAATAGTGCATATGAACATTTGGAGTGGACTCTCTAGATATGCACATCTCATATTTCTTTTGAGCGACTGTAATTCTGCTTTACTCAGAGAGCACAGTGCCTTCTCCTGAATGACAGTATCAAAGGCCTTGGTCAGGTTGACAAACATTGTATAAAGACTTCTGTTCTGCTTTTGGCATTTCTCCTGGAATTATCAGGAAGCAGATATCATGCCAACCATTCTGCGGCCCTTTCTAAAGCCACACTTACTCTCAGGCAGGTGACCATCTTCCAGAGGATTAATCAAATGATTAAGGAGGACTCTGACAAAGATCATGCCAGCAATAACAAGGAGAAAGATTTCCCTGTGGTCATCACAGGACAGCGTGTTCCTTTTCCTTTGTAGAGATAGACAATGGAGGCATCCTTGATCCCTAGGGGATAGCCTCCTCTTGCCACATAATCCAAAAGTCACCTCCTTTATAAGCAATGGACACCCTACCTTGTAGATTTTTGCTGGAATGGAATCAGCACCAGGTAATTTGCTGCTTTAGAGGAACATGATAGAATTCAGTACCTCTTCTTCAGTTAGAGGTTTGGCTAAAGAGGAACCAATTACAACCTGAGACATATGATCAATGGCTTCAGCATTTGATGATGGTCTGTTGAGAATACTATGGAAGTGTTCAGCCATCTCTCCAGGATCACGCCCTTGTCACTGATCAGTGTGGCTCCATCAGTACTGAGTAGTTGAAATGTGCCAAAGATCTTTGGCCCATAAATAATCTTTAGGGCATCATAGAAACATGTGGGATTGTTGCTGTTAGCAAAGAATTGAATCTCATCTGTCTTTTTGCTGAGCCAAAAACCTGCATCTCTCTAAGCTTCGCCTGCACTCTGCTTCTCATGGAAGTAAATGATGTCTTCTTGGAGATGAATGCATTATCCTGCTGATAAATCCTGTGGAGCTCTCAGTTCTCCTTTAGCAGCTTCTGAATTTCCCCATCGCTTTCATCAAACCAATCCTTATATTTACAGGTGTTCTGCAGATGAGCAAATGCAGTGCTACACAGTCTCTGAAAGCTGCCCACTTCTGTTCTCCACTGTTGCTGATTATGTGCTGACTCAGCTTTCCCTCCAGATCAAAAATAAACTGTTCATGCATGGAGAAATGCTCTAGTCTGTTAACACTGAGTCTCCTGACAGTCATTTTGCCTTGTGGCCACTACTTTTGCTGAATGCAAATGTTTAGGTTGGAGAGGATGAGTGTCTGTGATTGGTCTGGCACTACGCACTACCTATCACCTTTGTGACTCTCACATTCTACCTATCTCTTCTTCTAACAATGACATTCTTTATTAAATGCTAGTGCTTGATATGAGGATATATCCATGATGACATTTTATTATAGTTAGGTAGGGTAGAGTTAATTTTGTCCATTAGCTGTCTGTTAGTAGGGGTTCATTAAAAGTGTAGAGCTTCAGAGTACTCTAGAACACAAGGTTCTAGAACCACCATCTCAAGACCCAACCTGCAACTATGAGGGCAAGTTGGGTAAGTAGCCCAAAGCAGAAGCTTTGAAAAGAGAATATGATGAGAAGCAGTGTGGTACAGTGGAAAGAGTGCTGACTCTGGAGTTAGGGTATCAGGGTTCACATCCCAACTTTGACACTTATTGCCTATGTAACCTTGAAAAACTTAATTAACCACATTAAATTTCTTCATCTATAAAATGAGGGAGTTGGACTAGACAGCTTCTAAGTTCTCTTCTGGCTCTTAATTTATGCTCCTATGGGCATGGAGGTAGGAAACACACAGAATATGTCATTCAGAAAATAGCCAATAGTCTAGCTTGAACTGGAGTACATTACATAGGTTTGGGTGGGGGTAGGTTGAAATAAGCCTAAAAAAATAAATTGGGCCCAGATTATAGAAAACCTTCACTATGGAGCTGGAGATTTTGAACTATTTAGGAAACAATGGGGAGCTCTCAAAGGTCTTTGAATGGAGAAGTGACACGATGAGATGGGGATTCTAGGAGAAGGATGAGGGTGGTCCAGACGTGATTATACAGAAGCATATGAAAGTTCAATATGGCAGTGATATGCAGAGGCAGAGAGACAGGTTAAGAGAATATTACAGTTGTTTAGGTGGGAGTTAATGAAGAGTGCACTAGAATGGGGCAGTGAAGATAAAAAGGAGGGAACAGAGAGAAGAGGTTTTCAAAAGCAAATTTTACAAAGAAACTACATCAGAAAGGCATCCTAGATACATAAAAGAATAAGTACAAGTTACTGGACCAAACTTAAAGTTTAGCCATAGATGACATATGCTAGTATAGCTTAGCAGAGTGTCTGCCCCACAACTGCACTTCTCAAATCCTCTGTAGTTCCCCCAATTATCTTTAATGTAACTGCTCCCTGGGGTAGATTATGGATTAGGAGGTTAAGGCAAATTCCCAGAATAAACAGTATCAAAGACTATTTGGGGCTTCTTGGCTCATTCCTGGTTAGAGAAAAAAATATACATGTCATCAGTTATACATTTTCATATTGGAATCAATCTGATTTCAATCCTTTTGAAAATTACTGGGCCCACTCTCCCACAAGAAAACTAGAGGCAAGTAGTCTTTACATTTGACACTGAGATCCAAAGAGGAGCATAAGGAGCTGAATATAAGGATGTATAAAAAAGGTAAACTGAAATTACCTGGAAGCTATTCAAGAAAAAAAATAGAAATAAGAACTTTCGAAGTGGGGAAAATGAAACAAAATATTAGAGCTGCTATCATAAAACAAACAAGCAAAAACCCTAAATGATTTTCTTCAGTGAAAAGGCAAGATGGCTTATTGGGTCTTTAGCCAAAAATGATCATTAAACAAATGCTATAAGCCTATCCATAGAAAAGCTATATTTAAAGACATCAGAAAATTTTTAATTTAATTATGAGTCTGGAAGCAATTAACTTTCTGTCAGTAATATTTCATCATTCACTTATCTCTGGGCATTGACCAATTATATAGGGAAGTTTCATAGCCTGGGTAACTCTGTTCCAAGGATGAGAAGTTAATTCATTACATCCAGGATTTAAATTAATATGAAGGTCTGGTTTGTAAATCCCAAATATATTTAAAGCAATTAAATTATAACATAGAAAATTGCTGAGCCTAATTAAGTATCTAATCTATTTAATATATCCTCCCCATCTCTAGAAGTGTTAAATGCTTAACATGTGAGTAAAATTTATACAAAAGTTGGGGGAATGCATTTTCTTTTCACAAGACCCTTTATGCTGAAGTCCATATGCTGAAGAAAATAAATTTGTTATTTTTACAGTTAGATCTCTGCTTTCTCAACTATCAGCAGTTTGTAGGCATGAGCTTACCTGTGTTTAAGACCTCATAGAATAGGTCCCTGATGGCTAATCATAAAGGATCAGCCAGCGAACCCATCTTACTGCTGGTAAGAACCATATTCACTTGGCACAGACATTCCCAAACTCACTGGCAGCTTTTCAATCTCTCCGTATACCAATGTCCTCACAGCTCAGATCTCAAAGCATCTTTGGAGGCTTTGAGACCTCTCAAAGTTAAAGTTCAAGATTTTGTTAACCAATTTATTTTTCCTTAAAGACATTTTGACTTCATTATATGACTTTTTTAATCCTCGAAGATGATAAAAATATTAGAGAGTTAGAAGGTAATGAATGCAGTAAGTGTTTGACATTGGGTTCATAGATGGTTGTCCTTCCTTCTCCAACGCAACTTACAGTCCTACACTCTTTAAATGAATTGTGCCTTACTTGAATGAAGAAAAATATTTCAACAGACAGGAATGTGTTCTGAGGGCATTCAAGGCATGGAGCAGTAGCCTATGTATTAAATTTTGGATCTTACTAGCCATGGGGCTCTGTGAAGGGAGGGACCATGTCTTATATGTCTTTGTGTTTCTTCAAATACTTTGCAGAGCTCCATAGATAGTAATGGCTACACTTTTGACTACATATTGGATATTGATCATTTCCACAATGGTGTTGAGCTGAAGTTTATTTTTCTTTCAAAGTCAAATGATGCTCTAAACCACATTAGATAACAGGCTTTTATGTATAATAAGAAAATGATTGCATTTTCCCCACAATGCGTATTAACAAAACAAAAATTTTAATTGCAAGTCTTTGGATTTACCAATTGTTTTTAGTTACAAAGAAACAAAGGCAAGTGCATATATATATATATTTTTTTTGCATCGACTTCTTTGGTGTGCTCTCCTGGAGTAAAGGTAGTGTTACACAGTGGATAGATCACCACACCTGGAGTTCGGATGATCTAGCTTGAAATCCCTTTTCTGACATTTGCTAGTTATGTGGCCCTGAAGTGATATGATGATCATTTTTAAGTGTTTAAAAGGACTTTTTTTTTTTTTTGGCTCAAGCTCTAGAACTGGGAATAATGAGTGGAAATGAGAAGGTTAATTTGGGTTCAATATAGAGAAAAGTATATTCACATTTAGACCTGTCTGAAAATGGAATAGGAAATTGAGTCCAAGAAAAATTAAATTACTTATTCAAGATCACATAATTAGTTACTAGCAGAGCTGAGAGTCCAGGTCTTCTTATTCCCAGTCAAAGTATTGTTTCTACAGCATTTCATCCTTTAATGAACCTGGGATAGGTTGAATTTAAGTGCACTGACAGATACCATGTGAAATGTTCATGTAAGTTGCTGCAGCAAGAAACAGTCACTTACCAAGAGATCCCTAATCACCTAAAAAGGGGTCAGTATTCTAAATCTGATTTTATCCCAGGAAATAGATGTTTTTGCCATGTTTAGTAGTAAGCAAAATTAGTCACTGCCTTTATTTACTTTCAGTTCAATTACAACCTAGTGATAGAAATGTGGGCTATACTTATAAAAATAAATCCAGTCTTTACAAAACTTAAGTTTGGCCCATAACTGTGCTCTAAATTTATTTGTTTTTTCCATGCTACCCATAGTAACCCATGGAAAATGTTGGCAATTAATGGCAAAATTTGAACTCAGTTCCCAAGAGATTCTTTTCTCCCCCTTTTGAGCAATGAAGGTATATGAAGGTATACCTTCATACTTGTTAACTGTTCCTGCTGGCAGTTACCAAGGATTCCAAGTCTTAGTTCTACAAAAGACAACTCCTGACTAAACTATAACCTTTTGTCTTTCAGTCATTTGCATTCACGCCCAATTCTTCCTGACCTCATTTAGGGTTTTCTTGGCAAAAATATTGGAATGGTTTGCCATTTTTTTCTCCAATTCATTTTTACAGAAGAGGAAACTCAGGCAAAGAGGGTTAAATGACTTGCCCAAAGGGTTACACAGTTAATAAGTGTCTGAGGCCAGATTTGAACTCAGGAAGATGAGTATTCCTGACTTCAGACCCAGCATTCTATCCCCTTTCCCATCTAGATATTTTATTACTCTCCATTTTGACATCCAAACATCAGAATAATGTATATATGTGTATGTGTTTCTGTATGTGTATTTGTCAGTGTGTATGGATTAGTGTTTGTGTGTGTTATTTCTATAGCTCTGTCATAACTTCTTTGAATCTCAGTTTCCTCAACTATAAAATAAGGATTAGGGTTGCACAAGATGATTCCTAGCTCTAACATACAATTCCTTTTCTTTCTTTTTTTTATTTTGGGCAGAGTTTGGGGTTCAACCCTATGATTTTATTAATGTAGTGAACTCCTGAACATGGAAATTCCATGCACTATTGCCTAAATGTTATCATTTTGGAGATTGCCTAGGAAACTAAGAGGTTAAATCACTTGCCCATAGGCATATTCCTAGGAAGCTAGTGTGATGCCACAGAACAAATCCAGGAATTAAACTGAAGAGATCTAGATTCAAATTCTAGCTTTGCCACTCCCTACCTTTGTGACCTTGGAGAAAACACTGAATCTCTCCTAGCTTCAGAATGCTTATCTGTAAAAACATGGATTTAGACTCATGGCCTTTTAGGTTTCTTCCAGTTCTAGACCTTATGATGCTGGTGTGTATCAGGGGTAGGTCTTCCCAACTCTGAGGTGAGTCAGATATATTTCAGAATATGACTTATCCTATACTTATCTTTCAACAGTTCTATAAAATTCATTTTCATCAGAGAACACATGTTTTCACAGAGTTTGATGAGGAACTAGAATTTTCCCTGCTTGTCTAGTACCAAAGAGAGAAATGAGCAAAGAACTAGAGATAAAGGGGAAATGATCTTTAACATAACTTTTCCTAGGCTTAGTTGCTGGGCTCAAATAGCTCTCCTTTCTCTCTTATTTTCCCCCACAGATTTTCCCTCTAGGAGAACTAAGATCTCCTTAACATGATTAGTACCTAATAACTTTGGGATTCTTAGCATAAAATTTAATCAGTAACCACTTTTTCCCCTATATAATAGGAACCTTTCCTTACTCTCTTTTTATCTATCAAATAGGCAATGAACACAGACTCTTGAAAAGATAGATTGTCTAAAGATCCTTATATTTTTCTGCTTCCACCAAACAGGCAGTTTTCTGCCTTTCATTGTCCAATAACAATGCATAGGAATTTTCAGAAATGTCTTCCCACTTCACAGAAAACTCCTCAAGGACTTACCATCCCCCTCAGGTTTTTCCCTTCCTCTGTGCCTTTCAAATAAGAACACTCTGAGCCTATTCCATAAAGAAAAGTACAAGCCAATGGGTTTCTATGAGTCTTTGTTTTTCTGTTCTCTACAAAGGACTCTAATACCTCGAAGGAAAAGGGTTATACTGCTCCTAAGAAAATCATCTACTTCATTAAGTTGTTTAATAGGGAAGGCTGGACTGCCAAGAGCAAAAGCCCATCAGGTACATTCAAATGAGCTCATGATGAAGTCTACCATGGAAAGCCAATATGTGCAGCCAAGTTATGCAATTATCTTTTTATGGTGGATTTTTTTTTCTTCTTCCCAGAGCTTTAACCTTACTGGTTATTACTGGCTGAAAATTAGTGCAATCTCTCTTCAACTTATGCACCATAGTGTCATATGCATCACAAAATTCTGGCAACTATCATCCTTTAGACATGCAAGGATTGTTTGAAAAAATTGATATTTCTATATAATTGGTTTTCTTTGTAATGCAATGTATTTTGTTTAATCATTTAAAATATTATCCTGAGAAGGCACTTCACCAGAATGTCAGTCAAAAGTATTGGTGACAGACACACACACAAAATGTTTAAAAACCCTTTTTAAACAAAGGGTTTAATTAATGCCTTCTCAACTCCCTCAGCCTCTCCTCTGCTCTGATTAGATAGCAGGAGGGTAAAATGCTACACTCCTCCAAAAGCCTCAGAACTTTCAGGACATTCCAAATAATTTTCAGTTTTTCTTCACAGTAAAGAAGACTCTTCTTCCTGAGTTCAAATCTGGCCTCTGACACATACTAGCTGTGTGATCTTGGGCAAGTCATTTAACCCTATTTGCCTCAGTTTCTCATCTCTAAAAATGAGCTAGAGAAGGAAATGGCAAACCACTCCAATATCTTTATCAAGAAAACCCCAAATGGGGTCACAAAGAGTCACATAACTGAAAAAATGACTGAACAATTTTCTATCAACAGTTTTAGGTGGTTTGGATTCCACAGAACATCATTCCCCATCCCTATTGGGTACTCTCTGGTGGTCTCCCTCACTCCTTTCTGTTTTCTTTTGTGTAACTGATTATAGACTCCTTGGGAACCTAGACAGAGGCAACTAGATGGGGTAGTGGGTAGAGTACTGGTTTTAGAGGCAAGAAGATGTGAGTTCAGTTCTAGACTCAAACACTTACTAGCCATGTGACCTTAAGCAAGCCACTTAACTTTTTGTCTGTCTCACCTTCTTCAACTGTCAAATGGTGATAATGGCACAGGATTGTTGTAAGGATCACAAGAGATAAATGATGTTTGCAAGGTACTTAACACAGTGCCATGCACATAGTAGACAATAAGTGCAACACGCGCACACACACACACACACACACACACACACGCAAAAACAACAATAAGGAACTATAGTAACAGCTAGAAAATACTGTTAGCAAATTTGCCCTGCTGCCCTTCAACAAAAAAAGTAGGGGAGAAGAGTCAGCACTGGGATCCAATAGAAAATGTGACATGCGATCCTCCTGCTTTTACCAGAAGAAACTTAGAGGACAAGTGGACAGACACCAAGTGAAGCAAAGTTACAGGCTACAGTCAAATTATATACTAGATAATCTGGTTTAAAACAATGGCCTACATTTGAAACAACAGGATACATTTCTATAAAACTATTTCTGGCATGAGAAAAGCAGTAACTAGCTTTACTTGCCATCAAATATTATGAAATCTCTGCTTCTTACAATGAAGTTGGATTTGGGGCATTGACTTTTTGTATACCTTTTTTTGTATTCCTTGACATGTGACCAAAAATATTTATTTGAAGAATAAAGTTTAATCTACCAACAGAGGACATTCATAGAGTTTTCAAAAATGGCATCATGGTTAGTGGAAAGAGAAACTGACTCTGAGTTCAAGTCCCATTCCTGTCCCTTACTTCCTAGGCCTCAGTTTCTTCATCTGTAAAATGAAAGAATTGAAATACATGGTGTCTAAGATCCCCTCCAGCTCTCATTCTGTGAAATTATGACTCCCTAACATAGCCTTGAATCTCAGAGAAGTCATTGTTGGCACATGGGATTAATCATTTAGTGAATTATCTGGAAAACAAAGAACCCAAAATGTATTAAACCTGACTTGATTCAGCCATGACTTAACCTCCACCTTCACCAAATAAATGAAAAGAGAAGAGGAAAGAAGATGCTTTTTATCATGTCAATGTCTTTGTAAACTAAATGTATGACAAATATACTCTGCGTGTTTATGTATGTTGACATTCCAACATTGCCACTTGCAATACCTAGTCCATGATTATGTGATAGTTTTCAAAAAAAACAATTTGTTTTCCTGAGACAATGACTATATAATATTTCTACTTTCTATCAGAGAATATATTGGAAAGTGTTTCTTTTTCATCCATAAGTAAGAACACATGGGCAAAACACCGTTTCATTAACTAAGTTCATTCCTGGCACACGTCCCTATCATCATCATTGGTGAAAGAACTTCTTAAAGAGAACTCCTTGAAGGGAAGGGCTGTTCCACTTTAGCCTTTGGATCTCCAGCACAGTGCTTAGCACCTGATAAATGTTAATAGAATCAAATTAGACACTTGGGAGAAGAGGGGGTTGGCAGGAAAGGGGAAAGGGTGATATGTTTTTGAACCATGTTATATAAAATAAATAATATTCCTGCCCTCTAGAATCTTGGATGGAAACTTAGTATCCCCAATAATGAGTTCTCATTTACATGACATCTTAAGGACTGAAAAGCATCTACAATGCATTTTCTTATTTGTTCCTCACAACAACCCCATGAAGTAGCTGCTATTATTATCCATATTTTACAGGTGAGAAAACTGAGGCTTGAAGGAGTTAAGTGATTTGTCCAGGATAACACAGCTAGTGAATGTCTGAGGGCAAAGTCAAACCCAATTCTTTCTGACTCTAGGTTCAATGCTCTATATATTACAAACCATGAGACCTCATCCCCAGTGAAGGGGTGGGCAGCAGAACATGACAGAGAAGGTGAAACAGTTCCTTTGGTGCCACAGATTTTGTGAATTTGTGTCTGTTTTGAAGCAAACAAAAAAGAGAATCCTGAAAATGTTGTCTTCTTGATGGTTCCTGCTATTCAGATTTGAACCCTAATAAGATCTTTCAATGTACCTCCTTCAAACAAAGACATTAATAATCTAATATTATCTAATAATCTAATAGTATCTAACATTATATAGCATTTATTATGTACCAGGCACTGAGCTAAGTGCTTTACAATTATTATATTATTTGATCGTCACAATAATACTATGAAGTAAGTGCTATTATTATCCCCATTTTGCAGATGAAGAAACTGAGGCAAACAGAGGTTAAGTAATTTGCTGAGGGCTACAGCCTAGTGTCTGCTGAATTTGAACTCAGGTTTTCTGGATGCCAAGTCCAGTGTTCTATCTATTGTGTCTTGTTAGCATGATCAATCGTTTTTCATAAGGTTTTGTTATTGGGTCTTTCCCCAAAGACAGAATCAATAGCCTGTGCAGTGAAAGAATTACTGCTTGATGAAAGCTAGTTAGATTAGTCTTCTTTATTATGAGGGAAAGCATGTAAATAGAGACAGTGAAAGCGACTGATGAATATACATAGAATAGCCCTTGACTGTTTTTTCACATGCCAAACTGAGATTTTTATTTTTGTGTTTTTTTATTAGTTTACTTTTGCTTTTCAATATTCACTTCCACAAGATTTTGAGTTCCAAATTTTCTCCCCATCTCTCCCCTCCCCCTACCCCAAGATGGCATATCTTCTGATTACTACTTCCCCCAACTTCTCTCCTTCTATTACCACCTCCCTTCTATTTTCCTGTAGGGCAAGACAGATTTCTACACCCCATTGCCTGTATATCTTATTTCCCAGTTACACCTAAAAAAAAATTTTAACATTTGCTTTTAAAATTTGAATTCCACTTCTCTCCCTCCCTCCTCATCCACCCTCATTGAAAAGGCAAGCAATTTAATATAGGTTATACATGTGTAGTTATGCAAAACACTCCCATAATAGTCATGTTGTAAAAGACTAACTATATTTCCCTATATCCTATCCAATCCCTCCATTTATTCTATTCTTTCCCTTCTCAAAAGTGTTTGCTCCTGATTACCCACTCCCCAATTTACCCTCCTTTCTATCATCCCTTCCTTCTTATCCCCTTCCCCCCTACTTTCCTGTAGGGTTAGATTTTCATACCCAATTGAGTATGTATGTTATTTCCTCCTTAAACCAAATCCAATGACAGTAAGGTTCACTCATTCCCTCTCACTTCCCCCCTCTTCCCCTCTACTGTAAAAGTTTTTTCTTGCTTCTTTTATGTGAGATAATTTACCCATTCTACCTCTCCCTTTCTCCTTCTCCCAGTACTTTGCTCTCTCACCCCTTAATTTTATTTTTAGATATCATCTCTTCATATTCAACTCACCCTGTGCATTCTGTATATATATATATAGAGAGAGAGAGAGAGAGATACACATACACACATATATACATATACACATACATACATATACACATACATATATATGTATATACATACATACATACACACACACACACACACACACACACATATATATATATATATATCCCCTCCAACTACCCTAATTTTGAGAAAGGTCTCAGGAGTTATAAATATCATCTTTCCATGGAGGGATTTAAACAGTTCAGCTTTAATAACTCCCTTATGATTTATCTTTCCTGTTTACCTGTTCATGCTTCTCTTGGGTCTTATATTTGAAAGTCAAATTTTCTATTCAGTTCTGATCTTTTCATCAAGAATGCTTGAAAGTCCTCTATTTCATTGAATGTCCATTTTTTTTCCCAAAGGATTAGACTCAGTTTTTCTGGGTAGGTGATTCTTGGTTTTAATCCTAGCCCCTTTAACCTCTGGAATATCATATTCCAAGCCTCCCACCACCCAATCCCTTAATGTAGAAGCTGCTAAATCTTGTGTTATCCTGATTGTGTTTCCACAATACTTGAATTGTTTTTTCTGGCTGCTTGCAATATTTTCTCCTTGACCTGGGAATTCTGTAATTTGGCTACAATGGAGCCAAAAATCTAGAACTTTTCCTTTGGGGATCTCTTTCATGAGGTGATCTATTTTCCCCTCTGGTTCTAGAATATCAGGGCAGTTTTCCTTGACAATTTCTTGAAAGATGATGTGTAGGCTCTTTTGTTGATCATGCCTTTCTGATAGTCCAATAATTTTTAAATTCTCTCTCCTGAATCTATTTTCCAGGTCAGTGGTTTTTCCAAAGAGATATATCACACTGTCTTCTATTTTTTTCATTCTTTTGGTTGTGTTTTATAATTTCTTGATTTCTCATAAAGACATTAGCTTTCATTTGTTCAATTCTAATTTTTAAGGAATTCTTTTCATCAGGGGTGGAGCCAAGATGGCAGAGTAGAAAGACGCACATACACATAGCTCCAAACCCACAACCCATAGAACATCTGTAAAAAGTAACTCACGGTGAATTCTGGAGCAGCAGAGGCCATAGAACAGTGGAACGAAGGAGATTTCTGTTCCAGAGGGACCTGCAAACCTCCCGCAAAAGGTCTGTAGCGCTGCAGATGCAGAGCCAAGCACAGCCCTGCCACAGCCGTGGCACCGAGAGGAGCAGATCCGAGCGGGCTTCAGGGACAGGATCTCCAGCAGCCGTGCGGGTCCCTCCACCCACAGGTGACAGGGGTTGGTGAGAAGGTCTCTTTGGTGGGTCAAGAGGGGAGTGGGGTGCCCCCATAACTCAGGCCCCCTCGGGAGGCAACAGCAGAGGCGGGAGCAGACCAAGGCTCCCCAAACAGGCAGGAGCCCGGATCCATTGTTGAAGGTCTCTGCATAAACCCCCTGAGGGAACTGAGCCCGGGAGGCAGCCCTGCCCCCACCTGAGCACCTGAGCTTAATCTCACACTGAATAGCAGCCCTGCTCCCGCCTAAAGACCTGAGGCTGGGAAGCAGCATTTAAGTCTCAGACCCCAAGCGCTGGCTGGGAGGATCAGGAGGCGAGGTGGGTGTGAGGAGAATATTCAGAGGTCAAGTCACTGGCTGGGAAAATGCCCAGAAAAGGGAAAAAAACCAAGACTATAGAGGGTTACTTTCTTGGTGAACAGGTTTCTCCTCCCCTCCTTTCTGATGAGGAAGAGCGGTGCTCACCATCAGGGAAAGACACGAAAGTCAGTGCTTCTGTATCCCAGCCCACTCAATGGGATCAGACCATGGAAAAGCTCAAAAAGAGCTCAGAAAATTTTGAAAATTACGTTAGAGGACTGGAGGAAAAACTGGAAAGACTAACCAAAGACATGCAAGCAAAGTATGAACAGCAGATCAGCACCCTGCTAAAGGAGACCCAAAAAAATGCTGAAGAAAATAACACCCTGAAAAAAAAAGGAATTCTTTTCATCAGTGAGCTTTTGGATTGCCTTTTCCATTTGGCCAGTTCTGCTTTTTAAAGCATCCTTCTCCTGATTGGATTTTTGGACCTCTTTTTTCATTTGGGTTAGTCTATTTTTAAAGGTGTTATTTTGTCAGCATTTTTGGGGTCTCCTTTGGCAAGCTATTGACTCATTTTTCATGATTTTCTAGCATTGCTCTCACTTCTCTTCACAATTTTTTTTTTTACTTCTTTTACTTGATTTTCAAAATCCTTTTTGAATGCTTCCATGGCCTGAGACAAATTCATATTTTTCTTGGAGGTTTTGGATGTAGGAGCTTTGATTTTATTGTCTTCTTCTGGTTGTACATTTTGATCTTCCTTGCCAACAAAGTAAGATTCTACAATCTGATTTTTTCCCATGTTTGCTCAGTTTCCTAGCCAATTACCTGACTTTTTAACTCTTTGTTAAGGTAGTACTCTGCTTCCAACGTGGAAGGTGTACTGTCCTAAGCTTCAGGGGTTTTGTGCAGGTGTTTTCAGAGATTTTTCTAGGAACTTGTAAATTTTCAATTCCTCCAAGATTGTATGATCAAAGGGAAGGTGTTTACTCCTCTCCTTGTCTATGGTCTGGCTGGTGAGTAACCACAAGCATTCTTTTGTGCCTTGGAACTGTAAGGAGGCTTTCCTCTCTACCACCACGACCACAATTTCTGCCATACCAGCACTCCTCATCACCCAGGACTACAACCCAGATATAGGTACAAGCAAAGCTAGAGAATTCTGTCTCAGCACCAGCAAAGAGATCCCTACAATCCCCCTCTGATCAGCCACTCAGTCCCCATACTGTCTATGGGGTGAGAGCTCCAGAAGCAGCTCTGGGACTGGGGCTGGACTTGTCTCCTCTCTCACCTTTTCCACTGACCTTCTAAGTTCTTGGTGTTTGTTGGTTGAGAAGTCTGGAAACCACCACAGTTGCCATCCTCTGAGGTAAGTCCCCAAATAAAATCACACCTCAGAGTCCTTATACACTTTTTAGAGCCAGAGGGCATCACATCCCTGGAGAACCAGTGCCTCATTAACAAAAGGTGTGGACCTTCCTACAAATCTTCCCAGGCCTAACAATGAGTGGGAAAGATCCTCCTTAATCACATTATTCAGAGGCATTATACTTCTTGATATAAATGAAAACAGCAAAAGATCCTACTTTGCTTGCCCTCACAATAGTATGTAGATAGGGAACTCTTGCCAACACAATTATCTAGACATGGGAAACACAGATAATAGTTATCAATGTCCTTAAAATACCATGTTCTAAGGAAGAATATTTGGGAGCTTCAGTATCTAAACAAACAAGGTGTTAGTTCAGTTATACATGCCAGTGGGATAATCCAAATATTCCTACACTAAAGCCTGATGATGATGTGAGGCTCTGTGAAAGTTATCAGTGAATTATTAATCAGGCACTGAAAAAGCACCCATATGTAGGGCTTACAGTCAATCAACTCCTTACTATTCTTGCTAGGAGAAAAGTCTTTGCAAAATTTGACCCAACCCAAACTTACCAGCAAAGGAATGATAGCAATTCTTTTTGTGGTGGCAAAGAACTGGAAACTGAGGGGATTTCCATGACTCAACAAGTTGTGGTGTATGATTGTGATGGAATACTCTTATTTTTTTTTTTAGGAATTGTTTTATATATATATATATTCATATTTTTTATATGTATGTATTCATTATATATATTCAGTTTTTAGGAATTGAGTTTTATATATTATATATATATATATACATATATATATATATATATATATATGTAACATATATAATTTATTTATTTTTCAGTTCTCAACATTCACTTCCACAAGAATTTGAATTCAAAATTTTCTCCCTATCACTCCCCACTCCCCACCCCAGGACAGCATGCATCCCATCGATTCCTTCCTTCAATCTGTCCTCCCCTCTGTTACTCACACTTCTTCCATTCCCCCTTCCTCTCTATTTTTCTATAGAGCAAAATAGATTTCTATATTCCATTGCTTGCGTATAGCTTAATTTCCAGTTACATGCTAAAACAATTTTTAACATTCATTCTTAAAGCTTTAAGCTCCATATTCTCACCCTTCCTCCCCACCTATCCTCATAGGTCATTCATGTGTAACAATGCAAAGTACTTCCATAGTAGTTATGTTGTAAAAGACTAACCACATTTCCCTCTGTCCTATCCTGCCCTCCATTTATTCCATTCTCTCGTTTGACCTATCCTCCCACAATAGTGTTTGCTCCTGATTATCCTTTTCCCCAATTGCTTGTCCCTTCTATTATCTTCCCTCTCCTATTCCCTTCCCCTTTGCCTTCCTGCAGAGTAAAGCAGATTTACATATTTAATTGAGTGTGTATTATTCCCTCCTCAAGCCAAATCCCATGGGAGTAAGGTTCAATTATTTCCTTTCATCTCCACCTTCTTCCTCTCCATTGTAAAAGCTCTTCCTTCCCTCTTTTATGTGAGATTATTTGCTACATTCTACCTCTCCCTTTCTCTTACTCCTAGTACATTACATTCAACAGTAAATTTTATTTTTTTAGGTATTCTCCCTTCATATTCAGCTCACCCAGGGTCGTCTATCTATGTGTGTATACATACACACATATATATGCATATATACATGCATACACACATATATTTACATAAATACATATACATACACATATATACATGTACACACATACACCCATTTACATATACATACAACACATATATAACATACATACATACCCATACACACCTATATATATGTGTGTGTGTGTGTGTGTGTATCCTCTAACTACCCTAATATTGAAAAAGATTTCATGAATTACAAATATTATGTTTCCATGTAGGAATGTAAACAGTTCACTTTAATGAGTTCCTTAAGGTTTCTCTTTCCTGTTTACCTTTTCATATTTGTCTTGATTCTTATATTTAAAGGTCAGATTTTCTATTCAGCTCTGGCCTTTTTAACAAGAATGCTGGGAAGTTCTCTATTTCATTGAAATTTCATTTTTTCAGCTCTGGAATTTGGCAACTATATTCCTAAGAGTTTTCCTTTTGGGATCTATTTCAGGAGGTGATTGGTAAATTCTTTCCATTTCTACTTTATGTTCTGGTTCTAGAATATCAGGGCAGTTTTCCTTGATAATTTCCTGGAAGATAATGTCTGGGCTCTTTTTTTTATCATGGTTCTCAGGTAGACCAATAACTTTTAAATTGTATCTCCTGGATCTATTTTTCAGGTCAGTTGTTTTCCCAATGAGATATTTCACACTGTTTTCTATTTTTTTCATTCTTTAGGTTTTGTTTTATAATTTCTTGGGTTTTCATAAAGTCATTAGCTTCCATCTGCTCCATTATAATTTTTAAAGAAGTATTTTCTTCAGTGAATTTTGAACCTCCTTTTCCATTTGGCTAATTCTGATTTTTAAAGCATTCTTCTCCTCAATAGCTTTTTGGATCTCTTCTGCCATTTGTATTAGTTTAGTTTAAAAGGTGTTATTTTCTTCAGCATTTTTTGGGATCTCTTTTAGCAAGCTGTTGACTCACTTTTCATGATTTACTTGCATCACTCTTATGTCTCTTCCCAATTTTTCCTCTACCTCTCTTACTTGATTTTCAAAATCCTTTTTGAGTTCTTCCATGGCCTTCCATTGCATATTTTTTGGAGGTTTGGATGTAGAAATCTTGACTTTGATGTCTTCCTCTGATGGTATGCTTTGTTCTTCCTCATCTGAAAGGATTGAAGAAGAAAATACCTTTTCACCAAAAAAGTAACCTTCTATAGTCTTATTTTTTCCCTTTTTTGGGCATTTTCCCAGCCAGTTACTTGACTTTTGAGTCCTTTGTCAAGTGGAGGATATATTCTAGGGACCTGTAAGTTTTCAGTTCCTCCAAGGTGGCACAGTCAAGGGAGAGGAGTTTACTACTCTCCTGGCCTGCTCTCTGGTCTGTGAGCAACCACAAACACGCTTTTGTGCCCAGGATCTGTGAGTAGGATTCCCTCTCCACAGTCACCACCAGTTCCACCATGCCAGTGCTCTTCTTCACCCCAGGACCGCCACTCAGGACTAAGACCCAGATCAGTTGTTCAATTCCTCAGGGTCTTAGGCTAAGGGCTCCAAAAGTAGACACTGCTGAAGCAGTGGTTGCTACTGCCCTGGGTCTGGGGCTGGGGTCAGACCTCACACCCCTCTTACCCAAGTGAAAAAGCTTTCTCACTGACCTTTGAAGCTGTCTTTGGCATTTGTGGGTTGAGAAATCTGGGAACCACAGCCACTGCCCATGATTCCATGCCATAAAGCCTGCTCCAGTCCTTTCCATGCCATGCTGTGCTGACCAGGGTGAGCTGCACTCTGCTCTGACCTTTCCTGTTGGTCTTCCAGGCTGCCTTGGGCTGGAAATTTCTTCCACTCGGTTGTTTTGTGGCTTCTGCTGCTCTAGAATTTGTTTAGAGACATTTTTTACAGGTATTTTATGGGCTATGTGAGGACAGATAGAACAAGCCTGTCTTTCTACTCCATCATCTTGTCTCTGCCCCCTATTCTTGTGCTATAAAAATGATGAGCAGAATCATTTTAGAAAAGTCTGAGAAGACTTCTATGAACTGATGCAAAGTGAAGTGAGCAGAACCACGACACCATTGTACACAGTAACAGCAATATTGTAATGATAAACATCTATGAAAGACTTAGCCACTCTGCTCAATACAATGATCCAAGATAATTCCAAAGGACCATAATGAAAAATGCTGTCCACCTTTAGAGACAACTGATGAACTCTAAGTACAGATTAAAGTTTACTTGTTTCTTTATTATTTTCATTTTATCTTTTGTCTATGTTTTCTTTTGCAACATGGCTGATATAGAAATATGCTTTTCATGACTTCATAAGTATAACTGATATGATATTGCTTCCCTCCTCAATGGACAAGGGAGGGGCTGAAGAGAAGAAAGAATTTAGAACTCAATTTTTTAAAAAAACATGAATGTTAAAAATAAGTAATTTTTTTAATGGAGAGGAATAAAAATGATGTTATCAGAGGTGCTCCAATAAATTGACTGCTCTCATCAGTCAATAAAGAGCATTCTGAATTAAGAACTTTGAGTTCAAAATTTCTATTGCCACTGGAACTTTCCAGTGTTACAGGAAGACATTGCTTTCTCAATTCCAGGTGTGGCATATCCCAATTCAATTCAATTCTACAAAATATTTACTAGATCAGAGGTTCCCAACCATGGAATATGTGTTTCCCATGGGGCAAAATAAGCTTAGGAAAGGACCATGCTGAGTATTTGGTAAATATCATAATTTGCCTCATTGAAATATTACATAAGTACTCATGTAAGTGGAAAACTTTATAGTTAACTTTGAAATTGAAAATGTCAGTAAGTACCTATAGCTCAGACATGGCACTAACTCCTTATTCTCTCTGGGCTCTCTCTTTCTCCCTGGGCTAGGACTGATTCACTCATCCTCAATTTGCACCCACTTCAACAGGTCAGAGTGAAGTCCCCAGAAGGATAGCCATGTGGCCATAACTCAAACTCTTGGGGTCCAAGAGATAACCCTGATTTGGGGGAAGGGGGAAATATAATCCTGCTACTTGTCTACCAGTATACCTTCCAATTACAGAAAATCAGTCACAATAACTCTATTAACTCTTAAACATGAAACACTTAGTAAATGAGAGGCAAAAGCAATAATAACTTTAATATTTACTTAATAGAAGGCAAAAACAAGAATAATGAAAATATAACAGTCCATTTTTATACATGGGTCACATTCTCATACCAACACACACTGTGTCTGTGGAAGAGAGTAGATTCATACTTACAGAAATCTTACAGTGAGGTATATGAGTAGGGAAACCCATATACCTGGGACAACTTATAATTCTAGACCAATGGACTGATGTCAAAGATCTCTTTAGGGAATTTGTTCAGAAAAACCACTTCTCTGCTAGCTATTCCCCTTCTGGTCTTCACAATTCTCTTGCTTGGCAAAGTGGCATCTCTGCTAACCTCATGGTCACTAAAGCAGTATTTAGCTCTTTTAGCACATAGGCACTTTTAGAAGGTTAGTGAGAGAATATTAAGCTGTTTCAGCATTTCCCTTAAGCATTTCCTAAGTACCTTAGTTCCACTTTAAAGTCCATGAATATGCCAAGTAAAACAAACAAATCTAACCCATATAGTTATATCAATTTAGCATAAGGCTATGTCAACATTTCTTAAAATCCTAAACCTAGAGAATATACTGTTTACACAGAACTGTACCATCCCACTTAAACTATAGGTGATCATAGGGTCATACAGCCTCTCCCCCAGCCAGCTCTTCAAATAGCAGAATGTTTTGTTTTCTCAAATCAGTTCTTAACAGAGCCACACCTCTTTTTCATTTGGCACAGTAAACAGCATACAAAATACAAAGCGTGTCTATTCACCAATTTTTCCACCTCTCAAATCATAGAACACAGTAAAAGATAACAGAGGCAAGCCCCTTAGAGGTCTGCCTCCTCTCAGGCTACAGATAGCACTGGAGGGCTATACTGCCTTTCCCTAGTCAAACTATTTCAACTCTCTTCCGATCATCATAGTTCCCAAAAAAGCAGCCTCAAAACCTACCTGTCAGGAGTAAGACGTAACTCAGTAACTATCTCTCTTACAACACTAATGCAGACATCTGACTCATATATAAGTGAAAATTCCAGGCAAATTTGATGCATGAAACTTTCAGCAAATATACTCCTTCTGTCAATACATAACTACACCTGTTCTGCAACTCATAGCCTCAGGGGACTATCTCAGGCAACTGGTACATAGTAGGTATTTAATACACATACATATTTCAAAAACGAAGCAGATGGTTCATACCTTCCAGTAACTATTCTGTTTCTACTAGTTTTTCTTCCACAAATACAATGAAGTCTGAATAACTTCATTGTCTACTAGAAAAAAGGCATTGTATGATGTTTGGATTTGTTTGATTTGCCTGAATAAAGAAATTTTCCAGAATATCAAACAATCATTGGCTTAATCATTGGTGCTGATACATCATAATTAATAAAAGCCACAGATCCTTGTATTGATGCTTCTTTGTGGCACTGGGACTGGACTTTTTTCCAAAACATTAGATGGCACTAAAGTACCCATCGCTTGCTACTCAAGAGTAATGCCATTGTTAGAACAGAACTGGACACAAATAGGCAAAGATGCCCTTGCTGTCATTTCAGGAATCACGGAAAGTCATGGACGTTCCTTTACAATTTTTAGTTACCATGAACTCCTTGGGAGATTATTTTTGAAGAATTATCCTAATTAGAAATAGCAACATATTGTGGAAAGAACACTAGATTTAGTCATGAATTCCAAATCTCTTCTCTCTCTCTCTCTCTCTCTCTCTCTCTCTCTCTCTCTCTCTCTCTCTCTCTCTCTCTCTCTCTCTCTCATTTATTACCTATATGACCTTTGATATGTCTCTTAAGTTTTCTGGGTCTCAGTTTCCTCATCCATAAAATGACATATTGAACTAGACAGCCTTTAAAGTGCTTTTTCAACTATGATACCATATGGGCATCCTCAAAATCTTCTGTTTAGAGCTAATGAATATAGTTGTAAACAAGCTTAAAAGATCAATATCAGCTGCTAGTACCCTTGAGTTTTCTGACAAAATAGATCTCTGATTATGTAGCACCATTTCTGTTGAATATTTGAATACTAAAAGATTTCTTTAAACCACACCATCCAAAAGATCAAATTAAAAGCTAATTGAATCTCAGATTGGCTTGAATAAAGTATGACTAGAAGAGAACCTGTCCAAGGAATTAGTGTCATTCATAAGACATCAACATAAGTTATATGTTTATAAAGGAAACTTTTTGTGTAGAAAAATAATTGTTTTTCCAAAAATCAGTCATCATGTCATCTTAGCACATTGCATGCAAGGTAATTGTTCATCTGAAAGCACTGGCTAGAAGCTACTAGCTAGAAGTCAGTGGATTGGTGCAGTTATTTAAATTAATAAAGAAGAAGTGTAGCAGAGAAGACAGAGGACTGAGCTTAATGTCAGGAAGACCTGACCTCAGATGATGTTGCTCAGTTGTTTCAGTCATATCCACCTCTTTGTGGCTCCATTTGGAGTTTTATTGGCAAAGATTCTGGAGTGTTTTGTCATTTCATTTTCCAGCTCATTTTATAGATGAGGAAACTGAAGTAAATAGTGTTAAGTGACTTGCCCAGGGTCATGCAGTTAATAAGTATCTCAGGTCAGATTTGAATTCAAGAATATGAGTCTTACTGACTCCAGGCCGAGCACATCACCCATTTGTTTGATCCTTGGCAAATCACTAAAGTTGTCATGCTCCACACAATTTTCTAAGATTATAAGATACAGATGAATTGCCAATATACATGAGTAAGTGATTTCTATGATCAGAGATTTCATCACTAATGAAATTACAGATATGAATTTTCCAGAAAATTTTCAATACAATAATTTATTATTGCTAACATTTAAATAGCACTTTGTGGCTTACAAAGCTTTTTCCTTACAACAATCCTGTATAATACAAGTTTAATCCTGGTTCGTAGATGAGAAAACTGATTAACAAAGAAGTTCAGTGATTTGCCCAAGGTCATGTGTTTAGGAAATAACAAGGCTGGGAGTCAAACCAAAGTCTTCTGAATTAAATATTATTGCTATTTACAATACATAAAGCTGTCTTCCATAAGACATTGTCAAGTAGTTTAATTTTTGGCACCCTCCTCAGCACTCACATCTATATACATATATGTGTGTACATATATATATATACACATATATGTACATGTGTGTATGTATATACCTGTGTATTTCTATATATAATTGATGGCATCTGGGAGATTTTTTAATTTCTTAGTCATTTATCAGTATACATCTCCCACTCCCATTGAATAATCCATAGTAATAAAGAAAAGTAGTTAAGTGAAAAAACCAAGTGACATAGATCTCAACCTCTCTATTGACAGACTAAAAGTGTGTTTCAGTATCTCTTCTCTGGGACCAATATTGTTCATTGCTAATACTATCAATTCAACTGCCTTCATATGTTGTTTTCCTCTGTATTGTTATAGCCATTGTATATATTGTTTTCTTCTACTCCATTCACTCTACCTCTTCATACATTTTCTCATATTTTTTAATTCATATTTACTGTTTCTTACATAGCAATATTTCCTTATATTCACATACTACGACTTGTTCAGCATTTCCCCAAATGATGAACTATAACTTTGTTTCCAGCTTTTTGCTAACAGAAATTACTACTAAGAATACTTTGACCTATAAGAGACTCTTCCTTTCCCTCTCAAGATATATGCCTAGCAGTAGAGTCACTGATTGGATCAGATAATGCAAACAGGTTAATTGCTTTTCTTGAGTAATTCCAAATTGTATTCCAAAACCACTGGACCATTTCACAGCTCCATCAGAAGCATATTAGTAAACATGTCTTTCTACAACATTGACTATTTCTCTTTTATCATCTTCGCCAATTTAAAAGGTGTAAAGTGAAATCTTGGAATTTTTTTTTATTTTGCTTATTAGTGATTTCAAGTATTTCTCATATGGATTATGATAGCTTACGTTTGTTTGAAAACTATTTGTGCAAAACTTTGACTATTTTGGAGAAACAACTCTTGGTTGAGTGCATTGTGTGTATATTCTGAATGTAATATGCCCCAAGAAAGGAGTATTTTACACATTTCTTATGTGAAAATGTGACTATGATGGTGAAAAGAATGCTGAACAAAATGTGATTGTGTGCCTATATGGGGAACAGGGTAGAGTTACTGCAAAAGATTTGAAGAAAAGAGATACTTTCTTTGAAAGAAGATATGTAGAGTGCCAGAGGACTGAAACCAAACATGTAGAAAGAGGGAAAGAGAAAGACATTGGAAATTATCAACCGGTAGGGGAAACTAGTTCCTTCAGAAATCCCTGGTTTCTAATTTGCCTCCCTAGAGATTTTGAGAATTCCCCTCTGAATGAAAATGGAGCCTCTCTCTGTTGAGATGGAATCTCATCTCAATCCCAGCAGGAAAACTCATTCACTCTCTGTATTTTCTGGAATATTCTAATTTGCATAACATCTCAGATTTCTGTTTGCTTAGATAAATGGGTTTACTCAGCATTTACTATTTGTGATAGTCATTTGTTTAACCAGCATCTGGTGGGAAAGAGTAAAACTGCTGAGTGTAAAGTAAGGGCTAGTAACTAGGCAAGTAGCTTCTTTTTTGAATTTTAAAATCATGCACATATACTAGAATTATTTAGGTGGGCAGATAAATATAAATCTAGTTCAGTACTCCTCACAGAAACTGGAGAACAAAGCAACCAGCTTCACAAACTGTCTCCTGATCCCCTGAAATCAGTAATCTCCATCTCCCTTAGAGAGGAGTGGACAAGATTCAATAGGAAGGAAGGAAGGAAGGAAGGAAGGAAGGAAGGAAGGAAGGAAGGAAGGAAGGAAGGAAGGAAGGAAGGAAGGAAGGAAGGAAGGAAGGAAGGAAGGAAGGAAGGAAGGAAGGGAGGGAGGGAGGGAGGGAGTGAAGGAGGGAGGGAGGAAGGAAGGAAGGAACAGAGGGAGGAAGGATGGGAGGAAGGATGGGAGGAAGGATGGGAGGAAGGAAGGAAGGCTTGTTAAATAGTTACTATGTGTAAAGCACTGGGATATTTGTCAGTACCCTGCAAGCCACATTTACAAAATTCATGTGGACATACTTATACATACACAAATAATCTTATGCATATATCTTAGAAATCAAACTTTTATCAGAATCATTTAGTGCAAAGATCCCCACCCCCAAAATCAGAGCTTCAATTTTTATTCTAACTGAACTGAATTTATTTGAGAAAGAATTTTCCAATTTTATGTAACTGAAATTATCAGATTTTCTCCAAGGTTTTACCTTAATGTTTTATCATGGAATGGAGGCATATCTAGGTATTTGAAGGCTGTATAAGCACAGCATTAACTCTGAGAGATTATACAATTGGATCATAAATCTAGAAATGGAAGAGACCTTATGTAACCCAACTTAAAGATCATCTATCCCAACCCCCTCATTTTACATATGAGGAAGTGGGGCACAGGGAAGGTATGACTTGCCCAAAGTCACAATAAGCAACAGAATTGGAGTTGTAATTGCATATTCAATAAGGACCATCCTAAATAAATATAGAGATTACCAGCTGATGGGTAATTTGGTGGTCATTTATTTTTAATGTATTGATTATAGCAACCTGCAAAACAACAAAAAATACAAATGGGTTTCAATTCTTCTCTTGGTTAAGGATTCTTCTAATTGTAGATCAAAAAGGCACTTCCATTCCCATTTGGAGTTTATTGAATTTCCCAGAATTTCTTATTAAACCGTATTGTTTTTACCTCTTCCTCTTGTTTTTTGTTGATAATATGTAGAAAAGCTAATGATTCTGTTAATTTATCTGAATCTTGCTATTCTAACAAAGCTATTAATTGTTTCAGTTAATCTTTTCATTTACCTGTTGGGGTTTTCCAAGCAAAAAGATGACACACAAATATCCAAATGAAGCTTTGATTTCATCAATTTGAAAGTTTCTTTCAATGATTTAGGTCATGATTCTTGCATGCCTGCCCATCCTGGGCAACTCTTGACCATGACCTCCCTAAGTTTACTTCCCAACATACTCAAGCATTTCTATGTTTTCTCCTGAAATTTTGAGAGTACCACTAGAGTATGATGGCTGTCCACTTACCTCTCCTTACTGCCATGGGAGCAATCTATCATCTCTTCCTACTATATAATTCTTTGATAATGTAATTTTCTCTTAATCTGCTTTAGAGATGATTACTTAGCATAGTGCAACCCAATCAAAATACTGACTACTCCATGCCTGTCTTTTGCCCTTTGGCCAATACTCATTTTTAATTATCCAACAACAGCTGTATTTCATGATTTATCATCATGCAGCAATTGGATGTTAGTACAACATGCATGTACTGCTTATGAACATATATGCTGCTTATGTGTGTTCATATAGGTTGTCTAAATGTGTCTCATTGAGACAGATATGACTAGATAGAGCATAGATATCTCTGGAATCTTGCCCACTTCTCTCTAAGGAAGATTGTGATTTTTGTGCTGAGGTTAGGGCCTGGCCTCCTTTGGTAGAAGGTGTTTCTTCATCTGGGAGTTCCGTGTATCAGCTAAATCATAGGCCCAGTTCCTATTCCCCCTATAGTTGTTCTAATATTGAATTATCATTGTGTTCCAGGGATAAATACAATTCAGTTAGAGTGAAAAAAATATTGCTGTGGCTTCTTTGCTAATGTTTAAAAAATATTTTTGCATTAATATTTATTAGTGATAGTGGTCTATATTTTACCTTTACATTCTTCTCTCTCCTTAGTTTGAGTACGTGGATTATGTGTGTCTCATAAACAGAGACTGGTAAAAAAAAAAACCTTTTTTCACTATTTTTATAAATAGTTTCTGTATCATGAGTTAATTCTTCTTTAATTTTTGCTAGAATTCATGTTAATTTATCTAGATCTTGAGTTTTTTTTTTTCTTTTGGGAATTCATTTATAGCTTATTCAGTTTTTCTTTCAGAGATCAAATTGTTAAGATTCTCTATTTTCTGTTTAGTTATGAGAGAAATGATTATTAAATAACAAATTTTTGGGGAGATCTCTGACCTTGTCCAAAAATTTACCCCACCTAGACCATCTTATCTAGGAATAGTTGTTGCTCCACCCAACTGAAAAAAACTTACAAAGAGATTTTAGTCTGGTGAAATATGGTCTATTGTGTTTTAGTCAGCCAGGTCTGAATAGAGGTGGACCCCCTTTTATCTGGATCGCCCTATGCAGGGAAGACTTGATAAAAAATAAGTCTCTTTGTCCAAGATTGAGTCATATCCCCCAGGCATTCATTAGAATAATTCCACCTCTCATTATAATATTCATTCTTCTCATTCATTGTTAACCAGAGTTGATTGCCACCCTCAGGAACAACCACTCTTCCAAGAACATGTAAGCGTTGAGTAGGTTCATGAGGAGTCTTTGGCATTCGAGAATGCCATTGACCTCTTTCATTAATTATCCACTAGCATTATTAATAAAATGATTAATAACCTAAAAACAGGGGTATCATACATATATTAACATTTGTATATATCCATTTCATTTAAATTTTTACTTTGTGTAATTGGTTACAAGTTATCCTTCTGCCTATAGTGTTTCCCTTCTCCAATCAATCCTCCAAACATTTTCCAAAGTAGCATTTCTGATGTACAGATTTGGACAACTAACTTCTCTACTCAACAAGCTTTCATTGGCCCCAGATGGACTTCCAGGATAAAATATAAACTGTTTGGCATTTAAAACCTTCATAATTTGTCTCAAACCTGTCTTTACATAGCGATTTCACATTTTTTCCTCCTACACATTTCTTCCATGTGAAGAAGCCTTTCCCAGTCCTCCTTGTCCTTAATTTTCTCTGAAACTGCCCTCAATTTATTCTGTATAGATCGTGTGTGTCCATAGTCATTTGCATGTTGTCTTTCCTATTAGACACTGAGCCCTTTGAGAACAGGGGCTGGTTTGTATTCCCAGCACTTAGCAAGAACTTTAAAAAAAATGCAGTTTGACTCACTCACACAATCCACGATGCAGCCAAATTGACCAGCTTGCCATCCCCAAAGTACAATAATGCCAGCATCTCTTGCAAATTACTTTGCATTTGCTATCACTGTATTTTGTATTGATTTTCTGTGGATATATTGTTTCTCCTCATTCTTTAAGAATAAAGGCTGCTTCATTGTTATCTGTATAATTGTAGCACCTGGCACAATGCCTTGGGAGTAGTATGCATATAATAGATACTTATTGAATTAATAATTACAGTTTGATCCAGATTCGTGCAAATAAATGAATCAGCTGAAGAGGTTACCAGAACTCAAAATTACACTATTCAGACTTTTAATTATATAAAATATGGTCATTGGTTCCTCCCCAAAGGAAATACACAGTGCAAATTCAAATAACATGACTATTTCAGAGGATTGCCTGTTTGCACTAATTGGGTCCTAGTTGTAAATCTCTGATTTTTTTCTCCTTTTTTTCCTCTCCTTCTAATGTGAATTTCTTCTCATTTTTAACCAATAAATCAATAATAATTTATTAAACATCTACTAGGTGCCCAGAACTGTGTTAGGAGGTGGAAATACAAAAATTAAAATTAAATAAACCCCATTTTCTACAGATTTTGGGTACAATTAAAGTAAAACTCACCAGGGGGTGGAGGGGAAGGTGAAGAAAAATGTACATATAGTATGTACAAGTTAAATATATGATGAGGAAGGAGAGAAAGCATTAATAGCTGGGGGGGAGATCAGGAAAGCCATCATACAAAAAAGAGGCACGTCCAGACACTGGAGATGTCCAGTGCAAAGGCACTGAGATGAAGATGGTACAGGGGAAGGGGGAAGTGGATTGTCATGTATGAAGAAGAGACAAAAGATCAGCTCAGCTAGCAAAGTGATAATCTGATTACAATAATGTGATCCCCTCATTCTCTCTTTCTCTGTCTGTCTCTCTTTGTCTCTGTCTGTCTGTCTCTCCATATATGTGTGTCTATTTAATTCGATCAATTCCTGGATTTTTAGTATTCCTACCTCCATACTTGTTTGACAATTATTAACTTGTTGATTTTACAGAAAGTTTTTTGTAACATACTTTGTTCAGTGTTTCCTTCTCTCTTTTGATTATATACCTGCTTAAAGTTCTCCCTAACAATTAGTTTAACTTGCATCACAAATTTTGATAAGTTGTCTCATTGTGATTATCTCTTTAATAAGGTTTGTTCTAATTTTCTTACGCCTCTGATCATATTTTGCTTATTCATTACAAATTGTTATTGCTTTATAGTCTGTGAATTATGTGTTTAATATTTCTGGTTTTGAATCTTTACCTACTAGTATATCTCTACTTATCTATTCTATCATTAGTTTGAGTTTTAGGGTTTTTTTAACTGGGATAATTAACTCTTTTGTCTCATGTAGTTTTCATTTATGATTTCTTGTGGAACCATAGCTCTGGAAAACCAGACTTTGATAAAGCCCACTGGGCTTCAAATGGAGCTACTTGACTATGCCTTTAAACCCAAATCACTCTGGCTCTCATTGATTGGCCAGTGATTGTTGTTTGTCTTTTATTCTCTAAGAGAACTAATGACATCAAGAATATAATGTCTTGACTTGAAAGTGAACTGGGATTTAAGTGAATCAGAGCCATGCAAAGTCATCAGCCTCACTCTCTCCTCCTCAGCCATCTGGGTCTAGTAGCAAGACATAGATCAGGAAGACTGGAGATGGCCCCAAAATGCAGTGGGACATCTTGTTGGCCAACAATAGGTTCCAGCCCAAGCCTGACTTGCTCATTGTTTGGGTTTTGGGTGAATATAAATAGCAATTGTTTCTGTTCTGGCCAGAAATTACATGGGCTTTACCCTCCCATATTGATTCTTTTGAGAAGGCAAACCAGGATACCCTTTGCCCCAATTCTTACCTAACCTCAAATCATTGAATGGGTGTTGCCTCAGACAAAATGAGACCTGGGAAAGCCCTTAGCTTAAAAAAGGCCAAGATCTCCCACTACATCCTGGGCCATTGCCAGTCATCCTGCCTATGTCTTCCCACTGGACTCCGATGGCTCTGGAGGAAAAAATGAGGCTGATGACTTTGCACAGCTCTGTCTCGCTTAAATTCTGGTCACTTGTAAACCAAGACATCACCCTCTTGATATCATTGGACCTCTTTGAGAAAGAAAGGACAAACACAACAACTAATGCATCAATTTCTACAAAAGTTACATGGAATGGTGAAAAATAGGCATATACTTTAAGTTTCCTAGTAGTTGCTAACGGTCTATTATCTCTAATATTCAACTCAAAGCCTTTACTTCTTTCTTGTTTACCTTTCTATTAAATGTGTATAATTCTGATAGTTAACTGTTAAAGTTCTCAACAATTATCAACTTTTTATATAGGTCTTCTGTAATTCCACTGACTTTTCCTTTAAGTACTTGGATGTGATGTCAGTTGGTGTGTGTGTATATATATATATATGTGTGTGTGTGTGTGTGTGTATGTATGTATGTATGTATGTATGTATATATTTAACATTGAAATTGATGTATATATATGTATATATTTAACATTGAAATTGTTTCAAGATCTACGAATATATGTTAGTTATCCTTTCCTTGTCTCCCTTAATCTATTTTTACTTTTACCTTGTCTGAAATCATGATTGGCATTCCTTTTTTAAATTGTGCTGAAGCACAATAAAGTCTACTCTAACCTTTCATTTTAACTTGGTGTTTTAAATCTTTATGTTTGAAATGTGTTTCTTATAAACAAAAAATCATTGGTTTTTAGCCTTCTAATCCATTCTGCCAACCTTCTCTATTTTATGGGAAAGTTTATTCCATTCTTATTCATAGTTGTGATTGTTGTTTATTTTTTCCTCCAAATTCAAATTTGAAAATATTTCTCTTCTTCCCAACCTCCACTATCTTCCCTAAAAGAAAAAAAAAAGGCAAAATTTAATTCCAGTCTTCTCTCCCTCTTTTTCAATCCAGACCCAAATCAATGTCTTGCCCTTTTTAATCTTTTTTTTCAGTCAGATATATATGTTTCCTTGAGGCTATCACTTCTCTTACACTACCCTCCCTCTCAAACGAGAACCTATTTTTCCATGGGCAATAGCTAAAAGGCCTTGGGGAAGAATTTATATTGATTTTACAGGTCTATTCCAGAAAAATAAATTCTTGATTGTTTTAGAGTCCTTGAAATGGCTCCAAGATCTACCTCAAACCTCTATTACAACAACCACAAATCAATGCTGCCTATTTGTCACATACACAGGTTGCCAGACACTATCTTTTCTGATAATTGGGCTACATTTACCTCAGTTTCATTTAAGTTAATTTTGGGCAAGTTCTATATCTGAGTTATCATCTTCACTTCTCGCTATCTCAAAGAGAATTGATTGAAAAGATGCTGCATGTAGCCCAAAGAAGTCAACAACAAAGGAAAGACTGAATATACACCAAAGTATTTATAGCAGTACTTTTTGTTATAGAAAAATACTAGAAATAGAGTAGATGCCCATCCATCAGAGAATGGCTAAACAAGTGGTTCATGAATGTATTGGAATACTATTGTTATTTCTTCATTACGGTAAGAAAAAATGAAGATCAAGAATAGAGGGAAGCCATATATAACCTATATCAAATTGCTCACTACCTTAGAGAGGGGGAAGGGAAGAGAGGGAGAAAATTTGGAATTCAAACTATTATTTGAAGTGTTAAAAATTGCCTTTACATGTAACTGGGGAAAATAAAAATACTATTATAGAAAAAGAAAGAAGGAAAAACACAAAAAAAAATTTAATAGAGAGAAGTATATGGAGATATATTAATTGATACAAAGTAAGGCAAATAGAATCAGGAAAACAACAAACGTAATGACCAGAAAAATGAAAAATGGAAAGAATAGCAACCACAAAATGATTAAAACTGAATGTTATGAAATTATAATGATCAAATTTATTCCCAAAAAAGAGACATAAGAAAACATCTCCCTTATTTGCAGAGGTGAGAGACTATAGGTGTGGAACACTACAGATGTCAAACCTAACAATATGTTAATTTGTTTTCCTGAACTTTTTCTTTCCTCTTCTTTCTCTTTGTTGCACAGGAAGGCTCTCAGGACAGGGGAAAGGGACACTTTGGAAAATGTAGATGATATAACAACAGAAGATACAAAAAACATTTTTTAAAAAAGAAAGAAAAGATGTTACAGACAAGGTTTTTCTGATGCTGTATCACGCTAAATAAGACTTGACAGGTTTCATTTCACTCAATCAGTTGGTTGAATGAGCCAATGAAAGAATTGATTAATGGATCAAGGTTCAACTGAAAAGAGTCCCTAAGTGGAATGCTATGGGGGTTCATCATTGACCCTGTACTTTCCATCATTTTAACCCTCCTTCTACTTAACTATTTTATCCCAGGAAAAAGTGTAACAGTAAACCCTCTGTCAAGCTCCAGATCCATATATCCAGCTACTTACATAACCTACCAGCATCTAATAATCTTTGAAACTGAGCATGTTATTTTTTCCAAAAAACCTTCTCTTCCTAATAATTTCTATCATCAATGTCACCATTTTCAAGTTTTACAAGTTCAATGCTTTCAGGAAATCTTTGAATCTTCCCTCTCCGTCACATCACAAATCCAGTAAGTCCTTCTTTATAAAGGTAAAGGAAATAGATTGTCCTGTGACAATCACAGGGGGTGGGGGGGGCGTCTCTTTCTTAGTCATTGATGACAAGATTCTTGTTACAGTCTGATCCTTCACCTGGAAGATGATCATCTACCTGAGAGCTAGTGTGGCTTCAGAAAAGGCCAAGGAAGAGTTGATATGGTGTTTGCTGCCCAAAACTCCAGAAGAAATGCCAAGAGGAGAACAGAGGTCTGTACACAATGTTTGTAGATCTGACCAAGGCCTTTGACACTGTTAGTTTTGAGGGCTTATGGAAAATTATGTCAAAATTTGGTTGCCCAGAGAAGTTCATCAGTATTGTACACCAATTTCGTGAGGGCATGTTTGCCCAGATTCTGGATAGTCGACAATGCTCTCATGCCTTCCCAGTCAACAATAGAGTGAAACAGGGCTGTGTGCTTGCTCCCATGCTTTTTAGCATGATGTTTTCAGTCATGTTGTCAAATGCTTTCATTGAAGATGAACATAGCATCAAGGTCAACTACCGTACTGATGATAAAATCTTCAATGTGAAAAGGCTTCAAGCCAAGACCAAAATGCAAAGAGTGATGTTGCATGATTTTCTGTTTGTAGATGATTGTGCACTCAATTTAGGCTCTGAAGATGAGATGCAACAAAATATGGATCAATTCTCTGATGCCTGTGCCAATTTTGGCCTAATAATTAACAACAAGAAAACACAGGTGCTCCATCAGCCACCACCACACCATCCATACATGGAACCATCAGTTACAACAAATGGAGAAGTTTTGAATGCGGTGGATAAGTTCACTTACCTTGGTAGTGTACTTTCCAGATATGTACACATTGACAATGAGGTTGATGTACCCATTGCCAGAGCTAACTCAGTGTCTGGGAGGCTGCGAAGAAAAGTTTGGGAGAGAAGAGGTATTAGTCTGACTACCAAACTGAAGGTCTACAGAGCTGTTGTGCTGACCTCATTGTTGTATGTCTGTGAAACATGGACCATCTATCAGTGCCATGCCAGGAAACTAAATTGCTTCCATGTGAACTGTCTTAGGAAGATTCTGAAGATCACCTGGAAGGATAAGGTACCAGACACTGAGGTCCTTGCTCAAACTAAACTGTCAAGCATTCAGACTATGCTTCAGAGAGTACAGCTCCAATGGGTTGGCTACATTGTTCAAATGCAAAATGTATGCTTGCCAAAAAGACTATTTTATGGAGAACTCACATGGAGCAGGTGATCACATGGTGGTCAGAAGAAGTGATACAAGGACACTCTCAAGGTGTTCCTCAAGAACTTTGGATTTGATTGTGCAACTTGGGAGACACTGGCACAGGACCACTCAGCATGGTGTGCCCACATAACAAAAGGTGCTGTGCTCTATGAGCAAAGTAGAATTCAGACAGCACAAAGGAAACGTAAGATGCACAAATTTGCATCACACGGACTATCTATGCCCAATATGTGGTAGAGCATTCCAAGCTCATCTGATCATCCACAGCCCGACACGTTGAAACTTGACTTTATCATAGTGATGTCATTTTGGTCTTCTTCAACAAGGAAGGACAACAACCAACCAACCAATCTCTTGTATCCATCCCCTCTACCCTATTCCCATTGATATAAGCCTAATATAAATTCTCATTGTCACCCACCTGGATTTTTATAAGAGCTTCACAATATATATTCCCATCTCCACTTCCTTTCTACTCCAAACCATCTTTCATATCATTACCAGTTTATTTTTCCTTATTCTATACCCAGGTCATAGCATTCTTTACTTGAAGTAAATTTCAAAATCCTTTGCCTGATATTCAAAGCCCTTCACAAGCTAGAGGCCATTCTTCTTGTCTCCTACTTTTCTCCTGTAGATATCCTATACTCCAAGAAAACTGGACTTTTCCATCCCTTGAATGTGTCCCAGACTATTTCATCCACTCCATGTCTTTTTTCCCCTATACCTGCAATTCCCTACCACTACCACTCCTGGTTTCCTTCCTGCTCAGTTCAAATGCAGTCTCCTCCTGCAAATCTCTTCTGACCTGCCTACTAAGTAATAACATTCCTCCCCATCCACCTTTAATTTGGGCCTCTCATACACTTTACTTACACATATTTGATTCACTTTTCATATATTATTTTGTATTTTAGTTATTTATATGTCTATTTTTCTATTAGATCATAAATTCCACATGAGTAAGGATCATGTTTGATTTAAACTTTGTAGTTCTTTCAACATTTAATACTATGCCTTGAATATAGTAGGTGCTTTATAGATATTTGTGGAATTAAATTGGCATGATTTTCAAATTTTCAGATGACATATACTGAGGAAAATAGTTACTGTTCCAGCTATGGAGCAGAAGGCCTAATTCCAAAAATATTCAGTTGAATAATTTTTTTTAAAGTCCTACAGTTCATTTTCTAAATATCCATATAAATATAGATTGGGGGGAACCATAGTGTGAAAGGAATACTATCTACCAGGATTCCTTCACACACATATACACATACACACACACACACACACACACACACACACATCCCTCTATGGATTAGACTACTTTTTCCAATGGGCCACAAAACTGTTCCTGGGATTTAATTGACCCAGAAAGCTATGACTTCAGGCTGCACTTACCTTGACTTAGCTTTCTGATAGCCTATGACGATTTTAGTAAGACTTGCTGAATTTTGTTGTTCAGTTGTTTCAGTCATGTCCAACTCTTTATGACCCCATTTGGGGTTTTCTCAGGAAAGATGGTATAGTGGTTGCCATTCCCTTTTCCAGATCATTTTACAGATGAGGAACTGAGACTAACAGAGTTAAGTGATTTGCCCGGGATCCATTTGGTAGATGAGAGATGTCTCAAGACTATATGAGTCACCCAGCCCTACCCTATTGATCAGAAGATTTCTTATATGGAGGTGAGGTGAGAACCACATATACCCTAGTGAAGTGCTATAGTATTTTAGTTGAATATGTTTTCTAGGCTACAGTTAAGTATTCCTTCTTTCATTAATTGTTGAATGAACTTCAAGTGTTTCATTTCATTCTAGCATCTAAGCCACGGGTGGGGAACCTGTGGCCTCAAGGCCCCATGTAGTCCTCTAGATCCTCAAGTGTGACCCTTTAACTGAATTCAAACTTCACAAAACAAATCCTTTTATTAAGGGGTCCTAATTAGTTTAGGTCCTAAACTAAGCTCAAATGATCTGAGTCATTCCTGCCTATCACACATGCCCTAAGCAAGTAGGTAGACAGTTAGGAGTTTGAATCCTGTCCCAGAAACTGACTGTGTGACTCTGAGCAAGTCACTCAACCATTCAGTGCCTCAGTTTCCCCAGCTATGGTTGTTATGAGTATCAAATGAATTAATGTATGTAAAGTGCTATATAAATGCTAATTATCATCATCATCATCATCATTACTGTTATTATTATACATGAATAGATAAGTGTATATGGAAAAGCCACGAGAACAGTCAGCATGATATGGAAACAAAAAAAGTTAATGTGGTATAGGCTACTTTATATTCAGAATGAAGGAGGTGATAGTACTACTCTAACAACTCAAAAACCTGAGAGTACTGTGTTTACTTCTGGGTGCAACATTTTTAAGAGGCCCCATGTTAGAAACTTGGGAAGAAAACAGAAGTAGCTTGTTGCCCTCTACAGGAACATTTGCCAGTCTCCTGAATATTATGGTGATATAATGGGCAACAAGTAATTGCAAATCTGATGTAAGAATTCTTACTTCCTTCAAAATTCAGCTCAGGTGTCATCTTCTACACGAAGCCTTTCCTAATCTCCCTAGCTGCTAGTGTCCTTCTTCCAAAAATCACCTTGTATTTATTTTGTATAGTTTTAGGTATTAGTTGCATGTAGTCTTGTCCAATGTAGCTTTGTTAGCTCCATGAGGCAGACTGTTTCATTTTTGTTTTTGAATCCCCAGATCCTGGCACAGAGGTTAGGTTATGATAGACTAGTAGGTGTTTAATAAATGTTTGTTAACTGATTGATCAGTTGGTTGGTTAGAAAAATCAGGAAATCATGAGAGCACTGGTGTATTTGCTTTTCAGAACTTAGGAGCAGGCCTGAAAGCTATGAATACAGTATCATAGAAGGAGAAGCAATTGTTTCTATGAGAATGTGTTGACTCACCCTCTACTCTCATGTGCTGAATGTACCTTCTACAAGAGTGTTTTTGCACTGCATGAGGCTTCATTCCCTTGAGAGTACAGGGTCAGTACAACAGTATTGAAGCCAAAGGCTGGAGTGTTGGCAATACATTTAGGAATTATCCAAAAGGAAATGAAAGTGAGTGAGAGTCTAAGAGCCTTTCTGTGCTAAAGGACTAATTATGAAATTTCTTGCTTTACATGGGTATTTTGTTGGGGGGAAGGGGGAAGGGCAGGGAATAGTACTTCAGACTTCACTACTTGATTTCCCCACAGAGTGGAAAAGCAATGATGAAAGGCTGAAAGGTCAGTTTTGCCCAGGGTCACTGAGCTGGTATCTGAGGTATGACTCAAACTCAGGTCTTTCTGATTCCAAGTCCCATGAATTATCCACTATGTCACCTAGAAGGTATACTCTAATGTATGGATATCATTAAATGAAACACACTGCAAAAATTTTTCTGTCATATTCCTAAACTTTCAGAACTTCACAGCACAAGGCCCCACTCCAGGATTGTGTGTGTGTGTGTGTGTGCATGAGCGCGTGTGTGTGTATACATGCGTGTGTGTGTTTATGTGTATCAGCAAGGACTCCGGCATACACAGGAGGGCCTGCTGTACAGATTCTTAGATGTTTTTCTAAAAGGAAAGGCAACTTTTGAGGGGTCAACAATCACTTTCATCAAGCACCTATATCATTCACTTAGTTCAGGGGAAAAAGTCAGCACTCTGAACTTCAGAAAAAATACAGAGAAACAAAGATCAACAGACAGGGCTTCCAACTGTCTGACTGTAGGCAATACATACATCACAGATCAACAGACAGATCCAACTGTCTGACCAGACATACATACATAGTTACCAGAGAGAGAAGCACCCATATCTGAGTTTTCAAAGCCTGGGGCAAGGGGAGGGGTTCCTTAGTGAATGCCCAGAGTCTTGTCTGGTCAAATACTTCCAATGAGTAAGCCCCAAAATAAAAGCTCACCTCAGAGTATTTATACACTTTTCGCATCACAACCCTGGAGAACCAATACCTCATTAGAAATTAACCAAAGGTGTGGGCCTTCCAACAACAACAACAAAAAATCTCCCCTAATCAAGCTTCCCTTAATGGGCAGACCCATTAATGGGTGGGGAAGATCTTTAACTCTTATTGGTATTACAGTGTGTGTGAGTGTATTTATCAGAGACAGAGACCTACACACTGAGCCAGAATACATGTGTACCACATCATTTAATCAAAGAACGGGAGGGAAAGTTAGAGGCCAGCTAAGTCAATCTTATTTTATGGATAAAGAAACCAAAGCTCAAAGAAGTTAAATGGCTTACCCAAAATCACATTAGCAGTGTCAAAGTCAAGATCTGTTGACTTCAGAGCTAGGGCTCTTCCATTGCTTCTTCTATGATAAATATTTTTTAAATTCTCAAGGACCAACCATGGAAAACTCAACTTGTCACAAGCAAATGGAACATTAAAAAAATCCCAAATCACAGATGAAAATGGGAGAGCATAGATGCCACTTAGGGGAAAAAAGGTATAAGTTAAAACAGTCAGATTGTTCTACCTTCATCCACTGAAACTTGTGCTTGGTTTGGGCATATCAAATACAAGTTTCAGTGGAGGAAGGTGAAACAATCTGACCACTTTAACTGAACCATCCTGTGAAGGGACAGAGAGGAAGGGTTGGCCAAAGGGAACTTCCTCTCCACCTCATCACAACTGCCTCCACTATGGAACATGTATGCTTTGGGGCACTGCTAAATAAAAGTAAAACCAAGGAAATATAAGTGAGAACAACAATGTATTATTTTCTTAGTGGAAACATAGTGTCTCAGAGGGAATGATTACCTCACTCACCTTATAAAAGCCTGACATTTTGTTTGCCCATTGCCCAAATGGTAGGAACTATACGCTGTATTGGAAACTCCCCAAGGACAGGGTCTGCCTTTTGCCTCTTTTTGTATCCCCAGCGCTTAGCACAGTGTCTGGCACATAGTAGGCACTCAATAAATATTGATTTATTGATTGAACCATCCTGTCACTAGACCAAAGCAGTAGTTAGTTCTGCAGCAGTTCAAGAACCATCCTATTGAAAGCCTTCTCATCACATGTTTGTTTTACCACAGGAACTCTGCACATTGACTAAGATTGTAAATATTTTACTGAAAAGTCCCCCAGCAGCCAGCCATCTAGTCCAATCCTTTCTTTTTACGGATGGAGAAGCTGAAAATCCAGGAAGTGAAATCACTTGTTCAAAGTCTCACAGGTAGTAAACATAAAGTCCCAATACTAGAGCCAGTGGTTTCTTAGCTCTACAAAGATGTCTCCACACTAATAAATAAAGGTTTTTTTCTTTCATTCCAATAAGCTAATCTTTCATTTCTGATAACTTGGCATTTTCTCAGGAGACCCTTAAAAACTAAGTGGGAGTTACATCCTTAAATTCTTTCTACAGAGGATGTATAGCTGAGGTAACCACTGCACTGAGTTGGCCTCACACTGCTGCTTTTAAAACCTTTATTAGTAGATTAATCAGTGATTAGAACAATCTCATTTTGACTTCCCTGTGACTTTCATGCACAGCAATGCTCCCCACCCACTCAAAAACCACGTGCACTATCCATTGCTTGAGAGCACCCATGAAGACTCAGCCATTTGAAACAGTTCCCAACACAAACATGCTAAAATAATAAAAGTAGTCTGATACAAACAGGTACTTTCTTACTATTCCATTTATTAAGAACCTCAGGATCCATTTGCAAACTACACTTATAATTAAGCAGCAGGCCTGCTATGACTGTAAAGAACATCATATATCTAAATATAGCTACCCACATCTACCCTCTCTGCCCTCTATTAGAAATAAATTCTGTAATAAGAAGATAGTATTTTTAAAAAAGTAACTTTGAATCATACCAATGGAAACTTCATGGTATAATATAAGGTGTGCTAGGCTTGAAGGAGAAGCCTAGGTTTAAGTTCTGTTTCTGAAACTTTCTAGCTACATAACATTGAAAAAGTCATTTAATCATTCTGATCCTCAGTTTCCTCAGTGGTAAATTTGTTGTAAAGATCAAATGAGAAACTGTGTATAAAACACTTTGCAAATTTTGTAAGGAGATTGACAACTCTGGTTCATCTCTGCCAATGCCATCCTATTATATTTTTCCCTTAGGGTTCTCAGATACCCAAGGGGTTTGGGATGTCATTTTTCTCTACCATCAGCTCAAATCTGCACTAGCTGTATTCCCCCCATTTTTAGGAGCCACTGACCAAAGCTTCAGTTTCATTTAAGCATAGGTTGGCTTTTACTGAGCAATATTTTTGTTGTTCAGTCATTTTCACTTATATCTGACTCTTTGTGGCCCCATTTTGGGTTTTCTTGGCAGAGATGCTGGAGTGGTTTGCCACTTCCTTCTCCAGCTCATTTTACAGATGAGGAAACTGAGAGAAATAGAGTTAAGTGATTTGTCTAGGGTCACACAGTTAGTAAGTGTCTGAAGTCAGATTTGAACTTCCTGACTCCAGGCCCAGCATTCTATCCGCTTGTAATGCCAATCAACACAACACACTTCAGGGCTGCTGCTGTCAATATATATATACATATATACGTGTACATATATATGTATACGTATATATATACACATATATGTGTATGTGTGTGTGTGTGTGTGTGTGTGTGTGTGTGTGTGTACAGAGAGAGAGAGAGAGAGAGAGAGAGAGAGAGAGAGAGAGAGAGAGAGAGGGAGGGAGAGATAGAGAGATACTATAATAAGCACTCTATTTACTCAAAATTAAACCTTATTCAAGAAATTAAAGCATTCACAATTCAGAACAATGCAACAACTAATTACCAAGGTAGCCACATGGCCTTAAACAGACACAAAAGTATACAACATAACATAGCATACCCCCCACCTTATACACTCTTTAGAGGTCAAGATCTTTGGGGAATGAGCAACCAGCTCCTCTTAACTCAGGTACTGTTTCAAAATACTTGTTTATACAATCAGGGAGTCCCAGGTCAAGGTCTTCCTTAGCACAGCACATCCCCAGGCATGGCAGACAACACAACACACTCTCCATCCCTAGGCCACAGTAGGTTACAATCCTCTCAATCCAAACAGAGTGTCCAAGTAAAGTCCTTTTCGGGGTATGACCTTCTCCCCATAATGCTGTTGCAGGTTCCTAGCTGGCACTCTCAGTGCACACATGCTCTAATGAGCCCGAGTCCAAGTCTTAATATTGCTCCAGCCCCCACTTCCAAGTCTTGAGAGGTGGCTGGGTGACAAAGCCAACAGGGTGGGCCCCCAGGTGTAACTGCATTTCCCCCTTCCCATCATAGACAACTCCACCCCCTGGGTACCAACCCATCCCAGGGGAACACAGAATCCCAGGAACAGCAGAAAAGCACACTCACTACTCCTGCCCTACTACAAAGCCTCCATCTCGACTTGGGGCTGAATCCTGAGCTCCAGGGTTCCTCTTCCAGAAGGTCCAGGGGTCAAACACTCCTGGCTCCTGCCTGGGTCTGCACACAGACATCTCTCCACTCCTACTCCATGTCTTATCTCATGGAGGAAGGGACTGCCTGGGTCCTGCCTCCAGCTTCTGTCTCTGGCCATCACCACCCCAACGCTAGGGCAGCTCGTCCTACACCAGCTTCACATAGGGAGGGGCTCTGGGCATAGCAAAATAATAGAAGGTAAAGGCAAAGAAGTGAATACCCAAGAAAGACTAACATCATCCACTAATTCAGGGAAAAGGGTCAGCAACCTGAAAGTGGAGAAAATTAATTAGTCATCCAATAGACAGGGTTCCAACTGTCTAAACAGAGTAATAGAATTATTTACATACATCACCAGACTGAGAGAGCACCAAATCTGGGTTCACCAAGCGGGGAGGTAGGAAAGGGACTTAACAAGAGCTCCCAAAGTTTCCTCTGGGAAATCAAAAAGAGCTCAGGTGAAACATTCTTACCATAAGTGAACTCCAAAGCAATATCTCACCTCAGAACATATATATGCCTTCAACTAATTGACTCAGAGCCAGAAGGCACCAAAGCCTACATGACTCAGCACCTGATGTGTCACAGTTGTGAATTACTGGGGTTCAAAGGAGATTGATCCTTCAGATGTTTACAATTTAGCATGAGCCTGGGAAACTGAACTCCAAAAAAAATTTTAAATCCCAACTTGCTTGCATTCACATCACTGCACCTAGCTACTTAGGGAATATTTAATTCACAGATAAAGCATATGAGCAAACATTTCCTCCAACACCTAAGGAATAAAGAACATAATTCTTCCCTATACCAACTCAATCTCTGGTAGCAGATTAGTATTATAATTTAGATCATTGATCCCACCAAATTCACTTCCAAAGACAGCATCACTGTTAGCTTCTACTAGGCTAGAGTCCCAGATCCCTGCTCGTTGCTCCTGAGCTAGCTGAAACACTCAGCCTAGTTTTCTAGACTCCCCAGACCTCATGAGCTCCCTTGGAGTTCCAAGCCCAGATCAGAAAGTTTACTTCTTACAACTATAATGGGGAAAAAATGAAAATGGCCCTAGCTCATTTTCTGGGGGTCATATGACCTTGAGGAGGGAAGGGAGGAGAAGCCCAAAGCCTCTTAGGAACATTTAGAGCTTGATCAGACATCAAAGATGCCAAGGTCATCCAGTGCATCCAGTGGCCATTGTCAGTCATCTTGACTTTTTCCTTGGCACTGACTCCAATGACTTCAATGTCAGAGGCTGACAATTTGTGCAGCTCTGCCTCACTTAAATTCTATTCACATGCAAGTCAAAACATTATCCTCCTGATGTCATTGATCCTCTTCAAAAACAGGCAAACCACAATCTCATTGGCACATTATCCAGTAATACAGAGAGTGACCCACATGTACTTTCTAACCCTCTATGATTCTTGTCTATGTTTCTTCTATAAACCTTCCATGGAGGATCTAATGTGCTGGAAGCAATCCTCTGGATTTTTAACTATTTTATGAATGATAGTGTAGTACTTGAGTCCTTGTGGTATAATAGAAACAATATTGGACTTAGGGCTGGGAAAGATGTGGGTTCAAATCCCACCTCCAGATTTATGAAGTGGATACTCCTGGGCTAGAATCCAGGAGTTCAACTTCTTTAAGCTTCAATTTCTTCATCTATAAAATGAAGACAATAATGAAGATCTCCTATCTACATAGCTGTTATAAGGATTAAATGAATACTATAAATTAAAAGTGCCTTATAGCTGTAATAATAATGAAAAACAAAAGTTGAACCCCATCCCACAGAGCATGCACAAAATTGCCTTGTTTCTTGTGAGGTGATTACATGATCAGCACTGAAACTAGAACTTACAATTCCTTTTCTTAATCTTTTAGCCCCATGACAGCATAGGGGAAAAGTTGCATCAGTTTACGAAGGAAAAACAGCTTCTGGCTCCCTCTCTTCCTTGGACTTCTGTATGTGGCAAATATCTGTCTTTCATTAGACTTCCTTTAAGGGGAGGTGAGAGGAGCAATTCCCCTCCCCCCCACCCCCCACTCTCCAGCAGCAATTCATCTGCCACACATGGCAGTTAAAGCCAGGGTTCAACTAAGTGAGCTAACCCAGGCTTCAGAGTCCCCAATTAATCTTATTTTTACTTTGTGTTTTCCTTTCTGCACATGGGTAACTAAATAGCAATATCCAGATGTATGTGTCCATCCTGTATGTGGTCTTGTCAATTCAAAGAAGTTGGGAGATCCTAAGTCCCTTGGTCAGGGGGAGTTTCTACATAGAGAAAATAATACTAACCCAATAAGGTGTTCAATTCTTGATCTGACTTGCCAAAAGACATGGACCTTGAGAGAATTGTTTGAACACTACCGAGTTGAGGTAAAATTTGAATTATTAACTTAATAATCCTATAAAATTCTTTATTTTCTGATGGTTTGATGTCTCAACCTCCAGCATAAATGTAGTTATAAATTACTGGATTCTATTTGTGTCTCTGTCAATGTGTATTTGTGAATCTTTGTGTTTAGCATTTCTTTTGTATGAAGGGAATAAAAAGCTATCTTATATCTGATCCATATTGGACATTGAGGAGCTTTTCACACCCTCTCCCTTTAGGGAGACACTAGACATGAGTCAAATTTCCCACTTAAATTTTTTTTTTCCAGGGAGTAGAGTCAGGATGGAGACATAAAGAGTCAAAGAGCACAATAAAAAGAGTCTGATTCTTTCTTTTAGGCAGTCAGGCTACCCTAGGAGTCAACTCCAATAGGTTTAGAGAAGAGGGTTCTATTTCTAGAGGATAGGGAGCAGTACCCTAAGACTAGCAGCAATACTGTTAAAATTATCATCATTATTATCATATTATTATAATATTAATAACAACACTTGGTCTCTCCCATTCTCAATATATCATATCTAGAGCTCCTTTTTTCATTCAAATGTGTCATAAAGGATGGGATTTTTAAAGTCATCTTTCATACCCCAGTTAGATTAGGTAAGATGCACAATGTTTCTTTCCATTGCTCCTTGAGTAACTTTTAATAATGATTCTTCAGAGATCACTGCATTCTATGATTGCTATCCATACAGTCCAGTATAACATTACCAGAAGACTATTTGTATTAACATGGGCTTTGTAAGCAAGGAGCATTATTCATTTTTGAAATTGGAATCTAACCTGCTCTCCTCCGCCTCTTCCATTCTTGGATCCTTAAAGCACCATGTAAATCTGAGTTATTATTATAATGTCCAATGCATTGTCTATATTTTAAGTATATGTATAAATCACAATAATATCCCAAATTGACTCCATAAAAACAACATTTAGGTAAAGTACCATTGGGGAGGCAGTTATTTCCATAGGAAAAAAAATGGAGGTGAACTGGAATCATCCTGGTCAAGAATAGGGAGCAGTGGGGCATGATTTGAAGCTAATAAGGGCAGGAAATTTAGGGATTACTGCTGGAGTACAGTAATAATATGTGCAAGGGCTGGTGTGTGCTATAGTGTTTTGACAACAAGGGGTTAATGCATCCATATCCATCTATCTGGATGTGGTTTACAGGGAGGCATTAATAGATACCTCTAGAGTCTCTTCTCCAAGGAAAAATTTGACACTTGCCAGGATGGGAAAGCAGGAGATTGGTGCCAGAATTTAGCCACTCTGCTCTCCTCAAAGAGGGAGATAAGAGACTAGAATTATATCAGTTCACGATGCTCAATATTGTTAGCGAGAAAGAAATTATTTTTAGGTGTATGTTGTGCTCCTCACCACTATCCCTTAATGGGGAAGGAATGTTCCCTTCCCACCAAATGTCTGTTGCACAATGAACATATGTAGACAATAGCAAATAAGCCCATTAATCCAAGTCTATAGCAAACAAAAATAAGAGAAGGTATGAGAGATGAGAGTATGCCAAAAAATAGGAGTTCTCCTACTAGGAGTGAGATATCTCAGCTCAAAAGAAAGACAAGAGAGATCCAGATATACCTCTAGGGGAAATTCGACAGTCTCTAGTGTAACAAGCTAGGGGGAGGGTTATGCTGTGAGCTGTGTCCCAAGAATGTTGACTTGGTTACATTAATTTAGTTTCTTCCCAGAGTTTTTCTCTCCTTTCAGGGACCTGTCCCTGAAAAGAATAGGGACAAGCTGCTTCATAATTCCCTCTTATGGGTTATGCGGGAAAGGACTGTTGGTCTCTGGCCCCCAATCACCAATCTCCATGAAGGTAGTGCTAGTCATGGGGAACCAATCAGAGAAGTTCCTTATATCCTCTCAGCAATGCTTTAGGGTGCATGTGTACCTCTATGTAAGGTAATCTTTGAACAAAGTTCCACACCTCCAAAATCTTATCAAGTTGATTGAATGGCTTCCATGACACCCCTGGTCATTCTCATTGCATAAGATTTAATATTTTCCGCATTTAAAAATCTGTTGTCTCTGTTGGTGAACATACTTCTATTTTTCATAACTCACAATAAAAAAGAGGGGGCTATTTGCTTAGCAACAAAATGTATTCTATGTTGTATTTCAAGTAAAGACTAGCATGTGCCAGTAATTTCCACAGTAGAGAGGAGGGAGGTTTGGAGTCTTGAAATGAGTTAAGAAAGCTAAAGAGCTAATCTTGGCTTTGAATGACTTTTTTTTTTTTCTGAATGACTGCAGGGTACAGATAGTCAGTGAATCAGTTCCTAGTTAAAGTGAAAAGCTGAGAAATAGATACAAGATTTGTCAGCCAAAATGCAAGTACAGGGAAAGAATACTCAATCTACTTCCAGGATGCTTACATAGACATTTGTGACCTATCCTGGCTGACAGTGGGTCACAGAACAGTATTCTCTTTCATACATCTAGCTCCAGCAAGAGATAGGGAGGATGGAAAGCCCCTTCTCTTGTAAGGTACCTGGTGACCATCATCGTAACCTTATTTTGACTAAATTTTTTTAAAAGACAGATTTTGTCTAAAAAAACTGATGTTCCCTCATTCACAGTTCCAGACAGCACAGGAAATCTCTAGTGAAATTTATGAGAGAAATGTTTTCTTTTTCCTTTGGAAAAGGAAGAAACAAATCATATCAGAAATAAATCTCCAAAGAAAACACCTACATACTGGGCTCTCGGATCAAGAGGACTTGAGACAATCTAAGAAATCTAAAATAGGTGAATGCTGAATTCTCCAAAGGATCTCTATAAATGCAAAAACATGTTTACGTGTGTGTTATGTATGTGTGCTTGAAGACAGAAAGGGGGAAAAAGAGAGAGAGAGAGAGAGAGAGAGAGAGAGAATCCTGAAACTGGGAGAGGGAAGGGGGGACCAAGAAAAGGTATTTTAGGAAGGAACTCCAGTATTCCTCATTGATCCCAAGTAAATGCTTAAAGACTTATGGAAGTCAAGAAAGTATCCTATAAGCTCCCTCAGTTCCTTTGCCTAAGCAGTCTTTTTATATCACACTTGAGACATTCTTCCTGTAATTTAAGGCCATTTTCTGTGGTACCCTTCTCTTCATCCTCTATCAAAGGTCTAACCAGAACTGAGTACCTGACGGAAAGGACCTTCTGGTTCCCCATGGGCAAAATTCCCATGCTGACAGATACATGCAGTGTATTCTTTTTTAATTTATTTTTTATACAATAACATTACTATGCAGACTCATCATCAGTTTGAAGTCTACTAAGACCCTCAGTCCTATCTGTATTAGATGCTGCCCAAACCATTCAAATAGCATCTTTAAAAAATATAGAACAACTTCTTGTTGCTGGATAGTGTCCAACTGTTCCTGATCTCATTTGGGATTTTCTTGTCAAAGATACTGGAGTGGTTTGCCTTTTCCTTCTGCAGCTCATTTTTTCAGATGAAGAAATCGAAACAAACGGGGTTAAGTGACTTGCCTGGAGCTATACATCTAGTAAGTGTCTGAAGTCAGATTTGAACTCTGGAAGATGAGTCTTCCTGTCTACCCACCAGGCAATCTATCCACTCTGACACCTAGTTGCTCTATACAGAACAGCTTACCATGCTCCAAACCACCAGGCACTGTCTGCTCTACCTTGTATATACTCTTTAAATGATTTCTAAAGGATCCTTAAAACCTAATGAGCACTGAGCAGAAAAAGTAAATAATAAATATGTTGGCAGGAACTGGAAATACAAGTGAGATCGGATTATTATTGCTCCTAGAGGTGATGAATAAGGCTTAATTCCACTGTAGCTTTCCACCATTTTGACAGCTTAATTAACAGGCTGTATTTTATCACATTCCACTTTAACTCAAAACCAAATTCTTATTGATCAGTAGAAGTAAAGGAAAAACCCATTAGTACAAAAGGGAAACAATATCTGTAAGGTGAAATTTGATTCAGATTTCTTAGCTTTTAGCAGAATGAAATTTTGCTTAAAAAATAAATCATCATACTGCATGATGATGGCTGGTCTGTAAAAGCAATTTAATCTCACTTAATATCCCACTTAATTTTATAGCAATATTAATACTGAAAGCAATGCCTTTTCCAAATAAAATTAAATATTATACATGTCTTTATAGTTTTGACCTTCTATGTTAAAAAAAATAAATAATAAGCATCATTGCTCCTGTGGCCTTCAATATTTACTCTTAAAATGGGAAAATTAGTGTAGCACACTAATTCTACAATACAGATCACTCCTGGCTAAGACAAAGGAAAATTGTAAATCACTTTAAAAGTCAGAGTTTATCTTCACAGATTTCCCACCTCCTCTTTCTATGTTATTTCCCTACCTTACTAGCTCTCAGATAAAATAGACTTTTATCCAGCCTGTTTTGACACCCTGATCAATATTATCTTCCCCACACAGTACCCTATACTCTATGTTCCTTCCTCTTCTATTCCCTTAAAATATCTTCTTCCCTGGGCATCCTATTTTGTTAAACCAGTCCAGAAGGTCTTTTTTTCCTTAAGTTTTTTTTTTGTTGTTGCTGTTCAACGTGTGTTTCTGCCTTTTCTTCAAAAAGCACTTTAGCAAAAAAAGACAATGGGCTTCAAATTAAAAGTCCAGGACAAGTCTACTCTTTCTATGAGGAAGAGTTATGTCTTAGACAAAGGACTCCAGGTGAAACAAGATGGAGAAGCTCCATGATTATTTATTCTAGACATCCATTTTCTTCTACTTATTCCCATTCCCTTTAATTAGCCATCCACTCAAACGAAAATGCAGCAAAAGCTTATCCTTAAGAACAAGCTAATAATCCCCAGTTCTTTCAACCAATTCCCAAATGACATGAACTCAAAGTCCTTCATCCTGATTGCCCTTTTCTGAACACTCTAGCTGATCAGTATCTTCCTAAAATGTAGTTTTGTTGTTCAGTCATGTCTGGTTCTTCCTGAACTCATTTGGTGTTTTCTTAGCAAAGATACTGGAGTGGTTTATCATTTTCTTCTCCAGCTCATTTTACAGAAGAGAAAACTCAAGCAAACAGGGTTAAGTGACTTGCCCAGGGTCACACAGCTAATAAGTGCCTAAGGTCTCAGGAGGATGTCTTCCTGTAGGCCCAACACTCTAGCCACTTGCCACCCAGTTGTCCTAAAATGTGCTCCCTGGAACTAAATAATGTTCAAGACAAAGATAGAGAAAACAATATTCCCTTGTAATTCCTAAAGCTTTGTTCATTAGGTCAGAAGAAACATGGTATAGTTCAGGGATGAGGGACCTGCAGTCTTGAGGCCACATGTGACCTTCTAGGTCCTCAAGTATGACCCTTTGATGGACTCCAAACCTCCCATAAAAGGATTTGTTCTGTACGGTTTGGATTCCATCAAAGGGCCACACTTGAGGACCTAGATGGCCACTTTTTGTCTCAAGACTGCAGGTTCTCCATCCCAGTTGAAAGAGCCTGAGATTGGAAATCAAGAGATCTGAAAGTCCCTCTTGTGGTTTCTCTCATTGGATTGTCTCTCAGAACTTCCATTTAAGAAGGCACTGAGGGCAGTCATGCTCATTCTCTTTTGAGGCTGCTCTTCAGACTTCTTCTACCATCCTGAAGCCTCACGATGCCCCAGCTCTGCCTCCTGAAGCCCCACTTCAGCTGTGGAATTCATACATTGGAAGCACTCTCAAGGCACTCGTCTCATTCCTCCCCAGGTAGCACTCAGGACTTCCTCTACTCCCCATACTTCTTCCTTGTGTATCCCTTTCCACTTCCCTTTCAACTTCCCTTTATATGTGGTCTCCCCAATTGGAAGGAAAGCCCCTTGAGGTCAAAATACACTCTTTCTGCCTATATCCCCAGCTCTTTTACCTAGGATTATTGGTACAATGCTTAAATGATTAGTTCTTGACTCCACTACTAACTACCTATGAGATACTGGTCAAGACAAATGTCTTCTCTGGGCACCCTTTTCATCTGTAAAAAGTGAAGAAGTGGGGTGGGATGAGGTGGTCATTAAAGTCCTTTCCAGGTATGTGATCTTATATAATAATTGGCCTCAATTTACCAATCAGTCTTGAATCATTACCTACCTGTCCACCACTTCCACTGCTACCAGGACATTTTCCTAAGGCTCCAGCCAATCACTTGTACAATCAGTATACCCACCTTAGATCAGTCATAAGCCTCCAAAGAAATCAAAGGTAGCTTCCCCTCATGAAAATCTGGAACTCACCAAGCAAGATATTTTGCTGATTTTCATGAAACTCTTTTTCAGAGTCTTCTCTGACTTCTGTGAACTCAGTCACAGAAAGTTTAAAAAAAATGATCATGTCACTCCTTCAAAGTTGTGGGGGTTTTTTAAAAAGCTTGACCATTTAATAATAAGAAAGCTGATTTATCTAGCACATTGTAATCTATTGGGAGGGTAATCATGACAATTCATTGAGTATAATGCTATATTTTTGTTTTAATGACAAATCATTGTCCTTTCATTTCACCCTATTTCATTTCATCCTTTCCTGACATTTACTTGTCACCTTGGATTCCTGAGTAACTGAAAACCTTAGGGGAGAGTGACAGGAAGATGACTAATTAGATCACTCAGCATAAAAGAAGTGTGGGTCAGGAGCCTGGAATCAGAAAGACTTGGGTTTAAATTCAGCCTGAGACACTTCTGAGATATGTAACCCTGGGCAAGTCACTTAACCACTGCCTGTCTCAGTTTCCTCATCTGTAAAATGACAATAATAATAATGCCTAGCTCTTAAGATTGTTGTGAGGTTAAAACAAGGTAACACATATAAAGTGTTTTGCAAACCTATAGATTCCAGCTATTGTTATTATTATTATTACTAACTATAAATTATCTGAGAAAGCAAAAAAAAGGGAGAGGAAGGGGGAGAACAAGCAAGGGGAGGAGAGGGAAGGGATGGGGAGAAGTGGAGAGGGGAGGAAAAGTTAGAAAAGAGGGAAGGGAAAAACGAAAAGAAAGGAGGAAGGGAGGAAGAGAGAGAGAGAGATTGTGATATGACAGTAGGAGAGCCTGTACTATGAAATCTTCAGTCTTTTGGAATATTTAAGTGGTATTGAATTAAAAACAAAGACAAAAAATGTTTATTTAAGAAAATTAACTCCATCTGGCACCTAACAGGATAGATTTCACAGACTCTTGGGGCTGGAAGAAACCTCAGAGTTCATCTAGTCCTGTAGCTGTGCCTAAACAAGACTCTTCTTTGCATTCTATTCAATAACTGGTCATTATTAAGTGGTAATTATCACTCAGAGAAATGATGGCTCCAGAGGAGAAGTAAGGCTGGTGACCTTGCACAACCCTCCCTCACTCAAAACAAAGTCAAGTGCAAGTCATGTCATCATTTCTCTGATACCATGGTCTTCTTCGGCAATGAAGGACAAACACAACAATTTTTAAAAGATCAAGGTAAGCCTTCCACTCTGCAGCTTCCACTCATTGTTTCTACTTTTACCCTATGGGGGCCAACCAGAAGTCTTGTCCCTCCTCTAGTCCCAGCCTTTCCCATACTTGAAGAGAGATATCATGACCCACCCCACCCCCTCAAAAAATCTTCTCTTCTCCAAACTAAGCATTCCCGGTTCCTTCAAGTGATGCCAAGATGGCCTTCAGATGTTAGTAAGAAATAGCCTACCAGTTGTGAGAATGAATCACCAACAGAGTTTGAGGAGGTTTTGAAGAATGGGATCAAACAAATATCTTCCTGGGATGCATCGGTAGTTTCTTAAATGATCTTTTGGTGTCTGGTCCATCTTTATGAAGGTCACCCTCATTTTATGTATGAAAAAATTAAATCACGGAGGAACTTAACTGAATTACTCATAGTCAGATACCAAATGAGGGTGGGAAGATCAACCTATTTCACAGGGATATGGAGAAGATTAATGAAACCATATAAATATTGTGAGCTCCCCCAGAGAGAAGAGAAGTGTAATTGAAAATTCACTGTGATGTGATTGCCAGCAGGGAGGACACAGATTCTGAAAGCTGAATTCCTCTAAGCCAAACCAATATCTCTTCATGCCATGAAGTGATGCGCACTTATGAAATGCTATTTAACAATCAAACAACTATTATTTAGTGAGCAACCACTAAATACTTAAGACTAATGATAATGATGATGATTGAGCTGGTATTGTATTCTTTGCTTTCTCCTAATCAACTAAGTTTTTCAAGCCTAGGATTTAATCTATCATCTTTAATGAGTGCCCTTTGGCAAAGAGCATCATGTTTGTAATTGGATACAAAAACAAGAATTTGGAAGTATAAACTGATGGCATAATTTATTCAGATAATCAGAGCATATCAGAAATATTCTCATCATCCTTTCTGGAAAATTTCCTATGTAACTTTCCAAAATTCTAAACCCTTTCTCCAAATGCTTTCATAGTCTGGGTCAGGAATCCTTCACTAGATGAAGACCTTCTAAATGTCAACTCTGAAAAATAAATGACGGAAGAGACCATAGAGATTATAGCAAAAAGCATTACACCAACTGTTAACTCTGAGAAATAAAATAAAATACCAAAAAGCCTTCTTTATTCCATTGGAGGAGAGAAACTGTAAATGTGACCAGGACCTGGTTGAGGACCAAGGAACAAGGAACAAGGCTAAGCCTTGATATATAGAGAGGTGGAAAGACTAAGAATCAAGCAGTGAGGTGTAACAGCAGCAGGAAGATATAAGGCAACATTATGGCAAATTTGCCTACTGACAAGAAAATACTTTCACAGCAGGGCTTCATGTCTGGAATGTGGTTCATGCGACTGGCTTACCTAACCTCAGGGACCACCTGGGACTGGTTTAAACCAATTCTGCGATTAAGCTGCAGGGGAGTTCATCCAGATGAGAACAAAGGACTGTTATTATGCCAAACTCAGGACACAGTTGGGCCTTAGCTCTGGAAAACAAAGTGTCTCCTAACAAGAGGAATAGTCTTGGCATGGTGGTCCTGACATAAAGGATCAAAAAAAAAAGCCAAACTTATGTTGTACTTGCTCTCCTCTTCACAGCTGTAACAGAGTTCTAACAGGAAAGAGAACCTGGTAAGCAGGTGTCCTCTAAATTTCCTCAATGTCATTCCCTCCTCCTATCCCCAATCAGTAAACTTAAATTTTTACATGTCATTACTATGAAATGATCATTTTGGAAATCATCAGTGATGAAAGGTACAAAACCCCACACTAAGACATAAAGATTGGGAAGGAAAGTCACCACAATCAATTGTAAACTCCTTGGGCTGGTCAGTCAGTAAACATTCACTAAACACCCATTATGTGCTGGGCACTGTACTAATCACTGGGCACAAAGAAAAGCAAAAGGCAGTTCCTGCTCTCAAGGAGTTCACAGTTCAATGAAGGAAACAACATGCAAACAATTTGGTTATATAAATAAGACATATACAGGATAAACTGGAGATAATAAGGAGAAGACACTAGAATTGAGGGGCATCAGGAAAAGTTTCTTGTAGAAGGTGAGATTTTAGCTGGGACTTCAAGGAAGCAAGGGAATCAGGAGGCAAAGATAAGGAAGGTGAATATTCTAGGTATAGGAGACAGTCCATGGTAATGCCTGGTGTTTGAATATGGAGTCTCTTGTTAGAGAAATACTAAGAACACTGAGACTGGCTTGTAGAGTATAAAAGGGATGTGAGAGCATATAAGAAGACTGGAAATGTAGGGCGGGGTGAGGTTGTGAAGGGTTTTAAATGCCAAACAGAAGATTATATATTTGATCCTGCTGAACCATTAGAGTTGGGATGATATGGTCTAATCTGCACTTCAGAAAGATTATTTAACAGCAGAATGGAAAATGGACAGGAGAGGGGAGAAGTTTGTGATGTGGATACAAACAGTGCCCTAAGAGTTAAAAATAATATTAAGAGATGACTTTGTGAATCCCCTAGTTTATTTATTCTGTAATCTGAAGGGGCCCTGAAGTCTTTTCCCCACTTATCTTGAACTTGTACCAAAAAAATTATTTTTGTCTCCTTTATGTTGTGTTCCCCAGGTCCTTTAATCTTTAACCTGGGTCCTCCTGCCCTGTACTTAAGTCCTTAAACCATAAAACTTCCCCTTTATCCTGGTCTTGTCTCCCTCCATCCTAGGTCATAAAATTTCCCCTGTGTCCCTTATCTTGTGTGTCCTGTCCTTTCATCCATCTTCCTTATCCTGTCTCTGATCTTTAACCTCCATAAAAATCTCTAGAGCTACCTCACTGTTCTGAAACATCTATATAAGCATAACTCCCCCAAATATCAGGGTTTCACTTAGTTTTCTTACTAGGAGACCCATGCTGCTTTTGTGTCAATAAAACTCCCAATGGCTACAGAGAAGGTCTAAGTGAATTCATTCACATCTGAACCTACTCTCCCATCTCCCTCCTCAATGCTTGGATCTGGGGACCAACCAATGAACTAGTGCAATAATAGTTCAGATGTTCCCTGCAAGAGGATGGTAGCAGTGTCAGAGGAGAGAAAGGAGTGTCTGCAAGAGATGCCATGAAAGTAAAATCTACAGGACTTGGCAACTAATTGGATATGGGGAGTGAGAAAAAGTGAAGAGTCAAGGATGACCTAGGTTGAGAGGCTGAATACCTGGGAAGATGGTAGTAACCATCAGTTACTTTAAAAGTAACAGAGAAATTTAGGAAATGGGGAGGTTTGAGGGATGGGTGAAAAATTACAAGTTTCAATTTTGGACTATTTTCCTCTTTGTCTTTGTATCCCCAGAGCTAATCCCAGTGTCTGGCACATAGCAGTAATAAATTGAATCAAAGTCTTCAAGGCTGTTTTCATCATTGTAATTTCTGCAAGAGCAATTGATCAAGATGCATTTCTTGAGCATGCATGAAGTACAGAACATTCCACTTATGAACTTGACCTAACCTTAAAAAAAATTAACAAAATGGCAGATTTTAAAATTAAATGAAAAATCATTCATCCTACCTTCTTCAAGAAACGTAATTTACTCTAAAGTTGCCTTTGAATTCTACTAGTCCAATTCAAGAATAAAAACATAAAGGCAAGGGGCAGAGCCAAGATGGTGGAGTAAGAGCAACTACTCACCTAAGCTCTTAGACAAACTCCTTCAGATATCTCTAAAAAGAGAATCTGACCAAATTTTGGAGGTGCAGAATCCAACAGGAGACAGACTGTGGCAGATTCACAGACCAGGACAGACTGGAAGGCTTGACAGGAAGGATCTGTTCCTCGGGGGTGAGCCCACAGTACACAGCACAGTGCATCCTGCCAGGGCATGGACAAGCAGGAAACCCCCAGGGTGGCCTGAGGGAGTGGCAGCACAGCAGAACAGCAGAGTGGCAGCCCAGGGTGGGAGACCAGTGGGAGCAGAGGGAGTGACAGCCGCTGAGTCCCAGGTATCAGCCACAGCTGCTCCTGAGACTTTCAAACCACAGATGAAAGGTCTGTAAGTCACCTACTTGAACTTCCAGGAGCCAAAATGGTGGAGTATTTGGTAAATCCTCTCTCCCTCTCCCCTTACTGACCTTGAAAGAACCATAAAATATTTCCCCAGAAAAAATCCTGGATCAGTGGGATCAACAGAAGGGGCAAACAGTCTCGTAGCACCTGAGGCTAGGAAAATCACTAAAAAATATTCCTCTTACTGTGATGGAGGTGAACTGGAAGGAGAGGCGCCCCAGGGGGGTAGAAACTCGCACTAGGACCCAGGTGTGCCTAAGCACTCCAGGGGAAATGGGAAGACAAGAGAGCAGCCAGGATCACTAAGCACTGAGCTTGCCTTTTCTCAAGCTCAGCTGAGGAGATCTCCCATAACCAGACCACCCATCCCCCACACTTAACAAGCTAGCCTCAGGGCTAAACCAGGGAAACAGAAAACCAAAAAGAAAAAAAGGCACCTGCCCTTTGCTATCTCACACCAGCAGGTCAACACCAGGTTCTCCAGCTTCCAACTGAAAGAAAAAGAGGTCACAACACACAAAGCTTCACCATCATGAGCAAGAAGCAAAGGAAGAAGGAAAAGACCATAGAATCTTTCTATGGGGACAAGCACCAAAACACGAATACCAAAGAGGTCAGTATTGAGACTGTACTCCCATCTGAAACTTCAGAAGGGACTTTGAACTGCTCACATGCACAAAGAACACTCTGGGAAGAGCTGAGGAAGGAAATAGAAGAAAAACTGGCCAATGATCTTAAAAGTATGAAAAATGAATTCTATGACGAGAACTACTTGTTAAAAAGGAAAATTGAACAAATGAAAAATGAAGTACAAAAAATAACTAGAGAAAATAATTTCTTAAAGGGAATAATTGGATAGATGGAAAAGGAGATGCAAAAGTTACCTGAAGAAAACAATTTGATAAAAATTAGAATTGGGCAAGTAGAAACTAATGACTCTATGAGACATCAAGAATGAATCAAACAAAATCTAAAGAATGAAAAGATAGAAGAAAATGTAAAATATCTAATTGGAAAAACAACTGACCTGGAAAATAGATCCAGGAGAGAAAATTTAAGAATTATTGACCTATCAGAAAGCCATGATGAAAAAAAAGAATCTGGACAATATTTTCCAAGAAATCATCAAGGAAAACTGCCCAGAAGAGCTGAAACCAGAGGGCAAAATAGTGATCAAAAGAATTCACTGTTCACCTCCAGAAAGGGATCCCAAACTAAAAACACCAAGAAATATTGTTGGCAAATTCCAGAAATATCAAGTGAAGGAGAAAAATACTACAGGCAACCAGAGAGAAACCATTCAAATATCGAGGAGCTACAGTGAGGATTACAAAGGACTTTGCAGCCTCTACATTAAAAGATCAAAGGAATTGGAATATGATATTCCATAAGGCAAAGGAGCTGGGACTACAACCAAGGATCAATTACCCAGCAAACTTCAGCATATCATTTCAGGCAAGGAGATGGATATTCAACAAAATAAGCACTTTCCAGACCTTCCTGACAAAAAGGCCAGATCTCAATAGAAAATTTGATCTTCAAACACAGGTCTCAAGAGAGATATAAAAAGGTAAACAGGGGAAAAGAAAAACTTTTTACTCGATTTGAGCAAGCTGTTTACCTCCCTATAAGGGAAGATGATACTTGTTAATCCTGAGAATTGTACATCTATTATGAAGTATAAAAGGGATATATAAAGATAGAAGGAACTGGTATAAAGTAAATGATATGGTGATAAAAATGGGATTCAAACATGTGAAGGAACTGTAACAGATGTGAAAAGGAGGAAGCAGAAAATGAAAAATTACATCATAGGAAAAGGTACAAAATTATATTATAGTAGATAGAAAGAGGGGAGGGAGATGAGAATTGTTTGAGAGGTACTCTCATCTGATTTGGTTCAAGGAGGGAACAATAAACTTAATTAAGTATATAAATCTAACTCTACAGAGAGTAGGATGGGAAGGGGGAAGAAAAGGGAGGGGAAGCTAAAAGGGAGGGAAGAAGTAGTAAGGATATAGGGGAGTAAAAGGGAGGGAGGCTGAAAGAAGGAAGGGAAGACTGAAGGAGGTGGTGGTCAAAAGTGAAAACTCTAATGAGAAGAGGAATGGAAATGGGAGAACTAAAAGCACAAATGGTGGGAAAGAAGATGGAGGGAAAGACACAGATTGTAATCATAACTGTGAATGTGAATGGAATGAACTCTTCCATAAAATGGAGATGGATAGCAGAATGATTAAAAGCCATCATCCAACAATATGTTGTTTACAAAAAACACATATGAAATGAGGGGATGCCACAGGGTAAAGGTAAAAAGATTGGAGCAGAATATATTGTGCTTCAGCTGATGTAAGGAAAGCAGGGGTGGCAATCCTAATCTCAGTCAAAGCAAAAGCAGAAATAGATCTAATCAAAAGAGATAAGGAAGGAAACTACATCCTGCTAAAAGGCACCATAGACAATGAAGCAATATCATTACTAAACATGTATGCTCCAAGTGGTATAGCATCCAAATTTTTGAGGAGAGGTTGGGGGAGTTGCAGCAAGAAATAGACAGCAAAACTACACTGGTGGGGGACTTCAACCTCGCCCTTTCTGAACTTGATAAATCTAACCTTAAAATAAACAAGAAAGAAGTTAAGGAGGTGAATAAAACTCTGGATAAGGTAGATATGATAGATCTCTGGAGAAAACTGAATGGGAATAGAAAGGAATATATATTTTTCTCAGGGGTATATGGCACATATACAAAAATTGACCATGTTCTAGGGCACAAAAACCTCACAATCCCGTGTAGAAAGGCAGGGATAGTCAATGCATCTTTCTCAGATCATAATGCAATAAAAATTATATTTACTAATAAAAGGCCATGGAAAGATAAACCAAAAGTTAATTGGAAACTAAATAATCTAATCCTCAAGAAGGAGTGGGTTAAACAACAAATCATAGAAACAATCAACAACTTCATTCAAGAGAATGACAATAATGAGACAACCTGCCAAATCTTATGGAATACTGCAAAAGCAGTTCTTAGGGGAAGTTTTATATCTTTGAATGCCTACATGAATAAATAGAGAAAGAGGAGATCAATGACTTGGGCATGGAGCTGAAAAAGCTAGAAAAAGAAGAAATTGAAAATCCCCAAGTAAATACCAAATTAGAAATACTGAAAAGCAAAGGAGATCAATAAAACTGAAATTAAGAAAACTATTGAACTAATAAATAAAACTAATAGTTGGTTTTATGAAAAAATCTAATAAAATTGATAAACCTTTGGTGAATTTGATTTAAAAAAAGAAGAAAAATACAACAAATTACCAATATAAAAAATGAAAGAGGTGAACTCACCTCCAATGAGGAGGAAATTAAAACAACAATTAGAAATTACTTTGCCCAACTTTATGCCCATAAAGTCAAAAATCTAAATGAGATGAATGAGTATTTTAAAAAATATACATTGCCCAGATTAACAGAAGAGGAAATTGAACAACCCCATCTCAGAAAAAGAAATTGAACAAGCCATCAATGAATTCTTTAGGAAAAAATCTCCAGGTCTGGATGGATTTACAAGTGAATTCTATCGAACATTTAAGGAATAGTTAATTCCAATATTATGCAGACTATCTGGGAAAATTGGGGAAGAAGGAGTACTCCCAAATTCTTTTTATGATACAAATATGTTTTTGAGACCTAACCAGAAAGAGACAAAACAGAGAAAGAAAATTATAAACCAATTTCTCTAATGAATGTAGATGCTAAAATTTTAAATAAGATTTTAGCAAAAAGAATACAGCAACTTATCATGAGATACATTATGATCAGATAGGATTCATACCAGGAATGTAGGGCTGGTTCAATATTAGGAAAACTATTAGCATTATTGATCATATCAACAACAAAACTAACAGAAACCACATGATTATCTCAATAGATGCAGAAAAAGCTTTTGACAAAATACAATACTCATTCTTATTAAAAACATTGGAGAACATAGGAATAAATGGAACTTTCCATAAAACAATAAGCAGTATCTATCTGAAACCTTCAGCAAGCATTATATGCAAAAGAGATAAGCTAGATGCATTTCCAATAAGCTCAAGAGTGAAACAAGGATGTCCATTATCACCACTGTTATTCAAAATAGTACTAGAAATGTTAGCTGTAGCAATTAGAGAAGATAATGAAATTGAAGGAATTAGAATACACAAAGAAGAAACTAAGTTACCACTCTTTGCAGATGATATGATGATATACTTAGAGAATTCCAGAGATTCAAGTAAAAAACTACTTGAAATAATAAACAACTTTGACAAAGTTGTAGGTTACAAAATAAACCCACACAAATCTTCTGCACTTCTATACATTAGTAACAAAGCCCAATAGCAAGAGATAGAAAGAGAAATCCATTTAAAGCTAGGGTAGACACTATAAAATATTTGAGAGTTTACCTGCCAAAACAAACCCAGAGACTATATGAACACAATTACAAGATACTTTTTGCACAAATAAAGTCAGATCTAAGTAAGTGGAAAAACATCAGTTGCTCCTGGGTAGGCCAAGCCAATATAATAAAAATGACAATTCTATCTAAATTAATTTACTTGTTTAGTGCCATAACAATCAAATTATCAGATAATTATTTTCTAGAGCTGGAAAAAATAATATCAAAATTCATCTGGAAGAACAAGAGGTCCAGAATATTAAGGGCACTAATGAAAAGAAATGCTAGGGAAGGTGGCCTAGCTCTACCAGATCTCAAATTGTATTATAAAGCAGCAATTATCAAAACCACTTGGTGTTGGCTAAGAAACAGAAGGGTAGACAAGTGAAATATGCTAGGTACTGAAGACACTGTAGGCAACAAATATAGCAATCTACTGTTTGATAAACCCAAGGACCCCAGCTTCTGGGATAAGAACTCCCTGTTTGACAAAAATTGCTGGGAAAACTGGATAACAGTGTGGTGGAAACTAGGCATAGACCAATGACTGACACCATATACACAAGAATACAGTCCAAATGGGTACACGATCTAGGTATAAAGATTGATACTATGGACAAATTGGTGGAGCAAGGAATAGTGTATTTATCAATTTATGAAGAAGGGAAGAATTTTTGACTAAAGAAGAGATAGAAAACATTATGAAGTGCAAGATGGATAATTTTGATTACATTAAACTGAAAAGTTTTTGCACAACCAAACCCCATGCAACCAAGATTTGGAGGGATACAAAAACTGGGAAAGAATTTTTGCAACTAGTGTCTGTGATAAAGGTCTCATTTCTGGAATATATAGAGAACTGAGTCAAATGTACAAAAATACAAGTCATTCCCCAATTGATAACTGGTCAAAGGATACAAACAGGCAGTTTTCAGAGGAAGAAATTAAAGATATCTATAGTCATATGAAAAAATACTCTAAATCACTATTGATTAGAAAGATGCAAATCAAAACAACTCTGAGGTACCACATCACACCTATCAGATTGGCCAACATGACAGAACAGGAAGATGATAAATGTCGGAGAGGATGTGAGAGAGTTGGAATGCTAATTCATTGTTGGTGGAGCTGTGAGCTGATCCAACCATTCTGGAGGGCAGTTTGGAACTGTGCCCAAAGGGCTACAAAAATTTGCATACCCTTTCACCCAGCAATATCATTTCTAAGGACTATATCCCCAAGAGATCATAAAAATGGGAAAGGGTCCCACGTGTACAAAAATATTTATAGCAGCATTCTTTGTGGTAGCCAAAAACTAGAAATCAAGGGGATGCCTATCAATTGGGGAATAGCTGAATAAATTATGGTATATGAATTTAATGGAATACTATTGTGCTATAAAGAATGATGAACAGGAAGACTTCAGAGATTTGATGCTGAGTGAAAGGAACAAAACCAGAACTTTATGCACAGCAACGACCACAGTGTGCGAGAGTTTTTTCTGGTAGACTTGGAACTTCATTGCAATGCAAGGACTTAAGAAAATTCCCAATGGTCTTTTAAGGCAAAATGCCTTCCACATCCAGAGAAAGAACTATGGAATTCAATCGCAAAATGTAGCAGAAAATTTTCTTTTGTATTACGTTTTGGTTTGTTATATGATTTCTCCCATTCATTATAATTCTTCTACACAGCAACACTATGGTGAAAATGTATTTAATAGGAATGTATTTGTAGAACATATATAAAATTGTATGCCACCTCGGTGAGGGAGGGGGAAAAATCTAAGTTATATGGTAGTGATTGTAGAACACTGAAAAAATAAAAATTAAAAAAAAACATAAGGGCAAATCAAACAATTAGGGAAAATTCTCAGTTCATGTAGGGTAGGTGAATCAGTTTAACTTTTATTTAACCTATATTTTAAAGTTAACCTTTAACCCTCATTAACTTTTGTGGGGCTGATGGTTTCATTGGGCATTCTAGTGAAGTCTATGAACTCCTTTTCAGAGTAATGTTTTAAATATATAAAATAAAACAACTGTGTGTTTGTTCATCCTTCGTTGCCAAAGAAGACCATGCCATCAGAGAAATAATGACATAACTTGCACTTGACTTTGTTTTGAGTGAGGGAGGGCTGTGCAGGTCACCAGACTCACTTCTCCTCCAGAGCCATCTGAATCCAGTGATTAGATACTCATTAGGATGAGACAATTGGGGTTAAGTGATTTGCCCAAGGTTACACAGCTAGTGAGTGTCAAGTGTAGGAGGTGAGATTTGAACTCAGGTTCTCCTGACTCCTGCACTGGTGCTCTATCTACTGTACCACCCAGCTGCCCCAAAATAAAACAATTAGAATTACACAGGAAACCTGTCATATTGAATACAGCCATCAAAATATTTTTAAAAACTCCAAAGACCTCCAATTAAGCCTAAGGATCCTAATGGATCAGCATAAAATGTAAACCCATACTCACCCACACTGATTCTACAAAATGAGCATTCACCCTCAGAAATACAATTCCAGGTATTTGGAGACTTTTGAATATGCAAAAAATGGCCTCAAAAAAATTCTATTAATACCATTCAACAAGAATGTATTAAGAACCTACTATGTTCAGAGCACTGAACCAGAAATTGGGCCCCTTCCTTCAAAGAATTTATATTCTGCTGGAGGGGGTGTGGAGGAAGGAGGTGGAAGACACAACATTTGAGCAAGTAAATAAATGCAATATGACTGGAAGAAGAGAACACTCTCAACTGGGGAAATCAAGAAATTTTTCCAGTAGGAGATAACATCTAAGTTGAGTATTGAAGGTAGTGAATGATTCTAATAAACAAATGAATGAACAAAACATTTATTGAGTCTTAGTATGTTCAAAGCACTGTGCTTTAACTGGGGATAAAAGCAAGACAATTCCTGTTTTCAAAGAGCTCCCATTCTAGTTGGGAAGAAAATACATATGGATAGTTTCAGTTGCAAGGCATATGGAAAAGCTCCCTAGGGTATAATGACAAAACAGAATTTAAAACTTTTCTCTAATGGCATTTCCACTGATAAAATTATATTTTTTCTGATGTTGAACCATTTGACTTTGGTGGCAAGAACTTTCTTTGGAGCAATTACTGGGCTCTCCCACAGGGATTGCTTCCTAGGATGATGGCTGAAAGCAGTGCTAACCCCAAAGCACTTAAGTTGAGGATTCCCATTAGAGTCTGAGGGGAGATGGTGGTCAATGTGATGGTAGTGGTTTGGTTTGCTAGGAACATGCTGTCTCTTGCCTCTCCTTCAGTGTGTCTTGCTGCTTTACCTAGTCTAGTTTGCCTGCCCCGTTTTATGGCAGTTGGTTGACGGTTAGTGGGAATGGCTAGCCCCTTCTCCAGAGCAATTGTTTCCTTTGGTAATAACTATGGGCGTGGCAGGAAATAGGACTAGTAGACTAGAAATGCTGCTACTGCCTATGTACCTATAGATGGCAGTTGGTCAGCAGTTGTCACTGGTGGTAACAATGAATTGTCCCCTCAATAATGACTGTAGGAACTGGGATAGAAGCAGTTCTGATGGTCTGGAAGGAATTGCTATTCCCAAGGCTCTTGGGCTGTTCCTATCACAATCTGAAGAGAAATGGTGATGGTTTGACTTGACTAGCACATGCCACTTCTAGTCTCTCCAAAGGCATTTTAAGAGGCAGAGGTGAGGGGGGAGTATATTCCAGGCATGGGCAAAAACTTGTGCAAAGGCATGAAAGCAGAGAATGAAATTCCAAATTTAAGGAACAACTAAGTCAATTTGCCTGAAACAGAAAGTGTATAAAGGTGAACAACATAAAATAAGTCAAAAAGTAGACTAGAATCAGACTCTGAAAGTCTTTAAATGCCAAGCTGTGGAGATTCTATCAACTTATTATTTGTTTGTTTTTTCCCTTCACCAACAAAACTATTCACAATGGTTCTCAGCCTATGAGCAAAAGAACTTGTAGTTCCAATATTTTCTCCCCAAATCCCTTTGTTTTCACTCATCTGAGTCCATCCAGGTCACTTTAAGAAACACACTTCTAAGAACAAACTTTTCCAGGTTTTTCTCATTCAGATAATCAAGTCCCAGAAAAATCCCTATTCTAATTTATAGCCCAGAAATGTATTAGTGACAAAAGAGGAAATATGCCCAGGAATAATTGCTCTGATTATTCACAAACACAAAACAATCTTACTGTGCAACAGTTAAAATAGTGAATGGAATAATATGTCTAGTAACGTCTCAGCAGCTAGGAGGCTCAGTGGATAGAAGCCTGGGCTTGGAGTCAAGAAGACCTCAGATCAAATCTAGTCTCAGATGCTTACTACCTGTGTGACCCTGGGCAAGTCATTTAATCTCTGTTTGCCTTCACTGAATTCACCCCTCCAGTATCTTTGCCAAGAAAATCCCATAGACACCATGGTCTATGGTGTCACAAGGAGTCACATGTGACTGAAAAATCACGTTAGTTCTGTTAGTCAATAGAGCAGAACTCTATTGTTACATATATAAAGATATGAGGGGCAAATTATATTCTGCAAAATATTTCACTTTTATGTAGCCCAGCTCAGTCTGATATGTACTTAGCTCTTTTTCCCCCATGACAAGTTGATTTAGAATATTTGTAAGAAATTTTAATTGCTACTGAGACATACTGTCCCCATTGATCTCATTTGAATGATCCCACTTGGAAAGGAATATAAATTGAGGACAGAGGGGTGCTGTAGCCTGTTTAGATGAGCTCAGAGAGTCAGTTGCTAAATTTTCAGTGTGAGTATTTACACTTAAAAAATCAACAAATGCTACAAATCAAGGCTTGATTGGATGTTTTGCTGATTATCTACACTTAATAACATGATGGTAGAAATGTTATTATAATGCAGAGTAAACTTTAAAATGTGTGATGCTTCTCAGAGAATAAGTTGTTAAATATTTACCTGCCCATCACTAACTGCAAAGCAACAGGTGCCTTAGCTCTTGGGCCATTGGAGTGGTTGCTTAGAGGAAGTATACCTGTTCATAATGAAAGACAAAATCTCTTGAAAGAGATTTTGTGTCAAGGGAGGAGAGTTATAATTCAATTCAGTTTGGCAGATATTATTTATGCAAGACAGGATATTTATTACATACAGTCATACAAGCTATGTGATCCTGAGATAGTTACTTAACTTCTCATCTCCTCCAATCAGCCTTGAAGAGTATATGTTGCTGATAAATATTAATAGTTTCTTCACTGGGAGCTCTATTTACAATGAAAATTCATGCTTCTACAGTACGAGCTCTTACCATTTTCTTGTGTCATTGACCTGGGCAGCTCAGTGAATAGAGTACAGAGCTTGGAATCAAGAAGACTTATCTTCCTGAGTTTAAATCTGGACTCAGAGACTTACTAGCTGCGTGACCATGGGCAAGTCACTTAACACTGTTTGCCTCAGTTCCTCATCTGTAAAATGAGCTGGAGAAGGAAATGGCAAACCACTCCAGTATCTTTGCCAGGAAAATCCCAAATGGGATCACAAAGAGTTGGACACAGCTAGAAACAAACAACAACAGTTATCACATTGACCCCAGGTATCCCTCTCCCTGCCAAAAAATGTACAAGGCACTTTAAGAGAAGCTGAAGGTTCAGAGGCAAAAATCAATCAATATGTGAATGAATGAAGAAATGGATGAACTAACAGAAAGACAGATAGATGGGTGGATAGAGAGAGAGAAAAGGGATGGATATACGGATGCACAGATAGATGAATGGCAGATGTTGTTCAGTTGTTCAGTCATATCTAACTCTTTATGACCCCATGGGACATGACAAGCCCTTCTATCCTCCACTATCCCTCAAAGTATGTCCAAGTTCATTTTGTTCATTCACTATCTATCCATCTCATTCTCTGCTATCCCCTTTTCCTTTTGCCTTCAATCTTTCCCAACATCATAGTCTTTTCTCTCTTCTCATCATGTATCAATTTAAGCTTCAGTATTTGACCTTCCAGTGAATAGTCTGAATTTATTTCTTTAAGTATTGACTGATATGAACTCTGTTGTCCAAGGGACTCTCAAAAATCTTCTCCAGCACCATAATTCAAAAGCATTGATCCTGTGGTATTCACTTTCTTTACAGTCCAACTGTCACAGTCATACATTACTACTGGAAAAACCATAGTTTTGACTACATGGACCTTTGCTAGCAAGGTGATGTCTCATCTTTTTAGTGTGCTATCCAGATTTGCCATAGCTTTCCTTCCAAGGAGCAAGTGTGTTTTAATTTCATGGCTACAGTCACCATCTGCAATGATCTTTGAGGCCAAGAATATAAAATCTGACATTAACATCTTCCAACCTGAGGGGTTCATCTTCCAATGTCATCTCTTTTATCATTTTAATATTGTCTATGGGGTTTTCTTGGTAAAGACACTAGCATGCTTTGCCATTTCCTTATCCCAAGGTTCACTTTTTATCAGAACTCTCCACTGTGACCTGTCCATAACCCTGACATAGCTTATAGTTGCACTGAGCTGCAACAACAAGGCAGTGATAGGGGAGTGGAGAGAGAGAGAGAGAGAGAGAGAGAGAGAGAGAGAGAGAGAGAGAGAGAGAGAGAGAGAGAGAGAGAAAGAGGGAGGGAAGGAGATGATCAAACATACATCCACACATACCTAATGGATAAGTCCTTGTACCAAGGAGCTTACATTCTACTTACATTCTGCCATAAGACTTTGATCCTATGTCTCTTTTCTTTGGGTACTGAGATGTTTTAGTTCAAATGTGCTAATAAAAAGATGCCCCCAGCACTAAGAGCAAATTTGAAGCCTTTCCAGCATGATAGATCCTGTCGAAGCTTGTGAATCACTGGCATAGCTTTCATGAACCTAGAGTCCTCACTTTGCAATTGTAATGCTGACTGTTGATGTGGAAACCATTTAGATCTCTTACTCTGATGGATATGTGATTCTATCAATGTATAAACTCCTTCTACTGATGTAAACCATAACTTCTCCACTGTAGCTTTCTCATCTATATGACCTTGGACAAATCACATGTTCAGATAGCAGATCTCCAGTTTGAATGAATGAACTCTAAAGTAACTTCTAGCTTCAATATTATATGACAATGACCTTGGAAGTTAGAATGATTCTGTCCCTAAGAGAATTCACATGATAAGTGAGTTTCTAAGATATAGGGGGAGGGGAAAGGGAAGGTTCAGGGAAATGGGGGCATATATGGTAGACAATTGATATGGGGGTGGAGAAAAGGAGAGAAAGATTTTTTTTTTATAGTATAAAGAAAGCCCTGAGAAATTAGAGACTACCAAGGAGAGACCTTACTTGTTTTTAAATTTTGCTCAGAATCAACAATACAAAGGTTTAACCAATTTAACCAATTCAGCATAGTTTTAAATTAAGCAAAAAATAAAATTATAATAAACCTATAGGGAAATATCAAGATGATCAGAGAGCATTAGTATCCTGACACTTGTAATCAGTGGAGTAGACATGGTTAGAATTTTGTTTGTTTGGGACAGAATAAATTATGAGTTTGAATGTGGAGAGGACAAAGAGTATTTGGAAGTAGAGAAAATGATTAGTTAACTCAAGTTGCTTGTGTAAATATAGGAATTGTAAAGCAATGTTTTGTTAATGGGTTGGAAGTTTATGTAGGGTTGTGTTGCAGGTACAGAATTCAGGTGATTTGAAAATGCCCATTGGGTTTGGATCACAAGGGTTTTTGAGCTCCACCCCTTGAGCAAATCTTCAGTTTCTTAACCTCTAAAATGTGTTGGACTCAGTGGTCTTCAAGGTCCCTTGTGTCTCTCAATCGATGATCCTGTGAAGTATGGGTGTGATTGAGAAGTAATATATACCTGGAGAGAAGCAACCCCAATTTGAGCCCAACCAACAAGATTAGATCTTAATACCAGTATTCATGGAGCAATATCAGCATTTTGGGAGCTATGATGACAAAACATTGGCAGATGTCAATGTGCAACTGGACTAACTCTGAGTCTCCAGAAGTATCTGCATAGGAAAAGAGAACACCAGGGGTTAGGATGGGAGACACAAGACTACCCAGAGCGGGGTGAATGATTGAGCTTGAGCTTGTGTTTGAGTATGTCAATAACACTGTAATGACTTTGTGTGCCCTTTCCAGACCTCCTCCCTCCATTTCTATGACAGCATCTAGATCAGGAATATGATAAAATTGTAAAGCCATCAGACTAGAAGAGAATTTTTAGGAAAGGGAAAATGATATTTTTAACCTATTAAAGAGTTTAAAAAAATGTTTAAATTATACTTCTAAAACTGATTAAATTTTTTTCTTTTTGCCAACCAAATCGTAAATTTAATATTTTCAGTAATTCTCACAGCAGGAAAAATTTCTCTGTTCAAAAGCATAAAGTTCATAATGCTTAGCTTATTAAGTGATTTAATTGGATAATTACCCTATTTTCTAAATTATTAAGTATTAAAATAAGCCCATCTCAAACATTCCAACAATAACTTAAAACCCTAAAATTTAGGTAATTGCAGTCAATTTTTCATTAACTACACTAACATACATTATTAAATACTCTACACAAGAAGTACTTTGTAGGCTATGGAAATACAAAGAAAGATATCTCATAGACCTAATCTCAAGAAGCTTTTAATTTAATGGTAGAAGAAGAGGGAAAACAAGTGCACAAATAACTATCATAGGTCTTCTGATTAAGATGACAAATATGGAAGTCCATAGAGAAGCCCAGCTCTCCCATCTATATTCCAGCAAAGATCTAAAAAGAATTCTAGATGGAATAATGATGAAGAAATACCAAGAAAGACAACAGTAAGCTCTTGCATTCAGCCCAGGACTGCACAAAAACAAAACTAGAAGTCTTCAGGCACTGAGAGAGGGATCCCTCCAGGGAAGTCAGTGTGAGCTCAGTAAATAGTCCTAAATCTGCCAGCACTAAGATAAGGGATGTTCCACAGAGGATAAGAATCCTATAGTACTCAGAAGGAACAAACAAACATTGATTGGCCACAAGGTCTCCAAGAATGACTAGAGTGAGCAATAAAAAATTAAATTAAAAATTAAATGACAGTTCAGGAGGAAAGAATTTAAAGAATGATAAACAGTTTAAACATAATGTAGAAAAGCTTATCCAAACAGCAAACTCTCAGAAAAATGATGGAGTACATAGAATTCAAAGACTCAAGACAAGAAGTATTAGAAGAAAATGAAATGTTTTTTTTAAAATATAGAAGAAAATGTAAGGTAACTTCTAACAAATACCCCTTCCCTGGAAAACAGGTAAGGAGAAATAATTTGTAAAATCAGATGCCCTGAAAATCATGACAAGCAAAAATCTTGGATATTATATTTCAAGAAATCATAAAAGAAAGCTTCCCTTATATATTAGAACCAGAGGACAAAATTAAAATAGAAAGAATCTACTAATCACCTCTTGAAAGAAACCGCAAACTGAAAACATCCAGTAACTGTATAATTAAATTCTAGCACTGCTAAGTCAAAGAAAAAATACTGCAAATCAATCAAAAAGAAAGAATTCAAGTACTAGGCACAATTACTATCACACAAGACTAGGGAAAAAGAAGGAAGTAAACATTTTTATAATATATAGTATCTGTGCTGTCCTAAATGTAATAATAAATATTTTCTCATTTGATTCTCACAACAACCCGGCGAGGTAGGTACTATTATTATCACGCCCATTTTACAGTTAAAGAAACTGAAGCAAACAAAGGTTAAGGGTCACAGAGTTAGTAAATATCTTAGGCAAATTTGAAGTCCAATCTTCTGACTCTAGGGTCTATCCATTGTGCCACCAGCTGCCTCTATGTCAGACTATGATGAAACTACTAGAAAAGAGAGAAAATCTTGGGTTATGATATGCTAAAAGGCAAAAGATGAAGGCTTACAACAAAATATAATTTGCCCTACAAAACTGAGTAAATTCTACATGGAAAATATGGTCCTTTAGTGGAATAGAACATTTCCAAGAGTCCCTGATGAAAAGCAGAGAACAGAAGAAACTTTAAAATGCTGACAATAAAGTCAAGAGAAACTTCATGGGGGAAAACATTGTGTGTGGTTATACTTATATACACATGTGAACATAAGTCTATTATAGATATTATTGACATAATGGTTGTGCAGCACAAAATTTACAAATAATGATAAAATACATAATACCCTTTATTACAAATCTCATATAGCCAATTGTTTCTGTTGATTCTGCCAAACTATCAGTAGCCAATCTACAGTTGCAATTCAAACATTATTTGACTAATAATAGAACTGCATCCCCAACTGCTCATTATTTTCTCAATAAATTTATTGTCATTAAATCTGCTGTGCCATCTATTAAACTCTTTCTCATCCTCATATAAATTATGAGGATATATATAAATTATATTCATTATAATATAATACATTATGATGCAATCATGTGATGATCATAATTATTATATAATATAAATTATATTCATTAAATCAAAACCTTTCAGCTTTAGCACTATTGATTATAGTATTGATAACTATCCTTTTAGCTTTTCATATATTGCAAGGATTGGAACATCGTTTGAGTCTAGCATTTTAAAATCAATCTCATGCTCTAAAATTTCACTCATATGACACAACTCTTTCTCCAGCTATCCATGGTGAAGTCTGTTCTTTATAAGGCAAAGTAGATGATTCTAATAAATCAAAATAATTTAAAATGTTTTCATCGTTGTTTTTATCTGGTAAAAGACATAAGTTTATGTATTGAATTTTATTTTCTAGTAAGATATTTCTAGGAAGACCATGAAATATATTATTTTTATTAAGTGGAATGTCTTTAAACTTACCTGACTTAATCAAATCTTCAACTTAAGATTCAAGCCTTCAAATTCCAATCTTTAAATTTCCCAAAGCTCTTTCTTTAAATTTCCCAAAGTGGTTTCTTTCAAGAGGTGATTTGATTAATTTTTGTGCTTTCTGGATATTAGTTGACTAATGCAATGAAATTGAAAGTAATGAAAATTCTTCAAGAATGTCAGTCATTAAAACAAAGTCTTGCAAGAAATTAATATTAGTTAATATCTTTGCCCAACCAGAATAAGAAGGAAAAATTGCATATATAATTTAGGATATATGTGACATACAGTAGTAGCAGTTCATAAATCACAAGCTGCCCATCCCAGTTCCAGTACCCAATTACTTTTAATAATTTCAGTTTCGAGTTCTCTAGCTGTTCAGTTTGATTTTTACTAAGTAACAAGGAGAATAAATTGCATCTGGAAATATTTTTAATGATTAATATGTTTTATTTTAGATACTGAATTAACAAGTGGTAATTATAACCAATGAGTTAAACACTGCTAACTGACAATTTTAGGAAAATTTTCTAACAACTTCATAGCTACTCTAGACTTTCTTCCCAGAAACATATTAGCTCTACTGGAGCAAAACATAATTAAATCTGCTTTCAAATATTCATTATTAAACCCAAACTCATTTAGACAATAACATACTGAAAATACAACACTCTACTGTGGTTGACACCACTTTTATTAAAACAACAAATAACATGATGAAAGCATGAGCTGATTGAACTGCACACTGGATGTACTTAGCAATCAACTCACGAACTTCCTGAAAATCTAACTATTGGCTTTCAAGAGACAATATGACTCAGCTTCAGCATACCATTGCTTGTATATTGATTACAAGAAACAGAATCAAAATATACTCACAGAAAGCTAAATTGATGGACTGGTGCAGAATTTATTATGCTTTTGGAAAACCCAGAAAAGCAAAGATAACAATTGTGATCTTAGGCAAGGCAATGGTAAGAACAGATACAATTAAAAGAGATAAATAAGAAAAATACATTATACTTAAAGGCACCACAGACAATGAAACAACATGAATATTTAACGTACACTAAATAGCATTTAAGTTCTTTAAGCAAAATTGAATTTTAATTTTAATACAGGAGGAAATAGGCAGCAAAACTATAATAACTGGGGACCTCAGTGTGCCTTTTTCAATCTTAGACAAATCTAACCAAAATATAAACAAAAAAGAAGTTAAGGGCTAAATGTATTTGAAAAAAGTTTGATATGATAGATTTCTGGTGATTTTTCAGTTGCAATAGGAAGGAGTACATATATTTCTCATCTGGACATGACAGCTCTGAATAATCACATGTATAGAGTATGTAGTTGGAGGGAGAATTTCCCATATGTTTGAAGATACCTTTGTCATCAATTAATTGAGAAACTAAATCTTCTTTAGTGTGCATTGCAATTGCACAAAATGGCAAACGTACTTAGGGATGCTCATTTGATTACATATGTATACTATGCTGTTAAAAATTATTTCAGGAAAGATTCATTATTTTGAAGCCTATTGATGGTAATATATCAAGAGAAATGATCAATAAAATTGAAAAGCTTTTTTTTTTTTTAATGAAAATGACATAATGTGGGAGAATTGCATTGGACTTGGCACCAACGGTGCTCAACCAGTATCAGAACAAAAAGCAAGTCTTTCATCACTAGTTAAAAATGAGACTAGTTCCACGTTGCTTTCCACAATAGTTGGGCCAATTCACAGTTCTACCAATCCCACTCTAGCGTGCTTTTTCTTCCCATAGTGCCTCAACTTCTCTCTATTTATTAAGCACCTACTTCTAGGCACTATTAAGGGATCTAAGTCAAAAATAAAACTGATCCTACCTTCATGGGGCTTATACTCTGATTAAGGAAAGGAAATCTACCAGTGAGAGCAATCAATCAATCAATAAGCAATTATTAAGGCATACTGTGTGCCAGGCATAGTACTAAGTGCTGAGGATACAAAGAAAGGTAAAAACAGCCCCTGCACTCAAGACATTTTTATTCTAATGAGCAAGATAACATGTAAATAAATAGGTGTATATAAGATAGATTCAGAGTACAGTAGAGCCTCGGTTTATGAATTTAATTCATTCCAAGATTCTGTTTGTCATGTGATTTGTTTGTATTGCAAAGTGAATTTTCCCAAAGGAAATAATGTAAAGTCGAATGACTTTACACATCCCCAAAAATATTCATATAAAAATAATTATTTATCATTTTAAGTAAGTTTTTTTTCCTAATGTGCCTGAAATACAATAGCAATACACAATATAAACGAAAAATAAAATAAATTAACCTGCACTTTACCTTTAAGAAAAGTTATGGCTGGCATGAGGGAGGAGGCGGAGGAAGGATTATTGCTTGGAAGGAGAATCTCCGAACATTGCAGTGTTGGGAGTGTTCTCTCTTATGCTACTTTCACTAAAAGTAAGATTAACACTACTGTCTTCACTTAGTTTTCATTTTTTAGAATCACTTTCATGTTTTGACTCACTGATTTTTTTCTTTACATTCGCTTCTAAGAATCTAACGATGCTTGTTACTAACATTTTTTCAGAATGTCACAGAAATGTGACATTGCATTATCATTAAAAATATCCGTAGCTCTCATTGCTACAGCCTTAATTGGGTGATGTTTTTCAACAAAATTTCGATGTTCATACTGTAAGTTTTTGTTCATCTTGCAAGACAAATTTTGCGAAAAGTTTTTCCTCATCCAGCAAAGCATACATAAACCAGTTTACTCATAAACTGAGATTCTACTGTAGATGGAAAGTAACCACGGAGGAGAAGGATCTAACAGGCCAGGCTCTAATATGCACCTGTAAGATCCTTCTCCTCCATGGTTACTTTCCATCTACAGTCTAAGCTAAGTCTTGAAGTAAACCAAAATTCTAAAAGGTGGAGGTAAGAAAGGAGAGACTTCTAGGTATGGAGAACAGGCACAGAGATGGAAGATGGAAGTGTCATATATAAGGAACAGCAAGTAGATCAGAGCATATGGAGGGAAATAAAATCTAAGAAGATGGAAAGATAGGAAAGGTTCAGGTTATGAGAAGGTTTAAATGCCAAACAAAGGATTTTCTATTTGATTGTGGAGGCAATAGAGAGCCACTGGAGTTTGTTGAGTAGGAGGTGACATGGGATGATGCACACACTAGAAAAATCTCTTTGGCAACTGAGTAAAGGACAAAGACCTGAAGCAAAGAGATTACTAGAAGGCTAATAAAATTGTTCAGACAAGAGATGATGAGGGCCTGAAATAAGATGGTAGCTATGTGAGTGGAAAGAAGAGAATGTATAGGAGAGATGCTGTAAATGCAGACACAACATGCTCTGGCAAATGATTGGCTATGTGGGGTGATCATGATAAATCACAAATGATTCCTAACGTTGCAAACCTGGGTAACAAGAAGGATCGTGGTACCCTCAGCAGTAACAGAGACACCTGGAAGAGAGGAAAGATTAGAAGGAAAGATAAAAAGGTCATCATATGACCTATAATCAAGTTTATGACCTCAATACAGATAATATGATACAGGAATACAGAAAAAAGAACAATATGGGTGGCCTGAAGTCATGTGTGCACAAGGTACAGCAGACATTAAAGTATTGGTGAAGAGGTAGGAAGAAGAAAAAAATCACAATCAAAGGCACAAAGTAGAAATAAACATGATATGCGTGGGGTCAGTAAGAATATTAGCCTGACTGAAAGTCAAAACCACCACTAACAGAATATGCTTGTTTTTTCTACAGATGTGACACAGACACCATCAGACAAATCACTTCCCCTCTCTGGGCCTCAGTTTCTTAACCTGTACAAGGAGGGCGTTGCACTCTGAGGTCTCTAAGGTTCTTTCCAGCTAGAATATTCTATAACTCAGTGAGATTTAGGTTAAAGAAACAATAAAGTATCTCCCATCGCAAAAGGCTTTGGAAAGATCTAACATTCAGATTCTCCTAACCCAGGTCACTGGTACATTCTTCTAAAAAAAAAAATTTAAGGCAGGTTTACTTATGTAGCATTGTCATGGATTTGCCAAAAAACATTAGAATAGTAAAAATAGATGCTTGCTGTGTTGATCAGAAATCACACAGGCAAGGGTATGCTGGTAAATGTTTAACAACTCTGGGGGGAAAATGTATATGATGCACTTTAAAGTTTAATCTAAAATAAAGCCTAATCTACATTATTAACATTGTTCCTTCAATTTCTCAAGTCTAGATAATAAATAAAACAATAAATCAAGCCCTGACTTATAGCTTTGCCTATTTCTGAGGTGTAAATGCTCACACTGAACATTTAATCATATTCTCCTAAGTCTGGTAGAGCTGGCTCCAGCACACCCACAGTCCACTCTTTTATCCCCAGGAAATTGCCTCAACTGTGTGACTGATAAATCAAGGCTTTACCTGACAAGCCAGCCCTTCCTATCCTGAAGAACTATGGGCAGTAGAAGGAGGAAAAAGAGTTTCAGCACCAGAACAGCATGTGAAAACCAGAGAGGGGCAGCAGCTAACTCCCAAATCAATGGAGCTGGAAACTAAAGAGTACAGTAACTGGAGAACAAAAGGAGTCAGAGCACCAGATTCCAAGAGCAAATCTATGTGGGGGGGAATCATGCTCAAGACTGTTGAAGTGGATGCTATGTTAATGAATCCTTCCCTGGAATGACTGAAGACCCAAAGCAATGATTTCTCCATTTTTCCCCTTTGTCCCTTTCTCCCTCTTTCCCCCTCCTAGGGGAGCATTTATTTTACTCTTAAAATTTATCTATTTCATAAAAATTTGTTTTTCTTTCTGTTTACTTTGTCTTTCAAGTCAGATATTATGATAAATGTGGCTAACCAGTGCACTGAAAATCTCTGTGGAAAAGGTTCTTTTTTTTTTCTTTTTTCCCCAATTATCAAGCAATTTTTTTCTCCTTACTTTCCCACTTCCTGCTGCCCTACCCCATGAGGGGTGAGGAAAATAAGAAATTTTTAAAGAAATTCTTATAACAAAGAAGCATAGTCCAAACAAAACTAATTCCCACATTATCTATGTCTAAAAATATGTCTCACTCTGAATATCAGTCCATCACCTGTCAGGAGGTGGGTGGCATGCTTCATCACTGATCTCTGGAAACATGGTGGGTCATTGCATTGAATCAGACCTATTAAATTTTTCAAGTTGTTTGTTTTCATAATATTGATGGGCAGCTAGGAGGCACAGTGGACAGAGTGCTGGGCCTGTAGTCAGGAAGACTGCTCTTTCTGGGTTCAAATCTGGCCTCAGACACTTACTAGCTATGTGACTCTGGACAAGTCACTTAACCCTGTTTGATTCAGTTTCTTCATCTGTAAAATGAGCTGGAGTAGGAAATGTTAAACCACTCCAGTATCTCTGCCAAGAAAACCCCCAAATGGGATTGTGAAGAACTGGACACAACTGAACAATAACATAAATTGTTCTCCTGATTCTTTACACTTTACTCTGCATCCATTCAAGAAGGTTCTCCTAGGTTTCTGTGAAACTGTCTCTTCATTTCTTATAATGTAATAGTATTCCATTAAATTCATATAATTTGTTTAGACATTTCCCAATTGTTGGTAACACTCTTAATTTAAAGTCTTCTCCAGTGCAAAAAAAGAGCTACTTATAAATATTTTTGTATATATAGAACTTTTTCCTATTTCTTTTATTTCTTTGGGGTATAGTCCTAGAAGAAGTAATAACTAAATAGTAATTGTTTCTCTTTTACCCAGGAACGCTGAGAGTCTTCATCTCCCAGTTTGATTTTTTTTTTGATTAAAGGGGCCATCCCTCAAGTAACTTAAAGAAGCCTATTCATTGAATGAGTGTATCTCACTCAAAGTGAGAATGTGATAAGACCTTGGACCTTAGACTGAAAGGGCCAGGGTCTCACATTGAATGCTGGGCCATCTCCAGTCATCCTGATGTCAGGCCACTGGAGCCAGATGGCTCAGGAGAAGAAAGTGAAGCTGGTAACCTTGCACAGCCCTCCCTCACTCACAAAGTCAACTGCAAGTCATGTCATCATCTTGATGTCATGGTTCTCTTTGAGAATAAAGGACAAACACAATAACAACAATTATGGGGTCAAAGAGTATGTACAGGAAGATTTTCTAAAATCCTCTTAATTTTAGTGCCTTCCTCCTGTTAATCATTTCCTATTTTTCCTCTACATTGTATATATTTGTTTGCTTGTTGCCCTGTCCATTAAGATTTGTGAGCTCCTTAAGGCAATGACTATTTTTGCCTCTTTTTGTATCCCCAGAGTTTAGCACAGTGTCTGTACATAGTAGGTGCTTAATAAATGCTTAGTGACTTACTAACTAGTAGTTTTTGTACATAGTTCCAAATTGCTTTTCAGAATGTCTGGACAAATTCATTAGATCTATCAACCATGCATCAAAATGACTGTTTCCCCACAGCTTCTCTAACATCTGACATTTTCTTCTTTCAGGGGGCCAACTTTTCCAATCTGTTGGATGTGCTTTATTTCTTCTTTAACTTCAACTTTCTAGAGTCATAGAATGTTCAGGACGGAAGGAAAGAACTAAAGTTTTAGTAAAATAAAGTGGAAATGGACCATAAAAGAACAACTTGGAGAGACAGATGTGAAGTTGTTTTGCCAGAATGGTTCCTGGCTAGGGTCTCAGAGCTCATATAAGCTCTTATATAATGAAAGAGAGAGAGAGAGGCAGAAAAGGACGAAGGGAGGGAAACATATGGAAGAATTGACAAAGAGAAGGAGAAATGTAGATGGAGAGAGGGAGAAAATTGTTCATGAGTAAGACTTCTATCAAGCACACTCTCTAGGGGAATAAATCAGCAATCTATGTTGAGGTGGGGGGAAGGAGCTGCAACTTGCTAAGCTGTTATTGGAGTGGAGCCTTTACCATTTTTCAACCTGTTTTCCCCTGCTTAATTCAAGTGGAAAACCACTCTCAAAGGGGAGGAACCAAGGAAGTGCCTGGAATGGGAAGAGCCTGAGCCACATAAAGTTAAGGGTAAGAATGACTAAATAATCCTGCTCACCTACACTGTAGAGCAGCACAAAATAATACCTCTAGACTTAAGATTATGCAGAATTCCATTTTACTATTTTGTTAACATTTTAAATATTTTCAAGCCTTTTCTTAAGAAAGAGTAAGAAAACATGTTGCATTTTCTTATAGCTTTAGAATGGCTAAAAACATATTCCAGACTATGCCCAAAGGGCTACAAAAATGTGCATACCCTTTGACCCAGCAATATCGCTACTAGGACTATATCCCCAAGAGATCATAAAAATGGGAAAGGGTCCCACATGTAGAAAAATATTTATAGAAGCACTCTATGTAGTTGCCAAAAACTGGAAGTCAAGGGGATGTCCATCAATTGGGGAATGGCTGAATAAATTATGGTATATGAATGTAATGGAGTACTATTGTGCCATAAGAAATGATGAACAAGAAGACTTCAGAGAGGCCTGGAAGGACTTATATGACCTGATGCTGAGTGAAAGGAGCAGAACCAGGAGAACTTTATGCACAGCAACGACCACAGTGTGTGAGAGTTTTTTCTGGTAGACCTAGATTTTTGTAATAACACAAGAACTTCTTACAAAAAAAAAAAATAATAAATCCCAATGGTGGTTCTCAAGGCAAAATGCCTTCCACACTCAGAGAGAGAAATATGGAAGTCACTCACATAATGTAACAGATCATGTTCGTGTATGTGTATGTGTTTGTGTATCATGTTCTGATTTGTTATACGATTTCTTTCATTTATCTTCGTCTGACTACATAGCATGACTATAGTGAAAATATACTCAATAGGAAAGTATATGTAGAATCTATACAGAATTGTATGCAGTCGTGGGGAGGGAGGGGGGGAGTGGGGGGTAGGTGGGGGGGATAAAATCACAATTGTATGGCAGTGATTGTTAAACATTAAAAAATAAAAAAATAAAGTTCTATTAGAAAGTAAAAAAAAAAAAAAGATATTCCAGTATAAATAAATCTGATTTGTTAGAATCAAATTGGATATAGATATTTTTGTCCCTAAAATGCAATTCTCCCTGCTGATTCATGCTTCTAGTAGTCACGAGTGGAAATATAATAGGAGATGGGAAAAGCCAGAAAAGGGCAAAAATAGAACTTGAATTTTGACCTGACTTGAGATCCATAGGCCTGAGATAACCTGTAAATACATTTTAAGCAACTCACTAGCTTTTTGTTTGTTTTTTTTCCAATTTATATCATCTCTGCATTTCTAGTTTATCCCTGGAACCAGAAAGAAGTCTAACCAGAGATATTTCTTCGCCAAGCCAAACTACTAGTTTGAGGATTAGGAGATAAGAAGACCAACTCCAGACATGACTGATCCATAGGTGGACACTTCAAACTTTTAAGCTAAAAAGTCAACCAAAAGGCCTCTTTAGGAACAGCATTGTAAATAAATGAGAAATCATCCAATTCTTAACTAGAACTTTGGTATGGTTACATCTGGAATACAGTGCTATAGACAAGAACTTCTGGACAAAGTAATGAGCTCACAACTGAATAAAAAAAGAGTATCAAATCAACAAGCATTTATTAAGCCTATTAAACCAAAAGACATAAATGTGGAAAACCCAGTTCAAGAATGATTTGAATTAATTCATAGATGATAGAAACAACCAAGTTCAAAATTTGAAGATAACTCAGAAATCATCTAGGCCACCTTTTAACATGAATCCACCCCTTCACATTCCATATTCCAATCCAGTGGTTACTTTGCTTCCTCTTGAAGATCAGAAATAATGATAATAAATGATTATAAAGCCCATTACCTCCCAAGGTTATCCATTACATGTTATCCATTTTGACTTTCCAATTGTTGGGAAATCTTTCCTTATATTGAACCAAAATCTGCCTCCCTGAAACTTCCAATAATTTGTGGGCCATAAAATTCCAATTTGTAACAAATGTCACTGAGACAGAGCTCTGAGCATATTTAATTTATTAGAGATACAAGTGATATCTATTTAATTGAGTCCAAGACTTTTTCTCATGGTCAGGGACCCCTCTGCTTGAGGAAAAATTGCTTTTATAGTCATTGAGGGAGTACCAAAAACAGAATGAGGTAGTACAGCTCCAGAAGCAGCGAAATCTTATGGTTGGCTACAAGTGGTGTCCATCAATCATAACCACTTTATCAACAGTCCTTTCACAGGTCATTAACTACAGATCATCAGTCAAAGACTATCAACAGTAAGCCATCTCAGCAGGAGCTTTCCAAAGGTTATAAGACCCTGTCAACAACTTCTCAAGGCCTTACACAGGTCATAAGACCCTGTCATCAAAGTCTTAGGCCTTCCAAAGGCCACCAAACACTAGTGTTTGACCAATAATATCTTAGGGTCCAAGAAAGTGGTGGTTTTGAAGCAAAGGTTATTAGGAAATGGGTGGAAATTATTCTTAAGGGTGGAGAGGCAAATGATCCTTATTTACAAATCAAATGGTTGGGGGAGGAAAGGCAGTATTAGTGCAATAATTACATTCTTATTAAATTCTTAGCTATCACTATAAATGAATCTGATAAATCAAATACAATTAACATAATCATCAATACATGATGAATTAATCAATCAATCATAACTCTTATCCGAGCAGTATTAACAAACATAATTATCTTAACTCAATTCTATTTTGCTTAATTCACTAATATAATCACTGATGCCCATCAAACCACAAAGGACTGAATAAATGCTTATTAAAATGGTTAGGGGTACCAAACTTATTGTCACGCATTACTTCTAATTCTTCCTTCTGGGGCAAGACAAAATAATTCTCATCCCTCTTCCATGTGGTAGCCCTTCAAATATCTAAACAAAATTATCATATAAGTATACATGCACACACACACACACACACACACACACACACACACACACACACACATCTTCTCTTCTCCAGGCTAAACACCCTAGCTTCTTCAACATCTTCCCTTCATCAGGTTTCCAGTTGTCTAACTATTCTGCTAAATCTCTACTATCATATCTGTTATGTTCAATACTATGCTTTTATTAATGCATTTGTTAAATAAAGCATTTAACTTAAGACAGATTTTTTTTGGATGCATTATTTCAATGTCAAACAGTCCTATAATAGACTATTAAGGAAAATTAGAGGACTTTAAGCTATATTCTCATTAAGTTAGGAATATCATAAAGGAGTATTGTGCTTTACTAGAAAACATTACTTCAAAAACAGAATTTGGAGCTGAAAAGGTTTCTCCTTGTGTTTTTTTTAAAGTCAAGCAGTTGACAGTAGTCTTTCAAACTCTAAAGCTTTATGTAACCAATTTCCAGGTTTTCCCTTCATAAGAGACAGGTTGAGATTTAGTGTTATAGGAGCAGCTAGATGGCACAATGGATAGAGCACTAGCCCTGGAGTTAGGAGGACCTGAATCCAAATCTGGGCTCAGACACTTGCCAGCTGTGTGACCATGGGCAAGTCACTTAACTCCAACTGCCTTCAAAAAAAACAAAAAGATTGAATGTTATAGTCTTCCTTTCACCAGTCAATGTATGTTTTATTCTTCTCATATGAGCTTGACAATATCACTATTTGCCCAGGGGCTCTCCACATTTGTGGGGTATCTGACAACTAGCTGTGCCACAAAAAAAATTTTCCTTTCTCTTTTGAAGTAATTACTCCACAATATACTAAAGCAAACTTCACATGGCATCCCAAACAACTGGTTCTCATTTCTCAATTAAGCTAAATGTCATTTAAACAAGGGTGTTTCATAGTTTTATTGTTCCTCACTTGTGGTTTGCTTCTGATAAATGACATTTAAACTCCAGTGGCTTGGATATTAACACTGAGGCTTACACCTGTTCCAGGATTCCCAGGGCACTCCTAGTAAAGTCTTAGGTTAGATAAGGAAGTGAGAATTAATTTAACATAATTAATATGGGGATAAAAATAGTTAGGAACCAGGGAAGTCAATATGAGAAGCCCTTTATGTAAGCAAATTTTATTTCACAGTTCTACATTTAGCTATGTTTTAATATTTTAGTTTTTGCTAAAGGAAAAATGTTTCATCCAGACCTTTGATTTCACTGGTGTAGAGAACTGTTGATCTGGATACTCCTTCTACTAACGTAAATCAGCAACTCATTCCTAACTTAGAATCTTAAAGAATTCCCGAAGGATTCAAATCATATGATTTGCCCAAAGTCATCAGAGGTCTTCTACATGCCACAATGAAATATTGCATCTGCCCTGTCATGCTATTTCTCTAAAGAAAATAGTATAATTTATTTTCTTTTAATTTCTTATAGGCAATCAGGGTTAAGTGACTTGCCCAGGATCACACAGCTAGTAAGTATCTAAGGCCACATTTGAACTCAGGTCCTCCTGACCCCATGGCTAGTGCTCTGTCCGTTGTCCCACCCACCTCCAAAGTTCTATAATTTAGAGGCAGGTAGGTGGCTCAGTGGCTAGATTGTTGGGCCTAGAATTAGGAAGACCTGAATTCAAAGCTGGCTTCACAAACTTACTAGCTGTGTAACCCTGATTAACTCACTTAAATGCTGTCTGCCTCAGTTTCTTCATCTGTAAAATGAGCTGGAGAAAGAAATGGCAAACTACTCCAGTATCTTTGCCAAGAATACCCCAAATGGAGTCACAAAGAGTTAGACATTACCAAAACGACTGAACAACAACAAATCTCCAGTACCTTGCACGGTGCCATGCAAATATGTTCAGGGAGGCCACATTATAGCTTCCCTTCCAGAGAAGGAAAAAGGAGAAAGAGTAGGATATACCAGACCTTGACAAGGAAATCATAGGAGCAAAGAGTTAGAGCTATTGTACTTGTGAAGTGCATGTGGGGCAGCAGATAAAATACTGGGCCTAGAGTCAGACACGCCTGAGGCCAAATATGACCCTGGGCAAGTCACTCACTCAGCCTTTGCTTACCTCAGTTTCCTCATCTGTAAAATGGAGATAATTAATAGCACCCCCCCTCCAGGGTTGTTAAGAAGATAAAATGAAATAATAAATGTAAAGCACTTAGCACAGTATCTGGCACATACTAAGAGGAGGAACTGAGGCAAATCAGATTATGTGACTTTCCCAGGGTCACACAGCTAATAAGTGTCTGAAGCCAAATTTGATTCCAAGTCAGTGCTCTATCCACTGAACCACCTAGCTGCCCCAACAACAACAAATGTTAGTTATTATTATTAGCTATTAAGGAGAAAGGTTTTTACTTTACCTGGTCAATTGGGAGGCTGGAAGTACTCTTGAGGCTTTGGGGCAGATTTAGTTACTTGAGGATATGATCAGATCAGATCTAGTAAACCTGGGGGTGTTCAAGGCACAGATATATTGTGCTGGGGGGTGGGAAGGAAAGTATTGTCCCTAAAGTCAAAGGACCTGGGTTCATATCACTTCTGTTGACACTTATATGTGACTTTGGGCAAGTCACTTAAAATCTGCTTGGATTTCAGTTAACTCAATTGTAACATGAGAGCATTGAATTGGATAAACTCGTAAGGTCCCTTCCAGCTCAAGATGGATGTTTCTATGTACATTCCTTGGTGTTTCCCTTAGGTGGGTATGTTACCCTCTCTCCTTCCTATGGGTTTCCTAGTTGGAGGGTATTAGGCAGGAACAATGTGCAGGCAGCGTTTTTCCATTTCTCAGCATCTGTGATGAGGCTATTTAGATATAATCCACTGCTGTATTGTTGATAGGGTGTACAATCTAATCAGTGAAGCCTTGGAACAACTCCCTTGTCACCATCAAGGTGTGTTTGAGACCAAAATCGAACCCCAATAGCTACCACCCTCTGAATCTGACAAGTTCATCAATGGCAGCTAGGTGTCAGGTGGTAAGAGTGCTGGACTGGAGTCTGAAAGACTCAACTTTAAATCTGATCTCAGATACTTACTAGTTATGTGACCCCTCAGTTTCCTCATCTGTAAGATGACAACTGCATCGACATCCGAGGGTTGTTGTGAGGATAAAACGAGGTATTTGAAAATTGTTTTACAAATATTAAAATGTTATGTAACTGCCAGCAATGATGAGGACAATGGTGTTGATGAAGACAGTGACAAGAAACTCAGCTATGTTTTCTCAGACATATGAAACCCTACATCCACTGTAGAACAAATGAGAAGGTAAGCTTAGAAATTATTAGAGACCCATTAAGGAGTAGTAGAGTGGCATTTTTTTTAATATATGATCTCCACTCTAGTGCAACATTTTTAGCTGATGCACCGTTTGAGCAAACTATCATTAGGGAAGCAATTCCTGTCGAAAAGAGGTCAATCATCTCTACTGATGACCAACTGCCACCTAGGCAAGGAACCTAGCTGAAGCAGTAACGCATCCTAAAGGAGAGAAAGGATATGTTCCTTTTTTTTTTTTTGTATGTTCCAGACAAGTCAAACCACCTTCGCTACCTCCACAACCACATCCCCTCAGATCCTTGTGGAGATAGCCCAGGAATCTGAACTTAAGAGTCTTGAAAATAGCAATACCCACCAAACCACCAGACCTTATTCCAACTTGGTCCCATAGCTATTAGTGAAGGGAGCAATCACTGTGGAGAAGGAGCCGATTTTCCTCACCAATGACCAACAACAACTGTCACCAAAGGGCAGGTAAGCCTAAGGCCCTGGGAATGGCAGCACCTCCCAAATCACTGGTCTTGCTCAGCCTTCATAAACCATTTAGCAAAGGGTTAAAAGAGTCTTGTGCATGGAAAACAATCACTATTAGAAGCTAATCTCACACCAAGGACTACTCAAGTATTAAATCAGGGCTTGAATTTTTTTCCCTAGAAAAAACAATAAGAGCAAATGTTATATATTTCCTAAACAATTCTTTATTTGTGTAACATAAAGATGTTGAAAAGATATTTAAACATTATAAAAGTGCCTATAATTTCACTAATAAACGTTAGCTTTGTCACTGGACCTTGCAAAGCATACATAACACTCCATGGAAAACATATAGTGAGAAATTTGACATTCTTAAGACAGTGTGACTCAAAATGATGAATCAGTTTGTTTCAGCAAACTGTCCTTAATTTTTCCATATGATGCTACAGTTGGTCTCTAGATCTAAACCCTCTTCCCATTCTGGAATTCTATACTTCTATGAAATATGGTATGAAATGGTTAAAGATAATGATGAGTAAAATTCCATCCATAAAATGGAAGTAGAACACCTGGTCAAGGGAAACATCAGTTTGATTCATGACCTAATTCAAACTGGCAAAGGGAAATGATTGTCCACTTCTGCAACTATGTCAATATTAATGTTGGTATGATGGCATCCCTGTAGCTCTCTTCCAGTCAGATGACCAAAAAGAATTTAAATACTCCCTGGACAATTTCTTAGGTAATTGCTGTCTATCAGGTCATTAATTTAAGAATTCCATGGTTTCTGCACCATGTAGTATGTATGTTTTCCCCTGTCATTTTTATCAAGTCATGGAATGCTGAGTGGGCAAAACCATGCTACCATTATTGGTTTTCACTGGTTTCCACACCACGAAGTATTTGAGAAAAAAAAATAGCTACCAAGCAACAACTGAGACTGCTTTCAGTTTGACAGTGAAACACTTATGGCTACAGTTCTTTTCTCATCTCCAGATTATGAGTTCAGAAATTCTGATCTGTAAAACTGGAAACTCACTTAGGACCCTTTTTCCATTTCCAGTTAACCTTTCTACTTTTCTGTGAATTTCTCTATTCACAGTTCAAATCCAACTTTCAACCTAAGCTATGTCTTTGAGGATACAGTATTTTGTTGCTTAAGCTTCCATTTTTACAGGGAAGGCCTTGCATTTCCTCAACATTTTCTTGACAGTCACAATGACAATTCAGTTGGTTTATTCTGTTTTAATCTTAAAAAATAATGAGAAATTTACAATTGGGTGCCTTCACATAATGCTTGGTGTCTGGCAGCACAGAAATATTATTTTACCAAACACCCCCCAAAATTCAGCAACTGAATAAATTATGCTTTTCAAGGGGAAAAAATACACAGCCACCCACAAAACACCCTAAATCTTCCCATGCATAATCAATAGTAGAAATCAGGAAATATAATAGAGTTCATGAATGCTTAATCTGCATGTTAATGGAAAGGAATACTAAACAAGATGAAAGATATAAGCAAGCTAGGGGCCATTCAAATCTGGAGAAGTGTTCCACTAGATAAAAAGCCTAAAATTTTGGTCTTAAAATGAGTTATAATACATCCTGCCTACTGCCTTTTGCACTGAATGTGTCTTATGGGGTTCAATTAACATGAGTCATTGTACAGCTTTCATGAATCTTTTTTCCATCATGGTAAACAGGACCAAAAACAAAACAAAATAAAACCCACCACATTTGCATGAAGGAGTTTTATTTTCCTTCTGATAAGGCAATAGGACCCAGTAACAGCTTTTGCAAGAGAAGGAGGGAAACCATCTTTTTCTTTTTTCTTCCTTTCTGTTGTAAATCAGAAGTCTGGAATTGGAATCAGTTTACGACAGTAGTTTTAAATCGCAAATCTATTTGTTAAAGGGGTGAAAGAATTTTTATTGGTTGGAAAGGAGTAGTAAATGGTTTATATGTTGTGTCGGTTTCATTCCAGCAGTTCCTTCAAATGACTTCAACAGATTTGTAAGCTAAAAAAAAAAAGTAAGATATATTTATAAGTTTAACAATTAAGACTGATGGCTATTTAATACTTAATTTAATATTTAATATCATCTATCCCTTAGTGTCTTTGCAAATGAGGACTTGGACAAAAACTCCTCTCCTTTCTCTTGGTAGATTATTTCAGTCCTTGCCCTCATTGAAATAAGAATTAGTGACACAAGATTAACTCCTCTTCAGTGGTCAAAAGGTCTCTACTAAGATCTTAAAACTGTACCCTGAAGACACAAGTACTGAGACATTTTTCTGTGCTAAAAGGCTAGTGTTCATCCATTTCCATGCCTACCTTAACCCCTACAGGGATACCACAATTATTAGCATCTTGCCTCTGAGCTTAAAGTTAATAAAATTACTCTGCCAGCTAGACTCTGCAATAAAGTCATTAAAGCCTCAGGGAGAAAAAAAACTGCTTTAGTAATCTACCTGCAAGCTTGTTGCAGATCTTCATCCGATTCTCCCAGCCACTTCCAAAAAAAGACAATATTACCACAAAACAAAATGTGGTCACCTCCATGTACGATCCAAGGGACACTAATTTTTCCATAAGTGAGGTGGATCACTACTTAACAACCAGCTTCAAAACAAAACAAAACTGTATTCTTCTAAAAGGCTCCCTTGCCCCAGGGACACTCCAGAGGAATAATGACACAGGGGGAAAGGGCTTAAATGTTCCATTAAAACCAGCCAAAAATACTGTGATAGCACCACTTGTTTATTGCCTATAGCATGAAAAAGGAGAGAAAGCAGACACAAAATGAAATACCTCAAATCTGTTCAAACTTTTCAACACAGCCCAGAAGGAGACATTAGAGGGAAAAAAATCCATGACCCTTATTTAATCAGTGAAAAGTTTCAAACACCAATACCAGAAGTCTCCAAAAGACCTTCTTTTCATAAACAGGGAAGTCAGACAATGACTAGGGTGACAGGCTAATGTCATAATGTTATAATAATGTCATAATAAAGCTATAATACAAATAGAAACAAAAAAAGAAAAACTAGAAGACAGAGATTCTGCCATTATCTGATTAGCAGAAGTCACTAGTTTATCAGAAGACTGGTATCAGATGACACCTAATATTTACAACAGTGATGGGGAAGAGGAAAAAAAAACACTACCAAGAAATAGAACATAAACATCTGTTAAATACCTCTTCAGAGTAGCTAGGTGGCTGAGACAGTGGATAGAGACAGAAGATCTAAGTTCAAATTCACCTTCAGACACTTATTAGCTGTGTGACCCTGGGCAAGTCACTTAACCATGTTTGCCTCAGTTTCTTCATCTGTAACAGATGATCTGGAGAAGGAAATGGCAAACCACTCCAGTATCTTTGCAAAAAAAATCCAAAATGGGGTCACACAGATTTGGACATGACTGAAAAACTGAAAAAGAACTGAACAACTAAGACAGAGATCTCAGTTCTAGAGTTGGAAGGGCTCTCAGAAGCCATCTAAGTCCAACTGCCAAGAACATACATGTAGTGAATCTTAGAGGTGGAACTTGAACTCTCCTCTGATTCCAAAGCTGTCCTTTGGACGTAGTCCAAAGTCTGTCCATAGTGTCATGCTGCAAATATCTTTGGTTTGCACAGTTGCAACCAACGTAAATCACAACTTTGCCATACCTTAGTAAACAGTTAATGAATTGCTATAGCCAAAAAACATTTTTTTAAATCCTCATTTGGTCATAGGATCATAATTTTAAAGCTGGAATGAAAGCCATCTAGTTCAGTCTCTTCATTTAAAAAATGAGGAAACTAAAGTGGCCAACCTTGTTAGAGAATCACCAATTCAGAATTAAAAGGAACCTCAGAAGTCATTAAGGTCAATCCCTTTATTTTTCATTAGGGGAAGTGTAAGATCTTAAGTGACTAAGGCAAAATTCCAATCCTCTGACCCCAGATCTAATACTTATTCCACTGTAGCAGTCGCCACAATCTTTCTAAGATTTAGATCTAGTTTGGTTTTCAAATAAAATACTTATAATCATTTTCTAAGTCTGTACTTAAGTATTTTCCATTCTGGTTGGTTGGTTGGTTGTTGTCCTTACTCAAAGAGAACCAAAATGACCTCATGTCAGGGTCATCACACCATATGTCTGATTGTGGCTCAGACCAATACACGTTGGGAAAGCTCTACCACAGGTCAGGCACAAATAGCCTGTATGAACATTTGGAATGGAGATGTCTCTAAATTTACAGAGATGGCTCTTCCATTGGCATAGACATCAAGAACTTAGGGTAACACCCTCATGTAGTAAGCTAAACTAACAGCTTTAAGAGTCTCTACTATCAATAATAATCAAAATTATTCAAGGGACCATTTGACAGATAGGTGATGGACTTAATTTGTAGGTTAAATTGAGTCTGGAAATTACATTTTCAGACCCAACTAATGTAGGGATTTGTTTTGCTTGCACATTTTTTTTTTACAGGAGCTTTGTTTTATTTTTTTTTCAGTAGGAGAGGGAGAAGCAGGCAGGAAGACAAGTAAGCAAGAAAGGTCACTGAGGCATCTATTTAAAAAATGCAGAGAAAATAAGCAAGGCCAGAAAGTGAGAGGGAGGGGGAGAGAGAGAGACTGAGACAGAGAGAGAGAGAGAGAAAGAGAGAGAGAGAGAAAGAGAGAGAGAGAGAGAGAGAGAGAGAGAGAGAGAGAGAGAGAAAAGGGAAGGAAGGAAGGAAAAAACAAAGAGAAAGAAAGAGAAAAGAAAGAAAGAGAAAGAAAGAAAGAAGCTGTATACACAGTTTCATTACAATTTCACATAAAATCCTCATTTTATTTTGTGTTAGTAAAACTCAGGACAAAAATAAACTTATACAAATTAATCAAGAGATATGATAGAAATATTGGGGTTTCTATGCAAAGTTCTCCCTGGATACAAAAGATTAAAGAAGAAAAATAAAGGGAAGGCAATCATTAGGAAGTCTCCTCCCTGAACAGTAAACCTATAGGCAATTCTAAAGAACAAATATTTGAAAGCATTTTCCTTCATCTGCCCCTTATCAAGCACCTACTAAGCACCAGACATGCCAAAGATATAAAGAAAGGCAAAAACATTCCCTGTCCTCAAGAAGCAAACAGTCTAATGGCGGAGACAATGTATAAATGGCTACCAACAAACAAGACACATACAAGACATAGAGATAGTCACAAAAGGAATGCAGTAATATTAAGAGAGATCAGGGAAAGCTTCTTGTGGAAGGCAGGAATTTTGTTGTGATTAGAAAAAAAGCCAGGGGAGCCAGCAGGCAAGAAATAAGGAGGGAGAGAATTGAAGGGACGGGAGAATCACTGAAAATGAATGGAGTTGGGAGATGCTTTGTTCCAGGAACAGTAAGGAAGCCAGTATCACTGGATCACAGAGTATGTGTAGGACAGTAAGGTACAAGAAGACTTAGAAAGGTAGGAAGGTGTTAGGTTATGAAGGGCTTTAAATGCCAAACAAAGGGCATATTTGATGTTGGAGTCACCGGATTTTATTGAATAAAGATCTATATTTTACGATGATTACTTGAATACCTGAGTAGAGAATGAATTGGAGTTGGAAGAGACCAGAGAAAGGGAGATAAACAAGGTAATTATTGTATAGTCTAGATATGAGGTGATAAGGGCCTGTGACAGTGTTGTTGTGACAGTGTTATTAGAGAGAAGGAGGCAGGGAGGGCCATGTATGTAAAAAAGATGTTGTGAATGTAGAATCCATAGGATTTGGCAATACCTTACATGTGGAGAGAGAAAGAAAGTGAGGAGTCAAGGATGACACCTAGATCTTAAACCTGGGTGACTAGAAGGATGGTGGTGCCCACAGCAGTATTCTCACTGGCCCTGGCAGTTACTACAGTATACTACAGGACTGAGAAACCACAAAGGGAATATAACCCCAAGCAGAGGCTCACCATAAGTTTTACACTGAATTCAAAAGAATAGTGAAATTTAAAAGGAGAAGAGTCAGAGAATTTCATCTTACCTGCTTGGGTCCCTTCTGTTAGGAGGAATCACAAAGGAGTCTCAATTTGCTTCTATTTCAGAAATCTTTCTTTCTGGAAAGCTGTCATCACTAAGATCACTGTAGCTGTCACTGAACAGAAAGAATAAGTGATTTGAAACTATTCTAATTAAACCCCCAAAGACTTCCACTACCTAATCTCAAAAGCTAACATGACCAGCTCTAGATACTTGGTTATGATGGTTTCTCACAATGACCAGCCTACAATGTATAAAGACCTAGTTTTTGCTAAAAAAAACCAAACAAACAAAAAATAACTTTGCTCTTGTCTTAAACTGGAAGTCATCAATTTAACATATTTGCACTATTTTAAGTTTAATTTCATATTTTAACAATTTTACTTTTTTATTTTAATGTATTTTATACTATATTAATATATTTTATGAACACATTAAATAATATATTAAATATATTACATAATATATTTAAAGACTTAATATATTAATATACTTTAACAATTTAAAAACCTTATCATCATGCTTCTAAAGCTCCCACACATACCTTCTATTATTTACTAAAGCAGTGATTTTTTAAATTGAGAAGTGCTTTCTTTTTAAAATTTAAAAAATTTCAGGTACAAGTATTAATCTTTCCTTCCTATCCTCTAACTGTCCCCCATTGAACAAAACAAAATAACAAAAAAGAGCCCTCCATATCTCTATATATGGCTGTATAGTCTGGCAAAACAAATTCCTACATTCACGTTTCCAAAAATGTGTGTCTCTTACTGCATTTTAAGTTCATCACCCCTCCATCAGGAGGTAAGAGGGGTGTTTCATTTTCATTCCTATGGACCCTTGGCCTATCGTTTTGTCAATCAGAGTTCTAAAGTCTTTCAAACTTGCATTTCTCTGTAATGTTGGTATCACTATATAAACTGTTCTCCTAGTTCTGCTCACTTGGCTCTGCACCAGTTCATAAAGGTTTTTTCAGTTTCCTCTGAAACTGTCCGTTTCATCATTTTTTATGGCTCAATAACAAGTAATCCAATTATGAACTCTATTCCCTTTAGTAATGCTAACATCCTATATTTCTTTGAAATTTGATTATGGCATTTGTTTCATTTTCTAAGGAAAGAGCCCTTGAACTTGCTCATATCCCTGACAGAAATGTGTTGGTCTGGATTGCTAAGTGAGATCAGGATGTTGGAGCAGCAGCCAGAATCAATGGTGTAATGAGATTTCTTTCAATTCATGGCAATTGCTTACACTTCTACTCTTTCAACCTCCCTTTTTTGATGAAAAAGGACACAGCATATAGTTCAGTGTTCTTATTACTGTAGCTACTTACCTAACTAGAGAAGTATATATCAAAGCCTACTTTCACAGTCTTGGTTCACTAAGTCCTAGAAACTCAAAGTAAGGTACTGATTCTAATGCTGATTCTAATTAGAAGGGAAGCTGCTAATACTATTAGAAGTAACTAATATTATGGCTGAGATTAGGGTGGGGGAGAAGGGAAGAAGAATCTTTTGATATATCTGCTTAGAGCTGCCATATTCTGATCTAACATCTCTAGTTTTCTTGAAGATTCAGCTCAAATGCTACTTTCTACTGGAGGCCTTTCCTGTTTTCCTGATAACTTCAGCTGTTAATGCTCTCCCAACTTCTACTTTGCACATAACTTTGTATTGACTTATTTGTATTAACCTGTACATGTTCCTTCCTCACCCCATCCAACAGAATGTAATCTCCAAGATTTGCCTTTGCATCCCTAGCACTTAGCACAGCCATAAAATCAATTAATGCTTGTTGAACAGTGAATAAACAAATGAATGAGATGAATTGATCACCTGTAGTTCTGAACCCTGCAGCAGATTCTTTGATGACATTTGAAAAGAGCAAAGGCTACTGAGCTCCTATTTGGAAATTGTGGGTACTACTACCACTGCGGGCAAGGGGGAGGGAGGGGAGGGCGGCAGGGGAAGGACACTAAACTTACTTGGAAGATTCATCAATGAAATTAATGTTTGGTGTTCTGGAATTATTGGAAAAGAAAATACTTAAGAATAAATCCAAAGTAGGTACAGAAAACTCAACATATCAAAAAGAAAACTTACTGTCTTTCCATCCAAACCCAACCCTCTTCTAAACTTCCCTATGACCATCAAGGGCACCACCATCCTCCTGTTGCAGCTTTAGGGGTACAGGGACCCCAAAACACCAAGGTTTACAGCAGAGTTGTCTGGAAAGAATTCACGGACTCAAGCAGTCTTCCAGTCAAGTGGCAAAAAGCTTACTGTAGCTCTACACAGCAGGCAGTGCTCTTTAGGGAACTCGAAATCTAAGAGGGGTGATGCTAATGCTTATACAGAAAAAGTTTAGTGAGTAGTGTGCCACGTATGCCAACTAGGGGGTGAACATACAGTTTCTGTACCTTGGGCACAAGGCATCATTCACTACTGGCCAGGGCGAGGCGGTGCATGTAAGGGGTGTGTTTTTGGTCTGCTACCTCTGTGACAATACAGCTTCAGGAGCTGACATCTATAGTTTGGCCTCTGGATATGATAATTCTGCTGGTACAAGATACAAGGGAATATGAGGGAAATTCTATATAGGTCATCTTGTTCTTATAACAGGCAGAGATAGTTTGCCTCACTGGAGCCCACTTATGAGTTATTGCCAGAGATAGGAACTTTGAGCTAGAAAGAGATATGGTCTTAGGGCTGGGTCTGAGCATAAGCACCCTGTCACTCCCATTAACCTAGGTAGAAAACCTCAGTTTTATCCTTGACTCCTCAGTCTCACTAACCCCACATATCCAATCATTTGCTAAATCTCATGTATCACTTCTGTATCCACAATGCTTCTCCATCATCCCTTCCTCTTCACTTAGCTAGTTCAATAACCAATAACCACATTGTATTCATGCCCTATATATTTATATGTATACACATTAGACCCTACCTTCCAGAAGCTTGTATTCTAATGGGAAATACTGATGTTTGTATCCTTAACTCTTAGTGTGATGCCTGGTTGAGAGACTCCAACCAAAAACCAGCAGGAAAAGGAAAGTCACTGTAATCCAGTGACACTGGCCTCTTTGTTATTCCAAAGTGTTTTTACTGATCATTCCCCATGCATGGAATGTTCTTCCATCCATCTCCCCCCTGGCTTTTCCAGATGACTTCAAGTGCCAACTAAAATCACACCTTGTTCAAAAACGCCTTCCCATGTCCCCTGTATTCTTAGTGCCTTCCCTCTGAGATTGTCCCAATTTATCCTGACTATGACTTGTTTGTACATAATTGTTTATATGTTATCTCCTTCATCAGTTTATATCACCTTGAGAGTAGGGAAGGTCTTTCTTTGTGTCCACAGCAATCAGAACAGTGCCGGGACCCACAGTATGTGCTTAATAAACACTAATTAGTTAATCCATTTAACTTCTGGACATCTTTAATTGTTAGGAGAATTTTCCTTGTAACAATTTAAAATCTTTTTTGTTTTGTTTTTTGCAGCTTTTGCTCGTTTATCTGGGGATAAGGATTATAAATTTAATCCTTCTATATGACAGTCCAGCAAATGTTTGGAGTCAGTTATTTGCTCTTTTTAAATCTATTGTCATTTGTGTGAATGTCTTATCGCCCTTACTAGCCTATAAGATACCTGAAGGCAGGGACCATGTTGTTTTCCATCTTGCCTTACAGCAACAATAGAAACAGCAGGGTCATACCAATGCCTCATATTTACAATGTGCTTTAAGGCTTTTTAAAATATATTTATTTTTATATACATTTTATATACATTATTTCAGGTGATCTTTACAAGTCATTTAGAGTAAGGGTTGAGACTCAGGAGGTTAAGAAATTTATCCATGGCCATACAACTATGGTCTGAAGTAGGATTGGAACCCAGGTCTCAAGGAATGCAAACTCAGCACTCTGTAAATTAAGCTAGAATATATACATCGGTAAGTATTTGCTGAGTTTAATCCCTGAGGAGATCTGAACCAGCCAGCTATTTCACTGGTGAGAAAGTGAGAAAACTTACTTTATCAATGAAGATCAGTACCCTCTCAGCAACTAACAGTCTCAGAGAGTCACCTTGGGCACTGAGAAGGTAAGGAACCTCCCACGTAGAGACAAAAAGCTGACACCTGAACTCAGCCCTTCCTAACTCTAAGGATGCCTCTCAACATCTTTATGCTATGTTCTAAACACTCCAGGTGATAGAAACATCATTCCCATAAGATAAACACAATTCCTACTGTTCTGCTAAAAAAAAACCCTGCCAGGAAAAGATTTTTGTACCTGGCTCCGTAACAGGAACCCCAATCCCATAAGAGAGAACTTTCCACCAGGAAGCAAAGTAATACAGACTAGCAACTGGGAGAAAAGAGTCTGAGGCTAAATATCCCAAATGGAATGGGTCTTTGGTGTATATGCTTCCCTTATAAGGTAAAAACATGGCTGCCTGTCAACTCAATACTTAACCCAGAGCAAGTACCTCCCATACATGCACATGCTTTAGAAAAAAAGCAGAATGATCACAGAAAAGATAATGGTGTTCCTTTCTCCATTTCTTCTCTGAAGGCAAAGCCTAAGCCACCTGTAGCAGCACAAAGGAATATTTACAGCCTGTGAGATATTTGCAACGTTGATTTAAGTAAGGCAATTCTACAAATGGAAGGTAGGGTTAGTTTATGGCTATCAAATTCAGCTAATAAAATCCTAAGGGTTGTGTGATGGAGGCAAAATGTCAGAATAATATGGGAAAATATTTCTCTTTATCAAGAGGGCAGGAAATAGCATAAGGTTGGAGAATCACAATAGTACCATTTCATAAAACATTTTTGTGCTGCCTGATGGTGACGATTAGACCGTTACCGACTGGTTCACTGAAGAAACAGATGGTCTTAGGCTTATACATAGGTGACAAAAGCATTCATTAGAATTCCCAGGATGCACCAACCCTCTTGTTACCATACCACATATCAAAGCATTGTTAATGTGAATAAGCATGTTTACAGCTTGCTACCATGCACGTAAAAGTTTCCTCCAAAGCATTATTATTGCTGTACTTACTTCTTTCTGAATGTGCCCCTGGAAGCCATAAAATATAAAAGCAATGAAATAACAGCTTAGTATGCTCTAAAAGAGTTTTGTACTTAATCGAAAAAAGCAGGATACAGTCAAGGGCAATTATTAAATGTAAAACATTCAATGTTATGATTTATTCCCTTCTAGTGCTAGTAACCATGTGCAAACAATGCCAAGAAATTTGTTTGGGGAGGAGGGAAATATTTTAACCTATATTTGTACAACAAAACTCTTTTCTTTCTAAATACAACATTAGTGTTAGTTATTTAACATTACAACCAAAAGCTGTGTATGTCCACTTAATTTTTATCAAGTTATAAGGACCGTCTGTGTCTTCTTAGCATGGAGAATTCCCAGATGAGGAAATACCCTTGATCAGCAGGTCAGCACTGTTTCTGCAGGTCAGCCCCGTTTCTGCAATTTACAATCTTGTCTTTTTCATCCTTCATTCTCAAAGAGGGCAAATAACATCACAAGGTGATGTCTTGACTTTCATGTAAATTGGATTTACATGAAGCAGAACTGTACAAAGTCATCAGCCTCACTCTCTCCTCCAGAGTCATCGAAGATAATATGTCAAGATGACTGACAATGGCCTGGGTAGTGGGTTTTATAATCTTGGAAAGTTGCCTGTAGTACTAAAAGATAAGGCCCATGGCATACCACCAGCATGTGTTATGAGATGAGAAGTGAAAACCAGACCTTTGAGGCTGGATTTTATCCACTGTTTTTGAGGCAATTGGGGTTAAGTGACTTGCCCAGGGTCACACTGCTAGGAAGTGTCTGCGGTCACATTTGAACTCAGGTCTTCCTGACTGCAGAGTCAGCGCTCAATCCACTGTGTCACCTCCCCTGGCTTCTATCCATCATTACAAGGGCTTCTCAATTCTAAACCAAGCCCAGTAAAATTACTTAGGTCTTTGTCTATTACCAGAAAGGTACTGTTTAATCAATATATTGATTAACACTCCAATTTTGCTAAAAACATAACAACTCAAATAATGAAATAATTATTCCTTAGGTCAAACCACAACAAACCTTAAAGGTGGCCCAGGGATAAGTAGCATAATAACAATAATCCCTTGGGAATTATGATGTTAGGGATTGCTGAATAATGCAGATAGACTAAAATCTATTGCCATTAACATCACATACTTACTCTCCCTGTTGGCCTTCTAGTCATGGAAGAATAGAGGAGAGCCATTCATATTTTCTAGGCCTCATTCTAGTCCCAAACTAAAATAGGCATAATTCTGACATTCCTGTGAATGAAAGGAATACTTATCCTTGCAGGTAATCCAGGACAGGGAGAGCTGCTGTCTCAGAACATTTTTTTTTTCAGCTCAATCAGCCTCTAGATAGGTATATCCCAATTCCGTTCTCAAGTGCAGCACTCTTTGTTCTTTGAGGATGTGCCAAGGTGTGGCCAAAATAAAATCATGATTTCAATGAAAATTCCCATCAGTATTCTAAGTTGCTGATGAAAAGGGAAGAAAAACTGCTAGGACTGATTCTCTCCAATTTCATTATTGGCTCTATCATGAATAGATTTAATAATAGGTTTAATAATATATTATGTTACATGGCATCATACTCAACCATTAATGAGCTCAAGGGATATGCTGTAGTGGTTTTGAGATGAATACAAAAGCTGATGGCAAAAAACCCTCAGTTCTCAGAGGGGTACGGAAGTATTTCTTTAAACAACAGCACTGGGTTAAATGTGAAGAATGCTACACGGAGAAAATATAAATATAGTACATACACATTAGAATCCTTAAAGTAGATTTGGCATAACAGATTTAGGACTCAAAGGGATTTTAGAGGTAATGAAGTCCAAGCCCCAGTACTCCCCCTCATTTTACTGATGAGGAACCCAAAGCATAGAAAAATTAAGTGACTTGCCCAGAATCACAGAACTAAATATCTGAAGCAAGATTTGAAAATCAAGTATTCCTAACTCCAAGTCCCTATCCACTGATAATATGTTACCTTTCTTACTGTTCTAAGTCTTTGGAATCATAGCTGGAAGGGACATTAGGGGGTCATCTAACCTAATCACATTATTTTACAATGAAGGAAACTGAGGCCGAGAGAGATGAATTCACACACAGGTACATAGTGGCAGAGTCAGGATTCTAATCAGAGTCTTTTGAGTTTAAATCCAGTGATCTTTCAAGTTGCCTCCCTAAAGAAATATTTTTTCTTTCTTTTTTTTTTAGTTTACAACATTCACTTTTATAAGATTTTGAGTTCCAAATTTTTTTTCTCCCTCTCCCCCTCCTCAAGATAGCACACAATCTAATACAGGCTATACATGAACAATCATATTAAACTGAAATGTATTTTCTTTAGTAAACACTTAACATAATTTAACTTTAATTATTGTGGGTTAATACTCTTCTAGATAATTTTATTTCTAGATCACAATGTATCTAGGAGCATTCTAAAAAGAGGTTAACTGATTTGGAACTCCGTCCTCTATTCAGATGAATAGTAAGTCCCAGAGAGCAGTTCCACCCACATCTTACTTAGTTTCCAGTTTTGCCTACCTACAAGCTTCAAAACAAACAAACATTAAAGGAGAAGCTATTTGAAAAGAAGCTAAGTAGGAACAGCCATACTAGTATGACGATAAAATGTGATTGACAACTATTCTTTATGATGAAAAATGCTATCCACCTCCAAAGAATTGAGGGAATCTGAATGCAGATCAAAGCATACTTTTTAATTTTATTTTTCTTGTTTTTTTCTTTTGGTCTGTGTTTTCTTTCACAACATGACTAATATGGAAATATGTCTTGCATGACTGCACATGCATAATCTATATCAAAGTGCTTGCCTTCAAGGAACAGGGAGAAGAAGGAAAAGCAAGAATCTGGAACTCAAAATGTTTCTTTAAAAAGTTAAAATGTTTACTACATGTACTTGAAAAAATATAAAAACAATTTTCACCTTGAAAAGAAAAGAAGCTAAATAAAGCTAATGGCTCTGTCAATTAGCCATAAAGGAAGCAGAAAGTTTTTTTTTTAAGGGCATATGGGAATTACTTGTTCTTTCTAAGCCAGGAAACAACAAACATATAATTTAGAAGTGCAAAAAAAAGGCCATGAACACCAGAGACATCAGGAAGGAAATGGAGGTACTTAGCCCACCAACCTCAGAAACTTCTATCAGAAATTAGAAGCTGCAGTATAGGACAAAGAGTGATAGAGTGAGGGCTTGAAACCCTGAGACACCTGTTAAATATAGAAGGGAAGCAAGAATGGAAGGCTTGAATTGAAAAATAAGAAGATTCTTCCTTAATGGACTTCTGTACTTAAGGCTTTCTCCTTTAGATGGAACAACTTATAAAATTCTTATAGAAGTGGGGAAAATTGAAGTTACAAGGCAAACCTAGAGCCATACTGGTTTGGGAATAAAAGGATGCTGTTGTGAGCACATGGTAACAAATGCTAGGTGGAGACATAGAATCAAGACATCCATGTAGATTATAAAATCTGCAGTTAGAATACCAAATAAATATCTCTTAGTAGTTCTATTTTATACTGGGGGGGGGGGGAAAGTGCTTTCCGAACAGAGCTGATCTAGGAAAGGCTAGCTGAGGACCAAAGTTCTCTCCTCCTAGTGGAAAAGGCTGCTATCAAAATGACTGCGCAGTTGACCCCACTTTACTCCCACCTAACAGGCATTAATACTATAAGGATACGTGATTCATTCCATTGGTTATAATTCTTCCTTACAACATGACTAATATAATAATATGTTTAATATGAATGTATATGGAGAGCCTATATCAGATTGTGCATTGTCTTGGGAAGGGGGAAGAATAGAGAGGGGGAGAAAATTTAAAAGTCAAAAGCTTGTGGAACTGAATATTCTAAACTAAAAATAAATAAGGTTTAGCAAAAATAATAGAATTATAATAACTACCATTTACACAGTACTTTAAGGTTTGCAAAGCACTTCCCAAATAGGATTTCCTTTTTACTCTCTCAACAACCATGGGGAGGTAAGTGCTATTATTATCCTTATTTTACAGAAGAGAAAATTGAGGAAAGATGAGGACAAGTGACTTGACTAGGAGTCTGTAGGTGTCTTGAGACAGGGATTTGAATTTGGGTCTTCCTGCACCAGGCCCAGTGTGCCACTCAACTGCCTAAGAAACAGAAGCACTGTCTTTAGGGATAGTATTATCACTCTGCCAACGTACAGCCAAATTTGTAAAACAATCCAGGTCATTCATTGCCTTCAATAGTTGCTCCCTATATACTCTCAACTCTCAAATGGCTCTGTCCTTCTCAGTGATTCAGGAACCTCTGCTAACAATAGTGATCATCATCTATACATTTCTTTAGATCCTGTGTGATTCCCATCCATGTTCTCCCAAAGGTTTGCCACAGGAGGTCAGCTTAACATGCTAGAAGCCCTCCTTGCTTCTCTCTGTATTAAGAAGATAACAGTGAAGCTCTCTGGCTGTCTACCTGTCATTCCCTCCTCTTACCACGCAACTATTCCATCTTCCCTTTCAATTACACAATTTCTCAAAGACATCCTTTGTTCATGTTCTATTGAGTTCTAAAGTCCAGAGCAATTTGTCTTAGCCTATTGTCTTTTTTGGGTTATTTACCTTTAGTTCTTAGGCCTCATTTTGTAGGTCCTCTTTGAGAATGAAAGACAAACGGCAAGAACCAGAAAAATGATTGTCTTAGAAAAATGGTAATCCAAGACAATTCCAAAGGTGATCTGGAAAAATGATACTCACATCCAGAGAAAGAACGGTTGGGGTCTGAATGCTGATCAAAACACATTATTTTCACTTTTTCATGGTTTCTATCTTTTGGTCTCTTCTTTCACATCATGCCTAATACAGAAATATTTTACAGGTTTGCATATATATAAGCTATAACAAATTGCTTACCATCTTAGGGAGGGAGGGGGAAAATCTGGAACTCAAAATTTTTAAATGAATGTTAAAATTTGATTTTTACATGTAATTATAAAAAATAAAAATACTATACAAATCATTATACAATAAAAACATAAAACAAAATCCTAAAAAAAAAAAAAGAATAATATGGCTTTATTTTCATAGGAAACTTGGAATCAGTAAGATCTAAAAGCAATACAGTCCCCTTTCCCCCTTCTATTCAATTCTAGGTCCAGCTCATTGCCCATCTATACTGTCTGCCCTACCTATATGTACTGCTGGATGAGCTCCCTAGGGTTTCTATCCAAATACATGTTGAAATGCATGGCTTTGCTCATCCACTTGGTCTTTGCTATGTGGGTGCACAGGCCAAACTCTTTTGAATGGAGGTTTTGTGGTGTCTTGGGATTTAATTCTATTAGCACAATGTTATTTTCAAATAGGAACATCTGGAAGATCTCACCATCCACAGGGAATCCTTCCTCAACCTGCATTCTGCTCTAAATCACCTCCCTCACTGTGCAGAGTACCTCTGGTCAACATACATCTTCCTCAAATGATGTTTATTATCAGTCACTGAATAGGGTTATTTCTGTTTTATCCTTCAAGAAACTGTGAATAATGCAAGCATGAAAGACACTTGGCTGTGCAAGATCCTGTAAGCTATATCAAGAAAAACTACAATGTGGCCTTATATTCATATCTTTTTAGTTAAATGGAAGATGGTAAAGATATGATCCATTGTTGAATCCTGTTTAGGAAAACCTGTCTGCTCCTTATTGCTGTCCTCATTAAGTATAGTTAACTTTCTTACAGATTTTTGTATAAATGGGACAGCAGCTACATACATCAGTAGTTAATGATGCTCTCTTGACTCTTTCTTTGGCATTATTAAGGTCAGATTTTTTTCTCACACTTTTGGCATCTTCCCAGTCAACTGATAATTTATCTATTTGTCCTTCAATGCCCTCACAACTGAATTTCTCCAATATGTTTCTCCTCTACATATACCTGGTCCAATCCAGGTACTTTTCCCATCTCTGATCTAATGCTCTTTTTTGCTTTAATACCATTTCTACCTCTCCAAAAGCACACCAGAATACATGATGTTAGGATTAAGTATGATGGTTCAACTATCGTTGATGGAGAAAAGTTTGCTAAAATATTTTTTTGGATTTTTTGCAAATTTTTCTTGTGTTTGTAATTCTATTTTCATTTTCATCGTTGACTATCCTTGGGGTAATTTTGTATAGCTGAATATTTTGCCAAAGTTTCTTTAAATTGATTTTAACTTCCAGAGTTTCTCTCTGCTTTATGAGATAATACTGCTCATAACTGCCCCTCATTCTTATTTGTAAAGATTTTGCAGAAAAGTTTATAATCAAACCCAGTGGGGTTTTTTTTAGCAGTAATCTTTTCTGCTTGGAAAGTAAGTCAGATGTTTGCTGACTGGTGCTTTCTGTGCTCTTTTTGCCCTCCTTATTGTGGAAATTAACTTATAATGGTTTAACTTCTGGATAAAATCATTACAGTCAGTATTAGTCATTTCTGTTGTCCATTTCCCATTTTTTATTTTCAAAATGCTTTCCCAGAAAATGAATGAGTTGGCTCTTGGATGATTTCTTACCTCCTGGTTTGTTCCTTTGATCTGAGTCTCCAGAGGAAAAAAGGAATTACCTCTGCCCATGACTCTTAAAAGTGATGTCATCGTACCATAGGCAAGAGCTCCATAGTACAAAAACTTTCAATAACCTGTTTCCACCTGCCATGCTCAGTGACACATTCTGTCCTCTTCTTCATTAAAAAATAATGAGAAATGTAAATATGGTAATGCTGTGAAGTTTTTTGCAATGATGAACTAGTCTCTGTATGAATAACTATGTTAACGCTCTCACTGCACCACGCACTCTGTGTTTATGACAACTGATATTCCTGTAGTGCTTGAGAGCTTGGAGAAAACACTTCACATACACTATCACATCTGATCCTCATAACAACCATGTGAGGTAAATATTATGGCTACTGTAATTCTTATTTTACAGATGAAGAAACCAAAGCTGAAAATTAGTGACTTGCCCAAGATTATGGGTCTGAGGCATGTTTTCAACCTTAGTTTTCCCCACTATGAGTTCTGTGTTCTATCCAGTTTTACCACCTAATTGTCTGAAATTATCCCTTAGAGAAGAAAATAATGCTATCTAACATTTATATAGCACTTCAAGATTTGCAAAGCACTTTGCAAATATTATTCCCTTTGATATTCACAATAATCTTGAGAAGTAGGTGCTATCTCTATTTTGCAGATGAAGAAACTGAAGTAGACAGCAATTAAGTGACTTGCCTGGGCTCCTACACTAATAACTGTCTAAAGCCATATCTGGACTCAGGACTTCATGATTCCAAGTGCAGTATTATATCTACTGTGCCACCTAGCTTAAGGTCAATGAAAGTGGTATAAAAGAGCATGATATGGATAATCTACATCAAACTGCTTGCCTTCCCAAGGAAGGAGGGGGAAGAGGAAGGGAGGGAGAGGAGGAAGGAAGGAAGGAAAGAAGGAAGGAAAGAAGGAAGGAAGAAAGGGAGAGAATAGAGTAGGGAGAGAATATGAAACTCAAATTTTTTTTTAAAAAAAGAATGTTAAAAATTTTTGTTTACATGAAAAAAAAATTTTTTTTAAAAAGGATCAAATGTCAGGACCTAGTTTCTTAATGGCCTGAAGTCTTTCCTTGACTAATTACAGTGCCTCAGTTTGTCAACCATATGTACCACAAGTGGAAAAAAAAATCAAGTGTCCAGAAATATTAGCCTAATCTTACAGAGATTTATTATACTTTTAGAATAGCCCCACCTAACTGGCTTTGAACTAACTAAAATGAATCTTCTAAGTTGTAGTCATTTTGTAGATAAATGAAGAGCTGGGCATTCAGATAATCAGCTTCCTACGTCCAAGATATTCTTCTGTCTAAAAGTTTTTCAGGAACTGAGGAACAAGATTTTCTTCAGGCAGAATTCAGAGCCTCCAAGGCTCAGATATATTTAGCTAAAGTTACTGGCTTAAAGATATCAAACTGTGCACATCCCTAAATAGAGAATCACCAGATCTCCATTGTAGGGAAGTCATTCATCTCAGGGTTTCAGGTTGAGTCACAGATTGTGATACTGTTTATTAGAAACCTGGGCTCCAATTAAACTTGGCCCAGAAGAAAGGATGAGAAAACAGAACTCTCTCCTTTTTCTGCAGAGGTGGAAGACTATGGGGTTGTGGAACATGCCATTCATTGTCAGAACTGGTGGACACATTGATTAGTTTTGCTGAAGTGCTTTTTTTTAATCTTTGTTTTTATGCTTGTTCCATGGGGTGGGGTCTCTCATAAGTTGGAGGGATATATTTGGAAATAAAGGTGATGCAAAATAAAAGCTATCAATAAAATTTTTAAAGATATAAATACGTAATCCCAGCCCAGCCCATTTTAGTGGCACCAGTCACTAAAAACTGTAAAATTAATCTAGTGTTCCAGATAAAGGATAGGGCACAGAGTGAAGGGTACCTCCAAAATCCCTTTTACTCAGAAACTAATAAGCATAATGTTATATAACTCTTGGGTATGACAAGTGATCACTCCCAAGCATTATATCCTAAAAGAAAAAACAAAAAACAGTAAATTCTTATTTGAGCAGCTTATTGCAGTGGGTCAAACTATAGACCGAAAGTATTTTGCAAATCTTACAATTCTATATAAGTACTTCCACATATTATGGTGAGTTGTTGCTGTTTAGTCATTCAGTCATGTCCAACTCTTTGTGATCCTGTGGACCATAGCACATTAGGCCTTCCCTTGACCTGAGGGGCTCATCTTCCAAAGTCATGCATTATAATACTGTCCATAGTATTTTCCTGATAAAAATACTGGAGTGGTTTGCCATTTCCTTCTCTAGCTCATTTTACAGATGAAGAAACTAAGGCAAAGACAGTTAAGTGATTTGCCCAGAGTCACATAACTAGTGTCGAAGGCCAGATCTGAATTCATGAAAATGAGTCTTCCTGACTGTAGCCCCAGCAGTCTATCCACTGCCACCTACCTGCCAGTCCTTTTGCCTAGGGTTTCCCTTAATCAAACAAAAGGCCCAAGGAAGAAATCTTATCCATAAACCCCAGCACATTTACTGGGCATTACTTGCATATTATACTCAAGGCAGAGTCTCTGAGCTGGGTTCCAAAGAATAACTTGTTTGCCTCCTGCTCCCAAGAGCACATGAGAGGCATCAGCAAGCAACTGGTTTTCTGAGAAGTCGTCCTGGGGTTTATGCAGAGATCATTAGGTTTCCCCTGCCTGTTCATATAGAGAAACCTCATATAGGCAGACAGTCCATACCCTGCCCACCATACCCATTTAAGACTTAACATTTCTAGATGACTTTGTACTTGCAAATTACCAGATGATTTTTTTTATATTATTCCTCCTAACCAATCTATGGAGCAAGTTAGTTTTCCCTTACCCTATTTTATACAGGAGGACATGAAGTATGCAGGGAACAAGCTGTTTACACAATGTCAAACAGTGTGAGGTCAGTCACTGGCAGAGCTGTGTCATAACCCCCAGTCTGCTGCTGAAGCCACTAAGCTCTTAGCAGACACAGTCTTACAGAATCTCCCTGTGGAGCCCAGGAGCTGAGTAGTCTGGGGAGCAGGGTTTTCCTTTTGGTTCTACTGCCTTTCTCAGTCTCAGTTTCCTCATCCGTGATATAGGAATAATGCCTTCCCTATCTATTCCAATAGGGTTTTTATAAGGAAAGCTTTTTTCTTTTTTTTTACAAAGTGCTAAATAAAAGTAAATTATCATCTCTAAACCTTGGACCAATTTTCAATTGCTTAAATGAGGAAGTTGTTTGCTCTGCATAATCCACACCACATATGATTCAGGTAATATATGAAACATGTAAAACATATGATGGTAGTTAAAGAAGGGAGAAAGCTAAAGGGCCATGAGCCCATTTTATTTGTGTAAGCCTGAAGTAGTACCTCCCTCCTAGGGTTGTTGTGGTGATAAAATGGCATAGTACTTGTGAAGTACCTTACGCACCTTAAAGCACTATATAAAGGCTAGGTATTATAATCAAACATCTGAGTATGATCCAAGGAATAGCATTTTTGACTCCTTTTAGGGGCCAAGCTGAGTCTGGCATCAAAAAGACCTGAGTTCAAATCCAGACTCAGACACTTAACTAGCTGTGTGATCCTGGGCAAGTCATATAACCTCTGTTTGCCTCAGTTTCCTCAATTGTAAAATAGAAATAACAATAGCACCTACCTCCCAAAGTTGTTGTGAGGATCAAATGAGATATTTGTAAAAAGCATTTAGCACAGTATCAGGAACATAGTAGGCACAATATAGATTCTGATTTCCAACCCTCCCTCACCAAACAGTAAAGAGTTAATAAACAAGATGAAATAGAGAGGCTAAAACTGAGAAGTAAATTTGACTTCATTGGCTTCACTAAAGCTTCCTAGAGTGAGACCTAGAGATGTCCCTGAACAATGTAAACTCCCTGAGGCCAAGAACTGTTTTCTACTTTATCTCTGTATCCCCAGTTCTCAGCAAAGTACCATGCAATAAATGCTTATTGTGCTGTGAAAGGGCATCCCTTATTCAAAAGAAATAGGACAGGTAAAATTGAGTTAGGGGAAAAGGCAGGATTTTATATTTAGAAGATAAAATCATTGAAGAAAAATATTTTGGTGAAGATGAAGAGGGCTAGAAACAGAGGTGATATTGTCATCAGAATATACTACAGACCACTTGGGCAGAAGGAGGATAAGGAATTTGGGAAACAGGTCAGAAAACTGACCCAGAAGCATGGTACAACAGTGAAGAAAAACTTCAGTTATCTGGTACCTGCTGAAGTTTTCATGCTGTCAAAAGCAGTGCAATTAATAATTTCTTTACTTGCTTTTATGATAATCTTCCTTCAAAAAGTGGAGGAATCAAAAAGGGAAGATTTTATCCTTGTTCTGATTCTCACCTTTCACAGGGAGGTACCAGTTGCTGGGGTGAGAGTGATCAAGAAAGTGATCACTTTCTCCTTCAGTTTTTGGTAAAAAAGAAGAAAGCTGGGAATAGCCTGATACATTCCATAGGTTTTAGGAAGGCAACAAACACTTCAGAGGAAAAACACAAAGAATCTCATGAACTAAAATCCTGTTAAAGAATTCCAAACTAGGGGGATGGTAAGCTCTCAAAAATGAAATTCTGTGGACAAGTCTGATGCAAAAGGGGAGTTGTCTAAAGAGACAGAAAATGCCAACCAACTTAGATTATAAATTGCCATCTACAGGACAGCAAAGTAAGGACAAATAACAGAAGATGGCATGCATGGCATCATCATCATGATTAACATTTACATAGCATTTTAAGGATTGCAAATCACTTCATCCTCACAATGAGTGTCTGACATAGGTGATATCGTATTATATCATACTGTGTTGTTATATTATTAATGAACAACTGCTATTAATATATGCCTATGTACCATATATTATTGACATTAATTATAGGCTATATAATTAATATGTGACTAATTACATATACAAGTGTGTATGTATAACATTTTATATATACAAACACATGTTTTTGTGGATGTATTGTATTATAAGCATTGTCCTGTAAGAACAATGCCAGGAATACTAAATCTCAGGATTTGATTAATCTGAGAGTTTGATAAACAAAGCTAAAGACAACAAAACGGACTGGGACTTTTTAAAAAGTAAAAATAGGGTAAAGAGGAGATTCAAAGAACGGGTTGAGACTGCTGTCTGGAGTGGATAAGATGATGACAAATGGCTACAGAGAGCAGGTGAAACTCGTTTTGCTTCTGTTCTCCTTGCCAAAGGGATTGATTTTGGAACTAGAAAGGACAAATAGGGAGTTAATACCCATAATAATGAATAATGATATGCTCATCCAATTTGCAAATGACATCAACCTGGGAGGGAGCACCAACACTTTGGATTCCAAAGTGAGGGTCCAAAAAGATCCTGACGGGCTATAACACTGGGCAAAATCTAACAAGCTAAATTTTAATAGGGATAAATTCAAAGTCTTACTCTTGACTTAAAAAAAATTACAACCATAAGAGGAGGGAGGCATGACTAGACAATAGCTCACCTGAAAAAGGATCTGAGGATTTTAGTAGTTTACAAAGTTAATGTGAGTGAGCAGCAGGATAAAGCTGAATTCATAGAGGCCCATCATGAAGGAACAAAGGGGTGATAATTCCACTGTGCTGTGCTCTAGTAAGACCACCTCTGAAATGCTGTGCTTAGTTGTGGACATCCCATGTTAGAAAGGACAGTGAAAAGTTGAAAAGTTGTCCTGAGGAGGGAACCTTGAATTCAGACCATATGAAGACCAGGTGAAAGAATTAATAATTTTAACCAAGAGAACACTTTAAGTATGAGGACTGTCACATGGCAAGACATATTTGATCCTAGAAAGAAGAAGTAGGGGCAGTGGGTGGGAGTTGCAAAGGGATAAATCTAGGCTTGATGTCAGTAAAAACAAAATAAAGCAAAAAAAAAAAAAATTTCCTAGCCAGTACAGCTACCCAGATATGGATGGGCTGCCTCAGGAGGTTTCATATGCACTGACTGACTATATTGTAAGTGGAATTCTATTTCAGGTCTTGTACTAGGGATCCACAGAACATCCTCCCAGTTCTGAAATTTTGTGATGCTGTAAGCACTGCCATTCATGTGTTTTAGTCAATGTCCTAGCTATTTCTAGTTATCTCGACTGAGCTGTCACCTTCTTTCATAAGCAGTGAAATGATTTAATGCTGATTTAGTATTTTCAAAGAAAAAGGACAGAACACAAGGGCTCCCCAATGACACATGCCCAGAAGAGGTTGATTTAGAGACTGGTTCTTTCTTTCCTCTCCTTCTTAAATTATGACAAAGAGGCAAACGATTTCCAAATACAGTGCTGTAGTTATGTATACCATTTTCTTGGCTATGCCTACTTCATTTTCCATCAGTTCCTAAGTCTTGCCATGGTTTTCTGTATTAATCATAGTCATGACTACTCATAGCACAATAATCCATTATATTCAGCTAATTAGATTTTGCCCAGTATGATAGTCTGTCAGGATCTTTTTGGATCCTGACTCTAGAATCCAAAGTGTTAGTGGTCCTTCTCAGGCTGACGTCATTTGCAAATTGGACAAGCATGCTATTATTCATAATTATGGTTATTAACCCCCTATTTGTGCCTTCTAGTCCCAAAATCAATCCCTTTGGCAAGAAAAACAGAAGCAAAATGAGTTCTACCTACTCTCTGTTCCCATGTGTCATCAGCTATCACAGCTTATTAGTCACTCCCCAATCTATGGGAATATACTTGGGGCCCAAATCTCTGTGACCACAAGAAAAGGGTAGCTATAAATATCTGGGTTAAATGGAGTCTTTCTTTTTTTACCAATGACCTCCGTGGGGGCCTAGTAGTGGAATCTCTGGGTCAAAGGGTATAGACATTTTAGTCTCTTCATTTGCATATTGCTTTCCAGGGTGGTTGTACTAATTCACAGCTCCACAATCAATGCATTAATGTTCCTGTCTTCCCACACCCAACACTGTGGAACGTTGACTATTTCCATGTTTTGTCATTGTGAAGAAGAAAATAACTTTATAATGACAAGTCTAAAACTCAATCTGTTAAAAGCTATGAATACTACAGTAGTAATGTTTCAAGAACCTGTCATTTTGCTGATGTAGGCAAAACCAACACAGATTGTAATCCATCTGCTAGATATATCCTACTATTGATTTAGCAAATATTTATTATATACTATATATAAAGCACCACACTAGAACTATAGATAACACACACACATACACACACATTTTTAAAAGGTCACTGTGAGTTGCTGAGCCTCTCCATATTTAACTAGGCTGGTCCTCAAATAAACATACAGTCTATTCAATTCTGTATTCCATCTTTTTCCATCTTGTGAGAACCTGTCAGAACTTGTGTGCTAATCATGGCCTTCAAGAATGTAGTCTTTATTTTTCTTCTTTTTTTATTTTTTATAACATGGTTAATAAGGATATATGAAAGAAAATATATATAATCACCTCTGTGCCATGATGGGGCTTTAGAGAAAACTTTAATTTGTTAATAACAGTATCTTCCACTCAAAGAAAAATTCAAGTCTTCCCTGACTGCTCTATATGTACTTAGCTAGGAAAGTTCTAGAAATAAAACAGCAATTGCATCTCTGCTGTAAACACTAAAAAAGTTACCTTGGGGACAGTTTGCAGCCTTGTTGCAGATAGGCACTAAGTGTACCAGTTGCTGCAAGCAACAGACCCAGGTAAGGAGGAGAAGGTTTCATTGGCCGAGAAGAAAATTCAGGATGAAACTGAACAGCAACAAAATAAGGATGATCTGAAATGAACAGTTAGAATACATTTAAGGCTCAAGTAAATGTTAAAACTAAATTAAAGTTTTTACCCTCTAGCAAGGAAACAACCACCATTTTATTTAACATTTTTCTAGGTAGTATTTCAAGTGACGAAACAGCACACAGAACCAAGGAACCAAGTGAAGTTAAGCCAAAAGAACAGAAAGGTAGTAGGATTGTGTTTTCTCATTTTTCAGAAGAACTTTAAGTTTGGCTTCCCACCATTTCCACTGGAGCATCACGGCCTTCAGACCAAGGTCAGATCACTCCTCATACTAAGGAATCACTTGAGCCATTTACTGACACTAAGTTTCTTGATCAGCTCCTAACTTTGGTACAAAATTCAAGTTTATCCAATATGGTGCTAAACCTAATGGGCTTAGCTAGATTCTGACTGACCCTAAGAACATAGCCAGGTGATAGTTGATCTTGTCCCCTCCCTTTCAAGCTCCTTAAGACTTCTTGGACCCAACTCCATTATAGCACTCTGGTTCTATAACCTCTAAACTCTACAATCTAAATGGTGTAGATTCTTCAATTTCCTCATTTAGGGTGAGTACTCTACCATGTGGATCATGATCTATCCATTTCTTCTCATCCTGCGTGATTCTAATTCACAGCATTCCATAGATACTCCACAGAGGAATTTCCCAAAGTAACAGAGTTTCTTCAGTAGGTACCAGTGGAGTCCTCTGTCTATTCTGTTAAGTAGCTTCCACCACTCTCTTATTTATATAGCATGCTTAGTAAATCTTTTTTAAAAGTTTAAAAAAAAAACATTTAGGCTGCTGCGGCTGCCTTCCTCCAGTGGTGGCCGCCATCAGTAGCTCCAGTGCCAGGCCAGGGCTGGGGCCAGGGCCAGGGCTGGCATTGGCAATGGCAGCGGCAGCTCTGCAGCTGCAGGATCCAGGATTTTATTAGTGTGGATTACCTCTCACTAATGAAGATTGCAACTGTTGAATTCCCTAGTAGACTATAGTGTACATGGATTAACTGACACATTTTGTGGGTTTATGGAGCTACCCTTACTTGACCTGATTATACCACCATTTCTAAGAGGAAAAAGTTGCTTGTGACTAAGAGAAGATGCTTCAGACGCAACAGATTCATCCTAGAAATCTGAGAGGATATGTCAGCATCAACAACTTCACAATAACTAGCCCAGAAGTGTCTGGAAAACGTTATACTTACTCAAATTCAACCCTCAGAGGATCACAGAGTGTCAAGTCTGGAAGAAACCTTAAAAGTCTTGTAATCAAAGCCCGATTTCAATTAAGCTACTGTGCTTCTAAACCATACCTGGGTAAAATTTATAGGGTGGTATATTGGTAAGATGAGTATTTGATTCAAAAGACATGGATTTGAATCCTGGTTCTCACATTGACTCTTTGAGCTTATTTTCTCTACCTACCTAAGATGGCAATTTTTGTAAACCTTTAAAATATGTGTACTTTTGCATAGGTAAATATTGATAAATCTTGTTGAACCAAATGGATGAGTAACCTAACCACTCTGTGACTTGGTTTCCTCCTCTGTAAAAGGAGAAAGTTGGACCCAAAGATCTCTAAGGCGTCTCCCAATTCTAACTCCTATGAGCTATTGGAATCCGAGTTTTATATTTGTAATTTTCTTGTGAATTCAAAACTTAAGACTGCTGTTAGCCACCAAAATATTTATAGTACAACTTTTTGTTGTAGCAAAAAACTGGAAACAACATAAAAGCTTGTCAGTTAGGGAATGGCTGAACACATTGTGGTAGGATATGTGAATGTAATGGAATGTTACTGTATTGTAAGAAAGAATGATGATGCAGAGGAGCATTGGAAATTTTTACATGAGCTGATGTAAAACAGGATAAGCAGAACCAGGAAAACAATATATATATATGGACAACCACAATAAAAATGAGAAGCACAACAGCAACAAAAATAACAACAAATCTAAATTAAATGATGCACATAAAACATTAAAAAAAATAAAAATAAAAAATAAAAAACCCTTTATTTCAGTCTTATTATTCTCACAGTTTTTATAACTGTGATGATTGGGCAAGGTATGGTAGCATGGTGGACAGACTATTGGCATTAGAGACAGGAAGACCTAGGTTTAAATCCCATCTCTGACAATTACTAGCTAGATAAGCCTACACAAGTCACCTCACTTCTGAGTCTGTCTCCTCACCTGTAAAATGGAAATGATAATTGTAGTACCTACTTTACAGAACTATTGAAAAGTTCAGATGAGAACATGTATGTAGAACACACTGAAATCTTTACAACACTAAAAGTCAATAATCATTATTATAGGGTTTTATAAAGTTTTTTTTGTCTTTGATGGATTTTTTTTCCTAGAAAGAAACCTGCTTTCCAAGCAGAGAGAGTAAATGTCCTTCTATGAAAGATTTGAGGTAAAATACTATCTTCCTCCATCCCTTCTGTTTCCCCTTTTTTTTAAAAAACTTAATTTTTTGCTAAATTTTAAGTTCTGAACTGTCTCCCTCCCTCCCCACCCCACAATAGAGAAGGCCACCATTTGATAAGACAGATGTGTGTGAATGTGTGTGTGTATATGTATATATATAAAATATATTATGCATATGTATATATATACACACATATGTATATGTATATATATATGTATACACACATACACTATGCAAACTTCTATTTATCAGTTCTTTCTCTGGAGATAGCATCTTCCTTCATTGGTCCTTTGTAGCCGATTTGAGTATTTACAATAGAATAACTTAGTTCTTCACAGTGATTCTTCAAACAATATTGCTGTTACTGTATACAAGGTTCTCTTGGTTCTGTTCATTTCACTCTACATTATTTCATGCAAATCTTTCCATGTTTTTCTAAAATCAACTTGCTCATCATTTCTTACAGCACAGTAGTATTCCATCACAATTCCACTACAACTTGTTTAGCCATTCCCCAATGGATGGGCATTCCTGTTTCCCCCTCTCATCTCCCCATCCCTTCTTGCCCTCCTTCAACTCTCTCACAAATCATCACAGTTATAAAAAGCGGTACACTCCTTGTAGCTAAACTTTAGTATCTTTAAAGAAAGCTTTACTAATCATAACTATAAAACTGGGAGTGGTGGGAACTACTTAAGAGAGTAACCAGAGAGTTTCACTGGTATCCACTAAATGTAAAAAGTCTTAGGAGACCTTGCCCCTAATGTATACTAGCTATACAACCAGGTACAAGTCACTTAACTCCTCAGAGTCCCTAAATGACTCTCTAAATGTATAAATTGTTGAGAAGTTGCCAATTTAGTAGAAGGACATTCAACACTGGGAGCTCCCCACATTGATGAAATCACAGCTCCAGATAGCAAGGATAAAGGAAAGATGGAATCCAAAGTAAAGGTAACCCAGAACTTACAAAGCAGATTCTAACTTTACTTGGGCAACCTAAGAGATCTTTTTTCTTATATGTTACAATCCTTAAATTTCAGCATCTAGTAATGGGTTGTTACATGAAAGAATCAGAAAGTAATAATGTTGTGGGTACTATTTTATGGAATATTAGTGCAATCTGTCTCATCACAGACTGTCTGAATAAATGGACCAGTGTTCTGTTTACTTACAGCAATTTTGGAGACAAATTTATACAATGATTTCCCGATACCATTATGATGAGAAAGGAGAGTAAAGAAAGGAAAGTGTGGTTTTGATGATGTTCCTTTAATCAAAAGGGGGGAAAACAATGTTTTCTGCTTATTTATTTTGAATTGAACAAGGGTTCATATTAGACAATGCCTATTCCTTTTAGCACAATTGCGACATGTGGCAAATGATTTTTATAAAATGCTTAGCCTATGTCTGTGTGGAACAGAAGCTCAAAGACTCCTGGCAATTTTTTCTTTAATGAAAATAAATATCCTTCCTAGTCTACTTTTAAAAAATTTCAGTGTCTCACTGTTGCTCTGAGTTCCTTTCCAATTCAAGTGAAATTTTAAAAACCCCTATAGGTATATACTTTCTGGGGAAAAAAGCAGTAAACTGAGGATGTCAAAATAAAACTGAACCTTTAAGAAAATCTAATACCCCTGCCTCTCTCCCAAGAATGGTAATAGCACTGATCAGTGAACTGCCCTGCAAGATGCAAAACAAGAACTATATCTATTAGCAGCTAAAAAGCAAAGTTCAGCTTCATAATTCTTGTCAAAGCAGTGACCAATCATGAGACCAAAGGGCTGATGGTGAAAGATGTTCCCTATCTCCAAGGAATAGCATTTATAAAGCACCAACTGTATGCCAAGCACAACTGCTAGGCACTAAGGTTCCATCCTGCTGGGAGTTGGAAAGAGAAACCACAGAAGTATAGATGCATAAGTAAAGGAAAGCTGAAGGAAGCAGGGGATAGAAGCAGTTGTAAGGATCAGAAAAGGGAAGAAAGCTTAAGCTGGGTCTTATAGGATGAAAGAGATTTTATGAGGTAGAGGTGAGGAGGGAGTGAATTCCAGGCATAGGGAAAGGCTGATGTAAAGGCATGGAGATGGGATATGGAAGACTGCAGATGAGGGTTGTGTGGGCATAGGGGCAGCTCGCTGGCACAGTGAACAGAAAGCTGGGCCTAAAGCCAGGAAGACCCGAGTTCAAATATGGCTTCCAACACTTACGAGCTGTGTGATCCTGGGTAAGTCACTTTACTGCTCTATGCCTCCCAGCACTGTAGTGCAGACCAAAGGAGATAATTGTAAAGTGCTTACAACTAGTAAGCACTATATAAATGTTAGCTACTGTTAGTTATTATTACCCATTGTAAGGTGCTTAGCCCAGTGCCTGGCACATGGTAAGCACTATTTAAATGTCAGTTATCATGCATGAGAAACAGCTAAGAAAGCCAGTTTGGTTAGACTGCAGAATATGGGATTTGTTGATGTAGTCATTTTCAATTGTGTCCAACTCTTGGTAACCCCATTTGAGGTTTTCTTGGCAAAGACAGTGCAGAGGGTTTGCCATTTCCTTCTCTAGTTCATTTTACAGATAAGGAAACTAAGGCAAAAAGGATTAAGTGACTTGCCCAGGGTGACACAGCTAATAATTTGAAGTCAAATTTGAACTCAGAAAATGAGTCTTTCCTGGCTCTAGGCCTGGCACTCTAACCACTGCACCACCTAGTTGCCCAGAAGGTGGGAAGGGGAGCTCTATAATGAGGCTGAAAAGTAGGGTTGGGGCCATGTTGTAAATAGCTTTACTAAAAGCCCAAAACAGTTTATATCTTATTCTAGAGTCAACAGGAAATCACTGGAGTTCATTGAGGGGGCTGGGGAGTGGTAACACATTAGACCAACACTGTGGGAAAATCATTTTGACAGCTGCATAGAGAATGAATTGGAATAGGAAAAGATTTGAGTCAGGCGGACCAACTGGGAGCAGGCAGGTGGGGAAGAACAAAGGTCGAAGGTGTGTGAGCTGAGAGGTGACCTATACTGAGAGATGTTGAGGAGACAGAAGTGAAGAGATGTGGCAGTGGTTCAGAAACATACAGTGAATGAGAGAGTTGAAGATGGCACCAAAGACACAAGCCTGGGTCACTGGGAGCACGATGGTGCCATCAAAGGTAACAGGGAAGCTTGAAAAAGGGATGCGTGTGCTGTGAGAAGATAATTGATTCTATTTCGGACATGCTGACTTTGATATGCCAGTAGGACACTCCACCTGAATGGTCCAACAGGTAGTTGGTGATAGAGGACTGGCATTCAAAAACAGAGACCACATGTACATGTGTACACATATACCCACATACATGTGTATACAGCATACATATATGTATGTCTATATAGATGTGTGCACACATGTGTGTTTGCCTGTTTCATACATGTGTGCATTTTCTTTATATGTATGTATATGTGTACTGCACATATATGTATATAGATGAATCTTCTGCATACAGATCATAACTAAACCCACAAAGGTTGATGAGTGAAAGTTTAGAAAAGAAAGACAAGGTAGAGAAGTGGGAGACTCTAGGTGCAGAATAAGAAGTACATTTTCAGATAAGGGAAATCTATTGATCTGGACTGTATTTATCTATCTACGAGGGAGGGGGTCTACCTGGGGATAGAAGTCAATAAATGCTTATTGACTGACTGACAAACGTTGTTGATATTTATCCTAAAAGTAAGGCTGAAAAGAACCAGTGTGATGAAGGGGAAAGGGAGCTAGCTTTAGAATCAGGAAGACTTAGGTTCTGCTCACACATGCTGGTTGTGTGGCTCTTAGCAAGTGTGCTTAGTGCTCCCAGTAGCTCTTCAAGAGTAGAAGTTGTAGACCAGTAGGAGAGCTTTTCCTCACCACTGAACTCCCTAGAAAGATGAAATCCCAGGTCAGGACAAACAAAAATATTAATAATAATCATTAGAATTTATATAGTACTTAAAGGTTTGCAAAGCACTTTTCATATATTTGATCCTCAAAGCAACCCTTGTAAGGGTTTATCACAGCTAACAAATAAAACTGACTTAAATCTTCAGAAAAAACTGAATGTTCTATGCAAGGGGTTCTTTTTCAAAGACTCATTTTCTTTATTGTTTAATTTTTTAACATTCTTTTTTTAAGAGTTCCAAATTCTCTCTCTCCCTCCAATCTCTTTCCTACCCCTTGAGAAAGCAAAACGTATGATACCCATTGTGAAGTCATATTTCTGTATTAGCCATGTTTCAAAAAAAAAATGTTAAGAAAATTGAAAAAAATGTTTCAATCTGCACTCAGAGTTCTTCAGTCTCTCTGATGTGGATAGCATTTTTCATCAGGAGTTCTTTGAAATTGTCTTAGATCACTGTCATGATCAGAGAAGCTAAATGTTTCACAGTTGATCATCATTACAATATTGTTTTTACTGTGTACAATGTTGTCCTGGTTCAAGATAGGTTCTTAACCTTTTTTTACATCATGCGCCACCCCTTTGGTGGTCTGGTAAAGCCTACATACTCTTTCTTGAATTAACATTTTAAATGCATAAATTAAAATACTGTACAAAGATTATGAAAGAAACCAGTCATACTGTAATTTTTTCAAAATATATATTTTTTAAAGTGCATGAAAATCAGGTTAAGAACCTGGGTTCTAAGGTACCAATTTAGAAAGGCAGACAACAAATAAGGTAAAAGACAAAATCCATTCAATAAGAAGGGAAGGCTTAGCTCTCACTGAAACATTTTAATATAGAATGTGGTAACAATGTAATCAGAAAAACTGAAAAGGCTAATTGGAATGAGAAAGTATGCTTAGAGAAACTCTAAATATCATGTTTCTCTCATCATAGGACAAGAACATCTGGCAAGCTGGTCTCTCCCTATTAGCAGATGGGAAAGCAGAGCTGATGCAAAGAAGGAAGGAAAGAAAATAAGATTTATTAAGCACCCACTATGTGCCTTTACAAATTTGATTGTACAAATTTGATTTGATCCTCACAGCAACCCTGGGAAGTAGGTGCTATTATTATCCCAATTTTACAGATGAGAAGACTGAGGGAGGCAGAGATTAAATGATTTGCTCAGGGTCATATAGCTAGTAAATATCTGAGGTCAAATTTTAAATCAGATCTTCCAGACTCCAGATGCAGCACTCTATACACTGTGTCACCTAGCTGTTTCTAGGTAGAGAAATTTCAATTTGATCCACAATATTCCCTAAGGAAGTATCAATCAATCAGCCAGTCAATAAACATTTATTAGATCTGTACTACATGCCAGGTACCGTGCTAAGTGCTAGTAAAGAAAGGCAAAAGACAGTCCCTCAAGGAGCTCATAGGGGAGACAACATGCAAACAGCTACACACAAACAAGCTGTATATGCAATAAATTGGGAATAATAGTGGGCAGAGGTATCAGGAAAGGCTTATGGGAGAAGGTGAGATTTTAGTTGGGGCTTGAAGGAAGCCAGGGAAGTCAGTAGACAGAGATGAGGAGGGAAAGCATTCCAGGCATGGGGGGAAGCTAGAAGAAATCCCCAAAGCTGAGAGATGGAATGTCTTGATCATGCAACAGCCAGTAGGTCAGTGTTACTGAATCAAAGAATATGTATTGGAGAATAAGGGGTAAGAAAACTGGAAAGGTAGGAGAAGGCTCAGTTAAGAAGGACTTTGAACATCAGAGGATTTAATGTTTTATTCTAGAGGTAACAGCTTAAACTTTTTAAATTTTCTTACCAAACACAGATATGCCAGCTTTCTTTTAAATATGTTAGACAAATTCATCCAGTCTTTTAAAATAGGGGCACCCACTGAGGAGTGAGGCCTGGGAATTCATTCAGCAAATATGGCATGTCCAATAAAGAACAATTACAGTCTGGCAGCAGAGATCTCAATGAAGAAAAGACTTCCAGACCTTGCAGTACCAGGAGTGGTGAGTTGAATTGACCATATGTGGTCCCTACAGATGTACCTTTGTTCTCTGTGCTTACCCTACCAGTCTTCCCATAAACACTGTATTTGTGGGAGAATACAGCCCAGATTTATGTTTTTACTATGTCACTGTAATGTATTGTATAGGGAACTGGTCTTGCCTTGCCTTGAGTGTTTGTGGCAAATGCTCCCATGAAGGTCAGAAGACACGATACAGGGACACTCTCAAGGTCTCTGGGAAGAACTCTGGAATTGACTGGGTGACATGGGAGACAATGGCAAAGGACCATCCAGCATAGCATGCCAACATCAGAGAAGATGTTGTACTCTATAAGCCAAGAAGAACTGAATGTGAGATGCCCAAGTGTTCACATAGACTATTTGTGCCTGATCTGTGGCAGAACATTCCAAGCTTGTATTGGTCTGATTAGCCACAGTTGGACACACTGTAACTTGATCCTAGCATAGTGATCTTGGTTCTCTTTGAGAATGACAGACAACCAACCAAGGGAATTGGAGTTGGAGTCAGGAAGACATAAGGTTCAAATCCTACCTTAGATGCTTATAAGCTATGTGACCCTCAGTAAGTTGCTTAATCTCTCAGTGTTACAGTCAACATGTTAAAGGCAGAGCCAAGATGATACATTAGGGGCAGTCACACAGCTGAACTCTCCTAACATTCCTCTCCAAACAACTTTAAAACAATGCCTCAAAACATATTTTGGAGCAGTAGAGCCAACAAAAAGAGTGAAATATTTTTCCAGCCTAAAAAAAAACTTAAGAGCTAGGCAGGAGATGTCTGTAACACCAGGGTGGAGGTCTGGTAAAGATCTGCCTAGAGCCCAGATAGGCCAAGATGCCAACAACTGCACTAGCAGTAACTCCATGAGCTCCCAACCCAGACACTGCAAGAGGGTCAGATGACTGATCAGGAGATTAGAGGACCCTTTGCTGGCACTAGATACAGCTGGCACTCACGCAATTCTACTGCCCATAAAGAGATCTAGGTCACAGCTCTGCAGCAGAAAACAGCACAGGTGATCAGCCACAAGGGAGCAGGGGCCCTGGTCATAGTACCAAAGCAAAGAGGAGCATTAGTGTATACAGCTACAGGAGATCAGGGATGCTTCTTCAGTAAAGACCAGAGCCCAGACCAGGAGAGCAATGATCACACTGCCCTGGAAGCACCAAAAGCTGGCAGACTCCCAGAACTAGCTCTGAAAACAAGAGCATAAAAAAAAGCTGAAACTTAGAAGAGAGTGCCTCCCTACTCACAGATGAACAGAACCCAACTTTAACATAAAGTTCAAAGTTGAGAAATAGGCTGCCCATAAAAAGCTACTACAGTGGGAAGATCAAGACAAAAACAACAATGTAAAAACAGCTACAAGCAAAACCTCAAAGAAAAATGCTAATTGGACCCACAAACAATGATGGAGGGGATGAGGGAAAAATAGGTACACTAATGAATTGCTGGTAGAGTAATGAACTGGTCTAACCATGCTGGAAAGGAATTTTGAACTAAGCCCAAAAGGCTTAAAACTTTACATACTATACATACCTTTGACCCAGAAAAACCACTATTAGGCCTGTATCCCAAAAAGATCAAACAAAAAGTTCTTTTTGTGGTGGCAAAGAATTGGAAATTGAGGGGATGTTGTCAACTGAGGAATGATTGAACAAGTTGTGGCATGATTGTGATGAAGTACTATTGTGATGAGGGGAGTGGTTTCAGAGAAACACACAAGACCTCTATGAACTGAGGGAAAATGAAGTGAGAAGAAGCTGGAGATCATCGTGTACAGTAACAGCAATATTAGGATGATGATGAACTGCAAAAGACTCAGCTATTCTGATCAATACAATGACCTAAGACAATTCCAAAGGACTCATGACGAAAAAATGCTATCCACCTTCAGAAAGAGAACTGATGAACTTGGAGTGAAAACTGAAGTATAATTGTCTCACTTTATTTTTCTTGCATTTAAAAAAATATGGCAAATATAGAAATATGCTTTGCAGGATTTCACATGTATAATTGATATCCTATTGCTTGCCTTCTCAGTAGATGGGGGAGAAGAAAGAGAATTTGGAACTCAAAGTTTAAAAATAAAAAAAATGTTAAAAATAAATTAATAATAATCTTTAAAATGTTTCAAGACAGGAGCTAATCTGCACTGGTAGGGAAATTTCCAAGCATTGATGAAAAACAAAAAATTAATTTTTAATTCTGAATTGGAATTGGAAGAGATATCCCATCTGTAACATTTACAAGCTGTAAGACCATGAGTAAGTCATCTAACTTCTTTTAGGATCAGTTTCTTCATCTATAAAATTAAAATGGGGACAATTATACAACTCTAGTATCTTTTGCCAAGAAAATCCCAAATGGGATCATGATGAGTTGGATACAACTGAAATTACACAAATTATACTTGTATTATTTACCAGTCTCCAGCTTGTAAGGACCAAGAGTAATAAAATATGTAAAGCACTTTATAAACTTTAAAGTTCTAATACAAATGTTAGATATTTTTACTAATATTATTCCCTAATCACTTTAACTATTATTTCCAACTAGATTGGGCAAGGGCCAATGTCTTCTATTTCCACTGTATTGTCCATACTGCACTGTGTAATCAACACAGATTGAATTAAAAACTATATAACATTTCAGTCTAAAAGACTTTCTCAGCAATCCCACAGTAATGAGAACTGGTTATGTCATTGAATATGAGTCCGAATACCACAGCAGTGTAATCACCTCATCAAAAACAATCAATGTGTAATTTCTATTTCTTTCCATGTGGCTGTAGAACTTTTACTAAATTTTTAAGACTGTTACACCACTCAGTTACAGAGCATGTGAAATATGTATCATTTTTAAACTAAAATCTAAACCTTTTTTTTCCCACTTAAAACCCAAGGGAACTAAAATTTTGAGGCAAGGACAATACTTTTAGTATAGTGTACTCCAGAGAGTAAGAGGTAGTAGATAATAAAAAAAAAAAAAACAACAGAAAAATATCACTCATTTCAAACCAAATATTCAAGAATGCAACAGAGCAAACATCTCAGATCCTTTGCAGCTTATAGTAAAGCTTTATCAGAAGAGAATTTTTTGGAAATCAGATATGTTTGCGCTAGTTTAATGTACACAAAAAGCTCAGCTTGCCAAGAAAGGATTTGGGGGATGAAAAATGTATGACTGACTTGTCTTTTACTGTGATGAAGGATTTTCAACATTTTCAAACACCTCCTATATGTCATCTGCCATACCAAGCATATGGCCCACACTCACGGGGCCCACACTCCAGGAGTTTCTTACAGAAGATACAGAACCCAAAAAATTACTGCAGGCCCACCTCCCACAAGGCATTCTTTCAGGTGGTATTAAATCAGACATTAAGATGAAATAAAGGCCAAGTCTGACTTTAAATGTTTCTATTACCTTCAAGGATAGAGAGGTAAATCTCAACAGAAATGGGTTTGAGACAACGAGGACTTTGTCAATCCTTCCAGAAGGATAAGTGAATTCTTCAATTGTAGTCTGCAGGGCTTTTCTTTACTTTAAAACTAAAATAATAACCTACTGAGAACTGGTTAAAATTACAGAATTAAGTGAACTGGTGCTTTTATGTTTATGATGCATTTATGATTTTTTTTTTTTACCATACTAGCAATAACAAAAATTAAATGTAAATATGGAAGGTCCAAATGAGTACAGTGCTACAGGGAGTATATTCCAACCATAACCCCAGATTAAAGGAAGGAAAGAAAACCACAAGAATTTCTGAAGAAAGTAGACAAAAAAAAAAAAATGGAGGGATGCACATTCTTCAGATGTCATCCTTTTGTGTATATTACTACCAGTCAATTCATACTTTCTCATTTGAATTACTGTGTGATTAAGAAGAAGCATGAAAGGGACATGGAAGATTCTTGGACAATTAAAACACCAGAATTCAACTCTGGACTCAAAACAATTCTACCCTTTCATTCAAAGGCACTCACAACTCTTCTAGTGTCTCTTCCCTTATGCTAGACTTATTTCCCCAACCCTTAGCAAACACCCACCCTTTCTTACTCCCCCAATCTCAGTGATACTGAGTCGTCTTTCTCTCTACCTCCTACTGCCCAGCCTTTCATTCCTATGTCTCAAGGCTACATATCCCATATCCCACTCTAAACTGTTCATTCCTTCCACTGTGTCCCTCTGGAATTCCTGCTCCGCAAATGACAAATTCCCTTCATCTTAGACCTCTTTTTCTCATGCTCCCTCCATCCTCTGTCACTCACAGAGACCTGGTTTCCCCAGATGATACAGCATTCCTGGCTGGTTTTTTTTTTACATTATTGGTTTTATCTTCTCTCACACTCACTGGTTCCAAGATACATATAGATATAGATATAGATAGATATACACACACATACACATATATGTATATGTGTATGCATGTGTGTATATGCATATATGCATATTGGAGTCAGGAAGATCTAGGTTCAAATCCTACCTTAGATGCTTATAAGCTATGTGACTATATATATAGTATATATGTATATATGTATGAACATTCCCTTTTGCCAGTTTCAGACTCTCCTCCCACCCCCATCACTCATCAATGTCACTTCCCCTTTGAGGTTTTTTGTTGTTCAGTTGTTTTTCAATCATGTCCAATTCTTCATGACCCCACTTGGGGTTTTCTTGGCAAAGATATTGGAGTGGTTTGCCATTTCCTTCTCCCACTCATTTTATAGATAAAGAAACTGAGGTAAATGGGATTAAGCTTTTTACCTAGGGTCACACCACTAGTGAGTGGCTTGAGACCAGATCTGAACTCAGGAAGATGAGTATTCCTGACTCCAGGTCCAGCACTCTATCCACTGCACCACCTAGCTGCATCATCATCATCATCATATAGCACCTACCATGTGTCAGGTACCCTGCTAATCACTTAAATATTACCTCATTTGATCCTCACAACAACCCTGGCAAGTAGGCACTATTATTATCCTCATTCTATAGATGAGGAAATGGAGGCAAAGAGACATTAAATGACTTGCCCAAGGTCACACAGCTAGTGAGTGTCTGAGGCTGAAATTGAACTCAGTCTTCCAGACTCCAGACCCAGCTCTCCATCGCCTGTGCCAACTAGCTGCCTGTGGCTGTCAAAAAAAAATGCTACAAATCAGGGTTTGATTTATTGCTTTGTTCATTGTCTAGACTTTAAAAAGTGATGGAGAAAATGTTAATACTGAAGATTAAATTTAAAAGTGTGTCCTGCCCATGTTCTTTTGCTTTGTTTTTGCCAGAGAGGCAGTTGTTAAATATTTACCAGCATGTCACTGTTCTCTTCCTTTCCAATGAGTTAAGTGCCTGAATCACAAACTCTCTCCCCACCCCAACATCTGCCTTTATACCAAAGAACTTCAACATACAAACACAAAATAACCTCTCAACTCCTGTGAGCCACTCTTCCCTTCAATCTCAGTCACACCCACCTCTGATCTTGTCATCACCTACAACTGTACCCCAAGGCTCTGTCCTAGGCTCTCTTCTAACATCCCCATATGTTCACTCTCTCATTTGGTGACTTTATTAGCGCCTGGGGTCCAATAGCCATTTTTATGAGAGCTTTAAGATGTGCTAAGCACTTTCCAAAAGTTCATCACCACAACCCTGGAAGGAAAGTGCTGCTATTATCCCCATTTTACAGAGAAGGAAACTGAGGTATGCAGGTTAAGTGACTTGTGCTGAGTCACACAGCTATTAAGTGTCTGAGGCTGAATTTGAACTCAGGTCTTCCTGACTCCAGGCCCAGCCCTCTATACCACCGAGAGCCTAGTTACTGTTACAGGAACTAAAGAAGCATGGACAACAACATTTACCTAATTTGTCTACCTATTTTAAACAAGCACACCTTAGTATACAGATAATTTAATAGTTAACTATCTCAATAATAATTAGTCCTTCAAGAGCTATCAAAATCAAGATGAATTAAACCTGTTCTACTTTGCTACACTATAACCACTCTGATTTGATAGCATTACTATCAGATAAAATGACATATATAAAGTGCTTAAAACTTTATAACCCTTCATAAATGTTAGTTATTATTATATAATTCTAAAAATACTAGCTACAGCAATTATTATTTGTTGTTTGGTTGTTTTGGTGGTGTCTGATTCTTCAGGACCCCATTTGGGATTTTCTTGGCAAAGGAAATTCTTGATCAAACACAGAAGACAGATGACGACACTGAAGATCAAATGGATAATTCTGATTACAAAAAAATTGAGAAGCCATGCAATTAGAATTAAAAGGGAAACATTTAACTGAGAGAAAATGTGGCCAGAAAGCATGGAGCGCATGAAGTGCAGTCCAGGATGCGTGGAGTGCAACCCAAAGTGGAAGGGACAGGACCCTGAACAGACTTCAGGGCCACCAGCAGCACCAGTTTCCAGACTACTCAACCCACAAACAGCTTCAAACGTCAGTGGGAGGATTCCTTCACCCAGGAGAGGGGGGCACAATCTGGATCCCTGGCAGCAGTCACTGCAGTGGCAGCTTGCATTTTTGGAACCCCCTTTTCCCCCCACCTAGAGCCCCTGGAGGAATTCAGCTGCTGACCTGAAATCTCAGCTCTGAATGGCAGCCCTGGGAGACCTCCGTTTAAAGCCCCTGAGCAAACTGAGCCATTGATCTGAATCTCAGCCCAGAGTTCCACCCTGACAAAGAATTCAAAAGCCAAGTAACTGGTTGCGAGAACACCCAAAAAAGGGAAAAAGGATAAGACAATAGAAGGCTATTTTCTTGGTCAGCAGGTATTTTCTTCCATCCTTTCAGATGAGAAGGAACAATTTAGGTCTTCAGAGGAAGACCTAAAAGTCAAGGCTTCCGCATCAAAAACCTCCAAAATAAATATACAATGGTCTCAGGCCATGGAAGAGTTCAAAAAGGATTTTGAAAATCAAGTAAAAGAGGGGAAGAGAAATGAGAGCAATACAAGAAAACCATGAAAAGCAAGTCAGCAGCTTCCTAAAGGAGACCCAAAAAAATGCTGAAGAAATTAACACCTTTAAAAATAGACTAACTCAAATGGCAAAAGAGGCCCAAAAAGCCAATGAGGAGAAGAATGCTTTAAAGAGCAGAATTAATCAAATGAAAAAGGAGGTTCAAAAGTTCACTGAAGAAAATAGTTCTTTAAAAATCTGAATGGAGCAGATTGAAGCTAATGACTTTATGAGAAACCAAGAAATTACAAAATAAAGCCAAAAGAATGAAAAAATAGAAGATAATGTGAAATCTCTCATTGGAAAAACAACTGACTTGGAAAATAGATCCAGGAGAGAAAATTTAAAAATTATGGTAGTATCTGAAAGCCATGATTGAAAAAAGAGCCTAGACATCATCTTTCATGAAATTATCAAGGAAAAGTGCCCTGATATTCCAGAACCAGAGGGTAAAATAAATATTGAAAGACTCCACTAATCATCTCCTGAAAGAGATCTAAAAAAGAGAAACTCCTAGCAATATTGTAGCCAAATTCCAGAGTTCCCAGGTCAAGGAGAAAATATTGCAAGCAGCTAGAAAGAAACAATTTGAGTACTGTGGAAATACAATCAGGATAACACAGGATCTGGCAGCTTCTACATTAAGGGACCAAAGGGCTTGGAATAGGATATTCCAAAAGACAAAGGAACTAGGATTAAAACCAAGAATCACCTACCCAGCAAAAGTGAGTATAGTACTTCAGGGGGAAAAATGGTCATTCAATGATATAGAGGACTTTCAAGCATACTTGATGAAAAGACCAGAACTGAAGATAAAATTTGACCTTCAAACACAAGAATCAAGAGAAGCATGAAAAGGTAAACAAGAAAGAGAAATCATAAAGGACTTTCTAAAGTTGAATTGTTTACATTCCTACATGGAAAGAAAATATTTTAACTCTTGAGACTTTTCTCAGTATTTGGGTAGTTGGAGGGATATACATGTATATATATATATATATATATATATGTATATATCGACAGAGAGCACAGGGTGAGTTGAATAAGAAGGGATGATATCTAAAAAACAAAATAAGGGGTAAGAGGGGATTATGTTGGGAGGAGAAAGGGAGAAATGAATGGGGCAAATTATCTCTCATAAAAGAGGCAAGAATAAGCTTATTCAATGGAGGAGAAAAGGGAGGAGGTGAGAGGGAAAAAGTGAAGCTTACTCTCTTCACATTTGGCTTAAAGAGGGAATAACACGCTCACTCAATTTGGTATAAAAATCTATAATACACTACAGGAAAGTAGGGGAGAAGGGGACAAGTGGGATGAGGGAGATGACAGAATGGAGGGCAAATGGGAGAAGGGAGTAATTAGAAGTAAGCACTTATGAGGAGGGACAAGGTCAAAAAGACAGAACAGAAGAAATGGGGGGCAGGATAGGATGGAGGAAAATATAGATAGTCTTACACAACATGACTATTATGGAAGTCTTTTGCAAAACTACACATATATAGCCTATATTGAATTGCTTGCCTTCTCAGCAAGAATGGGTGGGGAAGAAGGAAAGGAGAGAAATTGGAATTCAAAGTATTAGGAATGAATATTGAGAAATGTTTTTGCATACAACTGGGAAATAAGAATACAGGTAATGGGGTATAGAAATCTATCTTGCCCTATAAGAAAAAAGAGAAGATAGGGATAGGGGAAGGGAGGGGTATGATAGAAGGGAGGGCATATGAAGGAAAAGGGGTAATCAGAATGCAAGATGTTATAGGGTGGGGAAGGGGACAGATGGGGAGAAAATTTGGAACTCAAAATTTTATAGAAATGAATGTTGGAAACTAAAAATTAATAAATAAACATTTAAAATTTAAAAAAAAGAAAATGTGTCAAGGTTCTCGTATAAAGATATGATATCCAATTTGCATAAGATATTCATTCAAATATATAAGAACAAGAATCATTCCTTAATACATAAATGGTGTAAAGACATGAACAAGTAATTCTCAACATCAGAAACTACTGAAATTTTATCAGAGGAAATTTTATTAAAGAGGTATTAACATCTGCCTTGCTGATAAAATCTAAGGGTCATAAGACTTTTCCATCTGACTTACAGCTGAAACCTTTGTGATGACAATCAGAACAGGATCTTTTGCTGTTTTTGTTTTAGTATAATTTAGCTGATTGAATCTTGCCTTTATCAATCAAGAAGCTACTTATGGACCTATGGTGCATCACAACTATTGGCTGATGGTGCCACATTGATTAGTGAAAAGGACATGATCCTAGAGAGATGGGCTGAATACTTACATAGTGTTCTCAACAGCCCATTATCAATCAATGCTGAAGCCACTGACAGTTTACCTCAGGTTGAAGTCAATCCCTCCTTAGCTGAACTTTCAACTGAAGAAGAGGTTTTGAGGGCCATTAGGCTCCCTTCATGTGGCAAAGCACATAGTGCTGATTCTATTCCCATTGAGATTTACAAGGTAGGGGGACCATTGCTCATACAAAAACTGACTGAAATTTTCCAGGTTATATGGCAAGAGGAGGTTATCCCCCAGGACTTCAAGAATGCCTCCATTGTCCATTTCTATAAAGGTAAAGGGAATAGATTGTCCTGCAACAATCACAGGGGGTCTCTCTCTTAGTCACTGCTGGCAAGATTCTTGCTAGAGTCCTCCTTAATAGGCTGATCCTTCACCTGGAAGATGGTCATCTACCTGAGAGCCAGTGTGGCTTCAGAAAAGGCTGAGGAACAGTCAATATGGTGTTTGCTGCCTGAAAGCTCCAGGAGAAATGCTAGGAGCAGAACAGAGGTCTGTACACAACATTTGTGGATCTGACCAAGGCTTTTGACACTGTTAGTCATGAGGGCTTATGGAAAATTATGTCAAAATTTGATTGCCCAGAGAAGTTCATCAGCATTGTATGTCAATTTCATGATGGCATGTTTGCCCGGGTTCTGGATAGTGGACAATGTTCTCATGCCTTTATAGTCACCAATGGAGTGAAACAGGGCTGTGTGCTTGTTCTCACACTTTTTAGCATGATGTTTTCAGCCATGCTGTCAAATGCTTTCAATAAGGATGAACATGGCATCAAGGTCAACTACCACACTGATGGTAAGTTCTTCAATTTGAAAAGGCTACAAGCCAAGACCAAAGCAGAGGGAGTACTGGTGCATGACTTTCTGTTTGCAGATGATTGTGCACTCAATGCAGCCTCTGAAGCTGAGATACAACAAAGTATGGATCAATTCTCTGCTGCCTATGCTAATTCTGGCCTAATAATTAACACCAAAAAAACACAGGTGCTCCATCAGCCACCATCACACCATCTGTATGTGGAACCACTGGTTGCAACAAATGGAAAAGTTTTGAATGCTGTGGATAAGTTCACTTACCTTGGTAGTATACTTTCCAGGAATGTACACATTAACAATGAGGCTGATATATGCATTGCCAAAGCTAGCTCAGTGTTTGAGAGGCTCCAAAGAAAAGTTTGGGAGAGAAGAGGTATTAGACTGACTACCAAACTGAAGGTCTACAGAGCCATTATGCTCTGACCTCATTGTTGTATGCCTGTGAAACATGGACAGTCTACCAGTGCCATGCCAGGAAACTGAATTGTTTCCATCTGAACTGTCTTAGAAGATTCTAAAGATCACCTGATAAGGTACCAGACACTGAGATCCTTGCTTAAACTAAACTGCCAAGCATTCAAACTATGCTTCAGAGAGCATAACTCCAATGGGCTGGCCACACTGTTCGAATACAAAATGTATACTTGCCAAAAAGACTATTTTATGGAGAACTCACATGGACAGGTGATCACATGGTGGTCAGAAGACATGATACAAGGACACTCTGAAGGTCTCTCTCAAGAATTTTGGATTTGATTGTGCAACATGGGAGACACTGGCACAGGACCACTCAGCATGGCATGCCCATATCAGAAAGGGTGCTGTGCTCTATGAGCAAAGCAGAATTGAAACAGCACAAAGGAAACATAGGATACACAAATTTAGAGTGTCCACTCCAAATGTTCACACAGATAATCTGTGCCCAGTCTGTGGTAGAGCATTCTGAGTTCATATTGGTCTGATCAGTCACAATCGTACATACTGAAACTTCACTTTATCACGGTGATGTCATTTTGGGCCTCTTCGAGAATAAAGGACAACAACCATCAATAACCACCACCACCACAAGAAGTAAAGCACTGAGAGAAGAGTTTCTTTAACTAGAAACAGTGTATGTATTTGTATTGTTAATTATTTTAATATGATTAAAGATCTTTCCCACCCACTGATGGGCCTGCCCATTGTGGGAAGCTTGATTAGGGGAGCTGTTTTGCAGGAGGGTCCCAAGTACCTTTTGCTTTTTCTATTGAGGCACTGGGTCAAAGGGTTGTGATGCCCTATGGCTCTAAAAAAGGTATAAATACTCTGAGTTGAGTTTTTACTTTGGGACTTAGTTTTTGCAAGAAGGTTTGAGTGCCAGATGAGGACTCTGGGAAGCTGCTAAGGAGAACCCAGATGGCTTTGAGAACCCAGATGTCATGCTTCTCTCTCTGGTAATTACGGTCAGACAGCTGTACCTGTCTGTTAAATTATGGTCAGGCAGAGGAAGCCATGTCTGTTGATTACTTTGGAGCTTATGGACTGGAAGTGTTTGCTTGGCCAGATGAGGACTCTGGGAAACCACTAAGGAGCCCCCCGACCTTGAGAATCCAGCTGTACTCTGGTAACAGTGGTCAGACAGTTGGGGTCCAAATGTCTGTTGAATCCAGGCAGAGGAAGTCATATCTTTTGATCTTTTGATTTTTCTGTATTTTCTTTGAAACTCAGCATGCTGACTCCCTGAACTAACTGAATGATATATGTGCTTGTTTAAAGGAATGAAACATGTGCTTCATTAAAGTGATTATTAACTCCTTGAAAGTTGTTTTCCTTTTATGAATGCAGAACCAAGAACCTGTGATAGGTGCGGTGCTTACTGATGCAACCTTCCATATGTGTTGTCTCTCCCATTGAAATGTGAGCTTCTTGAGAACAGGGAGCTTTGTCTCACTTTTCTAACTGTATACCCAACATTTAGCACAGTGCCTTGTACATAGTAAGCACTTAAATGTTTTATTTCATCATTCATTCTCAAAAGAAAAAAGCAAACTATCAACAACTATATTTTAAAATGCTCCAAACTATTAATAATAATAGAAATGTAAACTAAAATAACTGCTATTCTACCTGACACTCATCAAATTGGCAAAGATGCTAAAAAAGAAAAATGACAATTGCTGAATGGGCTGTGTGGGAAGAGAGGCATGCTAAGGCATTGTTGGTGAAGTTGAGGATTGTTTTAACCATTTGGGAAGGTAATTTGGTACTATATCCCAAAAATCACTGAACTATGCATATCCTTTGATCCAGTATTACCACTACTAGGCATATATCCTAAAAAAGACCCAATAAAGAGGAAAAGGACCTAGATATACCAAACCATTTTTAAAAACATTCTGTTTTTAACAAAGAGCAGGAAACAAAGTAGACGTCCATCAATTATGGAAAGGCTGAAAAATTATGGTAGATGAATGTAATAGAAATGCATAAGTGCATAAAACATAATGAAAGGGATGGTTTTCAGAGAAACCTGGTAAGATTAGTATGAAATGCAGAGAACTGTGATGTGAAGGGAAGACAGGGAACTATTTACACAATTACTACAACACATAAAGGAAAACAATTTTGAAATACTAAAGAACCCTAATGAATACAAATACACAGCACCAATAAGTTAATGATGAAGCTTGTTTCTCACATCTATACACATATGTATCTGTATGTGTGTGTGTGTGTGTGTGTGTGTGTGTGTGCATAGGTGGAGAAGTGATGGACAAAAAGCACAAATAAGACATACATTTTCCAGACCTGATACAACACAAATACTTATTTGTTTCAAGGAAGGGTTTTAAATTTGGGGTGGAAGAGGGAAGAGTGAGAGTATATTTTAAAAAATGAAAGAGAATCAATAAAACATTTAAAAAATACACAGAAAGAGAGAAGGAAATTCAGGAAACACAAAGGGCAGTGTTGGTACAACTCCATTAAATTTAATACGGATTTTTAAATTCAAGTTATACAAAATAAATATGGAGTCTGATAAACAATCCTGTTTTCTGACTTTCATTATAGATGGAAATGTTTGTATATGTTGCTGATTACCTAATAAAAAATTTTAAAAGAATAAAACCAATTTTTATACAATAGAAAAAAAAATCTCCACAAACCTTTCCCATTCTCAAACTTTCCTAATTCTGTCAAGGACATCACCATCCTGTCACTCTCCAAGGTTCATAACTTTGACTTTATCTTTGAATTCTCACTCTCCTACCACCCCACACATACAATCAGTTGCCAAATCTTACCTCCACAACAACTTCTCTTGCCCCTTCTCTCTACTCAGAGTTACCACCTTAGTTCAGGACTTAGTCATTTCCCTACTACAATGACCTCCTAACTGATCTCCCTACTCCCATTTCAACTCCCCTCCCTAAGATTCCCCCTAATCCAATCTTCTACATAGATGCCAAAATGATCTTCCCAAAGCAATGAACCTGAACACGACTCCCCTATTCAAACTCTAGTAGCTCCATATCACCCTTTGGTCTTTTTTTTTTTAAGGCAGCTGGGATTATTAAGTGACTTGTCCAGAGTCACACAGGTAGCGTCTCAAGCCAGACTTGAACTCAGGTCCTCCTGACTCCAGGGCCGGTGCTGTATCTACTGTGTCACCAAGCTGCTCCCACCTCATACTGCCCTTTGGGTAAAATATAAGCTCCTCTTTTTGACTTTTAAAAACAACTTGGCCCCAACCTCTTTTTTTCTTAGCCTCACTATATCTTATATATTACTCCCTTTCCTATACTCTATGGTCTAGCAAAATTGGATTTCTTTGCTTTTCATCTCTTGACCCTACAGCTGCCATCCCTCTGCCTTTACATTGGCTTCTGCCAGGCATGGAAATGCTCTCTTCACCTGTGCCTCATAGGATCTCTCACTTACTTCAAGACTCAGCTCAAGAATAACCTTCTACACAAAGCCCAATCCTCAGCTCTGGTGCCCTTTCTCCTTAATACCCTGTACTTAAACGTATTTACTTAGCATTTGTTCTACATATACAATGACTTCACCAATAGAATGTTAGCTCCTTAAATGCAGGGATTATTGCATTTCTGTATTTCTTTACATGGTGCTTATCACCTGGTAGCAGGTACCAACTCAGAATATGGAAGAAATATCACTAAACTATTGATAGCCTTTCACCCAGCAAAACCCCGCTTAATAATTGAGATTTTACAGATAACAAAATATTCACATTACCACCCTTCCCTTTAGATAGACAAAAACTGGAAGCAAAATAGGAGTCTGTCAATAAGGAAATAGCTTAACAAATGTTAGAATATGGATTTAACGAAATATTCTTGTATCATAAGAGAATAGAAACATAAATAATTCAGGGAAATACGGAAAGAACTGTATAAAGTGATATAAAGTAAAGATAGCAGAACCAAAAGACTAAGGACTAAAAACAATAAAGTAAATGATAACAACATTAAAAAAAAAGAATTGATCTCAGAGCAACTACAATAAATCATCTCAATCTTGAGGAACTAGGAAGAAAACACACTTTGCTCCTCAGTAGATAGGTGGAACACTGTATAAATATATACATATACATATACATACTTATATACTCATGTATACGATGTCAGCCATGTGGCTGTGTCTCTTTTTCTTTTTTACAAGAAAAAGCTCAATGGGTCTATGTGGAAGGTAAGGGAGGATAGAGGATGAAGGGTGTATAATAAAAGAGAAATGAGCATGATATAAAAACATAAGACCATAGCAAAAGTTTTTTGAGGTAGGAGGTGGGGGGAGAGAGAGGGGAAAGGGAAAGAGAGGAAAGAAAGAAGAGAGAAGGAGGGGAAAACAAAAGAAGGGAGAAAGATAGACACACAGAGAGATATATGGACATTTCAAAGCTTACCAAGACTACTTACTTGCCAACTCAATGATCTCCATTCTTTCTCCTTCAACATCCCGACCTACAAATTTTAAACCTTTCTCTTCAAATTGCTGGATTAATTCTGGGTTAACCTGGGGGGACAAAAAAGGAACTCAAATGACTTGAGTAGCATGACAGCATCGTGGCTGTATCTAGATGTTTCATTCTAGCTAGAAAACTAAAATAATGTCATCTCCCTCAAGCATCTACTGAAATGACACATCCTACACTGATATGTACTTAGCTCTTATTAGACAGCATAATCATGAGCATAATCAGATTCCCCTGTGGTGCCATGTTTCCCCCTCAAAAAGAAGAAAGCCTGTGAAGTTAAAAGTCAACATGTTATAAATAGAAAAATGCCTGGATTTATTGATCTCTGCTCAAATCCCGGTTTTGCTGTTATCTGGGGGCAAATCACTTTACCTCTTTCTGTTTTCCATCTTTAAAATAAGAGGATTTTGAATAAAGGACCTTTAAGGTCCTTTCTGGCTCTAAATCACATGACCTCATCAAGGTAGGGGACTAAGGATAGAAAACTGTGTCACAGTGTTTACATAGAAGGTAAAAGTACAGGTATACTGAACTCAGAAATAGTCTATATACTAATGTCAACAGGTTATGTACATATTTACAAAACACACACACACGGTCTTCTAGAATTTATTTCTGGTAAAAAGTAGGAGGAAGGGAATTGTCCCAACCTCTAAACTCTTTTACTCTCAACTCAAAGGCAAAAGCAGACAGTCTGTTTCTTCTTCACCATTATCATCATCATCATAACCAATCACATTAATTACATTATTAAATACAATGATGTATTACTTTATAATGTATTATTATGTTATACATATTGTGTATAAATAATAATTGTTTTTAAAATAAACATTTACTAAGTACCTACCATGTGCCAGGCAGTATTCTAAGCATTAGGAATACAAAGAAAGGCAAAAGATAGCCCCTCACAGTCTAATGGAGGAGACAACATGAAAATAACTATAAACACACAAGCTATAAACAGGATAAATTCGAAATAACCAACCACAGGAAGGTATTATGAGTAAGAGGAATCAGGAAAGGCTTCCTGTGGATAGTGGGATTTTAACTGAGACTTGAAGTAAGCCAGGGAAGTCAGAAGGTAGAGCTGCAGAAGGAGAGAAGTCCAGGCAAGGGAACAGCCTGAGAAAATACCTAGAGATTGGAGACCAAGTACCTTGTTGTAGAAAGAGCAAGGAGGACAGCTTCACTGGAGCAGAGGACATGGGGAGATGTAAGGCCTAAGAAGACTGGAAAGGCAGAGGGTATCAGGCTTGAATGCCACACAGGGAGTTTTATATTAGATCTTGGAAGTAACAAGAAATCACTGGAGTTTACTGAATAGGAAGGAGAGTGACACATATGGTAAGACCTATGCTTTAGAAAGATCACTTAAGGGCAGCTGGATCTAGGCACAGTGGGTATAACCCTTGAGTCTAGCCTCAGACACTTGTTAGGTGTGACTCTGGGCAAGTCACTTAACCCTGATTATCTGCCAAAAGACTCTTCTAAAGAAAAGTCTCTTAGTTAGAGGATGGACCAAAGTGAGACTTGCAGTAGGCTGACTGATCAGCAGGCTATACTGCAACAGCCCAAGTGTGAGGTGATGAGGTCCTAATGGAATGGGTAGCAACGTCAGAGGAGAGAAGGGGAAGGTATAAAGGTAAAATAAACACGACTTAGCAAGGGATTTGGCTATGGGAGAGGTGAGAGAGAATGAGGAGTCAAGGATGATACTTAAGCTGTAATCCTAGGCAATTCAAAGAATGGTGGTATACTCTACAGTAATAAGGAAGTTTGGAAATGGGGAGGTTTAGGGGGGAAAGATAATGAGAAATTTTGGAAATGTTGGGTTTAAGACATCTATAAGCCAACCAGTTCAAGATGTCAATAGATAATTGGAGATGACAGACTAAAGGTCAACCAAGGTTAAGGCTAAATAAGTAGATTTGAGAATCATTAGCATAAAACGACCTCTGAATTCAGAAAAGGTGATGAGATCACCAAGTAAAACAGTATAAAGTAAAAAGATAGGGGGGTCAGAACAGCACCTTGTGAGATACGCAAGGTTAAGTTAATGGGCATAAGGTGGCTAATGATCCAGGAAAAGACTGAGAAGGAGTAATCAGAGAGGTAGGAAGGAAAATCAGAAGAGAATATGACATTCCCTCAAATAGTGGACTCCTTTACTTAGCAAAAAAAAAAAAATCACTTTCTTCCCTGAGTTTCTAGGGGCCAGTTTTGAGGTTCTTGGACACAGCTAAAGCAAGCACCCACTTTACATGAGCAATCAGGATCAATAATGCCTTACCTCATAGCGATGTCTGTGTCGTTCTTCTACACAACCAACATCCCCATAGAGTCTCCCTGAACAAAGAGAAGATTAATATATAGGAGCCAGTATGATACAGTGAGAAAAAAAAAAACACTATGAAAAAAAGCAAAAACAGAACTAGGTTGAGATCCACCTAAGATGTGCACTACCTGTGTGTCCTTATGAAAGTCACTTATTTTAATTTGGCCTCATAATAGTTCATCTGTAAAATCACGGGGTTGGACTAAATGGCTGGCCTGTACAGTCCCTTCTAATTCTAGCTCAATGATCCTGACATAGGAAAAAAAAAACGCAACCTTCCTACCTACGCACTAAAAAGAGTGGAGAAGATGATACCAGACAGACAAAATGATACCATGATACTTTTCTACATCTCCTTTCTAAAACCAGGACTATCCTAACATAGTTGCAGAGTAAAATAACACTAGACTTTGGAGTCAAAAGGCCTGGATTTAAGTTCTGACTCGATTACATAGTAGTTGCAACCTCTACAGGCCTCACTTCTCTTATCAGCAAAACAGATGTGTGTTAACAGTGAGTGTTAACAGAATTACAAAATTGAAAAGGCCTCCAGAGGCCATCTAAGCCTGGATTCAGTGACCTATCAAGTGATTTCCAGCTCTAAACCTTGTGAGCCCTTCCACAGCTAGGTGGCACAGTGGATAGAGTGCCAGGCTTGGAATTAGGAAGACTCCTCTTCTTGGGTTCAAATCCAGCCTCAGACACTTATAAGCTATGTGACCCTGGACAAGTCACTTAACCCTGTTGGCCTCAGTTTCCTCATCTGTTAAAATGAATTGGAGAATTTAATAGGAATGTATGTGTAGAACCTATATAACTTTGCATGCTGTCTCAGAGAGGGAATGGGGAGGGAGGGGGAAAGGAGGGAAAAAAAATCTAAGATATATGGAAGTGATTGTAGAACAATAAAAACAAAATAATTTAATTTAAAAAAATAAAAATAAACAAAAAAAAGAATTTAAGGAAAGCCCTCAGTAATTTTAGCAAGCAATGAAGGATCTATGAGAAACTGTGAGAATCAAATATAGGAACTTAAAAGCAAATAACTTCAGAACATAGACATATCAATATTTAAAGATTTTTAAAAGTATCATTTTAATGAGAACAAACAGGGCTTGGTATCATTAATAAATAAAATACATTGAAAAAAATTAAAATAAAATGAGTTGGAGAAGAAAATGGCAAATCACTCCAGTACGTTTGCCAAGAAAACCCCAAACAGGGTCACAAAGAGTCAGACACAAACTGAAAAATAACTCAAAATGACATCACTGGCAACTAGTGAAAGGAGATGATCACGAACATCCCTACTGGTTCTAAATCATTTGACCTCTAACCAACCTCCCAGCAGAATGACTTCTGAACCTTAGTTACATTATCCCCCATTCAAAGTTACTGCAAGGAAGCAATTTGTAAAACTCACACAAATGTCATGTAAATGTAAGTTATTTACTATAATTCCCAAACTAGATAATTTACATAAAGCACTTTGAACTGTAAAGCATGATAGAAGTGTAAGTCATTATTCTGTAGCAGAGAATAAACACTCTTAAAATCCTGAAGAACTTCCTGATGAGAAACTCACTCTACTTAATAAGGAGAATAACATACGCCAAACTCCAGGAGGGAGGCACTCTTCAGAGATACGACAGGAAGAGCAGTCTAGGGAATCACATACACACTGCAATACCTTAACAGTGTTTCATGCTTTTAAAAAAAAGTGTGGCTGATAGCTCAGAAACATACGGAACCATATAGATTTCATTCTACCCATCTGCCTACGGTATTTATCACTATATACAGAAAATTATTCTGGACACTGGGGAGCAATAAAAAAGAATTTAAAAAGATGTGATCTCATTGCTACACTGATTTCTTTACTTTATGGGATGTTTTTAAGGGTAAAATTGCATATGCACCAGAGATTAAGAGTACAGAGTAAGTCTGGGGTTCATTTAGGAAAGTAAATGTCATAAAAATATCACAGAAAGATTACAGTGACTCAGCAGCCTGTAAAACATACCCAAAGTAGCTAGAATATGACAGAATTTATGTACAAACACATACACACACAGAGATTTTGCTAGGTTTAACCCATATCATCTGGGCTCTTCTGATTTCCTTCAAGATTCAACTCAAGCAACACCCTCTGCCAGAGATCTTTCCTCAGCTGTTAGCACATACCCTAGCATCTCAGGTGACCTTGTGTCATTTTGTGTATATCTGTATATCCATATTTATGTACATATGTACCGTATTAAGATAGACTCTTTCTTATATGAAATGATGCAAAACTGAGAGTAAGGAGAACACTGTACTCAGTAATAGCAATATTGTAAGAACAATCCATTGTGAAAGACAACTACTCTGATCAAGACCACATTTCTAAGACAATTGCAAAGGACCCAGAAGGAAAGAAATGCTGTACACCTCCAAAGAGAGAATGGATGAATTCTGAGTACAGATTAAAGCATGTTTTTTTCCCTTTATCTATTTTTTCTTGCTTCTGGGAGGTACTATGGCTAACATGGAAATATGTTTTACAAGATCTCACATGTATAAGAGGTATCAAATTGCTTGCCTTCTCAATAGGAGGGAGAGGGACTGGAGGGAGAGAATTTGGAACTCAAAAAAATTTAAATGAATATTTAAAATGAATGAATGACTAAACAAACAAACAAAAAGGTAAAGAGAACAGGGACTATTGAGCATTTGTCTTTATCTCCCCAGCACTGATTTCACAACCTAGCAAAGAGTAGGCACTTAATAAATGTTTCTTGATTGACTGATTCTCTCCACAACACAACCACCTCATGACTTAATAGGCTGTGTTTTTGGCCAGAGAGCTATAGTTGTTGCTGTTGAGTTCCTTCAGTCTTGTCCAACTCTTCAAGACCCTATTTTGGGGTTTTATTGACAAAGATACTGGAATAGCTTGCCATTTCCTTCTCCAGCTCATTTTTACACATCAAGAGAATGAGGCAAAGAGAGTTAAGTGACTTGCCCAGGGTCACACAGCTAGTAAGTGTCTAAGGCCAGATTTGAACTCATGGAGATGATTCATTCTATCCACTGGGCCACATAGCTGACACAGAGCTGATATGACCAAAATAAGTCACCATACCATTGGCCAAGCCCACCATAATAAACATCTCTGAACTTAGTAAAGTTGACCTTTGAATAATAGATATTCAGTTTACTGCTAAGCCCAGACTCAAGTTTGTTAATGCTCACATTCCATTGCCATAACCTTTAAGAAACACAACGAAGTATAGAAGGAAGGTTTTAGTGAAAATATTCTTATCTTCTTACTCAAAATCCTATCTAAACTTCACCTCATAGCTCTGTCATGAAAATGACTATTCCAGCTCACTGACCTTTTCCTACTAGCATCCATAGTGCACACCTAACAATACAAATAATGACACCACCAACAATTCCCACTACCATTTAGAGTTACAAAGGTTTTTCTCAGGGAGGGAGGTAGACTATCCCAAGAAGGTAGAGAGAATAAAAGCTAAATAGCATGCTGTAGTATTCTTTAACTGCTTCAAGTCAGTCAATCTTAGTTCCCTCAATTAAATCATAAGCTTCTAAAGGGAATCTTTTCTGTCTTGCTATGCTAGGCATATATATCAGGGGAAGTGATTACTGCCATGCCTCTTCTTTCAAGGTCCAAAACATCAAACTTTTCTCCAAAGGAGTCAGATCCCATACTAACCAAATGCTATTTGGGGGGGGGAGGGGGGGCCAAGAAAAGATCCTAGACAATCTTCATATTTTTTTAAATAACTGCACTTAAATTAAATTTACAATGATGCTTCTATTGGGAGGTGGATAGTTGCATAGACCAAGAAGTCATGAACTTAACAGGTCGGAAAAGCATATACTCATTTTGCTTAGCAGGTTCTATTTTCTTTTAAAGACAGCAAAAATCTATCAGTGCTTTAGACAAACTTATTTCACCTACCAGATTTCCACACCTTTTGGATTTAACCATATGTAAATAAAACTTGGGCTCTTAAATTTTTTTTTAAGATAGCAAAAATCTATTAGTACTTCAGACAAAACTGCTTTACTTTATAGATTTCTATGCTAAACACATGTAAATAAAACGTAGATTCTTCTCACTGTTAAGAAGAGTTAATTTCTAAACAAATGGTATTCTGTGAGAGTTAACTTTTGCATGACTTCATTTGTCTCTTCCTTCATGATTTCTATTCAAAAGGTATTCTATGCGTTCTTAATAATCCTTTATCTTGTGTCCTGAGCCAACCATAACATAAGCTGTAAAATACCCCACCCTTTCAAAAATTCATAACAGTATTCATCAGCAACTTAGTCATGAGAGAGTTTTCTGACTCCTACTTCATCCCTTTGCAGAAATGAAAGGTCCACCAATGTTGTCTATTACACATATTTTCAGATTTTTTCACTAATTGATCAGATAAGCTGATTTTTTCCTCATTTTTTCATCTTTAAAAGACATTATTCATAGACAGAAGGTACTGATATAAGTTGACTTTGATGGGATGATATAAATAAAATTAAGGGGTGACAAAAGATTGCACTGGGAGATGAGAGAAGGGAGAGGCAGAATGGGGTAAATTTCATCACATGAAAAGACACAAAAGACCTATTACAGTGGAGGGAAAGAAGGGAGTGAGCATCTCTTCAGATTTGGCTCAAAAAGGAATAACATAACACATTCAGTTGGGTATAGAAATCTAACTTAGTCCATAGGTTAGTAGCAGGTGAGGGGAATAAGAAGGGAAGGGCTGACAAAAAGGAAGGCAGACTGAGGGAGGAAGTGAGTAGAAGCAAAATACTGGTGAGGAGGGACAGAGTGAAAGGAAAGGGGTGAGGAATAAATGGGAAAAATAGGATGGAGGGAAATAACACAATTAGTAATAATCATAACTCTAATGTAAACGCAATGAACTCACTCATATAACAGAGGCAGATAGCAGAGTGGATTAAAAACCAGAATCCTACAATATGGTGTTTACAAGAAACATATTTGAAGCAGAGAAATACACATAGAATAAGGATAAAAGGCAGGAGCAGAATATATTATGCCTCAGTTGAAGTTAAAAAAAAAAGTAGGGGTAGCAATTCTGATCTCAGACAAAGCAAAAATAAAAATAGATCTAATCAAAAGACATAAGGAAGGAAATTACATCTTGCTAAAAGGTACCATAGACAATGAAGTAATAGCAATACTAAAAATATATGTACCAAATTTCTAAAAAATACTATTTGTTATATGAGATAACTCTCTCTGAGAAGGAAGAGATAATAAGGGAAGCTATGATAATGTAAAAAATACAATACAGCAATAAAAACTTTTTTTAAAAAAGAGAAAAAGTGAACTGTCAAGCACTAAGAGGTTAGGTGACTTGTCCATGGTCATACTGAAAGTATATCTTAGAGAAAAGACTTGAATCCAGACCTTTCTGACTCTTAAGAGAAGCCTACCAGTCACTATCCTGTGCTATTTCTCAGGTACACACAGACACACACACAGACACACACACACAGACACACACACACACACACACACACAAAACATTCTTATTGTCCATTAAATAACAAGTCTGGTATGCTTATGAATTCATGCATTAACTTCACAGCCCACAGGTTGGGAAACACTCATTCAGTTCAAAGAACTTACAATGTGGCTGGGAGAAACAAGAATGATAAGCAGTAAAAAGAGAAATGCCTCTGGAGTCAGAGAACCTGGTTCAAATCCTGGCTTCATTGATGTTTACTTCCTCAGTTACCTTGGACAAATCACTTACCCTCACTTTCCTCATATGTAAGATACAGGAGGTGGATGAGATTGGTCTCTGAAGTCCCTCCCAATCTGAGTCTATTATCTATAATTGAGTGTGGTATAAAACCTATGGGAATTCAGAGAACGCAGAGACAAGTGAGCTTTAGGGGAATCAGGGGAAGCTTCCTAGAAAAGATGAAACTTGAGCTGGGACTTGACAAAAAACTGGAATAGAAATTAAATAAAGAGAAGAGGAGCCAGAAGCCCAGAAAGAGGATCTCAGTAAACGTATAACAATATAATCAGTGGTATAGTAGTATCTTTTGAGATAATAAAGGAACCTGTGATAACTTACTCAAAATAGAGTCTTCTGTTTTGAAAACTGTTGTTCTTTTTCCCAGCCGCATTGTTCCTCCCATTTCGCCAGGGTGATGCTCAGGCATATCAATCACCTTAAGGGAAAAAATATTTAATTGTGGTTCATAAAGAAATTTTTAAAAGAAAATTATATAACACTTCCCAAATAAAAAGTTTTCAAATTTTACCAATATAATACATAAAAATTTTAAAATAATAAGCAACAACTTTTTCTATGGTTCGTCACACATGCATCCATTTCCCTCTGAATACACGTACCTTTATTAACACAGCCATTAGAACAATGACCACCTGTTTCTTCTTTCACAACATGATTAATACGGAAATGTGTTTTACATGATTACATATATATAACCCACATCAAATTGCTTACTATCTTACGGAGGAGGAAGGGAAAAAAGAGAGGTAAAAAATTTAGAATTTAAAAAAAAAATGTTATGGAAGGAAGACACTATCTACATTCAGAGAAAGAACTGATAAATAGAACATAAACTGATAAATAAAAGTATGTATAGAATGATTTTACACACACACACACACACACACACACACACACACACATTTTTGTCTAATGGTAGCCATCTCAAGGAGGAGAAGATATTTACATGATTATTATATCTTTAAAAGAAATAGCAAGGTGTACATAATAAATTTAAGCAATCATGGTCTTTTAAATTACATTATGTTATGGAAATGCTTTAGTCCAAAAATCAAAAATAAAATAAGTTTTTAAAAAATTTTTAATGAATGTTAAAAACTGTATGTTAAAAATGTTAAAAAATGTTAAAAACATGTAATTGGAAAAAATAAAATATTATTTTTAAAAAAAGGATGACCATTCATGACTCCAGAGAACCAATGATGAAAATTACCTCCCACCAACTAACAGAGAGAGAGAGAGAAGGATCAAATATGCAAAATGAGACATACATTTTGGACACGCCAATGAGGGCATTTGTTTTATTTAATGATGTATATTTGTTACAAAAGTAATGTTCTTTTTCATCTTTCAGTGGGAAAGGAGGAAGAGAGTGACAGAAGGAAAATGTTTGATAATTTAAAATTTTTTTATTTAATTTTAAAACAGCCATAGTGTGTATACATAGTTTTCTTAGCTCTACTTCTTCGCTTGAGATGAATTTCTTTCTATATTTCTTACAATCTTCAAATGAAATGACTTTAACTATAATATGATCATAATCAATGAAAATAATAACTTCCCAAATTTCTTTTTTCAAGGATCCATAGTTTCATCGCTACGGGCACAATTTCCATTAACAATGACCATAATTTTTCTATCACTTAGTGGATGCTCATTGAAAGCGCTATGGCCAAAACATATTTCATCTTCTAACTTGATCCTGAGCCTCTATAAACTTTACTAGTCCAGTTTTTGGACAAAAGATATGTAGTTCCTCACTAGATCTATACGTATTAGGACCTCACAAGAGCTTCAGCATTGCTGGTATGTAACTTTTAAGAACCTAGGTTCTCGGATAGAATGTTTTGTACACTCTCAAACATGCTCTGGACATCCCAGGTTTTGTTTGTTTTTCTTTGTCACAAGGAAGGGAAGAGTGTAAAATGACTGTGATATTATGACAAAAGGCATCAATAAAACATTTTTTTTAAATGAGCTTTAGTTAGCCTCTATAAGAACACATCATCAGAAAAGGACTTTTATGAAGGTTGTTCTATTTACCATGTGATAAAAGTTAACTAGCAAATGTTATTTTGAGATTTTTCAGGCAGTAAAATCTGTCCCATGTCTTCCTATATTCTACTGCTCAATCTTCCCTTCATATCTGCAGTAAAAACACAACAGTCAACTTGATGTCAGAGGAATTAGTTTAGAATTCTGTCTTCGCCACTACTACTTGTGTAACCCTGACCTCTCAGGGCCTTGGTTAAAGGAGGGTATTGGACTAGAATAAGAAGTGTTGACCTCTAGGGGAACAAATTAAAATGTAATTGGGAAATGGTTAACAAAATAAATAAAAATGTAATGTAACCTAGATAAAGTTAACTTGTGGTTTTCTAAATCAATATGGCCCACAGGGATCCATTTGAGTTGATACCACTGGACTAGATGACTTCTAAGGTCTCTTCCAACTTTATAATTCTAAATTGTTTATTATATTACCATATTAATAATATTATATTATCATCTCAAATTGTTTATTATATTATATTTCAATAACAGTATATTATCATCCTAAACTGTTCGTGATATTATCATATCAATATTACATTATCCTAAATTATCCTATTACCATATTATTATATTATTCTAAATTGTTTATTATATTACCATATCAATAATATTGTACCATAATCCTAAACTGGTCATTATACTACCATATCAAGCAGCCTAACCTGCTGTTTCTTCTCACTGGCTTCTCACTATTCAAATCATCTTTTCTAAAGTTATTACCCTTTCTCATTTTTGTGACTCCCCTTAAAGTACTGGATTGTCAATATTGTATATTTAGATTTTGTATTTTCGCTCCAAACTATTCCTGCTACAACTATCTTTGCTTATATCACTTTCACTCTCCCTTTATTCCTGGTCCCCACTGCTTTCCAGACTATTTGTTACTGCTCATCCTTCATTCTCAAAGAGGACCAAGGATGGCATCTTAACTTGCAAGTGGACTGGATTTAAGTGAGAGAGAGCTAGGCAAAGTCATCAGCCTCACTCTCTGCCCAAGACCTAAGGCAAGATAACTGGTGATGATTCCAGATGCAATGGGAGACCTTGGCCTTTTTCCACTCCCTTCCTCTTACCAGGGAAAAGTTCTCTCAACTGGTCCTGTGAGGCATGGACATTGTTTGTAAACAAAACAAAACAGGAATCAACCAAACAAACACACCAAACACTGGGAGAACCATTTGCTCTAAAAGTAAAGTAACCAAAGCTATATCTGCACTTAGAAACTGACTTTCAAAGAAAGAACTATTGAAAAGTTAATCAATTTTGAGAACTTAACGAAATTTTTTTTATCACTTTGAACTATTTTCTGCGTACTATACTCAGTAAGTTTTTGAATCAATTCCCTCACCACTCGGAACTTAGAAATTAATACAAATGCATTAATATGAGTCAAGCAAAACAAAACAAAAGACATTTATTAAGATGCTCCTGTGTACAAGGTGCCATACCAGATGTTAAGACAGCAGTATTTGAAGAGACATGGCTTAGATAAAAGGCAACTTATTCTAATTATTTTTAGACTTTTTTAATTTTTTAATTTTTTTTTTTTTGGCAGCCACATGGCATGGAAGATAAAGTGCTGGGCCTGAAGTCAGGAAAACTCATCTCGCTGACTTAATATCTGTCTCAGACATTTCTAGCTGTGTAACTCTGGGCAAGTCATTTAGCCCTGTTTGCCTCAGTTTCCTCATTTATAAAATGAGCTGGAGAAGGAAATAGCAAACCATGCCAGTATCTTTGCCAAGAAAACCCCAAAAGAGGTCATGAAGAATCATCAGACATGACTGAAAATGACTGAATTATTTATCATGGCTTCTCCATTTAAAAAAGAAAAATACCTTTCTTTTGAACTTTATTTATTGCTCCAAACATACCTTCAAATCTTATAATTTCCTGAGAAAAAAAGGCATTTCACACACACACACACACACACACACACACACACACACACACACACACACACACACACACACACACATCCCCTACTCTACCCAGATGGGCTATTCTGCTGCTCTCATCAATGGCTCCTCAGGATTTTGAAAGCCACTGAACTTTGTATTCTGAGGCATAAACCAACACTCTTCGTTAATTTTTTTTAAAAATCAATAAAACTTTCCCGCCAGATAAAGTAACTGACTCTGAAGTTAATTCTTTCTTTCATTCAGTAATCTCAGCCTTGACCTTTCTTTCTCTCTTTGCCCTTTAGTAGTTATTAGCAGCTCAACCTTTTGTATTAGTTTAGAGAGTACCTAATGCTCCCATTCATCTCACCCCAATCATATTTAATCAAGCAATTATTAATAGCAGCTTAGGGAATTCAAGCATTTTCTAGGAAACTTCAGATAAGGCAACCCCACCCACTATAAATTCACAAGGAAAAAAAAGAAACTTAATGCTTAGTCAGGAGCTCTGTCTCCATGAAAACAACCCTAAGTTGCTAGTTTTGTCCTAGCATTTCTCACATCTACTGATTTATCTATGCAGTGGTTTGTCTACTTTGCTCCCAAGAAGATGATCCCTGTATATCTCTTCGATAGAGGGCAAATATAACACTCACTTGTGTAAAGTACAGTACAATCACAAAGTCATATTGCTAGAAAGAATGAGAAAAATAAAGCCATATGGCCAGAAAATTCTGTGGGGAATTTTTGCCCCATTCTGAATGGCTAAACAGATAGGCCTTGGGAATTCTCCTGGTAACTTCCTTCTACAAGTTTAATAAAGCTACCTGGGGCCCTGATAGGATCTCCAAACTTTTAAAAGAGAACCTATTAGTTGGACCTTTATACAACAGTATTGATTCACTCAGCCCACTGCCTTTCAAAGAGCAAATAAATTGAATTCTCTTCTGAAATGAGGGCATGGCGGAGGGCGGAAACAGGAGTGAGTACCAAATTGCAGCAATGGTCCTTCAATCAGAAATAGCTTCTTCAGTAACAGAGATTTGAAAAAGTAAAGACAAGGCAAATGGGAGGCAGGGGAAGTCCCAGCTTCAACTGAATTGTCTAAAAGAAGTGATTATAGGGGGTGGAGCCAAGATGGCAGAGCAGAAAGACACACATATGCTAGCTCTTCCCCCACAGCCCATAAAATAACTGTAAAGAAAGACTCTCAACAAATTCTAGAGCAGCAGAAGCCACAGAACAACAGCGGAGGAGATTTCCAGCCCAGAGTGACCCGAAAGGCCGATGGGAAACATCTGTCACACCAGAAGCTGAGCAGAGCCCAGCCCAGCCTTGGCCTTGCTGGGTGTCTCTGGGAAGAAGATGAGAGCAGGCCTCAGGGGCCGACACTCCAGTCACAGTAGCAGTGGTTCACAGATCCCTCAACCCACAGGTGCCAAACGTCAGTGAGAGGGTTTTTTCAACTGGCTGAGAAGGGAGAAGGGCCTTCCCATAGCTCTGGCCTCAGGCTGTGACCCGCAGAGGACACATGGGGCTGGCTGCAGTAGCTTCCATAACAGCCCCTATAGCTGCCTGCATCCATTGTTGGATCGTAAAACCCCTGGGGGCACTGAGCTGCTGATTCTTACCTCAGTCCTGTGTAGAGAGCCTGCCCCCACCTCATACTCCTGAGGGATTTGAGCAGCTGACCTTTATCTCACACTGAATGGTGGCCCTGTCCCTGAAGCATATTTGAATCTCAGCCCCCAGTGCTGGCTTGGCTGAACTGGAAGCATGAAGACAAAACTCTATTACTCAGATTCTGAGCACAAAAATTTCTTCTTGCTCCCAGACCAGTGTACACGCTTGATTGTACCACCTTGGAGGAACTGAGATCTTACAGACCCTCAGAGTATACCCTACTCTGGACAAAGGACCCAAAAGTCAAGTAACTGGTTTGGAAAATACCCAAAAACGGGGGAAAAAAATAAGAGTATAGAAGGTTACTTTCTGATGAGGAAGAACAATGCTTACCATCAGGGAAAGACATAAAAGTCAAGGCTTCTGTATCCCAAACATCCAAAATAAATATTCAATGGTCTCAGGCCATGGAAGAGCTCAAAAAGGATTTTGAAAATCAAGTAAGAGAGGTGGAGGAAAAATTGGGAAGAGAAATGAGAGAGATGCAAGAAAAGCATGAAAAGCAAGTCAACATCTTGCTAAAGGTGACACAAAAAAATGCTGAAGAAAATAATACCTTTAAAAATAGGCTAACTCAATTGGCAAAAGAGGTACAAAAAGCCAATGAGGAAAAAATGCTTTAAAAAGCAGAATTAGCCAAATGGAAAAGGAGGTTCAAAAACTCACTGAAGAAAATAGTTCTTTAAAAATTAAAATGGAACAGATGGAGGCTTTATGAGAAATCAAGAAATCACAAAACAAAACCAAAAGAATGAAAAAATGGAAAATATGTGAAATATCTCATTGAAAAAACAACTGACAATAGATCCAGGAGACAATTTAAAAATTATGGGACTACCTGAAAGCCATGATCAAAAAAGGAACCCAGACATCATTTTTCATGAAATTATCAAGGAAAACTGCCCTGATATTCTAGAACCAGGGGGCAAAATAAATATTGAAAGAATCCACTGATCACCTCCTGAAAGAGATCCAAAAAAAGAAACTCCTAGGAACATTGTGGCCAAATTCCAGAGTTCCCAGGTCAAGGAGAAAATATTGCAAGCAGCTAGAAAGAAACAATTTGAGTATTGTGGAAATACAATCAGGATAACACAAGATCTAGCAGCCTCTACATTAAGGGATCGAAGGACGTGGAATATGATATTCCAGAAGTTAAAGGAACTAGGACTAAAACCAAGAATCACCTACCCAGCAAAACTGAGTATAATACTTCAGGGGAAAAATTGGTCTTTCAATGAAATAGAGGACTTTCAAGCATTCTTGATGAAAAGACCAGAGCTGAAAAGAAAATTTGACTTTCAAACACAAGAATCAAGAGAAGCATGAAAAGGTAAACAGCAAAGAGAAATCATAAGGGACTTACTAAAGTTGAACTGTTTACATTCCTACATGGAAAGACAATATTTGTAACTCTTGAAACTTTTTTCAGTATCTGGGTAGTTGGTAGGAGTACACACACACACACACATAGACAGCACAGGGTGAGTTGAATAGGATGGGATCATATCTTTAAAAAATGAAATTAAGGGGTGAGAGAGGAATATTTTGGGAAGAAGTGATTATAAGGACAAGGAATTGAAAGAAAAATACAGGCAGAAGGAGCAGCTGTTGGGATATGCTGTGTGCAACACAGGCTTGAAAAGATAAAGAGATTAAGAAAGATGAATTCATTTTTAATTTTTAGCTTAAATTGGCACTTTATAAATAATAAGGGCCAGATTATTGTTAATAAGAATGAGAATTTAATTATGGCTGAAGTTTATGTAGCTCTTTAAGGTTTGCTTAATCTTTACAATAACTGTGAGTTAGATACTATTATTATATTTACTATACATAAGGAAATTGAGGCTCAGAGGGGTTAAGTGACTTGCCTACGTATCTGAGGCAGGATATTAATTCCAGTCTTCCTAAATCCAGCATTCATACACATATGTATCATATATACATAGTGATTGCAAACATTATATGTGTGTATGTGCATATATACACATATTTACTTATTTACACACACATTTATGTATATAACTGGGACAGCTTGTGCTGGACAATTTGGTATGACTTGTTAATTATGTTTCTCTTTATAAGCAAACGAACTTACGATTTAACATACATTAAGTTTCTATTTAAATTGAATAAATTTATATTTATAAGTTCATTTATAATATATTTTACAAGCAAAACTACTATTTCTCTTTATGAACAAGTCTGGTGAGATACGTTTTTCTAAACAGAAACATAATTTGGCTTCTTCTATTCCTAATTTGGAAGGAACTCAGATTGTAAACTCCTTGGGCGCAGGAGCATTTTGTCTCTTTTTGTATCCCTGTGCTCAACACAGTGCTTAGTAAATGTTTATTGAATGAATGAATGAATCTGAGATGGAAGAAAGTACCATATACCATCTCAAGAAATTGTTCTTCATTGGAAAAGACTAAGAAAACAATTGTGCTTGAATTCTATCCTTGAATTCCTATGAGGAACAAACTACATCTAAAATAGAAATGCCTTGGTTACACACTCCACATTCACAGAAACCACATGGCTACCACAACCTTCTTCCTGGAAACTCTGATTTTACTCTATAAACTCTGATTTACTCTATAAAGTAAACTTAGTCTGATCCCTAGGGTAGGGTCACCTTCTCTTGGAAGTAAGCCACATATAGTAGAAAAAGGAAAATGGATCAATAAGTAACTAATATAAATGGCTTTACAGCTTTAGCAGATGTAAAATTCCATGTAAAAGGTAAATAACCCTCATTAACCTTTACCATTGCTTTCTGCAAGTCCACCTAATTTACTGCCCAGGAAGAGTACAACGGGTTCAAGTCATTTACTATGACCTAACTGCTTTAAGAAAAGTCTAGAGGAAACTAAATTCCCTTATCATAGACTCCTAAATGGCTCTTTGCATATGGAGGGTAAAAAAATGTTAATGACTTTTCTTATTGCTAGATGACTTGGTTCACCAGTCTTTGCCTTCACTGTAAGCTACTGTGCTTTTTAGCTCTCTGAAGTCAAGCCCATTTAGCCATGGCCTCTCTGCTTGATTATTTCTAAAAAAAAAAAGAAAAATTATTTTTATATTTTATATTTATACCTACCACCTTACATATTATTATTACAAGTCTAATATTTAAATATGAACCAGCATAAAACCATCCAATACTATTTCATGTTAATCATGTCACTCTTCTATTCTAATGGCTCATGGGATTCCATGAGAACATAAGCTCCCTGAGGGAAGAGACTGCTTTGTTTTTGTCATCTGTCCCCATCATGTAACACAGACCCCTGACATAGAGAAGAAAGTTTATTGAATTGAATGAGATGAAGTCTAAATTCTTCATTCTGGCACGAAAGGCCCTCCATAATTGGGTCCCCTCTTACCTATCAAAAAATCAATGAGTCAACAAGCATTTTTTAAGCACCAAGTTTATGGAAGCATTTTTAGTCTCTTAGACACCACCCCTGTCCTCAAGAACTTTCCATTCTATACCTCAGCACCATACCTCCTACTGCTTTCTAAACTCTAAGCTAATGTCTTCACTATCCCCTCTACATGCTGAGTTTAATCCGAACATGCTGCATTCACTCCTGAAAAGTCATGCTACTCACCCCAGCTGCTACTACTTACCTTTATTCTCCTTATCTAAACACTATTTTCTTCAAGGTCCAGGTTAGTCCCATTTCCTTCATAAAATCTTTTCCGGTGAACCACACATATCCTGGCACTTAATTATCTCCATTTTTTTGTATTTTATCATATACTAAAAGAGCCAACATGTGGCAATACAAGGAAAATTACAGCCAGAGGACCTGGGCTTGAACTCCTGGTCTGCCATTCACTGACAACAACCTGCATGAACTTGGGTATATCACTCAAAATCTCTAGGTCTTATTGTCTTTGTCTATATATTAAACTACAGGATCTCTCAGATCCTCTTCCAGTTATGTCTATAATCCTATATTTCCAATAAACCTATAATTTCCACAGTGTGGTTTCTCTCTTCATTGACAACAGATCTGAAACCTTTAATAACTTAGGAGTAGGGCCTTTGGGAGACTGCTGTTACCAGAAAAATTCACCCATCACTCCTTGGCAACTCCTTGGCAACCCAGAGATGGCCTCTTTGAGCCTTGCTAACCTGGTCCTTGGACAACAGGTTTACAATCTATCATCAGGTCCAGACCCAAAGTCTTTCCACTCTAAAGAGCCCACAAGAGTTTGTGCTCAGCTGGCATAGCTTTAGAGAACCCAGAGTCCCCTCTACAGAGGATGAAATATTGAAGCTGGACTTCTATGGATACTTATGGTATATTATTCTTTAACAAGTCTTTCAATAAATCTTAAATCCTTCTAAGTCATATAAACGAGAGCTGGTCTTTGAGTCGGGGGTTGTAGGTTCAAGTCTTGCCGATGACACATACTCACTGTATGATTGCAGGCAAATCACCACCTTTCTCAGCGCCCCCAGGCAACTCTCTAAGACTATAAGTGGAAAGGTAAGTATTGATCTACATTGGTCGAGGAAGTTTCACACCAAAAATTCCTTGTAACAATGAAATTGTGGGTCTACTGTATATTTCCAACTCCACTCCCCCAAAAGAAAAAAACTCCAATTAAATTTAGAGGTGAGAACAAGATCTTCTGCTTTTTCTATATTCCAGTACTAGTGCCTGGCACATAGTAAGCACTTAAAAAATGTTTACTAATTGATAACTAATTGACTATATTCCCCATAGAGTATCTACAATCCATGTGGGTTGGGCTAGGTTCTTTTTCCTTAAAGTGTACTTCTTGAGACTTAATCAGCTCAGGGGGCTAGAGGTTCAAGCTATTGTTTTCTAGTTGCCTGAGAACAAAAAGCCACAAGGAGCTCAAGTTACTCCCCAATGCATAACCTGATGACCACCAAGGGTAACTCAGAAGCCAGAGGAAGCTTCACTTAGCTGAATTGATTCAGTATCCTCACTACATATGCTTGTTGAAAATCCTTCCCTTGCTATAGCTAAGTAAATCTCTTTTGATTAACTGTTGAATGGATTACGAGTTTCTCATCTTATTCATAAACTACCAGGGGAACAATCTAGTCAGCCCTGGCTTGCAACCTGTAGTAATTCTGCTGAAAATCCAACCTCTCATTTAATCAACAAAGCATTTATTAAGTACCTACTATGTACTAAAAATGTTATTGGGCTCTAGGGACACATGTTACAAAGACAAAGGCAAAAACAATCCTTGACCTTAAGAATCCTACATGCTGCTGGAATTTCCTCCTAAGGGAGAAAATAAAAGTGATTAGAAAGAAAATGAGTGGAAAAGAGAAAATGTAGGTGCCTTTAAAACTATCTAAAAAAATTTGTTAACATGTATTCATTGCTGACCCAGATTTCTTACAATGGTGTCTTTACACAGGAATGACAGATATGTATAAACCTAGAAATACCATATGTACGTTTGTATGGGTGTGTGGGTGTGGGTGAGTGGGTGGGTGTATGTGTGTGAGTGTGTGTATGGATGAGTGGGTGTATTCCCCATAGGCAAAATTACACAGTCTTTACCAAGTGTTTGTTCCTGAAAGAAAAGTACTGCTTCCAGGATTGATAACTTATACTGACATTATCTTTGGTAATAGCTAAGCCTCCTAATACAATTCATGGAAACAATTTTCTTGGTAAGGCAATATTATTCTAAATGTGTAGTTGTCCAGTTGTTTTTCAGTCTGTTTAACTCCTCGTAACCCCATTTGAGGTTTTCTTGGTAAAGATCCTGGGATGGTTTACCATTTCCTTCTTCAGCTCATTTTACAGGTGAGGAAACTGAGGCAAATAGGGTTAAGTGACTTGCCCATGGTTATTCAGCTAAGTAAGTTTCTGAGGTCATATTTGAACTCAGAAACCCAGCATTCTACCTACTGTGTCACCTAGTCTGCCCAAGGGTGAGGGGCTTTCAGCTATAATTCTATTGCTGTTGATCAATCACTTCTGACTCTTTATGACCCCATTTGGGGTTTTTGTGCAAAAGATACTGGAGTAGTTTGCCATTTCCTTCTCCAGCTCATTTTACAGATGAGGAAATTGAGGCAAACAAGGTTAAGTGACTTGCCCAGGGTCACATAGCTAGTAAATGTCTGGGGCCAGATTTGAACTCATGAAGATGAGTCTTCCTGACTCTAGGCCCAGCACTTTATTCATTGTGTCACCTAGCTGTGCTATGTGATTAAACACCAGTGTGTATAAATTTTTAGAGAAAGGTAATGGAAAAGAAAATGTTATTTAACTTTAGTTATTAGACAAAAAAAAACCCAGCTCCTTTCAGTTAAAAAGCACAGGGCTCTAGCATCACCCATCACTATGAAAATATTCAGAACTTTTTGACATCTTGCTGTAAAGTGAGGGTGAATCCTAATTAAAACTTCAAGACAAACTCGGAATGTGTGTTATCTACTTCTAAGGTGCCAAATACATGGAGTAAGGCCCAAACCAGATTACAATATCGTTAGGAAATAGTTAGCAAAGTAAATAAAAATACAACAAAACACAGATAACATTAATAGGTGATTTTCTAAGTGAATATGACAGGAATTCTTATGTATGGTTAGTGGCTACCATTTGTATCTCAGTTTAACACCAGTGGTCTACATGGCATAATGGACAGAGTTGAATTGGGAGTCAAGAATACCTGGATTCATATGCTGAGCAGTATATGGGACATTACCATAGTAAAGTCACACTTCCAGAGCCTCAGTTTGACTACTTGTAAAAAAAAGTATAAGAATACCAACAGTACCTACCTAGGGTTGTGGTGAGGAAATGTATGTATATCACTTCATAGAAATTTAAAAGTACTGTATAAATGTCACTTATATTAGGAGAGCCCCATAAAGTAGTGGGCAGTTATGTGGCTCAGGGGATAATAGCACTGGACCTGGAGTCAGGAAGACTCATCTTCACGAGTTCAAATCTGGCCTCAGACATTTGATGTGTGACCCTGGGCAAGTCACTTAACCCTACTTGCCTCAGTTTCCTCATCTGTAAAATGAGCTGGAGAAGGAAATGGCAAACCACTCCAGTATCTTTGCCAAGAAAACCCCAAAAAGGGTCACAAAGACTCAGACATAACTGAAATATGACTAAACAACAATAGAGAGTAATGGATAGAAAAATGGCCACAAAGCTAGGAAGACCTCTCTCTGATTTGTCCCACTTGGGTGACCCTAAGCAAGTTACTCTAACAATATCAAATGAAGAAAAGATGCCAGTGTGCATTGGTGAAAGGAGATCCTCATCTGAGAGTTCTCTATGACAATGAAATCACAGGGCCAGTCACCATTCCCAAATTATAATCATTATATACTTTTACAACTGAAGACCAAATTCCTCTTGTTATCCCTACAGTTAGTATGTCTTTCATACCAACTGCTTTGGTAAACATGAGTAAAACAGTGAAATGCTGAGCAGAGAGGCAAAGATCCCATACTGAAAAGTCTGTTATCAAGTCTCCACCAATTTCCTATCTTGTTCTATTAGAAGTTATAGAGAAGTAAGTCCTACAATGATGGCTATTTACAATACCAAAGAAAGGATGGAGAGAAACACTCCAGAAACTTCCAAAGGTGCTCTGGGACAACTTACAGTCAACAGGAGAAAAATGATCCTGGAAAGTGCCCTCACAGAATGATATTCCAATAAAAGAAAATTCAGTTTCCCTGGGAAAACCCTAGAAGCTCCCTAGAAGACCATATTCCTTCTAGATGAACAGCAGTTCATTTATAAGGTTTATTTTTTAAAAGCTTTAGGGATAATTCATAAAGTGTGTCCTGGGAGGAAGGAGAGAGATACACAGGGAAGAAAACAGTTCACCAAAGAATCTAAAAATCTAAATCATTCTTCCATATATGCAACTAACTAAGAAGATGAATTAGAATTTAGGCAATCTTAAAAAATGAAATATAGCAATAACAATTTTTTTATTGAAAATTGAGTTCTTTTCCCCAACTTTCAAAGAAATAATTTGGGAAATGTTTCTTTTCTTCACCAAGAAAACAGCCAATCGCGCTTGAAGATTCATTCAGAGTACCTGCCCTCTGTTGATTATTTCCAATTTATTCCATATATAACTTCATTTGTACACAATTGTTTGCATGTTAGATTGTGAGTTCCTTAGTGGCAAGAGCTATGTATCCTTTGTACCCCCCATGTTTAGTACAGTACCTGGCAGGTATATAATAAATGTGACATAACTAGTAAGTACCCAAGGCAATACTGGAACCCAGATCCTCCTGATTTTAAGTCCAGTGTTCTATCTACTATACTAGGCTACTTCTCATTCATTTACAATAATACAAAGTAACTCCAAAAGGAAGAGAACACCAATGCCTGGGAAGAATCAGAAAAGACCCTGTATAGAAGCCAATGCCTAAGTTACACTGTAAAGAAAGCTAAGGATTCCCTGAAGTTATGTAAATGTATGAGAAATGTAAAGATTATATTCCAAAAGTCAATCTGTGCCTAATTAGCTTTAATTTTTTAAAAAATACATATTTATTCAAATTTCAAAATACAAAAGCAAGCACCAGAATTCAGGAGGGAAAATAGACAAGAAAAAAATTCAAATCTACTCTTAGGACTCTGGACCATTAGGCAATATGATGAGGTGGCCTTAATTGTAACTGCCCTTAATTGTAACTGCCCTTAATTATAAAATTATCTTTTGAGGTTCACACAGGTCTCGAGCTTAGGGTTCCAAAACCGTTAATTATTACCTTTAAGTGGCAAATAGCAAACAAAAGGAAAATGTCATAATCAGGGTGGCGTATGTCTGTAAATACTATAAAAAGTCAAAGGAGCCTCCTTAGTTCTTCACATATTCTCTCTGGACTCCTCTAGCTGTGCTGCTGCAAGGTAGACCAGGTAAGTCCAAATTTAATCCAATCTGAAATTCCTACTGCTCATGTTAGTTATGTATTTTCCTTATAAGAATGGTCCAGAAGGAAAGTCACAAAGAGAAACAGACTAGGATTGCTTTGAAAACTACAGGTCAACAGATATAAAAAGAAAAGTAAACTGCAATAAAAAGAAAACTTGCAATTTCCTGTACAAACCTCTTTTTCTGTTGTACTATATATATGTCAATGCCCAATCTATTTGATACTAATTAAGTTCAGAATAAAAGTAAAAATTAACTGGGAAAAAAAAATGGGTTCATTCCTAGTATGGATTGAAAGATACTCTTTTCCTCAGCAGGCTAAAGAGTAAATATTTTCTATCAGTGTCTCTACTAACTTAGAGGTTAACTGTTGTTCTCAGATGCACCTTCAAAGGTATATCTGTATGTGCTACATTAAAAGAGAAAGGTATTACCAGTTACTAATGATTGGACCAATTTCTAGAAGGCCCAACAACTTCTGATTCAAAAACATTTGCAAGTAATGATTACTAACTTGCTTTCTCAGCTTCAGATCCCTCTGTACCTTCCTCTAAGAAGGAACACTGAAAAGCAGGGATGACACTGATGTGAATCAGCTAACCCCTGCTAATGGTCCTATCTTCCTATTCCATCCTATGTGTCTTCTCTCCCCTCTCTTTCACTTACTTCTATTCCTTGTCTTTTTCTCAACAGCACTGCTTAACCCTACTAAAGGCATTTAGAATTAAGAAGCTGTTGACAGAGGTAGTGTGGTACAATGAATAGGCTAGGTTAAAATCCCACTTTTGATACATATCTGTGTGAACCTGGGCAAATACTTAGACCCCCTCAGTGCCTCTAGGAAACCCTCTAAGACTATAAATTGGCAGAGCAGTCATCAATATGCACTGATTGCCTCACTAAGGGTTTTTTATATCAATGAAACTGTAGGTCTGGACCACATTTAAAAAGGACCAGAATTTTAAAATACCTAAGCAAATTTTTACATCAATTGACATGCCTGGTCCTTTCATTTGACCTCTTCTATATAAGGCTGGCATTTTTTTTTCAATTAATTCATTTCCCTCTAAATTTACAGGAAACAAAATGAGTACATCAAAAAAGTCCCCTGAAGAACTCAAAAAAATTTTTGAAAAATACGCAGCTAAGGAGGGTGACCCTGACCAGCTGAGTAAGGATGAATTGAAACTGCTCATTGAGGCAGAATTTCCACATTTATTGAAGGTGAGTAAACTCAGTGGTTCCACCTGGCCTTACAATGCATGTATGTGTGCATGGGTGAGGGTGAGGCTGGGAGAGAAGAACTAGACAGGACACATAAATGTAAGAGGTAGAACGCAGTGGCAGTTGTGGTACAGTGGATAGAGCAGTAGACCTGGAGTAGGAGGACCTGAGTTCAAATTCAGCCTCAGACATTTTCCAGCTGTGTGACTCTTGGCAAGTCACTTAACCATGACTGTAGCCACCACCCCTCCCCCCAAAAAAGGTAAAACACAAAATAAACACCCAGAGGGTACCTGAGTTCACCAGATTCAATTTCACTGAGTAAAATCTGCCATTTTCTTGGGGACAGATGCTAGCAAAGTTTAGCAGTGGACAGGGGGAAGGGAGCCAAGCTGAGAACTAACAGCGACAGTTTAGTTTGTTCTATATTTCTAAGTTACTTTATAAATACCATAAAGACACTATGAACTGGTATGCTTTTATCAGTTAACAAGCATGTTTTTTTCCCTTCCATTTCTCCCTCCCCACTAAAGAGATAAAAAGAAAAAAACAAATCCTTATAACAAATATACATAGTCAAGTTTCTCCATGGGTTCCCATAATTGAAGAAACAAAGCTATATCTCTAAATCTTCAGTGACAAGACTAGTTTTTATGTAGTTGTTCAGGGCCACTCATTTAATTCAAAGAGGCTTTTTTAAAAAGGGCAACAAGTGATTTCTGGACAATTACTGAAAATGAATTGATTCTCTTTTGCCATAATATCTCATTTCAGAACTACCTTAAAATTGTCCAAAAAGAAAATACATCCACATTTTCCTTGGGGGCAGAGGGGATGAGTCTCTGCTCCCTATTTGCTTGTTTTTAAAGCCTCTTTCCTATGGAAAAGAAGCATTAGACCTCCAGAATTCTATTTCCTTAGAACCCAATCCTGCCTCCCAAAGATTTATTTTATATAAAGTCAAGTTGCCTTACTTTTAGATTTTATTCAGAAACACTTATTGTCAATGTGATGCCATAGAAGGAAATTTAATTTCCTCCCCCTCTCCATCCCCTCAAGTTCTCAAACACAGGATCAGCTTATTGGGGTAGTTAAGTTGAATAGTCAGTAGAATGCTGAACTTGGAGGAGCTCAATTCAAACCCTGCCTCCTTCACCTTATTAGCTCTATGACCCTGCGTAAGTCATTTATATTATGTCAGCCTACATTTTATAATAAAACACCCATTCATCAAATCTCCCTGGGTTGGTGTAAGTATAAAATGAGATAACATTTGTCAAACATTCTGAAAACCTTAAAGTACCGAATGAACATTAGCTATTATTTTCTCTTAATTAGCTGTATGACCCTAGGTAAGTCATTTATCTTATCTTAGCCTAAGTTTCATCATAATATCTCCCATTCATCAAATCTCTCAGGGTTGTTTTTAAATATGAGATAATATTAGCAAAACATTTTGTAAACTTCAAAGTGCTAAATGAATATCAGATATTATTATTATCATCATACTGTTACTTTAAGCCATCTAATCCATTTCCTACCTGAAGCATGAATAGACCACACAACAGTATTCCTAACAAGTAGTCACCTACTATCTCTATACAACTTACAGTGATAGGGAATTCACTATCCCATGCCCTCTAACTCTAGAGGCACCTCATTCAATTTTTTGGTAATACTAATTGTTTTTTTATTTCATTTTGGAGGCAATCTAGGTTAAGTGACTTAACCAGGGTCACACAGCAAGTAAATATCTGAGGATGGATCTGAATTCAAGTCCTCCTGACTCCAGGGTTAGTGCACTATCCACTGCACCACCTAGGTGCTCCGATTCTAACTGCTAAAATATTTTCCCCCCTAGGAAGCAATGAGAAACAATAAGAAAGACTGCTAGATTTGAAGACAAAAGAATTAAGTCCCAATTCTACTTATGCTATTTTCTACCTGTGTGATTTTGGGAAAGTCACTCCCTCCATATGGGTCATGGTTTCCCCATCTGAAAAAAAAAAATGGACCTGGACTACATGGCCTCTGAGATGCCTTCTGGATCTAAATCTATAATTCTATGTTTAGGCAAATTCTACCTTCCTGTAACTCCAACCCATTGCTTATTTCTCACCTCTGGAGGTTCTGGCTAGGCCAAGCAGAACTGTCATATTAAAATCTGACATTTCTTTAATAGGTAAAATACAAAAGGCCTTTGAGAAGAATAAGCTATTAGAAATAGAAATTAGTTTAATAAAACAGAAAAATAAAATTCTGTTTTTTAAAAATAAAGTATAAAATAAGCATAAGAAAAAATAAACAGGAAAAAAATAATCCAGACAACTCATTTGAGCATATTTTAAAGGCTCAGAGAAACAAAATACTCCAAAGTCCTTTGAAAGATTCATTTTCCAAATAACATCTAACTGGGTCTACTGAGTGATCTACTCACTTAAAACAAGCACATACCTTGGTCTCTGGTTTCACCATGATAAATGGATGAATTACAGTCTCATTCACGCTTGGCATAAACATCAACACAGAAGCACATATTTTGTGCCCATATATCAGAAACAGAATAGTATTCATGGTTTATTTTTGTAATTGTGGCACATCGCCAAAATCTCTCACACAGAGTCCTAGGTCTGCCTACATTTTGCTGTTCTCGTATGAAGCTGCCTTAGGAATAAAATACTCATTTTAGGAATAAAAACTCATTCCTTGAGCATGACATCGGACTCGGAGTCAGAAAACCTACATTCGAGCTCAAGCTTACATCCACTTATTAGCTTTGTGATCTCTGAGTCTCGGTTTCCAGTTACAAAGAGAAGATAATAATCCTTGGACTATCTACCTCACAGGGTTCCTATGAGGAAAGGAAGGCTCTTTGTGCAAAACTTCAATGTTTCAAGGATTCAAAGTGCACTCATGAACTCAGATTGTAATTTCAGTATAATTTAGTAAAAGGTTTTTAAAAATGTCAACGGTCCCTATAAGCCTCAGTTAAACTTCAGAGATGTACAAATATGAGCTATAATCTTTATTAGGAAGCAAGGCAACATAATAAAGTAGAAAAAATGCTATATTTGAAATCTGAAGACCTGGATTCAAATCTTAGCCCTGCCATTTATTAACTGTGTGACCTTGGGCAAGTCACTTAACTGGACCTCAGTTTCCTCATTTGTAACATAAAGGGTTTGGACAAGATGGTTTCGAAGGTCCCTTTCAGATCTAGCTCTCTGATTTTTATATTCTTACACAGGGGAGTAGGAGCAGCTTGCTCATTTAGCAGCCAGGTATTACATATTTCCTAGGATCTATCTGAACTTCATGGGCTATTGATATTTCTAAAATCTAAATTGAGTCTACTGGGTCCCAGATAGAGGGATGCCCATGCCCGAGGTATCAACATTTTTATGGTCATGAAGCAATATAATTAAAGGCAGTTTCCATATATACATAATGAGTACTTTATATACATTATTTTATTTCTATACATATTATACATATTATGTTTATATACATACACATATATTTAATTTACTTCACAATCTCATTTTACAGATTATCCAGGTTAAGTAACTTGTCCAGGATCACCCAGCTAGTAAATATCTAAAGTTGGGTTTGAATTCAAATGTTTCTAACATCAAGTCCAACTCTCCATCATACCACATTCTCTGCTGACATTAGTTTTCTCACTACTAAAATACAACCAGAAGTTCCCCCAAATGCATATATTCACAGCCTTTCCAGAAAAGCAGGGCCAACACTTTCCCTTTTCTTACTGGTAGAAATTACAACAGCAGCTGACTGACCTTCTCCCTCTCCCTCTCCCTCTCCTCTACCCACTAACCCTATTTAATCTTTAACCAGGGGACAACCAGTCTGGATGACCTCTTTAAAGAATTGGACAAGAATGGTGATGGAGAAGTCAGTTTTGAGGAATTCCAGATCCTGATAAAAAAGATATCCCTGTGAGCTCCTCCCTTGGAAACAAGCAAGCAGCATGCCACCAAGACAGAGCTCTACTCTTGCCATAAGTCATGAAACCCCTGAGCAGCTACCCTTAAGCCCAAGTTTTCATTCTCCAGCATTGTGTGGTCCTGGTTAGGAAATCAATGTATTGTTAATAAAGGTATTCTTAAATATTCTTCACTTTGTAAATATGTTCTCCACAGAAACTTTATGAGGGCATAGTAGGAGGCAGCTTGATGTAGAGAAGGGGTTCTTAAATGGGGGTCCATGGAACCTACCCCCAAGTCTGATTAATTTCATGGGATCCCATAAGCTTGGATGAGAAAAAACTTATATCTTTATTTCCATTTGGTGGGTTAGTTTTGCAGTACAATACAATTTATTTTACACAATTAAAAACATTACTCTGAAAAGGGGTCCTTAGATTTTACCAGACTGCCAGAGGAATCCGGGATACAAAAAAAAAAGGTGAAATGCTTCTGATGTAGAGGCAAGAGTCCTGGCCTGGGAGGTAGGAGACCTAGGTTCTAGGCACTATTTTCAGTCTACTTTGCTGTGTGACACTGAGTAAGTTACTTCCTTGCTAGGCCTGTTTCCTCATCTGGAAAATGAGGAGCTACAAGTTACGCTAGTAACAATCCCATATTACAATGTTGTTCGTTCTCAAAGACAACTAATGACATCAGAAGGGTGATGTCTTGACCTGCAAGTGAACTGGATTTAAGTGAGACAGGACTGCGCAAAGTCATCAGCCTCACTCTCTCCTCCAGAGTCTTTGGAATCCAGTGGCAAGATATTGGTCAGGATGACTAGTGATGGTCCTTGATGTAGTGGGAAACCTTGGCCTTTTTAAGCTAAGGTCTTTCTGAGGTCTTAGTTTTTCCACCCATTCAGTGATAAAAAGCTAAGTGAGAATTAAGGCAAAAGATGGCCTAATTTGTATTACCAAAAGGATCAATCTGGGAGGGGAAGACCCTCAGAGTTTTCATATCACACTAATAACCTGCCATGGACCTCCTTAATCAATGGCCTTTTCCACAAGCCACTAGAAAAGTACTCCTTAAACCCAGGGTTCCCAATAATGAAAAACTCCCTTGGGAAATACACTTCAAGTTTAAATAAGGCTCGTAAATAAAACAAAGTAAAACTAATAAGCTAGACAAACCAATCTATCCATCCAAGTGTCCTTGACTCTGTGCTGTTTAGCATGTGTCAGCACTCTGATTTTCAGTTCTACATGGAATACATCCAAAATAGACATAATATACAGCAATGATTTTTCTCTTACACAGTAAGTGGGAAAGGCTTGAAATTCACAATATACAATACAATAACGTAGGGGGAAGCTTGTCTCCAGAGGTCAGTCAATAACCTAAATTCACCAAAAAAATCAGTTCCCTACTTGGTTTCCAAGTAAAGAGTTTTGAACATATGTGTGTGTGTGTGTGAAAGAGAGAAACAGACAGACAGACAGAGATCCCCCTGGCCAGTCTGGCTAAACATATAAGAATAATGCTTTTAAACCAAAGACCTAAAAGGCCACATGTGGCCTCGGGACCAGGTTCCCCACAGGAGTTAGGGTCTACCCTCTCTGGGTTTTCACAACATTGCTTCATTGTGGTTTTCCTTTCTATCCTGTCAAACAGATAATTAATTCTCTCTTCTTTATAGGATCAACATGCATGCCTCAACTCCTACATGTTAGAATACTGCAGGGCTCTCTACTAGGTCCCTTCCTCTTGCCCCTGTACATTCTGTCTCAATGCATCTTCAGCTGCCATAGATTCAGCTAACATCTCTATACAGGTGACTTTCAAATCTACAAATCCAGCCCTCATCTCTTTCCTGTGCTCTAGTTAATCAATACACATTTACTTAGGTACCTACTATGTGCCAGTCACTATGCTAAGCACTAGGGAGACAAGAAAAGGTAAAAGGCAGTCCATGCCCTCAAAGTACTAAGGGGGAAGACAAAATGCAAACAGCTATGTACAAACAAGTTTTATATATAGGATAAACTGGAGATAATTAACAAAGAGAAAGCACTAGAATCAAGGGGGGATTAGGAAAGACTTCCTACAAGAGGCAGGGTTTTAGCGGGCCTTGAGAAGAGCCAGGAAATGGAAAGGAGGAGAAAGAGCATCCCAGGAATGAGAGATGAACCATGAAGATGCCCAGATTTGGGAGATGAAGTCCAATGAGAAGAAAGGCAAGGAAGCCAGTGCTATCAGATCAAAGAGTTGTGGGTGGAGGGTTAAGTATAAGAAAGGTAAGGAGAGCACATTATAAAGAGCTTAGAATGCCAAACCGATGATTTTATAGTTGGTCCTAGAGGTAACAAGGAGCCATTAGAAGTTATTGAATAGGGGAGGATTTTGAGCTTTAGGAAGATCACTTCAATAGATGGGTAGAAGCTGTACTGGCCTTGTGGTGAGCAAACAAACCAGCAGGCAATTGTAAAAGTCCAGGCAGGAGGTGATGTGTGGTTCTACCAGGATGGTGGCAGTATCAGAAGGGAAGCAGTGCATTTAAGATATGCTACAAAAGTAAAATGGACAGGACTTGGACAACTAATTGGTTTTGGGGAGTGAACTAGAATGAGAAATCAAGGATGACACCAAGCTTGCAGGCCTGGGTGGAGTTTTTAACAATAATAAGGAAGTTTGGAAGGGGGATGTAGTTACTGTAACAAACAAGGGAAAAAGAGGCTTTTTTTTTCTTTTTGTTGAAGTTTCTGCATAAATCATGATTTCCTTCTCAGAACTTCTATAAAACTTATAGTCTGTCCAATTCATTTTGGACCTAAGCATTATACTGTGTATGGCCTTTTCACTGATGGTTGCAAATCCACTGCAAACAATAAAATAACAAAATGTTTGTAGAAAAAATATTTATGATTATTCATTAAATATGAAAGCATTGGGGCAGCTTCTAAACTCTGCAATAGACATACCAATTAGCCCCAGTCAAGTTCCCTTGGCCTTTCACATCTACCTTCTATACCCCTTCTACTCCCTCTTTCCAAACCCTATAAATACATATCCCCAGGTTTATCCCCTGGGTCTTTCTCAGGATTTCAACTATTGCTTCCATGAGGACAAGTTCCATCTTTTAAAATAATGAACTTTTTCTAGAAGGTTACGAAAATTTATGTCTCAGTATAAGATACTTGGTTACAAAACCTCAACAGTTTTTTCCTGTTTTCTGAAGTGGTACGGATAGGTACACAATCCAAATCTGTAATGAACTAACCTCTTATCCTTTCTTTTCTTATTATTTTTTTTATTCTTTCTTTTCTTTTTTCCTTTATTTCATCCAACTAGCTTCTTTGTCTTTAATTACAGAGACATTCAAAATAGAACTTTGTCTTAAAACAAGCATCAAGTGACAGATGACAAAGAAGGCAATGTGATGAGGCGAAGAAAGTCAGATGTGGTTTCAAAAGGCCTGAATTCACATCCAGTCTTACATATTTACTACTGGAGTAAAGTTTGGCAAGTCATTTCACCTCAGTGCCTCAGTTTCTTCCTCTGTAAAATGGGGGGAGTAGACTAGATGACTTTTATGGTCCTTTCCAACTCTAATTGTAATGATATTTTTTATTCTCTCACTTCATCCTCTAACTTGTTCATCTGTGCATATTTCACAAATCAGCTGTGATAAAACTTGATTTAAAATTAAATCTAATCTTGAAGGCACGGTGGCAAGGAAGTGATAGACAAGATAAATGACTAAAATTGGCATTAGCATGTCAAAGCCTACAGTTTCAGGCTGTGTCAGAGTGTCAGCTTAAGAATGCTACTGCTTTGAATATTTACTAATTTTTTTTCTCCTTTTAGAAAATCAGTTCTCTCTTCTACAAGTGATTTTTCAGAATCATGCAGCAACTTAAATAAATGAAAGTTGCAAAAAGTGAAATTCTCACCAACAAAACAGAAAAAGAGCACTGAGTGCATAATAGTAACTCAATCATTTGACTAAGACCATAGCACCATATATTTAGAGCTGGAGGGAACCCCACAGGTCCTCTATCCAAACCCCCTCATTTTATAAAGGAGAATGAGGCCTAGGAAAGTTAAGTATCATAGCCAAGGTCACAAGCGTCAGAGACTGGATTTGAATCCAGGTCCTCTGACTCCAGCAGCAGTATTCTTACTATCCAAAAGATATGAAACAATTTGTATATGGCACAGTAGAAAGGAAAAGGACAGTAATTATCAGTGACTTGATTTATCTGGGCAGAATACAAGAGTAGAGAAAAAAAGACCTCAAAACAGACTAAGGAAATCTGATTTGTTGTAGAAGCACTGGATACCTTTATTTCCTAACCTATCAGCTCTGCTGGGGTAAATGGAGAAAGAGGAGAAAGAGAAGGGAAAGAGGAGAGGGAAGAATGGAGGGAGAGGGAGAGGGAGGGAGAGGGAGAGGGAGAGAGAGAGACAGAGAGAGAGAGACAGAGAGAGACAGAGACAGAGAGACAGAGATAGAGATAGAGACAAAGACAGAGACAGAGAGAGAAAAAGACAGAAGGGAAAGGAAAGGGGAAAAGAAGAAGGAAATAAAGGAAAAAGGAGAGAAGGAAAGGAAGAGAGGTATAAGGAAAGAAAGAAAGGAAGGAAGGAAGCAAGGAAGGAAGGAAGGAAGGAAGGAAGACAGAAAAGAGAGAAAGAAAAAGAAGGATGCAGGAAGAGGCAGAGAAGGAAAGGGGAGGGGGAGAGGGAGAATGCTAATCAATGAAACAAAATGTTATTCAATCCATTTCCTGAGTAAATGAGAAAAGTAAAAAGGCTTTTAGGCTGAGTCTTTTCATCCTTATCTAAATAAGTCTATTCCCTTTTTCCTACTTCTTTTTGTATTTTATCTAGAGAACATAGTTGTTCTGTACTTTGTCTACTGGTTTCTTTGAAGGCTTTAATACCCAAGAGCTGCCCTAAACGAAGGTCAGGAGGGTCAATGCAATGAACATTTATTGTCAATGAAACAGGTTTTTAACAACAGCATTGAATCTGGTGGGTGGAGATACTTTTATCAGGCATTTCTTTATGTACCAACAGTCTCATATGGAGGGCTCAGAATATTAATACGGCAGCCTCATCCCTTCCCCTCATCACTGACCCAAATACTGTTGGTTCAGACGTTGAAGACATGGAGAACTTTCCTCAGCCAGCTGATTGAAAGCCAGTAATATTTCCAGCATTTTATTTGCTCTGGCTTTAGCGGACATTTTGAAACAAGTTGGTTGAGAAAAAAAATGTATGAAGGACAAAGAGTCATTAAAGGCCTAGGGTTGTTACCGCTATGTAACAGTGACCTCTTCTGGCAAAGTTACTTTTCTACTCCACAGAAATCTTATTTAAGGAAAAAAACAACACACATGCAGTTATTAACCTGGTACAACTATTTCCAAATTTACATCAAAGAGTATTTCTCATGTAAATGAGAAGTCATCACAGACTTCTAATTAGTATCAGCATTTCTAATACCTATAACTTGAAAACACCATCTGCTTTATTAGATACTTTGGTAGTATGGTGGATAGAATATTAGGCTTAGAAGGAAGAAAACTCATCTTCCTGGGTTCACTAACTGTGTGACCCTCAGCAAGTTACTTAGCCCTGTTTGTCTCAGTTTCCTCATCTGTAAAATGAGCTGGAGAAGGAAATGGTGAAGCACTCCAGTATCTTTACCAAGAAAAAATACCAAAATAGGGTCACAAAAAGTCAGACATAACTGAAAAACAACTGAACTTGGTCCCATTGACTTTTCTGGTTTTCCCTAATCCTCTATATCTAAAAAGCTGCCAAATCCTATCAGTTCTGCCCTACTCTCTCCACTTACACTGGCAGGGACTATCCTGTAATTCAGATACCCATTGCCTTTTTTTGGACTGGAAGACTGATGGTCTTCCTAATCCCAGTCCCTTCGCTCTCCAATTCACTGTTCATACAGTTACAGCATGATCTTCCTGACTACCCTGCTCAAAAAATTTCATTAGCTTCCCACTGACTAAAGGATAAGATACAAACTCTTCAGACTTGCAGTTACAACATGCTATAGTACAACTGACACTTACTTCTCCAGCTTCAAATTCTATGTCCTTAACTTCACATTGTTCCTGTCTGTCATCACCACGTGGACCACAGATCAAAAAGGACTACTGGTTATCTTCTGATCACATATTTTGCCTTTCCCGTTCTCGTGGCATTCACACCTACAAGATACTGGCCTCCTTCAGGGCTGAGATCAGATAGTCTTCTCTTCCATGAAGCCTTCCTTAATCTCCCCAATTGAAAGTCCTCTCTTTTCTACTATTTCTTATACCTTTGTTTTGACCCTTCCTTTTCCCCTTATGACATGTACACAAAAGTACAAGTATATGAATTTCTTTAGAGCAGGAATATACTGTTTTCTAGATTATAAGCTCGTTGTCTCTTTTTGTATCCACAGTACACAGTGCCTTACACATAGTAAGCATTTAATAAAGGTTGATTGTCTTGCAAAGAGTACACATCTGAAAACTGCTGGTCTGAATTCTTTAGAGCATAAAGTTATTGTATTGTCTCTATGTGCTTTTTAGTTGATTCAATACTCCAATAGTAACATATTTATTAAATGCTAGGTGGCACAATGGATAGAATACAATGGCTAGAGCCTGGACTATGGAAGACCTGAGGCCAAATCCAGCCTCAGACACTTAAAAGCTGGGGAAGTTACCTAACCTCTGCTTGCTTCAATTTCCTCAACCGTAAAATGGTTTTAATAACACCATCTACTTCCCAGGGCTAGTATGAGTACCAAATGAGATATTTGTAATATCTCATGTACAATGCCAAAGATAATACAAAATATCATGAGAGTTCATAGGAGGGTCAATAATTCTACTTGCATATGAGGAAGATGGTAGTCAGAGTGGGAATAGATGAGGGAAAGATGGATGGAAGAGGTGACACTTAGACTAAGCCTTGAAGAATTCCTAGAAATTAAATATAGAATATACTGGACCTAAAATTATTGATCTATGATAATATACACCAATTTTACTGCTTAGGTATGTGGACCTTAAAAACTGCTGGATCACACCCCTTTGCCAGAAAGGTGATGGACTCAAGATGCAGAAGGACATAGTCAGTTTTGGACACTGTCAATGTGGGAATTTGCTTTGCTTGATCATGTTTATTTTTTTTTTTTTACAAAGGTCTTATTTTCCTTTTTTGTTACTCAACTAAGGCGGGGGGAAATGGAAAGGTGAGAAATTGAAAATAATTATAAAATAACTTTAAAAAAAAACCGCTGGGACAGAAGAAGGTTAAGGACTGCAACAGGTGAAAAGTTGATAGAACAGACTATATAAAAATATATGAGTCTGGAGGCAAAAATAATTTTATGATTAAAGTTATATTTTGATAATACAAAAAACATGCTGTATACATTTGGGAAACAGGATATAAAATCATCAAAATCAGTAAAAAAAAATAAAGTCACTTACAACAGGAATGCTGGTGGTTGGTACAAATTCTGTAGAGTCGGCATCTGGGCATTAAGAAAAAAATGCTTCAGTAAAACTTATTTCACCAATTTCCCTTAAATAAGATATGTCTGAGTTTTTATTTATCTGAGTTTTTTTAATTAAAGAATTGATTTAAGTGAGTCCTTGAGGGAGCCCTAGACTCACCTTTCCAACCAAGGCAGTTCCTGGCAAATTCCACCACTGCCAACTGCATCCCTAAACAAATTCCTGTAGAACAAGGGAGAACACATCATCACTGGATATGAAAAACCATAAACGTAACTACAAATATGCCTAATGAAAGGTCTTTGCCTGACATCCATTGATCCAATGAGATATCTGAAAGTGCTTAGCCTCGTGCCCAGCATACAGAAAGTACTGAGTAAATACTTATTCTTTTCCCTTCTCCCTTCTGAATCACACATAGCATTGAAACACAGATTTATGTGGCCTCTCACTTAAGGAGTCATGATTCCATCAGTCTGGATCTATCACTAAACACAAATTATAATTTCTCTACGTAGAGAGAAGGAATGAAGGAGAAAAGAAAGGAAGGAAGGAGGGAAGGAAGGAAGGAAGGAAGGAAGGAAGGAAGGAAGGAAGGAAGGAAGGAAGGAAGGAAAACTAATGAAAAACCCCAAGAGATTAAATAATAATTAATAGTTAATTTATTATTAATAGCTAATAATAATTAATAGTTAATTTATTAATTAGGCTAGCTAATAATCAATAAATTGATGATCAGTGATTTTTATTGACAATCAAAAACAAAACAATGAATTCTTTAAATACCTTTGTAAAAGGGGATGCCCCTGACAGGAGAAATCAACTCTGATTGGTGGACATTTAATGAGGCAGTAGGCTAAAAGTCTAAAACTCCTGCCGAAAAAAATGTCTTGGCCACGAGACTCAACAGTCTCCAGCAATATGGACAGAGGAATTCATCTCCATCCAAACCACTCTGGTTGGTTTTCTCCTTCATAGGCTGGGTCACCCTAAACTCAAATGGAGGGGTGCAAGGACAAGGGCTCATTTCCATGGGGCAAGAATTTGACTAGATTAGAATCTGTTCATACCCTAAATAGAAATAAGGTCTCCTAGCTGAGTGGGGTCCCATTCAAGATCAAGGAGCATATTCCCCAAGGATTAAGGATATCTCATCAATCAGACATATCCTTTAGAGACTGACTGACCAGCCTACAGGGACTGGATCCTAAATGAGGAAATGAAGGAGGAAAAGGCCTGGATCTCAGTTTAACAATTGCTTATTAATATGAGAACAAAATAATAACTTCTGAAGGAAGAGAAAGGGGAAGGGAGGAAAGAAGGAAAGAGAAAGGAAAGAAAGAAAAAAGGATATAAACATTTATTAAAGACAAGGCTAAAAAACTTCTCACTTACCAAAACAAAGTAAATGGGCTTACTCTCCCCACCCCGTATCTCCAAACTGAAGCTTTTGATAGTACAAACTCAGATAAAAGTTACGTTCCAACCCTACTAGTTCTCAAAAATGAGGGACATCATGTCATTATATTGTTAATGATATGAACTGAGTCTTACCCAGAAAAGGTATTTTCTTTGTTCTTGCCCAAGAAATTGCCCGGAGTTTTCCCTCTGTGCCCCTATAGCCAAAGCCTCCTGGTACTAGAATACCACTGCAAACAACCACAAGAAGGGTTGAGGTAAGTGTCCATCATTCCTTTGATTATCTACCACCACCATTCCTAACAAATGGCAAATCAAACATCAATAAGCACTGTTATACATACCTGGATTTTTAAATGTGAATTAGGTTTTAAAAAACAAAAGCATAGTCCTGCATAATTCCATTTAACATTTGGTAATGGTCAACACCACTCATGAAATTGCAGCAATTGTATCATTTCAATTTCACTCATGTATTGAAAGATGATGGCAACTAGTTTACTTTGCCTGAGGCAGGTGCATGATCTGATGTCAATTCAACAATCCACAATTACTTATGAATTGGCTGTCACAACTTCTCTTCTTAAAATCTTCCCAGGGATGAAGAAAGTTTGCACCACTATGTGGTATCATTTGGTGTAACACAAAACTAGTGAATATTTCCTAGTCTTTTTTGTTCCTATTTGGCATAATAACTGAGGGAACTTAATTAAGAAAAAATAAATTTTGTTTCAAACTCTGTTCCAAAGAGATTATTCCCTGTCCCCACAAAAGGCATTATAAAATGATGCCAAGAGCTATTAAATTCAAGTGCACACTTGAAATCAGCTAAAGTATCTGAGAAGATAGATGATTATCAGAGACCTCAATGTTCCAATGGACTGATATATGGAGTATTCAGATATTATGTGTAGTGCTATAAAATAATTCTATCTAGGTGGTCCCCAATAAAATGTGAGAATGATCAGTCATATGGAAGAGCAAAGCCTCAGGTAAATGGTGAAAGCAGGAAACTATAAAACATGAGCTAAAAATAAAACAAATATTATTAAACCATCTTGTAATTTAACTTGAGATATCAAATATTCTTATCACTCACCCATACAAAAACAAAATATACCCCTTCCAGGAGGTCAAAGTTTTCAATGTACAATTCTACAATACAATTTTGAAATCCAACACATTACTTATTCCATCCCCCTCTCTTTTACCAGCCAATTCCCATCATGTTTACAGGCAGGATTTAGTGACCTTGAGTATATCTTTTAAAAATAAATTTTGAAATACACAAAAACTATACAAGGAGTAAGATATCTGACTGTTTCAGAGTCAGAATAAAGAGATCCTCCCATGTATCTACTGTATACAGTGTTGTGGGTACTCACTCTGCTTTACACAGCTTCTGCCAGGCTTCGTGGAATTTCACAGGATTCTCAACCTCAGAAGACTGCTCTAGATCAGTAGAATCTACATACTGAGAAGTAAATCAACAAGTTTATATTAAGTACCTACTATGTGCCAGGCATCATATTAGGCATACAAAGACAAAAATGAAACAGTTCCCACCCTAAAAGAGCTTCCATTCTGTGCAGAGAAACAACAAATTCCCATATAAGTAGATACAAAATAAATACGAGGCAATTTCTGGTAAGAAAGCACTAGTAACTACAGTGGGGAGTGTGTAAGAGGAGGGGGAGGAATGTTGGGAAAGTGGAATATGAAGAAAGGCCTCACAAAAGGAGATAGCCAACATGACTCATCCTCTATCAAAAAAAAAAAAGCAGGAATACTGGAAAATATGAACTTCAAATATCATAAAATTACATCCAAAAGATTCTAAATAAAATGCACAAAAATCTTTCAAGATGCACAAAGAGATTCTAATACATAAAGTAGTCTGGGGTAATTCCTCTATAAAACATTATCACAGCCTCACTTTTCAAATTTAAAAATGAGTCTCATTTTAATTACTATATAGCAAGTGGTGTCATATTCCAGCTGAAAGACCAGATCTAGGTACAATGGATTCTTTTAGATAAAATTCCATTCATCTCCAGTACCAGTCTAACCTATTCATGGAGGCTTCACCCTCTAACAAAAACACTGGTTTTGTATCTTTGTTGGAATATGATCTTAAATGGGCTTCAATTTTCACAGAGTAAAGGCATAGGGGTGGAGGCTGACAATTTGGAATGGGATTAGAATTAGGGTAGGTACAGTCACAAAAGGCCTTAGAGAGGATTAAGGTCCAAAGTCCTGCGTTTTTACAGAAGAGGAAACTGAGACCCAATTAACACAACTGACTAGTGTCATGGCCAGGTTTAACCTCAGTTTTTCTGATGTCCAGGTCATTTTTCTTTCCATTATATCACAATTTCCAATAAATGCAAAGGGTGATCAGCAAAGAGAGCTATGAAAGTGATCCAAGCCCTAAAACTTGCTGTCAGGAACAAAGTACAAATCACTACACATGTAAATTTATGCAGCAAGAGAATCTGATCTCAATAAAATTCAAAATAAGTAATTTTTCTGGTCTGATCAAACATTAAAATATTTTACCTGCACTTGCCATTTGGAACAGTATGTATGTATGCATGCATGTGTGCACATATGTATGTAGTATTGTGTTATATATGTGTATGTATGCATGCATGTGTGTGCACTGTATAGTTGAGCACATGCTCAACATACATACATATAAAAATGTATGTGTGTATGCACACATCTGTATGTATGTGTATATTCAGATGTGTGCATACACATGCATGCATGTGTATATACACATTGACGGTGAAATATGAAGGGATCAATCTGGTTTCCTGGATGTCTATACTCTTTCATTATCTTCCCCTTTGTTCAGACACTTACTAGTTGTGTGACCTTGGGCAAGTTAACCTCTGTTTGCCACAGTTTCCCCATCTGTAAAATGGGGATAATAATAGCACCTACCTCTCAGGGTTGCCAACAGCATCAAATAAGAAAATAATTCTAAAGCACTTGATAAAGTGCCTGGCCACATTGTAAACACTATAGAAAGGTTAGTTATTATACTATCTAATTATTTTTTTTCATGTTCATGATCTCTAAATATATTCCTTATGATGGACTTAAACCATGATAGACTTTACTGATGTCCACCTGAAAAGCAGTTTATAGAAATTAGATAGTATAATTTAGTTTCTTTAAGTATGAACACTGACTTTAATAGTTGAAATATTCTAGAAAAACAAGTCAAGTCTTACCATTAAATCTAATTTGTGATTAATCGCCAAAGCAGAGTGTTCCAAGGCTTTAAATACTGATGCATAGCAGTCACTGAGCTTGGTATATTTGCCAACCAGGGCTATGGAGCATGTTTTCTGTAATCTTTCATACCTGACAAAAGAAATTTTTTTTCAAATTATTTGCAGGGTTATAACATTTAAATCACACCAAGGCATCACATTATAAGATCCAACTGTTAGACTCTGTCTAATTGCAAAGGCCAATTTTTATTCAATCATAATAGTTAAGCCTCACCCTTACAATAAGACTCTTAAACCTAAAATTCTATTTCTAAAACTCCTTGAGTCTGTCAGGAAATATCAAGTCCATAAACAAATCTTGGGAGATGGGCTATACAAGCAATCTCAGGAAGAAAGGAGAGCTGCACAAAATTAAAACCTGGAAGTTTAGAATGGGATAAAGGACATTTGTGTGAGAAAAGAAGCTTGAGACAATTCTGAGGATCTGAAAGAAAATAGCCCTGAGAGAAGCTCCTACTCAAGACAGAACCTTATTTACATTATGACTATAATGGTTTTTTGGGTTTGAACAATATAGTTTTTGTTGATCAGTCGTTTCAGTTATGTCTGATTCTTGGTGATCCCATTTGGGGTTTTCTTGACAAAGATATTGCAATGGTTAGCCATTTCCCTCTCCAGCTCATTTTACAGATGAGGAAACTGAGATAAACAGGAAACTGAGATAAGTGACCTGCCCAAGGTCACACAGCTCGTAAATGTCTGAGGCTGGATTTGAACTCATGAAGATGAGTCTTCCTGACTCCAGGTCTGGTGCTCTATCCACTGTGCCACCTACCTGCCCCAGCAACACAGCTAAGAAACTATAAATCACAGACTTGCTTCAGGAATATGAAAAAAGCATACGATGCTTGTTGCAAAGATTTGTAAAGATACCTGGGATAAATATAGGTTACTGCTAGCTACCATGATTTGAGACATTCAAAGCTATTGTCCCCACAATGGTAAAGACTTTAGCTGTGAACTCTCCTGTTACATGCTGATATTTTTAAAGTATTTGGAAGTAGTACTGTTTTTGTAGCTGAAGCTCACTGGCATCATTACATAGCATGTCTAACAAGCCTTAGTGCTGCCTTAAGCTTTAATAACTTAAATAGTTTTAATAGCTTAAAACTGCTCTAAGACTTTGAGAATGTCCTACACATAAAAGATACATTGCCTGAGGAATGTCTGACTCAGATATGCATATTTTGGTACAACTGGCTTTGGAACTTCAGAAAGAAAGGACTAGATATAGCTGATGAAAAAGTCAGCAAATAATAATGCTACCTAAGAATTTTGTGGATTATTTCAGGGAACTCATTTCTGAAGACAGTATCTATGCCATGAATAATTTTTTGGTGCTAACAGCACCAAATTTTAGTGATTCTTGTTACTTTCTGTCCTAGTAGGTACCAATGAATTGAGCCCCTTCAGGCTTAAACAAAAATGGACTAACTGTTCTCATGTATGCTAATCATGGAGATTTCCATCAAATAAAATCTCTATTGATAAGAATATTCTAGATCTCTCAAAAATATTCTGCCTTTGCCTAATTACAAAAGGTAAATCAATGCAGAAACAATTTTTTAATGACTAGTTTGTATCTCTTTCTTCAAAACTAAACTTGTTGATGCTTTAAATTTTTTTTAAATCTGTCCCATTAAAATACAATCTCTCCAGAACCCTGTCTTGCAACAAGGAGTTACACTTAATCCAAATAAGCCAATACGTTGGCCATATCTGAAAAGGTATGCCTTGTGCTATGCCTGTAGTCCAACACTTACCTATATATACCAAGAAGAGGAAGGAATTACTTTACCACCAGCCCTCTCAAGCCAAAATTATCACTATCCTGTGTATCATCTCATACTTTCAACTAAGTTTTTTTAGACCTATTCAGTGTTTACCTAAGGATAGATATTCTGCTGAAAAAATGAAGAGCTCACCCTGATCAAGCCCAGTCAATCAGTGAGTAACAATTTATTAAGCACCTACTATGTACCAGGTGCCATGTTAAACTTTAGAGATATAAAGGATGACCAAAGCATAATCCCTGTCTTCAAGAAGCTTATGTTCTGATGGATGAGAAAACATGGAAATAACTAGGTATGTACAAAGTATATATACAGAGCAAGTGGAAGGTAACCTCAGAGAATGGGCAACCAGGGAACACAGGCTGGCCCTGGAGTCAGAAAGGCCTCCTGCAGAAGTTAAGGATCTTAAATAAATCTTAAAGGATGCCAGGAGGCAGAGGTAAAGGGGGACAGAGAAAAGCATTCCAGGCATGGGGGACAACCAGTGAAAAGACACAGAGACAGGTGACAGGGTATTATGTACATGGAACACATTTGTGGACTGGGGTGTTATTCAGAATGTGAAAAGCAATATCATGAGAAAATTCAAAACATTCACAAGACAGATATTCTAGAAAGATTTCCCATCTCACTTTGACATTAAAAGGTGCTGTTTTAAAGTTGTTCATGTCTGGAGCTCTATGCGAAGTCAAACATTAAAGGACAGCCTGGTATTAAGTCTGTGGCAGTGTTAGCCTTTTCTTCAGTGGAAAAAAGAATCTGTAGCCTCCCTCAACCAGCCCAGGCTGTCTATCACAAATTCTTCACATGGCATAGGAGATCATTCCTTCACATAAATATTACAAGCAGGTTAAAAGGGCGGGGAGCTCACAAGGAGATTTGTATGATGTTTTGTATTAGTACTGCATACACATAGTTGTTTTGAATGTCACCGACAAATAAGGAATATTAAAACAAGGCAAAATAAAACCAACACAGCTGGAAAGTACATGATTTTAGGCCCTGTTGTGCCAATTTATTTTCCATAAAGGTAACCTCGTTGCATTGCCCACTAAGACATGTAGCTGTATAGTCTTTTATGAGATAAACTACATGAGCAAAAGGCAAACACATACTGAAGATGTTCAAAACAACAAGTTCCACAGTATGCATAATGACTTCAATAGGGTAAATGAAAAGAACAGTAAAATGAAGCCCACTGCTAAGTAATTATCATGACCAATCTTGCCTCCAGGAAAGAGATGAGGAAGCATCTGCCTCTTTTTGGTAAAGGGGGAAGTGGGGGAGGATTACAGAGGACAGACAATGTTCCCTACACTGGCAGATGCGGTTATTGTCATCATCAGTTTTGCTAAACTACTGAAATGGACAGGGAAAAGGATCTAGAGCTAGTGTTGGGGTCAGTACCTATTCAGCCTCATGACCTCCACTGGCTTCTACAGATACAAGTTCAGCACTTCACAATAAGATAGAGAAAGGCTTGATTTAAAGAAAAGATTTGTAATGATCAAGATACCTGTCAAGGTAGTTACATTTTAGAGTTCTTCAAGAAACACCTGTTGGGGGAACTGTAAAGGGAATTTCTGAATATGTATAGGATAGATGGATGGATGGATAGATAGACAGACAGATAGACAGATAAACAGATCGCATTTATTAAATGCTTACTATACTCCAGCACCATGCCAGGTGCACAAGACATAAATCCAAACAAGCAAGACAATCTCCACCCTCTCTAATTAGAGATGACAACACATAAAGAGAAACTGGAAAACAGGGGGAGAGAGGAAGAGTAAAGCAGCAGGTAAGGAGAAGGACAGGTAGGAAGGAAGGGAGAGAGGGAAGAAAGAAGTTAATAGAGAAAAAAAGGAAGACAAGAAGGAAGGAACTGGAGGAAGGAGGAAACTCCTTGAGGCCAGGTACTGTCTTGATTTCTCATCCTGGTAATACCTTAAGGGCTTAACACAGTAACTGGCACATAATTAGCACTTAGTAATGCTTTATCTATCTTATCCAATGAAGAAACTTGACAATGAAGTTAAAACTACAGATGCAAGAGGAAATCACAATGACAACACATGACTAGTTCCAGTCAAATAAATTTTCATGAGCTTCCTGTTTCCTGAGAAGATAAAACGACTTAAGACAGGAGTGTAAACTCCAATACTACTTCACATACAGTCAATAAATATTTATTAAGCACCTACTGTGTGCTAGGCACTAGGAATAAAAAGAAAGGCAAAAGACAGCCCCTTCTCTCCAGGAGACTACAGTCTAAAGGGGAAGTCAACATGTAAACAAAGATATACAAATAAGCTATGTGCACGATAAATTGGAAATCATTGACAGAGGGAAGATTTAGAATGAAGGGAGATCAGGAAAGGCTTTCTGTAGATGGCAGGATTTTAGCTGAGACTCAAAGGAAGGAAGATAGAGAAGAGTGGGAAAAGCATTTCAGGTATAGGGAGACAGCCAGTAAAAATGCCCAGAATTTGTGGGAAGACCAGCAAGGAAGCCAATGTCACTAGATCACAGAGGATGTGATAGAGGAAGGGGCATGGTGTAAAAAGCCTGGAAAGGCGGGGTAGTTAGGGTAGAAGTGAGGATAAAGGGCTTTGAATGCCAAACGAAAGATTTCATATTTGACCCTGCAGGTGATAGGGAGCCACTGGAATTTACTGAGCAGGAGAGGGACATGGCCAGATATGTGCTTTAGGAAGATCACTTTGACAACTGTGTGGGATAAAGTAGAGAAAAACTTGTGGCAGGAAAACTAATAAGCAGCCTCTTGCAGTGGTTCACGCATGAAGTGATAAAGGCCCAAATCAGGATAGCAGCAGTGTCAAAGGAGGGAAAGGAGCATATTCAAGAGATGTTATAAAGGTAAAATCAATAGGCCTTTGCAACTGATTGGATATAGGAGATGAGACAGAGAGAGGAGTTGAGGATGACACATGGAAAACTGGGAGGATGGTGGTACCCTAGACAGGTAACAGGTAAGTTTATAAGGGGGAGGGTTTGGGGAGAAAGATAATGAGTTTTGTTTTGGACATGATGCATTTCAGATGTCTATAGGACATCCAGTTTGAGATATTCAACAGAGATGAAAGACTTGAGGTCAGCAAAGAGATTAGAGTGGGAGAGGTGGATTTGAGGAACATTAAGATGATAACTGAATGTGGAGGTGATGAAATCAGCAATCAGATAAGTAAGAGAAGATCCAAGAAAGGGTAGCACCCTTGTAATAGCAATTTAAATGGGAAGATCTTTCCCATTCATTAATAGGCCCATGTGATCTGAAGCCTAAATCACATTGGAGCCTGTGATGGGAGGAGTTTGCTGAATGGGTAGAACAGGAAGAGGCAGAGCTAGAGCAGAGCTGAGGGGAAATTAGTCTTGAGAATAGTCAGAGGTAGGAAGGATATGGGCAAGCAGGCTGCTGACTAGTGACAGTGATTTTGTGATTGTTTGCAATTTTGTTTAGGGGAGCCAGCTTGGGATGAGTGCAATGGACCTGGTTTGTGGGAGGCCTAGGAGCAGAAAGCCTTGGAGATGGTGTTGTCCTCTGCGTTCTTACCGTGTATAGATTATGATGGATTTGGCTTTCTGGTGTCTGAATAAATGTTTTGGTTCTGTCTTCCATGTGGAAAGTCTGTTGTATTTCGCAATTCAGAATTGCATTAGCATATTCATGGCTGCCATAGGTGCTGTGAATTGCAGCTACAACCTCAAAAATCTAGAGTACCAAAGAGAAAAGAGTGACCAAGAATATCAAAGGCTATAGAGATCAAAAAAGGATGAGGACTGAGAAAAGGCCATTAGATTTAGGGATTAAGAGATCATTAGCAGCTTTAAAGAGAGCAGAGAGATAAGGTCAGAAGCCATCAGTGAGTTGGGGGGATATGTGCCCCATGAATGTGAAGATTTCCCCTGGCACAATGGACAGATGAGAACAGTTTGTTCCAACAGCCATGGAGGTGGTTGAAACAGGCTCTATGGAATGCTTAGAGCCAGGTCAGATACTAAAGACACCAAGGTCATTCACTGCATCCCAGGTCATCACTTCATCTTGCCCCTGGACTAGGATGACTCCAGAAGAGAGAGGAAAGTTAATGACTTGGAGCAATTCTGCCTTACTTTAACCCAATTCCCAAGCAAGTCAAGACATCCCCCGGTGATGTCGCTGGTTGTCTTGAAAAAAAGGACAAACAACAAGGCACAAAAGGAAGAAGAAATACTGGATGACAGCTAACGGGGATGAATGGAGTAAGAGTTCTTTGAGGATGGGGGAGTCACAGGAATGTTTGTAAACAGTAGGGAAGTAGCTAGAAAATAGGGAGAGATTGAAGATAATGAGAGGGCAAGGACGTCCTCTTGGAGAGGACAGGATGGAATGGGATCTCTTGTGCATGAAGAGGAATTAACCTTGGGGCAAGGAGAAGGGCTGTCTCATCATATGAGACAGGGGTGGAGGAGATAATGACAGAAGACACTTGGGTGATATAATATGAGGACAAGGTTAAGAAGAGGGAGCTCTCAGCAAAAGGCCTCCATTTTTTCTGTAAAATATAAGGCAATCTCTCAGCTGAGAGGCGAGATACAGGGAGAGTCACAAGAGGCTTGAGAAGCAATAAAAAAAAAAGTGTGGAAAAGCAGCTATGATGGGGGAGGGGCGGTGAGTTATTGAAGGAGGTATAAAAAGATTGCCTTGCAACAAGGAGGATTCAGTTGAGGTTATATAACATAAATATCTAGTGAACTCAGACAGGATGGCTTCATGATTTTCTCCAGCTTCATTCAGCAGTATGTGTATAGGAGCAAAGAGGAGAATAATCCAAGGATGAGGCTTAGCAGGGAAAGATGAGTGATACAATAGGGGGCAAGGGATTTAGAAGAGGAAGATAATGTAGAGATAAACTGAAATGGTTTATCAATTCTGAGTGCAGATTGGAACATACTTTTTTCTGTTTCCACATTCTTTTCTAAAGAATGTTTTTATTTCATTTTTTCTCCATTACATATAAAAACAATTTTTAACATTCATTTATAATTTTTGAGTTTGAAATTCCCTTGAGAAGGCAAGCACTTTGTTACAGATTATACATGTGAAATCATATAAAACATATTTCCACATTAGCTATGTTGCAAAAGAGAACTGAAAAAAAGAGACAAGAAAAGTAAAGTAAAAAAGTTTGTTTTGATCTGCATTCATACTGCATCAGTTTTTTCTCTGGAAGTGAACAGTATTTTTTGATGAGTTCTTTGGAATTGTCTTGGATCACTGTATTGCTGAAAAGAGCTAAGTGATTCATAGCTGGAATCATACAATATTATTGTTACTGTGTAAAATGATCTCCTGGCTCTGCTCACATCACCTTGCATCAGTTCATACAAGGTGAAGCATACTTTTCACACTTTTTAAATTTTTCTTGCTTTTTTTTTATTTTTTAAATTAATTTATTTAAGTTTTCAACATTCATTTCGGAGAAATTTTTGGGCTCCATATTTTCTCCCATTTCTCCCCTCCCCCCACCCCAAAACACTGAGCATTCTAATTACCCCTATCACCAATCTGCCCTCCCTTCTAACATCCCTCCCTTCCCTTATCCCCATCTTCTCTTTTGTCCTGTAGGGCAAGATAAATTTCTATATCCCATTACCTGTATTTCTTATTTCCTAGTTGCAAGAACAATACTCAACAGTTGTTCCTAAGCAATTCAATAAAGATCATACCTGTGAAGTTTTGCAAATGACTTCCATAATAGTCATGTTGTGTAAGACTAACTATATTTCCCTCCATCCTGTCCTGCCCCCCATTTATTCTATTCTCTCTTTTGATCCTATCTCTCCCCAAGAGTGTCGACCTCATATTGCTCCCTCCTCTCCATGCCCTCCCTTCCATCATCCCCCCCACCCTGCTTATCCCCTTCTCCCCCACTTTCCTGTATTGTAAGATAGGTTTTCATACCAAAATGAGTGTGCATTTTATTCCTTCCTTTAGTCGAATGTGATGAGAGTAAGCTTCATGTTTTTTCTCTCACCTCCCTACTTTGTCCCTCCTCTGAAAAGTCATTTACTTGCCTCTTTTATGAGAGATAATTTGCCCCCTTCCATTTCTCCCTTTCTCCTCCCAATATATTTCTCTCACCACTTAATTTCATTTTTTGTTGATATGATCCCATCCTATTCTACTCACCCTGTGCTCTCTGTCTCTCTCTATATATATGTATGTATGTGTGTGTGTGTGTGTGTCTGTGTGTGTGTAATCCCACCAACTACCCAGATACTAAAAATAGTTTTCAAGAGTTACAAATATTGTCTTTCCATGTAGGAATGTAAATAGTTCAACTTTAATAAGCCCCTTATGATTTCTCTTTGCTGTTTACCTTTTCATGCTTCTCTTCATTCTTGTGTTTGAAAGTCAAATTTTCTTTTCAGCTCTGGTCTTTTCTTCAAGAATGCTTGAAAGTCCTCTATTTCATTGAATGACCTTTTTTTTCCCCTGAAGTATTATACTCAGTTTTGCTGGGTAGGTGATTCTTGGTTTTAGTCCTAGTTCCTTTAACTTCTGGAATATCATATTTCACACCCTTTGATCCCTTAATGTAGAAGCTGCCAGATCCTGTGTTATCCTGATTTTATTTCCACAATACTTGAATTGTTTCTTTCTAGCTGTTTGCAATATTTTCTCCTTGACCTGGAAACTCTGGAATTTGGCCACAATGTTCCTAGGAGTTTCTCTTTTTGGATCTCTTTCAGAAGGTGATCAGTGGATTCTTTCAGTATTTATTTTGCCCCCTGGTTCTAGAATATTAGGGCAGTTTTCCTTCATAATTTCATGAAAGATGATGTCTAGGCTCTTTTTTGATCATGGCTTTCAGGTAGTCCCATAATTTTTAAATTGTCTCTCCTGGATCTATTTTCCAGGTCAGTTGTTTTTCCAATTAGATATTTCACATTATTTTCCATTTTTTTATTCTTTTGGTTTTGTTTTGTGATTTCTTGGTTTCTCATAAAGTCATTAGCCTCCATCTGTTCCATTCTAATTTTTAAAGAACTATTTTCTTCAGTGAGTTTTTGAACCTCCTTTTCCATTTGGCTAATTCTGCTTTTTAAAGCATTCTTCTCTTCACTGGCTTTTTGAACCTTTTCCCAATTGAGTTAGCCTATTTTTAAAGGTGTTATTTTCTTCAGCACTTTTTTGGGTCTCCTTTACCAAGGTGTTGACCCGCTTTTCATGCTTTTCTTGCATCTCTCCCATTTCTCTTCCTAATTTTTCCGCCACCTCTCTTACATGATTTTCAAAATCCTTTTTGAGCTCTTCCACGGCCTGAGACTACTGAATATTTATTTTGGATGTTTGGGGTACAGAAGCCTTGACTTTTAAGTCTTTCCCTGATGGTAAGCATTGTTCTTCCTCATCAGAAAGGATGGGAGAAGATATCTGTTCACCAAGAAAGTAACCTTCTATAGTCTTATTTGTTTTCCCTTTTTTGGGTATTTTCCCAACCAGTTACTTGACTTTTGGGTCCTTTGTCAAGAGTAGGGTATACTCTGGGAATCTATAATATCTCAGTTCCTCCAAGGTGGCACAATCCAGAGTGTACACTGATCTGGACAGAGGAAGAGATTTTTGTGTCCAGAATCTTAGCAGTTACCTCTCCACAGCCACCTGGCCTCCAGCTCCACCAAGTCAGCATTGGAGGCTGATTTTCAGATAAGCTGGATGGGCAGGGTTGCCATTCAGTGTGAGACAAAGATGAGCTCCCCCAGGGCCTCCACATAGGGCCCAGGCAAGACTCAGCTCCTCAGTGCCCCCAGGGGTTTTACAATCCAACAACGTATGCAGGCTGATGAAGGGGCTGCCGTGAGAACTGCTGCTGCCTGCCCGATGCGGCCTCTGCAGCTGCTGCTTGATGCCAGAGCTATGGGAAGGCCCTTCTCCCTTCCTGGCCAGCTGAAAAAACCCCGTCACTGACCTTTGGCGCCTGCGGGTTGAGGGATCTGAGGACCTGCTGCTTCGACTGGAGATTCTGCCCCCAAGGTGTTCTGCTCCCAGAGTCTTATCGCACCTCACGCCAAGGTTGGGCTGAGCTTCACGCTGTGCTCCGTGTCCCATGCAACCGACATTTCCCATGGGCCTTTCAGGTCACCCTGGGCTGGAAATCTCCTCCACTCTGTTGTTCTCTATTTCTGCTGCTCCAAAATTTGTTGAGAGTCCCTCTCCACAGGTATTTTATGGGCTGTGTGGGGAGACCCTACGTATGTGTCTTTCTACTCCACCATCTTGGCTCCATCCCCCCTCTTTTTGTAATATAATTAATATGGAAATGTTTTGCACACCTTCATATGTATAATTAATATCACATTGTTTGCCTTCTCAAGGGAGTGGGAGAGGGGCTTGAGGGACAGAGAGAATTTGGAACTCAAAATTTTTTTAAATGAATGCTAAAAATAAATAAGTTTTTAAAAAAGACAAGGAGAAGGGAAGAGTATAGAGGAGATGATCTAGTAAAGAACTGAGGAGGATTTGAGGTCACATTATGGTACACTTGAAAGTTTGGGGTTACAAGGCAGAGATAAAAATGGAATAACAATAAATTATAATCACATAAAGGAATTTTAAAATTCATGAAGAGAAAGAACAGAGCTTTTAAGAACATCTTTTGAAGCTAAATCTCCTTCAAATTTATCTTTGCATAAGCTTGAAAAAATCATAAGCACTAGGTATCTTCAAAAAGAACAACAGACCCCTATTATTATATATCCAGATAGAGCCAAGTTTCCTTGGCTCTCAGCCTTTACGATGAAAGAACTTTTGAGACCATTTAATCTACCCAAGTCATTCTAAAGATAAGAAAACTGAGGCCTAGTGAGAATAATGTCCAAAGTCACACTGTAGAAAGTGGTAGAACCCAAATTCAAATTTAGGATCCTTTTCTGAATACAAATTTAGTTCCCTTTCCATTGCATCAGGCTATCCTCTTTTCAAGTATAAAAATTCTTTTTACATGAAAAAAATTTCAGTCTTCCTTTTATAATTAACAGCTGTATTATTAGTCTATACTGGCTGAAGAGATACATAATAACAAAAAGCTACTATGAATATTTAGTAATACTTTAAATGAATTTGTACTTTATTAACCACAGCAGAACCTAACATAAAAGTCATCATGTGAAAACATAGTACATGAAGTCAGTAGCTCTGAAATCAGGAAGCCCAAGATTCAAGACCTACTTTTTACATAGGCTGGTTCAATTACCAAGAAAAAAATAATCATTTAACCTCTCAGTACAGCATGGAAAGTTGGGAGAAGGGCTAAATTTGAAGTCAGAGAACCTGGATTTAAATCCCAGGTCTACTGGGACTATAGAGCTGAGAACTGTTCCCAAGGGTAACCAAGATTTATTTTAACGTGCAACCTCAGATAAATCACCTAACCTTCCTGAGTTCTAGTTTGTTTATCTACGAAATGAGGGAGTTGGAGCAGATGGACCTTTAAGGTCCATTCCAGCTCTAAAAATATATAATCCATGATCCTCGGGCAACAGTAAATCACTGATACGCTAGTTGCTGTCTCCATACCAGGAGTGCCCTAAATATTTGGACCCAAACCCTGCTGACAATATATATGTAAATCGAAAGACAGAGAGAGAAAGAAAGAGAGACATCTATAAAGACATAGAGAGAGATCTATAGTGATATAGCTACACAGATATATATAGAAAGAAAAATCTATAGAGACAGATATAGATTTCTACCTTTCAATATTTATATTAATCTCTTTATCTCTCTATAGAGACACATATCAGTCTCTATATATCTCTATCTCTACAGATCTCTACATCTCCATCTATAGAGAAATCAGCAGAAATTATACTGATACTTAGGAAGCCTACAAACATTCCCATGTCTCTCCCATCCTCAAAAAAAATTCAATTTATCCCCACTAGCTATCATCCTCATTTATATTTATATTTGTATCTAGACATGCAAGGCAAATACGAAAAGCTGAGTGGCCTCGGTCAGAAAGATGTGATTTCAGCTCCCACCTCTAACGCTGCCTGACGCTGGCAACGTGCACCTTAACCACTTAGACCTCCAAGTAATTCTGAAAAACGATTAAGTTGCAGAGCTGGTGCTGATTTGCATTAGTAGAAGGCATTTCCTCACCAGGAATTACAAACACCAATGAAATCACGGGTTCAGTTCAAACTATGTGCCAAGTATTTATTCAGTCTCCACAAGGTAAATTTGCTTCTTTATTAACTGTATCATTTAACAAATACTATTTTGTAACTTACAGATTTGCAGGCCCCTGAGTAATAATTTCATAGACCCAAAGACCCACTGTTTAGGAAATACTGAGACAGACTACAGATAAAATCATTAAGTATTCTAAAAAGATTTCACTCCTATAGAGATGACCTCATTACCATACCTGTCAGCCATATTTTTCCACTTGAAAAGCAAATCACTTGCATGATCATCAATAGGCAGGTCCAATCTCTCTTTAAAATACTTGACAATACCTTGATCTTCCAAAAGGACAGGCACCCGGTAAGTAGAAGAAACATCATGGATGAATATTACCTGTTAAATTATGAGAACACATCTTACTTTAACAGGACAGGCTCTATTGTGAAACTTTACAATACTGCCATGACACCCATCTGCTCAGGAATGAAAAGACAGCCAAGAAGATTACAACTGCAATTAGATATTACATAATAGCAGAATTAATAATAATAATAATAACACTATAGCGTTTCTTTAGCACGTTGCCATTTGCAAAGAATTTTAGATATATTACCTCTATACATATATATGTATATGTACATATACATATATATGTCTTCCTTAATGAGAGCAAAGTTTAATATAAAAATACCACTTGTCTGGATTGTTAAGTCACTAACTTTAACACATCTGGTAACAGCATCACAGACTACACATCTGGAAGGTATTTTTATCTAGTCCAACCCTCATTTTACAACTGAGAAAACTGAGGCTGAAAGAGGTTAAATAATTTAGGTCACAGTGATAGAGAAAAGGTTAGGATTCTCACAAAGCCAAACAATAGTGCATGCTCGCACTCGCTCTCGCTCTCTCTCTCTCTCTCTCTCTCTCTCTCTCTCTCTCTCTCTCTCCCCCCCCTCATTATTTCCTATCACTCATTTTTCCCATCTTTCAAAAATCCTACTAAAAACATATCTCCTCATTCAATTCAATAAAGCATTTATTAAACTCCTTCTGTACCAGGTGCCAGTTATGTGTCAGTCAGCTTTTATTTATGTACCAGGGCCTGTACTAAATGTGGAGGATACAAAGAAAGGCACAAATCCTATCCCTTTCCTCAATAAGTTCACTCTAATGGGAAAGGCAATGTATAAATAAGAAGGTACATAGAAGATATATACAGTGTTAATGGATTATAATTCCAGAGGGAAGATTCTAATAGCTAGAAGACCTGGGAAAGGCCTCCTATGTAAGGCCAGATTTACTCTGAGTCTTAAAAGAAGTCAGGGAATGCAGGATAATGAGGTGAGGAGGGAGATCATTCCAATCGTGGGTTCAATCAATGCAAAGGCACGAGTTAGGAGACGGAGTGTCGTGTGAAGTAAGCCAGTATGTTTTAGTGTACATGGAGGGGAAGAAAGTATGAAAAGACTGCAAAGGCAGAAAGGGCCAGACTAGGAAGGGAACTAAATGCCAGGCAAAATAATTACTATTTGATCCTAGAGATGATCGGGAGCCACTTGGATTTATGGAGCAGAGGAGTGAGATGGTCTGACCTTTGGCAGCTGGACTGGAGAGGCGAAGAGAACCCAAGGCTACCGACAATGGTCCAGCTACTACCAGTTTTGTGAGTGGAGCACTACTTTGACATCAGAAGTGACAAACTTACCAAAATGCATAGCTAGGGTAAGGCTGAGGAGACACCAAAGTTGTGAAGTTGGGGGACTGTGAGGCAGGTGGGACCCTCAAAAGTCATAGGTAAATAAGAAGTCAATAGTAACAGGAAAATACAGAGAGGAAAGTAAAAATGTGAAATAGTCCTTGTCTTACTTATTCATATAAAAATATTCATAGCAACTTTTTTGTGGTAGCAAAGAGCTGGAAATCAAAGGGATACCCATCAACTACGGAATGGCTGAATAAGTGGTAGTAATGATTGTGACAGAATACTATTGTGCTATAAGAAATGATGAAGGGGATGCAAGAGAAAGGCAAACGGAAGCAATATGACATTTTTTCCTCATACCAATCCCACTGACAAAGAAACAAAAGAGAAAAAGGATAAATATGAGAGAAGCTAACAGGTCCATTAATACATTATCGGTAGCACAGTGAAATGATATAACTTTTCTGAAAAGTTATTTGGAACTATGCTGAGAAAGTCACCAAACTGTGTCTACTAGTCCTATACTCCCAAAGAAATCAAAGAAAGAGGAAAAGAATTTATTTATACAAAAATGTTTATGGCATAACAAAACAGGAAGATGATAAATGTTGGAGAAGATGTGGGAGAGCTGGAACACTAATTCATTGCTGGTGAAACTGTGAGCAGATCCAACCATTCTGGAGAGCAATTTGGAACTATGCCCAAAGAACTATAAAATGTGCATACCCTTTGACTCAGTAATATTACTTCTAGGACTGTATCCTGAAGAGAGCATAAAAAGTGCAAAAGGTCCCACATGTACAAAAATATTCATAGCAGATCTTTCTATGGTGGCCAAGAACTGGAAATTGAAGGAATGCCCATCAATTGGGGAATGGCTGAACAAGCTGGGGTATATTAATGTAATGGAATACTACTATTGGGCTGCAAGAAATAACAAACAGGCGGACTTCAGAAAAACCTGGAAAGACTTATACAAACTGATGCTGAGTGAAATAAGCAGAACGAGGAGAACATAATCCACAGTAACAGCCACAGCGTGCAAGGACTGTTTCTGATATACTTAGCCCTTCACAACAATGCATTTCCAAAGCACTCAATGCAAAATGCCATACATATTCAGAGAAAGAACTATAGAGTCAGAACACAGAATGAACCAAAATATTTTCTTTTTGGTATGTTTTGTTTTGGTTTCTCTCAAGGTTTCTCCCATTGGTTTAAATTTTTCTGTGCAGCATTACTAATGTGAAAATGCGTTTAATAAGAATGTATGTGTAGAACCCATGTAAGATTGCATGTAGTTTTGAGGAAGGAGGGGGAGAAAATTTAAAATTTATGTTAGTGATTGTTGAAAACTGAAAACAAAGAAAATTTTAAAAATTTATGGCAGCTCTTTTCATGGGAGACAAAATATTGGAAACCAAGGAGGGGGATGGGGAGAAAAAATTGGAAATGAAGTGTGGAGGGAGTGTCCTCCTACTGAAGAATGGGTAAACAAATTGAACATAATAGAATGTGTGTGTTCGTCCTTCGTTGCTGAAGATCATACCATCAGAGAAATAATGACATGACTTGCACTTGACTTTGTTTTGAGTGATGGAGGGCTGTGCAGGTCACCAGCCTCACTCCTCCTCCAGAGCCATCTGAATCCAGTGACCAGATATTCATCAGGATGACTGGAGATGACCCAGGATGAGGCAACTGGGGTTAAGTGACTTGCCCAAGGTCACACAGCTAGTAAGTGTCAAGTGTCTGAGGTGAGATTTGAACTCAGGTCCTTCTGACTCCTGTACTGGTGCTCTATCCACTGCACCACCTAGCTGCCTCGACATAATTGTGTCAAAAGAATGGGCAATTCCAGAAGAAACTGAGAAGATCTTTATGACCCAATACAGAACAAAGTGAGCAGAACTAAGACAATTTATACAATATTTCAAAGAACTCTGATCAACAGTGATAAACCATGAGTCCAAAAGAGTGAAGATGCTTGCTTTCTAACAGAAGTGGTGAACTTAAAATGCAGGTAAAGATTTTTCAGATATGGTCAAGGTGGGATTTTTGTCTGGTTAAATCACGCACCTATGGATTGAGGATTTTTTTTTTTTACTCAATAGGGATGAAATGGACATACAGATTAATTTATTTTAATTAATCCATATATAGTGGGCATATAGGTTAATTTTTTAAATGCTTGTTAAATAAAAAAATAATAAACTCTGAAAAAAGAAGTAACTTGTATGGAAGGTAAGTATCAAGCAGTTCAGTATCATGAAGTATGCAGGATCATGGAATTTAGAACTAAAAGGAAACTTAAAGAACATTTAATTCACATATCTCTGCTATGAGGTTTTTAAAAATTATTCCAGGGTTTTATTTTATTGGTTTTTTTAATGTAACTGTTATATGCAGTTGATGTACGGGATAGTTTTGCTGAACTGCTTTCCCCCCAACCTTACTATCTTTTTTATTAGGGGAAAGAGGAGAGAGATACTCAGAAATGAAGATTATATAAAAACAAAGGATAATTTTTTAAAAAATTCAATTCAATGAACATTTATTAAATTATCAACTATGTGAAAGGCTCTCAGCTAGAGATACAAAGACAAAAATAAAACACACTAGAAGATTATGCTGTACTGAGAGAGGACAGATACTGCATGTATAAGAGCATATTACTAATTTGAATTCTAGTTTGAGAGAGGAAAAATGGATTTGGGCAGGAGAAGAAATCAGAAAAAGTTTCATTTGAAACGTGGTCACTGGTCTGAGAACTAATGGTGCACATAAGGATTATGAAAGAATAAGGAAAGAATAAAGAAAGAACAAACCTGGAATGGGGGAAGGATAGGGAAGGAGAAGGAAACAATGTACAAATGCATAAAAATGAGTTGTTTTTTTTGGCATAGGGAACAGCAGTTAGTCCAGTCAAGCTGGAATGTAGTGTATGAAGGAGTGTAATATGAACTAAGGCTAGAAAGTCCACTTTAGGCAGATATGCTGGGGACTCATTGGGGACTCAAGAAGTCTAGATGAGAAACCAGGCAGGAGGAACCCCTGTAGTTCCTCCAGCTACTACAAAGCTTCTTAGAAGAGATGATCACCAACAGCAAGCTGAGCTCAAGTCATGCTCTAAGTTTCCAGAAAACAAGGACTTTAAGGAAGTTGCTTAAATAGCAAAGAACTAAGGTGAAGGTGACAAACTAGGCTCCCAGAATGTTTCATATTTTCAGGTTTTAAGTATCCATCTACTCAGAAAGTATAATAGGAGTTATGGGTTTTTCTATTTCATATTTTAAGTCTTTGCCAGTGGACATTTATGAGTCTTTTTTTATGTTTTAAGTATTTCTTTTGGGTGGAAGTAATAAATAGCTAACCTATACATTTTGTACATCTAGCACCTTCCTAGAACTGCCTGAAGCCCTCTACATGAACCAAACCCATAGGTAAGTGATTTTTCCCTGGGTTTCTAATGAAGGAGAGCATAAAGAACCAGAGAAAATGGGGCAGGGGGGCAGAGGAGGATAAGCTAACCCCTCTCTTTAGAGTCTAGGTTCCTCCAAGACTGAATTAAGTGAACATGAGCCTAAAGGTCAGGCCTCTTAATGTAAAAGGATGCTCTAGGGCCAGCTAGGTGGTGCATTAGATACAGCACTGGCCCTGAAGTCAGGAGGACCTAAGTTCAAAACAAACCTCAGACACTTGCTAGCTGTATAACCCTGGGCAAGTCACTTAACCCTGAAGGAAGGAAGGAAGAAAGTTAAATGGATGCTCTAACTGTTACCCTGGGCCAGTGTTGGGTCTGTCTTTACATTAAAACTGCTATGAAAACTGGAGAGCAGATCGGCAGAAATTAGGTTTAGACCATTCTGTGTATGTCTGTCTACCCATCATTCTCATCTCCTCCTCATCAGAAACTTGGGACTCCACCACTGTAACCACCCTGAGTTCTGACAAGTGAGCTACCGCTTTATCTTGCCCAGATCCAACACTTACTTCTAGAAAGCCATCTCTAAACACATTTTCCAGCTTCCCATATTTCTATGCAATCTTCCCCCATTTGGATGTAAATTCCTTGAGGGTTGAGTGTATCTTGTTTGGGATTATCACAGTTGCTATTATATAATAAACACTTAGATGCTCTAGAGAAGTAGCTGCTGTAAGTAGAAAGATAAATTTATATATGTATATAAGGATGTAGCTGTAGACAAACAGATGTAAATGGAGATAGATATAGTTAGATCTAGATGTAGAGAAAGGTAGAAATAAAGGTGTATATGTGGATATACATGTATAGATATAGGTATAGAGATAGAGATAGAGATAGAGATATATAGAATAAGTTCAAAATAGTTATGATCTGACTATGAAGGCCACATTAAAAAAAAATTTTTTTTCTAGAAAAGAACAAAAGTAAGTAATAACTTTTTATAACTCCAGCTAGGGTAGAATTCCTAAGTAAACAAGGATATTTTGACTACATAAAACTTAAAAGACTTTGCATTAATAAAAGCAATAAAGATAGAAATAGGAAAGAAATGCTAGTGAGAAACAAATTTGTATCAAATAACACTGATGATGGTCTGAATACCTAAAACATACAGGGAATTAACACAAATATATGACACCAAGAACACAACAGAGAAGTAATCTGATAGTGATGCTAAAAAGGGGCAGGATGGTCAGAAATATATTTTTTTTAATGCACAGAAGAGCCACTGAAATATTGCTTTAAAAATGACAGGACAGAACAAAAGGACATTCAGAAGGAAATCTAGACAAGTAGGACAATTTTGAAATACTTTTTTAAAAAAGCAAGTGGTATGAAATCGGGATTAAAAGTTTCATATAGAATTCTTTTTGTGTTCTTTTGTGTATGTTTATATATTGAAAGACAGAAATGTTCTCTCTTTTTCTGGTGCTTTAATTTCCAAATTAAAAAATGAAATTAAAGCATTACTGAGTATATGCCTGAAAGTATCAGAAAAAGGAAGCAGGTTAGTCACATAGTAAGAATTAGAAACAACAGCTAGGCATATCATGAGACACACTGTTAATAGAAAGACCTTGTAAAAGCCTCCAACACACTGGGATCCTCTATGGAAGCCTTTAAGAATAATGTAGATGAGAATCACACAAAATGAGAAAATACAGAACTGCAATCTTTCTCAAAGGAGAACACTGATGAAATCAACTTCACCAAGGTAGTAAAATTTTCCAGTACAAGGTATCAAAATGCCTTTCCACTGGCATCTAAACAAAGAGAAGAAAGTATGCTCACTTAATATTTGCTTGAAAAGGTAGAAAAAGTGTAGCATATGGCAATGTTATGTGACACATCTATGGGTCAGGGGAAATTTAGCAGTCAAAAAGATCTCAACCCATTTAGATGTTTGACAGCTTGATAGCTCAGAAACACTGCATGTCATTTTAACATTTGTCTGTTCTAGTCAAAATGTCACCGTTAAACCTACTGTCACTAGATTTCATCATAATCACAAAATTCTATAATTAGGTAACTTTGTTGACTTATGCAAGATTTGCAGGCATTATTTAAAAAACACATATGAAAATCAATTAGTTCTAGAAAGTACAAAACAGTAAAAGAAATAAGCTTTACTATTTACTAGCCTGGAATTCCTTACCTTCTTAACCTTCTGTCATTCCCCATCATGTGGAATCCACCTCTACTATTCAACTGATGCCCACTCCAACTCAAGATTGCTAAACTTTACACACACACACACACACACACACACACACACACACACACACACACACACACACACACACACACGGTGTATAAAATAAGCTAGGTCCTTATTGATGCTTTATAATCCTCCTCTAATTGGCTGTTTTGTTCCCCACAGTGACTATTGCAAGTATTTTCCTCACAAGTCCCTAACTACCCCATTCTGACTTGTAACAAATAATTCCCCCTCGAACATCATTTGACTTCTCTTGTATGGATTCAATTCTGACAAATAACCTTCTGAATACTATCTGAATACTCTTCTTCACAGGGTAACAGAGAGAAGTGAAAGCTTTGGAACTAACAAGTTGATTGGAGTACATACTTTAAAAAAAAATACTGAACATACAAGCACTATGAACCCAGTCACAGAACCTCCAAAGCAGAGGAAAGGACCAGAAGAGTCCAGAGCAAATCATAGAAGTATACTAGAAAAGGGTAGCTGGCTGAATGTTGTTATTGTTGTTATTAATGTTATTTCTAGGTGAAGAAGATCAATCACCCAATCCGAGAGATTAGAACAGGAGCTTTTGGTGTAAATCCAAAAAAGTACCCTCATCAAGGTTTTCATCAGACTCTAAAGACAACACTACTGGGGTGGACAGTAAGAGCTGTTTTGTCAGGTAGGTTGTAGAACATGTCTGTTCACCTATAAGTGGGGCTGGATGGCTTCTAAAATCCCTTTGAGTTCCTGAGACTCTATAAGATTATATTAAATTGCTTCCACTTCAAAAAAAAAAGTTCTACATAATGAGATTTTGTAGTTTCATATAAAGATTTTTTTCCTATTCTTTGTATATGGAAATGTTCATATTTGTTGGCATCTGTGAAGTTTAGAATAATAAAAAAATTTTTAATAAATCATTAGAGGAAAAATAGGAGTGATATGAAGCTTTCCAGAATTAATTATCTGGAATACAAATAAGGAAGAATTAATAAAATATATCACAATACTAATTACTCAAGACGTTTCCTTGAACTTCTTGACATATTCAAAAATAGTCAACTATTTGACAGATAATTCTGAAGCAATAAGTAGGAGACTTAGAATCTCAAGGCCCAGGGAGTGATGGAGAAGACTAAAGAGAGGGGGTTTCTGAAGGGAAGATATGTTTGCTTAGACTTTAGAACAGTATTCTCCAGTTTGTGGCAGGTCAAAGTTTTCTAATGACTCTCACTCTTGCACTCCAGTGTTGACTAATTTGTAATTATCATTTAGTTCTGTATTATGACCGACCTAAATCCCTCAATCAAAAAAAAGTTAACACATGGGTACTGATAAGCTAACAAGGCAGGGAGGGGGACAGAAAAAATAAGAAATGATCATTTTTGGAAGAGTCACTAAGGCAGACTTGAAGGAGAAAACATCCAAATAAACAGAACAAACAATAATAACTCAACTAACAACTCATATTTTATACATCACTTCAAGATTTACAAAGCTCTAGAATTTGAATCCAGGTTCTGATGGAAAAAAGGGAAGGGAATTTGTACTCCCAAATCCAAGACTCTTTGATCTGTGGGATGGGACATTCTGACCCCTAGGGAAAGGAAGGAACTTTACTGTTCCATAATGGCAGGCAAGAAAGATTTGTTTAGAAAATAGAAGCTAGATTGGAACAACAGATGCTATCACACACTTTACTAATGGTCATCTGGAAGGTCCTTCAAACCTACAAAAGTTAGGGAAGGGAGAAAGGGAGATTAGGGAGGGAAAGAGAGAAGGAAGGGAAGAAAGGAAAGAAAGGAGGGAAAGGAGGAAGGAAGTAAAAGAGAGGAGGGAGGAAGAAAGAACGGGAAGGAGAGAGGAAAAAAGGGGAAAACAAGGAAAGGAAGGGAGGAGCATTTAATCACCTACCAGGTAGTATGCTAAACATTTTACAATTATTATCACATTTGATCCTCACGACAACTCTTGGAGGTAGGATATTATTATTAACCCCATTTTACATTTGAGGAAACTGAGGCACACTGAGTCATACAGCTAGTGAGTATCTGAAGCTGGATTATGAACTCAAGTCTTCTTTACTTCAAGTCCTGTGCTCATTGGATACAGAGTCACCTAGCTGCTACTAAAAAGTCTAGATCTCTAGGGATGAGAGTATGAATTAACTCCTCTGGAGAAAAGATATTTTTGATTTTGAGGGTTTTTTTTCCCTCCCACAGAAGTTACTAATTGGAGAAAAGACAACTTGGGGTATGTAGCCCAGGGCAGGATGGGAGAGGAGAGCAGGGTTCATGGTACCATCCTCAATCCAATAATCAATCACAGAAATAGAGACTATGATGTACACTCTCACAAAATTAATTTAACCCCTTCTTAGCCTGGTAAGGAGAAGAATGCTTTATTTTACAGGACTTTCCTTAGCTTTTATGCTACATAACCTTGGATTTTCTTGTCTTCATAAATCTTCTGCAAGTGGTAAGAGGAAAAGATATGGTCTGGTTTATGATTTTGAGAGGCCTGGGCACTGAACCATAAACAAGATGTTTGCCCTGACCTTAAACCAAGACCTATTACATTATGGGATTAGAAATCCCATCATTTACTTCTAGCTATAACGAGAAGGTGATGTATTAGGCAATGTACCTTCCATTTGTGAAACTGGTATAATCAAACCTACCCCTCTAACAGAGGAAAGAAAGAAAGAGAAAGAGTGAGAGAGAGAGAGAGAAGAGAAAGACACAGAGAGAGAACACACAGTATTATAAATTCCTTAAAGCCTTCATTTGTCTGCTGGTAAAAGGCTGTGAAAACATCCTGCAGTACATTGAGGGTAGCACCATATTGGCAACAGAATGGAATACGGGAACAATGAAATCCAGAAGGCAGAACCAACCTGCTCAGGTTCCACATGGCAAAACATGGATATCTTTTCCTTTACAGCCATTTCAATGGGCTTTGAACTTCTGCAGACAATCTGTATCAAAGTCAATGAGGTACAAATCAGTCACCAGGAGACTAAGATAAAATGCAATGCTACAGAAATAAATCACTCACTTTGTGACCTAGAAAGGATTATGATCTTTTCCATAAGAGACTCTGAAGTTGATCCAAGTCATTAAGGACAAATGCATTTAATAGTAGGTGACAATTATGCGGCACATTAATTTTATGGGGGAAAAAATAACTTTATATCCATTATCTCATTTGATTCTCATTTAAAAAAAAATCCTATGAGCCAGTGGTATAAGGATTGTGATCCCTTTTTTACAGATGAGGAAAGTGAGGCTCAGATAAAGTGACTTTTCTAAGGTCACACACTTAGGCACTAAATTAGGACTTAAACTAAGGATTTCTGACTCTAAATACAATGCTGTAGCTAACATGACATAAAATCTATGGATAAGGCCCTGAATTTCAAAGTAACTCAGATATGCGTGTTATACAATATATAATTATATAATATATAAACTCAGATATAATGATAACTAAAGTTCTCACTATAAGGACCCTGATCAACACAATCCCCAGTCATGATTCCAGAGGTCCGATGATGACCTCCTGACAGAGAGGTGACAGACTTAATAAGTAGAAAGACATATGAGTTTGGGGCACAACCAATGTGGGAATTTGTTTTGTTTAACTGTCCATATTTGTTGCAAGGGTTTTGGTTTGGGGGTTTTTGTTTTTGTTTTCAAGGGAGGTAGGAGTAGAAAAAAACAATACTTATGATAGGAAAACAAAGTGTAATTTTAAAATACTTTAAAAAACAGAACACGTCTAAACACCGCTTCACTAAACTAAAGATGAGATAAAGACTATTATGAAGGGATTTAGATTAATCATTATCTTGAGGCATTGTACTTTAAACCCAAAATAAAATTTGAGTAATGAGAGGTACTAAGTAGTTACTTCAGAAATACAAAAAGATGTCTTAAGCAGGGTTGCTGTATTGAGGGCAATCTTCAACATTCATTATGGGAGGGTTGTTGTTGTTGTGTTCGTCCTTTGTTCCCAAAGAAGACCAGGCCATCAGAGAAATAATGACATGACTTGCACTTGACTTTGTTTTGAGTGAGGGAGGGCTGTGCAGGTCACCAGCCTCACATTCTCTCCTGAGCCATCTGGCTCCAGTGACCAGATATTCATCAGGATGACTAGAGATGACAAATGATAGGTCTATATAACTGTCTTACTATCAAACTTATCACCAAAAACAGATAACGATGATGAAAATAATAATAATAGTTCACTTCATTTATCATATAATGCAACATATTATATAATATATTTATACATTTTATGCAGTATACATAAACTTATATTTATTTTCTTTTTTGTTTATTGTATATATTTGTCTGTTTATATTATATTTTACGATATAATATGATACAATATAATATATGTTATATAGCATGTAACATTCTACAATTCAATATACTATAACAATAATATACATATAAAAACATCATATAATACTATATAGTAATATAGCACTTCAGGGTGGTACAATGGAAGGGCAGTAAATTAAAGTGGAAACTGCTGAATTTAACATCAGAGGATTCGAGTTCAATTCCTGACTCTGGCACTTGGTATCAGTATGACCTTGGGCAAATTGTATCACCTCTCTCTGTCTGTTGCTCCATCTGTTAAATGAGGTGACTGGCCTATATGACCTCTAAGGTGCATCTAGCTTGACATCTATGATCCAAAGAGAATATAAATGCTTAGCTGAGAAGTGGGAGCAATACCATACTTTTTGGTTTCCAAACACAAAAGACATACATATAGCTACAAAATTTGTTTTGCAAATAAAACTCTAAAAGAAGCAAGTGAAGCCCAGGGAGATGGAGAGACTTTCTCAAGATCAAATAATTCATTAGTGGCAAAGCTGAGAGCTAGTCCCCAGGTTTTCTGACTCCAAATGTCATGCTTTTCCCTACTATCCTACCCCAATCTCATAACTGTTTGTACTGCTGCCATAGTTAGGGGTCCTTAGTTATGCAATTTGGATTAAAGATGATACAGAAATTAAACCCTTTTTATACATTCTCACCATCTTAATAGGTCAGACATCAGCCCTGAAAGGCAAAACAACTTTGAGAAACTTAATGTTTTAAGAACTGATCAATGCAATAACCAACCATGTCTCCAAAGGATCTCTGATGAGTTATATTATCTACTTCCTGACTTAAACGTGATGGGCTCAGCATGCAGAAACAGTCATACATTTTTGGATGAGGTCACTGGGGAGGGGATGAATCTTGTTTCACTCTGCTAGTTTATTACAAGGATTTTTTTTTCCTCTCCCAGTTTTTAATTGGGGGTTGGGAGAAGAGAAGTTAGCAACAGTGATCCCCCAAAAAGGAATTTTTTTTTTAAATGCACAGAAGTTAAAAAAAAAATAAAAGAGACAAGTAGTGCAGTTTTGAAGGTAATATGTAGAATTTATTATATACTTTTTTAAAAAGTTAGTGGTATGAAATGGAGATCCATGGGTCCTTATAAAATCTCTTTGGGTGTTCTGCTATATATATGGAAATAATATTTTTGAGGGGTGTCTAAATTCAGATTTTTTAAAAATCAAAATAAACAAAAACTTACCAGGTCAGGAGACAATCCTAAGCCTCTCAATGCCCGAACACTATTTTGTGTGGGTTTGGTTTTCTGTTCTCCAGTAGCACTGGGCTGAAAGAGAAATGTTAAAGGTTGAAATTTTAACACTGTAGAATGGCCCTACCTAAGATAAAGAATAAAGTAATGCATATAATAATTATGTCCACCATAGTCAAGTAAAGTGGAAATCTGGACAAACATAAGTGAATTTGGTGATCATAGACAAATAATTTAAGCACTCATAACTCTCCAGACTGAAAAAGAAAAGGAGGGGAGAATGGAGTACTTCTAAATCAGTCTTTAAGGGATCTGATTTAACTAAGTAATAATATCTCAACTATCCATTCTCTTACCTGTACCATCATAGCCTCCATTTGCATATAACGTAATTACTTTTCCATTCGATAGCTTAGGACAGAAGTAGAGCCTGTTAAAATTTGGCTATCTCCAGTCAATATAACTAGAGGTTTTAAATAACTTTTCAGGATAAGCAGGTTTGAATTATCTAAGGCTTCTTCTATTGTGCCTCTGTTTCCTAATCCGGGTTTCACAGCAGGACAACATAGATAATATTAAATTTTCTATCAGGCCACTGCCACCGACCCTCTGAAATCCTATCACTGATCCCAGAGACAGGTTGAGAGAGAAAGGGGGTTGGGTTTGAAGTCCATTATGAAAAAGCAGAATGCAAAAAAAGATAGAATCATCTTTTCAAGTTTATATACTTTACTATTATTGGTAGCAAAAAAAATTTGTAAACAAGTGAAAATTTGCCATGGGCCTGCATAAGAAAAAAAAATCTACTAAAATGAAATATTTGTGCTGCAAAGAAGTGACATTTATCTGCAGCTAAAACTGGCTTCTTGATTTTGTAAATAAATTTATATATGATGTGTAAACAGCTCACATCAACAGCATTCAACTTTTAAATCTTCAGTACAGGCAAAGGATAAAAGCCCACAAAATATTAAAAATTAATAATAATGATAATAATAATGCCTTGAATTTTATATGGCACATGAAGGTTTGCAAAACTCTTAACATGCACCTTCTCATTTGATTCTCACAATCCTGTGACATATTAATTATTATTAATCCCTCATTTTACCAATGAGTAAACTAAGGCTCAAAGAGATTAAGTGACCTGGTCATGGTCACACAGCTAGTAGGTGATTGAGGTAGTATTTGAACTCTGATCTTGCTAACGCCACACTCTCTCCACAACAATACAGTGCTGAAGGCCTACCTGTGGGACAAGACTAACATGAATATTACAGAAGTTCTCTCTTTTTGCCTTAAACTGGAATTGTCTAAATGCTTCAACAAATGGCATGCCTTCAATGTCTCCAATAGTGCCGCCCAGCTGGGGAAACAAAAACAAAAAGTTAATATTTGATAATTTGATAACAAAGAAGTAACAAAAAAATATTCAATTCTATGTAGGACCATTGGCCAAGACCACTGACCAAAGAAACCACTCTTATTCCTTTGTGACCACGTTTTTAAAAACAGACAAAAGTGAGAAAAATTAGACCGGGTAAGTAATGGGGGAAAAAAGGACTGAGTTATAAGACAGACAGGCAAGAGTTTAGAGCAGAGGGGAAGGCAACTGTCAGGAGAGGAGAAGGGAGTCAAAGCAGTAATAGGGAAGGGGAGAAATAAGCTGAAGTCGGTTTAAAGGGAAGAGATAGTATACATAAATAGATGGAAAAAGTCCAGAGATGACGATAAGGAAAAAACTGGACCAGGTGGATGAAGGTGGATGCTAGTAGATGCAGCCACAGTAAAAAATGTTTGAGGCATCAGGGAATTCTAGCAACATTACCAAAAAGCTGAATGTAGTTAGCCGCATCTATTAGAAAATATTTAATATGTTTTCCCTAAGTTAAGTTCAAAAAATATTTTCAGGTCTGTCACTAACAGAAGTAGTCATTCAGTATGTTGCCTTTAAGATAAAATATAAACTTCTCATCCTGGCATTTTTTTTAACTTTCTAATTTTTAAAGGCCTTACACATTCTGCCTCCAACTGACTTCTTTTCCTCCCTTTTCACTCCCTCTATCCTCCAGGCAAACTAGCCTATTTGCTATTTTCCAAAACTGGCATTTAGGGCCCACCATCATGCACCATAACCTTAATATCATCCATCCTGCAGTCACCTTCCCCTTTTCATTCTCTTTCCAAAGCTAAGCATGCTAAGTCCTCAGGGCTTCCTTCACAAGTCTCATATACATACCCAGCTTTTCTTTGCTTCCTTCTGGGTTTTCTTTTGTTCTCTGCTGTGCACTTTTTACTTTATTTTTAATAGTTAAGATACCTCTGCAATAGTCCAGGTGATGAAGTGATGACCTATAGTGCTTTGCCTCCAGTCTTTCTCCCCTCAAAACCAATCCCTGGTATTTCCAAATTAAACTTTCTAAAATACCTGGAGTATACTCCTTCCTCAGCCATATCTCTTGGAATCCTTAGCTTCCTTTCAAGCTCAGCCTAGATGCCATCTCCTAGGAGAGAGAGGCTACTGATGATCCTCCCTATCTGTTAGTAGTCTCCCTTCTCAATTTGTCTTTCTTTTTGGGGGGAGGGGGGGTAAATTTTTATTCGTTTTAAATTTAAATACAAATGAAAAAAGAAAAAATAACATTTCCATGTACACAGCAGAACATAAGAGAAGATTCAAAATAAAACAATAAATTTCCATTTCAAGAAAACCTATATAATAAACACTACAAGTTGTGGTATATGAATGTAATGGAATACTACTGTGCTATAAGAAATGATGAACAGGAAGACTTCAGAAAGGCCTGAAAAGACTTATATGAACTGATGCTGAGTGAAAGGAATAGAACCAGGAGAACTTTGTACACAACAACAACCACAGTGTGTGAGGAATTTTTCCAGTAGACTTAGTCCTTCATAGCAAAGCAAGGACCTAAAAAATTTCCAATGGACTTTTGAGGGAAAACTTTGCCTTCCACATCCAGAAAAAGAACTATGAAATTGGATCATAGAATGAAACAAACCATTTACTTTTGTATTATGTTTTGTTTTGTTTTGTGGTTTCTCCCATTCATTTTAATTCTTCTATTCAACATGACTAAAGTAAAAATGTATTTAATAGGAATGTATGTGTAGAACCTATATAAGATGGCACACCGTCTTGGGGAGGGAGTGGGGAGGGAGGGAGTAAGTAGGAGGAGGGAGGGGAAAAAATCTAAGACATATATATGGAAGTGACTATAGAACACGGAAAACAAATAAAATAATTTTTAAAAAATAATAGGGGGAGAAGCCAAGGTGACGGAGTAGAAAGACGCACACACTCTAACTCTTCCCCCACAACCCATAAAAAACCTGTAAAGAAAGACTCTTAAGAAATTCTAGAGCAGCAGAAGCCACAGAACAATGGAGTGGAAGAGATTTCCAGCCCAGGTTGACCTGGAAGGCCAACAGGAAAAGTAGCACTGGATGCAGAGGGGAGCCGAGCCCAGTCTTGGCCATATGGCGCCAGGATGAGCGGGCCTGGAGCAAGCCTCAGGGGCTGAATCCCCAGCAGTTGCAGTGGTTCAGGGATCCCTCAACCCACAAACACCAGAGGCAGCTTCAAAGAGAGCCTTTTCACCTCAAGGGAGCAGGGTCCTCCTGCTATGTTATGCAGTGCTATGGTGGTCAGGTAGGCAGCAGTCCGCATCCATTGATGGATAAAGCCCCTAGAGGAATTGAGCAACTGATCTGAATCTCAGCCTCAATCTGGGCCAGGAAGTAAACTCCTTTCCCTTGATTGTGCCACCATGATCTTACAGGTCCCAAGAGTATACCCTACTCTTGACAAAGGACCCAAAAGTCAAGTAACTGATTGGTAAAATGCCCAAAAAAGGGGAAAAAATAAGACTATAAAAGGTTACTTTCTTGGTAAACAGGTAAGCTCTCCCATCCTTTCAGATGAGGAAGAACAATGTTTACTATCAGGAGAAGACATAAAAGCCAAGACTTCTCCATCCAAAACCTCCAAAATAAATATGCAATTGCCCCAGGCCATGGAAGAGCTCAAAAAGGACTTTGAAAATCAAGTAAGAGAAGTGGAGGGAAAATTGGGAAGAGAAATGAGAGTGATGCAAGAAAATCATGAAAAGCAAGTCAGCACCTTGCTAAAGTAGAGCCAAAAAAATGCTGAAGAAAATGACATCTTTAAAAATAGGCTAACTCAATTGGCAAAAGACATCCAAAAATCCAATGAGAAGAAGAATGCCTTAAAAAGCAGAATTAGCCAAATGGAATAGAAGGTTCAAAAGCTCACTGAAGAAAATAGTTCTTTAAAAATTAGAATGGAACAGACGGAAGCTAATGACTTTATGAGAAACCAAGAAATTACAAAATAAAACCAAAGGAATGAAAAAATGGAAGATAATGTGAAATATCTCATTGGAAAAACAACTGACCTGGAAAACAGATCCAGGAGAGACAATTTTAAAATTATGGGACTACCTGAAAGCCATGATCAAAAAAAGAGCCTAGACATCATCTTTCATGAAATTATCAAGGAAAATTGTCCTGATACTCTAGAACCAGAGGGCAAAATAAATATTGAAAGAATCCTGAAAGAGACCCAAAAAGAGAAACTTCTAAGAATATTGTGGTCAAATTTCAGAGTTCCCAGGTCAAGGAGAAAATACTGCAAACATCTAGAAAGAAACAATTTGTGTATTCTGGAAATACAATCAGGATAACACAGGATCTGGCAGCTTCTACATTAAGAGATCAAAGGGCTTGGAACAGGATACTGCAGAAGTCAAAGAAATTTGGATTAAAACAAAGAATCACCTACCCAGCAATACTGAGAATAATACTTCAAGGGAAAAAAACAGTCATTCGGTCATATAGAGGACTTTCAAGCATTCTTGATGAAAAGACCAGAACTGAAGAGAAAATATGACTTTCAAACACAAGAATCAAGAGAAGCATGAAAAGGTAAACAGGAAAGAGAAATCACAAGAGACTTACTAAAGTTGAACTGTTTACATTCCTACATGGAAAAATAATATTTGTAACTCTTGAAACTTTTTTCAGTATCTAGGTAGTTGGAGGGATTATACACACACACACACACACACACACACACACACACACACAGAGAGAACACAGGGTGAGTTGAATAGGAAGGGATCATATCTAAAAAAATAAAATTAAGAGGTGAGAGAGGAAAATATTGGGAGGAGAAAGGGAAAAATGGAATGGGGCAAATTATCTCTCATAGAAGAAGCAAGAAAAGGCTTTTCCAATGGAGGGGAAAAGAGGGAAGATAAGAGTGAAAAAGTGAAGCTTACTCTCATCACATCTGGCTCAAGGAAGGAATAACATGCACACTCAATCTAGTATGAAAATCTATCTCACACTACAGGAAAGTAGGGGAGAAAGGGATAAGCAGGGTGGGGGGGATGATGGAAGGGAGGGCAAATGGGAGGAGGGAGCAATTAGAAATAAACACTCTTGGGGAGGGACAAGATCAAAAGACAGAATAGAAGAAATGGGAGGCAGGATAGGATGGAGGGAAATATAGTTAGGCTTACACAACATGACTATTATGGAAGTCATTTGCAAAACTACACATATATAGCCTATATTGAATTGCTTGCCTTCTCAGTGGGGATGGGTGGGAGGGAAGAAGGAAGAGAAGTTGGGACTCGAAGTTTTAGGAACAAATGTTGAGAACTGTTTTTGCGTACAACTGGGAAATAAGAAATACAGGTGATGGGGTATAGAAATTTATCTTGCCCTACAGGACAAGAGAGAAGATGGGGATAAGGGAAGAGAGGGGTGTTAGAAGGGAGGGCACGTTGGTGGAAGGGGCAATCAGAATGCACGGCAGTTTGGGAGGGGAGGGGAGAGATGGGGAGAAAATTTGGAACTCAAAATTTTGTGGAAATGAATGTTGAAAACTTAAAATAAATTTTTTTAAAAATTTAAAAAATAATAATAATAAACACTACACACTGTTTTCAAAGCTACCCAGCTTTTCTTTGCTTCTAGGTTTTCTTTTGTTCTTGGCTGTGTACTTTTTATTTTTTTTCTCCCTCCCTCTCCCCCTTCCCTCCAAAGAAGGCTATAATTAAATGAGGATATATATACATATACAAAGATAACTATAAACATACACATGTATACACATACTCATACATATATAATGTACTATGCATATTTCAACTTGTCACCTCTTTCTCTGGAAGTGTCAAATTATCTTTCATTTACATATTATTCCTACCCACCCCCTTTTCCACTCCCCCAAAAAATTGAAGACAGGGGCTATTTTCTTGTCTTTGTAACCTGCACATCTAGCACAGTAATTTGTAAACATTAGGCACTTCTTAATTGAACAGCGATAGGATATAATCATCCTATAAATGTTACCTAAGTAGTTTTATCAGAAATATTTCAAAAGCTGAAATAATTCATCTCAGTCAAAAATTAGGTTAATTTTAAATTTGGCTGGAATCATAATATTAAGGTGTTTATTAGGGGTTAAGCCCTGGGCTGAAGGCTGTGGAAGATACAAAAGAATCCTTAAACCAGATCTCCATATGCTCCTTGAGTCCAGGGGCCATGCTAAACACTTTAGGATCTTCCAAGTTACCTATTACAAAGCCTTACATACAGTAAGAGGTCAATAAACATTGACTGAATTAGATTAAATAAGTTTACAATCTAGATAAGAGCATAAATAAAAAAGCAAATGCAACACATTAAATAAAAGTCAGTGCTAAGTGGTAAGATGTAAAGACTAAATACAGAGGGTAAGAAATTCTGCAAAGGGAGACAGATCACTAAAGGATATGTCTGGTAATGCCTGATGGACAAATGTGGGCCTTGAACAGCCCTGCTATGAAATCACCTACTCCCATCATTCTAATTCTCACCTCTATGAAAGTCTATGAACGAGAATACAGATCCCTGACTTCTTTTCTCATCTCCAGCTGCATTTTCAACTGCCTTATATTTGCAGGTGTTGTGAGGGGTAAATGGAATGGAAATTTCCATTAACATGTGTAACCTTAAAGTGTTATATGAATACCAAATATTATTATTAGCCTCCAATAACCAGGTCTCTAGTCTAATGATGACTTCATTGTCCGAGTCTTCTACTGTATCACTGATTAACTCAAGCAATGTTTAAAAAGGAGGCAACAAGGTGGCACAGTGGATAGAGCACTAGCCCTGGAATCAGGAAGACCTGAGTTCAAATCCAGCCTCAGCTATGTGACCGTGAGCAAGTCACTTAACCTTGTTGCCCTTAGTTTTCTCATCTGTAAAATAAACTGGAGAAGAAAATGGCAAAAGCACTCCAATATCTTTGCCAAGAAAATCCTCAGACAGGACTGAACAACAAAAACATTTTATAGATCCATGCTAGGGGGTGCTAGTAAAAGAATAACCATTGGGCTGGGGGAGTAAGCACACACTTTTTAATTTAATCTGCACTATTAACTCTGTCTTAAGTCTAGAGATAGTCAATAAACAATAAATCAAGACCTAATTTGTGGTGATTACTAATTTGTGAGGTGTTGATAAACTGAAAACTTAACAATTGTCCTAATACACCTTACCTATATATCTATTTTGATTTCACCTCAAATTTGGCATATTTAAAACTAAATTCATTTCCCCCTCTACCAGAGAGAGAAAGAAAGACTTCCCATAATTTTTATACTCATCCATCCTGGAGTCATCCTACACTCCTCACTCTCTTTACATAAGCAGACACACTAAGTCATCGGGTCTTCCTTCACTAGTCTCACGTCTCTGTCCCTAACTCTAGGTCTACCACCACGTCACACCTGGATTATTGCAGAGAAGTAGGTATTCTGTCTCTAGGCTCTCTCCCCTCAAAACAATTCCCTGGTACTGCCAAATTAGGCTTTCTAAAATAACAGTTTCATCATATCACTCTCCTGCTTTTAAAAAAAAAAAAAAAGACTCCAAGGCTCCCCATGGTCTACTGGACAAAATCCAAAATCTTTAACCTGGCATTTTGAAGTCTACAATCTTAAGTCTAATCCAACTTGTTTCCTACTGCTCCTGCGCATAAACTATACCAGCCTTGTTTACTCATCGTCCCAGGAAGAAACCTTGCTCATTCATGAACCTAAATCTAACCTTCCCCTTCACCTTTTCTATCAAAATCGTATTCTATCATTCAAAGTCCCTCTCAAATCTTACCTCCTATACTAACGATAAAGAGGTGATGGACTCAAGGTGCAGAATAAGACATTCTTACATTTTCAGACATAGCCAATGTGGGACTTTTTGTGTCTGGCCATGCCTATTTCTTAAAAGAAATTTTTTCTTATTTTTTTTTTCAGTGGAAGGGAGGAGGTTAAGAGGGGGGACAGGGGAGTCATCATAGTTTTGTCAAAAACAAAAAAAAAGACAAGAGGGCCATTGAAGCATTTAAAAGAAAAAAAATAACTCATTCTGAAAGAGGGACAGACAAGCAAGATAACTTTAAAATGAGAATGTTAAATTTATTTTATAGATATACTTTTAAAATATATTTTATATTATATTATATCATACCAATATTAATATTTACTTTGTTTATATAATTTTGTTATATAATATGGTGAGATAATAAAATCTATTTGTTATAAAACATGTATTTTTAAAGGCAAATTGTATGCAAAAAGTCCTATTTTCACAGTCACTTTTTTCCATACTGTTTTATACATGAAAATGTTTTAGGGGCAGGGGGCACACAGGGTTGCTTGCAGATTTTAAAACAGCTCCTGACAACCAATGAGCTTTTTTTGGCTTTGCAAAGATACCAATCACTTCTTTTGTCCTAACCATAGACAACCATATGCTGTTGTAGATATTTGTGTTCATATCTTGTTCCTTCTCCCACTCCCCCAAAAACGGTCAAAATCTTTGAAAATAAGGACCATCACACTTAAATACAAGAACCATCATGCATTTTCTCTTCTTATCTTCTCTCAACACCCCCCTCCTGCCACTTCCAGTGCCTAACATAGTAGTAGCATATCTAGTAGGCTCCCAAACATTTGTTAAATTTGTTAAATGATTGATGGGTAGGATTTATACAGGCAGAGAGGTTACAAGAAAGTGTTTCATATGGGTAAAAAAAGAAAAGGAGGTAGTATTTTACCATGAGTAAACATCATTTACATAATCAAAATCTCAAATAACCTTATCCAGTTCTATTATGAGATGTTGCTACGACTCTAATTATGAGTCAATTACCCAACCAAAGATCTAAATAATTAATAGTCTACTACTAAAACATGAAACTAAAATAAAATTCTTTTCTTACCTACACATAAATCATACCATAAATACATGTAGGATTTTCAGCTATAATGGACCTAGTCTAATTGCTATATTTTACAGATAAGACAAACTGAGAAGTTAAGGGTCTTGCTCAAATTCATACAGGTAAGGAACAGCAGACCTAAAACCCAGATCCTGGTATTCTTGCCACCACATACTCCTGCCATGACTATACTTCAAAAACATAAATAGATAACACCATCACCCCCTTATCTTCTCACCCAAGTTTACGATGGCTGCTGAAAAGGCCATGACGAGATATGTTACTGGATGTTTCTGCTACTAACTCTAGTTAGCAAGCCACATGAGCAAAGCTGATTTGAAAAAGCAATACTGAAATTTTACCTTTTTTTTAAATACCAGCAATGAATAAAAGTTTTCATAACATTTCTTAATAATTACTATTTAATTAAATTAAACAATGTTCTACATTGCATTTTTAAGGACACAATATCATCATTTTAAAGCTGGTAAGGATAAAATTTTTAAGTTTTCAATTAGTCAGACATGGTAACACATCCCTGTTAACCTGGGAGGCTGAGGATATTGGATCACTTGAGCTCAGGAATTCTGAGGAGCACTAAGGCAAAGCTGACCCAATGTCTCAATTAAGTCTGACACTAATATGAGGAGCCCCCCAGAGTGAGGGGCCACCAGGAAGCCTAACGAGGGACAAATTGACCCAAATCTGAACTGGAGAAGGTCAAAACCTCCATGCCAACTAATGGCTGATGTACTTCCAACTTACAGGTGAGATAGAAAGTTGTTGTTCAGACATTTTAGTCATGTCCAATGCTTCATGATTCCATTTGGGGTTTTCTTGGCAAAGATACTGGAGTGATTTGTGATTTCCTTCTCTGGTTCATTTTACAAATGAGGAACTGAAGCAAATAGGGTTAAGTTACTTGCCCAGGGCATGTCTGGAATCAGATCTGAACTCATGAGGATGAGGAGATAGAAAGAGCTAGCCCCCCTAAAAAAATTGTAATTTTTAATGAATGATAAACTTATATAATCAAACTACATCATGGAAATCCCTGGGAATATAATTTTCAATCAGAAAAAGAGAAGAGGAGGGATCAATGCACAAAAAGATGTCCTAACAATCCACCAGGGCACAACATTTCCAATTAAAAGCATAAAGATTTTAAAAATATGTTTCCAGGGGAAATTATCTGAATTCAAAAATCAAAATAGACAGACTCCAAACATAGCTAACTAAGGCATTCCTAAGGCATCAGATTCTGAAACTAAACTTTTAAAACTTATCTGCTTCTGCACTCAGGTGGCCAGTAATGGAATTGCATACATCCTATCAACCATCTGGAAAGTTTTCATTTTACAATACAGGGATAAAATCAAATTCAGTCTTCCTACCAAGAATTTTTCAATGTTATTACTAATGTATTTCTGAATTCTAAGTTCTTCATCCCACCCCACCCTACCTCCAAAGGTCAAGAAAACAAACTCTGTACTAATTACTTAAATGTATCTAGATTTTTAAGATGATCCAATAACTTCACATCTGGGCCTCTACTTGCTATCTTACTGCCACCCTCGCTGATGAGGAGATATCTATTTATCATTTATCTTACCATCTATCTATAGATACCTATAGACATATGGATACGTAGATCTAGACAGATATCTATGTAGATCAATTGAGAGATGGATAGCAAATTTATCTATCAATATAGCGAGAACTATTTATAAGTAGATGGTGGTGGTTGCTGTCCTTTGTTCTTGAAGAGGACCAAAATGACATCACTACATTAGAGTCAAGTTACAATATGTCCAGCTATGGCCAATCAGATCAATACGAGCTCGTAATCCTCTACCACAGGTCAGACAAGTAGTCCATGTGAACATCTGGGGTGGATTCTCTAAATCTGCACATCTTACATTTCTTTTGAGCTGTTTCAATTCTGCTTTGCTCACAGAGCACAGCACCTTCCCTGATGAGGATACTCCATATTGGGCAGTCCTGTGCCAGCGTCTCTCATGTCACGCAATCAATTCCAAAGTTCTTAAGTGAGACCTAGAGGATGTCCTTGTATCAATTTTTCTGACCCCCAAGTGAGCACTTGCTTGATAAATAGATAGATGAGAAATAGATATAAATAGATCTTTTTATAGATATAGAGACAGACAGACAGACAAATAGAGAGACACCACCTCATCAGCCAGGTGGCAGTGATTTAGCAAGTAGAGACCAGACATGGAGTTAACAGATCAGGGTTTAACTTAGACAAATCATGTAACCTCTTAGCCCCTATTCCCTCATCAGAAAAAAAAAAAGGAAATAATAATACACTTCCTAATATACATCTATCATCTATCTATATAAACCCATCTATATAAATAGATAATAGATATCTCATTTCAGGTATAATCACAACTAAAAACTTCATCAAATGCATCATATTGGTGTAAAGGAGTCAAGGCAGTCTGATGGATCACCAGAGTTCAGCAGCTGAGTGGGAAATATTTTAACCACTAGCTCTCCAAAAAGAAAATGGATGCTCAACACACTTTTAAGTTTAATCTGCATATGCTGAATAAGTTGTGGTATATGAATGTAATGGAATACTATGAGAAATGATGAACAGGAAGAACACAGAAAGGCCTGGAAGGACTTATATGAACTGATGCTGAGTGAAATGAGCAGAACCAGGAGAACATTACACATAGTAACAGCCACAGTGTGGGAGGAATTTTTCTGATAGACTTAGCCCTTCACAGCAATGCAAGGACCTAAAACATTCCCAAAGGACTCTTGAGGCAAAATGGCATCCACATTCAGAGAAAGAATTATGGAATTGGAATGCAGAATGAAGCAGAATATTTTCTCTTATGTTATGTTTTGTTTTGGTTTGTCATTTCCCATGGTTTCCCCCATTCATTTTATTTCCTCTATGCAACATGACTAATGTGAAAATGTGCTTAATAAGAACGTATGTATAGAAACTATGTAAGGTTGCATGCCATCTCAGGGAGGGAGGGGAGAGAAAAGGGGAGAAAATCTAAGACTTATGGAAGTGATTGCAGAAAACTGAAAACAAATAAATTTTTTTTAAAGTTGTATTATTAATATTTTCTCCATCACTTTCTTAAGTCTAGACAATCAACAAGACAATAAATCAAGTCCTGATTTTTAATGTGCAACAATTTCCAAGATGCAAATGCTAACTCTTAAAATTTTAAAAATTGCTGGAGTTGGTTCAAGCTGGCTCCAGTATACCCTTGCTGGATAATCGCCTCATTAAGATCCTTTTTACCTTGGAATTTTATTATCCTTTAAATCAGGTTTACTTTCAGCGTCTGGGCTAGAGGTCCTTTAAATCCTACCATCTATAGGACACCTCTCCTCCCAACTTCTATATTTTCTCCTCTAAGATTAGCTTCTATTTATAATATCTGTATCTGCATGCTGGTTCAGTAAGTTTCTTAAGGGAAGAGGGACCTTGTTTTTGCTTTTTTTTTTTATATCCCTAGGGTTTACTTTGATGACTGGAACATATAATAAGTGCTTAATAAATGCCTGGTGACATCCATCAGCTCTACCGGACAGCATATTTTCTCCATGATCTATTAAAATGCATTTCCTAACTTCTAAAGTTACGACTACAAAAGTTCCCAAATTGTAGATTAGGAATAAGCCCTCACAAGTTGTTAAAAGAATAATGCCTGAATTCAACTCAAAAGTTTTCACACTCTTAGACAACCTCTGTGTGTGTGTGTGTGTGTGTATACATACACACAGATACATAGAATCAAATAAAGATAGAGAAAGAGGAAGAGAGGAAAGAGAGGGAGGAAGAGAGGAGAAAGAAAGGAAAAGAGAAAGGAGAGATAGAAGGGGAGAAAAGAATGGGGGGGATGGGAAGGAAAAAGGTCAAGAGAAAGAGAGATAAGGGAGATAGGGAAGGAAAGGAGAGGAGAGCAGAAGAGGGGAGAGGAGAGTGGAGAAAGAAAGACAGATACAAATTCTGAGGCCTCAGGATTCTGGTCTAACAATTATAGGCATCATGGCATCATGAACAGCTTGCTGTATTCGAATCCCAGCCTTGCTACTTTCTATTAAGTGACCTTAGGCAAGTCACTTCACTTTGACCATCTGTAAAATGAGAGAGTTGGACTAGAACACTTGGGATCATAGTTGTAGGGTGCCCAAAGGGATCCTGGAAATCTTCAAGTCCAACATCTTCATTTTACAGATCAGAAAATTAAAGCCCATCCCCTCATAGCAAGTTAAATACTACTAGAGTTAGGATTTGTACCCAGGTCCCTTGACACCAGAGCCAGTCCTTTTTGCCCTACATTCACTTCCAACTGTCAATTCCATGATCCTAAATGCAAGCATTATAGTAATTGAGGGAAGGCGTGTTTTAAGACCTGTCCCAGTCTGACAGTGCTAATAATAGCTGCTTTCTCATCAAAGGCATGAATGCCAAGCCATGAAACATAAAAGTAAAGCTGAAAAAGGCATATGAAAAAGGCAATGTCACTATAACTGACCAACCAACAATACTTTTTACATGCCAAGGGGGAGGAAAGAGTGGGGAAGAAGAAGATATGAAATGGCATACAAGGGTTCAGCTACAGGCTCATCAAACAGAGCACTGAACCTGGAGTCAAGAACTGAGTTCAACTTCAGGCTCAGATAGGTGACCCTAGCTTAGTCATTTAACCTCCATTTGCCTCAGTTTCTTCATCTGTAAAATACGGGGAAAAATAGCCTCCTAGAGTTGTGATGATAAAGTGAGTTAATATTTGTAAAAGCACTATACAAATGCTAGCTCGTATTATTATTGTGGAGTGCATTTTCATTAGATTTTATCAGCCATAATGTTAACATACCATATTTCACCACATAATCATCACAGATTTGTGCCAAATTTTTTGCAAAAAAGTGGAGGTGCAGCCATTATATGAAGCTTTTTTGAAAATAAATTGTGCCAGTATTACTTGCCTTTTAGTTTTCACCAGTCTCACACCAACTTTTGACTCACTGAAAATCCTCTTTCCACAGCTCTGTTTCCATGCTGTTCAGTGAACACAATCATTTTCAGCTTGAAACCCAGAGAATAATTTTTATATTTACCCATAATCAGAAAGAAATGCTTCACACATTAATGTATTGCTGGCAGATAAACTATACAGTTCAGCTAGGACAAGAAGTTGTAAGTCTTACCATATCACGTCACTTACTCATGGCACCTGCCCACCCTCTCCCATTGCACCATTCTAAACAAACCATGCAAGCTGGCTTCCAGAAATATACTGACAATGCGTGTGCACTGAGAATTCTAGGCTCATGGCTTGCAATGAGGGAGAGATAAATGTATAGCCATACACCACTGTTGAATACATTGCTGCTCTGTTTACCTTTTCTGTAGCGTGACAAACAAAATTATATCATGCAATGAATAAGCTAATTTTTGGCTGCGACGATTATGCAGTGAAATACAGGTACTTAGTGAATCAGGGATTCTGTTCTATACAATATTTTCTGAAATTGCCATATATATAAATGTGGGTGAATGGTTCAGGTTAGCTTCCTTCAGCACTGACCAGAGTCAGGGAGGACTGTACACAAAACTGTATAGAAAGGAAGGAAGAAAGACTATTCAAAGTTATAAGTCAGTGAGATATTTGACTTGTGAAAACAACAAACATTTGAATCCAAATAATTTCATTAATAATAACAATACTTAGCATTTATAGAGAGCGTGGGGACAAATATAAATATCCTATACTTGCCTCTATGACACATATTTGAGGTTCTTCCTTGTGACCATCCACCGGAACTTTAGCCTGATTCATCACCCATTCCTGAACAGCATCAGTAATATGAGGAACGACTAAAAAAGGCAATAAATGTAAAATTAGTCATTACTACTACTGAGTGTCTTTTTAAGCTATGCAAACAACACAGATATAAGGGCTTACAAGTCAGCCCTCTGACACTAGACTTCCCTTCACTAAATGGAGGATGACAAGATGTTTTTCTTATGCAAAACAAATTAGACATTTAATTATAATAACTCTAAAAAATTGAGAGCTAAAAATAACATTATAATTGGCCTTTACTGTATACGAATAAAATTAAGATGTGCTCATCATGATTTATTTTCTTCAATGCCTCTTTTCTAATCAAATATACTCACCAGAGATCTTAGATCCAATTCTAAATATTCAAATTAGTCAACAAATACCTTTGATAATTTGAATTCACATTTAGGCAGCATTATAATAAGATATCAAACTTTTTTTTAAGTAGAAATGATAAAGTTTAGTAATAGGAAAATACAATGGCCATTTCCTATTTTCACATGTTCATAATATGTAGGCATACTATTTTATATTTTAAAATGTATACATACCAAAGAAAGTCAAGTCTTCATTTTTAAAACGGAAACAGTTCTAAAAGACTCTTGGGCATACCTTGTACTGTTTTTCCCAAGTAATCACCATGCCTCTCTTTATTGATTACATGTTGATAGATCTTTCCTGTAGTGATATTGTTGTCTTTATAAAGGTTAATATCCAAGAATCTTTCATAATTTCCCAAGTCTAAATCAACTTCTCCACCATCATTTAATACAAATACTTCACCTGGAAAAAAAAGATCAAAATAATGTTTGGGGTTATTTAAAAATAGTTTTGGACAGGTAGGTGGCACAGTGCACAGAGTGCCAGGCCTGGTGTCAGAAAGACTTCCTGAGTTCAAATCTGCCCTTAAACACTTACTAGCTGTATGACTCTGGGCAAATCATGTAACCTCTTTTTCCTCAGTTCCTCATGAATAAAATGAGCTAGAGAAGAAAATGGCAAATCATTCCAGCATCTTTGCCAAGAAAACCCCAAATAGGGTCACACAGAGTCAGACACAACTGAAAAACGATTCAACAACAAAAAATTGTTTTAGCATCCTAATAGATATGAAAACTTTCTATCCTGCTTCAAAAGAGATAAACATAAGGACTGGACCTATGGTTTCACTGTCAGTCAGTTAACAAGCATTTATTAAATGCCTGTTTTTGTGCCAGGAACTGTCAAAAGACAGTCCGTTTTCAAAAAACTTACAATCTAACAGGAAAGACAACATGAAAACAAGTACAAACAAGAGAGAAAAATAGAGATTTAGATAGATATACACACATACATATACACATGTGATAAAATGGATATAATTAACAGAGGGAAAGCAATAGTATTAAAGAAGATCAGGAAAACCTTCTTGTAGGAGACAGGATTGTCCTAACAACATGGAGACCTAATGAGATGTGTTATTCAATGATTTCAGTCCTATCCAACTCCTTGTGACCCTATTCACAGTTTTCTTGGCAAAGATACTGGAGTGGTTTGCAATTTCCTTCTTCAGTTCATTTTACAGATAAAGAAACTGAGGTAGACAGGGTTAAGTGATTTGCACAGGGTTACACAGCTAGTAAGTGCCTGAGGCCAGATTTGACCTCAGGAAGAGGAATATTCCTGACTCCAGGCCCAGCACTCTATCCACTGAACCACCTAGCTGTCCATCCTAATGAGAATAGCTATACCTATAGCTAAAAAATTCATTTAACCTGATAATGATCCTTTCAACGTGGGCTGGCCTTGGTTTTATGGACATTACTGTTCATCATCTGTCCATTCTCAAAGCCTGGTAGGACCTGCCAGACGTTAAGTTTTGCTGAGAGGCTCCAAGGACCTAGGGTCATGTCCGTGAAACGTAAAAGAAGGGTTTTCATGTTTATTTAATATATATGTATGTGCATATGTGTATGTTCTACCTAATATATGTATAGATACATATACACATTTTACTTCACAAAAACAACCTAGAGTCCAAAAATCATTTTAAAGAATCTCTCTTTAATCATCAATTTATCTGAAAGACAATCTCTAGTAAAAATGTTTACTAATAAAAATGGGAAAAGTCTGTCCTTTTCATAGTAGCCAAAAAAATGGAAACTATGAGGGCATCCTCCCTCTTACTGGGAACTGGGCTAAACAAATGACATATGCGATCGCATGCCATCTCAGGGAAGGAGGGTAGAAAGAGGGGGAGAAAATTTAAGACTTATGAAGTGATTGTTGAAAACTGAAAACGAATAAATTAATTGTGTTAAATGACATGTGAATGTAATGGAATATTATTGTGCCATAAGAAATGAACAGTTTCTTTTTTATATATTTATTTTTCCAATTACATATAAAAATAACATTTTTTTCAAATTTTGAATTCCAAATTCTCTCCTCTCTCCCCTCCCCCTTCATTAAGAAGGCAAGAAATTTGACATAGGTTGTACATATGTCAATATATACATATTCAAAACAAGAAATGAACAGTTTCAGAGGAAACTGCAGATGCTTCTAGAAACTAATGTTGAGTGAAATGAGTAGAATTAAAAGATCAATGTATAGACTGTCAATAACAGTATAGAGAAAGACTTTGGAACATTGATTGACCAATGCCCTGATAAACCACCATCATGAGAGAACTGATGATGAAACATGCAACCTACCCCCTGCCAGCGAGATGAGGGATTTGAAATGTAGAACAAGACACGCATCTTTAAACACAACCAGTGTGTGAGTTTGTTTTGCTGGACTATGCATATTTGTTAAAAAGGTTTCCTTTTTTCTTTTTTAAAAGTTGTTCAATGTTGGGGGCAGTGGAAGGGAGAGATAAATGCTTATGAAATTATTTTCTTTATTAAAATGAGATTTTTTTTAAGAGAAATGACTTATAGTCCTTTTGATGAAGCCTGTTATTGTCTTTTGAATCTGTTTATTTAAAATTCTTCTTCCTTAGGATTTTGCTCTTCCAAACTCATCACACTTCACAAAAGACTTAAAAAGGGTAATAATTTGCTTCAGAGCACCAGTGTCCTCTGCTTTGCAATTGCCAGAACCAAATTTTGAATTAGACTATCTTGAATAAAGCGTCAGTTTTTAAAAAGATAATAGGAAAGAAAGCAGAGACATTTCTGGAAGCACAGCCACTAATTGAGAAAAAATGTCTCTAGGTCTCCATTATACTTGCTAAACATGGGCCATCCTCATTATGGGTCAGCTTTCCTAAAGCTGCTTTAGAAGAATTAAACCTCATTGACAATTCCAAACTCAATAAGAAACCTCAATTGTCAATGCTGGAAATCATAGTGAAAAATATCCAATTGCCTGGGGAACTCAATTCAGCCTCCCTCTTTTCTATCTCATGATAATTCTCCTAAGTGTTCCTTCTGTCTTGGCAGCCCTCTCTTATTCTAAAGCTACAAAAAAAAGGCAAATTGAAAGAATTTGTGATTATAATTGTCTGTGCTTAACACACAGTTGATTTACTTCCTGCTTAAAATTCATTTTAATCCATCAACCCAGGATTGTAGAAAGAAGCCAAGGTCCTACTACCTTAAACACTTCCTTTGGCAACAATTTTTTTGCGTCTCCAAGTTCTCAGGGGAGGCCATGTGCCCTAATAATGTGACACTTCAATATTTCTTCAATTATTTTGGGGATATAGTGAAATCAGGTCTTCTTTGAATTCATTTCATTTTGAAAGTGATTTTTCAGGGGTAGCTAGGTAGTGCAATGAAAAGAGCATCAGCCCTGCAGTCAGGACGACGTGAGTTCAAATCCAGCCTCAGACACTTACTAGCTGTGTCACCCTGATTGTCACGCCGCCCCCCCAACCCCCAAACAAAGTAAATTTTCAAAATTTCAAAGCACTTTTCTAGATTTGGAGACAGTAAATGTGACATCAATGCTAACTCCAAAAAGTATAGGAACAATTGCTTTTGTGATTAGTATTAACATTATTTTAAAAGTACAATAGGAGAAATTATTTTAAATATCTATACTAAAAAAATTCTGTCATCTCCACAAGATTGAGCCCAATATTATTCCCTCTCTCTAATCTTCACTAGTTCCTTCCTCGCTGACTACAAATATGCCCAAGCCTCCCCAATTCCTAAAATTAAAAAAAAAACCCTCATTAGGGTAGGTCCTGTGTAATAATGCTTCCTTACTTATTTATTTTATTTACTTATATTTATTGTTATTTTATTTAAATTATTTTATATTTACTACTTACTTATTTTCCTTACTCTTTTAAGCACTCAGAAATCTAGCTTCCAACCTTACCACTGAATTGAAACTGCTCTCTTACCAATGCTCTCATAATTGCTAAATTTAATGGCCTCATCCCAATCCTAATCTTTCTTGATTTTGCTACAGCATTTAACACTACTGACTCCCCTCTCCTCCTAGATGCTGTCTCTTCTTTGAGGACCCTACTCTCTCTCCTGTTCTTTCCCTACATAATGAGAAGACAGGACTGATTGGAAAAGATGCTGACATTGGAAAAGATTGAAGGAAAAAGGGAAAGCAGAGGAGGAGATGAATATTGTCACAGAAACAACAAATATGAACTTAGACTCAGAGAGATAGTGGAGGACAGAAGAGCCTTGCATGCTGTGGTCCATGGAATCATGAAGAGTCAGACATGACCAAAAGACTGAATAACAATACTCTCTTCTTGTATTCCTTCTACCTAGCTGACATCATTACCTCAATCTCCTCTGCTGGCTCATTCATCATCAACATTGCTAACTGTGGCCAGGGTCCTCTCCTCTTTTCTTCTCATATGGCCCCAAAAGTGAGGCTGGTGATTTTGCACAACCATCCCTCACTTAAATCCAATTCACTTCCATGTCATGGCATCACCTCCCTGATGTCATGGTCTTCTTTGAGAACAGAGGACAAACAGCAACCTATGTGAGTAGAAAAGGAGCTACATACTGGGACCAAACTGGAACTGGGCAGTTAGCAATACTTCTTTCTCTCTCTCTCTTTCTCTCTAACCACACGAGTTCAGAAATAATGTAAACAGCAATTATTTCTGTTTTGGCCAGACACCCTGAAGGTCTTCCCCTTTCAGATCTTAATCATTGAATGGGCTTTGCCCCAGTCAAACTGGGACCTGTTGAAGATTTGGCTTGAAAAGGCCAAGTTCACCCAATGCATCCTGAGTCATCTCCAGCTGCCCTTATCTAGATCTGGCCACCGGAATCAGATGGCTCAGAAGGAAAAAGTAAGACTGGTGATTCTGCACAATCCTCCATCATTTAAATCCAATTCACTTGCATGTCATAGCATCACCTTCCTGATGTCATGGTCCTCTTTGAGAGCAAAGGACAAAAAACACATGGCCACATCACATCCCATGAGATAGATCCATAGGTCCATCACTAAGAAGATGACTCCCTCATCTCTACCTGCAGCTCCCCTGAGCTTCAGTCCCATATTCCCAACTATTTATGAGATATTTCAAACAGACTAAAGCAGAACTCATCACCTTTCTCTCAAAACCCATTCATCTTACAAATTTCCCTACTACTGCTGACAGTACCACCAACCTTCTAGTGACCAAGCTCACAATCTTGGTCTCATCATTTACTTCTCACCCACCCCATATATCTAATCAATTGCCAAATCTTATCATTTCTATCTCCATAACATCTCTCATACACATCCTCTCCTCACCACTTAGATAGCCACCTCACCATATATATAGCTCAGGTCCTCATAACCACTAGACTGGATTATTGTAATAGTCTATTGACCTCCTTGCCTCAATTCACTTCCTATTTCAATCACAGAGCTGCCAAAGTGATTTTCCTAAAACATAGGTCTGGCCATGTCTGTCTGTCTGTCTCTCTCTGTCTCTCTGTCTCTCTGTGTCTCTCTCTCTCTCTCCGCATACACACACCACACACACACACACACACACACACACACACACACACACACACACACACACACACAACACTCAATACACTTCAATGAATACTTGTACGATCAAATATAAATTCCACTTTTGTCATTTAAATCTCATCACAACCTAGCCCCTTCCTAACTTTCCAGCCTTTTTATACATTACCACCTAATGTGAAGCTGAAAGCAATTAGGTGACTCAGTGAATAGAGCTCTGGGCCTGGAGTTAGGAAGACCTGAGTTCAGATTCAGTCTCAGACACTTACTAGGTGTGTAACCCAAGTCACTTAACTAACTGTTTGCCTTAATCCACTGGAAATGGAAATAGAAAATTATTCCAGTATCTTTGCCAAGGAAACTCCATGAACAACATGGTCTAGAGGGTCACAAAGAATAGAACACAACTAAACACCACCACCACCTTCTATATATTCCAGCAACACTGGCCCCCTGGCTGTTTTGAACATACTATACTCCATCTACTACCTCTATTGCATTACACAGTCTGCTTCTGGGTCCCATGAGTGGAATGTACTCCCTCAACTCCACCTCCATGCCTGATTTTCTTCAAAATTCAGCTTGAGTACCACTTGTGATATCTTCTCCCCTACTAGTGCACAACTCCCCTCCCAAAATTGCCTCAGTTCCATTTTGCAAATCCTTATATGTGTGTGTGCATGTATATAGTGTGTATATGTACATATGTGTATATATGTGTATGTATATGCACATGCATATATATGTGTATACATACACACACACACACACACACACACACACACACATAATCTCCCCCATTAGAATATAAGCTTCTTGAGGTCAGGAAATGTTTCAAGACAAATGTCTTGGTATCTCCAGTTCTTAGCACAAAGTCTGGCACACAGTAGGTGCTGAATAAATGTTTACTGATTGATGATTTATAGATTTAATTATTCAATTATTCAAAGAGTCATGAAGTAAGAGCTTGAAAGAATTTTAGAGATCCCTTTCAAGCTCCTCACTGTACCAGAAACTGGAGCCCAAGAGTCCGATAGGTTTAACCAAAATTTTACAGTGACAGAATCAAGATTATCGCAAAGTTAAACAACCCTGTTAGCTAACAACTTTGCACTTTTGCTCTCACTCATGCTCTGTCTGTCTCTGTCTTGCTCCTGTCTGTCTCTTTGTCTCTCTGTGTCTGTTTCTCTCTGTTTCTCCCTGTCTGTGTGTCTCACTGTCTCTCTGTCTCTTGCTCTCTCTCTCTCTCTCTCTCTCTCTCTCTCTCTCTCTCTCTCTCTCACTCTCTCTCACTTACTCTCTCTCACTCTTTCTCTCTCCCTTTCCCAACTTCCTAGTGCTAATTTTTCACATTTCAAAAATCTTATTCAATACTAGGCCTGTATCCCAAAGAGATCATAAAAAAGGGGAAAGGACCTACCCACATGTACAAAAATAATTATAACAGCTCTTTTTATGCTGGCAAAGAATTGGAAATTGAGGGGATTCGCATCAACTGGGGAATGACTGAACAAGCTGTGGTCTATGAACGTTATGGAATACTATTGTGCTATAAGAAATGAAAAGACTTGCATGAACTGATGCTCAGTGAAGTGAGCAGAACCAGGAGAACATTGTGAGATGACCAACTTTGTTAGACTTAGCTTTTCTGAGCGATGCAATGATCTAAGACAATTCCAGAAGATTCATGATGGAAAATGTTGTCCACATCCAGAAAAAGAAACTATGGATTCTAAATGTAAATCAAAGGATATTATTACCACTTTTTTTTGTTTTCAGTTTTTTCTTTCTCATGTTTTTTCCCTTTTGTTCTGATTCTTCTTTCACAACATGACTAAGTGAAAATATGTTTAATATGATTGTAGATGTATAGCGTATATCAGGTTACATGCCATTTTGGGGAGAGGGGAAGAGAGGTACAGGGGAAAATTCAGAACTCAACATCTTATAAATGTGAATGTTGAAAACTAAAACTAAATAAATAAATAAATCTTATTCAATACTTATCTTGGAACTACCCCCAAACTGCCCATTCTCCAACTTCCCCTCTGGAGTCTATCCAATCCCACTTAATCGTGATTTTCAACTCTAAATTACTCAAACAACTTTAAGTCACCTATGCTAAAAAAAAAAAAAAGATAGTAGGGATAAACTTACTTGATTTTGGAATAAACTGAGATCTGACTTAACTGTGTCTGAATTAAGCTCTTAGTAAAATTGGTTTGAAATTCAAGTCTGACAAGTGACCTAACAAGGTGGTCAAGGAGATATACATGAAAATAATTCAAGAGCTTCAATTTACAATTTAAAAGCCTCTTTACAGGCAAACTGAGGTACCAATTTGGGAAATTCTACACCAAATCGACAAGCATTTATTAAGTATCTTCTATGTGCCAGGCACTAAACCAGGTGACAGAAATACAAATACAACAAATGAAACAGTCCCTACTCACAAGGAAGTATGTTGAGAGATAATGTGGACTAGTGGATAGAGAATTAACCTTAGAGTCAAATAATTTGAATTCAACTACTGCTTACCACTAGCTGTGTGATCATGGACTCAACCTCTCATTGTGCCAGGTAACTCTAAGACTGTACAATGCATTTACTGAGCTTCACATGGTAGAAGAAATGTCCCATACAGACAAAATCACAGGTCCAATTTTTTTTTAACAGCTTCAAAGTTAAGAGCCATTTTCTTAGGACAAAGAACTCAGTCAAAAGTTTCAGGCTAACATTATGCAGTGGTCAACTATGATAGACTTAGTTCTTCTCAGCAATACAATGATCCAAGACGATTCCAAAAAACGCATCTAGAGTCTGAATGCAGACCGAAGCATATTACTTTCACTTTTTTCTTTCTCAGGATTTCTTCTTTTTGTTTTGAATCTTTCTTTCACAATACGACCAATGTGGAAATATGTTTAACATGATTATACATGTATAACCTATATCAGATTGCATGTTGTCTTTGGGAGGGGGGGGAGAAAGTAGGGAGAAAAATTTGCAACTCAAAATCTTACAAAAATGAATGCTGAAAACTATCTTTACATGTATTTGGAAAAAAAATACTATTAAAAGAAAAAAGTTTCAGGTCACAGTTAAATTCTGTTTTCCTAAGTAATTGGCTGAGGCAATAACATAAGTTTAAGAAATTTCTAAAAGCCAGGAAACTGAGCAAGCCTAATCCAAAATAATGGGGTAGGATGGTGAAACGGATAGCCTGAAGTAAAGAAGACTCATCTTCCTAAATTCAAATCTGACCTCAGACATTTACTAGCTGTGTGACCCTGGACAAATCACCGTTTGCCTCAGTTTCCTCATCAGTAAAATGAGCTGGAGAGGAAATGGCAAACCACTCCAGGATCTTTGTCAAGAAAACACCAAACAGGGTGAGAAGAGCCAGACATGACTGAAAATGACTAAACAAGAAAAAATCCAAAAGGAGGGGTGGTAGGCTATCCTAATATAGATCACTCTCATTCAAATTTTTAATTATCTCCAAAAGAAATATACCAATATCCCCCAAAAAGGTGACAGGGTAAACATCAACAAAACTGTATTCTCTACTATACCATGCTCATAGGGCGAAAAGGTTCCAGCATCAATGTTAATGTAAGGGTCGATTTTGATGGCAGTTACTCGGAGGCCACATGATTTTAGGATAGTACCAATGCTGCTTGCAATGATCCCTTTTCCAATGCCAGAGATCACCCCACCAGTAACCAGGATATACTTCATTGGCAGTCCAATGGCCAGAGGCCAGTGCCCAGATCAGGAATCTGAAAGAAAAAGCACTTATCACACCATAGGAAGAATGTTTTGTTTTTCATAAAAAGGATACTTTGAATCAAACTAAAAAAGAAAAACAGCTTATACTTGAATTTCAAAACTATCCACTTCTACCATCAGAATTATAAACATTTGAAAAGGACCCTATTTTCCAGGTTTTCTACTAACTTTTGCTTTCAAAAGCAGAAAGTGATAAGTATTCTATTCAGGCAAAGAAGCCTATCTATGTTCCCGAAGAAATTCTATGCATCTTCACTTTTAGTATAACCATGCTTTGATAAGCAAAAACAAAAAACCAGAAAATTAAAGAGCCTGCTCTCTTTTCTTCAGGGCACTTAATTCAAGCTGTCATATTTTGGTACCCAGTAAGAAGAAGGGGAAAAAAAAACCCCAGAAGATTTTGTGTGGTAAATATGGGAAAGGTACTGTTTTCTCTTTCTGTGCCCCACTCCACCCCTTTATTCAGGAAAGCTTCTGGGAAGATTTAGCTCTACTTGATTTCCCATCTGGGATTCTACCTTATGGACGGAGGTAGCAAAATTAGCAACAATTGTATTGTTAGCATTGCTACCCCCATCTTTACTTCTCATCAATATATCCAGAATTGGGTATCAACATATCCAATGTTTCCTTTATTTGTTTTCCAAGTCAACCTTTAACTTAAAGATGTCATTTTATCATACACTCATTATATATACATGGTGTAAAGGACAGTAAATTTGATATTTTTCAAATGTTTCTAACTCCTATAGTAGAAGTGGGTATCTTTGAAATTCAGATGTTCTTTTTAATTTTCTAGTTTGAGTCCAAAGTATGTATCCTTTTTAACTATACTTTTTGGGGGTGGGAGAGGAGTCATTGGAGAGTCATGATTTTTTTTTAAACTTCAACAAAATGTTTAATGTCTTTAAAGATAAGTCATTTAACCTCTCTAAATCTCTTTTTTTGGGGGGGGGGAATGTTATAAAATAGAGGATAATATTTCCAGTCTACTTCCCAATGAGGAAAATACTTTACAAAGCATTTTATGAATGTGAGCTATTATTAAGAATCCTATTTCTAGAGTCCTAAGTTTGAGGTGTTCATCATGATGACTTTCCTCACACTACCAGTTCCATTGCCCATTTCACCATGGATCTGTTCTCTTACTAATACCGTCAACGTCTTCTCTCTCCAATGTAAGCCTAGGAGAGACATGAGAGGCCTCTTCACTGAATGGGTGTTATCTCACTCAAAGTGAGAACCTGAAAAGGCCAGGTTCTCCCATTGCATCTTGAGCCATCTTCAGTCATCCTGATGAATGTCTGGCCAGAGTACCCACATGGCTCTGGAGGAGAAGTGAGGCTGGTGACCTGCACAGCTCTCCCTCACTCAAATCAAAGTCAACTGCAAGTCATGGCATCATCTCCCTGATATCATGGCCCTCTTGGAGAAGGAAGGACAAAGACAACAAGGAGAGATGTGATCCTTTTATAGACCCCTGGAATGGTTAAGATACCAAGTTCTGAGTTCGCTCCTCATTCCCAAACTGACTTGTCGGAACAAATAACGACTAATAAATCATAACAGACCTTTAAAACACATTCAAATACAAGTCAAACATAAGACAAGTCTGTCTCTAAAGTGTATGCCACTTCCAGATAGAAATTCAGCTTTTTTCCACTACCCACTTCACAAGCTTTTCTAGGACACAAGTATTTTTGAAACATTAAAGCATTTTATGACCACGAACTTTTGTTATTATTGGAAAGAGAATAATTTTGAAATGAAATTTAGTCCCCTATCACTCTCCTTGGAGGTCTGTGAAGTCTTGTCTTCAGCAAGTTTTACGGCTGGTTTTCCACCCTAAGGTTTCTCTCCCTAGGGCTCACCAGACCTCCCCTTCACTGTCGGAGGCTTCAGCTACTGCCCAAGTCCTTCCTGAGAAGCTGCAGACATGACGTCAACCACCGCTACTGGAGTAATTTCATGACTTTCGGAAATTCTAAAACCAATCAACAAAACGAGCCCACGTCTTTCATTCTCCGTGGGCTGTGGAACAACAACCACAAACTTTTCTCCGAGCGGAGGGAAAGCAAGGCGTTCATTTAAGCCGGAGAACCCAAGCAGGGGCGCAGCCCCCCTGCCATTCCCTGCTCCACAGGGGAGCGGTCCCCAAGAGGTTCCAGGATTTCAGGAGGGAAAAGTGGGGGGAACACAGGCAGCGAGGGGAGGAAATTAACCTTGTCTCTTGGCAATGACGCAGACGGTGGAGTTGGAGAGAAAAGCAGGTGCGAGAGCGGCAAAAAAGAAGGCGGATTTCCTTCCTCCCCGGACACTCACTACCTACAGTCCATCCATCGGCTTCCCCTCCCCCCAGCTCGCACCTCCCCACCTGAGTCCATTCCACCCCCACCCTCTTTTTTCCATTATTTAAAGAGACGGCTGGGGCCGCAGGTCCCAGGGAAGGAGGCAGAGGGAAGCGTTAGAGAACTGAACTCTGGCAGCAAAAGGCGGGGTGAAGGTCAAGCCCCAGCAGGACTTGGGGGGAGAGAAGAGGCCAGACCAAGAAGGCCGTGCGCGGGGAGGTTCGGGGCCCGCAGCTGGGCCGGCATGAGCACTTGTGCCCGGGCTCAGGACCTTCAACTCCTCTTCCCCGAGCTCCGCTCCTGCACCGCAAAGAGGAGGGAGGGGGAGAAGGAAGCAAGGAGAGGAGGTGTGCGGAGATCTAAGGCCAAGGCCCAGGGCTGCGGGGAGGAGCAGGGACACCCGCGCGGTCCCCAGAAGTGCAGAGAGGGCACGGGGAGCCTGGGGAGCACGCGGGCCCGGCGAGGGCGGCGGAAAGGGGGCCCCGGCCCGAGCGGGCAACGAAAGGTATTACCTGAGCTGGGAGCCCTGGAGGTGGCGTGGTGAGGGCGGAGGCGAGTCACAAGCTCCTCCCACTCGCCCCGCCCACCCCCCGGGCCCCTTCTTCGCTCACCTGTCTGGCGCAGCCTGCGGGCTCTGGCCCCGGGGGCCCGCTTAGTGAGGGAGGGGAGGGGAAGTGGGGAATGCTGGTACCCGCAGAGAGGACACCCCGAATCCAGAGTCCCAGCTAACCCTGATCCCGTTCCGGCTGTTTGGGTTTTCTGGATCTGCAACTACGCTAAAGGAACCCTATTTATCCGGCAGCCTAGGAATTCGCGGTGTTGCTCGTTCTTTTTAATAAAGCTTTCTTTCTTGGTTAAAAAAAATAAGTCTACGGATGGCCACTATGTCATTCCTTTTATTAGACTATGCTTACATAACTCTGGTTGCAAGAGTTTTCTCTTGGCTTTTAATGCGTTGGGGAAAGGAAGTTGGCTATAATGATGAGCTCTTCCTCCCTCCCACAAAAAAAAAACCCACTGTAATATATTTTTAATTCACTAAAGATAATAGAAGAAAGTTCAGAACGGCACTCCTCTGCGGGTACACTTTTGAAGGTAAGGTGCAGATTAAACAAGGGAGTGTGTGTGCATGTATGCATATTTGTATGTATGGGTATGTATGTTGGCATATTAATATGCATTGATATATCCATATATACATACTATATGTCATTATATATATAGTATAGGTCTATGTTATATACAATACACATGTATTTGTATATGTGTGTATGTTGGTATGTAAACATACATCAGTACATACTGTATGTCAATATCAACATATATAATAGATAAATCTACATAATATGTACAATCACATCAATATGTACATATTGATGGGGTATATATTGTATATCAGTACATACAATATATGCACTATATATCAACATAAATTTATACATATATGTGTGTGGAGATAGATATGTGACCTCAGATGTGATGAGGAAGAGTCCAACACGACTGAGTGTGACTAAACAACAAATGTATCTACGTAGATTGATATATACATACAATACACATATTTGTATATATGTATAGTATGTAGCAATGTATACACATAATATATATGCATGTAGTATATACAGATCAGTATATATTGATATAAACACAATAAACATATTTTATACATACTGATATGCAGATGTATAGCAATATACACATACTCTATATTAACATATATACGTACAGATATATAACAATAGATATTTGCATATGTGTGTATATATTGTATTTTATATATATTGACGTATCTATCTATCTACATATACAATGTGTACTATGTAATATACTATATCAATATACAGATACATATATAGGTATATAATGTCCCTAAAATCTTAGTGCAATTCTGAGTTTCTGTAATAGTAAGGACCCTGACATACACAGGAGGGTCTGATGTACAGGTTCTTAGATCTGATTTTATAAAAGGGAAGCAACTTTTGAGGAGTCAACCATCTACTTTAATCAAGCACATATATCATTCACTTAGTTCAGGGGAAAAAGTCAGCACCCTGAACTTCAGAGAAAATACAAACTGAGAAATAAAGACCAACAGATAGGGCTTCCAACTGTCTCACCATAAGCAATACATACATCACAGATCATCAACAGACAGATCCAACTGTCTGACCATTACACACACACATAGTTACCACAGAAAGAAGCACCAACATCTGGGTTTTCAAAGGGGGAAGAGGGTGCTCCAGAGCGGCTATCAAGAGTCTCATCTGGCCAAACACTTCCAATGAGTAAGCCCCAAAGTAAAACCTCATCGCAAAATATATATATACACTTTTCAGAGCCAGAGGGTGTCACAACCCTTGAAAACCAGTGCTTCATAGAAATTAACAAAAGGTATAGGCCTTCCTATAAAACAAATATTCCTTAATCAAACTTCCCTTAATGGACAGGCCCATTATGGGTGGGGAAGATCTTTTAATTCTCATTAATATAATTAACATTACAGCTTCATAGCTTAAAATGAACTAAGTTTAAATAGCTTAAAACTATACTAAGACTTTTGGAACAATCCTATATTTTACTAGAAGGACCAGAATTTAAGAATAGCTCCAAGGACCAATCAAATTTCCCTGACACTTACTCACCTGGTCCTTCTAGTTTCAAAAGCAAGTAGTGTGAAATGGAGGCTGTCATGTTGAATCTTTTTTTTATGTTTTGTGGTGTTCCTGGGAGTGCTTTTTTTTTTAGTTCATAATTAAAAGTTCAGAGTTGAAAAAGGAGGCCTCCTTTAAAGAGGTGGGGAGTTCTACAGTTATGGAATACTGCATTTACTATCAGGGATCACTGTACAGTACTAGTTATTCTTTTAATATTTTATTCTATTTTAATCTTTGTTACAAGGGCAGGTATAATGTTAATGTAAGGTTAATCGTGGGTGGTAGGAAGAGTTAAAGATCTTCCTCACCCATTAATAGGCCTCAGTACCTTTTATTAATTTCTATTGAGACAATGGGTCAGAGGGTTATGCCCTCTGGCTCTAAAAAAGTATATAAATACTCTGAGGTGAGGTTTTACTTTGGGGCTTAGTCTTAGGAAGAAGGTTCTTGTGCCAGATGAGACTTTGGGCAGCAGTTTTAAGAAGCACCCCCCCCCCCCCCCTTTGAAAACCAGATGTTGGTGCTTCTCTCTCTCTCTCTCTCTCTCTCTCTCTCTCTCTCTATTTCGTAACTATGTGTGTCGGATAGCTGGATGTATTTGATGTATATATTGCTTATGGTGAGACAGTTGGAAGCCCTATCTGTTGGTCTTTATTTCTCTGTATTTTCTCTGAAGTTCAGAGTGCTGACTTCCCCCCTGAACTAAGTGAATGATATATGTGCTTCATTAAAGTAGATGGTTGACTCCTCAAAAGCTGCCTTTCCTTTTATAAAAGCAGATCTAAGAACCTGTACTGCAGACCCTCTGTGTATGCCAGAGTCCTGGCTGTTACAGATGCTAAGAATTACACAAAGATTTTAAGGACATTTTAAATATACATATATATACATACATACATTATATATAATATATACATGTATACATATATATGTATGTGTATATATATATGTATGTGTGTGTGTGTCTGTATATTGATATAGTATATTTCCAGGTTCTTGCTATTACAGCAAGTCAGATGGATTAGGGGGAGGGAAGGATATATTCAGAATCTAATGTGACATCAAAACAAATGTACCAATAAAACTAAAAGAATGGTCATTGTGACTCCTCTCCTTGTCACAATTCCCATTTTTCCTTCACCTAACATTCTCCATAAGAGTAAATCCAGTCATCCATAGGATTAAAGATTGAGAGCTAAAAGGGACTCTAAGGTTACCCAGTCTAACTCCTTTCTCTTACAGATGAGAAGTCTGAGGCACAAAAAAGGTTAATAACTTGCCCAAGGTTCTACAAGTAAGTAAAGCTGTGATATAAGTCCAGTTCTTCTGAAACAATTTCCACTGCTTGCCCTTTCAAGTCAGCACAAGATTCAGAAAACTCTAGATATGCACCTCTATAAAAAAAAAATCATCACAGAATTCTGAGCTGTAAGGGACTTTTAAAAATCATTAGTCCTACCCACTCATTTTGAAAAATAAGAAACAAAAGTCCGAACTTTTGAATTTGAACAGTCACACAAGCAGTAGAGGTTAGGTAGGATTTAAAGTCATGTCTTCTCATTTTCATTCATCTCACAGACTCCTGTGAAGGGAGTGGTGAACTGGATGCTTGTGAAAGTAATTTGAAATTGTCAGATGGAAGGTATTTTGTCTATTCAACAAACATTTACTGACTGCTTTTATTTCTGTGGTTTGTTGGTTTTGGTTTTTTTTTTTGGCAAAGTATTAGGAGTAGGTGTTGGAGGTACACCAATGAAAAAGATGTAGGCCTTATTCTTAAAGAGTTTATAATCAATTTGAAGAGCCGGGGTAGACAAAATATAACGTGCAAAAATAAGTATAATGCCAAGTTATTTGTAATAGGGTCAAAGTGGAGACCCATATAAATTGCTCTAAGAAAATGTGAGGAATGATAGAAGGCTTTTAGTCTAGAAAATGTTTCAGAGGAGAGGTAAACAAACAAACAAACAAAATTATAATTTTTGTCATTATCAAAAGGCATGCAAAAAAGGGTTGTTTTTTTTTTCTGTTGTTCAGTTATGTCTATCTCTGACCCCACTTGGGGTTTTCTTGGCAAAAATGCAGGAATGGTGTTGCATTCATTTTTAAAATGAGGCAACTGAGGCAAACAGGATTAAGCGACTTGCCCAGGGTCACAAAGCTAGTAAGTGTCTGAGGCCTCTCTGAACTCAGGTATTCCTGATTTTAGGCCAGGAGCTCTATCCATTTCTCCAGGTAGCTGTCCAGACCCCCAAAATGGTAGACAAGATTAAATACTACAGAGTAGTTTGGCCATAGGTTATGGGGGATGGGGGATGTTTTCCATTGATTCATTACACAAATGAATGCTTATTATATTCATGAGATCTAATAACTGGGCTTGGGTTGAGGGGGTATTCAAAAGAAATATAAAGATCAATCCTACATTAAATGGCTCCATCCTTCTTTCAGAAGCTTTCTTGTTTACCATTTATATGTCTTCTGTGGTGCAGAAATCAGGAAAGGAGTCTAGGAAACACAGGCCTCATCAAATGGGGTACAGTGTCTGATGCCTTAGAAAACAAATGGAGATATGTAGGAATGGAAGCCACTTCTGCCTATCCATTAAATAATATGAAGGATCATTAAAATGCTCATATGACAAAACGTGAGATATCATGCTTTTGTTCTCAAATATCTACTACTTCAATACATAAGATCCCTTTGAGTTAAACCCCAACTCCAACTCACAGGGTGATTCCCAGAGATGATGACTAGTCCAGGTTCAAGTTACTCTTTTGGTCTGCGATCCTAAAACATAACTTACAAGTCCCAACTGACATATTTACCTTTCAACAGGAAGCCAGCAGACACAGCTTGGAGCAAAAGGATTTTATTGGATCATAGTGAGAGGATTTATTTTAAAACATTTTCCCTAAAACTTAGGGCACTTATTCCCCTACTGAAAAGTCAGCAAATACAGAGATTGAGCGTAAGGGGAACCAAACACGAGGAAGATATGAAATTGGACAACTCAACTCCAAAATTGCAGGGCTCCTGATGGCCTCTTGTGATGTCCCTGCCTTGTTTCTTGTTATGACACTTGAAACTGCTTTCTGCTGGGCACATTACTGGTTGGATATAGTCCTGCAGCCTCCAGCTTCTGACTAAACTAAAATCTTTAGTTGGAGCTTTGTATGGCCCCTTCAAAAAGAACAAGAACCTTTACCTTAGGACCAGAGAGAAATATCCCTACTTCAATCCCCTTGGTGTTTTGGCTCTGAGGCCTGCCAAAGTCTGAACAACAGGGCCCCTGTTCCAGGCAACAGTCTCTGAATGTCAACATAAAAAGATGGTGTTCAAAGTGCAAAGTCTTTGAATTCTCCTCTCCAGCTGAGTATAAAGCAAGCATCTCCTATAGCCATATGCTTCTAATACAAGAAACCATTGCTGACAGAGTGGTTGTTGCCATCTGTCCTTCATTCTAGAAGAGGACCAATGACATCACAAGGGTGATGTCCTTGACTTCCAAGTGAATTGGATTGAAGTGAGGCAGAGCTGGGCAGTCATCAGCCTCACTTTCTCCTTCAGAGTCACTGAAGTCCAGGATGAAGTGGGTGACCTTGGCCACTTCACCTCTAAATTTAGGTGTTTCCCAGGTCTCAGTTTGTCTGAGGCTATACCCATTCACCAACTAAGGGCTAGGTAAGAATTGAGGCAAAAGATGGCCCAATTTATCCTCACAAAGATATCAGTCTGGGAGGGGAAGAAAACCTCCATAGTTTCTGGCTGGAACAGAAACAATTGCTATTTTTACTAATTCTCAGAGGAACTGAACTATGGGCCACAAAGATTTGGGTTTGGCCTTACTGTTACCCATTCAAGGAAAGCCCCAGTGATTGTCACTTAAAGTCTTATTCTAGTAGCTTCTTTGATGGAGTGACAGACAGAAAAGAAATACTGCAAAAGGCTCCCTTGAATATTTTATCTTAGAGTTAGCAACTTGGGCAATCATAAATTCCTCCTGAACCATCAATTGCTTTAACTTTATAATTCCATTGGATTAACCAAGAAATTTATTTAGCTTGATTAGAAGCAAAAAATAACCTTCTCTCTTATATTACCAGATTTTTTAAAGAACACATTCTGCTCTCAGTTTCTTTTTTGACAATTCCCCAATTTGATCAGGGATTTCCAAATCTCTTTGACAAAAAGGATGGATCTTAGATTTTTTCAATGTGGCTACTCCCTGTATCATAAGGGTTCTGAACCTGTATTCCATGGACTTCTAAGGAGCCCATGCATTGATTTCAAGGTGTGCATAAACTTCAATAGAGGGGGAAAATTACATCTTTATTTCCATGTAATTGGTTTCCTAGGTATTTATTTCATGTATTTAAAAACATTATTCCAAAAAGAGGGTCCATAGGCTTCTTCAGACTGCCAGAGGATTCAAATGGAATCAAAAAGATACCTTTATCTCTCAGTCTTTGAGACACTCCTGCTTCCCTAATTCTTCCAAAGGAGGTCTTTTGACAATGCGTGTTCTGAAGGAACACAGACTGTCCATCTGCAGTTATTCTTCACTTTTGCTACCTGGCTGGCCTCCTTTTCCAGCTGCTGAATACAGGAGGGGGTGCAGTAGACTGCAGTGCTCGGCCTGAGTTCACACTGGACCCCACTTACCAGCTACACGACCCTGGGAGCAATCACTGCACCTGTGTGCCTCAGTTGCATCCTCTGCAAAATGGGGATAACGACAGTACCTACCTGTCAGGTGGGTCGTGAGGATGAAATGAGATGGAAAGCGCAAAGGCTTAATACGGGGCCCAGCACGTGGGGCGCGATGTTGGTGGTTCTTAACTGTAAAGCGCTTAACCAGGGCCTGGGGCACGGACAGGAAACGCTATTTAAACATTATCCTTACTGTAATCATTACCATTCCTGACAAGTGTCGCTCAAGTGGAAGGCAGGTGAACTGAGGCTTTCTTTCTTTCTTTCTCAAATCTTAGCACGCTGTTTGGACCTCTCGGTACCTAATTGTGGTTTCTCTTGTCTCCGCCCAGTAGACTACGCGTGTTTGGGTTCCGACAGCTCCTTGGTGACAGAGCTCGGGCGTGGCCAAGGACGCGGTCGTGGGAGGTCACTCCTGCCTCCAAGCCTAAGTTCTGGAGTAAAGTTTATTGACGTCGACCAATCCTCAAGCCAGCCCGAAGAGAACGCCGGAACGCGGGCCACGCCGGAAGTGACGCAAATGCGAGCTGCGACCATAGAGGAGCGGGGACGGCTAGATCGGCCGCTCAAGTGATTTGAGTCTGAACGGCTTCCGGCGTACTCGGAAAACTGGCGACTTGAATTTGGAGGCGCTGGCGGCGGCGGCAGCAGCTGCTACCGCACCGTGGTGACCGGGCTCACAGCCGGGCAGGCGGGATGTTGCGGGGTCTGGGCAGCTGGTTTGGCTTGGAACAGGCGTCGACAGGGGGTGAACCCCCGGCCGGGGGGAGCCCCGAAGAGGCGGCGGCTGCAGAGAATGAGCCCGAGCTGCAGGCGGGGGAGCCGCGGGAAGGAGACGAGGAGCCTCTTCTCCACCAGGCCAAAGGCCTCGGCAGTGAGCATCCCCGAGGGCCGGGGGAGCGGGGCGGGGGTGGGAGAGGGAGAGGAGGGAGGTCGGGCCGATGGGGGCGGGGCGGGGCCGCCTCCTCTCCGTCACCGCCCAGCGGGATTCGTCGGTGCCACTCCCCCCTTTCAGAGCCCGGGCCACGTCCCTACCGCGAGCGGAAGGGAGGGAGGAGAGAAAAAAGAAAGAAAGAATAGAAAGGCAGGAAGAAAAATAAGCATTTATTAAGCACCTACTGTGTCCCCAGTGTGCAGAAGGGGAGGGGGGTGTCCCTCCTGGGGGCGGGACTTGGAGCAGCGGACGCCAGACCCCAGAGGGGAGGACGGCCGGCTCTCCCCAGCCTCCCCCGTGCCCGCTGGGGCGGATTTGGCTTCGAACTTGTTCACTGTTGGAGCGCCTTTGATGCTGAAGACCCCGGGCCGGCCTCCGGAGACGTGAACGTTTATGAAACTAGCTGTGATACTGAATCCTTGGTGGCAGAGTAGAAAGGTCACTGCCCCGGGGTAGTGGGAGAAAGTGTAGCCTTGAAGGATGCGGAGAGAGCGTGGTCCAAGTTGGGAGGAGAGGGGTTTCCCAGCCTGAGGGTGGTGAAAGCGTATGGGGGGGGGGGGGCGGAATCACCTAGGACAGGTGACCTGCATCTGACTTGATCGGAGAGTTTGGGTTGGACGGCTGTGGAAAAAGATAGGTGAATAGAAGGGGGCCATCGAGCTCAGGTAAAAGTACAGGCTTGTGTTTTACAGGACACTGGAACTATATTAAGAAAGTCTTTCGAAAGCCAGACAGGTTCAGTAGGTCATTAAAAAGACCTTGAAATCCACTTCTAAAAAGCAGTTTCGTGAGTGCAGTGTTCTCTTACAGTCTAGTGTTTATTTCTGTAAAATATTAAAAGACCCTTCATTGTTACAAGTGAATGTATCTGCAATGTTTTTTATGCTTTGATAATAATGAACTACTTTCTAGACTTCCATTGTCTTTTATAACATAGACTTTTTTGTTGCAGAGATCTGGGGAAATAAGGGCTGAGTACTGCTTTGCTGAAATTCAATGGGTTTTTCCACATTATTTTACACCTCTGTAGTTCTGGATGGAGATATGTTAACAAGAGCTTTGTGGAGTAGATAGTGGTGAATTTTTCTTGTTTATTGATGACCTGTGCTTCAGTTAATCATATTTTCTTGTGGTATTGTCTGCAACTAGGAATAAAAGTAATCTTGAGTCCTCATATCTTTTCTACGGCTAAGCATTGCTCTTGAGACTGATAAAATAATAAACGACAGTGGTTCGGCTGGACGTAAACATGCTGTTTGCTCCTGACTGCCTTATTCTGGTGGTTCAATTGTCAAAGCTATGCTGGAGTGTTCATGTTTTAAATGACCATACGGCCTTTTTCTTCATTGATTAAAATGAGTAGAACTTGCTGCCCTGGTATGAAGACATAACCGATAGACTAAAGGAACTATTATATACTTACATTTTAATTACTAGCTCTAATGAGCTTTACTCCTTTTACATTTTATGTGTTATGAAGATTCTTTCAGCAATTCTTTCTTAAGCACCTGATCCTTAAGTAGACCGGAGAGTTGTAAAAGATGTACAAGAGATGTAACAGATGTGCTTAGGGAGCACCTCAGATTAGTTAGAGAAACAAGATATCTGCCAGTCAGATGTTCAATACTTATAACATTTTAGGCAATATAGTTTTATAGGAGAAATAAAAATGATTCCTCTTGTATATTTTATTCCCTCCACTAGACCTTAAATGTTTTAAAATCTTTGTGTTTTAACATATAGTAGGTATTTGTACCTAATTTATAATTCCATTGATATAGGTTGCCCATAATTGTTTTTGTCAGACAGTCTCATGAGCAGTACTTAGCAATAAGAAAAAGGACCCAGTCTATACTCTACCAATGCAAATGAACACATCTTCTGCACTATAATCTTCTGAGAGCTGTCTGTAGTACTTAGAGGTCAAGTGACTTGTCCAGGGACACACAGTCAGTGTATGTGAAACTTAACAAGCTTTCCTGACACTGGCCTTTATATAAGTTAAATAAAAGTTCGTTTCCAGTTTTATCACCCTATTAGGTATTAGCTTTGATTTATATTTCCAGTACTTGAGAATTTAATTCAGTCAGTAAACATTTATTAAGCCTTTATTTTATATTAAAAACTGTGCAAAGAGCTGGGGATACAAAGAAAAGCCAAAAAAAGTTCCTGCGATCAAGGAGCTCAGGGTCTAATGGAGATGAAAAACATACAGATAAGTAGTTATATGCAAGATATATACAGAGTAGATGACTGGAAAGTAACCTGAAACAGAAGGCACTGGCACCTTAGTGCACAAGAAAGGCTTTCTGCAGAAAGTGGGCTTGAGCTCAGTCTAGCCAGGGAAACTAGAAAAGTGGTGAGGAGGCAGAGCTTTCCCTGGGGCTAGCCACTGGGAAGGCAGAAAGATAAGAGGTAGAGTGTCACGGTAGAAGAACAAGTAGTCCAGTCTAGCTACATCATAGAGTCCTTGAAGAGGCCAAAGTTTAAGAAAACTGGAAAGGCCAGGTAACTAAAAGTTTTAAATGCCATATAGAAGACTTTATATTTCATCTCAGAAGTAATAACCACTGGAGCTCATTGAGCAGAAGGATAATAAGATCACATCTGTGCTTTAGAAAAATCAGATTGGCAGCTGAGTGGAGGTTAGTTTGCAATAGGAAGGACCTGGGGGCAGGGAAGCCACTTCAAGGACCTGAACCAGAGTTGTGGCTTTATAAGTGGAGACAAAGAGTTAAACACTACACTGAAATTTGATTTGTTGTAAAATTCAGAGCAAACTAACAAACGTATTAAATACAGCATAGCATAGAGGATAGATATCCAGTGTAGAAGTCAGGGAGACTCAGGTTCAGGTCTTACCATTGACCAAAATAGACTGGTAATGTGACACTGGGCAAGTCACTTCACATTGCAGAGCTCCCATGCAGTTGCCAGTCTGCATTGATGGAAAAGGTGTTCTTGCTGGGAGTTCCCTATCCTAAAGAAATATTTATTCTAGAGGAGTCCCAGTCCAATTCCTTAATTATATGGAATAGACTCTAGCTTTAAGCGCAAATCTAAAATGTATACAATATTAAACAACTAGAATCCATCAAAATTAATAATTTTAAAAATATAAGCAATAACTTTAATCCATTTGCTATGTCTTGACACTACCAAATTGTGATCATCTTAATCAGTGAAGAAAAGGGCCATTTTGAATGGGGCTTTTAGTAGCCATATCTGTGAGACTGGATTAAAACAAGTATAAGTGGAAGGAATCTCTTATCCAAAGTACAAAATGATAATCCCAACAAAAGTAGGTATGATCTGAGTTCCGGTGGACACTTCTTCCGTTGGTGTAGATCAAAGTTCATCCATGCCTTTTTGTCCTGCATAACTGTAACCTAGCCGCCTCAGTCATCTTCCAGGGAAGCAGCCTATGAAGAGAAGTGGCCTGGCAGTTTCTTTTGCAGGTGCTGTAGCCCCCAGGGCCTTCTCAGCAACCACTAAAGAACTACTACTCAGAAGCTACCAAAGAACTGTAAAGGAAGGTTTTCATCACTGAAGTCTTTGGCATTGGAGAGTGGTCATAGTCAGAAATGGGCAAGGTTTTATCAGTGCAGTTGACATTAAAGAAGTTGCATTACCATATGCAGATCCTAAGATCTGTACCCTAAGGAGCATAGGACCTTTCCATCTGATGTGTAGCAGAAAACTTTCTATATGTATTGTCATCCCTCATTAGAACTCAAGCTCTTTGAAATCAAGAACTGTCTGCTTTTCTTTTTTTAATCCATCTCCATCATTTAGTCCAAAATTTTGCACCTAGTATGTGTTTGATAATGCTTATTTGTTCATTCTTTTGTATACATCCCCTAAATGTTCCAGCATGTTGGTGCTCTCCAGTACAGTGGACACAATAACTAGGTCTTTTTTTTAAACATTTCGAAGAACAGCCTAGCACTTGGGCTGTTCATCTGTTATCCTTGACCCTCCTCATTTCCTATTTTGCCTTTTTTGGATGATTTTTTTTTAATGGTATTTCATGTGCACAAAATTAGGAATCTGCTACAGTCTACATAATTCCAACTTGTGGATACATTTCTTCATTGCCCTTTTGGTCACTCACAATTTTGATTCTTCTGAGATTATGGAGTTCCAAGAATTGCTGCAATATAACTTTTTTGTAGCTCTTTACACTAGGAGATGATGAAAGTAGTTATACTGCAGTAAATTTTAAAACGACCTTTATCTGTGTTCAGTGCTTTATAATTTATAGTAAACAAACTTAGTTTGATCAGTTTTCTATAAAAGTACATATTCTTTTAATTTTATGTTTAGAATCATGTTCTTAAATATATATTTAATATGCACTCAGTATGTATTCATTATAGCTCATCTCATTTCTTATATTCAGAAATTTATGGTCACAACTTTCAAAAGTTTTGGTTGTTTTTGTTGTCTGTCTCTCACTTTTTAAAATTTATCCCAGGATCTTCTTCCTTTCCTAGATTTATACTGTAAATCTGTTGAACTCTGCACTTTTAGAAAGTTAGACCTTCATCTCTGTCTACATAAACCTGTAGAAAGATCAAGGATAACTTGGCTGTTATCTCTCTGTAAATTACTTTTTAAAAATAACTTCAATCAACAACAAAAGTATTTAGAATATTTAGAGTAATTTGGAACCAAAGAAAGTAAATAGAAGAAAAGATCATAAGTGATTGTATGTATATAGTATATAGAAATACTCTATCTCTGATGAACAGGGTTTTCCAACTGAAACTAAATGTCTCCTTGCTTAGCTACCTTTCTTGGAGGTACTGAACAATCACTTCCATTAATATTTTCTTTTATCTTTTAAAACTTATGCATGTTTTCAATAAAATCTTTGTAATATTGGGCTGATAATGTAATTTATGATGTGGTAATTTGTTTTTTTTTTAATTTTGTGATGGAATTAGATAACTATATAGACATTTCCCAGCTTATAAAAGAATTATTTGTAAAAAAAAAAAAAAAAAAAAAAAAGAGAGAAAGAGAGAGAGAAACCCTGTGCTGATTTGCTTCTTGCCTTTCTTGCTGGTGAGTAGTACTTACTACTCAGTGATATCTCTTGTAGAAGGAAAAACCATTTCCACTTTTAGAAAATTTTGTATGTCAGCAAGTGTTAAGGACTTATACACCATATACTATCCCAGGTCTCAGAAGAGAGAAAAATGTAAATAGGATGCAGTCCTTGCCCACAAGGACATTAAAATGATGATGATAAAGACTTGCATTTATATAAATGTTTAGTTTAAAAAGTTCTCTCACAACTGCCTATGAAAGTACTATGAGCATTTTAAATCACTGATAATAATGTAAGAGTGGGCAGAAACATCCCCAACCCACTTCAACCATTACACACCTTAACTAAATAATATTCAACCACTCATAGGATAATGAAGTGCTAAAACGCCTGCAAACTGGAATGATAATGTACAACAATGATGCTCAGATAGACTCAGAAAACACACCAGGATCATCTGTAAGTTATTAACAAGCAAGTTGAAAAGAGATTGATATCCAGAAATTAGAGCAAATGTGATTTTCCTGCACACTCCTGAGGAAGAAATGTCTGGGAAGGAATGTGAAGCCTTAGACAGATCTCCTTCCCTGAATCTCTTCCACGTTTAGGAAGACCTTGAGAATTTTGAAGGATCATGGAATGTTAGACCTCCCATCTTTCCATTGGTGGTCTAGCTACATCCCTGGAAGGGCTGATAGCAGTACCTGCATCCAGAACTAAGGATAGACCAGGCTAAAGGCTGTACAGAAAACCTAGCAAGAAACTAAATCATGCTTAAGAGAAACATCTTGAACACATCCAAAGCAGGGAAATGGATTTCTAACAATCAAGAGCTGTTGGTGCCCCTTTGCCACATAAAAAGGAAAAAAGACTTCAGCAGCCAAGAGCTATGAGTACTCCTTTGCTACGTGTGCTCCCAGGCTTGAAGCCCCTTTTCCCTGGACTCAGTGTAGAGTTTGTGGGAGAACATATCACAAACCACTGTGGGAAGGGGAGTGGATTGTACCAATTTCTTTTTTTTGTTATGGCACCTTAGTAAATATCATTTCCTAAGTAATTTTAGGTGGAAACATGCCAATGGGAGCACAAGTGATGGCATTAGAACCATCCTGGGACCTACTTCTCCCCCCCATCAGTGCCTTTAGAACCCTGAGATTTATCCATGACAGTGAGAGTTAGATTGATGTGATGACACACACTGTCAATAACCCTGTTGCTAAGGAGACTGAGGCTGATTCAATGACTTGAACTCAGTTCTGAGCTTCAATATGGTGAACTAATCAGCAGTGGGATCTGGCCTATGAATGGCCATTGCACTTCTAGCTTAGGAGAGATAAGGGAGACCCAGTCTCCTAGCAGCCTTCTCCCTCAGAAGAAAAGGGGGTGGGGGTGGGGGGGAGGAAAACAGTTGTAATGAATATCCTCAGAGTTTATATGAAATACAGTAGAAGTGAAGATTAAAACAACTGAGTATTTACTTTATGTACTTTAAATTGACAAAAGATCATCAAAAGGTAGAAACAGTCAATATTGGAAGGGCTGTGGGAAGATAGACACACCAGTTTTGTTGGTGGACCCATTCTGGAAAAAAAAAAAGGACGGTGTAATGAAAAGTCACTAAACTGTCTCAGAGCCTTTAATCCAGGGATCCAGCTATTGGACAAATTCTCCAAGAAGGTCTGATACAGAAGGAAAAGACTTTATATAACAATATTCGTTGTAGCTCTCTTTTAAACAAGATGGTTACCCACTGATTAGGGAATGGCAAAACAAAATTTGACATACGAATGTAATGAAATATTGTACTGTAAAAAATAATAAATGTGTCATTCAGATAGACATGAATTGATGCATAATGAAAAAGTCAACAGAGAGTATGTATGGTGACATTGATAATATTTAAAAAGTAGTTGAATTCTGATGAATTGTAATGAACAATCTTTATCCTAAAGAGTTGATAGGGTAACAAATACCTTCCAGTAGAGAGGTGTAAAGTGAGTGATTAGAAAAATATGAAGTGTACATAAGTAACTATCATACAGAGTACAATGAAATTGAGAGAGGTTTGAGCTAGCTGCTTCAGCATGGCAAGAGAACCAGCCTGTGAATGGACAGGGCTGGATGGTTTACATTCTGCTAGATAGAGAGCTCACACTCATGAGATCAGAAACTAGCAGAATGGAAGTAATGTGTAGAGATATACGTATGTTAAATAGGCACATCCCTCCCCTCTCCCTAACAAAAATAACTGAACTATAGTGAGTTTCCGTGTTCCCTTTTATTTGTTTGTGCAATCTCTATTCTGGTTCTTCGCTCAGCATCTTTTAGTTGGATTTTTGTAAAAAGCCTCCTAGTTGGCCTCCCTATCTACAACTTCATTGTTCTTAAAAAGTAATTTCATCCTATACACACACCTGTCAAATTAATACTCCTACAACACAGATATTAAACATCACCCTTCCAACTATACACATACTCAAAAGTCTTTAGTGGTTCATTTGCCTTGAGAAGAAAGAAGTGCCTCAACCTGGCACTTGAAGCCTCCTGTCTGAAATTCCCTCCTGTCTCTCAGTCTCCAGGGAAACTTATCTCCCTTCAAAGCACAGATTATTAAAAAAGACCTATCCTGATATTAGCATCACACATATACATATGCACACACACACACATAGTTTGTATTTACTTATTTGTATGCATTTTATATCCTTCCTGAAGAATAAAAGTTTCTTAAAGTCAAGGACTATTTTTAATTAAATTTAATTTTTGTCTTCATATTCCCAGTGCCTAGTGTAGTTCCTTGCAAATACAAAGTATCTTCCCTAATTAACAATGTCTCTCAGAATTTTAGATATTTGCAAGTTTTCTTTTGAGAGGAAAAATCATTATTAATCTAGTAAATATTGTACTTGAATGGAGAGCAGACTAAAGCTTACTTATTTTTTATCATTGGCAGATTACCTATTTAACTTTGCCACTGCTGCTACAAAAAAGATAACCGAATCAGTTGCTGAAACAGCACAAACAATAAAGAAGTCAGTAGAAGAAGGGAAAATAGATGATATCATTGATAAGGTACTTTTAAAATATTTTTGGAAAGTTGAATCCCATGAAATTAACCAGTATCTAAATTAAATCCAAAATAAAATATCCCACATAATTCTAATATTTTATAATTTTGCTTAATGCTGACATCCTTGGGTTTTTTTGGTTCAATTGTGCAAAATTGTTTAAAATACAAATTATCCACTTTAATAATTTCAACCATCATTTTACAACTTGTTTAAATTTTTATTTAAAATTGTATAATATAGTTGTTTAATGGTATTTCAGCTTCCAAACTGTTTTCATCCCGGTGAATAATCAAATAACATGTTTCTTAACTTGAAATCATAGCCCATTGTAATCAATTCCAAATTGGAAATTTGTTTATATTATTTGAAACACATAGGGTATTGTCTAAAACTTAGGAATCTTGTTTTATACTGAGATTTCCCCCCCACAATATCATATGTGAATCGGTGAATTTTAGTTAAAGTTACAGTGTTTGAAGTCAGAAGACCTATGTCTGAGATTGAGCTGTAGTAATTATTAGGTATATTGTATAGTCATTTTACCTATTAGAGGTCCAGTTTCTGCATCTATAAAATGGTAATGCTTGTATAGCCTATCTAATAGGGATAACATAAGAGAAGTGATTTTTAAACTCTTTAAGAAGTTGCATAGAAATGTGATATTTTAGTTAAAAACGAAATACTCAGCTAATTTTATTTATACATGGGGGAAGAAAATTCTCAAAAACTATTCTCAAGCTTAAAAAATACTGTGTACCTTTTATTCTGTTTTAGGAGGGAAAAATTTACTTTTTCCTCTACTTTTTTGGTTGAAAATTCATGTTATGTGTGCTTTTATCTAGTCAAGTGTAGTTTGACTATTTTCAAGATAACATGACTTAAATTATTTTACAGACAATTATAGGAGATTTTCAGAAGGAACAAAAAAAATTTGTGCAAGAACAACATACAAAAAAGTCAGGTATGATATTATGTATTACTCATTATAACATTAGTTTTCTATTTTAAAAACCGTATTTTCTAGATAAATTGAAAAAGATTATTTAAAAGTTAGAGAGTTATTCTAGTTTTCTTTTGCCTTTTGGCATATATAATTTGGATACAAAAGTTTTAGGCACCTTTCTGCCTAGAAATAGCTTCATTTTGACTAGTTATGATGTCCTTTTATAACCTCATACTATATATAGTAAATATAGTTTAGGTTCTTGTATTCTTTTATAAAGTGGCTTAGCACACAATTTTACCACTTGGTGGTGCTAAATCAAAACTAGTTTATTTCTGTACCAAGGAAAGACAGTATAAAATATAGCAAATTTATCAATTTTAAACTTTAAATAAGCAGTAATCACCACCCTATAGTTAACATTTTGGCCAGTTGCCACTAAGAGCATATTTTGCTACAGTAAGACTGAAATTGATTAAATTGCTTGAATGCCCTGAGTGAAGATATCTGCTATTGTTTATTGCAGGAAAAGAAAGATTATCTTCTAGACAGTACTTGATGGGGGAGGTGGGTCATTGATAAATTGAGTGTGTTTGGGATCAGTCTGTATCCCTCACAGGTAGCTGGGAGCTCTGGTACTCATGTACTCCAGGGCAAAATGTAACCAAAAAAGTTTAATTCTTGTAATTCTTTTTAGCTCAGTTCAGTGTTTTTTCTTCCATTGGCTATTTTTTTGTTTAGTTCACATTTCTCAAAACTCCTAATAGTTCCTGCTCTTTCAACCTCTCTTCATCAGATTCACATACAGTAGATACAATGCCAATTTAATGAAATTTAAAGTTGTTTATAAATGGAACACACTAACTTGATTTTTGGTATTAAACTTTTCTCATTTGTTATTTTATATAGTCAGTATAATTCACTTCTCATCATGACTATTTTTTTTTTAACTTATAGAAGCAGCAGTGCCTCCATGGGTTGACAGTAACGAAGAAGAAATAATTCAGCAACAAATATTGGCCTTATCTGCAGTAAGTTTCTTGTTCAGACAAACATGAGTGATCACCTGCCATGCCACATGTATGATCATCTACAGTTTTCACTCAACAAACATTTTTCTCTCCACATGTTGACTGCTATATAATGTGTGGACAATAAATTTATCCAACTTCAAGTTATATATAAGATTTCTCTTAAGTATTATTTGAAGAAATGAGACACATCGAGTATAGTGGATACTTATAGGAAATAGGTTTTATAGTCAGACCTAGGCTGAAGTCTTGCCTCAGACATTTAGGGGTTGAGTTGGCTATGATCCCTGAACAGGTCACTTCAGGTATCAGTGCCTCAGGTAATCTTAAGATTGTCATTTGAAGGACAGATGCAAATATGCATTAGTAGAGGAAGTTTCTTCACCTGCAGTTTTCTATAAGTAATCACAAATTTAGTTCCCCTGTTATACCCTTCCCTCCACCATTGTGGGTTTTTTTTCAAATGGATAGAATCCAAACGAAGAGGTATAAGGTTGCAAGATAAAGCTGTAACATGAGAAAATATAACAAAATTCCAGTAATACAAAACTTTTCTTCAGTTGTAAATGAATTCATTACCTCTCAAGAAGCCGTATAATATAAAGCAAGTATCTTATATAACTCTCAAGTGCAAAACTGCATGTTGATATTAATTTAATTAATTTTTTAATACTGTGTTTCCCCATAAGGTTTTTGATTGATTTGAACTTTTTTTAAAAAATGTAAAATATTGCTCTTAATAATTTTATCAATTTATAATGTAGACTTAATTTACATATCAGGGACTGCCTTCTAATTTCAGTAGGTTTCTGTCCTAAATTCTTCCTAAATGGCATTTAAAATCCTCATAAATCATTGGTCTTCAAACTTTTTTGATCATGTCTCTCCCCCGCTTAGAAAAAATCCTGTTTTATGTATATTTACTTGTTTATAAATTATATGCATGTACTCTTTTGATAATTGTGGGCTTATAAGGCTGTAGGCATTGAAACGAAATAATATTTGGTTTCAGTGTCAGTTGTGAGTTACTAGAATTTATTGAGTAGAAGAGTGTCATGGTCACACTTGTGCTTCAAGAAAATCATGTTGGCAGCTGTATTGGGGAATAGATCAAAGAAAAGAGAGACTTAAAGCAGGAAGATTGTTTAGGAGTCTTTTAGAGATAGGGCCTGAGAGAAATTAGTGTCTTTAGAAGAGTATCTGGAAAGAGTTTTGTGATCATGTTCTGTAATTGAAAATAAATATAATACAAGGTAAAGTGCAGTGGGGTACAAAACAGAAATCCAGACAGAGCATACTAGGATAATTTGATGAGGAAGAAGGCACTCATTTGGGAGAATCAGGAAATGCTTTTCAAAGATGGTTAGTACCTGAGCTGAACCTTGAAGTCAAGAAGGAGATTGGTAGGCGGAAGGATGAGGAGAAAGTGTATTATAGTCATTGGAAACAGTCTCTGGAATGTAGATTTTGTAAAGAAAGCATTTTTTAAGTACCTGCTACATTTCAGGCTCTGTGCTAAGAGCTCTACAAATATATCCTTTTATTCTCACAACAACCCTAGGAGATACATGATATTATTATCCCCATTTTACAGTTGAGGAAACTGAGGCAAACAGAGGTTAAATGACTTGCTAGGGTAAGACAACTAGTAACTGTCTGGGTCACATTTGAGTTCAGGTCTTACTGACTCCAGGCTCAGTGCTGTACCTACTCTGCCACCTAGCTGCCTCAAAAAGAGGCAGTAGGAAAAAATGCTAGAGAGGTAAGTTAGAGCCAGGTTAAGTGCAGATTAAGGAAATTGTATTTTATCCCGGAGACAACAGGGAATCATTAAGGTTTTTAAAAGGGGGAGTGACAATACCATACCTGCGCTTTAGGAAGATTCTTTTGGCCACTTTGTCTTATTGAGAGAAACAAGACACAGGCTACCCAATTAAGATGGTAATATGATAATGCAGATGAGGTCGTGATGGCCTGTGCTAGGAGATTAGTCGTGTGTGTAGCAGAAAAGGAATATCTTCAAGGTAAAATCAACAGGACTCAGCAGCTGATTGGGTATTAGAGATGAAGGAGAAGGAAGAAAGAAAGATAATGGCAAAGTTACAAATCTGGGTGATTGGAAAGATGATGGCATTTAATAAAATTAGGGAAGTTTGGAGAAGAGACAGATTTAGGGAGAAAGTTGATGACTTTAGTTTAGGTACCAGGTGGAGATATCTAGACATTGTAACTGGGCATATATATTTGGAAGTCATCTGCATAGAGGAGATAATTCAGTCCCAGAAAATAAATGAGAACGTGAAAAGGGAGAATGCAAAAATAGTAGTCCCTAGAGCAAGGCCTTGGAAAACACCCTACTTTAGAGGGAAAAGAAGGCATTGAGCCAGACTGATAAGTCTGAGGTCAGATACATTCAGGAAGAACACCCAGATAAGAAGGGAAGAGCCATTTTGGTGGAATGATGAGATCATAAGAAGGAGAAAAGAGAAAGTAAATGACCCTTTCAAGGAGTTGAGCCACAAAAAGCAGAAGAGGTATGAGACAGTAGTTAGCAGGGATAGAAGCATCAAGTGGGGGGTTTTCAGGATGAGGGAGGCCAGCACATGTAGAGAATGAGCCAAGAGATAGAGAGTGAAAATAAGTTATAGAGGATGGCAGAGGAGGCAGTCTGTTGGAGGAGTTAGGAAGAATAAGGTCCACTCACCCTGTCAGACAAGGGTGAAGGAGGAAATAGTGGCAGAAGGGAAAAGAGGGAGCTCACAATTAATGGCCTCTTTTTTTTTCTTTTTTTTGGTAAAATATGAGGTAAGGTTATCAGCTGAGAGAATGAGTAAAGGGGGAGCCATGGGAGGGAGGTTTGAGGAGAGAAGAAAAAGTTTTGAACATCTTTTCATTTGCCTATTGAGAATGGCTGTTATTCTTACATATTTTATATTAATTCCCTATATATTTTGTATATCACACTATTAGAAATTCTCTGCAAAGATTTCCAAGTTAACTGTCTCCCTTCTCATTTTGACTTCATACAAAAGTTTTTCTGTTTTATATAATCAAAATTGTCCATTTTACCTTCTGTGATCTTCTCTATCCCTTGTTTGATCAAGAGCTCTTAGCCTGTCCATAATTTTGAAAGGTAGGATTGCCTTCCCTGCTTTTCTAATTTGTTTATGATATGACATTTTATATCTAGGTCACGTAGCCATTTGAAACTTATTGTGGTATATGATGTGAGATATCAGTTGAAGTCTAATTTCCCTCAGATTGCTTTCAGATTCTCCAAGGGAATGATTTCTAAGCAGTGTGGAGACCTGAGTATTTTTATAGGTAGAACAGAAGGATGGAAAAGGATAGTCATAGGGGAGAAAAGAATGCTTAATGGAGAAGTCTCCATGAGGAGATGGGAGGGGATGGAATTAAGGGCACAAATAGAGAGGGATATAGCATTGATAAAATAGAAGGGCAACCTTATCCTCTGACACCACAGGCAAGGAGATACAGTGAAGGCGGGAGGCTTGGAAATGTGAAGAACTGCAGATCAGAGAGCTTATAAATAGACAAGGAGATGGGAGTTCAGGTGTTGTTGGGGCATTGCAGAGGTTTAAACAAGCCGCTTTGGAAGTGTAACATAGAGTGGAAAAAGGGAGGGAATAAGCATTTATGTAGCACGTACTTTACTTTGTGTCAGACACTGTGCCAAAGGCTTTTTACAAATACTTTCTCATTTGATCCTCTCAATAACTCTGAGAGTTAGATGCTATTATTATATAATTATATAATTATCCCCATAAAGTGATTTCCGTAGGATCATGCAACTAGTAAGTGTCTGAGGCTTCATATGAACTCTGGACTTCCTGACTCCAGACCCAGCAGTCCATCCACTGTGTCACCAGCTGCCTCCAAAGAGTTTCTGTGCAATGGTGATTGCCCCATTTCGGCTGATCTTTGATAAAACTATAACCAAATTGAAACTTGGGTTCTGCAGTAACTGAAGCTTGTTGAAATTGAAGTGAATGTGACTAATTTTACAGAATTTACCAAATTTTGCAAGTTCACATTTAGTTGCTTAGCTTATAAAGGGTAACATCCATAATTCTTTCTTTTAATATGTTGAATTTGATGTCTATAATTTTTAAAAGGTTACATTCCCATTTTATTAATTTGGGGAATAGAGTTCTCTTACTGTGTATTTTCTGTATCAACTATCTTTTAATAAAAATAGAATTACATAAGATAACTTAGAAAACAGTATTCAGCAGTGTTAAAAAGAATTCTCATAAAATTGTTAGTGTTTGCATGTGTGTTTAGTGATGAAAAGGGCAAAAGAATACAAATGTAAGATGGTGTAAGATTATCCAGATATTTTCAGTGTTACTCCTTTACTACTTTTCCACAGCTCCACATTCTGTAGATCTTTTTACTGTGCAAAAATAATTTAATAGAGTGAAAGAAGACTATTAAGGAAAAAATCCAGCTATTCGCTGCATTTTTTTCTATAAGGTACCTCCAAAATCTTAGTGCAGTTTGAAACTTCAATAGCTTAATTGTTTAAGATTACACTAAGATTTTGGGGGCACTTTGTAAAATTGAGGCAAATAATGTCAGCATTTATGCAATAGAAATGTTTTTGAAACATTCTGAAACCAAATGATATAATTGTTCATATGTATAAGTTGTGAAACAAAAGGATATCCATATTTGACAAAAATGTAAGAAGACCTCCCCGTTTTATGATGAATGAGTTTTCTAATAGAATTAGGTGCTTTTTATATCATTTTTTCCTTTGCACAGTTAGCTAAGCAAAGTTTGATATTCTTCTGGTTAAATGAAATATTTGAGTCAATCAAATATTTATCCTTTGCATTTATCTGTCTTTCTATTGATTAAAGGACAAAAGAAACTTCCTGCGTGATCCTCCAGTAGGTGTTCAGTTTAATTTTGACTTTGATCAAATGTATCCTGTTGCTATGGTAATGCTTCAAGAAGATGAAGTGCTGAACAGAATGAGATTTGATCTTGTTCCTAAACAGTAAGCAGCATGTACTTATTTAAACTAAAATCTCATAACTCATCTATTTTTTTAGTTATACTTGATTGCCTCTTATTATTTAGTACTACCTTGAATTGCCAAATGGGCACTTATGTATTATTGGAAAATATATTTATTTGAATGTGACAAATCAGAATTTTTGTGCTGCAGTGACCTTTTGAGATTATCTAATGTGAGGACTTCATTTTATAAATAAAAAAACTGAGGCCTGTGGAGATTGCTTGGGATTCTGTCACTGCTGAGTGGTAGAGGTGATTTCCCTTTTTTTGTCATGTGTCCAAGCAAACCACTCCTAGTTCCTTAATGCTTTGCAGTTCATTGTTTATTGATTTGATAATAATGTTTATTGAATTGATTATTAAATGTCCCTCATATATTGTGGTTATCAAATACCTTCCTCTCCATGTAGGTTTCTTCCCTGGAAACATTATTGTTTACTAATGTTGCTCTTCAAATATGGTGCCCAGAACGAAGGGAAATCCAGAAGTAGTCTGAAAAAAACAAAGTACAACAGAAGTAGTCACCTCCCAGGGACTGTAAACTCCATGAAGGCAGGGACCATGTCTAAACAAGGCACTGTGCTAGGTGTAGGAAATACAAAGACAAACTTAGAGAAGGAAGCTTGTGTTGTATTGGGGGGAATACAATGAAGTATGTACAAAATAATTTCAAGAGGAAAAGAGCAGTCAGCTGTGGGCATTAGGAAGGGCTTTGTAATGGAGTGACCCCTGGAATGCTTTGAAAGGAGCTGGAGGTGAGGAGTGTATTCCAGATGTGGGGAACCACCTGTGCAAAGGCACAAAAGAAAGGCAGTGTTGCCTGGGGTACAACTGGCTGGCCAGTGTAAGGGGAATGACAGGAAAGGAGGCTCAGAAGGCAAATGGGAGCTAGATTGTAAAGGGCTTCATTTTTGGCCCAGTGTTTATCACAGTTCTTCATCCCTAATAGGTTCTGTATCAAATAATTGTGGAATAAACATTTGTGAGTTACATAGACACTCTATTTCTACTAATGCAACATAAAATTGCATTCACTTTTCTGGCAGCTATCTTATGCCATTCCTCCATAGAAATCTTGCTCTGATTCCTCCCCATGATATGGAGGCAACCCCCCATTCTCAAAGGCTGGGCCTATATATATTTTACCTCTTGTCACAGATATATGGTGTATACTATGAAAATATTCTCCATGCCCCTGGTCAGGTGATCTGTAGCATATGATTGCTATTGTCATTTCTTTCTGTGTGTTTTCCCCATTTTTAACACCTTGTACTTAGAAAAAAATCATGAGCCTCAATTTCTTCATATCTAAAGTGGGGATGATAATACCTGTAGTACCTGGGGGATTGTTGTGAGAATCATGCAGTAATATATGTAAGCACTTGGCAATCCTTAATAAAGACTTTCAGTAATTCATCTTAAACATCATATATTGCTCTTCCTGCTTCAGGTCTTTTCCACTTTGCAGTTCCTTCCACTCCCAGCTACCAAAGTGATACAGTAACTAAATCATAGATCTCTTTCAGTCCTCTTCTCAAGAAATTGCAGAGGATGCCATGGAGGAGCAATAACTTCTAAGATCAAACACAAACTGCTGTATTTGGTATTTAAAGCCCCTCCCCTTCTAACTCCAACTTAACCTTTCCAGATTTATTACTCTCATTCATGCACTCTTTGCTCCAGCCAATCTGACCTTCACACATGACATTTCCTCTGCTGCCTCTGTGCTTTTTCACAGAATCCCCCATCCCTGAGCACTTCCAGCTCATATACTTACCTTGATGTGTAGATGTCTTCCCTAAAGAAAGGCAAAGTCCTTGAGAGTTGATCATTGTTTAATTTTTCAGTCAGTGAATCATTAAATGCTTACCATATGCCAGGCACAGTGCTAAATGCTAGGGATACAAATGCAAGGAATGAAAATTCTTTTTCTCAGGGAACTTACATTAAAATGAGAGATTCAGTCAGTACCTGTATTATAAACAGAATATATTTTTAAAAAATAAATAAAATGTAGACAAATACAGCTTGGGAGGAGGGATGGGGCTTGAACTTCATCTTATAAAGTGAGATGAGGACAAAGCCCATTCCAGGTATGGGGAACAGTGAGTAAAAAGATTCAGAGACAGGAGAAGGAGTGTGATGCATAAGGAACAGTTAGATGCCAGTTTGATTATGTAGCAGAGTATAGGAGGAGAGTAATGTCCAGTGAATCTGGAAGGATAGGATGGGACCAGGTTGTAAAGGTCTTTAAAAGCTAAGCAGAGAAATGAATATGTTTTTATCCTAAAAATAACAGAGCTATTGGAGTTTCTTGAGTAGAGGAGTGACATGGTCAGATCTGCACTTGAGGGATTTTACTGTGGCAGTATACTACCACAGTAGTTGTTGAATGGACAGAGGCAGGAAGACCAATTAAGCTATTGGAATAGGCTAGGATAGAGGTGATGAAGGGCTGAACTAATATGATCACTATTTGAGAATAAATAAGGGATTGGATGTGAGAAATATTGTGGAGATAGAAACGGCAAAATTTGGCGACTGGTTGGATTTATCAGATAAGGAAATGTGAGGGGTCCAAGATTAATACTGAGGTTATGAAGCTGAGAGACTAAGGATTTTGGTGCCTTAGACAAAAATAGTGAAGTTTAGAAGAGGAAAAGTGGAGGAAAAGGTAATGAGTTTGAGATATCTTTGGGAATTCCTGTTTGAAATGTCCAATAGGCAATGAGTGATGTGGTTCTGAAATTCAGGGACAAGACTAGGACTGAATATATGCATCTATGAGTTGTGTGCATAGAGATGATAGTTAAACTCCTAGAAACTGATAGGGGGACCCAAAGAAGGAAGAAAGGGGGCCTGGTACAAAACCTTGCTGAACACTCACACTTACAGGGTCTGATATGGATGATAAGCCAGCACAGAGAGAAGGAACAATCAGTTGGGTAAGATAACGAACAGGAAAAAGAGTATTGTCATGAAATTCAGGGAAGAGAAAATATCCTGGAAGGTAAAAGTGGTCAGCAGTTTCGAATGTAGTGGACATGTTGAGAAGGTTGGGGACTGAGAAAAGTGCATTAGATCCAGCAATTAAGAGATCATGGGTAACTTTAAAGAGAGCAGTTGAGTAAGGAAGTTTTTTAAAACCAGATTTCAAAGAGTTAAAGAAAAAAGAGAAACTGCAAGAAATGAAGATATCTTTTTCAGCCAAGAGATATAGGATGAAATCTAGTGGTTTTTTAAGGGTGGGGGAGACTTGTACATGTTTGAAAGATGTAGATATGGAATTAGTAGATAGGGAAGAGTTGGTTGAAGCTTAGAGAGAGAGGGGAGGTGATTGAGGTTGCAGTCTTCAGAAAAAGATGGGAGGGGATGGGAAAGATACAGGAAGAGAGGTTGTCCTTGCTAAGGAGTAGGCTTACTTCATTAATCAGAGATTTGGGAGAAGGAAGGAAAGTAGGAGATATCAGTGGTTTTTGAGATGAAGAGAATGGGAGAAAAAGAGGAAATTCCTATTGAATGACCTCAGTGCTCTCAGCTAAGTAAGAGAGGTCCTCAGTTCAGATAGCGTGTGGAGGAAGAGATAGGAGATCCTTGAGAAAAGAGCTCAGTTGAAGCTGGGTAACATGCATTTATAATGTACCCGGTCAGCACAGTACAGTTAGTTGTGTGATTTCCTTCAGCTCTGTTTAGATACTCAGTAGAGGTAGAAAAGACCCAATAAGGGTAATCTTGGACTGAGGTTTGGCCAGAAATGAGCAGTAATGGGGCAAGAGGATGAGGGATTCAGGAGCAAAGGACAGTGTAGAGTTGAAATGGCCAATTCCAGGGTCAAGTTCAGGAAGTAAGGAAAGATGTCAGAGCAGAGCTAATAGCAGGAGAAAGTACTGAAGTGTGAAGAGATTGTAATTCTTGATGAGGTCAAAGAATAAGGGGATGAGAGAGGGGATGCCTAGGAAAGATGTAATGTTAGGTGATTATAGTAATGTAGATGAATGTCATAGTAACTCATTAAGGAAGTGGAGCATTTATGGGTAATGGAAAGATACATTGTATGAGCATCTCTTATGTGACTGAGTTAGAGTGAAGGAAAGGTTAGAGGATTTAAGGAAGGGCAAGAATTGGAAGGTTAGGGAGCTTGAGGGGAAATCAGTATGGATGTTGAAGTGCTCTGGTGTAAGAATATGAGTTGGGGAGGTGAGAAGAGAGTCAGCCTTGAGAAAGTAGGGAAAATTACCTAGGGGGTCAATATATCGTAGTCATCATGATATGGCTTCAGAAGAACATTCTGATTGACTACTCTAAAGGAGGAGACTTTCCCAAAAAGATAGTAGAAAAGGGAAAGTCTGGAAATGGCAGTATATCAAGATAGAAAGGAGTGCTTTGACTCTGCCTTCAAAATCATTGTGTCCTGAGGTATGAAAGAAGGTTTAGCCAGTACTAAAGAAGATACTGCGGTATGTTCCGAGGAAAGCCAGGTCTCAGTGAGGGCTAGTAGCTGGAAGAAGTATGAGAGAAAGAAATCTCTCAGTCCCCAGTGGATCTGGATGTTTGGTACAGGTTTCAACTCCTCCCTCCCCTCCCAGCTTGCTGCTGCAGCACCTGATAGATAGAGAGTAGGAACTTAATAAATGTTTGTTGGCTGATTTCTTAGATTGTTTTCCTAGTTTCCAACACTGGACTTGGAAACAAACTTTTACTATATAAGTTGAGGAATAACTGCATTTTTTTAATTCTATAAAGTAATGATATCCATAAGTAGATAGTTAAATTTTTTTCCAGGTGAGCAGATTTTCCTATTTTTGTTAATGTTAACAATAATCTTTCTAAGAGGGAATAAACAAATGATCATTAAATTCATTTTGTAGATAGAGGAATGACGTTTGGGCTCTTTAAGGCTAGGTTGATTTCTCAAGATGTCAAATACAGTGACAGAATCAGGGTAATAATCCCTTTAGCCTGATCTCATCATCCCTTTGCTTAACCATGATCTTTTAACAGTAGAGAATCAGTGCTGAATGTTTCTCTGCAACTTGATAGTAATTAAATGTCAAATAAATATTTAATTCCTGGAATGTTCACCTTACTACTGTGACACTATATGAACTACAAGTACATATACACACCTTAATTTATTGAATTCTGTTCTCTTCATTCAATTCAATAAACATGTATTAAGCACCTCCTGTGTCCCAGGCACTGTGTTAAATATCAGGGATACAAATAACAGACATCCCTGCTCTCAAGGATCTCATAGTTTTCATGGTTTTAGGATGTAAGAGGTGGAGATCAGATTATTATTAAGATCTCCTAACCTAGAAGACTGTTCTTTCCCCTATATTTTCTAATGTAATATTTTTATTTGCTACCATAGAGAGATCACTGTTCATTTTTTGCTATTTGTTACCTTTTCTATTCTAACAAAGTGAAAAAACTGTCTTTAATGTCTTTATTCATATTTGTCTTCAGTGTAAAAGAGGAAGTGTTTTGGAGGAATTACTTTTATCGTGTCTCCCTGATTAAACAGTCTGCGCAGCTGACTGCATTGGCAGCCCAGCAACAAGCCGTAGGAAAGGAGGAGAAGAACAGTGGCAGAGAAAGCGATTCACAGCTGACAGGTACTTCATTCTGTGAAAATAATTTTTGCTCTTTTTTTACCCAAGTCTTTGAGACTTCTAACGTGTTACTTTGATATAGCTCAAATTGATAAGATTTTGTAAAAATGTTTTTTCTAGAAGCAGTAGTCACTGCTTGCCTCTTTTTTCTATCCTGCCTATTAAATGTTGATTCTTCAAACCTTTCTCTTTTCTTTACTCTTTTTCAGTTTCTTTACTTCTACATCATAGCTTCTCTGTCTTTCCTGAGTTATGCTGTCCATAACCTACCTTTTTATTGTGTCTCCATTTGCCTTATGTCAGTTCTTCCTTTTCTCAATACCTTATTCTGTCTCCTTTTCTTTATACCTAACTCCCACAGCAAATTGCTCCTTCAAGTTTGCCAACTGATAAAGCCAAAGATAGCTGTTATTCTCTGACACAAATTTAGTTTTGATTCAGTTCCAGTTATTTGTTCTAGGTACAACGAAATTAATTTAATCTTTCACTTTATGATAGTATAGTCTTGGTTATTGTTCAGAAGAATATGTCCTCATGAACAAGTGAGAGGTGTGTATCTGTTTGTACCTATTGTGTGGCAGGCATTTTATTTAGATTACAGTCATAACCTTGTGTGTTAACTTCTGAAGTTTAGTGTTTTATTATGGACATTGAAATGATATTTCAGCTCAGTGATCTCATCAGGTCCTATGGATTCACTTATCATTTCTATGTAGATGATTCTCAGATCTCTAGATCCAACCCCTCATCTTTCCTCTGAACCACAGTCTCATGTTTTCATCTGTCTTTTGGACATCTTGAAGTGGTTGTTCAGTAGGTGTCTCAAATGCAGTGTATTGAAAAAAAGTTTGTCTTTCCCTTTAAACCTCCTCTCAGTCCTTCCACTGATCCAGTCTGTTGCCATATCTTCACAGAATCTCTTCTGTGTATTACTTTTGTCTCCACTCAAACAGCCACCACCCTCACCATCTCTCCCCAGGAATATTGCAGTAACTTTTTAATCGGTCCAGTCTGTATTGTGAATCCCTGTTACCTCCATGATCGTATATAAACTCAGTTTTGGGGCATTTGAAACTCTAAATAACCTGGTCATTTTTTTCCCTCTTCATTTGTCTTTTGAATGACTCTCCCTATGTGTACTACAATCTAGCAACTCTGGCTTTTTTGTATTTTCCACACTATACTTCATCTTCTTTTTCTCTGCCGTTGTACCTCACCTGGAACACTGCCCCTCCTCAAATCAGACTTTTAGCTTCCCTGATTTACTTTAAGACTTGGTTCATATTTCACTTTCGGCAGGAGGCTTTTCCCAGTCCTTCTAGTTGCTAGTACCTTCCTTCTCATGCTGTCTTTTATTTATTCTAGTACTTAGTTAATTCTGTATTGTGTCCTTCATTGGAATGGCAGCTCCTTGAGAGCTGGGATGGGGTTTTTTGCCTTTTTATTTCCTCAACACTTAACACAGTGCTTGACAAGGCTTACTAAATGCTTGTTGATTTGATTTGACTTTATAGATGATGGACAATGGGATTGAACTGCCTTGAGAATCTTTATAACTATAGTTTGAAAAGTAAAATAATACCTTACATTTGTCTTTAGGGAAAAGCATTAATCTAAAACCTAGCTTTATTAAGTACCAATTCATTCTTCTGCATTTTGTTTATAAATTTTATTGGGTGGGAAATGTAAGAAAAAATGACACATTATTTGAAGTTAAGCAGTTTTATGATGCAACAATCCATTTGTGGAAATTTCAGTTAGAATTGCTTAAAATTAATCCAGCAATTATTGTGTCTTTGTATCCATCATTTCATAGAGGCAGTACGACCTAAAACACCACCTGTTGCAATTAAATCTCAACTTAAACCTCAAGAGGTAATGTGATTTTATACTGTATTTAGGAGTTGAAATATGGAATTAAACTTGTCTCCTTAACTCAAATTTTGTTTAAAACTACTTATGATATTGGGTCTCATCTCTATTCTTAAAGAAGAATTCAGTGCTTGAGTAATCAAAGACCTTGCAGTTGAGGCACAAGACAATTGACTGCTCTTACTAATTCTAGATTTAGAGTGTGTGTGTGTGTGTGTGTGTGTGTGTGTGTGTGTGTGTGTGTGTGTGTGTGTGTGTGTGTGTGTAAGGATAAGCATCAATATTTTCTTTTGCAATAAGCAAGGTGAAAAAGTACAATAAATATACCACATTGTTAACTGATTAAAGAAAATTATACAATATTTACAGTTGCTATGGATAAGTTTATAAAACTCAGTAATTCAATTTCAGGATGAGGAAGAGATATCAACTAGCCCTGGTGTATCTGAATTTGTTAGTGATGCCTTTGATGCTTGTAACTTTAATCAGGAAGATCTAAGAAAGGAAATGGAACAGTTGGTACTTGACAAAAAGGAAGAGGAAATAACTGTATTGGAAGGTAAGACTAATTATCTTATAAAATAAATTGCTGTTTGACATTATTTCATATTATTAAATTGATTATAAAAAAATATTCTTTAAAGTGAGTTGTTATAACCAAATAACATCAGCCTGATTTTGCATTGTGAACTATAAGGTGGATTGTAAATACATAGATACAGCATTTTTTAAGACACATCAAGTGCTTAGTATGTGCCAGTGTGCTAAGTTCTGGGAGACAAATACAAACAAAAAGAAATTCTGTGCCCTCAAGGAGTATACGTTATGCACCGTGGGGGAGAGGGAAGTTTAAAAAGCTGGCTGAGGAACCACGGGTAAAACTAAGTTTGAAGTGAATAAGGTTGATGTAGGTAGGTAGCGGTTCTACAGAGACACTTCCCAATTGGAAGAAGAGGTTAGTGGTAGAGATGTTGTCAGCTGTTGGGATAAGACTGGAGAAATTATCTTGGAAGTCACAGATTCTCTTAGCATCTTCCTCATCAGTTTTGCTTGCAAAGTAGTTTAACCCTGTTTACACAGTCCCAGAAGGAAATGTGGATAGGAGGTAAGGCAGAAAGTGCATTTATCCATCATTCTCTTATTTTTTCTATTCAAATGACTCAGGTCTTTTTTTATCTTTTTTTTTGCACTTTTTAATATCTTTTTTCCAATTGTATGTAAAGATAGTTTTCAATATTCATTCTTGTAAATTTTTGAGTTCCAAATTTTTCTCTCCTTTCTTTCCCCCTCCTCAGGAAAGTAAGCAACCTGATATAGGTTATGTATATCCATTATTTTAAAAGATAAACTTTCTAGCTTCTCTCTCTACCCTTGAACCTAAAATTTTCTTGTACATAGAAAGCTTATTGAAGCTTGTTGAATACAGGTAAAGCACTGAGTCAGGAAATAGGAAGCTTTTCTTCTATTACTTCAAAAATTACAAAAGAGAAGGGAGAGGCTTATTTGCTATCACACCAGGAAGAGGTGGCATTGGCAAGAGTAGATGTCCTTCCTCACCTCAGCCTCCTTTGTGAAGCCTGTCCTTATTCTTTAGGTGTAATGCCCTCCTGCTTCCACAGAAATATTACTTGGTTTATATTTTACATATCTGTTGCATTTGCTTACATGTGCTAATATTGTTTTCTCCCAAGAGAATGTAAATTCTAGGAGAGTAAAGATAGTTTTATTTTTGTCTTTGTATCTACAGTGCCTGGCACATAGTTGGTGCCCAATAAGTACTGGTGAAATGCATTGTTATTTAGGAAGCTAAATAATTAGGTTTTTAAAAGCACAATTCAGTTGATATTTGAGATCTGAAGTTTCATTCTGTTAAACAGTAACTTATAAACAGTTTTTTTTTCTCCAAAAAGTTTAATTAAGTTCCACAAATTTGTTTATTCTTAATGCTTAAGAAAAATATATTGACTACCAAGATTAGGAGGGAAGCAGAAAATTGGGAAAGAATTTTTACAATCAGTTATCTCTGATAAAGGCCTCATTTCTAAAATATACAGAGAACTGAGTTAAATTTATAAGAATACAAGTCATTCTACAATTAGTAAATGGTCAAAGGATATGAAGAGGCAGTTTTCAGAAGAAGAAATTAAAGCTCTCTAGTCATGAGAAAAGTGCTCTAAATCACTATTGATTTTTGCACTTTTTAGTATTTTTCTTAGTATTTAGTATTAGTAAAATGATAGATATACATAACCTACATCAGATCGCTTGCTGTCCTGGGCAGAGGGAGGGGGACGGGGAAAGAAAGGAGGGAGAAAAATTTGGAACTCAAAAACTTACAAAAATGAATGTTGAAAACTATCTTTACATGCAATTGGAAAAAAAAATTCTAAAAAGTGCAAAAATCAATAGTGATTTAGAGCATTTTTTTCATATGACTAGAGAGCTTTAATTTCTTGCTCTGAAAAATAATGCAAATCAAAACAACTCTTAGGTACCACATAACACCTGTCAGATTTGCTACCGTGACAAAACAGGAAAATTATAAAAGCAGGAGAATATATGGGAAAATTGGAACACTGATTCGTTGTTGGTAGAGCTATGAATTGATCCCACCATTCTGGAGCGCAACTATGACCAAAGGGCTATAAAATTGTGTATAATGTAATGGAATATTATTGTGCTATATAAGAAATGATGAGCAGGCAGACTTCAGAAAAACCTGGAAAGAATTATATGAACTGATGCTGAAGTAAGCAGAGCTAGGAGAACCTTGTACATAGTAACAGCCACATTGTTTGATGACTAACTTTGATTAGCTCTTCTCAGCAAAGCAAGGACCTAAAACAACTCCAAAAGACTCATGATGGAAAATTCTATGCACATCAAAAGAAAGAAATATGGAATCTGAAGGCAGATCAAAGCATACTATTTGTTTTCTTTTTTTGTTTTTTTTTTCTTTCTCATGTTTCCTCCCACTCATTCTAATTCTTCTGTACAACATGACTAATGTGAAACTGTTTAATAAGAATGTATATGTAGAAGCTGTATCACACCGTCAAGGGGAGGGAGCCAGAGAAAATTTAAAACTTATGAAAGTGAATGTTGAAAATTTAAGTTAATTTTTAAAAATATACATATTGATTAATAAAATATTGAGGCATGTGAAAAGAACATTAAAATTCATATCTTCTACCACTGCAATATAGAATACTTCACCAGTGTCAATATTGATCTTAGAGAATCCGAACCCTGTCATCTCTTATTTACATAGCAATGTTTCTGTAAGGTTACATGTGTTTTGCAATAATTGTTCTGAAGCGTGAGTTATATTTAACTTGCATTATTTTTTGTATCTACTAAAAAACAACTAAATTATCCAAACATAAAAAATTTAAGTTTATGAATTTATCATGCCCCAGGATGCTCACTCCTCGCAGCATACATTTTAATTACTGTGTTTTGACATATATACTATTACCTTAACTGTGGTTATCAGTTTTTGTATTTCTTTTTTTTTCCTCTTTGAATGCAAATTCCCTTAGAGCTTATCCTCTTTGGCTTCAGCTGTCTCCTCTGTGTGGGTAGTTGTCTTCTGCTTAGAAAAGTCATACCTCCCATACATATATTTTACTTGACTATACATACTTGTTATAAAGGCATTTGGGGGTTTGTTTTTTGTTGTTGTTTTTTTTAATTTGGAGGCTGGGTTGGCAAAGAAATGTAGCTAGGGATAGGATAACCCAAAAAATTGTAATTAAAACATTTTTTAAATGCACAGAAAAATAAGAAGGAAGGCTAGAAAAAATCACAAGCAAGCAGGACAGTTTTGAAAGTTATTCACTGAATTTATTATTGTGCTTTAAAAGAAAAGCAAACTGTACATAGAAATACAAAGAGATTTGCAGTTTCTATACATTCTTCTTTTTCAGTTTTACTATGTTTATTGAAATGACTATCTTATTTAGTGTTAGATTCAGAAAAAATTTTCAGTAATAAAAATAATCTGTCATAACACATATCAGCAGTAACAGTGTGAAAGTATAATAGATGTCTCCTAAGACAGTGGTCATAGATAAAGCTGAGCATGAACAACTACTAGTTCATTCAGTGCATGGGTGGGTTTTTTAGTCAGCTTTGTTGTTAGCAATAGAACATTATTTTTCTTCTTAAGTTTTTTTAATTATGAATTTGACAGTATACAAATATTGTTAACACACAAAGAATAAGAAAATGGATTGAATAAGAAATCTATATATAATTTAACAAGATAGAAGTTTGCTGTATTTGTGTTCCTTTTATTTTTTTTCTTCTGTGCCTTTTAAAAATAATCTATTAATGTTCTTTTGTAAAATGTCTTTCAAGTAGTTACCCACTCTTATAACAAATTTACACACACACACACACACACACACACACACACACACACACACGCACACTCACTCTCTCTCCCTCCCTCTCTCCCTCTCCCGTTCTCTCTCTCTCTCTCTCTCTGTCTGTCTCTTTTTCTCTCTCTAACACATCAGTACATTGGCCATGTCTAAGAATACTAGCCTCATTCTTATACCTCTAGTCTATCTCCTGTCTACCAAGATAGGGGAAGTGTGTTTCATCATTGTCATTTGCCATAGTTCTTTTCACCAGTTTCCCTTCATAGATTTGTGTATTATAATTTCTTTACGCATTATTCAGTTGATTGATATTTTGTTTCCAGTGTTTTACTACCAAAAAAAGTGTGCTTGTCGTCTCACAACCACTCTTAACAATTTCTGAGGTTGTTTTTGTCTTTACCAATCTGATGAGTATGAGGTGAAAGTTTAGACTTGTTTTAATTTATTTTTCTTACTATTAATGATTTGAAGCATTAAGTTATGGCTAATGCTTGTATTTCTTCATTTGAAAATTCCCTGTTTCCATATTTTAACCTTAATTTTATTTCTAACAGAAGAATCTGCAGATTGGGAGAAAGAACTACAGCAGGAACTTCAGGAATATGAAGTGGTGACAGAATCAGAGAAGCGGGATGAAAACTGGGACAAAGAAATTGAAGAAATGCTTCAGGAAGGAAATTAACTGTTTCTTGAAATACAATATAATTTTTAAACGTTCCATACACTGTTATGAAATTCTGTTAGTCTGGACTCCCCCAAATACGGAGAAGTGGAAGAGTATATAATGGCATATTGAAGATCATTATGTAGGGAAACAACCAGCATTATTTCTTTGTTTAAACTTAAATAATAGCTTATTCCTAATAATCACAAATGTATGTTTCACATAACAGTAGCTTATTTGAATAGAACTTTGAGTCCTATTTGTAGGTTGTAGTGATGTAAAGGTAGGAGAAAATGAAGATTTTAAAATACTACATTCTCTGAAGTTGAAAGTGGGACATCATTAATTTATTCTTTATGCAGAATTTTATAAAATTTCTTTGTGTTTGTACTTTTATCACTGAAAGTTCTCTGTACATATGCATTAAAATACTTAATTCTCTTTAATTTTTATCTCCTAAATGACCAAACCATGCCAAAGAACTTAGAGGAAATATTTCAGAATTACTCTATGGGAGTAGCTTCTTTTGGTAAATACTTTCAGAAAATCTACCTAGAAGCCAAAAAATTTACTTCATGTTGATTTTTAATAGTTTTATCCTGGCATTGTTTGTAGTTGCTCGTCAGAAAAATATTATTGTAGTATGGATTTCTTTTTTTTTTTTTAATGGGGAGTTCACTTTTCTTAACCATACATGATTTTATTGATTTTCTTTTTGAATTACATGCCATTACCATTTCAAATCTTGTAGACTTTCGAAACTTTTTGTATTAATGGTACTCAGAAGATATTTAAATTTACATTTATTTTTTCTTGTTGAAGTAGAGCTGACATGTACAAATACTTTAGCTTCATTCATACTAATTAAATAATTTTGTATTTGTAAAATATATTTATGTTCCCCTGGATAGAGATATACAAGCATTTTAGTAAGCATTACTGGCTACATCCTGCTGAATAGCGCTAGTTAAGACATTTTTAAGACAATTACTAATTTCATATAACAGACAACTGCCAGAACATTTGGTATGTTCAGAAGCCTTTACGTTTCCTTGAAGGCTTTTATTTCCTAAGATGGGGGTGGTGCTGTTAGCAGTTTTTTAATAAACAGAGAAATGCTGTATGAACAACTCAGGTCTGGCAGACATCCCTTAACATGGAGGCTCATCATGATGCATCTGTGCTGGTAAGCTGTAAGTTACCAGTCAAGACCAAACCTCAGGTTCTAAATTTTGTAAAGGTGTGCATGAGTTACATGGAACAGCTGATAGTTTTCAAGACCTTTTAGCCTATGGTGGGAGATTCCTTTTAAGGTACCAAAGTTCAGAGAAAAGAAATCTCTTCCTTTCTGTTGATGGGAAACTTTGGGGTGGTGTTGGGTAGTCAAGACAAGCAAAGAAAGGTAGGAAATGTCTGCCTATTGATAGACCTGTAAGGTTTCTGATGGGGGAAACAAAGATAAAATGATTGAGTGTTGGGAGAATAAAAACCATAGTAAATTTTGAGATTGAGCCAGTGATCTTAGATCGAAGGGAAAAAGAGATCTAAAATAATATTACCATGCCATGGTTTTAATAAAATATTTTATGCATGACATGCCTATTGAATTTAAAAACAAATTGGTTATGAATTATCCTGTAAAAATCTTTATAAATATGAAAGGAAATTATAAATGAATTTAAAGAGCAGCCTATTAATGCAGCAATGCCTCATTTTTCTGGCATTCTCAGGCATTGTTTGTAGATAAGTAAGTTTGCCAGATAACTGAAATTTATACCTTTATTAAAAATTTAAAAGTTAGCATCTTTGTTATTGTGGATTATGCTGTTGTTGATCTAGAGGCTGTTTGTCCATATTCCTGTCCCCATAGAGTTTCAGGCTTCACTGCTTTCCTTTTTTGCTTTTTTGGTGAGCTTTCTCACTTTGAAAAGTCACATTGTTCCAGTCTTTATCAATAGGTTTTCCTCTGCACTTTCTTTGCCCATTAAGTATAATATAGAAAGAATTTTTGGTTTCCAAAAAAGGAAAAGATAATCAACTGTTAAATCAGTAAATTTTATTTTTGCACAATTCCAAGTTAGTAGGCCTTAAGGGTAGCAGCATATTTATAGAAATAATGGGGCAGCCATTATTTTTCAGTGGTGTGAAGCATTTTTTCACCTTGTTTTCTGGTTGCCATCTGTGATCCAGATTGAGGGATTGTCTCAAATCTGACTGCTAGAGTGACAATACTTGATCCAATATGAATACATATGAACAAGAATTAATATTAACAAAGGCAGCAGCTATTTAGCATTGAGTAATATAAAAGGTAAATTGGTTTTTGGCAAGTATATTTAAATACTAAAATATTGGTGGTATCTATTTGTATTGTGGGTTATAAGTGCTTATAGCATGGAACAAATCTAGATAGGGCTGCCACTTTTGGCAAAAATGATTTTCTCTATTAAGTTCAGCTTGAACCTGATGTCAGATTTTCACTCCTCTCCAAAATGGAAACCCTTAATTACAGTTTTTGAGATTTTTTTTAAAGTCTCAATGATTTTAAAATGGAAATGAAACATTTATCAAGATACATTATAGTTACTTTATATTCAGCGTTTTCATTTTCTTATACTCATTTGTAAATGAATATTTTCAGGATCTTTTCTTAAGTTTAAAGCATTATTTTAAGGAATCAAAGGAGTTAAATTTAATGTTACAAGTTCTCTGTGACTTGCAAAATTGTATATGTAATTAGTGTGGCCACTTAGTTATAAAATTGACTTGAATTTTCACATTTTTAGATAGAATATTCTGATACGGAATTTGCAGGGTGGTTTTTTGTTTGGTTTTTTTCTTTTTTGCTTTTGATAAGGCAAAACCTTAAAATATTAAAAAAAAATATGTAACTAAAAATTACAGCTTCATTTTGGCAGGGGTTTTTACTTAAAAAATTAATAAAGATTTAATTATTCCCAGTAATTTTATTATGAGGAAGAAGGTAAGTTATCTCATGAACAGGTATTTTCACATCCTGAATTAAGGAAAAGCCTAAAATGATAAAGATAAATAATCCATAATTTGTTACCAAGAACAGTAGTATCTTGTACTAAAACTCATTATAAGCTCATGATAAATGACAGCAGATGAAATATATATAATTAATGAAAGCTTTTAAAGCACGTATTATCTCTACTTAAACATCTGCTAATTTCTCCAAACCATTATAAATCATTAGTGATCTTCAGACTCAGGGATTCATTCAAGTATTGCCATTTGTAATTTTTCTTTTAAAAAAATTCACTCAATACTTTCAGGTGACTTACCTAATTATGAATTTTTGATGCACTTTATCCTGAATAAATCCTGATTTTAGTGGGAAGATTTGAGTTGTGTTTTCTTTGATTTTAAATGCTCTTTTTCTGAAATAATATCCTAAATATTTCAAAGTTAGAAGGAATGTGGATTCACAAAATTAGAAGATTCTGACTTGAGAAAAAACAATTTGTGTCATCAATAAAATGAGGTATATCCTTAACATATAATTTATCAACAAGCATTTTTCTTATTTGTAAAAATTTATTTAATTTTAGCCTTCAATATTCACTTACATAAGGTTTTGAATTTTAAATTTTTTCCCTCCCCAAGACGGTGTGCAATCTGATATAGGCTGTACATATACCTATTAAACATTTTCACGTTAGTCTAGTTGTAAAGAATTAGAACCAATGGGAGGAATCACGAGAATGAAGAAACAAAACAACAAAAAGCAAATAATATGCTTTGATCTATATTCAGACTATATAGTTCTTTCATTGGACGTGGACAGTATTTTCCATCATGGGTCTTCTGAAGTTGTCTTAAATTCCGGCGTTGCTGAGAACTATGTCTATCAAAGTCAGTCATCACAATTCGGCTGTTACTGTGTACAATGTTCTGGTGCTGCTCGCTTTACTCAGCATTATATAAGTCCAGGCATTTCTGAAGTCCATCTGCCCATCATTTCTTATATAGCACAAAGGGTATACACATTTTTGTAGCCCTTTGGGCATAGTTCCAAAATTGTTCTCCAGAATAGTGGAGTCAGTTCACAACACCCATGAATTAGTGTTCCAATTTTCCCACATAAACATTTATCATTCTCCTTCAACAAGCATTTATTAAGCACCAGATGCTGTGCTAGGTGCTGGGGATACAAAAACAAAAAATAAAACAGTCCTGGTTTCAGTAAGTTGCATTTTAACAATATTATCCATACAAAGATGATGTTACTGACCCATTATTAGGGCCCAAATATCCTGAAGTTTGCAGGCTGTTTGATTTTGAGTTTCCCCTCATTAGTGGTAATCATTTTATGCCTTCCTGTACACACTTGGCTTGTGAACAGTGGCACTTGTAAGACAGTTGACTGTGGTTTAGAGAGCTAAGAAATTAAGCCTATAACCTGGGATTACTTGGTCATGTTTTAATGAATTGACCAAGTTGAACAATTTGTTATCACCACAGAGTATTTCATTGGAAACTACTAAAACATCTAAAACTCTTGCCACAATGTTTTAGTCCCTAACCTGCTCTGCACTCCTTATGTCCTATGGAATCCTCCATTCTACCGTTAACAAACTACCATTCTTACAGGACTTCTTTTACATTTCTTCCATCTGATAATTAAGGAAAGCTGACACCCAAAGGACACTAAATCACCACTTCATCCAGTACAGAATTCATCTCTTCACCTTCTCTCATTGACCTCATCATAGTAAGGCAAGAAAAGTATTCATATTCCCTGCTCCCCACTGTCATTTCCAGACTTTCTCCCTGTTCCTATCACAGCAACCTTTCTTTTGAGATTCAGTCTATCCAGATACCAAGTGGTGGTTACCTACCAACTCCTAGGTTTCCTCATTTCTCAAGATATTCAGTAGGTGTCCCATGCCCTATGCCTTCCCTTTAGCTTGAGGACTTCAACATACATGTTGATACATTCTCAAACATGTTGGTTTGTTCCCAGTTCCCTTGACTTGAATCTCAATTCTGTTTCTGCCCCACACAAGGATGTTCATACCCTTATTCTTCTTTTAGAGATTCCCACCCCTGCCTTTTGTACTCCTACTTTAATGCTGCTGAATGAAATCACACAATCATCCTCTGGCTTCTACAAATGGCTTAGCTAATCACGAGTGACTCCTTCATTACTTCATGTTAATCTTTTATTCTTCCCTAATTGACTCCTGATAGAGCTTTTCAAAGCATCTCTTCAAGATCTCAGGCAACATACTTTCTTCCTTCTTCCCTTTGCATTCCCAATTCCTTGGAAGAAGAGAATTTCACTTCAAATTTTCCCAAGAAAATTGAAGTACTCTATAGTGAACTCATTCTTTGCCCCAACTTTATACCTCAGATCCCCTCAACTTCATGTTCCATTTTTTCCTCCTTTTTCAGTCTTGGAGAACAAGATGATCAAGATGACAGGGCCATCCCCTCCCCTTTTGCCCTTGATTTGATGTTGTCCTCTCCTTTTCTCTTCCAGGAGCTTCCAATTTTTATGATCTTCCTTTCTATGGATTTCAGTACATAGATTCTCCATTGACTTTTTCCCCAATATAAAAAAAAACAAACCTTTATCTGGCCCTGCTGTTGCCTTAAAGATGTTAAATTATGCTTTCCCTCCTTTTCACAACCAAAATCCTATAAAAAGCTTTTCACTTTAGCTGCCTTCACTTAATTTCTCATGTACTTAACATTTACAATCCATTTTCTGAGCCTACCAGTTGATTAAAACTGTTCTCCAAAGTTACCAATGGTCTCTTTTCCTAAGATTTTCATTTTCATTTTTAAAAAAATGACACGTTCAGTACATTGTTTCCAAAGCTGTTCTATTTGTCTCTGCCTCCCTATGAACTTCCTTCTGTTCTTTCTGTGCATTTAAAAATGTTTCATTAAAATTTTTTCTTTTATTTCACATTACTTAAAAATAAGCCTTCCCCTGCAACAAATAATCACATAAACATAAAAAAAAAAACCAAAAATCATAGACCACTTGAAAATGTATATCTTATTCTGTACTTCTCTGTCACTCTGTCACTTCTCTGTTATGAGGTGTAAGCATACTGCATCAGTTCTCAAGTTATGGTTGGTCACTGGATTGATGAAAATTCTTAAGTCTTTCAAAGTTATTTTATATTTTGTAGTTAGTATATAAATTAATCTGCTGCTCGCTTTTCATTGCATTAGTTCACACAAGTCTTCCAAGGTTTTTTTGAATCTACCCCTTTCATAATCTCTCACAGACAGAAATATTCTGTAACATTCATATCCCATAATTTGTTAGTCATTCTCCAGTTGGCTAAGGCACTCCTTTACTTTGCAGTTCCTTGCTACAACAAAAAGTACTACTACAAATACTTTGTTCATAAATGTCCTTTTCTTTCTTTGATTTCTTTGGGATATATGGTTAGTAGTGCTATCACTGGGTCAAGAGAGAATGCACAGGTTAATGACTTTTGGAGTAGAATTTCAAATTGCTTTCTAGAATGGCTGGATTAATTCACCGCTTCACCAGTATGCCTGTCTTCCTTCCCACAGTGCCTTCAACAAATGTAATTTTTTCATTTTTATCATCTTTGCCAATCTGTTGGGTTTGATGTGAAACTTTAGAGTTGTCTTAATTTATGTTTCTCTTATTAATAGATTTGGATGATTTTTTTATGACTGCCCATTAGTTGGATTTCTCCCTTGGAGAACTGCCTGTTCATATCCTTTGACAATTTATCTATTGTATTGGCAAATGACTCTTCTCGTGTGTATTCCTTATGTATCCTGGACAGGAGATCAGAGAAACTTGCTGAACAAAGATTTCCCAGTTCACCCTTATCCTTTTCATTTTAACTGTCTTAGTTTTATTTGGGCTAAAGTTTTCAGATTTGTCAGAATTTCCCAATTTCTCTCCTGTGATCTCTTTTCTCTATGTTTGGTCACGAGTTCTTCAATTATCCATAATTCTGATTTTTGTCTTCCTTGCTCCTTTATTTATGAGGTGACATATCTAGATCACATATCCATTCAAAACTTATTACATGGAATAGGATATTAAACCTAATTTCTCCTAGACTACCTTTCTAGGAGTTTTTTGTCAAATCATGAATCCTTACTCCCCGTAATTGGGGTTCTGGATTTCTTTTGGATCATGTGTACCTAATCTGTTCCACTGTTCAACAACTTTTTAAAAAAGCTAATACTATTTTTTTTTTAGTGAGATCTGGTACTGCTAAGCATCCATGAAAAAAATCCACTTTTTCTACTATAAAATATTTTGATATCAAAATATTTATAACTGTACTTTTTGTGAGAGCAAAAACTTGGAAACAAGATGTCCATAGTAAAGGAAACTGTAGTATGTGATATAATTGAATATTACTGGGCTGTAAGAATTGATACAGAGAAGTACATGTAAAGATCTATATGAACTGAAGCAAAATGGAGTCAGCAGAATCAAGAAAGTTATACATACAATGATTGTGACAATGTAAATGGAAAGAACAACCATACACACAAATAAATCAAAAGCAAATGTTGCAAAATTATAAAGAACGGGCATTGCTTGAAAGAATAAATTAAAGAAAATGTTCCCACCCCTTTTCAGGGGTGGGAGATCCACAAATGTTGTGCATTGCACATATTTTCAGATTCTTTCAATGTATTGTGGTGGGTTATGTTTTTTTCAAAATATATATAATATATTATACTTTGTATATTATATATATTTTATCATTATATTATTGTTAATATTAAACTTATTAATTAATCGTATTAATATTGTTAGTATTACATATAATATATAATATAAATAATATGTAAAAATATATAATTTTTTATCTTATTAGTTTTTACCAGACCAGATCTTAATGGTGAAATCCAGAAAAGGTCGCAGTGAATCTTCTGTCCAGCCCAAATCAGCACAGAGAGAAAGATCCACAGAAACTGCAAACAGATTTGGAGCAAGAACAGCCAGTGGACAGAGTACTGCAGTGCCTAGGGAGAGGCTGCACACCGACACAAAGGAGTTCCCAGACTCATACTGGGGCATTGCAGTGGGGACAGGTGCCAACTGATAGTTTTGTTTCCCACTAACCAGTCCTAAATTGCAGATTAGAGGGGAAAGAACTACGCACACCTTTCCCAGCTCGGGGTAGGGGGAGGTATGGTGATTGAAAGAAGTTCAGAAGCCAGCAGCAGCATTGATTTAGACTCCAAGCTCAGAGCAGGGCCTAACTTACTCCTAGCATTGAACCCAGTTTGTAAAGGAATAACCAGGGAATAACCAGGAATAACATAAAGCAGGGAATCCAAAACAAGTTGGAGCCTACAAATCTGCCACTTTGAACCATCAGAGCTTTCCAGTTGGCAGAAAGGGGCAGAGTCCAACAACGCTGAGCCTGACAGACCCAAACCCAGGTCAGGAACTTGCAAACTTCAGGCTAGAGGCGCAGAAATCAGACTTTTCCCTGACAGAGACACCTTTGGGAACTCTGGAAACTTGTAAGTCCTCAAGTTGTCTGTGAAATCCTAGAATAACAACAGTCAATGTCCTAAGAAGGCAGCAACAGGACCAGCCTAAACCTTCCCTCTAGAAGTGTGGCACAGCTCAAGCCTGACATCAAGTGCAAAGTTAGGAGGTAGGCTAGAAAAATGAGTAAATGAAAATATTATCACAGCATAATGAGCAAGGTAGCAGAGACATTCAAGACACAAATCCATAAGAGAATGACTGAAAAACATCTACAAGCGTTTCCTCAGAGTAAAACTCAGTTTGGGCACAAATTCAAATAGAATTCCTGGAAGAGATAAAGCAAGGAGTTAAAAATAAGTTTAAAATTAATGTTTTCAGAAATGGAATAAAAGTGCTTGAGGAAAAAAATGGAAAAGAAATGGGAGCTATGGAAGAAAGAACTGGAAAAAAATTAAGCATGGCACAATAGGCATAAAACCTTGCCCAAGGAACAAATTTCCTAAAAATTGGAATGGACCAAGGAGAAGCCAATGATTTCAGAGGGTAGCAAGAAATATTAAAACAAAGTCAAACAGCTGGAAAAAATAGAAGAAAATACAAAGTATCTCAGCAAAAACAACTGAACTGGAGAAAAGATTGAACAGAAAACATTTCAGAATCACTGATCTATCTGAATGCCATGGTGCCAAAAAAAAAAAAAAGAATCTAAATATCTTCTTTTAAGAAATCTTAAAATAGAACTACCCAAGTCTCTTAGAACCAGAGGGCAAAGTGAAGATAGAATCTACCTGTCACCTCCTAAAAGAAACTCCCAAATGAAAATTCCTGGGAACATCATAACCAAAATCCAGAGCTTCCAGGTCAAAGAAAATATACTGCAGGCAGCCAAATAGAAAGAATTCAAGTACCAAGGAGCCAGCAGTCAAGATCACACACAATTTAGTAGTCACTTCAGGAAAGCCTAAAGAACTTGGAATCAGTATTCCAGAAGATAAAGAGAATGGGTTTACAGTCAAGAGTAACATCCAGCAAAACAATGTAATGCAACAGGAGAAAAAAATGGATTTTTAATGAAATAGAGGATAAAAAATATATTAAAATATTTTTAAAAAGGATATACAAATACTTCCAAGCATTCCTTATAAAAAAGACCAGAGCTGTGAATAAACTTTGATGTTCAAACACGAGTGAAGAGAAGCAAAAGGTAAACATTAATGAGCAATGATAAAGGACTGATGAAAAATAAACAGTTCACATTAAAATATGGGGGGATGATACATGTGTCCCCTCTGGATCCTATCATCATCAGGGATCCAACTAGAAGTAGTTCTGTTATGTATTGATGGTCTTTAAGAATGAAAAGAAGGGGGAAGAGGAATGTATTACAGGGAAAGGAAAGGAAAGCTAGGGAAGATTATGTCACATAGGGTGCATATCACAGATGCACCAAGGAAGAAGTGGCAGAGATTTGACTGATACTTGAATCTAACTCACATCTGAACTGGTCAAAAGAAGTTACACATTCACACAATTGGGTACAAAAAACATTTCACTCAAAAGGAAAATAAGGAGGAGATGTGGGGAGGGGGGGAAGGAAATGGAATTAGAGAGCAAAATAAGGGGGAGACGAGTCATAAGCAAAACAAACAAGGGTGTACAAAAATATTTGTATCTCTTTTTGAGGTGGCTAAGGATGGGAATCTGAAGGAGTGCCCCCATATTGGAGAATGGCTGAACTATATACATGATAGAATATTATTGTGATGAATTCTTCAGAGGACAAATGATGAAACATGTTATTCCCTTCTGATAAAGAGGTGAAGGACTCAGAATGCTGAATGAGACAAAAAAAAAAAAATGGGGCAGGGGGTGTGGTATGGCCAATGTGGAAATTTGTTTTGACTCACTAAACATGTTCTCAGTTGTGAAGGAGAGAAGAAATAGGATGAGAGAGTGAGAAAATGGATCTTCGCTGATAACACATATTATTTCTTTTAAAATATTTGTTGTATCAGATGGCTTTCTGGAAGGGTTAGGAAGGGGGATACTGGGGGAAACTGGTGATGTAAAAAACAAAAGATATCAATAAAAATGTATTTTAAAAATAAAAGTTTTTTTAAAATAATGTTTTGTAATTGGATTCTTGTAATTCCTATATGTAAGTGAACTCTCAAACATTCTGTAATTAATTAATGGATTTTCTCTCTATCTCTTTTTGCTGAATTTTGTTGATGATATACAGAAATACTAGTAATATATGTGAGTTTATTTTCTATTCTGCTTCTCTGTTTAAGTTACTCACTTTGGTTAATTTTTAGTTAAATCTATAAGATATACAAAAAAAGAAATAATTTTGATTTTTTGCTTCAATTAATTTTCTTGTCTTCTAGAACTATTATCAAACAACAGTTGTAATAATGGGCATCCTTATTTTGTCCATGATTTGTTGCAAAGGCCTCTAGTCTTTCCCTGGTACAAGTAATATGGGCTTATGGATTTAGATACATACTTTTTACTTTAGAGAAAGGTCATTTATATTCTTATGCTTTTTAATGATTTTAACAGAAATGGATGTTGTCTTTTGTTATTAATATTTCAATTTAATTTATAGTTTCCTAATAACTGAACTGACCTAAATCCCTATAAATTCAATCTGGTCATAGTGCATAGTCTTGTTGATATCTCATTATATCCTCTTTGCTACTATTCTATTCATTAATATTCATAAATGGTATTAATCTATAGTTTGCTTTCTCTACTGTGTGTCCCTGATTTAAGTATCATGACTATATCTGTTTCATAGAAGTAATTTGATAGGATCCCCTTTTCCTTGTTTTTTGGTAGTTTATGTAAAATTAAAAGTAATTTTTCTTAAATATGTTTGATAGAATTCACTTGTAAATCCATGTGGTCCTGGATTTTGTGGCTTATTCATTTTCAGTTTATGAGATGAGTTTATTATTTTAAGTTCTCTATTTCTTATTCTGTTCATCTGGATATTTTTATTTTTGTAAATTCACATTTAATTTAACCTATCTGCTTCATTGGCATAAATTTGAATTAGTTTGTCAATTTCCTTTATTTTCTTTTCATTTACTGTAAATTTTTTCATTTTTTTATGTTAACAATTTTTTCCCTCACTTACAAGAAATCAAACTACCTAATGATTTATGTCTTACTAGTTTTTTTAAAACCATATCTCAGCTTTATCAATATGACTTTTTTTTGCTTTCAATTTTCTTTCTCAGGGAATATAGTGATTCTTAAATTATCTCTGCTTAACATGTTTCTCGGTTGTTTTTTTATAGTTAGATAACTTACATTTTCCCAGTCTTTTAATTTTATTTTAATCTTCCTTTTTCTCCTGGAATCTTGGAGTTCTGATTGCTTCTTTACAATTTTCAGGGAGTTCTCTTACTTGTATAACATTTTCCCCACTTTCAATTTGAAGTTATTTATTCTTCCAATTTTTTATGAAGAATGTTTCTTTTACTTATAAGTACATTTTTTGTCTTTTGCTTCATTTCTTTCAACCATACTTGTGTCTATGAGTCCTCATGATCAAGACATTTTTTTCTTCTTTTTCAGAGGCACTGCTTGTTCTTACTGTATGATCTACAGATATGTTTCTTGAGTATCTTTTTCCCATAGTAGCTCTTTATTTGTCTACATTAACTTACTCATCCTTAATTCCTAATTGGGAATTTTGTATCAGAACCAGGCTCTACCACCTCCCACAATCTTGGATTGGGGTGGTTAGACCCTTTTGGTCCTGACATTTCTTTCACAGATTCCAGCTGCTGGCTTCCACCTCCTTTGGTGAATCTTCATTTGGGATTCTGTCGAGCTTCAGACTTCTCCTTACAGACTTCTGTGTTTCTTCAGTCTCCTGATTCATCAGGAGTTAGGGCATTGCTGGAATATGAACCCCTTGTAAATCATCCATTAGAGAGTTACAAGTTTCCAATCCCCTTGTAATGTTTCCTGTCAGAGTAGTGGCAAATTTCCATCCTCTTTTCCTGTTCTGGTGATGACTTTTCCAAAGGCAAGTCATGCCAGACTAATCTCATTTCCTTTTTGGCAGGTTTGCTAAACTACTAGATAAGGGAAATGCTGTGGATATAGTTACCAAAAGGTTTTAGCAAAGCTTTGGATTATCTCATACCATTCTTGTGGAGAAGATGAGGAGATATGGATTAGATGAGAATACAATTAGATGGATTCAGAATTGGTTCCTCAGCCAAAATCAAAGAGTAATTGTTAAAAAAAAAACAAACCACAAAACAGGAGTTTTCTAGTGGAGACCTGAGATCTATGCCTAAGCCTAGGGTGTTTGACATTTTTATCAATGACGTGAATAAAGGGATAGGTGGCAGACTTATAATATGGGCAGTTGACACCAAGTTGGAAGAGGTAACACATTGGTTGACAGAGTCCTCAGTTTCCTCATCTGTAAAATGAGCTGGAGAAGGAAATGTCAAACCACTCCATCATCTTTGCAAAGAAAACCTCACATGGGGTCACAGAGAGTCAGATACAACAAATGACTGAACAACACCATCAACAAAATGACAGGATCTTTACTGGATAGAATATAACAAGATGCAAAGTCTTAAGACTCTTGGGTACAAAAAAAACAACTTAAAAGTATAAAATGAGTTAGGCATTCTTAGAAAACAGTTCTGAGAAAGATCTGTGGGTTTAGTGGACTGCAAGTTTTAATCATCACTTTGATATGACAACCATCTTGCTCTGCATTGAGAGCTGTAGCTCACAGGAATAAAGAAGTGATAGTTACACTGTACTATGCCCTTGTCAGCCTCATTTGGGGTTCTGTATTTAGTTCTGGTGCCACAGTTGAGGAAGGATATCAACAAGATAGAAAATATTTAGAGGAAGTAAACCAGAATGAAGAAAGACTTTGAGTCCCTATCATGAGCATCAGTTGAAAGAACAAGAGCTGGTTGACCTGGAGACGTGAACTCTCAAGGAAGATATAATAATTGCTTTCAAGAATTTGAAGGCAGCTACTCTGTGGATGAGGGATTAGGCCTTTGTTTTGCCTCAAAGGGCTATAAATTATACACAGAGTATAAGTTATAAAAATGAAAACTTGGGTTTGATGTCAGGAAAAACTTCCCAACAATATCAGCTGTTCAAAAATGTAATTATCTGCCTCTAGATGTTGTAGATTCCCTTTATTGTTTCTGTTTCCCCTTCTTGGGGGGTTTTATGAAGAAGCTGAAAGACCATTTCTTCAGGATTGTAGAGTAGAGATCCCAATCATATATGGGTTGAACTAGATTTCTACTGAAGGCCCTTCTGAATCAAAATCTTTGATTCCCTGACCCAATGTTAGAAGGCATCTGCCTGGTTGACCATTTGAGTCCTAGGCTGGATGAAAGTGTTTACTATTGTTTCTATTTGGCTCAGTGGATTGAGTATGAGATATGGGAACAGAAAACTTAAGTATGATTCTTGCCTCAGACACTAAGCAGTTGTGTGATTCTGGACAAGATATTTAACATCCTCTAGCCTCAGCTTCCTAATCTATAAAGTAGGTATGATAATAGAATTACCTTCCAGGGTAGCTATGAGGATAAAATCATAATATTTTAAAAGTGCTTTATAAACCTTAAAATACTATAGTAAATGCTAAATATTTTTTATCTGATTCCACTTTTTAGGTACTTCTCAAAGTATGTGTGGAAGAACTAAGCTCCTTTCACATTTTACAATTGATCTTTCTTTCTTTTTTTTTTTTGGTCAAGGCTGCTGATTTATCAATTGAAAATAAAGAAACAAAAACTCTTTACAATGGCAGTGAATATCTTCCTACCAAAAAGACAAGAAGTGGGTGGAGAAGCCACTGCAGGGACCTATTCAAGAAATTGATAATAATTGTTATTGGAATTTAAGGGACCTCAAGTCCATCCCTTCCCTCTTCAGGACATCCTCCCCTCAGCTGTCAAACTAATCTTCCTAAAAGTACAGGTTTGACCATGTCATCATTGCTATTCATCAATCTCCAGTGGCTCCCTATTAACTCCAGGGATTTTTGGCTTCAAAAGAATCTTGTAAGCTGACCCCTTTCTTCCTTACCTTTTCAGCCTTCTAACACCTTCGATCATTGTTGTTTCAGTGGTTTCTGCTCTTCATGACCCCATTTTGGGGTTTTCTTGGCAAAGATACTGGAATGGTGTGCCATCTCCTCCAGCTCATTTTACAGATGAGGAACTGAGGTGAACAGGGTTAAATGATTTTCCCAGCGTTACACAGCTTCTCCCCATGTTCTCCTCCATGAAGTCTTAGTGCTTTTATTAAGAGAGGTCATCATTCCTTTTTTATCACAAATCAGTGATGGCATTGACTATGACTCCAGCTTTCAAAATACATTTATCCATACTTCTGCCAATTGATAGTTAGTAGAAAGGAAAGATGTCTACTTCAAGTAATCAATTCCTGCCATTTATTGAAAAAAAAACAAGACTAGTAAAAAAAATTGTATATCTATAAATTTAATTCAGGACAAAAATTTAAAGAACCCAGGTCTCTATATTTACACATTAACAAAGTTACAAATTCAATTTAAGATTCCAAAATGGATCCATGGAGATATGTACATTTTTATTTTAAAATTGTATCATATAGTAAATCAAGAGACATATGTTATAGTGTATGGAGAAATGGCTTCTAAATCAAGAATTGGTTTCTGACACCACATACTGGCAGTCTAATTGTTGTTGTCTTTCATTCTCAAAAGAGACCAATAACATCAGGCGAATGATGTCCCGACTTGCAAGTGAATTGGATTTAAGTGAGGTTGTGCAAAATCATCAGTCTCACTCTCTCCTCCATAGTCACAGGAGTCCAGCGGCAAGACGTAGGTCAGAATGACTGGAGATGGCCCCAGATGCAGTGGGAGACTTTGGCCTTTTCAAGCTAAGGCTTTCCCAGGTTTCAATTTACTGGAGGCAATACCCATTCAACAATTAAAGGATAGGTAAGAATTGAGTCAAAGATGGTCTGGTTTGCTTTCATAAAATAATCAATCAGAGGTGGAGCCAAGATGAAAAACAGAAGAAAAACCAAGAAGTTGCCTGAGCTCTCCCCAGTTTCCCTTAGAAACAACACTAATCAAGACTCTAAATGAATTCTGAAGTGACAGAATGAACAAAAAGACAGAGTGAAACAATTTTCCAGTTCAGGATAACTTAGAAGGTCTTCAGGAAAGGTCTGCTTCACTGGAGTAAAAGGTGAGCGCAACTCAATGCAGATGGTATCCAGGTAAGCCAGCAAAAGGCTCTTAGTCACAGCAGAGATCAGCAATGTAGGCTCCTACATCCTGGCTGAGCAGGCTAGTGTCACAGCAGGCCATCTGTGAGACCTTGAGCCCCAGCACAGAAGGCAAATTGTTAGCCCTGCAACCCCGGCACAGCAGGCACAACTAGGCTGGGACACCCTGGCACGGTGGGCAAACCATCAGCACCTGAGGCCCCTGCTTGTAAAGCCAGTGACCAGGCCCCTGCCCCCAGCACAAGAGGCTGGGAACCATGCCTGCTGTGTAGAGCTCAACTTTTTAAAATGAGCAAAAAGCCAAAAAAGCCCTCACCATAGAAACCTACTATAGTGACAGGGAAGATCAAAACACAAACCCAGAAGAGGACAACAATGTCAAAATTCCTACATGTGAAGCTTCAAATGAGGATGTGAATTGGTCTCAAAAAAGGTTTTAAAAATCAAGTAAGAGAGGTAGTGGGAAAGGAAACAGGAGATATGCAGAAGAATTATGAAAGAAAAAGTCAGCAGCTTAGGAGAGGAAGTACAAAGGAAGACTAAACAAAAGCCAACTGAAGAAAATAATTTCTTAAAAATTAGAATTGGGCAAGTGGAAGCTAATGACTCTGAGATATCAAAAATCAGTGAAACAACATTAAAAAATAGAAAAAAATGTAAAATATCTCATTGGAAAAACAACCGACCTAGAAAATAGATCTAGGACAGAAAATTTAAGAATTATTGGACTACCTGAAAGTCATGATCAAAAAAAGAGACTGGATAGCATCTTTCAAAAAGTGTCAAGGAAAACTGCCCTGGTATCCTTGAAATGGAGGGTAAGATAGTAATTGAATCTACTTATGACCTCCTGAAAGAGATCCCAAAATGAAAATTCCAAGGAATATTACAGTCAAATTCCAGAATTATGAAAGAGAAGTGAAGGAAAAAGTAAAGGAGAAAATACTGGAAGCAGACAGAAAGGAAAAAATTGAATATCAAGGAGCCACAGTCAAGATTACACAGGACTTAGCAGCTTCTACATTAAAGGATCAGAGGGCTTGAAATATGATATTCCAAAAGGCAAAGGAGCTTGAATTGCAAGCAAGAATCAACTACCCAGAAAAATTGAGCATAATCTTTCAGGGGAAAATTCAATGAAATAGAGGACTTTCAAACTTTCCTGATGAAAAGACCAGAGCTAAACTGAAAATTCAGTCTTCAAATATAAGACTCAAGTGAAGCATAAAAAGGTAAACAGGAAAGAGAAACAAAAATATTTAATAAGATTAAATTGTTTATATCCTTACATGGGAAGATTATATTTATAACTCTTGAGAACTATATTTCTATTAGGGCAGTTACAAGGAATGTATATAGATTTTGAAGTGATGATATAATGAAAATTAAGGGTGAAAAAAAATTATACTGGGAGAAGAGGAACTGAGGAAGCAGAATAGAGCAAATTATATCACATGAACAGGCTCAAAAGACCTATTACAGTAGAGGGAAAGAAGGGAGGGGGTGAACACTGTTTGAACCTTACTCTCATCAGATTTGACTCAAGGGGAAACATACACACTCAGTTGGGTACACACATTTAGCCTACCCTATATGGAAGTAGGAGGGGAAAAGGGAGAGGAAAGGGAGCTATACAAGGGAGGGCAGATTGAAGGAAGTGGTGGTCAGAAGCAAAACACTGGTGAAAAGGGACAAGGTGAAAGGAGAAAGAAAAGTATAAATGGGGGAAAAGTAGGATGGAGGGAAATACACAGTTAGTAATCATAACTGTGAGTGTGAATGGGATGAATTCTCATAAAATGGAACTGGGTAACAGAGTGGATTAAAAATCAGAATCCTACAATACATTGTTTACAAGAAACACATTTGAAACAGAAATACACACAGAGTAAAGGTAAAAGGCTGGAGCAGAAGATATTGTGGTTAGGCTGAAGTAAAAAAAAAAAACAGTGGTAGCAAGTCTGATCTCAAGCAAAGTAAAAGCAAAAATAGATCTAATTAAAACAGATAAGGAAGGAAACTACATCATGCTAAAAGGTACCAAGTAATATCAATACTAAACAAATATGTACCAAATGGTATAGCATCCAAATTCTTAAAATAGTTAAATAAGTTACAAGAAGAAATAGAGAGCAAAACTATACTAAGTGTGCCCTTTCAGAATTAGATAAATCTAACCACAAAACAAACAAGAAAAAAATTTAGGAGATGAATACAATTTTAGAAAAGTTAAATATGATAGGCCTCTGGAGAAAATTGAATGGGGATAGAAAAGAATATATCTTTTTCTCAGTGGTACATAGCACCTATACAGAAACTGACCATATATTAGGGCATAAAAATGTCACAATCAATGCAGAAAGATTAAATGTATCCTTTTTAGATCATGAGTATGTGTAATAAGAGGCGATGGAAACAAAGACTAAAAATTAATTGGAAATGAAATAATACAATCCTAAAGAATGAATAGAAACAATCAATAATTTCATCCAAGAAAATGACAATAATGAGACAACCTATCAAAACTTATAGCATGCAGCCAAAACAGTTCTTACGGGAAATTTTGTATCTGTAAATGCTTACATGAATAAAATAAAGGGGAGATCAATCAATTGGGCATGCAGTTAAAAAGCTAGAAAAAGAACAAATTAAGAACTCCAATTAAATACCAAATTAGAAAGTCTGAAAATCAAATGAGAGATTAATGAAATTGAAAGCAGAAAACTGCAGAACTAGTAAATGAAACTAAGACCTGGTTTTATGAAAAAAAAAAATTAAATAGCTAAACCTTTGGTTAATTTGGTTTTAAAAAAAAGAAAGAAAAATTACAAGTATCAAAAAATGAAAAGGGTGAAATTCACCACCAATGAAGAGAAGACTACAACAATAATTAAGGGCTATTTTGCCCAATTACATGTCAATAAACCTGACAACCTAAGTGAAATGGATGAATATTTACAAAAATATAAATTGCCCAGATTAACAGAAGAGGAAATAAAATACTTATATAATCTCTTTTAGAAAAATAAATTGAACAAGCCATCAATGAATTTCCTAAGAAAAAATATCCAGGACCAGATGGATTTACAAGTAAATTCGACTAACATTTAAAGAACAATTAATTCCAATACTATAAAAACTATTTGGAAAAACAGGTGAAGAAGGAGTCCTACCAAATTTCTTTTAGGACACAAATATGATGCTGATATCTAAACTGGGGAGGGTAAAAACAGAGGAAGAAATTATAGATTTCCCTAATGAATATTGATGCAAAAATTTTGAATAAACTATTAGTAAAGAAATTACAGCAATTTATCACAAGGATAATACACTATGACCAGGTGGAATTTATACCAAGACCACAAGGCTGATTCAATATTAGGAAAATTATCAACATAACTGACCATATCAATAACAAAACTAACAGAAATTATATGGTTATCTCAATAGATGCACAAAAATTTTTTGACAAAATACGTTATCCATTTCTGTTAAAAACAGTAGAGACCATAGGAATAAATGGAGTTTTCCTTAAAATGATGAGCAGTATCTGTCTAAAACCATCTGTCTAAAACCATTTATGTAATGGGCATAAGCTACAAGCATTCCCTACAAGATCAGGCATGAAACAAGGATGCCCATTATCACCACTATTGTTCAATATTATCCTAGAAATGTTAGCTATAGCAATAAGAAAAGAAAAAAAATTAAAGAAATTGGAATAGGCAACGAGGAAACAAAAGTATCACTTTTTGCAGATATGATGGTATACTTACGGAATCCTAGAGAATCAACTAAAAAACTACTTGAAACAATTAACAACCTTAGCAAAGTTGCAGGATACAAAGTAAATCATCAGCATATACAAACATAAACCATCAGCATTTCTAAATATTACCAACAAAGTCCAGCAGCAAGAGATAGAAAAAAAATCCATTAAAAATGATTCTAGATGATGTAGAATATTTGGGAGTCTACCTGTAAGACAAATTCAGGAACTATATGAATGCAACTACAGAACACTTTTCACACAAATAAAGTCAGATCTAAACAACTGAAAAATTCCAGTTGCCAATGGATAGACTGAGCTAATATAGTAAAAATGACAATTTACCTAAAATAGTTTACTTATTCAGGGCTATACCAATCAAACTACCAAAAATTATTTTATAGAGCTAGAAAAAGTAATAATAAGATTCATCTGGAAGAACAAAAGATCAAGAATATCGAGGGAATTAATGAAAAAATTGCAAAGGAAGTCTGGCTATACCAGATATAGAACTATATCATAAAGCAGCAATCATCAAAATTATTTGGTACTGGCTAAGATATAATGGTGGAGGAGTGGAATAGGTTAGGTACATAAGACAACGTAGTCAATGACTATAGTAATCTACTATAATATAGTAATCCAAAAACTCCAGTTTCTGGGACAAGAACTCACTATGTAACAAAAAACTGTTGGGAAAACTGTAAAATAGTATGGCAGTAACTAGGTATAGATCATCTCATACCATATATCAAGATAAGGTTGAAATGTACAGGATTTACATATAAAGGGTGATGCCATAAGCAAAATAGGAGAGCAAGGAATTGTTTACCTGTTAGATACATGGAGAAGGGAAGAATTTATGATCTAACAAGAGATAAGAACATTATGAAATGAAAAATGGATAATTCTGATTACATTAAAAAGTTTTTGCACAAACAAAACCAATGCAACCAAGATTAGAAAGAATGGAGAAATGTGGGAAACAATTTTTACAGCCATTGTTTCTGATAAAGGCCTCATTTCTCAAATACATAGAGATCTGAGTCAAATTTATAAATATACAAGTCATTCCCCATTTGATAAATGGTCAAAGGATATGAACAGGCAGTTTTCAGATGAAGAAATTAAAGCTATCTGTAGTCATATGAAAAAATGTTTTAAATCACTATTGATTAGAGAAATGCAAGTTAAAACAATTCTGAGATGCCACATCAAAACTATCAGATTGGCTAACATGACAGAAAAGGAAAATGATAAATATTGGAGAAGATGTGGAATAACTGGGACACTAATGCATTGTGGTGGAGTTGTGAACCAATCTAACCATTTTGGAGAGCAATCTGGAACTATGCCCAAAGGGCAAGATCCAGCAATACTACCACTAGGTCTGTGCCCCAAAGAAAGCATAAAAAAGGAGAAATGACCTACATGTACAAAAATATTTATAGCAGCTCTTTTTGTGGTAGCAAAGAATTGGAAATTGAGAGCCTGCCCATCAATTGGGGAATGGCTAAACAAGTTGTGGTATATGAATGTAATGCAATACTAAAATGATAAGTAGGTGGATTTCAGAAAAATCTAGAAGGACTTACATGAACAGATGCTGAGTGGATGAGCAGAACCAGGAGAACACTGTACACAGTAACAGCAACATTGTACAATGGTCAATTATGGTCAACTATGGTCGACTTAACTTTTCTCAGTAATGCAATGATCCAACACAATTTCAAAAGATTCGTGATGGAAAATGCTATTCACATCTAGAGAAAGAACTATGGAGTCTGAATGCAGATCAAAGCATATTATTTTCACTTGTTTTGTTTTGTTTTTTCTTTCTCATGTTTTTCCCTTTTGTTCTAATTCTTCTTTCACAATATAACTAGTGTGGAAATATGTTTAACATGATTGTATATGTATAACCTATATCAGATTGCTTGCTTTCTTGGGGATAGGGAAGGCATGTGGGCAGAGGAAAGGGAATGGAGGGAAGGGAGAAAAATTTGGAACTCAAAATCTTACAAAAATAAATGTTAAAAACTATCTTTCCATTTAATTAGAAAAATTAAATACTATTAAGTGCAAAAAATAATAATCAATCTGGGAGGGAAAGACCCCCAGAGTTTCTCTGAGCAAATAAATCACTTAATTTCTCAGTGACATGGACAACACTCTAAGACCCTAAATTACAGAGAATGTGCTCTGCTGCATTTGGAGAGGAAGTTGCTCATTTGGAACCCTTTCCACCAACTATTCCATATGGAAGCATAGTTCCAATCCATAAAAAAAAAAAGAAAAAAGGTAAAAAAAAATGAGGAATAAAAGTAAAGAGATTTAGGTTCTTATCCAGCTATGACTTTGGGCAGGATATTTAAACTCTTTGTGCTTCAGTTACCTCTTCTATAAAGAAAAAAGGAGTTGGACCCTTCAAGGCTCTTACAAGCTCCTTTGAAGTAGGAGCATCTTTGCTGAGGGAAAGAATGAGAATGGGGAAGGAGAGCAGAAGATACAAAGGAATTGCAATAGGACTTGGAATGGACCCGGGTTCCGTTCCTCACTTTGCCATCTACTACTTTTATGGGCTTGGTCAAATCATTACCTCCTGGGATTGAGTTCCTGATCTATAAAATGATGGGGTTCGGAGTACACTTACCTGTAAGTTCCTTCTGGTGCTAAACCCATCATTGATTCTTAATAAAATTTTGAATTCTTTCAATGTTTAGTAAACAGTGAGTTATTTTAGTGACTCTCTACCTTCTTAATATGGCCACCTATTCAGTTAAAGGACTAGAAATTACCTTAGAGATCATCTAATCTAGTCCTCAAATTTTACACAGGAGGAAACTGAGGGCCTAAGAGGTTATTTACCCAAGTCCACACAGGTAATATGTAGGCAAACTGGGTTAATCTGCCTCCAAATCTCCTCTTTTTCCCACTGCCTTAAGTTTGCTGATTAAGTTGATTTGAAATAAGTCTTGCCTCAACTGATAAATTCATTTTGTTCATCTTTAAGAATGAAGGGGAGTAAGGCAAAAGTAGGAGTACACATGATGCATCCAGCAACAATGATCAGTACCAATTGTTATGATTATGAAAATGAATTAATTAGCTATGCCATGGTCTGCTCCTTTCACCACAGTCTATTTTAAAAGTAGGAAATTTTTTTCATTAATTTTGAAGGTAATGGAAGTAGTGTATTACAAAAAGAGCATCAAATTGCGTGTGTTTGCTGCATACGATTAAGAATAAGGAGCCTATTGCTTAGTTAAATAACTGAACACTTGTCCTGCAGAAGTAGTGGTATTGATATTTAGGCAGTTTTAGTGTGTTGTCAAATTTAGTACAGACACAAAATGAGTAAGAATATGATTATTTTATTAAACCCAAATTGTCTACACATGCTGACAGCAGCAGTGGCAGGAAGTGGGAGAAATAGTGAGATTAACTTGGCACATACTAGTATTGAACCAATCTTGATACTTAACTAGTAGTCCCAGAAGAAGGAATAGAGCAAAAGAGAGATGGCATGGTATAGAGAACAGAGGGCTAGACTTAGAGTAAGGAACATAGGAGTTTAAATATTACCTCAGACAATGACTGTGTGGCCCTGGATTTGTGACTTAATCGCTCTCAATCTCCTCACGTGTAAAATGGAAATAATAATAGTTTCTACATTACAAGGCTGTTATGAGGATCAAACAAATAATGTATGTAAAGCATCTTGCAAACATTAAAGTTTTATATTCCTTCTATTTATGAGTTCATCCCACTGATTCACAGTTATGATTGCTAATTGTGCAATTTCCCTCCATCCTATCCTATACTTACTTGTTTTTTTTTAACCATATCTGCTTCTTAAGAGCCTGTTTTGCTTCCGACCACTGTTTTTCTTACTCCACCCTCCCTTTTACCACCACCCACCTCTCTGTTCTTTTCTCTTAATCCCTTTCCCTCCTAATTCCTTGTTGGGGAGGATGGTTTTCTGCATTCAACTGTGTATGTATGTGTAGTCTTCCCTTCTTGAGCTAGTTCACATGAGAATGAGGATCAAATGGCCACTCCCCTTTACTATCCTCTTCACTGTCTAAAACTCCTCTTTTCATGTCCTGTTTATGTGTGAAAAATTTCTCCATTTTTCCTCTCCTAGTGCATTTTTTTCCCCACCCTTCCATTCTTCTTTTGAGGTTGTCCAAATATAATAGAATCACACCCAGACTCTCTAAGTGGTCTCCCTCTAAAATCCCTGGTGATCTTTCCATATAAGAATATAAACAGTTTAATCTTGTTTAGTCCCTTAAGACTTCTCACTTGTATTTACCTTTTATGCTTCTCTTCAGTGCTGTGTTTGTTAAATTTTCTATTTGGCCCTGGTTTTTTTATCACGAATATTTGAAAGTCCTCTATTTTACTCACTGTCCATTTTTTTTCCTCCTGTATGATTCTATTCAGTTTTTCTGGGTAGATTATACTTAGTTGTAATCCTAGATCCTTTGCCTTCTGGAATATCATATTCCAAGCCTTCTGTTCTTTGAAAGTGGTGGCTGCTAAATGTCATGTGATTCTGACTGTGGCTCTGAGGTACAGAATTCTTTCTTTTTTGCAACTTGTTGTAGCTTCTTCTTGATCTAGGAGCTCTGGATTTTGGCTATAGTATTCCTGGAAGTTACCACTGGTAGATTCTTTCAATTTTTCTGATCATTTTAATTAACTTAATTTTGTCCTGTAACTGCCTAAGTCATGGTTTTTTGTCTCTGAACTTAACTGAGAAATTCATCAGGCCTGTAATGAGTTAACTTTAGAAATTCAGTTCTGTTAATCACCATTCTTTTCTTGACTCAAAGAAATCTGCTATACTTGAGGGATGGACACCAGAAAGTCTTGCCCAGTATCTATACACCACCAAGCTATCCTTCAAGGATGTATGGTTTGTTCTCTGAATGGTAAAGAAGATTTTTATGCTTAGAGTTCAGTTTCCCAGGATCCATGGCCATAACAATCTCTTGTTATCCTAAAAAGTATCACCTGTGTAGACTGTAAGGGATCAATAAAGCAGGTGGGCACTGGTCAGTGAGTAAGGAACCCTTAATCAACCCACATCAAGGCTTAGGGAGAGAGGAGACCGCTGAGGGAGAGAGGAGACCTCTGACAGAGAGAGTGAAGGGGGAACCTTTAGAGTTGAATGCACAAGCTGGAATGCAGTGTGTGCCTTGACTGGCCCCATTGAGGCTTGAAGGGATTTAGGAGAATGCACAAGTTGTGTGCCTGTCTCAGTGGACCCCATTTGGACGTGGGTGTAGTTGCCCCCACCCCTTCTCGCTAGTCCCTGCAAGAAGGGTGATTAGGGAGTACTGTAGGAGTTAGTGATTTGTCAGCAACCCTTGTGAAAACACTGAAACATGAATAAAGAAAGATTATTAACCCCTTCGAAGGGGCCTGTCCGACCAGATCAAAAGTGAAACTGTGCTAGCAGCCCTCAAATGTGCTGTGTTTATTGGGGATACACTATACAAAGAAGTTTGATCTACTATCTCTGACCTTGCAGGTAAAGTTAAACAAGGGACATTTCTTCGTCACAAGAATATGTAGTCATTAGACTGTGCATACCTTCTGACCTAGTGATGCCACCATTAGTCATATACTCCAAAAAGATCAAATAAAGAAGAAAAGGACCTGTAGCAACAAACTTGAAACTATGAGGTGTGTACCTATTGGGGAATGACTAATAAAACTGGGTGGAATTCTGTGAACTGATGTACAGTGAAGTAAGCAGAACCAAAGGAACAATTTATACAATGGCAACAATGTTATAAAGAAAAACAGATTGTAGAAATCTGATCAATGTAATGACAAACCATGATTCAAGAGGACCTAAGAAAAGGCAGGCTGCTCACCTCTTGACAAGTGATAGCCTTAAAAATGTGCAATGAGACATACATTTTTGGATTTAGATAATGAAGGAATTTGCTGGATTTAACCAAGCATACTTGTTGTGAGGGTTTCTTTTTTGTTGCTGTTTAATGTGGGATTAGGGGAGGTGAGAAAGAGAAAGTAAATGCTTAATTGGAAAAATAATAAAATAAAATAAAAATGAGACAAAAAATACCTTTAAATTACAAAAGAGTGTGTAAAATATCTGAGAATCCATTCATGAAGACATATACAGGAATTATATGAATATAACTATGAAAAAACTTTATAGAAACAAAGGAAGACTCCTGGAAAGGAACTAACTACATGTGACTGTGTTTTGCCAATATAATAAAAACTACAATACTACCTAAATTAATTTACAGATTCAGTGTCATACGAATCATCTACCAAAGGATTATTTTATAGAACTAGGCAAAATAATGAGATTCATCTGGAAGAACAAGTTAATATTCTCAAGGGAAATATGAAAAAAGTGGTAAGGAAGGATGCCTACAGTACTAAATCCCAAACTATAGCAAAAAGTAGTCATTGTTAAAATAACTTGATACTAGTTAAAAAGTAAAAAACTTGATAAAAAGAACAGATTTGGAACACAAGAGCAAGAAGAAACACAATAGCATAATATTAGATACTCAAGGACATCAACTACTGGTATAAGATTTCACTCATTATCTGAAAAACACCGCTGGGAAAATGAGAAAACAGTCTAGCAGAAGTTACTGTTAGATCAAAAGTTTGCAAACTTCAAAACACAAGGCCTAGATATAAAAGATCATATTATAAATTAAGAGGAGAATGGAAGGAAATAGCATTCACAAATACTGCTGGGGGAAGAGTTTTTATCTAAACAACGAATAGAGAGGATCACAGGAGAGAAAATGGATAATTTTTATTTCATAAAATTGAATAGCTTTTGTATACACAAAATTGATATAATCCCATGAGAAAGGAAAGAGTTAGCTGGGAAAAAATTTTTCGTAGCTACTTCTCTGTAATCTAATATTCAAGATTGTGAAGGAATTGATGCAAATACATTAAAAAGAGCCATTCCTTATTTCATAAAGGGCTAAACACTATGGATAGTTCTCAAGGGAAGAAATTCAAGTTTTAAACAACCATATGAAAAAGTGCTCCAAAATAGAAGAATTATAAATTAAAGCAACTTTGAGTCTCTTCCTCACATTCCATTATCTGACTGGCAAAGATGACCAAAAAAGAAAAATTGTTATTATTATTAGAGAGGATGTGGGAGGATAAGTAAATTAATGTTGGTAGAGCAATGAATCAATTTACTCATTTTGAAAATCAATTTAGAATTATATTCCAAAAATTACTAAACTCTGTATATACCCTTTGACACAGTAATACCTCTAATAGGTATATATCCCAAAGAGATTAAAGAAAAAAGAAGAAAAAGACCCTCAAGGAAGAAAATATTTATGGGGAGGGGAGAGTAAGCTTTTATTGTCTACTATGTGCTAGACACTGTGTTAAATGATTTACAAACATTACAAATACTATCTCATTTGATCCTTACAACATTCCTGAGAGGTAGGTGCTTTTTTTTTTTTTGTAGTGGCAAAGAAACCAAGAGGATGCCATCAATTGGAAAATGACTGGACAAATTATGCTTTATGAAAAACAGAATATTACTGTGGCATAAGAGATGATAAAAAGGTTGAATTCAAAGAGATGTAGGAAGACATATGCATTGAGGCACAAAGAGGTGAGCAGAAGGAGAACCTGGGAGTGATAGTCTAGTTGCCAAGCTGATAAAGAAAGTTATGTTGTTCTTGTGTTTGTACATTGTTCTCAGAGAAGAACATGACATCATGGAGATGATGACATGACTTACAATTGACTTTGATTAGAGTGAGGGAGGGTTATGCAAGGTCATCAACCTCACTTTCTCCTCCAGAGCCATCAGGGTCCAGATATTCTTCAGGATGACTGGACATGGCCCAGGATACAATGGAAGACCCTGGCCCTTTTAGGCCAAGGTCATTTCAGCTTCTCACCTTTAGTGAGGTAATGTCCATTCAGTGAATAGGCCTCTTTAAGAAGTGAGTCAAGGGATGACTCTTTAATAATAATAATAATAAAAAAACAAAACAAAACTGGGAGGGGAGGACCCTGAGGGTTGCTGGTCAAAAGACAAACAGTCATTATTTACATTCACTCTGAGGCAGAAGGGCCCAAAAAATAGCCATGAAGTGGCGCTTGGGCAGGGACTTGTTGTCCAATCTATAAGCTCCAGAGTAAAATGGGTTTGAGGCTTGGTCTTTGAGTGATCTCTAGAAAAGCATCGTATAGAAAAAAATTAGTGCTTGAGTTTTGACTTGAAGAGAAGACTCTTTCCTATCTAATTTATTAGGCAAAGATGAAAAAGGAGTGTATTCCAGTCACCGGGAACAGTCAGCAGGAAGACATGTAAGATTGAGAGGTGTGTAGCCCAAGGAAAAGGTAATTTTGGCTGGACTGCATCATGTAGGAAGAGGAGTAAAGTCCAACAGAACTAGAATGATTGGAGTCATATTGGGAAGGGTTTTAAAAGCAAAGGAGGAGCTTCTATTTGATTTTAAAGGCAATTTTGAGCTACTGGAATTGATTGAGAAGGGGAGTCACATTGTCAGATCTATGTTTAACGAAAAGCACTTTAGCAGTAGTATATAGGATGAATTGAAGCAAGAAAGGCACCCAGGAGGCTTGCAAGAATAATCAGAAGTAATGAAGGTCTGAATTGCAGTTCTACTGTACTGTAGTGGGTAGAAGGGATTAAATATGAGAAATGTTGTGATGATGAAAACAACAAGAATTTGACAAGTGATTGGATATGTGGGATGAGAAAGACTAAGGAGTGGAGAATAATGTGAAGTTAAGAACCTGAGAAACAGGAATAACAGAGCTTTCAACAAATAAGGAAGTTTGGAAGAGGGGTGAGTTTGGGGGAAATAATGTTTTGTTTTGAACATGTTGAGATTGAGAAGATTCTCAATCTATTCTGAAATGTCTTGCAGGTTGTTGCTGGTCTTTCATTCTCAAAGAGGACCAGTGACATTAGGTGGGTGATGTCATGAATAGGATTTAAGTGAGGCAAAACTGTGCAGTCATCAGCCTTACTCTCTCCTCCAGAGTCATCAGAGTCCAGTGGCAAGATAAAAGTCAAGATGACTGGTGATGGCCCAGGAGGCAGTGGCTTTTCTAAATTAAGATCTTCCCCAGGTCTCAATCTGTGGAACATTTGGGACTGATATATATATACATATATATATGGGAGTGATAGTTAAATCCATGGGAGCTAATAAGATTACTAAGAGAGAGAGTGTGAAAATAAGAGTCTAGCATAGAGCCTTAGTAAACACTCACAGTTACCAATCAAGATATGGATGATGAACCAACAAAAGAGAATGAGGAGAACCAGCAGAGAGTACCCTGAGATAATGAGAGAATATAAGAGAGGCTGGTCAACAGTGTCAGATACAGGAAGTATATCAAGAAAAATGAGGCCTGGGAAAATAACATTAGATTTGGCAACTAAAAGATGGTAACTTTTGAGAAAGCAGTTTTAGTTGAAGGAAGAGGAAGGAAGACAGACCACAAATTGTGAGAGAAGACGAAGTGGAGGCAATGAAAGCAAACAGCTTTTTCTAAGCATTTAACTGGGGGAAAAAAGATTATCATAGCTTGAGAGGATGGTCAGATCTAGTAGAAGTTTTTATTTATTTATTTAATGTTCTACAATCACTACCAAAAAGTTTAGATTTTTACCCCCCCACCTACCCTCCACTACCCTCCTCCCTCCCCAAGATGCCATACAATTCTACATAGGATCTACATATACTTTCCCATTGAACATGTTTTCACTATAGTCATGCTGTACAGACGAACTACAATAAACGGAAGAAATCATATAACAAATCAAAGTATAATACACATAACACACATATACAAATATGATCTGCTACATTCTGCAAATAATTCCATAGTTCTTTCTCTGAGTGTGGAAGGCATTTTGCCTTAGAAAACCATTGGGAATTATTGGGGTTTTTTTTTTAAGTTCTTGCATTATTACAAAGTTCCAAGTCTACCAGTGAAAACTCTCACACACTGTAGTCGGTGCTATGCACAAAGTTCTCCTGGTTCTGCTCCTTTCACTCAGCATCAGATCATATAAGCCCTTCTAGGACTCTCTGAAGTCTTCTTGTTCATCATTTCTTATGGTACAATAGTACTCCATTACATTCATATACCACAACTTATTCAGTCATTCCCCAATTGATGGGCATCCCCTTGATTTCCAGTTTTTGGCAACCACAAAGAGTGCTGCTATAAATATTTTTGTACATGTGGGACCCTTTCCCATTTTTATGATCTCTTGGGGATACAGTACTAGTAGTGATATTGGTTGGTTAAAGGGTATGCACATTTTTGTAGCCTTTTGGGCATAGTTCCAAATTGCTCTCCAGAATGGTTGGATGAGCTCACAGCTTCACCAACAATGAATTAGTGTTCCAACTCTCCCACATCCTCTCCAACATCTATCATTTTCCTATTCAGAAGTTTTTTAAAGATGGGAGAGAGGGGCATGTTTGAAGGCTATAAGGAAGGAATCAATAGAAAGGGAAAGGTTGGAGTTTGGAGAGCAAGAAGAGATGAAGTTAAATCTGCAGGAGAAGATGGCTTGGGAAGGAATCAAAGGCAAAGGTAGAGGGGATGGCCTTGGCAAGAAGGGTCACCTCTTTGTCAGAGACTAGAGGAAAGGAAGAGAAATGGCAGATGATGTCAAGGAGTTTTCAGATGAAAAAACTGAGAAGTGGTATTCACCACTGAATGACCTCAATTTTCTTAAGAAGTTGACCTTCGATTGATCATTATGGGGGTAGAGTCAAGATGGCGGAGTAGAAAGATGCACATACTATAGCTCTTCCCCCACAGCCCATAAAATACCTGTAAAAATGAATCTCAACAAATTCTAGAGCAGCAGAAGCCACAGAATGACAGAGTGAAAGAGATTTCCAGCCAAAGGTAACTTGGAAGGCTGACAGGAAAGGTCTACTACACGGGACACTGAGCAGAGTGGAGCCCACCCCTGGCTGCACAGCACCAGGAGGAACAGAACTGGAACAGGCCTCTGGGGCAGAATCCCCAGCAGGGAGGGTCTCAGATCCCTCAACCCACAAGTGCCAAAGAAAGCTTCAAAGGTCAGTAAGAGGGCTTTCCCAACTGTGCAAGAGGTGGGGCAGGGTCCCCCCCAGCCCTGGCCCTAGCTGGCAGCAGCAGCAGATTAGCAGCGCTGCATGGCAGTGGCCGAGTTGGGCAGTAGCTTCCACTGTGGGAGCAGCTCAGCTTAAAGCCCCTAGGGGAATTGAGCAGCTGATCTGAATCTCAGCCCTGAGCACGGTCCTGGGGTGAGGAGGAGCACTAGGACCCTCCTCTTGACAAAGGATTCAGAAGTCAAGAAACTGGCTGGGAAAATGTCCAAAAAAGGGAAAAATAATAAGTCCATAGAAGGTTACTTTCTTAGTGAACAGGTATTTCCTTCCATCCTTTAGGATAAGGAAGAAAAATGCATACTGTCAGAGGAAGTCAAGGCTTCTGCATACAGTGCCTCCAAAATGAATATAAAATGAGCTTAGGCCATAGAAGAGCTTGAAAAGCAAGTCAGCAGCTTGCTAAAGAAGAACCAAAAAAATGCTGAGGAAAATAACACATTTAACAATGGGCTAACTCACAATAGGAAAAAGAGGTCCAAAAAGCCAATGAGGAGAAGAAGGCTTTAAAAAGCAGAATCAGCCAAACGATAAAGGAGGTTCAAAAGCTCACTGAAGAAAATAGTTCTTTCAAAATGAGAGTGGAACTGAGGGAAGCTAATGACTATATAATAAACCAAGAAATTACAAAACAAAACCAAAAGAATGAAAAAATGGAAGACAATGTGAAATATCTCATTGGAAAAATAACCGACCTGGAAAATAGATCCAGGAGAGACAATTTAAAAATTATGGGACTACCTGAAAGCCATGATCAAAAAAAGAGCCTGACATTATCTTTCATGAAATTATCAAGGAAAACTGCCCTGATATTCTGGAACCAGAGGGCAAAATAAATATTGAAAGAACCCACTAATCACCTCCTGAAAGAGACCCGAAAAGAGAAACTCCTAAGAATATTGTGGTCAAATTTCAGAGTCCCCAGGTCAAGGAGAAAATATTGCAAGCAGCTAGAAAGAAACAATTTGAGTATTGTGGAAATACAATCAGGATAACACAGGATCTGGCAGCTTCTACATTAAGGGATGAAAGGGCTTGGAACAGGATATTCCAGAAGTCAAAGGAACTACAATTAAAACCAAGAATCACCTACCCAGCTAAACTGAGTATAGTACTTCAAGGGAAAAAAAGGTCATTCAATGATATAGAGGACTTTCAAGCATTCTTGCTGAAAAGACCAGAACTGAAGAGAAAATTTGACTTTCAAACACAAGAATCAAGAGAAGCATGAAAAGGTAAACAGGAAAGAGCAATCACACAGGACTTTCTAAAGCTGAACTGTTTACATTCCTGCATGGAAAGATAATATTTTTAACTCCTGAGACTTCTCAGTATTTGGATAGGTGGAGGGATTATACACCCACACACATATATAGACAGAGAACACACGTTGAGTTGAATTAGAAGAGATGATATCTATAAAAAAATAAAATTAAGGGGTGAGAAAGGTATATATTGGGAGGAGAAATGGAGAAATGGAATGGGGCAAATTATCATTCATAAAAGAGATAAAAATCATTTTCAATGGAGGAGAAAAGGGAGGAGGTAAGAGGAGAAAAGTGAAGCTTACTCTCTTCACATGTGGCTTAAGGAGAGAATAACATGCTTACTAAATTTGGTATGAAAATCTATCCTACACTACAGGAAAGTAGAGGAGAAGGGGGCAAATGGAATGAGGAGGATGATAGAAAGGAGGGCAAATGGGGAAAGGAGTAATTAGAAGTAAACACTTTTGGGAAGGGACAAGGTCAAATGAGAGAATAGAATAAAGAGGAGACAGGGTAGGATGGAGGGAAATATAGTTAGTCTTAGACAACATGACTATTATCAAATCTTTTGCAAAACAACACATATATTGCCTGTATTGAATTGCTCACCTTCTTAGTGGGGATGGGTTGACCCTCCCCTGGCAGGGGAGGAAAAGAAATATGGCAGACTTTAAGAGATTAGAGAAGGTTTGGCATGGATTCTATGGGAAGAGAAATGGGAAATCAATTAATAATTAACTGGGCCAACTCCAATTCTGGTGAGCTGTACATGAATAGGAATAGAGGAGGTAGGTGGTAAGAGTAATTCACAGCACAAAATGCCTGACAAAAGGATAAAGGTTGAGGGATCTAAGAGTATAAGACAACATGGAATGTAATGGACTAACTAAAGGGTTGGAAAGGGAGGAAAGTAAAGTTAAAGCAAGGCCAATGGTATGAGGAAAAAGCTGAAGGGTAAAGAGACTGGAAGTCTTCATGGGGGCCAAGAATAAATTAATGAGGACTGAGGCTTAGGGAAAGATAGAATGATAAGAAGTTATGTCAGAGTTTTTGATTAAGGAAGTGGATGATTTGTGGTGAGGTCCAAGATGTGACTATTCTAATATGTCTCAGTGAGGTGAAGGAGTTGGTGAGATAGTTAAATTGATAGAATAGAGAATTTGCAGAGCATAGCACTAGGAGAGAAGGACACAAATAAAAGGAAGCCAGTACCTACCCTCAAAGAGCCTATATTTTAATGGGAAAAGATAACATGTACAAAGGAATCCAAAGAACAGTGGCACCATGTGGAGATGGCTTTGAAGTTGCACAGAGGTTCCTATCAGAGACTAGCATCCAAGGGCAGAGTTTAGAATTGGGGATTAGGGTGGAAAAGGGAATTGATGTCTGAAATGGAGGCAGCATGGTATAGACTGAGGAAATGGGAGATTAGGGAATTTGAGAGAGAATCAGTATGACTATTAGGGATATGAATGGGATGGGATAGTATCAAAGGAGTCCTTTAGAATAAAGGCAGAAGTTGGACAGAGGGGAAGATGGTGGGCCACCTGCTGAATTTCTTAAAAAAAGAAAAGTGACTGGTATAAGTACATAACAGCTGCCAAGATCGGGATTGAATAGAAAATTTTGTTTGAACTTCAAGTGAAAGGAGGTTGCTTGCTTAGTAATGGTGGTAAAGGGAGACACCAAGAAGTAGCAGTGGGGAGGATGAATCATTCTTTCTCTCCTAGGACTTGTCTGTGTGTGTTGGAGGGGGTGGGGTTGGGTAAAGGTTCAGTCCCTGCTGGGGAGGAAGGTCAAGGATACATTGTAATTAGATAGGATCAAGGTTTGTGTTAGGGATAGTAGATGGAAGGAATATGATAGAAGATCAGAATGAAGGGAGGTTGTTTCCTGTGGAAAGGATTTTCTAAGACATGGTGGGAAGGGTTGGAGTGGTCTGTGGAGAGGGGAGTAGGGTTGAAGATAGAGAGAGAAGAGGAGTTGTTTGCCTACAGTGTACCTACATAGCCAGTGGTTGAATAGTACAGAATCTAGGAAGAGAAACTGATGATGGGTAATGGTTAGCCACAGGGGTAACTGGGTTGAGTGAGAGAGGAATAATAATTTTCACAACTGCCCTAGCCCTTTCACCCAACAATACCCCTTAACTATGACTGAAACAATATCCAACCTGATGTACCCGAGTTTTGACCCCAGCTTCCTTTGTTTCTTGGATTTCACCTTTTTTTTCCTATATAGTTTAACTTGTCTTTGCTTCCACACTGAATTTTTTTGACTTAAGACTTTGGTATTTGTCCACATATTTTGTCAGTTTTGGTGCCCTGGCTAGCTTCTCTCTTCCACAAACCTGTGAGATAGCACCTTAGCCCTTCTTTAAAAGGACTACTGAAACCTGATTTTCCCTTTCTTATCTGAATCCTTCAAGGGTTTGCATTAATGACTGTTGGCCAACAGAGCAGGTGCCAACCAGGCAGAACTCTACTTTCTATATTTTCTTGGGCTCAGTGCCTGTTATAATGGTCAGTCTCAGAGGGTTGCGACTGCAGCTATGATTTTGGAGCCCTGAATAACTTCTTTAAAAATGTCTTTAAGTTAACCCCACAGCAGGGCAATGACAGCTAGGCTGGTAACCCACCTGAAGCATATAAGAACTCATAAAAGCAAAAATTTGGCCAAATATAGGCAAAATGCCATAGTACAAGGCTAGTTTAGTCAGGTACCTGAGGAAAACACATCTCTGAAAATGTGGGTGAGATCTCACTTTTTCTTCCCAGAAGCTAAGTCTGTAAAGTACTTTGGCTATCTCATCATCATGGTCCTGCTCTTTGATCATTTCTACCCCACTTGAGCTTACCTAGATCATATGGATGAACCTCCACCTTATCTAGCTGGGGCCCAGGCCTCCCGAGCACTTCTTGGATGCTTCCTCATCATGCCCTATTGCATGGTTGGTAAGAATACTTGTGTTGGCTGTTCTTCCAGGCCCTGATAGAAATTCCACAGAGAAAGGCAAAGGAAGGAATTAATGGTTAGAATTCACCACATTTTAAAGTTCTCAGAATTTACTGTGTCTATCTTCTTGCAAGGCAGACTCCAGTGGTACCCCTACTCCACCTCTTGTTATGGTAATCAAATAAATACTAAGGTCTGAAAAGGATGTCAATCAATTGACCATTGCCACTTACCATTTCTATGACTTTGGGGATCAAAACAAGCTCACTTTACCACATTTGCATGAAAATGTAAGCTTCTGGCTTTTTTCTCCCTTCTATTTGTATCCCCAGCATTTTTCACAGTATCCTGGAATATAATAAGCCCTTTTTTAAAAACTTCATTCATTGGAGCTATAAAGGTAAGATCTCAGTGAGAGTCTAAGGGTAATGGTTGGGGAAACAGTGACAAACAAAAATAACAAAAAACAAACAAACATGGAATTCTTTGTTAAGTCAAAGGAAGTAATTCATGAAATACACCAGTAACCTATGGCACTTTCTTAAGAAAGTTATTTCTGATGGAATTTAAGTAGTAATGATAAGTAAAGGAAAGGGGTTGGTCCTGTGATTTCATTGGTATAAACTCCTATTATTATTAGTATTAATAATACAGAACGCTTTAAAGTTTGCAAATTACTATAAATACTATCTCATTTTATCTTCATAACCACCCTGGGAGTCAAGTGCCATTTTACAGATTAGAAACTGAGGCTGAGGGAGGCTAAATGATTTCTCTAGGATCAGTAGCTAGTATCTGTGGCTGAATTTGAACTCAGGCCCGGCCCTTTAATCACTGCATATTCGGATAACTGCACCTACTAGTGCAGGTCAGCCCCCTTCTCTGCAACTAGACTTGGCATATGGAGTACAGGGAGGTTAGGTAACTTACCCAGTCACGAAGCTACAAAGCCAGAGGTGGGACATTATCAAATGAAGCACTTATTAAGCACTTAATAGATGGAATCACTTCATAAAGTGTTTTGGATACAAGTAGAGAAACAAGACTGTCCCTGCTTTCAAGGAGCGAATACTCTAATGTAGAAGCCAAAGCACATGTTTTGGCTGCGTGTCAAATGGAAGGGTTCTATGGTATTAGAGGGCATCACCAAAGCTAATGGTAATGCTTCCTTTTGAGTGTCATTTCTGCTGAGGAAATCATATAATTTCTGATGCTGCAAGATTTGACAGTGCCAAGGGCTTTAGGGGCAATAACTCTTTCTTTTCTCTGTCTTCAGTAGCTTTGCCTGGGAGTTCTCAGGATAATAGCTAAAGGCGCTGGGCTGGAAGCGCTGCTGTTTTCAAGGACTTTAGGTCCTCCAATGGGATCTGGAGACAGATGGTGATCAAGATGGTGGTGGTTGCAGTTTGACTTCTCTGGCATAAGCTGCCACCTACATCTGCCTCAGGGTGCCTTGCTGCTGCAGCTAGGCTAGCTTGCCCGCTGTGACGGTTGAGCTGGGGGTGAGTGGTGGTGGTTCAGTCACTCCCAGGGCTCCTGCGCCCTGGCCAGGTCTTTCTGGTTTTGAGTCCAGCCCTCTCAATCCAAAACGCTGCCCCTCCACAGAGAACAAAGTGTAATTAAATAATGCGAACAGGTTGTGTTATAAGTTTTCTCAAGCATGGCCATCAGCATTATCTCACCTGTACTTCAGAACCACTCCGTGAGGTCGGCAGATTATGCAAGCCACCAGGGTGGAACTGCGGGCGCGGCCAGGAGGTAAAACAACCTTCAACCAAGAGAACCCGCTGACCTTTAAACACCTGGGGGGAGGCAGGATCACTAACAAAGGCCAGCCCAAGGGAATGGGGAAGGGATAATCGAAATCCTGGCATCTCAGCACCCCGCCAACCCAGGACAATACTATGTGACCAGTTAAGAAAGGGTATGCAAAGCACTTTGTAAACAGGTTTTTTTTTCCAAAATCAGGTCTTGAGCAACTTCTTTTCAATTTTTTTTTTCCAGAGTTAAAGGCAAAATCCTTTAGCGAAGAAAAAGTATGGGGTCTCCTTTCCTGGGTGCAAGAAAGCAGTGACTGCAGCCACCTGGTCCCCTCTCTAAACACGGTTAGGCTCCTCAAATCTCCCCAACCGGGAAGAGCACAACTTCCTCCCCAAGAATTGGGACTACATCAGGTGCAGCTTGCAACCACTAGAGTTCCCAGCATGCCGCGCAACAGCCCAGCAGTGAGCCCTCGAGGCTGGACTGCCCTCCTCTTCACTGGGGGCGGCCGCCGCACTGCATGCCGGGATTTGTGGTCTCCCCAACTCTAGAGCGTAGCCATTGAGCGCAAACTCCCGCGGCCTCGGTCTGCCCTTTGATTCTTCCGGTTCCAAACAGGGGTTCCACCGGGCCGATTCACGGCTTTTCCTTTCCTCCCTCCCCCCAGCCCTAACCCACCCGTCCCAACTCCTCTCCGATCCCGCCCCCGGGAAGGAACCTCCTCCGGTCACGTGGTAAGCCAAGAAGCCTCGCGATTGGGTGCCGGGGAGGCGGGGGCAGGGCAAACGGCGCTGCGTGGTGCCCGCGGCCCCCCTCTCCGACCGCTTGTTTGGCTGCTGCCGTCACCTCATGGCGACGCGAGTAGAAGGGGTAGCGCGGGGAAGAGGCGGCGGCGAAGAAGCTACCGAGCCGGGACGGGGCGGCCGGAGGCGCAGCCCGCGGCAGAAGGTGAGCCCCGGGGTAGCCCTTGTCCCCGCCGCGCGGGAGGGCATTCGGCTGCCTTGCCTGGGCCTCTTCGTCTTTCCCCGGTCCCTTGTAGCCTCGAGGACCTGCCAGTCTGGTTCCCTTCTTGGGGGTGGGGGAGAGGGAGGGAGGGAGGGAAGAACGGGAGGACTGTAGTTGAGGGGAAGCCCCCGGAAAGAGGAGGGGGCCGCTGCCTATGGGGAGGACGACGACGACGTCGTCGACCACGAGCGGTTGATGTTTTCGGGGCGCGCGTCAGGGAGAGAGGAGCGCGCAGAAAGGGGACGCGCGCAGGAGGGGGACGAGAATGGGGTGCGCGAGCCGGGCTCGAGGTGGGGGGTGTCGAGAAGTCTACGGCGCGGGCAGGTGAGACACGTGGTGCCGTCCATCCTTCCCCCCGCCCCCCATCCGCTCCTTGGGCTGCGGGCACCCTCCGGACCGAGCCGGCTAACGGTCTGTGGACTCCGCTCCGCCCCGTCCCCCTTGCCAGTTCGAAGTGCGCTTTTGCGGGGTGTGCCCCGCGATGCGGCTCGCCCGAGGCTATGGCGCAGTACGATTAGCGCGAGGGGAGTCGTCGGGGCTGCGCGTTCTCGCCCCCTTGGGCTGGGGAGGCCGCGGCCGCGCGCGGAGGGGAGTGGGGCTGCTGACGGGCCGGTCTAGCGGGGGGCGGTGACTGAGGCCGGCGCCGAGCCCCCTCCACGTGCTGGGGCCGTCCCGGCTGCTCCTTTCAGTTCTCCGACGGGCTGTCAGGGTGCGGGTGGAGGCCGCGCTCGTCTGAGTTCTTGGTAATTCCCACCCTCTCAAAGAAGAAACTTGAGGACCTTTCGCCCTTGTGAAGAGAGGGACTGAATTCAGCTCAGTCGCCCGCCCCCCAAAAAAATAAAAACCCAACTAACCAACCAACCTGTTTGACGATTTACTTGAAGGCAGTCTACAAGTTCCCTCCCAAGTGACTTCTCATACTACGGAACTAAAGGCAGACCACCTTCATGCTGGCTAAGGAATAGGTAACACATTCCTTTCCGAGGTGAGAAAGGAAACTGCGAAGAAAGCCTAGAAATGCGGAACGGATCTATTTCTCTTCACTGAGGGAGCAAAATGTTTTCGGTTTAATTGTTTCAAGGCTGTATTGATTGTCTGGGGTCGCACTGATTTCTCAGAGCTGTTCGGTTTGTTTTAATTATGCATTTAAATAACGCTCATCAATCTTATATAAAATGACTGTAGAATTTTTTTAAATGCAATTTATAGACCTCTGAATTGAAAAAAAAAAGATTTCAACTGCTAGTCAAAGTTTTAAGACAAATGAGATTAGGGGGTTTTCGTCTTAAGTCTTCTAGTAAGTAATTTATTTCTCAGATGCTTTTTTTCTTTATCTTTCAAAAGGTTTTCTTAAATGAACTGTGAAAAGAACCAAAAGTCCTAAGGACTGTATGTTCTCTGATGATAGAACAGTTTCCTCACTTTTTCATGGACATACTGTGGGGGAGGAGTTTCGAGGTTGGGGAAAGATGAAACTCATAGCCAACTTGATTATGTGGGGAGGAGGGAGGAGCAAACGGGATACCGGAACCCAGAGAACAATTTTATATTTTGTCATTCCAATCTGGACCCTCATTCACGTATACACAATGAGCATTTGAGCTATCCTGAGCATAAGTTGGAGGCTGCCTGATGAGATGATCTGACTTCAAATACCACTTCTGACCTGGGCAGGTATTTAATTGATAATGGGGGAATGAAGAATTGGGAGTTGGGGGTCGGGAAGTCTTAGTCTGGCAAGTGGCACCCGTAGTGCCTACTCTGATCTCGCTTTTTAAGAAGGAATCTTAGCCTCAGAGATTACCCCATTTTAAAATGGGGGGCATCCTCACTATTTGCCTATCTTCCAAGGGTTGTTCTAAAGTTCAAGTGAGCTGTGTAAAGGCTTTGCAAAACTTAAAGCACTGTATGAATGTCAACTGTTATTAATAGGAACAATGGTTAAGCAACTGATTATTATTGCACTGGACAGTGAACTGGAAAAACGAGACAGTTAACGCTTAGAACTTCACCATTTGCCTTTCAATTTCTTTGCCTAATTTTTCTCTCTCCCCTTATTTATTCCTTTCCTCATTCCACCATGACAACGAAATTAAATTTTTTGTTAAGCACTTTGAATTTTTGTTCTTTCTTTAGGGCAAAGTGCCCTTATTCATTTACCTACTTATTTATTTTTCGTTTTCAGCAGTCACTTCTATAAGATTTTGAGTTCTAAATTTTTTCCAACTCCCTTCCCAAGATGGCATGCAATCTGATATAGGCTATACACATACAAATCATATTAAACATTTCTACATTAGTCATATTGTGAAAGAAGAATCAGAACCAAAGGCAAACACCGCAAGAAGAAAAAAGGAGAAAGTGTATTTTGATCTGCATTCAGACTCCATAGTTCTTTCTCTGGAGCTGGATAGCATTTTCCTTCATGAGTCTTTTGGAGTAGTCTTAGATCATTGCATTGCTGAGAAGAGCTAAGTTTATCAAAGTTAGTCATAGCATGGTGTTGCTGGGTATAATCTGGTTCTGCTCACTTTTCTCAGCATCAGTTTATGTAACGCCAGGTTTTTCTGAAATCTGTGTGCTCCTCGTTTCTTATAAACAGCAGTGTTCCATTACATTCGTATACCATGACTTGTTAAACCATTCCCCAATTTCCAATTCTTGGCCACCACAAAAAGAGTTGCTATAAATATATTTGTGCACGTGGGTACTTTTCTCCTTTTGGAATACAAACCTAGAAGTGGTATTGCAGGGTCAAAGGGTATGCACAGTTTTATAGCTCTTTGGATAGAATAGCAATTATTTTGAAATAAGGGTAAACTTTTTTTTGTTTTAATTTATTCAGGTGAGTGTTTTTTGTTTCCTCATATAACTAAGCTACTTCCTTGTGGACCTCATTTTGTGTATGTTCCTGTTATGTAGGTCTGTAGTCTCCAAAAGGGATGGAGGAACAAACTGACAATCTTAGTACCCTAATTTTCTAAATGGAGAAATACGGACAACTGTTGATGATTGTAAAAAAAAAAAAAAAAAAAAGAGCATTCAAAAAACGTTTAAAGAAATGTGCCTTTGTGTAGATATGATGTAGAGAGATGGATAGCCAGAGCTGTTAGTTTTCTCTTTTTTTAGTCCTGTGATTACATGAGTGTAATACAGGTATATATATATTTAGTACCTTTTCTCCAACTTGGTCTTAGTTGCACTGGAACATTGAAAGTTTAAGCTGCTTGTTCAAGGTCTTCTTAACTTGGAGGCTAACTCTCAGAGAATACACAATAGATGAATCTCCCCTTTCAGATTTCTTTGGTTGCTTTAGTATTCCATAAATACGTGCAAAATAGCTATCTCAGAGATAAATGGCCATGTTATCTTTTAGAAAGGAAAAAGCTGTTTGCTTCCAAGGGTCTTGTTTTTCAAGAAATTGGCCAGAAGGGGAGGATCTAGAGCTTTCCAGGATATCAAGTTCATTCTTAATGGTGAGTATTAGAATGCGTCTTGGTCCTTTGGAATTGACTTGACTTTATGAGGCCGACTTCATTTTATCATCTATTAATAGCACTTTAAAAGAAATTTAGTGGTTTAATAATTCATTGAATACACTTAGGAACTCTTTGGAGGATTTTTGCTTTTTGGAATATGGGCATGACTGTTAACTACAGTTTGAGAGGTTTAGTGTCTAGACAACATTAGGTTTTTGGACAATTGTTGGTGAAAATGTTAGGTTGTACAGTATATTTTCTTGACTAGTGATGTTTACTGTCAAAATTGATTTTTTTTTTAACAGGTTATGTGCAGATAACATTTTTAAAAGACCAGGAAGCTGGAGACAGAAAATTTAGGAGAGATACTACAGCTGTTTAAATGTTTGTATGAAGGTATTTTTAAAAAATTAAATATAGAAGAAGGAGTTAGACTCCTGTAGCCCCAGAGGGCAGAGCTAGGAGGAGTGGTTCACTAACCATATCTATTCTTTGCCAGGTATGAGGTGTCCTATTGTTTTTGTTTTCTTAAGGGCTTCTGTCTTCGGTTATATTTTACCAGGGGAATACAAAATGCAAATAATAATAACATTTAATATAATTTGAGGAGGGAACTAACATTTAATAGGTAGGAGGATTGAAAATGACCACTTAAGTGGTAGCTAAACTGAGCCTTGAAAGAAAGATGAGGAAAGAAGTATGTTTTAGGCATGTGCAAAGACATGAGTTGAAATACCAAGTTTAACAAATGGCAAGTATGTTAGTTTACAGGATATATAAAATATAGTATATGCAGAGGAATAATGTGAGTTAAGTCTGAAAAGGTAGACTTTAAATACCAAGGTTAGGAGTTTGAACTTTACTTTAGAGACACTATAGATTGTTGAGCCCCAGAGAGTGACATGATCATGCTTACTTTAGGAAGATAATTTTGGTAGCTCTGTTGATAATGTGTTGAAGAGAGGGGAGATAAGCAAGGAGATTAATTAGAAGTCTTATGGAATAGTGCAGGTAGGGTGATGAAGGCCTGAAATAGGTTCATATCAGTGTTAGTGGACAAAAAAAGAAAAGATGTGAGAGGTATTGTGTAAATAGAATAAAGTAATTGGAGTGGGGAAAATTTCAGGAAGGAGGAGCTAAGGATGATAGTTAAGTGATAGTTTTAACATAAAAGGGAAATGTGCAAGGAACGATAAATTTGTGAGGGAAGATAATTTTTTAAAGTATGATGAACTGGAGATTCTTACAGGACCTGCAAGTGATGATACCCAGCAAACAGTGTTGTGATACATAGAATCTAACAAGAGAGTCTAGGTGTCTAGTATTATTATTAAAGTATATGAATGGTTAATACGTTTTACTGATAAACATCCATTGGGAGGAGCGGAAGAGATGGTCAGAGTCAAGGATTAATAAAGGTCAAGAAAGGACTTAAGGATAGAAAAAAATTCTATCAGACTCAGCAACTAAGAGAGTAACCTTTCAGAAAGAATTTCATTCAAGTGGTGATGTGAGGGAAAAAAAGTACTGGAGAAGTAAGTGGGAGTTCTTGTTGAAAGTAGAGGCTGAAGGTATTGATTTATTTTGGACTGCCTTGTTAAGGGGGAAGAATGAAAGGATAGTAACCTGAGATCAAGTGAAAATATTTTAAAGATGAGGAAATGTGGGCATTTTTGTATGGAGTATTGAAGGACCCAGTATGCAAAGAGAAGACTAAAGGAGAAAGACTTAGGTGACAAATGCTATCAGGAAAGAGTCAGAATGGCTTCAGTATCTAAGACTTGACTTTGGCAAGGAGATGGGCCACCGCTTGTGGCTAAATGGAGGAGGATGATGTAGAGGAGTTTTGACATCTAAAATAGAGATGAGGAAACTCATGAGAAGGATATCTTTATCAGTACAAGTGGAAGCAAGGTTTTCCACATGAGAAAGGTTTGAGAAGAAAAGGTTTGGAACAGCCATTAAAGAGAGTTTGAGTCAGTCATGGAAGAATAAAAAAAACTGTAGCAAGTGAATAGGAGCAGAGAAGGTAGACAGTGGAGGAATGAACCAGGGTTGGGGTTTGGTAAAGAAAGACCGTTGCTGGGGCAGTTTCAGGAGACAAGGGATTTGATGGTAGAGTACAGTATATAATTGAACTAGCTAATTTAAGGGTTTAAAGAGATTTTAGAGGTCAGGGATGGGTAGAGTAGAAGTGGAGGCATCAGTAAAGACTAAGAATAGGTTTGATTGTGAGGCAGAGATATGAAATAAACTGATCAAGGAAATTTCAGAATTCTTAATCATGGATATAGGTTTTGAGCAATCTTGTGATCAAGGTATGGCTGAGATGAATGAAGTTAGAGCTCATAGAAGTTGATGAAGCTTAAGGGTAGGATTCAAGTTTTAGAAGAAGACTGAAGCAAATATTGAATACTGTGAGAAAGAACAGTGAATGATCTAGTGGCCTGTAGATGACTTCAAGGATCTGGATGGAATGATATAGACATATTAAGAAAGGTTGAGTGACAGCGGCAGGGTGGGGTCTGAAAATGGCAGTGAGGAGTAAAGGGTATGTATTTTCTTTCCCTTTTTTCAGTACATGTTGGGTGAAGAAGTGCATGTGAAAAGGTCTGTTGAGTATTAGCCTGGCATGCAGTGTTTTGGTAGGAGGAACATGGAGCCAGGATTCAATGAGTGAAAGAAGTATAAGAGGAAGGAGAATCTGAAAGGGTTCTGGGGTACAGATTAGAGATTCAGGAGAGGAATGGGCTGAGGTAAATGGAGATGAGATGGGGAAGGAGAGTGATGGGAAGTTCAAGAAGGGGATTTTTGTAAAGGCAGCAAGGAACTCTGAATCACCAGGACTAAGAGAGGAGATGATTGGAATTTGATAAAAGCATAGGGTCTTACTCAAGCATCTTATAATGAGTGAGGGGTGCTATCAGTTCTCTTTCAAATACTAGGGAATATGAAGAGATATTTTTGCTCAATATTATGAAAATGTGCCTAACAGCTGTTTTTTAAAAAAAAATGCCTCTTGAGAAGGAGTGAGTTTGCCATCAGAGGCTGGACCAATTATTTGGGATATTGTAGGGGAATTGCTGTTCAAATGGAGTTTTTACTAGTGATTTCTGAGGTTTGTAGAAATTGACATTATATTCTAATTTTTTCTGCAATACGTATGTATTTTCTGATCATCTATTTTGGCACAGATGGTTATGATACTTACTTGGGGTGGAGGTTGGGAAGAAGCTAGTCTAAAATGATCTGGCCATCTTTTATTGGTCTTCATTTTACAAATACATTTTGTTGCCATCCTCCTCTCCCCATCCCCCCTTATCATCAGTCTCAAAGTGGTGGAAGTGTTGGGAAAAATTGATGTCAGGAATATTGTGTTTATAGGCATGAGATTTGGATTTTATTGGTCATTCTGCCTCTTGTTTTTCTGTGTGACAGTGGGGAAATTCCTTAATCTCTCAGTACCATAGTTTCCTTACCTGTAAAAATGAGAGAGTTGGGCTAGCTTAGGAATTTTTAACTTTTTTGTTACTGGGTCCCTGTGGCAGTCTAATTGACTTCTCTTACTTTTAAATAATGGAAGGAAATGCTAAATTTCAGTGAGATGTTAGTGGAAATGAGAATGTAATTTTTTTTCTCCAGGTAAGCTTACGGACCTCCTGAAGATCCTTGGACATTTTTAGGAATCCATCTACCCCAGGTTAAAAACCCTTGGACTTACATGATCACTTAGGTTTCTTTAAAGCTCAAACATTGATTTTATTTTATTTTATTTTATTTTTTTGATGAGGGGTGGGAGCAGTAGAAATGAGGCAGAGGGGAACTTTTCAATTCCTTTTTTCTCTCTTATTTTCCTCTCTGTATCTTATTGTGATAGAATAATGAGAGAAATGAGATTCTGTTTGCTACAGAAGTGTAATTTAGCTCCATTCCCAAACTTAGAACTGTTAGCTTACTTCTAGGCTCCCCCAGGAGACCTTTATTATTTTCTGACCTCTCTCCTCAGAGCATCAATCCTTATTACATTGTATTAATACTTGCATTTACTTACACTTTGTGCAATTGTGGGGGCAAAAAGGGAGGTAGCTCTTTGAGCTCAGAGAGGATTTGTTTTGGGGGTTTTTTTGCCTTTGTATCTTAAAATCCTATTCAATTTAATAAACATTTATTGAACACCTTACATGTGTCAGGCGTTGTGCTAAGTGGTAGGGATACAAAGGAGGAAAAGACACTCCCTGACCTCAAGGAGCTTATAGTCTAATGGGGAAAGCAACATGCAAGCAAATACTGCATATACAAAGCAAGCTTTATACAAGGTAAATAGGAAATAATTAACAGAGGGAAGGTACTTGGAATTAAGAGGGTTTAGGGAAAGCTTCCTGTAGAAGTTGGAATTTTAGTTGGGACTTGAAGGCAAGGGAGGTCACTGTTTGGAGTTGAGGAGAGAGAAGCATTCTAGGCTTGGAGGACAGTCAGAGAAAAAGCCCGGAGGCAAGAGATGGAATGTCTTGTTCTTGAAGCAGCTTGGAAGCCAGTGTCACTGAATTGAGAAGGGAGGAAATGTGTTTGGGGAGTGAGGTGTGAAAGGCCTGGAAAGGTAAGGGGTAGGATTATGAAGGGCTCTGAATGCCAAACAGAGCATTTTGTATTTGTTTCTGGAGGCAAAAGGAAGCCACAGGAGTTTATTTTTATTTTTTAGGATAATTTCTTTTTAACATTCACTTTTATAAGATTTTGAGTTCAAGATTTTTTCTTACTCCACAAGATGGCAAGCAATCTGATATAGCCTATACATATTTCCACACTGATCATGTTGTGAAAGAAGTATCTGAACAAAAGAGGAAACCCACAATAAGGAAAAAGCAAAAGAACCCCAGAAAATACTATGTTTCCATCTTCATTCAACTCCATAGTTCTTTTTCTGGATGTGAATAGCATTTCCATCATGCGTCTTTTGGAATTGTCTTAGATCGTTGTATTGCTGAGAAGAGCTAAATCTATCAAAGTTGATCATGGAATAATGTTGCTGTTACTGTGTACAATGTTTCCCTGGTTCTTCTTACTTCACAGAGTATCAGTTCATGTTAAGTCTTCCCAAGTTTTTCTGAAATCTGCCTGCTCATTATTTCTTATAGAACTATAATATTACATTCATATACCACAACTTGTTCAGCCATTCCCCAATTGATGGGCACCCCCTCAATTTCCAAATCTTTGTCACCACAGAAAGAGCTGATATAAATATTTTTGTACATAATGGGTCCTTTTCCGTTTTTATAATCTCTTTAGGATACAGACCTAGTAGTGGAATTGCTAGATCAAACAGTTTTATAGCCCTTAGGGCATAGTTCCAAATTGTTCTCCAGAATGGTTGCATTGGTTCATAACTCCACCTAGAATGTATTTTCACTGGAGTTTATTGAATAGGTGGGGTGACGTTTGGACTTGCATTTTAGGAAAATCACTTTAGTGACTGAATGGAGAATGGACTGGAATGGGGAGAGACTTGAGGCAGGCAGATCCACTAGCAGGTGGATACTTTAAAATAGCAAGTTCTCAAGTTCATTGGTACACAGAAACAAGTGATAGAATTTATACAGTACTTTTCAGAAATGTTTATTGGACAGAGTGATGGGAAATACTTGAGTAATCTATAATTTCATTTCTGTGGGTACTTCCATCAGTCCAGCTTGTGACCCCTCTATCGACCTGGTTTATAATTTAAGTTATATAAAGAAGGAATCCTTAAATTTAAGGTCATGGCTTTACTGGAGAAGTTCCATTTAGGAATTGATTAGCAGGAAAGTTGCAGTCCTCTGCAGGGTCTTGGCATAGAGCAATTCTGTGACCTAATAGTGGCTTTCTTTGATTTAGTTGAGTGAGTTTCAAATTTTCTCCCCCTCCCTTCTTCCTTTTATTTAATCTTAAATCAATTGGGCAATAAATGCCTAAGAAATAGGAATTCACATGAAATTGTGCATGTGATGTATTTTTGAATTGTAGATAGTAACATGGCCTGTTAATGGGTTTTTTTGGGGGGGAGGAGTGGGCTTTTTTTCCCTGAAGAATTTTTCATTTGTACGTTGATCAAGGTAAGTTAACTTTCAGGGAAACATCTTTTCACATGTTTTAAAACTCATTTTCATAAAACTTAATGGAAATTATAACTAAATTTTCCTACTTGATGGAGAAGTCTCTCAAGGTTTAACAAATGTTGATATATTTTTATTCTGCTAAAGCAGTTTTGTTATACTACTCATTGTACTATCACTGATTAGTAAAATTGCAACGTTAGTATCTATTATTAGTATCTAGGTACTGCTGTGCATTTGAAATTTTGAGCTTTTTAAAGTACCCCCAAAATGTCTCTTCTCAGACTTCCTTATCTTTTATTACTCTGGGCACTCTTCACCAGATAAAACAAAAATTATGTTCCTTTTATTTTTTCATCCTAAAGGGGTTTAGATACAACCTTTTTACTTTTCTTGGTTGGTCTCACATATTTTGTAGTTAACACTGTATGTATGAAGGTGCTTTTGTTAAGAGGACTTTCTGATTATAAGCTAGGATTTCATGGGTTTTTCTGTCTCCAAACAGTTTAATTTTGTAGGGTAACTTTGAGGGGACAAAAGACTATTAATTTTACTTCAATAGTGCTCTTGCCCTTGCCAAAAAAAAAAAAACCCAAAAATCCAAAACACTTATGAAAATTTTATTAAACTTTTATTGTGGCCATATTTATTTTAAAGTAATTTGGGAGTTTAAAAATATGGATTCACACCTGTAATGAATGGAAGGTACACTAGGTATTGCATTTTGGAAGACTAGAGATTGCAGGCAACTCACCCATGGTTTGGGGCCCTATTTTATATTCTCTTTCTCTTTGAGGTGTGAGGGAAGGCTAGAGAGTTGAAAGGAAGGTGCAAATTAGCATTTCTTTTCTTTTTTTTCTTTCTCCCTCCCTTCCTTCCCTCCTTCTATCTTCCTGTTTTACAATTTTAGGAAAGGAACAGTACAATTGTGTGGGAGCAGTATAGAAGCTCTCCTGATATCTTTTGAAGTTTTCTGTTTTTTGAATCCCTACTTCCACTGAACTTTGTCTTGTAACCAGAAAATATAAGGAAGAATCAAATCACTTAAGGAGATGATCACATTGGCTCTTACCATTACACACAACTGTTCCACTTCTTAATTACCATTTCTCCATCTGATCATACCCTCCTAATCATTCAGTCTCTGCCTTTGCCTCAGTCCTTTGAAACTTTTTGCCCTTAAGAAGGCCTCTGAATCCTCTGTTCCTCAGTACTTTTTTCAGGCCACTTTGCTTCCTTTCAAATCATTACCCTATAGTTAGCCATTTCAACTCCATGTTATCCTTTACTCTCAGATACCTCAAGCTCTTGTCTTGCTACTATACTACTCTTCTCTTGCCAAGCTGCAGCCCTGGATTACTCTCATCATCTGCCTTCTACACTTCCTTTCACATGTTGCTCAACAGAGAGAGCTGGAGGAACCTCAGTCTTGCTGATTGAATTCATTCTAAGTTCATGCTACCCAACTTCAACTAAGTTCTCATTGCACGAAAGCAACCTTCTAAACCTCTTTCCTCAGGCTTCCCATTCCTTTCGCAGCTGAGAACTTCCTTCTTTATTTTACTGAAAACAAATGAGCCATTCAGTCACTCCTTACCTGGGTTATTGCAATCTCTTTAGTCTTTCTCCATTCTCCCAGACCATCCAGTACACTAATATCATAGTTATTTTCATTAAGTACAGCGGTAGTCGTGTGAAGCCTTTACTCCATTTAGTGACTCTCTATTGCCTGTAGAATGAAAGAGAAACTCTTAGCTTTTGAAGCCCTTTCCAACCTCATACCAAATTACTGAACATTCCTCTGCACTCTGCCAGATTGTCTCTTCCTGACACTGGACACTCATTTCATCGCCCAGCTCCCAGCTCTAGCACTGACTGTTCCATATGTCAAAAATGTACTTGCTCTTCATTTCCACCTCATAAAATAAATCAATCAATAAACATTTAAGTACTGGGGATACAAAAAGAGGCAAAAAAATAATCCCCTCCCTCAGGGAGCTTACTGTCTAATGGGGACACAACATGTAAGAACAAGCTATATACAGGATAAATAGGGAATTAAAGGGGATTAAGGAAAGCTTCCTGTAGAAGTTGAGATTTTAATTGGGACGTAAAATAAGGCAGGGAGGTCAGTAATATTCTGAGCAGAGGAGGGGAGAATGTTTCAGGTGTGCAGGACAACCAGAGAAAAATACTGGAACCAAGAAATACAGTGCTTTGTTAATGGAACAGCCAGGAAGCTGGTGTCGTTGGGATGCATTCTGACTCACTGGAGCATCCCTCCACCCAGACAGACCTGATGGATCATCCCCGGGAGGGGAAAAGGGGCTGCAAAGCCTTTTATATGACATTTTTACTAAAATGAAACCTCCAAAAAGAGAAAGAAAAAAAGGAAACAATAGCATAAATGGAAAAAAAGTAAGGTGTGAGAATATTGGAAAGGTAGGAGGGGACTAGGTTATGTTTTGGCTTTGGATGCCAGAGCATTTTGTATTTGTCACTGGAGTTTGAGTTAGGTGGAGTGACAAGATCACACTTGAATTTTTAAGAAAATTTTAGTGACTGAATGGAGAATGGATTGGGCTGAGGAGAGACTTGAGGCAGACAGACCCTGCTTTTGAGGGATAGTGCTGTATTCTGCATGAAGCCTTTCTTAGTCTGTTACTACCCTTTCTTCCTTAATTACTTTATTTCTGTTTACAAGCATATGTGCTGGACATTAAGCAAGGTGCTGTGGATACACACAAAATGAAGCAATATTGGCTTCCAAAGAGGATATATTTTATTGTATGGAAATAAAATGCATACCAATTAATTTGCCATTTGAGGACTGGAGATTAGTACTAGGATGAAGGTGTTCCCAATTTTTTTCAATCTTGAATGCCTTATTTAGTATGAAAAGAATTAAATTCTATTGTTTACCATACATTTACACGTAGGAAACAGCAGATTAATCTTTCTTCCAGGCTATGCCAAAAATCTGTTAATTTTATTGATTAGAAATCAGTTAGGAACTTCTGGAATATTTCAGCTCGATAAGTATACTTACCAAATAATATCAAAACTCCTGTGCCAAGTTTCTCATGTCCCGTGGTGGTGTGTGTAAAATATGCCAGATTAGGAACCCTTGCTCTAGTTGATGACACCTCAGCTTAGCTTTGAAGGAAACAGGAAATAAAGTGAGGTGGAAGTGCATTCAAGGCATAGAGTTAGGAGATGAAAAGTAATGTGTGAGGAGCAGCAAGAAGGCTGGTTTTCCTGGAACAAAATGAAAATGGAGAAGAATAAAGTTGGAAAGGTAGGTTGGAACCAGGTAATGAAGGTCTCTAGATGCCAAATAAGGAATTTGTGCTTTATCCTAGAGGAAAGAGAGCCACTTGAGCTTTTGAGGAGGGATGTAAGGCTCTGGACATTAGTAGTGGCCCTGAGAATAATTGAGAGAAGGAGACATGAGTTATAGTCAGATAGAATCATCAAAACTTGGCCACTGATTGGATTTGAGAGATGAAAGAGGGAGGAATTGAAGACAACTCAGTGGCATCAAACAGAATATAGCATCACTGCAGCCTTCTTAAGCTTCCTACAGCCACAACTTTGACAATTATCTTTGTACACATCTGGGATGCCTCATTTTCTTCACTCCTTGTCATTATCATACTTCCTCAAAATCATTGCATTCTCTTAGATAATGCCTGCTATTAAAAAAAAAAAAGCCTGCTCACAGCTCATTTCCTCCTGGATGCCTTCATGTATTTTTCTTCGCTCCCTTGCCCAGGGTTGGGGAACCTGTGACCTTGAGGTCCTCAAGTGTGGCCTTTGGCTGAAATCATGCTCTGGTATTTGTTTTGTGATCTTTGGTTTCAGTCAAAGGGCTGTACTTGAGGACCTAGAGGGCCACATGTGGTCTTGAGGCTGAAGGTTCCCCTAGCCTACTTAGCCCTTCTTTGTCTTAATACCTTTCAACATTCACTTACTGTAATTTCATCTGTGTAGATAGGAAGCTCCTTCTGAAGAACTTCCTCTGTTTATGTAACTCAGTCTTCTGGGAGGTGACTGGGACACATAGGTTATGCATAATGTGCCTGAGCCTAGTATAAGTCCAGGGAGTCCTAAAACAAGTCATTCTGATGCTGAGGCTATTTCTGTATTCACTAAACAGTACTGGCTTGTATATGCCATTTTATTAATGAATGTTTCTACATTACCTTGTATATTTTTGTCTGGTGTTTCCTTGAGACTTTTTAGTAAGAGGTACATTTTCTGTTTTGTTTTTGCAACAAGGCATCACCCCGAGTATTGGATTTATATAATACATCTTTCATCTCTTTCTAGTTTTAGTCTCTTTAAGAATTCATGTGCATAATTTTGTATTTATATGGTTAATATGTATATTGCAGAAATTATTTTTTCCCCAGTCATAATCTATATAAAGATCAAGTTAAAATTTTATCTATGATTTTCAGGATTGCTTTAAGAAGTATTGAATGGGCTGGGTGTGATGGTGCATGTCAGTAGTTAGTGTCACTGAGGACAAGGTTCAGGTTGGTGGATCACTTGAGCTCCATTCAGAGTTCTGAGTTGCAGTAGAGCTAAAGCTATCAGGTGTCTGCAGTCTGGGACCAAGGAGGGGGAGGGCCACGAAGCCTGTCTTAGGAACAGAATTAGCCAAAGCTTCCTTGCCAGTCCTCAGTCATGTTGCCTGTTTCCCTTCCAGCTTGGCAGGATATATAGGGAAACAAAATCTTCCAAAAAAAAAGAATAGGAAATGTTACAAAACCAGTTCCCTATCCCTTATGCATTATATTCAGTTATGACCTCCTTTCTTCCCACTGCTAATCTACTCTTCACTCTGCATCAGGTCAAAAGAAGACACATATGTGAGGAGTTTGAAGGGATAGAACTGAAGTCTGGGATTTATTCCTATCTTTCAGCTCCTCCAGGCTGAGACAAGAGGAAAACTTATGTTCTTAAGTTTTTTACTTGTTCTTTTATTAATATCTTCCTCAACTGTTGCTTTACATGCATCACTGCTCTGCTTAGAAACTTTCAAAGTTGCACAGTTGTTTGTATCATAAAGAATAATAAACTCCTTATACTGACTTTCAAGTTACTTCATGATCCAACCTCCACTTTTTCTTTTTTAAAAATTCATTCATTCATTTATATTTTCTGACCTCTACTTTCTTTCTTTTTGCCACAAATCCTCTACTCTGAAGTGATATGCTCATTGTTTCTGGGATATACAAGCATGCTTTTACTCCTCCCTACCTTTCTTAATGCCTTACTCTCATTGTAATGTTCATTTCCCTAGTCCCTTCAGTACTGATTCCGTCTTTCATTAATATATAAATAAGTTATTCTTATTAATACATTTTAAGGCTTCCTTTGATAGCATGATTAGTCTCCATTATACTGATGACATTGAAGTTTAGAAAAGTTCAGTGATCTGTTCATGGTCACACAGCTAGTTGAAATTCTTTTAAGCCTTCCCTCTGTGATCGTTCCCATTAATGAATTCATTTATTGTGTATTTACTATAATATTTGTGCATTTTTTTGGTTCTTAGCACATGCTATTGTTTTTTCTGTACCTGCTCTAGTTTGCCTACTGGCAAGCCCCTGGGAGGGCAAGAAATATGTCTTATTCTTTAATTATTAAGATTTCAGCACATTGTCCAATATAAAATAGCTTAGCAGTTCCTAGCATTAATACCCTTGGTTATGATTATTGCTGCCACATGGCAGAGTGGAGAGTTGCCTCCTTCATAGAGTCCATTCCTGTTTAGCTTTGGGTTGTCTTATCTGCAAGGAAAAAGATGGGTTATCACCCTGCAATATTGAGATTGGGCAGTAGAATGAGAGAAAGAATATGCATCTTGCCATTTAACCCAAATATAACCTGTTTCAAAAATCTAAAACTATTATAGTCTCAACTTTTTGACAAGAATGTGATATCCTTGGAATCAGAAAAATAATAGCTGTCTGTTTTTATACACGTAAGTAGGTTCAAGTCAGCACATACAGTAAAAAACCCATTGATTGAATCAAGCTTACACTACCAGAACAGCTTCTGGAATGTTTGCACACTATAAGTAAAGGGAAATTAGCAAGTGGCTCTCTGACCCCATGGTAAGGGTTGGCTTGCTTACTTACAAAGAAAGGGCTGGGGCCAAAGTGAAACTGGGACTAGCTGAGATAACAGTAGATATTCCTTGCCCCTCATGACTTGACCTGACTCATTGACCTGAGGAGAAAGGCTCAGACAGACTATATCTTCACACTAATTCCAAGAGGTGTGCTCATTGATTGGAGTGACTGGTGCCTGGATTATTTAAATGGTTCTGTCTTTTTTTTTTTCTTGCCCAATTGATGTAGTTAATTAAGTGCTTGTCTGATGTGACTCCACTTTATTTCTTTTATCTATGAATCATGTAATTTTAGAGCTGGATACTTAAAGATTTCTAGTCATTTGTAAATGAAAAATGAGGGAGCAATGACCCCAAAGGAGGTGGGGGTGGGATCTTCAACTTTCCTTTGTTGTTGCATCTTCTGTGCAGACATCCGGTAAACAGTATTTGGGGGAGGATAAAATCAAAATTGATACCGATTCATACCTTCATTCTAGTGTTTGTAATTTCAATTAACTTAATTTGAATTAAGTTTAGGATTTGTCTTGGTCTACTCTCATTCCTCCCTTGAAAAAGGTGGGGAAAGGGGCAATTAGGTGGTGCAGTGGATAGAGGAGTGGTGCTGGAGTCAGGAGGACCCCAGATGCTTCCTTAGCTGTGTGAACCTGGGCAAGTCTCTTAAGCCTAATTCATCCCTCTCCCCTTCCACCAAAAGAAAGAAAGAAAAAAGGGAGAGAGGACCTTTGTCTTATAGTTACTTCATATTTGTGTCTTTGGATTATTCAGCTATTTTCTTGTGCACTTTGGATATTCAATATTACTTCTCTTCATACCTTTTAAAAAGTGACAGACCCACTAATGGAAAAGGTACTTAACTCCATGTAACTCTTATAAGTATCAGGGAGTTTGGGGGGACAGAGGTCTGGTAGCAAATGGTAAGATTGTGAATTTCTTTCTTGTAATAATATAGAATAGTTCCGTGCAGCTTTTTTTTATTTCTCATTTTCAGCATTCACTTTTATAAGATGTTGAGTTTCAAATTTTTTTCTTTTCCTCCCTTCCCCCTTCCCTAAGATGGCAAGCAATCTGATATAGACTATACATGTATGATGATACTAAACATTTCCTTGGTGCAGCTTTCTAAAACATTTTTTAAAAATTTAATTGGAGTATAGAGATACCTAGTTCAGTGTTATAAACTAAACTACAATCAGCCTCTTTAAAGAGATGCTCTGGTGAAGTTACTTGTGAAGGAGCTTAGGAGCTTCTTAAATGGAAAGTACCCTGGATATATTGAATGACTTGAGGTTCAGTCTTCAAAATGAAATTGAATGTAGGAAATTTAATACTTACTGAGCTACATTGTAGGAGCTATTTTGGCTGCTTCATGATTGGAGGCACCATGGCATAGTGGATAAAAGTACAGGACTTGGAGTCAGGAAAACCTAGCTGGATTCAAATCCCATTTTGGAAACCAAACTGGTTCTTTGACTGTGAATGAGCTTCTCACTTAATCTTTCTGAACCTCGTGCAAGATAGAGTGCCTGGTCCCATAAAATCTCAGGTTTTTGTTGTTCAATGCATTGCTTTGTAGATGCTTACCAGAATTATATGTACAGCCCTAGTTTTCTTTCCTGAAAGGAAATCTCCATTTAGATGGCCCTTCTAGGTGCCTTAAACTTAACATGTCCAGAATGAAAACTTTTATCATGAGCAACTTAAAAGGGCTATTCTCAACTTTTCTTCTCCATCTCTTACATACAGTTGCCAAACCTTGATGTGTCTTGTCTCCACGATATTTCTCACATCTCTCTGCTAATTCTTGATTTATATAGGCACCACTTTTATTTCATACCCTTATTTATCACTTGTCTCCTGGAGTAGACCAGTGGGTCTCAAAGTTTCTGGTCTAAGGGCTCTCTTGCATTCTTAAAAAATTCAGTTCAGTAAACATTTATTAACACTCTTTTGTGTACCAGGCACTATGCTTACAAATAAGAAAAAGACAGCCCCTGCCCTCAAGGAGTTTATCATCTAATGGAAGAAGACAATACCTGAATTGAAGCTGAAAAGAGAGAGTGTGATGTTCTGTGGAGTGCTCACGAAAAATGAAGTTACCAAACAGCTCCAAATATCAGTCTTTAACTTATTGGAAAGTAAAATGTTTTATTATAAAAAGTTTTTACTTCATGGACCCCCTGAAAAAATCTCAGGACTTGGTGGGATCCCAAGGCCCCCTGATATAGCCCCCTGATTGGGCTTTTTGCCTCAAGTATCTCCTCTCTGTACTCTGTATTTTACACCGAGATGCAGCAGCATAGGCCTGGTTGTTGCTCTTGCTTCAAAAGGTCAAGTGACTGCCTCTAGTCTCACTTTAGAACAGGGGTTTTTATTTTTTGTGTCATGGATCCCTTTGACAATGTGGTGAAGGCTATGGACCCCTGGTCAGAAATATGTTTTAAATGCACCAAAAACTTAGGATTATAAAGGAAACCAGTTGTATTAAAATACAATTATCAGAACATATATTTAGGACAAAATACAAGTTTTGGTATTTAAGCCCTTCACGGTCTGACTCTACCTCATATTTCTAGGCTTTGTTTTACACTACTCTTCACAGACTTTATATTCAGGCCAAATGGGGCCTACCTGCTATTTTTTTTTTTTTTATGAAATTTTATTTTTTCAGTTAACAAAAGTCTGCCTTTTCCTTCCCATGACCTCACTCTTATTAAGAAGGAAAGAAAAAGAAAACCCTTGTAACTAATATAAGTCAAGCAAAACAAATTCTCTGAGTGGACATGTCTCCCCCCCATAAATGTGTATGTATCTCATTCTGTACTCTTTAGTCCCTCACTTTTCTGTCATGAGGTGGATAACATGTTTCATTACTGAATTTCTTCGTGTATAACAATCCATCTCCTATGTCTCTGCCTTGTTACACATTGTTCCTAATGCTTTGAATAAATTCTTGCCTTATTTCTGACTTTAGGATCCCTAGCTTCCTTCACAGCTCAGTTTAGCTCAAAGGTGATCTTGTAGAATCTATCCCAATCTCTTTCCATCTAGTTGCTATTTAGTGACTTTCCCCTCCTAGAAGTTAGTTGGTACATTTTTTGTTGTTGTTGATTTACTTTTGTAGTTGATATCTGTATCCCAAAGAGTGTAAGTTCCTTATTTTATTTTTTTCTTTTTGGTATACTTGGCACTTAACATAGTAGTATATAGTGTAGGGGTTTATTTCATGATCGTTGAATTATGAGGACAGAATCCTGGCACAATTACACTTGGATAGTTCCAATTTGAATCTTCGCTTTGGCTGACTTTTTAAAGGGATGATATGGTAATGGTCATTCAGTAGTGGATATGGGAGGATTGATTTTTGGCATATAAATACTTTTTGGATGAAAAGTGATAATGTAACAGACATTTTAATTTCTTCTAATTTCTTTTGAGGTAATTTTAAAGAATTCTTTATTCCCAGGCCATGTTAGGTGAAGGAATGACTCTTTTACTGATTCCTGCTTTTTCCCTTGCCTTCATGATTTTTGAACATTGATTTAACTTTGTGCTTTTCCTTTTTATTTTTTAAATGGAAATAGTCATGTGCATTTGATATGCTTTTTTGAGGAATTGAAAACATTGCAAAAGGACAACTGCTAAATTAGAGATACAGTTTATCCAGTATAATGTGAAAGTTAAGGGATGTCTCTTTTCAGTAGATGGGGCATCATCTCATTAACTAACACAGTATAGTAACTGATATTTATAATTATGACCCTACATTATTAACTAAAAACTTAATAAAACTTTATGAGCATGAACAAAATTATCCAGGACTTGCAAGACCAATACCAAAACTTTGACAGGCTTCTTGTTTTTCCCCATCCTGTTGTGGAAACATTGAATGTATGCTGTATTCTACCTTAGCAGTACTCTACCTTTCTGCCATGAGAAGGGAAAAAACTTGGGAATGTTTAAATGTTTATCTCAAGACTAATGATTTCAAAGTAATCAGTTTGGGAAGAGGCTTTTCTGTCACCTCTCCTTAACCATGGTCTAACTTGCTTAACCTGACTGCTTATTATGTGGAAAGCAAAAATAAGGCTTCAGTGACATTGTTAAGTTAGGAATCTTTACTAGTATTTCCTCAACATACATATACATCATGATTTAGAATAGGAAGAGGCCTATATATAACATCTATCATTTTTACGGTGGCAAATCAGGATCATGACTAAAGAAGTGACTTGACCAGGTCATAGAACTAGTAAATAGAGAACTTTGCTGCTCTTGATGGAAAATAATTGAGAAATGTACTAAGAGTTGCTGACACTGCCTTGATAGCCAGCAGACGGATTTGAAGCTACTAGGTTTGTCAGTCATTTTTAGACTATAAAATGCCATTTTTGTTTAAAAGGGAAGTTTTGAAGAGAGATGCTTCAGGAGAGTATATCATGGCTTACTCAGAAGATCATTAGGAAGTTTGGCATTTAGAGAGGTGAAATCTGGTAAAAAGCTTTTTTTTTTTTTTAAAGGGAAGGAGAAATATAATAACATTTCACCTGTTGGTCAAGTTAAGGCCCCTGAGTACTCAAAATAGCAGCCACAGAGTCTCTGCAGTAAAAGTTCATTAACAAAGAGGAGGCCCCCTCTTTTTCTGTTTATTCTTCCCTGACATAGTTGTAATAACTTAGATTAAATTTCTAAATTCACAACAAATTAGAGGGAGTAGTTTGGTGCATAGATGAGAAACACTTTACAGCATTGAGAAAGGACAGCTTGAAAGGTAGAACTTGTCTTATCCAACACGAGGTGATGGGCATCATATTAACTAACACTACAGTAACTGATATTTATAATTATGATCTTACATTATTGAGGAGAGCTTAATAATGCTTTGAAAGCTCTGAGCACTTAGAAATTTGCTCCAACCTTGTCTTTTTATAGGTTAGGCAACCAAGATCTTAGACAGGTTAGGTGACTTACCTATGGTCACATAGCTTGTTATTTGTGCAACTGGGTCCACTTCTGATACGTATTCTTAGTACTCTTTTTACTATTATAGGCAGGTTCCATGGAATTAATTAGTGTTGAGCCATCCTTCATATAGCTGGATTTTAAGTCACCTAAGTATTTTCTTCTTATTTAATCAGGCAAGCTAATGAAAGGTATTTCATATGTAGTGGGTAGATCAAAACCCAATTGTGGCTTGTTTTTTTATCACATGTGATTCTTGTCAGTGTCCTTTATATTCTCCACCTTGCCTGCTCAGCTAGGGGCAGTATTAGTGCTGCCTTCTGCTTAGAAGAAGCTAAGGAGCTGAGCACACACTCTCCTGAGGTCTTCCCTAAAACACCTTGGTTGTGGACCCAAAACTTCCAGTTGTGCCGGAGGGAACCTAGGTGGCCTCTGAAACCTGTCCCTGAATAAAGTCAACAAGGAGTATAATCTTTAGGGTGGGAAGCATCAAACCTGTCAACTGCCTCTCCAACCCCTATGAGGAGACAATCCTGTCAGCAGTCGAAACACTCAAGTACCTGAACACATCCCAGTCCATCTAGGAGCTTACAGCCTTACCTGTGGTGAAATGCATGCTAGATGACTCCTTCTCTGAAAATAGGAGACTTGGCAATCTGGCTACCACCTTCTTGGAAGGCTACTTTTACCTAGACAGGTGGAATAGGCTCAGAATCTCAGTGCACAACACTGCTGTGGGCATCCCACTCTACAAAGACTGATACTGTGCTAGAGAGGTATTGTCCATCCTTGGGAACCGTGGGTTGTCAGCCAGACCCCACACAGTTGATGGTGAGGCTTATTAGAGAGTGATCTAAGTGAGGGAAATTGAGTCTTGGAAAAGATCGATTTGAGGTGCTTGAGGGAAGAATGATTTTAAGACTACAGGAGAAAAGTGTCCCGTTAAACAATAAAGCAGTTTTAGTGGCAGGAACAGGAGGCCTTTGGAGAAGCTGAATCTCTGGATAGACAAGATGTGATACAGTCTCTGCTGTTGTCTGGCAATAGAGGGCGGCCAAGGTTTTTGTACCTTTTGTGCTGGGGGTTTGGGAATTTGGCTAGCAATATATTGGTTCCCTTAAAATCTATAACATATAACTAAGAAGTGCTGAACTCCATATACCAGTTAGCAAAAACAGTTCTGTTACTGTAGTTAAATTGGAGTGATATTGTGTAAAAGAAAGAGTACCATACTAGGACCTGAATTCTAGTTTTAGCTCTGCCTCATTACTAGACATGTGATCTTGGTTAATATCCATTAAACTTAATTTTCCTATCTACTAAATGGGGATAATGACTGTTGTGAGGATCAAATGAGATTGTGTCTGAGAGCAACAGCATGCAGGGATATTATCACGCTAGCAATTTATGCTGTTTATTCTTCGCCTACCCTTTTTAGGAATTGCCCCCTCAACTTGATATAAAATCATCCTCGTTAAAGGACCTTTGTGGGACTGGCAGTGTACAGTATGAAATAAGTTTTAACACAACCTCTAACCCCTTAAGAATGTATACATCTCAATGTCAGGTGGGCACCAAAGGGAAGGAGGCTTTTAAGCATATATTTTCATGGTTATTACCTGTGGTAAGAGTTGAGGCCATAGGTAGGTGACTAGATATTTATACTGTACTTCAAATAAAAATTTTATTTTAAAATTTTAAAAATGAATTCTTCATATAGACTCCCTCCAGTTAATTGGAGACACTTTAAAATTTTAATAGTTCCTGGAGACAAATGTAACGCTGGAAATGCCCTTTTTCCATTCTGTGGCAATTTATCAAAGACTGGACAAGGACATAGATTAGTCATTTAGCCCTGTATTTCATTGCTTGTTGGATCACCTGCAGTTTTAATTCTAAAATGAATTTAGTTCATTTATGGTGTTCGTATTATTTTGTTAAAAGGATGGTACTATATTCAGTTCTAGCTACCACATTTTAGGAAAGACAGACAAAATGGAGTGCGTCATGTCAATAGAACATCCCATGTAAAGATGATTTGAAGGAACTGAAAAGAAAAGCCTAGGGAAGAAAAGACTTAGGATAGGGATTAGGGGGTAGCAAGAAATTATTTTAGTCTTAATGTATTTGAAGGGATGTTATGTGAAAGGAAATTTTACTTGTTGTACTGCATCTTGAAAGGCAGGATAGGCATCAGATTTAGACTTCATGGGAGAAAAAAATTTGCTTCCTATTAAATAGTGCAAAAGTGGGATGGACTTGTCTCTGCTTGAAGCTCCTTCACTAGAGATTTTCAGGCATAGGTTAGATGCTCCTTTATTGGTGTGTTATAGAAGGAATCCTTGTTCAGAGATTGATAGAGCTGGGTTCTAAAGGAAAGGTGGGTTTGGGGTTACTGAGCAGTTGGGGGTCATTAAAAACTATGTATTCTCTCAGATTATTAAGATCTTAATTCTAGTTCCTTCCCTCTTGTTATTTCCTATTTAGTATATTTGTACAAATTTGTTTGTTGTCACTCCTGTTAGTCTGTGTGATAGAAGGTAGGAGGGATTGGTTTTTGCCTTTCTTTGTATCCCCCAGAGCTTAAGCACAGTGTCCAGCATGTAGTAGGCACTTAATAAATGCTTAGTTGACTGATTCATGTACTGCCTATCACTCCAAGCTTTGTGTTATTCCAAAATTTTATAAGTATGTCATCTGTGTTGTAATCAAGTCAGGGCCCTGCAGCTCTATCCTAGATACCTCTCTCCTAGGCTAACATCTTTTAATGATTCTACAAATAAGCATGCTTTGGATCTTGTCAGTTAACCAGCTCTGAATCTGTTTAATTGTTGTCAGCTTGTCCACATCTTTTCATCTTGTCTACAAACTAGACCAGACCTGTACAACTTGGCAGTAGATAGGGACCAAAATTAAAATAGGTTAAACTTCATTGGGCTACAGGTGGTTTGGACTAGAGACAGATTAATGATGGTTGGCTGCCGCGGGTTGTGTGACAAACAGGAGAGTGTGCAGTGGTAACCCTACGTTTTTCATGGTATGCTTGAAATGCTTTGGGGGCCACATGTTGTGCAGGCCTGAACTAGACTATCAGATGTCCTGCTAAAATCCAGATAAACTATTTTCAACATTTTCCCACCAGTCTAGTAATGTTGGCAAAAATGGAAATAATAGTGTCTCTTAACACAAGTTTTTAGATGCTGATCTACATTGGTGCTTGGAGTTTTTTCACTGGCTGGTTCCTCTACCAGTAAAATCATAGGTTTTTTCTGCCTCCCCTCCCTCCCCCCCAAAATTAAAGACCTACTGGCTCTTTTTGCATCAGTTTTCAATTAACTTCCCTTACTTTCACAGTCTTACATGTCCTTATGAAATTCTCTCGGTTTTTAATGCCTTCCCCCTAACTTTCTCATTCGAATCAATTGTGGCACTGGATTTTTGCTTTTGAGAGCCTCTGATCCCTCTTCATCTAGCTTCCCTCTTAGAGTCTCAAGCTCTGTGATCCTACTTCACCTATTTCTGAACTCTGAAATAATTCTACTGGTTCGCATCAGATCTAATGTTCCCTTCCTCATCTCTCAGGAGTTCTAAAATAGATGCCCAGATATTTGAAAAATTCCCATTGCAAGTGTCTTGCCTCTTGTCAGTATCTTATCAAATTTCTCCAGGTGATTGCTGTTTCCTCCTGAGCCTAATATAAATGCTTGCTTGCCACTGTGTTTCTGTTCTCTGTGGATTTCCGCACTAGTGACTATTTTTTTTAATAAACAGTGCTCTAGATTATCTCATTACCTCTTAGCTTAATCACTTCCTTTTAAACACTAGGTAACCAAAGCTATATTCGAATAATATGACATCCCACCAAATTTCATTTGAAATAGCCAACCAGTAGAGAGCTCTGATAATTGAAGAGGAAATGGATCCTTTGGAAGATACTTGAAGATTTGAAACTATTGAATGAATTGGGGAGACATTTATGACCTAGAGAGAAATCTGCTAATAATCATACCTAAGAGAGCAGAACAGCACTTTGGAAATTTCATGAACTTCTATACTAGAGCAGGATGTGACAATTGGAAAAATAGTTTTTGAAACATGCACTGAGATTGGCTATTGGTTTTATTCAAAACATGCACTTAAATTTAGTTGATTGTGATTGTTGTAGCTATTTCACCTAACTATGGCATATGTTTATTGAATAAAACAGATTTAAACAGTCATGTCTGATGTTCTTTTAATTTGAGAGACAAGTACCAGTTGAGTGCTCCAAGTTACAAATGGCTATCAGGACTCAAGGAAAAGGAATCTGGATTGTTGCAACACATGTGAAATAATTATAGTTAGGGGAATAGTGGAGATGCAGGATTTCATTTAGTTTAAAATTAGGATATCAGTTGGTTTGAGAACTCTGGATAGTATAGATTCTTGCCCGGTGTATTTGATGCTGAATTCCATCAACCATTATTCTGTAGTTAAATTACTTAATGACCCTTCTGAAGTGTACAGATTCCTTCCTTTTTTTCCGCTGATGTTTAGTAGTTATAAATAGCTTGTTGCCTTTTAATCTGCAATGCATGAGATAGTTTTAATTGTCTTAGACGTTTTTGAGGTTAAGTATGTTGTGCCTCTTCCGCATGTGACTAATTTGGAGAAATATTTGGAGAAGGTGTTCTTCTTGTCAGAGATCATATGAAGTTAGTAGTGGAGGATGTTGGACATGAAACACCTGATTTCCAATTTTGTGCTTTTGATGGCTTCATATTGATTCTGGGAGAGTCGACACATTTTCCTTGGTGAGATTTTTTTTCTGTTAAGCCTTCAAATCTGTTGAATGCCATGCCTATGTGCTACCAATTCCTTCAATTGTAGCTTTTTTTTTTTTATTACAAGATAGCAATATAAATGTTGTAGGAAACTGAAATATTGTTATCCAGCTTGCTAGTGATTTGTCTTGATTGATAGTGCCCTTTATTTTACTGGATTGTCGAGATTTAAGGATTTTATTTTATTATTTTATTATTTATTTCAATGATTTTATTTGTATTTTCCATAGAATTTAGGAGAAAATTCCTTTTATTCCATGATTCTGCTGTGTACCTATGGAATTTTGACACCCAAATGCTAAAGAGAAGGAGCAAATAGCTTATCAGTTAACAAATACTTACTGAGCATTTGTCACATATATTCTATCATTTTTAGGTACTTGGATATAAATACAAGGAATGAAATAAACCCTACTTGCAAAGAGCTTACATTCCAACAGGGGAGCAACAATTTAAGTATATATACCAAATAAATACAAAATATTTAAATACATGGTGGCTTTTAAGGGAGGGTACTACTGGTTGAGGGAATCAGGAAAAAAAAATTCAAGCAACAAGTGGGTGCTTGAACTGAGACTTGAAAGAAGGAAGGGGTTTTATGAGGGGGAGAATGCATTTCAGGCATGGGAGACAGCCAACTGTAAAGGTATGGAGATGAGAGGGATGGAATGTTATGGGTGAAGAACAGAGAGAAGGTCCATGTTGTGTACATTGCAGAGCAGAGAAGGGGAGTGATATCCAGAGAGGCTGGAAAGATTAATTTGGGGCCTGGTTGTGAAGGTCTTTGAAAGGTAAACAAAAATTTTTATTTGATTCTAGAGGCAATAGGAAGCTCCTAGAGTTTATTGAGTGATGCAGCAGATTTGGACTTAATGAAAATTGCTTTAGGTTCAGTGTGGTATATGGATTGACGGGGTGAGTCAAATCAGGAAGACCAATTAAGAAGGCTGATGCAATAGTCTAGGTGAGAGGTGATGTGGTGGCTCTGTGAGCAGAGAGAAGAAAGAAACAGCAAGATTTGGCAACTGATTGAGTGGTATGTAGGATGGAGAGGAAGGAATATTAGTATAATTTTTTAAAACTGTTTTGTTAGAAGTTTTAAACAATGATTTGTATCTTGTTTAGCTTCAAGGATCAGGATTGGTTTTATTTTATGCAAATTTTACTTCAATTTAAGGCTTGGTAGAATTCAAACCTGTTTCAAATTGTACAAAGAAAATGACTAAAAAACCTAAATATCCATCTGTACCCTTTAATCCAGAGATGCCATGACTAGCCATTTACCTAAAAGACAGCAAAGACTGAGAGAAAGGTGCCCACCCCCCATATATAGACCAGCATATTTGTGGTAGAAAAGAACTGGAAAAAATAGCTGCACAGAATCTTTGGTTCATAGATCTAAGAGTTGGAAGGGACCTCAAAAGCTATCTAGTCCAGGCCACCCTCATTTTACAGATGAAGAAACTGAGGCCCAAGGAAGTTAAGTGATTTTTTTCCCCCAAGGTCTTATGAATGTTAAAGTAGTATAACTTAAATGTAAGAAATGATAAATAAGAATTCAGAGAAGAATGAAAAGATTTAATATGAACTTAATTCAGAATAAAATGAGGAAAACCAGGAAAACTATACAACATGACTACAACAATGTAAATGGAAGAACAAATAAAACTGCATGTTGTATACATATAATGACCAAGTTTATCCCAGAAAGATATGGAGAAATTGCACTCTCCTTTTTCTCCCCTTTGCAGAATTGGAGGACTATACATGTGGAACATTGCATATTCTGTTAGACGGATGGATTCAGTTAGTTTTGCTGTGCTGCTCCCTCTCTCATGCCCCCTTTTTTCCTTTGTTACTAGGGGAAGCTTCCTAGAGGGGAAGAAAAAGTGATAGGTATACATATGGAAATGAAGGAGGGTAGAAAAACCAGATAATTAAAAATAAGAAAAGCACATAATAACCTCAGATCTTCATTCTGAAGTGCAATATATTATATCATCAGAGTATCCAGTGTAATGTGTAATATTTCTTCACTTGTAGAATAGGCTTCATTTAGTTAAATAGTGCCAGTTGTTAACCGTGGAATTATGAACAAAGGTTACATTTTTCCAAAGTTTAACTCTTTATAGACAACGTTCTGATAAAGTCTTGGTTTGCACATAAAAAGAAACCTCCTTTGTAACTGACTTCTTAATACATAATTATTATTTTAAACCATTTTAATATGTGCCATTTAAGTAATTTTTTAACTATTTGGAGGAACCAGGTACACTGAAATACCCGTCATCTATCTTACAAAGTAGTATTTAGGTCTGTTCTACCAACAGACTTGCTGAGCTTTGCCTCTTAATGATCTGCCACTATTTTTTTACTTGTAATGTAGTATTTCAAAGATGCTCATTAAGATGTTTATTTAGTTTTAGAGACACTCAAGAAGATACTGAAGTAGTTTTGAGTCTGTGTTGAGAATTTTTCAGTCAGTTTTGCAGTTCTCCTTGAAAGACTCCATTTGATATGAGTGGATTGGGGTTTTATTCTCCAAAAGTGCTGGGAAATAGGACCTGAGGAAAATGTGTTATTGTTGAAAAACAGGGTTTGGTCAAATGAGTGACTTTTCAGCCAACTCCGTGTGGTATGCTCATATAGTTAGGCTTATAAGGTTAATTTTCTTCAATTATTTTCTACCAAGAATTTAAAACCACATTATTTTATTTGTATATTGAGACTTAGTTTGAGCATTATTATTCCAAATAGGTAATGTTTTATTTGAATGTAAGACTTAAAAATACTTTCCCCCACTGAATGAGATATGTAAATCTTCACTTTGATAAACATTAGTGGGCAAGCAGATTCCTATTCCATAATTGAGTTGTACCTGTAGCATTGTGAAGTATCTTGCCTAAAATTATATTTCACTCTAGAATTTAAGGGTGAGGAAGGTTACCAATTTAAACAAAAATCCACCTGAAGGGATAAGTTGCTTTTTGTAATGTTAGTATTTTTTTCTTTCTCCTGACTTTTGGGGGGAAATTTTTAAATTTTTCTTTCCTATTTTTCTTATCACTTTATCTTTTGCTTTTATATTATCTTCATTATTTAATATCACCTTTCTCCCTCCTAAGCAATGCCTTATATTAAAGATTTAAAAGGAAAGACAAGGGGGAAGAGTACTTAAGTATAACAAATGGACTCTTCAACCGTGTGTACATGCAGTAAATATTCCGTACTCAAAGCTTTTAATACTCCATACTCACAGCTTACATCTTCTGCAAAGGAAGGGAGGTACTAACAATTTCTCAATTGTTAGTAATTTTAATATTGATACTACTATTGGAATAGTTGATAACTCTTTTCAGTTACTTTTTATTACTGTAGCAAGTTTATAAGTGGAAAGGGCAGCTACCAGTCAGTTTATTTTTTCGAGAGCTGGTTGACCTAAGGACCAAAATTTATTATAGCTGTTATAGATAATGGATGCAATAATACAAGAGCTGATATTTCTTAAGGTTTGCAAAGCACCTAACTTTGTGAACTTATAGGTATGGTAAACCTAAGTATAGGTGCGTATGTATGTCCTGTATTATACAACAAAGAATTGCTCTGTCCCACTAGCATTCTTTTTTAACAAAGGGGTAAAGGAAGCCTTCATCAGTTTTTCATTTGAGGGTTCCGAATTTGGTTTATTCAGTTTCATAAAGAAATTGGGCTATGGTGGAAGAAGTTCTGAGTTCAGATCCCAGTTCTACCACTTAGCTTACTGGATAGTAACACTGGTAAAATTACTTTCCTTTTCTGTTAAATGAGGGGGTTGGACAGCTAATGTGGAAATTTGTTTAACATGATTGCACACGTATAACCTATATCATCTTGGGGAGGGGAGGAGGCAGAGAGAAAACATTTAGAATTCAGAATCTTATAAAAATGAATGTTGAAAATTATCTTTACATGTAAACTGGAAAAATAAGATATTATTTACAAAAAAAATAAAATAACTGAAGAGGGTTGGACTTTGTGACCTGAGAGTTTTTCTAGCTCTGAGTCTTAGATCCTACTTAGGTAGGTACATGTTATGGAGAAAAAAGGTATGACAGATGAATCTTGGATTCAGAAGTGAAAAAGTAGAGTACTACACTTAGTGCATCTCACTAAAAAAGTAAAAAGGTGTCTTTTTTAAAGTTGCAAAATTTGTTTCTGTAAATGTGCTTAAGTATGCTTATTGTTTTGAATGTAAGGATTTTATAGTGAGGTAAAATTAGATTTTGTAGCTTGATAAAACTATTCATTGTCTTAATACAAATTTTGTCATTCTTTTTCATTTGAATCCCATTATACTTAATGATCCAAGGCTTTGGCAAAACCTAGTAACTTTTTAAAGTCATCCATTGGTTCTCTTATCGGGAAAGTAAAGTATCTCAAATGCATTTATTAATTTATTTAAATCTTTCTCTCCCCTCTAGTTCATAATTGGCACGATGGAAGAAGCTGGACTTTGTGGCATAAGTGTAAAATCTGATATTTTAAACAGTGCTCAGCGAAATGATATTCTGCAACATCAGGAATCTAATTGCCATGGTTCAAGTAGCAAAAAATCATTGAAGGAGGTTGAAGAGAGTACCTTTTTAACCAAGAATAGAAATTTAGTCAGTACAGCATATTGCACACAAGAATCAAGAGAGGAAACACCTGGTCGAGAAGCTCGGACAGATCCACCGGATGGTCAGCAAGATATAGAGAGTGACAAAAACAAAGAAAAAACTTTAGGTAATGTTTGACTTTAGGGACTTGCTCCCAATTTGCAGTGTTTATTTTCTAATTATTTATTTTCTAATGACTTGTCTTTGGAATATAACCAGATACCTGAGTATCACCTATATGACATTGTCTTTGGTCAGGTCATTCTGCCTGTCTTACAGACATATGCCATAGATTAGCATCAGCATACATAAATTTGAAAGGAATTGATGTATTAAACTAGATAGAAACAGGTACAACAGATTGGTCCTTTTTCTTTTGAAATGTAGCCAAACACCATAGGCCCAGGCAACTTTTACTACAAACATGCAAAGTTCATGACTTGTATTATTGTATACTAAAGATGAAATTTCTGGTTGGGCAAATCTAAAATGGACAAACCTACTGTCTTCAGTGAATTAGAGGCATGTTGTTGAAATGGCCCTAAAGCATTTGTATATTACCTATGATAATGAAGGATGGAATAATATAAACAGTCATAAAAATTGATTTTTAAAAAGCTATTCGCTTCAGTCATTTATTAGAAAAGTGACTTAGAAGTTGAATGTCCAGAAGTTAATATAATAATCTTTGCTTAAAAATACTGTTGAAAATTCCTCTGGTTTTCCAGAGAGACAGAAGTTCTAATTTACAACAGTTTTCCTCCTTGTACTGTGTCCTTTGGGAATAAAAGAGTGGTATCTCTTAAATTAATGAAGTTTTATACTCATTGCTTGAAATGGTTGACCTGTTTACTGCTTTTTTCTGCAACTCCTCTTATGCATACTGTTCTTTCCAAAACAAAATTTGTAAGCATTGTCTACTTTCTAGTACCCTGCTGTACTGAAGGTGATCAAGAAATAAAGAAGATAAAACTTGTCATTTTTATCTTAAAAACTAATGGACCCAGTTTTTATACCCAAGGTGTAATACAGTAAAAGTGTGTGATAAAGAAACATTATAATTATAAGTGAAGCTCAGGATTACATTTCCTGGGCTTTTCATATTTGATATTCCCAATAACATGCTATATTTAAGCTTATCATTTTACTTGTATTGGCCAGTGCGCAGATCAGAGAGGACTTGTCAATTAAAATTTCATTTCATGATGATTATAATATTTATGTAGTGCCTGGCACCATGCTAACTAAACTTTTGACAAATATTATCACATTTGATATTTATATCAACCTTGGGGTGTGTTGGGGAGGTATTATTATTACCCCCATTTTACAGTTGAGGAAACTAAGGCATATAGGTTAAATGACTTGCCAAGGCTCACACAGCTATTAAGTTTCTGAGATCAGATGTGAATTCTGGTTTGATTTGGGTAGGAACTGTTCATTAAGTGTCATTGAATGTGGGTATTATTTCACTTTATTATTAGTGTGGGAGGGAGATTAAACTATATTCTCTGACTATGAAGAATACTAGCTGAAACTCTTATGCTTTTATACGTGGTACTTGGTTAGGTAGTTTTTCTTTCTCTGATATTCCTTGTATTTTGTATAAAGTGTCATTTTGAATACCTGTATCACGTTTCAGGAAGGTAAATGGATGTTTTTTTGTGTTCCTCAATTATGTTGTCTTGTTTTGAAATTTAAGAAGTACCAAACTAGTAGGATTAGGTGAATAAATTCTGAATTATATGACTATGATGTTTAAGGATTAAAACTTTTTCTTAATTATAGAAATTCGAATTGTCTCTAGTTTCTATATACAGTAGTAAAATCAAACTCACTATATATTAAATATCCTGAATTTCAAATAGAATGTCTTTTGGTGTAATGTGATATCTAGACCTTTTTTTCTAATACTCATTGGCTTCATTTTATTCTTTCTGTTAGGAAAAGAAGTTTTGTTGTTGATGCAAGCCTTAAACACCCTTTCAACTCCAGAAGAAAAACTGGCAGCCCTTTGTAAGAAATACGCTGATCTTGTGAGTATTCATCTATGGGGAAAAAATAAAATGTGCCAAAATGTGGAGTAAGCCTAAAAATTCTACCTAAATTAGAACTGTCTTGAACCTAAAATTTTCCTGGGCTAGGAGTAGGGAATTTGGAGAGGATTGGTTTCTTTGACCTTATTTGATTACATAACTAAACTTAGCAAGTATAATAGCTAATAGGATGATTAGAAGATTTCTAAAATTATGGTAGTTTTCTCAGGTAGTACCAAATTTGTAATGGCTTAGATAATAGTATGTCAAAGGTAGTAACTCCTTTATTTGTTATCTTTTCTGTAAGTGATTCTAGAGCAGTGGTAGGTAGAGTTGAGAGCTCAGTCCATTTGGATGGAAGCACATAGTGAAGAAGGTAGACTATTTGGTAAAACAGTACTCTTGTGTTACCCTGACAGGAAACTAAACAAACTTAGAAAGGTAACAGTAGGATACTGGATGGTATCTTCAGTGTTTATACCAAGTCTTTTGTGATGGAAATTGAACTAGAAAGCATAAGGTGGTTTTAGGCCTAACCTAGTTCACTTAGGAGCCTCATATTTTCTGAGGCATGAAAGCGAACAGTTTACTTTGACATCATCAACCTGGAAATTCTGCTGTACTTGTGAAAATGATAGAGGAGATAAGATATCAGGGAAACATTTAATTATAACATCTGCCAATCTATTGTATTATGCTGCTCTTGCCTTTCCAAAAGTATTTATGCAATCATTGATTAATTATTTTGATTTCTTGGTTAATTGAACTAAGTATGTTATTAGTGATTAGTTGATAAAAATCTTTTTGTTGCAGGAGATGAAAAATTGTCTATATTTGCTTGAATAAGGTTTTCTACTATTATAGCATTATTTGAGAATAGCCTGAATGAGAAGTTGTAATAGCCTGAAGATCTTCCGTTGTTTTTGACCTTAAAAACATGCATTCCTGTAAAATATCTTCTTTTGGGTTCAGAAAATACTTAAACTCAAATTATCTATCAGTATCAGTCATGAAATTATGCTAAAGTTTGTCACTTTATTCCTAGTCCTAAAATGTGATAATTGGTTGTAGAATGTACAGCTACACATCTGTCAGCTTGCCAGCCTTCTCCCCAGTAAAAAGAACAAAACAACATTAAAAACAGAATCTAAAACTTAGAGCTTGTCTTGGCTAAACCTCTCATTTTGTATCTGCTTTGCCCATAGTAAGTAATCAAGGGGGATTTGAATCCAGCTCTTCTGATTGTAAATTGAGTGTTTTTCTGCTACCCTGCCTACCCATTATACCCTGTGGACCCATTCATGTAGAAAAGTTAACTATTTCTCTCTTAGTTGTAATTTTGGAAGCCATTTTAGAAAAATGGCTTTGTATGCATGAATATGTTGATTCTTGAAAAGGCTACCCAATTGACTATTGCTTTTTAAAAAAGAATATTAGAAAAGTGTGAATATTATTGCTTTTCTCTGAGACTCTTCAGTGCTTTACATCATAGTTAAAAAACAAAGTAGGAACAAAAACGAGTAAAAATCTAGAACCAGGAGGGACAATTTTAGACAATAACTGCTTTTCATGTAGGGCCTCCTCCCACTCCACCCCTAGGTGGAATTTAATTTAAGGAATTCACTTCTGTACCTAATTAAATGATGTGGGTAGAACTGTAACTAGTCTTGTGATTCCTAATCCTGTGTCTTTTCTGTCATCTCATGCTACTACACTCAAAGCAGGGAGAGATGATTTGGAAGCAGGGTTTGTGGTATTGATTATATGAAACTATTGAATATTTAAAATGTTGGTAAAACATTAATATTTATGTTGATTATGTTCTTAAATAGAACATCATGCTATATGTTTCTCATTTCTTATGGATTTCCTGGCATATACTCATGCCCTTACCATAATTGACATGTTTTTCTTATACTTAATAAAATTTAAGATGCTTCTTAATTTCAGCTGGAGGAGAGTAGGAATGTTCAGAAGCAGATGAAGATTCTTCAGAAGAAGCAAGCCCAGATTGTAAAAGAAAAGGTTCACCTGCAGAGTGAGCACAGTAAGGCTATTCTAGCTCGAAGTAAATTGGAGTCTCTTTGCCGGGAACTTCAGCGTCATAATAAGACATTGAAGGTGAGTTTGTTATTTTTACAGTCAGGATCATAGGACTATGTTTATTTAGTCTATAAAGTGTCATAGGAGCTACTAACTAGGAAGGCAAGCTGTTTAATGGTTTTTAGTTTTAATGAAGACTGCTAGTTGACTGACAAGTACAAGCATGCTTTGTGTTCTTACATCAAGTTCTGAAAAGATGATTGTAATCTGAATGAGACTATTTTATGACAGTTGAGATAATAGTAGATTTTCTTTTGTGTTTGGGTAATATTGTCCTGGATTAGAGAAACGAGTGTTTATTACTTTGATCCAACAGGAATTTCATTGCAATTGTATTTGAGCAGGAAAAACTTTTATGTAGAAGGTGCTTCTGCTAAATCCTAAAGGAAGCAAAGTTTTCTAAAATGTTAGGGAGCCTAAGAGATCAGAGAGCTATGGAGTTTATTGAGCAGGAGACTGACATGACCTGTGCTTTAGGAAAATTACTTTGGTAGCTGTGTGGAAGATGGATTTGAGAGGGGAGAGACTTGACAGGTAAACCAGTTGTTCTGGTCCAGGTGAGAGGTGATAGAGACTGACCTAGGGTGGTGGTTATACAAATAGAGAGGACAGAGGCAATCAGATGTTATTAAGATAGAATCACTAAGACTTGGCAAATGGATTGGTGATGTGGCTTCAGTGAGAGAGTGTCCTTCAAACCTAGGATAATTCCTAGGTTGGAACTTGGGTGAATAGAAAGATAGGGGTGGTCCTCAATAATAATAGGGAAATTTATAAGAGAAGTGAGTTTTGGGGAAATGGGAGTTCTCTTCCTTTTCCTCTAGTTTTTCCCATCTGCATTTCTCCAATCCATCCTCCACATAGCTGTCAAAATAATCTTCCTAAAATGTGACCATGTCTAAAATCTGCAGTGGCTCTATTGCTTCTGGGAATAAAATTTCATTTTGGCATTTAAAACCATTTATAATTTGACACTAACCCCACCTTTCCAGAATTATTTAATTTTCTTTCCTTTCACATTCACTGTTTCAACCAAACATTTTTTAAGTGTTCTTAGGTCTTAACATTCCATCCTCTGTCCCATACCTGGAATGCACTTGCTTTTTAAAAATTTTGTGGTGAAGGGCAGGATTCTGTTGTGGCTTCCACCCTCTCTATGAGGCATTGTTGGTACTGTGAGGCATCCTTGGTTGCCTCACCCTAGTTTCAATTTTTTGCCTTTAATTTATCATAGGATTTCGAGTTGGATATTAAAGGTAATCTGGCCCAGTGATGTCAAACTCAAATAGAGTTCAGGACCCCTGAACTGTACATAAGAATTGCACATTAACTTAGAAAACCACATATCTTTACTCCTTTCAAAAATTTGTTTTGTTAAATATTTCCCAATTATATTTTAATCTGGTTTGGATCACACTTGGAACTATTGTGAGCCATATGTTTGACAACTCTGGTCTAGTCCAGTCACCTCATTTTTGCAGATGAAGTAACTGAAGTGAGAGTAGTAGAGTCTAGATTCAAACTGGTCCTCTGACTTCTAATCCAGAGAGTTCTTTCCATAATTATAGGATATTTATCAGCTAGCTCCTTGCCAGCCAGAAAATAAAGTTTACATGTTAGTAGAATGTAGGTTCCTTGTGGGGAAGGACAGTTCTTTTTTGGTTGTGGTCTATTTCCCTAGTGCCAGAAGGGTCTCAAGCAGTGCCTTACATAAAGGGTCTTAAATGTTCGTTGAGTTGAAGAGAATCCCCTGGCTCTAAGCCTTCATATCATCAGCTTGGAATAAGGAAATGGATGGTAATGCCTAGTTTTCAAAGACTGTTGCCTAGGGGAGGAAGAGACTTGACTTAAGATCTGACCTCATTTTTGTGGAAAGAACCACCAGACCATGGTCAGAATTATTTAAGTATCAATTTTCTTTTTTATTTTTCATTTTCTTTTGGTTGCTAGTGGAAAAATTAGGTAGAAAGCATGGTGGTTTAGAATAAAAATGAATAATAAATTGTAATTCATTCTAATCATGGGGATAATTTTTATACTCATTTTCTAATCCACTATTCAAACTGCACCATATTTAGTTGATCTCATTATGGTTCCTAGTACATGGTATTGGAAATGGTCATTTTAAAGTTAACATATATTACCAAGAACCCTGACTTACTGGCTTGCTCATATTTTTGTCACTTGATTCAGTATTCATCAGAAAGCTGGTTATTACCTAATTAGGCTTTTTGATCATGCCATTATCTTGATACCCTGTACAGTTAATGTAATTGGTCCTTGGAAAAGTCAAGATTGTATGAAATAGTTTTGGAGAGAAAAGCTAATTCCATAGGGAAAAAATGGGTAATTGGCTGTTGTTATAATATGCTTTTGCAACTTTATGATGGGGTTTGGTTATGTATTCATGATGTAATTGTGATTAGGGAAACTTAGGGGAACTAAGTGGTGTGGTAGATAGGGAGCTGGCCTCAAAGTCTAGCCTTGGATGTATACTTGGCTGCATTTAAGCTCTCAAGGCTGTAGTGGCCTTTTTCCAAGACTACAAGTTGGAGAGAAAGTAAGACACTGAAAAGTTCTTTTAAATTAAAACAGTCCTTCACTCTCCTGTCATGTGCTTGTCTCCTGAGATGAGGTTCAGTCAGATAAGAAAAGTGCATGATCTTCAGGTCTTCATGATTGTCATATTCATAAGGTCAAATGTAAGTATTCTATAGCATTTATTATCTAGAGTGGTCTTAGTTGTTTGATTAAAGTGTTACTTTTTACAGTATGGTCCCTCTCTGTTTTAGGCAGGATCAAAATGAAATGCTTTATGTGAGGGTTTCTTATCAATAAGCTTACATACCATTAATTTAAAAAAATGTTTTGGATATAAAGGAAGAAAATATGCAGCAAGCACGAGAAGAAGAAGAAAGACGCAAAGAAGCAACTGCACATTTCCAAATTACTTTAAATGAAATTCAAGCTCAGCTGGAACAACATGATATTCATAACGCTAAACTTCGACAGGAAAACATTGAATTGGGAGAAAAATTGAAAAAACTTATTGAACAATATGCATTGCGGGAAGAGGTAAATAAGTTTTAGTTTATGAAGTAACTTATTGGAGAAAAATATTTATTGATACTTAAAATGTGATTTAAACGAAATTTATAAACAGTATGTACGTACCATATACTATATGCTTAACAGATAACATGGAATTAAAATGTGTGATCTATGAATGCATGGTCTAGGGCTTGTTTTGGAACTGGAGTTTGTAGACTGAGTTCTCAAAAGTGAGATGTAGCTTTCCAAGTCTTGCTTCATTGCTTCCTCAACTTTCATATATAAATATTGCTTATAGCATATAAATTATTTGCCCAAACTAATAGAGTTTGCCAAGAGTTTCCAGGATGAGTTTTTTCTACTTTATTTTCATTTGACCTATTTTCTCTCTTTCTCTAATATCATGAAGCCAAGATATCAACATCTGTCTTGTTTAATGTGTCACATTAAATAATAATGAGATAATAAATAATGAGACAAAGAAATACAAGGTTTGGGAGTGGCAGGCGGCCCTTTGTAACCTTCTCCTTGGCCACTCACATTTTTGCCACAAGGCAATGATAGATAAGGCAAAGTTCGAGGGAGAGGCAGAGAAAACTTTCGTATGGTAAGATACTTAAATGGGCTGGTTGTTTTGGTATTCAGGTTTCCAAAGTACTGTAATTATGCGTTTAGAAGCTTCAGGTTTATGACTTTTAAAAAAATTTTATATCCTTATTGAAATACTTGATAAATGTAAATTCTGAAGGCTTTAAACTGTAAAAATCAAATTGTATGTTACACTTTGAGTACAAACTGAACTCTGATAATATTCAGTGCTATTTATTATTGCCTTCTATTTTTATTTAGATTTTCTCATTCTATGACATAAAAGTTATGTCTGATTTCAGTCAGAGTAATAAGCAAATTGAAAATTTTGTAGAAGTGTTGTTATTGGATTGTATACTATCAGAGTGAACTATTACAATTTATTTTAGATGTTAATGGTTTAAAAGAAATTTTCTCTGATGTACTTAATCTCTTTATCTGGGGGTTAATAAATAGTTTCTCTGCAATGTTTACTCAGTAATAAATCAGGTTAAGTGTTATCATAGCATTTCTAAGGTTTTCATGAGACATTGTGCTCACATTTACAAAGCATAATATAACTGTACTGTTAGACATAATAAACTATTTTAATGCATAACGTAGAATGGTTAATAAGATTTTTGGAAAATTTAGCAGAATGAAAAACATCCATACCCTGCCCTATGTAAGGAATATATTACGAATTTGCTTAGCAATTTGGGTCACTTGTTCATTTCTTCCAGATCCATGTCCTCCCAGGATTGGTTTGAGACCAATTTTAATTGAGTGTAGAAAGCAGGTAATCCATGGACTGACAGCACTCCATCTCTGACTTTGTCTTCTTTATTAGTACCTATTTGCTGGCTGTACCACTTCCACATCTTGGGCCCTGCAGTGGGTCCTGTTTGTTAATTAGCTCTTTTGGTTTTAAACTACACAATACATCAGTTGCATGTAAAGCAATGAGGCTACTTGTAGAGGCAAAAGAAAATTAATCATTGCTTTGTAGTTACACTGATGTTTTAAGTATTATCAGTAACTAAATCACCATTGTAAGTAGAATATATCTGACATTTGTTAATTTGGTATTTACAGCATATATTACTAAAATACAAACTAGTATTTGAATAATAGGTGACAGCTATGAAATTTTACTTTTCTATATAGCATATTGACAAAGTGTTCAAGCATAAGGAACTACAGCAGCAGCTTGTGGATGCCAAACTTCAACAGACAACACAGCTCATAAAAGAAGCTGAGGAAAAACATCAGAGAGAAAGAGAGTTTGTAAGTTTTGAGGATTGGGGGAGGGAGAGCGGTGGTGGTGATACATTTGTTCATTTGTAATATTGAAATTTAGAGTTCTTTAAGGATAGATAGTATTCAAGGAAATGTTTCTTGTTTTTCCCCATCTAGATTGTGTAGGCTTGACATTACTTAATATGCTACGAAGCAGGTCCTGTCTTTGGTTTTATTTGAACATTCTACTGTAATATGATCTGTTAGAACAATATAAAAGACTGTTATGGTTATTTTTATTATATTTATAAGGTTTTTAAAGTTCCCACGTGTTCTGTAGTAGTAATATTTAAATTGTTGTTTTGTGTATTTCAAAAGGCTTGAATTAAAATTTTTCTATTTTCAAACTATATATTTACTTTGAATGAATGAAAAAACATTTCTCAGAGCCTTATCCTGTACCCAGTGTCATTTTGAGAGGTAGGGATACAAATAGAAAAAGCAAGAGTCTGTATGCACCAGAGTATGTAGAGGGTCTTCATGAGCTTGGCTATAGAGAAACTAGGTAGTTCTTACACAAGTGTATTACTAAGTCCATACAAGAGGCTGTTCCTGCTTGATGGAGACACCTGAGCCTTGTGTCTTGCTTCAGGAACTCAAAATTACCTTGCAATAATTCACTAGAATAGGATTTTAGTGGAGGAATCATAAGCACTTAAATGTTTAATGTTGTGTTTTCCTCTGCATTTAGCTGACTTCTGTAGCTGTTGGCATTCATTTTGTATATAGAATCATTTCTGTGAAGGGCTGCCTGGAATAAATTAGTTAGAAATGACTGCTGGAAGTTGTTCACTGAACCATGTCAGACCACCCCGCACTTTTCACAGAAGCAGAGTACCTTTTAAATATCTCAATTTTTCGAGGGGTACCGTTCTTCTTACTATGTTTTAGTAAAAGCCTAATCACGAAACAACAGTTCAGGTAAAAGATAATTTAAACTTTTCATGGAGCAACTGAATGACATTATTATAACCCTGAAGACATTTTTTTCTGCATAAGTAGCCATGTTTTTTCTCAACGGTCTTGGAGCTGGAAGGGGCATCTCTATTAACCTGCTTATTTTTGCTTATTTTCCATTTTTGGAAATTGGGGCCTGGAAAGAAGTTACTTGTTCAGGGTCTATAGCTAATTTAGTCTTCAACAAGATTTTCAGGTTAATTCTTAATTAAAGTAAAAAATTTCACTTAATGAGAAAATCTGGTTATTTAAGTTGTAGAGATAATTTCATGAGCAGAGAAGAAATAGGTTTTTTGAAGTACTAGCAGCCTTATAGTACTTGCCTTTTGCTTCAAGAATATCCATTGTAATGTGATACTTAGTAGGCTTAAAGGAACTGCAAAATTAGCTCTTGATGGCTTAATGACCACCAAGTCCCAGTCATTGATTAAAAACAGCTATTTGAGAAAGAAATATGAAGTGAATGGCAATAACCTACCTACATTTGGTATATCCCAGAGAATTTAAATGAATAATAGTAGTGGAAATCAAGAACTGACCATTTCAAGGATTTCAAATGTTATTTAAATTACAACTTCTCACAAAAGGACTATTTCCAGGCCATATCTGGATAAAGACATGGGTAAACAAGCAAGTTCTTTACCAGTACATTACAGATTTTAGTGGCAGGTTCTAAATGAATATTTTACCTGGAGATATAATTCTTGCCTAAAATATCTGGGTATGATTTGCCATTTTATTTACCTTTTTATCAGTATTAGTATTTGCCAGGGTGTGTTTCTATCTTTTCCAGTTGTTAAAAGAAGCCACAGAGTCGAGGCACAAATGTGAACAAATGAAGCAGCAGGAAGCACAACTCAAACAGCAGGTAACTTGGAAGAACACATGAATGGTAGGCTAATTTTTAATACAAAAGCATTGAGCAGTAGAGAGGAAGGCACTAAATGCCTGGCGTTGTAAATCACTGTGAGGCCCTGACGACGATTATGGCGTAGGGCACAGTCTGTGGTCTTGCAAGTTAGGGCATCCTTTGCTTTCTATCCGCCCTCCCTGCCTATATCAACTTCACACCCCCGTGGTGTCTGTTCTGTTTCTTGTTCTTGTTCTAGTTCACAAGTTAGTGTTAACTAAAATCACAAGTAAGAGTTAATTTACTAGATAAAAATAGGACCTTTCTCTTGGTGTCTCATTGCAGATTAGTATTTTTATTTTAAAAGTGGACTCAGACTTGCAAGTCTCCAAAGTCCAAAGGAATGATAGTAGTATAGTTGATATTGTGGCATAGTCATTTCTTCAGGCTTTCAGTGAGAACAGGCATGGCGGGTGCATAACCTGTCTTACTCCCTTTCTCCCAGCTACTTATTTTTGCCTACTGTTGAGTTTATGAGAATTTCCCGGGGTGTTATTAGAAGCTTATAGGTAGCTTCTCTCAGTCCCTCAATTCACTGAGTTTGGGGAAGGGATTATGGGTAGGGGTAATTTGCTAGCAGATGCTGGCTCCCTACTTAGCAAGAAGGTAACAAATGAAGATTTGGCACATCACCAGTTCCTATTTTATTCAGATAAAAGCACAAAGTGGAACCTTGTTAAATTTCTCCTCTGCTCCCCAGTACTTGGTACAGTGCTAGGCACATAGTGGATGGTCAATAAATAATCTATTGGAGATTGTTTTGTAAATCACACCAGTTTTTACAAACAAATTAACACGAAAGATTTGTCCAATTTCTCCATCTTCTACCCTTATTCAGTTTCTCCTCTGCTTCTGAATTCTTACTAGAAATTGTCTTCTTTCTTAACATGATATAACTTTTGTAAGCCTAAAACAACTTTCCTTAGTGAGTTGGGTTCTGCTGCTTTGAGATTAAAGTACTTAAATAGCAAGTGACAAAAATCATTAAGAAGCTCTTGGAATTTTTGAATTGTAAATAATAGGAGGGTCACTAGTAAATCTCATGGCCACAGTATTGAAAATAAAAGTGCTGTATGAAGAGTTTATAATTATTGTTGTGCTTCAATTGTTGTGTTTGACTTAATCTATATACATATATATATATGAAATTTCAATAACTGGTTGCCTAAAAGGGATCTGATATGTGGGTTAATATATAATTCATGGAGTTTCCAAGGTTCGGGATAAATTTTGCCTCCCTAATTAAGAAATAGCTATAAAGTCTCATTTTTACCTAATAATTCTTTTAAAATGGAAATAATGTTTAACCTTTATTGCTCAGAAAGCCTTTGTCTAAAGCACTTTTTAATCTGAGACTCAGAATATTTAATATTTTTTTCCCTATAGCTTTCTCTTTATATGGATAAGTTTGAAGAATTCCAGACTACCATGGCAAAAAGCAATGAACTTTTTACAACCTTCAGGCAGGAAATGGAAAAGGTACTAGCAGGATTTTTAGTAGATTCTTAGGATTAACTACCCCCAAAACACAATTTATTTAAGTTAGTCTTATTTTAAGTATGATTATAGCTTGTTGGACATACCTAATTATGGGAGTCCATTTTTTTTACATTGACTTAACATACATTATCATTTCAAAGATGTTTTACATTTATGATCTTCCATTGACAATAGCTCTCAACATTTACTTGACCTTAGCCAGTACCTCAAGAGGTTAATTAACGATCTGTTCACACAGTTAAAATGTACTAAGGGAGTTTCTTATGTAAAAGAATACAGGGAATTCATGAGTATTTAAATTAATTATGTAATTTAATATAGACAATACAGGTACATTTGTATTTTTACAGTGGTCAAAATTTATGGGTGAATGGTATGGACCTTTCTAACTCTCGTTGGAAATCATAAAAGTTAAGCATTTTGGCAAATTCTTGTCACTATTATTACTCCATCAAAAGGACATTTTGTTCTCTCCCTCTCTGTTACTCAGCTCAACACCACCCCATCCCCCATCATATTCAGCATTTTTGGGAATGGATAAATACTAAGAAATCTATGACCCAGAATGTCATACCACAATAATAGCATAATAAAAGTAGTGCCCATTAGAGTGGATGAGACTTGCTTCACAAGGTTGGTTATAGACCATGGTTGCCTCATTGTATGAAACATACATATCTTTCCCAACTCATTGTCTATCATCATCTCCCCTTGTCCACATCCTTACTCCGATTCCAAGTCATGAAGGTTTTGAACTGAAGTGTAGGAGTATTGCAGTCATTGATGACTAAGAGAATTTGTGTGGACCCGTTTTTACCTTTTGGTCTATCCAAATGTAGAACAAAGATGAAAATAAAGAATTTTAAAATTAACTCTTCTGCTCAAGGATCCTTAGAACCTGGGTAGAGGCAGAAGGGTTTCCTGTTTCTGTCTGTTTCTAGAAATCTGGTAATATTTTTAGCTGCAGTCAGTGCCACAGTAAAGAGCAGCCACACCAGCTTAAAAAAAATAAAGGCAGAAAACTTGTGTTCCAAAGAGACATACAGCATTGTTGATGTTAAGAAAGTGTAAGTCTTTAAGAAATGGATTAGGATGATAATATCGATTAAGTTATTTATACCTATTTATATTAGTGAAAATCAGTTAAGTCCCTAAATTGTAATTACTGAAATTTGAATATTTTTAGAAGGATTAGATATCAACTACACTCTTGGGTCTGTGATGACCTTGTGGGAAATTCCCTCCAGTGATACAGATTACAATTCATTTGTGTTTACCAGTCTTACTGAGTAACTTGTCCCTAAATAAGTCAATGATAATAACAATAGCTAATAATAATAATCTTCCCAATAGTTTGCCAGAGAGTCTCTACCCATTCTGCTGGGGGCATTCTTTGGAACACATGGCTATCCATTCGTTGTCCTCGCCATGTCATAAACCTTTATTTTTCCCCAGTTCCACAAATTAGGGCTTCTGATTAAGTGTATCTTAACCATATTTTACTGATACCATGAGGAAAGGTAAGTTGTAACTAAGAAGTCTTGAGGATGTTTAAAGATAAGGACTGCTCAGTTGGAGTATATATTTATTTTTAACTCCCTCCATAACAAAGGCCATTTTGATTAACCTTATTATGACTCTTCTCACATCTTCCCCTCACCTCATTTACTAAAGAATATTGACTTTTTACAAATAATACAACAGTCAGTGCCAAATTTAATTGTAATGTAGACCTCCTACTACTTCCATCTTCCTTTTTTCTAGTTAAGTGCTTCCCACTATCATCTTAATGGGATTTTCATAGAAGGGGAGGGGAAAAAAAACCTCATTTATTTTGTGATACTTATGTGCACATATACATATATAGCTACATATGTATGTGTATATATGCATTATTACTATTACAACATATTGTTTCTTCTGAAGTTCAGTAAAGCATTTTCATAATGTGGCTTCCCTAGTATGGTTCTAGCTACTGCCACAGCTGGGAGGGAGCTTTATAGTCGTCGCTCTGTTACTGGTGTTTCAGTTCAACAAGCGTTTACTAAGCAACTACTGTGCTTTAGGCACTTGTTATATAAAAATATGACACACAGATACTTCTCTCAAGGAACTTACAGTGACATTTAATTTAGACCTGGAAGTAAAGGGGGTGAAGAGGGATTGTGTGAACAAAGGCATAGAACTGGGAGAGGGCAGGATGCAATTGGGAGGTCAGTGAGTCAGTCAACAAGCATTTTTTAAGTTCTTAGCTGCCTACTATTTGTTACACACTTCTGGGGCTTCAAATACAAAGAACGAGACAACCTCAATTGGAACATGGATTTTATGAATCAATGACAATTTATTAAACATTTACTATGTATAAAAGCACTGTGCTAAGCACTGGGGATATAAATAGAAAAGGAGAATGATGTTCTCAAGAAGCTTTCTTTCTAATAGAAGAGTAGTTTGAGACAAAACTGGTGGGATAAGTTAGGGCCAGGTGAGTTTATATTTGACTCACGAGGAAGAGCTGCCATAGGTTTTTCAGTAGAGGAACAACTGACTCTGAGCAGTAAATGAAGAACTCAGGCAATGGTGTGAAGGGTGAATTAGAGAAAGGATTAGAGTATCAGATAAGGGTGGGTGGAAAAGAAGTGGAGAGAGGGAGACAGGTTCTAGGAAGAATTTCTGAAGTAGAATTCGGTTTGGCAACTAATTTGCATTCAAGATCACTGAGATTTCTTTCCAAGGTTATAGGAGAATGAGGACGTCAGGTGATGGTAAGGGCCATATCCAGCAAGTATTTGCATGTAGGGAATTGGGACTTGGAGGGGAAATTATAAGTGGAGGTATAGATTGGTGAGGGAACTGTGTAGAGGTAATAACAGAAGCTGTGAGAGTGGGTGGTCATCAAGGGAGAAAATAGAAAAGACTAACCATAGAGAAGTCCATGTTGACGATGAGGAGAATGAAGAAACCAGCCAAATCACTGAGCAGAAGTGATTAGAGCTGTGAGAATGGGAAGGGTAGTATCCCAAAAACCAGTGGAGTAAGCAGGGTATCAAGAAGCTAGGTTGCCAGAATGTGAAGACTTGTGTGGTAAGGAATGATAAGGAATGATAAGGTAAGGAAGATGCGGTAGTAGTTATAGACAATAGAAATTAGGCAATGAAGGAAATAAAGGAATTTTTAAAGTACAAGATCAGGGTTGCCAGAAACAGTTTTAATGGAGAGGACAAAATAGTGACGTGTGTCTGAGATTGGTAGCAAACTTTTCAGAATTGGGGTGGGGAAAAAGCACACAGGAAGAAAATGGTTAAATTATAAATACTTTATAAAATTCTTCACTTTTAAGAAATAAAGTTATATAAATTTGTTGTGGTCAGTAATTGTGTATTGAACAATTCTCAGATGACCAAGAAAATTAAAAAACTGGAAAAAGAAACAATAGTTTGGCGTACTAAATGGGAAAACAACAATAAGGCACTTCTGCAGATGGCTGAAGAGGTGAGTACAGAATATTTCACTATTATGTATCATTAGTTCCTGTCTCCATGTATACCTACCAGTCAGGGGAATTTTTTCAGTGCCTGGGAATCCCTATCCATAGGTTCAGGGAGGATTGTTTTGTAATCATGTTATTCTCTGGACATTGATATCTGTGTAAATGTAATTATACTTTATTTTTACAGTGTATCATGTTAAACTACTACTAAGTATTTAAGTTACTTTAATATTCTGTTTACTAAGCCCATTCTTATATAAAAGATAACTAAGAATTTGTTCCTTTCCATCCCCTGCACTTTGTAGGAATAAAAATTATTTCTTGGTAGCAGAGCAGAAAGTCACGACCTAAATAAATGTCCGTCTGCCTTGATATAAACTCAAGAAAAAAAAAAGATGGATAAAAGATTAAAGGGGAAAAAGCAATGGAGAGAGAGAGAGAGAGTGTGTGTGTGTGTGTGTGTGTGTGTAATTAGCCTCAGGAGACTTAGTGGAACTATATCCAATTATATTTTCAAAACTCATTGCTATTATTGGGGAGGGGTGGCAGGGAGGGTGGATAGTGTGCCAGGCCTGAAATAAGGAAAATTCATCTCCCTGATCCTGGACAAGTCACTTAACCCATGTTTGCTTCCATTCCTCATCTGTAAAATTAGCTGCAGGAGGAAATAGTAAACCACTCCAGTAGCTTTGCCAAGAAATGGGGTTATGAAGAGTCAGACACAACTGAAAAATAACTCAAGAACAAAAGGGGTGGATATGGTTACAGATATTTAACTCTTTACTTAATTTTGTTTGAGATGAGAAAATATGAATGCCGGCTGTTGAAGTGTAAATTGCATGCTTTCATAAGACTATGATGGTGTCTGTTATTTGGCCATCATAGAGGTGATGCCAGAATGTACCACTACAACTTTGTGATTTGGGTGAAACTTTTACAGCTTAAGAGTATAATAGCCTAATTTGGTATTTAACCATTTTGTGTAAACTCTTTGTTAATTTTTTTTTATAGAAAACTGTTCGAGATAAAGAATACAAGGCCTTTCAAATAAAACTGGAGCGTTTAGAGAAGCTGTGCAGGGCTCTCCAAACAGAAAGAAATGAGCTCAATGAGAAAGTGGAAGTCCTTAAGGAACAAATCTCTGTAAAAGAAGCAGATGTAGATCAAACGGTGCCTGTGTTACAGCCATGCACTCTTCTGGATTCCCACAAAAAGCTGAAAACTCCTAAAAAAGAAATGGGGCTTCCCCTAGAGGCTGAGCACAATGCAACAGATGAAGGTGATGATTTTCAAGAGACTGCGTCCATGAGTTGTGTTCCTGACACTGATTCAGTTGACTAAAACGAAGTGTAAACACTGTATTGAGAGATATATTTTGTGTATAACTTTCTCTGTTGGTGGTAACTATTGGTTTTGTGGTGAAAAATTTCTTACTTTTTCTACCATATCTGTATTTTCTTAGAACTACTGGATTTATGTGGTACAGGAAAGCTGCCTAGCAGCTTTTAATAGTTTTAATCTATAAATTTTCCACAACTGTATTGCACATCTGCCTCATTTTTTCCCCCTGCTTTCGTAAGAATGCATGTGTGTGTTGCCTTGTCCATCTTTTCTCTGCCCCTTCCACACAAAAATCCATAATTTAAATTTTCTTTAAGGGATACGTAACAGGCATTAACAGGAATCTGTAGTGGTAACATTTCCTTTATATGAAGATACTGCTTCTTGGTATATTAATGTAACTTTTCACCCTCCAAACAAGGAAAAAACCCCCACAATTTTCAGAAGACACTTCTACCTATTGGCCTGTAAGAATGTCAGATTATCTCCCACTAATATGTGAAGAGTACAGAATTGGAGAGTAGCAAGATTTTGCAGTGGCCTGACTTGTCAGCTTTGCAAACATTTATTTCATTTGAATGGATTGGCACTGTCATCATAGTGATAAAGTCACTTCTCAAAGTCGTGGCATAACATTTTTACTCAATCATGAAAGATTTACAATTTAACTTGCAAAAACAAGTATACATGGTGTTACTGAATGAGAACAGATTTAATAAGTATAATACGTATAGTCATTAGGCCTATTTCATATAGTGAACTGGTGACATGGTTGGTTCAGGTGAGATAGGAAACTGCAGAGAAGTAACAACATATGTACAGTGAAGATATTTTGCTATGTGCACTGTCCTTCAGGCAGTGCTTGGTATATTGTTAGAAATCATTGTTAAATGTTTTCATCATGTATGGTTTCTTTGAATGGAAACTTCTGAAAATGTTTTAAGTTACCAGGACATTTTAGACAGGCAGAACACCCTCATGCTATTATCATCTGATTACATTGAAGTTGCAACTTTAAAAAACCCTGCATGTTAAAGGACCACAAGTAAAACTTTTTAAAATTATATGCAAATATTCTGGGGTTTATGCTTCCTATGAATTAATACCAAATTGTTATATGTGATTTTTTTAAAAAAGGTTATTTCAAAGAGAATAATAATCCCTTAAGCAGAAAGACTGGGACCAATATTTTAAATATCAGGAAACCAGGCAGTGTAGCCAGGGACTGATGCTGCTACTTATGCCCAAGTATGCTTGTTTGCTTAGTTTTCAACTTCAGTTGCTTTCACTCTTTTGGGGGGGTTGTTGTGGGGGAGTGAGGCAGTTGGTGTTAAGTGACTTGCCCATGGTCACACAGCTAGTGTCATATCTGAGGCCAAATTTGAACTCAGGTCCTTCTGACTCCAGGGCTGTTAATCTATCCACTGCACCATCTAGCTGCTCCCAGTTGCTTTCATTCTAAAAGAAATGCAAAAAAGAGTAATATTTCTGATAATTAATTTTATTTTCTTTGCACTTAACTTTTGAAGAGGGATTTCTAAATCAAGCACATAACTCTGATTGTTTGCCTAAATAATCCCTTTTGTCACAGTACACTTAGACTGAATGTTCAGACTGCACTGATGAAAAGTTTTTCCTTTAAGTGAAATGGAACCATTGAGATGATGTAGATCTCTTTCTATGGTGAAGTTTTCAATCCAATATATTAGCTCATACTGCTGAACAAAATTCCTTAACTGATGTACCTTAAACCACAGCAGCACAAAAGAACTCTGTTCTGTGCAGGTGAGAAATGTTCGTTCAGTCAGATTTGCACAGCTTCTTACAGTTGAAGTTTTGAACTAGATGAGAACAAGAGGAAGGTAGACAGATGGAGGGAGAGCTGGCTGGCTAGCCTCTAAACTTTTAAATGTTTAAAATCATGTTAAAAACCAGAGGGCAAGGCAGTATAGGAACAGGTTCACACAAAACTACAAAATGACTTGAGTACTGTGTTGTAATGAGGCAATTTTGACTAGTTGGTTTCAGTGGGACTGAGCTGCAGTTACTATATCAAACATGGGACTTGTTTTCTTAAAGGTAAGTGCAGATTCATGTATCAGAACAGCCTATCTTTAAATTAGGACAAACTTAAATTTCTGAATCAGTGGAAGATGTAGCTCAAACATTTCATAAACCAATTGTTTTATCTTCCAGAAATTTCTACATGGTGCTTGCTTTGCATGGAAGATAGATTTTGGATCCTGTTTTGCATTTTTAAAGGGCGTTATTATAAGCAAATGGTTAACATACAGTACTTTTCCTGCTGTTTTTACTTTAACTTTCTGTACTATCTAGATGTAATAACAAAGGAACAGCATTTTTGAGGACCCTGAATTCCCTTTAAATGGGTTTTATTTGGGAGACTTCAGTCCTTCATCCCAAACAAAAAAACAAGTAGGCTTGCTGACTAGAAGGGTTCCCTTAACTAATCTCTCCAATAAGATGATTTGCAAGTCAGTAGTAGCACACCCAGCAGTTAGACTCAGCTTTACCGTAAGTTATGACTGCCAGGCAGGCCCGTAGTACATACTTTAAAATGTTATTATTCAGTTCACTTAAATTGCATTTCTTGCACTTCATTGAATCAAGGTGTGGTAGTCTGTAATGATAATGGCCTCTGAAACTTGGGCCCTGGATTAAGAGACCATTTCATCACTAGACCACATAAGTGTGTTTTCTGATTTTTAAAGAGAGAAATGTGTGTGTGTATGTATGTATGCAAACTGTCCTTCTACTACACCTACACCTGGTTGTTACAGTTCAATTCTCAGGTGTTGCAGAAAATCTACCTCTTTCAGACTGTAGATGGAAATAACTGTGAAAAAAAGTGATGCAGAAATCTAGTTTGTGCTAAACACTGCTTTATTTTTACAACCCATATCTGCTTTCATGAGGAAAAGAATTGATTAATGAACAGGCAGTCTTGTTTTGCTTTTCAAAGACATTTTGTAGAGATTTTTCACTAATGTGAAACTGATTTTATCTACTCAATTCTGTATAGATTAAGTAAATATGTATGCTTAATTTAACAGACTCTGTGTTTTCTTTATCTTTAGAACAAAGTTCATATTTATCAAATCTAAAATTTTTAAGGACACTATCAGGAGGCGGTACATACAGATATAAAATAAGGTGTAGCTAACTAGTTTACTGATCAACAATATTGTACCATGATATTACTTTAGTTCATGGGAAGATGAGTTGTAGGTAGAAGTATGGAATTTATTAAAATGTTTAAAGATTTTTTTTATCCATAAGTTACAGAAACTAATGGAATGAATGGGCGGAGGAATTCTAGACATGATGTTAGATTTGACCACTGTTGTTGCCCAGCAGCTAGTTCATGCCTTACATCCTGTAAGATGTAATACTTTAAAACCTAAAAATATTAGAAAAACTTACTTGTGCCACCACCAGTTTTGTTCCCATCTTTATGGATGTAATTAGAATGGTCCATAAAATCTGTAAAGACACGTAAGGTTTTTTCTAGTTCTCAGGAGTGAGGGTCATTAGATTATAACATTTGTTCTCATGTGTGAATTAGTAATTCCTGTTGGCTTAAGCTTTAACAATATTTTGGTAAAGTTCTTTGAGGGTCTACGTTCTAATGCTCTGCTACTGAGTGGCTCTAAAAGCAAAAGTCACATTAAGTACCATTGCTTCATCTATCTAATCGACATAAACATTCATCTTTGAATTACAGTGACTATATTCTTTACTTCCTTTCCCTACGGTTTCTATTTGAATTATATTCTTGAACATGTCAGATGCCCTAGACAAAAGCTAAACCTTGGCCCAAAATGCTGTCTTTGCTGGGGTCTCAAAAGCAAGTGAGTTCAAAAACAAGGTGTTTAGTTTTGATGGTATACCAGCCCAGTCTAGAAAATATTGATACCAAGTTGGGCATGGGGTTGGAGAGGGGTGGATTAACTTTCTATGACCATTTGAATCTTAGTAGATGACAGTTGGCATTGGTGGACAAAATACCACTAATGATACCATAAATCAGGTAGGCCTGTACAAACCTGTGGCCTGCCAAAGGATTTTAGGTGACCTGCAAAAAATGTAGAGGGAACATTTGTTTTCCTTTATGTTGTCTACAGCTGCCATTCAGTATGTCCATGGGCTGTAAGCAGCCTGCAGGTTGTGCACAAATCATCTAAAACTACTTAATGAGAATGGGAAGACCTCATAAGATTCATAGATGTCTCTTACCAGGAACTTGTGTTACAACATTTCCAATGGCTTTTCACCAAGATCTTTAAAATAAGACTGAAGAACTAATTTCTAAATATATATTTTCTAAAAGAGATCTAAAATTTATTTTTATGGAGAATAAGGAATTATTCAGTACTTTACGCCATGTTTTATTACAAAATTATACGGTAGCTTTACATGTTTTATTACAAAACTTGCTTACTGTATGGCAGCACTTTGCTAAGTGTTTACAAATATCTTGTTTGATTCAATAACCCTGGGACATACATAGTAACAAAATGTCTAAGGCTGGTGGTTGTCCCTGAAAGAGATGGGGTGTGTCTGTGGGGTAAGGACCATTAAAATTTGTGTTTGCTGCTTATTTTAGGCTGGGGCCACCAATTATATTTTACATGCTCTGAAAATTCACATAATAATTAATCATGAAATTAATTATTTACATTAATTGGGACTCAGGTAAAGTTACAGCTACCTTGGAAACCATGATCACTATTTTGGACCGGAAATATCCACCAAATTTTCATTAGTAGTCATGAGACAATTTAGTTGAAAAGACTCTTTTTAGATTTTTCAACTTAATTCTGTTAAAACCAGACCCAGAAAGCAAGCCTAGGTAAGTAAAAACTGACTTAAAAAAAAAGATTTTCCTTAAGCTATGAAAGTAGCCAATAAATACTGTTAAGCTGTGACACTATAACCACAAGAAAACCTGTCCTGCACAAGCAGTAAGATTTTACATCATGTGGCTGAATAAAAGGCCCTAAAAGGTATGACAGATGACTTGGGGAGTTAATTGATAAGCTTTTTAGTACTACTTCCTAGGATACCTTTCCAGTTATAATGGCTGTATGTTATTGAATACACCTTACTCCAAAACACATCCTTCTGGCAGTATGAGACCTTGGTGAAAAAAACTATACCCTGTTCTAAGGAGTTTTCCTTAAGGCCAGCAAGCGTGACACAGACACAAGTAAAAATAACATTAAAATCATGTTTCATTTTCTCTTTGATTCAACTACTGTGCTGTGTAAATAAACAAAACAAAGCAATTTTTTCGAAAAGATTTATTTATGCAAAGCCAATCAAGTGTTTTGAAAAAAGTAAAAAGCAGTTTTGCATATGGGGGAGGAGGGGAGACACATAGTATACTGGAAAAAATGATTGAATAGGTAGTACCCTGCAACTTACATTTCAAACAGACATGCTGCTCTTGTAACATTCCTGTTTTCCCAAATAGCAAAATGTTGTACAGTATGTAAATAGCTCACTTCAAAAGTGCTGAAATACTCAGGGATTAGGAATGCTTATAATTCAACTATATAAGCTATTTTTTTTGCATTTGAGAAATAAAGCATCCATGTAGCATTACATTCAATAAAAGATATTTTGAATGTATAGTAGTCAAAAACTCGAAAAGATAATTTAAATGAATGTTAGCCACTTCACTAATATCCAGCAATCTTTATTTCATCTTAGGCATAAAAGGCTTAGGATCCTTGACCCTCGAGTTCTGATGCTGCTATATCTGGTTCTTCATCATTGTAAATATTCTCAGCCTGGAAAATAATTAAAATTAAGTTCACACACTTGGCACAAATCATCTAAAACTGTACTTAATGAGAATGGGAAGACCTCATAAGACTCATAGGTCTTTCTTACCAGGAACTTGTGTTACAACATTTCCAATGGCTTTTCACCAAGATGTTTAAAGTAAGAATGAACAACTAATTTCTAAATACATATTTTCTAAAATATATTTCTTTTTATGGAGAATAATAAATTATTCAGTACCTTATGCCATGTTTTATTACAAAATTATATGGTAGCTTTACATGTTTTATTACAAAACTTGCTTACCGTATGGCAGCACTTTGCAAAGTGTTTACAAATATCTTGTTTGATCCAATAACCCTGGGACATAGTAAATAAATGTCAAAGGCTTTTTCTCACTTCTAAAAAGCATTATTTTAATTTTTTTAAGTGATGATACACTATGGAATGAATGGCCTGACTCTAAAGTATATTCTTTGTGTGACTTGGGAGGTTAGAGGAGTTGCTAAAGTCCACTGGTATACGTATACATATTTTCACTCAAAATTTATGTACTCAGGAAACCAAATAATTTTTAGAGAAGATATGCCTTACAAAAATCCTGTGACTTAAAGAGACATTTTCTTCCTAAACCACTTGGGATGAGGCCAAACAGCTTAAAAGCTGTTAGCAATACAGCCCATTTAAGCTGCCAGCAGCAATTCATGTGCAAATGAGACATGACTAACCCATCAGAGGCACCTAAGTGTCAAAATGAAAAGTGGTTAGCTCAAAATGGGGATATGATCAGAATTCAAAAGGTCACATACTAAGAACCTAAGAAAATAGAGAATAGATTCTTTGCACAACTATGGCTAAGGGGAAAGAAAGTTCTTAAAGAAGCATAAAATAGGAAATTTTAATAAAGAAGAGGAATAAAGACAGAATGGGAAATCAATTAACACTAAACAAATAGCAAGATGTCATACCCCAAAAGAGACCTAGTCCAAAAACATTTTTTTCAAATAATTACAAATTGTAATTGACCACATAAAAAGATGTTACAAATCATAAAAGGCCCAAAATTTGGTTCCAGATCAGAAAATGCCCATCTCAAGATCCCACTCTAAGGCAAAATTGTCCAAGGAGGTTAATAGTTAAAAAGAAAAGATCCTGCACATACCAAAAATACACAGCAGCAAAGAGCTAGAAATGAAGTCTTCTGCCCATCAACTGGGAAATGGCTAAACTAATTGTGATACATGAAAACGGAATACTACTGTGCTGTATAATCAGGAAAACATAATTGCTACCATGTAAATGGAATGAACAGCAATAATAAAACTCCAAAGTGACATTATATTTATTATGTGATATTGAATATTAAAGTGATATTATGACATTATAATGAATAAGGTTGGCCCTAAATTAGAGATATGAAAATAAACCTTCCTTCTCTGTGAGAGACTGAATGTGGAAGAATGCAGAGATTTTGATGATGTGACTTAATTGTACTGAACTGGTTTTTTCTGCTTTTTTAAAATTCATAGTTTCAGGGGGTGGAGCCAAGATGGTGGAGTAGAAAGACGCACATAACTCTAGTTCTTACCCCACAGCCCATAAAATGCCTGTAAACAAAAGACTCAAGAAATTCCAGACCAGCAGAACCTGCCCCAAGTGACCTGGAAGGCCAGCGGGAAAGGTCTGTTGCAGGGAATGCAGAGTGCACCATAGTCCCCCGCCTTGCGTGCATCAGGGGGAGGGAAGTCCCTAGCAACAGTTCCCACACCTGCCAACCCACAAACACCAGAGGCAGCTTCAAAGATCAGTGAGAGGGCTTTTTCACATCCGTGACAAAGGAGCAGGGTCCTCCCCGAGCCCTGGCACCAGGCAATGGCAAAAGGGCAGCAGCTGAGGTGATAGTAGCCCTGCAGCAGGCATTACTGGAGCCTCAGCATTAAGTCCCTGGGGGAACCGAACAGCTGATCTGAATCTCAGCTGTGAGATAGGCAGGAGAGTAAACTCCTCTCCCTGGATTGTGCCACCTTGAAGGAACTGAGAACTTACAGGTCCCCAGAGTATATCCTACTCTTGACAAAGGACCCAAAAGTCAAGTAACTGGTTGGGGAAATGCCCAAAAAAGGGAAAAAAAATAAGACTATAAAAGGTTACTTTCTTGGTGAACAGGTATCTTCTCCCATCCTTTCTGATGAGGAAGAACAATGCTTACTATCAGGGAAAGACATAAAAGTCAAGGCTTCTGTATCCCAAATATCCAAAATAAATATTTAATGGGCTCAGGCCATGGAAGAGCTCAAAAAGGATTTTGAAAATCAAGTTAGAGAGGTGGAGGAAAAATTGGGAAGAAAAATGAGAGATGCAAGAAAAGCATGAAAAGAGGGTCAACACCTTGCTAAAGGAGACCCATAAAAATGCTGAAGAAAATAACACCTTTAAAAATAGGCTAACTCAACTGACAAAAGAGGTTCAAAAAACCAATGAGGAGAAGAATGCTTTAAAAAGCAGAATTAGCCAAATGAAAAAGGAGGTTCAAAAGCTCACTGAAGAAAATAGTTCTTTAAAAATTAGAATGGAACAGATGGAGGCTAATGACTTTATGAGAAACCAAGAAATCACAAAACAAAACCAAAAGAATAAAAAAATGGAAAATAATGTGAAATATCTCATTGGAAAAACAACTGACCTGGAAAATAGATCCAGGAGAGACAATTTAAAAATTATGGGACTACCTGAAAGCCATGATCAAAAAAAAAGCCTAGACATCATCTTTCATGAAATTATCAAGGAAAACTGCCCTGAGATTCTAGAACCAGAGGGCAAAATAAATATTGAAAGAATCCGCTGATCACCTCCTGAAAGAGATCCAAAAAGAGAAACTCCTAGGAATATTTCAGAGTTCCCAGGTCAAGGAAAAAAATACTGCAAAGAGCTAGAAAGAAACAATTTGAGGATTCTGGAAATACAATCAGGATAACACAGGATCTAGCAGCTTCTACATTAAGGGATCAAAGGGCTTGGAACAGGATATTTCAGAAGTCAAAGGAACTAGGATTAAAACCAAGAATCACCTACCCAGCAAAACTGAGAATAATACTTCAGGTGAAAAAATGGTCATTCAATGAAATAGAGGACTTTTCAAGCATTCTTGATGAAAAAAGACCAGAACTAAAAAGAAAATTTGACTTTCAAACGCAAGAATCAAGAGAAGCATGAAAAGGTAAATAGGAAAGAGCAATCACAAAGGAGTTAGTAAAGTTGAACTGTTTATATTCCTACATGGAAAGATAATATTTGTAACTCTTCAAACTTTTCTCAGTATCTGGGTAGTTGGAGGGCACACGCACACGCACACACACAGACACACAGACACACACACACACACTGAGCACAGGGTGAGTTGAATAGGAAGGGATCATCTTTAAAAAAATAAAATTAAGGGGTGAGAGAAAGGGAGAAACAAAATGGGGCAAATTATCTCTCATACAAGAGGCAAGAAAAAGCTTTCCAATGGAGAGGAAAAGGGGGGAGGAGAGAGGGAAAAAGTGAAGCTTACTCATCACATTTGGCTCAAGGAAGGAATAACATGCACACTCAATTTGGTATGAAAATCTATTTTACACTATAGGAAAGTAGGGGAGAAGAGGATAAGCAGGTGGGGGGGATAAGGAAAGGGAGGGCAAACGGGAGGAGGGACCAATTAGAAGTAAACACTCTTGGGGAGGGATAAGGTCAAAAGAGAACAGAAGAAATGGGGGGCAGGATAGGATGGAGGGCAATATAGTTAGTCTTACACAACATGACTATTATGGAAGTCATTTGCAAAACTACACATACTGAATTGTTTGCCTTCACAGCGGGGATGGGTGAGGAGGGAGGAAGGAAAAGAGGTTGGAATTCAAAGTTTTAGGAACAAATGTTGAGAATTGTTTTTGCGTACAACTGGGAAACAAGAAATACAGGTATAGAAATATACCTTGCCCTACTGGACAAGAGAGAAGATGGGGATAAGGGAAGGGAAGGGTGTTAGTAGCGAGGGCACATTGGTGGAAGGGGCAATCAGAATGCAAGGTGTTTTGGGGTGGGGGAGGGACAGATGGGGAGAAAATTTGGAACTCACAATTTTGTGGAAATGAATGTTGAAAACTTGAAAGAAAGGAAAGAAAATTCATAGTTCTAAAGGATAGGGATGGGCAGCGGGAAGATAGATGAAATGGCAAAAGAAAGGTGAAAGAAAAATTTAAAACTGATATAGAGGTGAAAAGTTAAAATCACAGCTATTTGCTGTTATAATAGCATTTACATAAATTTTTAAGCATTCACACAAATAGCTCTAAAATATATTTAAAATCATGAAAGTTATTGTCATTTGAGACCTTACTTCCAAATAGCAAAATTAGGGAGGTTTACAGCTGTACACTCACCATTTGCCAAATCTGCATGATGTTATCCTCAGAAACAGAACAAATTACCCAAGGCTCATTGGGGTTCCAACTAAAATCCGATATCTTGGCAGTGTGTCCTCCGTGAATAAACTACCAGTAAAAATAAAAGTGTCGGTAAACACACAGAAGATGCAGGAGCTGGTTTTCTGTAACATGCTGTATGATTTACCTATATGTATATTACCTAAAAGACACCTACCTCAGCATGATACTGTTATAAATCAAAAGTTGTCATTTACTACCCAGTTAAATCCCAGGGAAATATTACATCATGGTATATGTTGCTAAAGGTTCCTAAAAGATGTATGCTATTTTGCCCTCAACATCAAGACATTTCCCTAAAAAAATACCACCAAGAACTATTTAAAAAGTTTTTCAGACCTCCACCTAGCATGGAATACACTTCAAGTTCTAAAGTAATAATCTAGTGTACCAAATACATTAAATACTTCTAAATCTCCAGGAGTTTCCCTTTGGGGGGTGTGTTCTGACATCATGGATTATGTCAGCCCATTGTGACAACTTATAACCAGCACCACTGGAAAGCAAAGGACTGGAGGATGACAGACTTGGGACCTGAATGGACCTCAAAGGTCAAATGGTCAATAGCTCTTCATTTCAGAGATGAATTATCAGAGAAAGAAGGTTGCATAATCTTTTTGTTTGTTTTGGTTATCTTTCCCAAAAAGATAAGGGAAACAAAAAAAAAATGTTCAAATCGTCTCTACCTTACATGACAGAAGTACATAAAGGAAAAGTGAAACAAGAAATGTATCATAAAGAAATGACTGAGAAACAGCAGTTTGGAAGAAGAAATCACTAGACCACTGCAAGGTATGGGAAAGCTTCCTGCAGAACAGATGTGAATTGAGTCTTGAAGGATGGGTAAGAATTAAGTACAATGGAGTCAAGGTTGAGGAGAAATAACCTGAATTCAAGTATAGAGGTAGAAGAGAACCAAGCATATTCAGAACAGCCAACAGATACACATACTCGTCTCACTGCATCCTTGTATGTGGGCCCAGGGCCTTACACTAAAATAAATGTTTGTGTAACTGACAATGACTTGCTAAATAAGTCCAAGCATAGGGAGAGGAATCCAGGGAAGTTCACCAAACAAAAAGATTGGGAAACACCAATTTTCAGGATATTGAATTTTAAAGTCAGAGAAAAACACCAAGACTCTTTACTTTAAAAAAGAACTTACAATGAGATTAATTTGGACATTCCTCCTGAAGTGCAGGGGACTCATATTTATAGCAGAAAGAATCCAAAAGTGTGGGTTTGATCCTAGTTCCAATACTAAATGCACAACGAGTCAGGGTTAATTATTTTACCTTTTGGGGCATACACTTCCTCATCTATGAAAGGAGGAGACTACAACTATGATTACTACTAGAAACACTAACCCCACAGGGTCACTGTGAGGATCAGATAATTTATATACCGAATATAATCAGAAATGAAACACCACAAAATTTTAAGTGTAAATGAAAATTATTCCATTATACAAAATTGTCAGGGACAACACAGCTCTTGTATGAGGTGAGGCGTCAATCGTACCTGTAAATCAGTGACTGCTCTAGTGTAACAAATTATAACAAACTCCAAGGACTTTCCAAATTCTCCTGCACTGGAATTTTTGTGGTTCTGAATATTTCCTAGAATAAGCAGGCCATGTGTAAAGGAATTTGATCTACATAAAGACGTCAAGTCATTTGTACATTAAAGCTAAAGACATACCAGAAGTTCTGGAGGTCCATCTTCAGCATCTTCAGCTGATTGTTCTTCTCCAATTTTACTGTAAGAAAAATAAGAGTACCTAAATTCTTGTCATCTGAATTAATGAAAAACGAAAGGTACTGACACCACAGAAAGCACATCTTATTAAAAAATTGTTTTAAAACCCATCCTTTATCTCCTATAGCAGTTAATATAATGCCTTGAAGATACCAAGCAAATTGAATTAATTTTCCATAGCACGTACCTGGTAGAAAACAAAATGGAGCCAAAACTCTGTAAGGCCCCACTGGCACTCTTAAGATATAAACACTTTACTATTAGAAGGTGAACAGTAAACCAAGAGATATCAAAATCTGTGTCTTTTTTCTATTCCATTTAAAGAACAGTGTGTGTTCATCCTTTGCTGCTGCCATCACAGAAATAATGATATGACTTGCACTTGACTTTGTTTTGAGTAAGGGAGGGCTATGCAGGTCACCAGCCTCACTTCTCCTCCACAGCCATCTGAATCCAGTGACCAGATATTCATCAAGATGACTGGAGATGACCCAGGATGAGGCAACTGGGGTTAAGTGACTTGCCATTCACACAGATAGTGAATGTTAAGTATCTGAGGTGAGATTTGAACTCAGGTCCTCCTGACTCCTGCACTGGTGCTTTATCTACTGCACCACCTAGCTGCCCCTAATGAACAGTAAGTGAATAAGAGTTATCACACATAGTTAGTGGTTCAGTTTAAGAGAAGTATTTACTGGGTTTTCAGTTTCAAGCTCCAAGCTCTAGTTCTGAATCTAAACCCTGCTATTTCCCCCAAACCTCTCCAATTTTTAGTTTCTTCAACAGTCAAATGAAGGGACTAGACTGGATCATCTCTATGGTCCCTTCTATCCTAACCTGCTCCATATAAAGTTACAAAAACATTATGTAAAATTTTAGTTACAGAATCTGTAGAAAACTGTTGTTTTCTTGCATAAATGACTTCTAAGAGGTCAAGTATCCAGGGAGAACAGTCATGCTCCATGCAATCTTGGTGAACCCTCTCCAAGTCAATGGAGGGTCATGAACACAAGACCCTTAGAGAAGGAGAAACTGGAAAGAAGTTACAATATTCTGAATCACAAAATTTTAGGTGGAAAAAAATCTTCAAGACCACAAAGAAAACTAGAAAAATTAAGACTATGCCATGATTGTGAACAGCCACACATGCTACACTTTGAGGCTCTAATTACATCACTATCCATTTTAGTCCTTTTGTTGTCATGCAGTCATATCTGACTCTTTCTGACCCCATTTGAGTTTTCTTGATAAAGATACTGGAGTTGTTTGTCATGTCCCACCGCTCATTACAGATGAGGAAACTGAGGCCAAAAAGATTAAGTGACTTGCCCAAGGTCCCACAGCTATTAAGCAGCTGAGGCCAGATTTGAACTCAGAAAGACCAGGCCTGGAGCCCTACCTACTGCTACCTTTAGGTCCTCAATTTTTATTAAATATAGCTAAGGTTTATTGGATGTCACATGCCAGACAATTTCTTACCCAAGAATAAAATGCAAGAAATAGAGCAATTTTAGAAGAGAAATTTTTTTTAAATAAAACATTTTGCATGAAAGTCAGCTTGTCAGAATGCTTGGGCACTGCCCTTTTCTCCACTGCAGAAATACACCTGCTTGTTTCTGTCACTTTCCATTTCAATCCTTCACTTGCTACTTGAGTAAATTCACAATAGTTGACTGTGAAAATTTTTTCCTTTGAAAATGATTTTAGAAAAGTATTTTTCCCACATTCCCCTGACCTAACATTTGTTTCATTTTTCTTTTTTGTCAAATTTGCTGGAAAGATCAAAATATGGCTGTAACTTGCATTTCTTTAATCATTAATGATCTGGATCATTACTCAGACAGCTACTGATAAGTTGGATTTCTTCCTTAGGGAATTCCTGTTTATATCTTTTGATCATTTATTAGTTACAAAATAAATCTTATTTGTATACAATTAATCAGTTTCTTCTATATCTTGGAAATCATATATCTGTCAGAGAAATTGATTTTCTCCAGTAAAAAAAGGAAAGATATTTTATCTTCTTATGTGTGGCCAAAGTTTCTTCCATAGGGACACCTCTCCAGCAGAAATGAAGATCTACTCTATATAATTTCTTTTCATGCTACTCCTCTCATTTTATTCCACCAAAGTTCTCTTTTGATGTCTCCTTGTGAAATGAAGGCTATTCAAGCACAGCCTGATAACTGTCAGGTTCTTAACCTAACTCAGGCTGGACACTAGGTGATGATGACTCCTGTGGCCCTGGTGACCCATGACAACAAGGAAAATGCAAAAGGGTAGCAGTCCTTTATGTATGTTCCTTTGTTTAAAAAGTGAAGGTGGCAAAGTTGTGGGAAAAGGGGTCAGGAAGTAAAAAGAATCAATCACATGTTCTTAACTACTTTACAAACCTTAATTTAACTGACGGTACCCCAAATGTGAGATTCTTTTGTCCAGTGACAAAAAAAGAGGATACACTACTGGGAGAAATGAATTACATCAATACTGACAATATCCTCAGAAATAAAGTAACTAGAAGATATAAGCTACAGTTAAATGGAAAGTGCCCCCCGTAGATAAGTGGTCAAATGAAATGAACAATCCTGAAAAGCAGTATTAATTATCACCAATAATCCTCCAATTCACTAAAAGACATGCAAAATTAAAACCACCCTAAGGTTTCACCCTTCACACTCAACGAATTTGCAAAAATAGTATTTCAAATAGTCAAATTTGGGGATGCTGCAAAAGCAAGTCACATTAGTAAGCTCTTGGTGGAGATGTGATTTTGGCTAACCATTCTACCAAAAAATTTGGAATTATATGGAAAATAAAAATAACCAAACCAGACTCAGAGATGCCCTTTGCTGGGCATGTAACCTAAGAAGGCTAAAAACAGGGGAAAAAGTTCTGATATGATTAAAGGAATAAAAAAAATTTAAAAAATTCTTTTTATGGTAGCAAAAAAAAAAAAACTGATTGGAAAACAGCTAAAGAAGTAAGTCTTATGAATGTAATGAAATGAATGCTATTATATTGTAAAAAGATAAATAAAAGGAATTTAGAGAAACAGGAAATTTTTATGAATTGATGAAGACTGAAAAACAAAAAGGAAAACAATACATATAAAATTTCAAATAACCAAATTCAAATAACCAAAAGAATAAAATGAAGCCAAACATTTTATCGATCAAAGCTGAGATGAGGAAAGTCTCTTTCCCATTTTTCTTACAGAGATGGAGGACGATGGGTACAAAATATTGCATATAACCATGGCTGAGTACATAGGTTGGTTTTGTCTTCCTTTGTTAAAAAGGAATGGCATTCAGGTTGAAGGCTGGGGTTGGAGTTATATAACCACAAATCATCATAATGTGGAAACAAATGACATCATTAAAAGATGAATTTAAAAATAAAGCGAACAGACTAAAAAAGAATGAAAAAGTTAAGCAAAAAATGACAGTAATATTAAATAAGCAGCAAACCTGGTAAAGACAGTTCTCAAATCTTGTCACCAGAACACAAGCTTATTACCTTAAATCCCATACATTAAGACGTCGATCAGTACCACTTGAAGCCAAGATAGTTTCATTATGTGGAGACCAGTGAACCTAGTAATAGTTTGAAAAATGAATAGCAATTAAAAATTTTCTAAATACCAAAGATTATTTCTTACATGCTTTGTAGAATATAGTCAGTTCCCAACTTGAAAATGAACTTCATTTCTAAAGTTGCTAAAGTGGATTATTTGGATGGACACAATATAGATGAACTTATGGAATAATAAAACTGTACTCCAAAGAAAAGGCAGCATTTAATAGAACTAAGTCATAAATTACTAAATATGCCCTTGACTTCTTTCCAGGGTATTTACCAGGAAATATACTTTACTTGAGATTAAATTAACCTAAAAGAAACTTTCATTTGAGGAATTTTAGGTATTGTAATGAAGTAGGAAAAAAAATTGAGGACATCTGGGGAAATCACACACACACACACTCACTCTCACTCTTTCTCTCTCTCTCTCTCTCTTTTTCTCTCTCTCATCCTCTCCTGTTCTGTTTTTTGAGAACCTGTCCCCAGATCAGTTTCCCTAAGCTGTTCTTTCCTGTTATAGTTTCTTCCTTTCCCCTACTTCTGAACTTTGGAACCTTTTCAAAGCTCCAAATTTACCTTCAATGGCTCCTGTGGCAACATCAGATTGTAGAAGGAATGTCAGCTTCTTGAAGGGCAAGGCCTGTCCTAGTACAAGTCTGTCACTATCCCTAGTGCTCTGTACAGTACTTGGTAGGCAGTAAGTATTGAAATGATTGATGATGAGGATGAGTTTGGCACTTTTCCCCACACAGGGAAGTTACTGTCAATAAGTGCTTATTTACGCTACCATTCATCTTTAACTTAAGGTTCAGAAAGCTTTTCAGAATTAAATTTCCCCATTTAGAAAGTTCAATAATTCTCCAAAGTTTCAACCTAATTAAAATCAATAAACTGCCATAAAGATTCAACTAAAATACAATTGGTGTATTACAAACAAAATTTAAAGAGATTACAAAGATTTACTCTGTTTTTCTCTTTATTGTTAAAATAATTACAACTTAGACAGAAAACTCTTTGCCAGTCCCTAAATTATCTCCTGAAAAGCCTATTACTGGAATTTCTTAATTACCACAAATCACACATCTATTTCATTTGAGTAAAATCTGACATAATATTGAATTAATCTTGGTAATGAGCAAATTACCAAATAGGTGAGCTCAGTATCAAAGTCAGCTCCAAAGTAAATTCAAGTATTCCCAAGAACAGAGTGTTATAAAGGACTTATAAAATTCTTCAGTCTAACATTAATGCAACAAGTTAAGAAAAAAAGTACACTCATCATGCTTTACACACCTGGAAGATTTCATCTTTATGAGATTCAAAGGAGTGGAGCTTTAATTTTAGATTACGCAGATCCCACAAAGCTACAGTCTAATGAGAAAAAAACGGGAAAAACAACTTTAAAGTTTTGGGAAAAATAAACACTGTAACATGACATATTTACACCATATTTGTAACTATATATACTATTTTTACACATCCACAGAAATTCAAAAAATTTAGAAACCTTATCAGCTGAGCCAGTTGCTAAAATGAATTCACTGTATGGATTAAATGACAGACAGTTGACCTCCGCGGTATGAGCATCCACAGAGTGACTTGGCTTAGATGTTGTATTGGACCTGGTATCCCAGCTGTAATTAAGAGAAAAAAAGAGTAAAAAAGTATGTACCTAGCCCACAAAGCTATAAATGACATACTTTTACTAGCAACAATCATTTCCATTTTAACATGGATACCAATTTTATACCAATTCTTAGAAAATATTATTCCTGCTATCAATATCACCTTAACAAAGCCATTCAACACACGATAGATTCTACTTTATATGACATGATGATGAAAATTATAAAGAAAAATCATTAAGACCTATTTCTGACAATTGTAAATTCTACCCAGGTAAACAGAATGAACTTTTTTCCTTAGTATCTTTCTCTATATTTTTAACTTCACTCAAAAGCACAAAGCACCACAGATTTAGAACTGGAAGGGATCTGCCCAATTTAGAGATAATTTAATACTAACCTTTCACTTTACATATAAGGAAATTAAAGTGTAGAGAAGTTAAGAGACTTGGCCAAATTCATACACATGGCAAGTTAGAAGTCCTGGGATTTGAACAGAATTGAGATATTTAGCTACAGTCCTGAAATTCATTCACATTTATACTACTTGTCAACTAGAAAAAACAAACAAAACCAAACTAGATCTTTCCACCTTACATCATAAGTTTCTGGTCATCAGCAACAGATCCAAATAGTGATTCATGAAGTAGATGCCACGCCACATCTTCTACAACAGCAGAATGACCAGTAAAGATTGCTTTGGCATCAACAATTTTGCCTTCCTTTGGGCCTGCATTTATATCCCATAAACAGACAGTCTGCAAATAAAAAAAAAAATCCACAAGAAGTGAATAAAAATACTCATAAGAAACAAAACCATTCCAAAATATTTACTATACAACTTAGTCTTGAAAGGAGATAAAAGTTGTGAGGGAATAAGAAGAAACTGCTTGCCAGGCACAAGCAATAACTCTGTGAAGGCTTGGAGACTGAATTCAGAGCATGCCTAGTAGTCCAATTTAGATAATAGTATGCTGAAGTCAGACTGCAGAGAGCTTTAAATGCCAACTTTGTATTTTATCCTAGAGGCAAGAAGGGAGCCACTTAAGATTTTTCTAGAGTGTCCAACTCAAGGCTTTCCATCAATCACAGGTCAATAGAGCAGGACCTGGAAGATGACCATAATCTGGACAAAGTTACAAAGTTTTTTTTTTTTAATGTTACAAAGGTATGGTTACAATGTGTCAATGATATTGCCAATGACATTATGAAATCATACTGTACAATCATACAAAGTGGTATTTGCTCAGGGATCTCATCTTATCTGTGATATTAATAGGGGAGGAATGAGGAAAAGAGAAGAGAGTTAAAGGCTTCATTGGATAAAGCAGGATTTTGGCTAACCTCAGAAAATCAACAGAATGGCAACAGGGGAAGATGAATAAAAACACTAAGTTAGAAGCTACAGGGTCTAACGCCAGCAAGGGGAAGAGTGAATAATAAGATTAAATATAAATACATAGGCTGGGGATAAATCATCTAAGACATTTAGCATCTAGGTGCTAGAGGGCAGACTTTTTCAGTAGGTAAATGTGAAACCATAGGTTTTTGAGTCAGAGGACTCCAGCAGCAGTATGGGCTGAAGACGGATGACAGCAGAGGCCAAGAGACCTAAGATGAAAAGTGGCTATTTTAAGGGCAACATATACATGTCTTACCAAAATGATGAGGCTACTTCTGTGGAGGCAAAGGTTCTGTTTGATAAATCAACAAAAACTTTAAATACAAGTGGTACTGTTTCCATTTATAGACATTTGGGGCAGATGATGCTTGTGAAGATCAAATGAGTAATACACATCAAGCTCTCGGTAAAACTGAAAACATTATATAAATGTTAGCTATTATTATTAAACAAGTAACTGTGGACTAAAGTAGGGATTCTGAGACCTGTGAACCTGGATGGGGAAAAAAAAGGTCAGTTTTATTTCAGTATAATTAGTTTCCTTTGTGTAATCTTATAAATTTTATGCAGTATTCTGGGGAGAGGATCCATAGGATTCACCAGAAGGCCAGAAGGTTCAGAAATCCCTTGGCTAGAGGATTCACTGACAAGAAAATAGCATTTCAGTTATTTCTTTCTTTTTCAAATTAATGTAACAATTTTTCTTATTATCTCCCAATTCATACTGGGAAGTAGGATATAGTGTTATTTTAATCTACTGATTAGTTAAAGTGGACACAAGAATATGAAATAATTATTTTGAATTATTTTATATAACTATTGAATCAATATATACCATACTAATAGATAAGTTATTTAACACTACTACTATTGTTAGCAACAACTAACATTTACACAGCTTTTAAGATTTGCAAAACTCTATATGTATTTATCATCTCATTTGAAACTCACAGTAACTGTGAGGAAGGTGCTATTATCATTCCCATTTTACAGAGTAGGAAACTGAATCTGAGAGGTTAAGCAATTTGTTTAACTAGGTCACAGACCTAGGACATATTTGCATTAGGATGTGACTGAGGTCTTCTGGATTCCAAAACTGGTCTAAACATGATATATTCACAAAAAAGTGTTGGAAGCACTTCATAAATAATCCATTGTTTGTTTAAAAACTGAAGGCTTTTCCGTCATGAATCAATTCACAATATTTTTTAAAAATACTTTGGGATCCTCAAACTCATAGTGGACAGTTTAATATAGGAATATAGTCTGCCATTTCCCCTGAAGCACCATTAGGAGCAACCTCTCAACATTATATGTACTTTCAAACTAAGCTGATGGGTTGGTGAATTTTGTTTAACTGCTTTTGTCTTCTTTGTTGGAGTGGCATACTGGGTACAAGAGTGGGGAGAGACAGATTTTAGCATAAATATGATGGTTTTTTTTTTTAAAAGATAATCAATAAAAATATTTAATAGTACATCCTGAAAAATAATTTATTTATGTTTCCTATGTTGACTGCAGTACAGAATTATTCCTAACACTTAAGGCAACCATTTGAAAATTAGATTATGAAGAACAAATTTCTCACATGGTCATCAGATGCACTTAGAAGATGTCCACTCAAGTTAGAGTTCCAGGAAAGACCATAACCTTCCTTTTGATGACCTCTTAACCTAAGATCAGGATTACATTCTCCACTTGGGTCTTAAAAAAAAAACAAAAATAAAAGTTAAATTGTACTTGTTACACAATTTATGTTAGAATAATGACTTGAAATAAGTATTCTTACTAGCAGCAAAAAAAAAAAAAAAAAAGTTGCACCTGGCTCCTGTTAGTAAGGACCATGTATATTTCTTACTTTTAATACCTAGGGGGAAAAACTACTGAACAAGAAAGAAGACATATTCTGAACAGATCTGAATACCAATTTGCCCTCCTTAAATAAAATCTCTTTGAAATGACAAAAATCAAAACCCAACAATAACAGTTACACGCTGAAATATAATTAATTACAGGCTACCCTTGAGCTTTTTTACAAACTAGATTTAAGGGAAAATTACGTATGTTTCATATATCACCTTTCATATGAAATCTTTTTTAAGAGTTAGCAGGGTCATCTAGTTCAACATTCTAAGTCAAGGGATACCGATCACAAAATCCTTGTCAAGTAGTCCTCCGTTCTAGGCTTGCTGCCAGCGATGAGTAAGGTCATTGCTTTCCAAAGCAGCCTAATTTATCTTTGAACAACTTGTTGCCAGAAAATCCTTGTTTGTCTTAAAAGAAATCTTTCTCCTTGTAACTTTCCTCTGTTTTGGACTTGCCTCTTAAAATAATCAAATAAACAAAACATTCTAAATATGTGAAGATCTAGTTTGGGCTCTGTCATTAAATTACTGTGTGACTAAAAGAAATTCAGTTAAATTTCCAGGGCCTCAAGTTTCTCATTCTATAAAGGAACAAAACGACCTTTGTAATCCCTTCCAGACCTAAAATTCTATGATTTTAAGTCTCCCCCTTCTGCCCAATCTCCCTGAAACTAAAAGTCTCCAATTCTTCCAGACATTCCTTCTATGTCAAGGTTGCAATTCTTTTCGCCATCCTTGGTTACCCACTTCTGGGTCACTTTAGTTTACTGACATAATACTTCAAGTCTTGTTTGAGGGGCATAGGAATACTCTTTTAAAAGTATTATTTTCCAGAATTCCATAATTTAATAGCTTTCAGTTAAAAAAAGTTTTGTCCTATTCCCCCTTCCAATTAACTTTTAGAAATGTTATTTTGAATTTCCTTGTAATAGTCAAGAATTCATCATTTAAAGTAAAACAAAACAAATGAGAAACACAGTAAGTCACTACAAGTACAGGCCCAACAATTATTACTTACCTGGTTTAGATGGGTGTTTTGTATAATCAAAAACCAGCACATCAGAAGATGGTGTTTTTGTAGCAATGATACAAGGGTTCTGGGGCATGTAACGTGCACGATTTACTTCTCCTTCATGATTTATTTTTATTTCAGTTTCGATTTTTCCAGTTACAGATCCAAAGCCCCCAAATTCTAATTTAATGGGAGAAATATACATAGAATTAACAGTTAAAAGCTATTTAGCTCAACAGATTTTAACTTGAATAACTCAACATGATCACACAAACTAGTACAAAACTGACATTTAAAAAATAAATCTTTAATTTGTGTCTATCTTAAGCTTTACATAATTTGAGACCCCAAAATTACTTGAACTAATTTGCATTAGAGATATCACTGATGGATATTTTATGCATGTCTGCTGTGAGGACTTTATTCTCACCAAGAAGAACTGGCTGCTGGGGTGGAAATGATAGAAAACCTGAGAAGTCATCATCCCATCTTATTTTTCTGAGAGTAGTTTAAAATGTACTCAAAATTTTGTTAAAAAAAGATTTTTCATGGACTCTGAGAAATGACTGGTAGGATCCCACAGACTAACAATTCACAGAGGAAATCAGTACAGGAGAGTTGGAAAGCTTTCAAGAATAAAATTCTGAAGACACAACATATATTTTTTTTAAAGGCATGTACATGAGGTGTAACTGAAAAAAGAATCGATGGATTCTAAATGCAGATCAAAGCATACTACTTTACTTTGTGTGTTTTCTCTCACGACATAACTAACATGAAAATGTTTTACATGATTACACATGTATAACCTATATGAAATTGTTTGCTTTCTCAATGAGGGGGGAGGAGAGGGAGGGAAATTGGAACTCAAAAAAATATTTTTAAATTTAAAAATTATTTTTACATGTAACTGGAAAATGTATTTAAAATTTTTTAAAAATCAAGGAAAAAATGTGAAATATATAAGAAGAGTAATATCAGGAGAATGCTACAGCTAAAAATCAGTTCAGAGAAAGCTAAGTACAAAAAAAAGGGATGGAACTACTGTTCAGGGTAGATGACATTAACAGCCAAGTGAAGAGCAAGCAGCTTATTTTGTTTTCCCTACCAAAAATTGGAAAGAACAGAACAAAAATAGCTAAAAAAGACTTGATACTCAAGATAAATAGGCATAGCAAGAGAGGCAAGGCCAGCTGCCTTTGATGATTGATAGATCATCAAATACAGTTAACTATATTCCAGGGTAATGAAAGAACTAGCAAATACGACAGCAGTCATTTTTGAAAAGTCAAGGAGAATACTAGAGAGGTACTGAAGGGCTAGAGAAGGGCAAAGAATGGAGTCTGCAAACTAATATGACCGATTTCTGGTACAATTAAAGAATAGTAAACATTTGGAATAAAAAGAATGTGATGACGAAAAATGCTACCCACGTTGGAAGAACTGATGGAGTCTGAATATAGATCAAAGATTAATATTTTTCAGTTTCTTTATTTGTATTATTTGGGGGTCTCTTTTCTTTGACATGACTAATATGGAAATGTTTTGCAGGATTGCACACATGTAACCTATATCAAATTGCTTACTGTCTCAGGGAGAGGGGAGGACAGAGAGAGAATTTGAAACTCAAAATTTTAAAAAACATATGTAAAAGTTTTTTACACACAACTGGGAAAAACATTATTTCTTAAAAATTAAATAAAGAATGTGATCATCCAAAAGGCAGCATAGCTCCTTTAGGAACAGGTCTTGAATGCTCAGCTAACCTTGTTTCTTTTTATGACAGGGTGACATCTCTGGTCAGTTAACATTTGGAATGTTATGCAATTTAAGGTGAAAGCTCATGCATCAGAGAACCAAATGTCCAAGGTTCCAAAAAGGGAAAAGGAGGCATGAGGATGAATGATGACTAGAATGAAAGTAGTACGGTATGGAGATAGCTGGGAAGCAAAGGTCACAAAATTTAGCAAGTCTGATGGAACATTATTATGGATTTTGAAATCCACTAATACAAGGGTAGGAGTTAGGCAAAAGAGGAAGACAGAGAACCAGGTGATGAACTCCTTAACAAATAAGTTTCAAGTCTGTGGGATGTTTATAAGGCTTCACTACAGTGTGAGATAGAACATCAATTAGGCTTCATTTATTCTTCCTAGATCCATGCTTAAATCCAATAAGGATTTAGTCCTGTTCCCTGGAATTATAGATGATCGAGTTGCTAAGTAAGTGCCAAAGCTAAAAATAGGAGACTGCTTCCATTATTTGACCAGAATGTCTAAGTATGAACGCTTCTTAGCAGCCATGTAATCCCACTTCTTCCTGTAAAAAAATGCTCTCTACAACAGACCCAAGTAGCCTCTGTTTGGACATTTCTAATGAAGAAGAACTCAATAGAGCCCAATCCACTTCTGGACTGCGCTCATGGTCAGGAAGCATAAATTTGCTCCTCTTTCTATCCTCTGAAAGACAGGTCTGATCCCTGTTCAATGTAATGGATCTTCAATTTATTTGAGAACGGTTATGATGCCCTTTCTTCCAACCTCATCCTCCTATCTGCTGCCAACAACCTCAACTTCTTCGAATGGTTCTGAGGCATGATGCTTCACCATTACGGCCACCTGTCTCAGAACGCTTTCCACTTTATCAACGTCCTTCCCAACATACAGTGCTCAGACATGGTCCAAACAGGGCAGACTAAATGGGACAATCACTTCCCTGGGTTTCCTGATTCAACCCACAATTGCATTATCTTTTTGAGCCACCATATCACAAACCTTCAAATCTTTTTTAGCATCAACTGCTGTCTAGCCATGCCTTCCTTGTATTCTGCTTGCAGGTTACTTTTTTTAATTCAACAGTTTAAGTCTAGATTTCTCAAAATTTAATCTAATCAGATTTGGCTCAATTTTGACTGCTGAGATACTTTTAGAACTGAGTCAATTTCCGCCTCAAACATTTGCTAGGTACAGGATTTGGACAAGTCCTTACCCTTCTATGTCTTTGTTTTCCTCTTTGTAAAATGGAAATGCCACTATTTTTGTCCACTAGTATTCAACAAGGTTGTTTTTGATCAAAGTGCTATTTAAAGTTCTATACAGGATGTCCAAAAAGTCTTAGTGCAGCTTTAAGCTATTTAAATCTCTAAACTGCACTACAATTTTTTGGACATCCTCTATAAATCTAAGCTAAAAGTATCATTAATCTATTTATCCATTTCACCTACATTTTGACCCTGACACCTCTACCTAAAATCAGTTCTCATCTTAAAACAAATACGGTCTCATACCAGGAGCCTCAATACAAGTACTACTAGTTCACCCCCAAGATCTCATAATCAACCCTTATTTCTTATCTTCTTTACCTCTCTTGGATTCATCCAAATCCAGAGAAACTTCTCTGCTCTCATTGATCAGTGCCTCTTTATTCACCCAGACCTTTAGTCATTCTCTGGCTTCAGCAGACTTTCTGACCAATTATTCCACGCTAACTATCCTCACTACTACTCCTGACCCTACAACCCTTTGGTAGCTGGAATCTAAGAATGAGGGTCAGTATGTCCATAGTAAATGGAAAAACAAATAAAACCAGGATGTCCTCAATCCTCTCCTCCTTCAAGTTATCATACTTGCCTTTCAGAATGTTCCCTATATAATCTTTATTTGTCTATTATCTTCCCCCATCCATGAAATTTCTATGAACACTTTTAGCACCCAATTCCAATTATTTCATCATTTTTTTCTGCTCAAAATTTGCAAATTTATCTCTCCTTGAATTCTAGATAGAAAACCTTCACTTCTATTAAAAGATAAGTCAGTTTTAGTTTTTCCTGATTTTTTCTTCCTCTACTTCTCTTTTTGTTTCTAATAGCACCTAAAAAACTCTCAAAAGTAATTTTCCACAAAGATACCCTTCCTAATCTTTCTTGTCTCTAAAATCAGAAAGTAATTACTTGCACAAATTTTAGCACTTATGAATGTATGGTCTTGCAATATTCATTACTTATTTCATTCATCAGTTCCTTGAGATTGGGAGACATTCTTATTTCATACTGATACACACACACACACACACACACACACACACACACAGAGTAGCTTATAAAGTCACTTACTGTAAAGATAGAGAAAACAGATTTGAATTGAATATTAAAAAACTTTGCAGTGAGCATATTTTTAATTGGTAATTTTGCACAATTATTTAAATATTTTTTCTTTCAAATAGATCACATTTTATTGTCAAGGTCTATGTTCAAACTAATATACTCTTTCTTTTACATCCCCTAGAGCAGCCTGGCACAGTGATGTGTGCCTAATACATTTGCTCTAATGCTCATTGAAGTGAAAGAGTCCAAAACATGATGAGGGATTGTTGTATGTACACCTTTAATCACTTGCCTACAGATTCTTCCTCTGTGTGTGCATATATTGGGACTCAACAGCTTTTGCTAGAAGAGATGACTTCAATGTCTGAAGGATAATTTTGGTTTGATGGCAGAACAATGCATGGTTCATCTACATCTTAAGTCTCCTCTCTCCCTGCAGTACAAGCATAGTAGAGTCAGGGATTTTTGTTACAGTGAATGTCTATTATGTAAAAGGTATCAAAGAAGACATTTGCTATATAATTCTTAAAGATAATTACAAACTGATACACAAAAATAGGATGCAAAGAACCCTTTATTGCAATCATTTTTAACAATGCCTTTTTTATCCATCCAAAGTGTAAAGTACATAATTTACCTCCTTCTTACCTCAATCAATATGACTACATAATTTTCTGTTCTACAATACTTTGATGTTCTCCAAAGTTATTGAGGTTTGTAGCTGCTGATTTAGTATTGTACATTTGTACTCAATGGCCACATAATTTATGTTTGCTTGGATTTTTGCCATGTTCTTGTAGCTGTCACTTTTTACTACAGTTAAGGGACCTGCCTCTAAAAATTCCTCAGCTCTATAATTTGATGCTTCTAGAAACCAATGTGAGTTGGTAAATGAAGATAATTAGAGAACTGCACCTTAAACTTTTTTTTTTAAAACTCTGAATAAGGACCTAATAGATTTTCCTGAGCAAAGTAAAAAACTTTGCTGTGTGGAGACTCTGTGACATCTACTTGGGTTGGTTAGAGTCCTTTATCTTCTTCCAAATTATCTCCTGTGTTCTAAATAGTTCAGTTTGCTGGCTAAGTGAACCCCTGACTAAGTGAGATGTTATTCCAGTAAGCAGCTAGGGGATAAAGAAAAGAAACATAATCTATTAAGTGCTTTTAAAGTAAACCCCTAAAAGAAAATCTCTATGAAAGAAAAATGTATACATTAAAAAAACCCACAAAATTACCATATCATAAACCATAGCAACTTAAGATACTTCTTTCACTTCAAATAAAGACTATGCCTTCATTTTTATCATCACAGCTGTCTTTCTCAAAAAAGATAAATCCAACAGTGTGATTATAGTGTGTACAGAGATCACCTACAAACTAAATTTACCTGAAAACTAAGATCTAAATTTGGACCAACATCATTATGGTAAATTTTCAACGAGGTGACATATGTCCAAGTTATGGACCACATTAATTTCCTAATGACTTATATTAATAGAATATTCTCTTTAAATCTATTTTCCCCTTCTGTTAAAGGGCTTTTCCCTTGACTCACCATGACCTGGAAGTGAAATTGGATTTCCAAAGGTTTTGCTTGCAGAGTCTGGCATGTCCTACTAATCTGGAAACATTTAAAGTTAAACTATCTAATGATAGTTTTATGTCTATTTCCTGAGTACTCTAGCTACAGTAGGTGAGGTTCACCAATATGGTTGCCACAGGGATAGATTTTTCAGTTGTCAGCAATTTCAAAGACCTATAATCTGTAATGCTGAAGAGTGTAACTACACTAACAAACAGATTCTGGAAGTGATCTCAGCATCAGATTGATAGAAGAAAAGTAGCTAGAAGTTACAGATCAACTAAGGGAAAATCATAAATAATTTCTATTCCAGTTCCTAATCAACTTTAGGAAAGTAGAAGAAATTAGGGTAAAATTTTCATTTTGTAAAGAGCCCAATTTTCCATACAGTAATTTTGGGTTTCAAAACAAATGCTCAAATACAATAATGCAGCTTCTCTTGTGACAAAATAGAGTGCTGAATTAGTAGTCAGGAAGATCTGGATTCAAATCCTACCTCATAACACTACTTAGATGATGCCAGGACTTACCACCTGAAAATGGAATCTGACTCAATAACCTATAAAGTTGCTGTTAGCTCTAAAGCTATGATCCTGATTTCCACTACATCCTAATAACATACTATTTGAATAGATTTTGCTAGAGGAATCCAGGGACAGGACTTTGACACAACAACACATTTGGATAATTTCATGACATGGATTTCTAAGGACTATATGTCATATATGTTTGTATGTCATACTGACTTAAATATCAGAAATAATAAGAATATCACTCTGACTTTAATACCATTAGAAGCTTTACTCTGCTGGTTAACTATATACCAAAAAACAAAACCAAATTATTTCCTTTTTAAGCTCCACAACTGCTCTTCACCATTTACCCTGATACAGATTCTCCACTGACATTATGCTTCCTTCTGTCCTACAGGTATCAGAAAATATTCTTGCTACTAGTTGGCACAGTGTTTCCTGAACAGCAGCCTCAGGTGTTCTTACACTCACAGTATGCAAAGGGTATGGGTGCCAATGTGCCAGCACTGATTCAGTTCACAAAGATCTCACTACAGGGTTGTCATTTCTTGAACAATTAGCTATTTTTACTAACTTATTAACAAAATAGATGACTATAGTAGAACACAGAGAACATAAAATAGTATGATTTTACTACGAAATAAGGAGAGAACCAGCCCATGAATATTACTTTAATTCACTTAAGAGACAACTCCCTGAGCATGAAAAGTTATATATTATCACATCATTATCACCACTCACAACTGTGATAATATAAATTCAGTCTTCAGTTTATTTTTTATCAAAACTGAGTGTCTTGAGAGGATGTACTCAGGAAATATACAACCCCTTTAATACCTCTGATAACAGTTCATAGGATACCTACCTCCCTTCTCACTATCATAATGGGAAGCATCAAACTGTGCATCATCATTAGGAATCTGTACTCGTGCAACCACTAAATGGTTCTGCTCATCAGAAGTGTGAGTCCCCAGTACTAGCCAATGAAGGGCATAATCTTTTCCTTCTGGTCTGTTTAAAAAAAGCAAAGTAAAAATCACACAAATTCTATAGTAAACATCTAGCTTCTGACAAAAGCAATCTAGCTCTTAAAAATGGAGACTAAAGGCATACAAAAAATTTCAATTTGTCTAAACCCCAAGAAACTGTTCTGACCATATATGCAGGACTTTCTTTTTCTCCCAGAGCAGTATAATGCAGAAACTCTCACGTTCCAATTGGTTCAAGATTAGCAAGAAACCCAGGAAATCTAAGGAAGCTGACTGAGTGATGAGAAAATGATGTAGTGACAGGGATATGTAAGTAACACTGGTGCAAGGATTTTCTCCACCTGTATCCTGAAGATGTTGCTGGGCACAAGTTTCATTCAGAAGCATTTTCTGACAGTTGGATAAGTTGCTAGTACATAATAGCATCTTTTTTCCCCCGAAGAAGTAAATTTGTTACCTTACATACTAGCAAGTTTGATCAAATGTATTATCTAGAGAAATGTTGCTATTTATGATTTCAACATCTGCAACTCTTCCTTAATTTGTGCCATCCTATCAAGCACTAATGTTCTATAATAGTTCCATATTAAGTATGAGGAGAAAAAAGTGAGTCCAGTTATCTCATACTTCAGATCAGGCACAGCACCTAGTACCTCCTTAAAAGACATGGAATAAACTAAAAATGATTTGTCAGATAAAATCCTTGGTCCAACTCCTCTCAGCCAACTAATACTGAACTTTCTCTCAAACACTGAGTCTAACTAAATGCAATAGAGGATTGAAAAGTAAAAGAAGTAACTTTCACTTCCTGAAAACCATTTCCTCTTAACTTTTCTGCCACTATTTATTAAGGGAGGCAGCTCAACAATGGACTCTACAAGTGACTTTTCAAATACTGAGTAAAATATTGAAATATTTGATGGTCTGATAAAAATTCTCTTTTGTTTTTATTTCCAGAAGCAATACCGACACTGATGAGAGCATAGTTCTTTTATTTAAGAAGTTGTTTAACCATATAATAGAGAGAGAATGGATCTATGATTGATTTCACTGGCGAAGAAGGCTGCCAGTGAGAAACTTCTCTGCAATCTATACATTATAAGGTTCTACAAAGATTATGTTATAAAATTCTTTTTGGTACAACAACCTGATAGGCCTTAAGTAATCCGAATCTCTACTAAAGACCTAAATGATTTAGCCTAAAAATTAACAGCAAGAAGCTCTGCAGCAGAATAAAAAGAACGCTGGGCATTAAATCAGAAGACTTAAGTTCAAATCTGGCTTCTCACATGATTAACTAGCTATGTGAAACTAAACAAGTTGTTTAATTTTTATGTGCTTCTGGCAACTCCCTAGGACTCACATGGTTGTGATATGGACTGGTAAAGGAAGAAGTTCTTCATGCTTAAAAAAGCCCCAGAGATTATTAACTGAATGTACAAGTTAAAGAGTGATGTCAGCAGGAAAAAAAGTAGAGCTCCAAAATGTTACTCCTCAAAACAGTATTTTTTTCCCTCCTAAGTCAATTGCTTCCATGCAACTGTAAAGTGAAATACTACCAGTGACAGACCATGACGCAGATTTACTAGAGGATAAAGATGAGTATAAAATTATGTTAAAATATATTTGAAAAACAATATTATTAATAGGCATGATAAGAAATGAACTACCCATCATTATCCATAGATTTCTGAAAATAGTTTTAAGAAGTTGATTCCATTTCCTATTTTAATGGAGAATAGGACAATTTTCAGAAATGAATACTGTACTTCTCTGTCTGAATGCAGGTCACTGACATTCTAGGAATTTACAAGATTTCAGACAAAGATGTATATACCATAAAAATCCGAACTGGAAGAAATGTGGTCATCGTTCACTGCTGCATTATTCTCTACTCCCACTTCCATTTGATACTGCTTATGAAATTAATCAAAAAACACCAACCTAAGTGAAGCAGACTTTCTGTTAAACACTTTCCCTGAAGAGGATATTGATAAGACAAAATAACAGATTCTGTTTTAAGACATTTCCTAACAATTAAGCCAGAGTGGGAGTAAAGAACTGTTCTAAAATGGGTTGAAAGTAACAGCAAACTATTTTGGATTCTCAGTAATAATCTTCGAAGTTTATGGAGGTATTCAATAGCAACAAGAGTCTGTAGGAAAAAATTAAGGTTTTATATATTAATGCTAATTATTTTTATACTTATACACCCATATATACTAGGAACTGAACCTTGCAAAACTGAAAAAGAACATTTCTCAGTTATTTATTTAACCATGCCTAGAAACTAGTGGGGGTATTTTTAGAAAGCTACGGTTTCTAACATTACTTACAAATTAACTAGAGGCCTTTGGGCTAGGAAAAAAGGTGTGATATTATTAATCTCTAGTATTATGCAGCAATATGGGAAGAATGGGGGGGGGGGGGGCGGCAGTGGGAAATAAATAGTTCCCATAATGTTATCTCCCAATCCATCCAGTCATTTCCTTTATTATCTGAAAAGTATAGAGAGACCTGATCAGCAATAACCTCAACATTCTCTTTGCTACCAGCAAGCAGATTTTTGCTGGCTTGTCAATTTGTCTGTAGGGGAAAACAAGGAACAGCACTAGCAAAACAATTTTCTAGTAGGTTCCAAAATGCTAATATAGCAACTCATTTATCTACTAGGTGGTGAAGAGGATAGAGCTCTGGGCCTAGAGTCAGGAAGACCTGAATCCAAATCTGGCCTCACTTAATAGCTTTGTGACCCTGGGAAAAATCATTTAACATATGTTTGCCTCAGTTTCCTCAAATTTAAAATGGGGATAATAATAGCACTTACCTTTCAGAGTTGTAGTGAGGATCTAATGAGAGAATATATAGTTAAATTTGTATAATTGTAAATTATACAATTATAAATAAAATTATAAATTTGTATAATTGTAAACTGTTGCGCACAGTACCTGGCACATAGTATATGTTATATAAATGTTGTCTATTATTACTCACGTTATTTTCTTAGGGAATGGATATGTGAGGTTTGACTACATTTAGATGTCTTTCATCCAAACATACTGCCTAAACTCCCTGTAGGTGTTCACTATTTAAATATGGAAAACGAAGAAACCAGGGGCACTTTCATGCTATTTCTTCCACAATTCTTAAACAAGAAATGAGGAAAACAAACTCAAGAGGGGAAATAGCAGGTTATTTGATAAAGAATGTCATAAACTACTAGCATTTAACTGAAAGACAATTAAGAAGATCCGAATTTTCATATGTAGAATGAACCAACCCAGAATCTGAAATCAATAATCTACTCATTATAATCCAATGTTAAAATACCATGTTACTTAGTTCTTTCCTCTGAATCAACTTAACTTTGCTCATGTATTTGTACAACACATACAAGCACAAGAGTATTCCACATTTTCTAAAGCCAACATGTGTGGGTAGGGTATAAGAAAGCACCACAACCTATAAAGAAAATGAGCTTTATATTATGTTCACATCTTAATCAACAAAAAAATTAAACAAAGTAAAAATTAATCGGATTAAATAATACATTAGTCCCCTTAGTCTAATTTTAATTATTTTGGCTGCATACCTAAAACATAATTTTTTTCTTACATTATTTCAGTTTACACTACAATTTGCTGAAAAAAATCATATACACTTAAGAGGAAACTAAAAATTATATTTTAAAATACTCAGCACTAAATTATTTCCAAAAGTTACTCTGTAGCAACCTCTCTTCCTTACTTCTACCCCAAACCTTTGTCCTTTTCTCCCTATAGCAAAAAGTACTCACCTGTAGTTTTGAGATATTGCTTAAGCAATATTTCCTGCAAAGGCATCCTTATTTACAGTCTCTATTTCGTTCATAAAATTATATTCATCTTGAAATAATACCCAATACCTCACATTTGACTTACTTTAGCTATATCCAACCTTAGAGTTTGTCCTTTATGATACAAAGAAACCATACATTCCAGCAATAATTCTAATTGATTCTAAAATTATGGTTAAACGTCTTAACCCCTATTTTAAAAACAAAATATATGCAAATATTTGGAAGTAGAAATTTACAATCCCCCAAGTCTCCCCCTTCCCCTCATCCCAATATCTGTTCTGTGAAAGTAATTTTACTGTTTGTAAAAGTAATATTACTGAATTGTTTAAATTTTAGTTACCTAGTTACATCAGGAAGCCACTGAACAGTAAGGCTGGGCCATTCGAGGGCATGTGTCATAACCAAGTCATATAAAAATGGGGTATTCTTTTTCCAGATTTTATATTCTTCATTGATAACCCGCTCCTCCACCGTATCTTCAAACACTGAAAGTAAGAGAACACTAATTAATATGCTTAACTAGTCTAGGAACTTCAAAGAAGCTCAAGTTTTGAGAATAGGCATATATGGTTAGAATATGAGCTCCTTGAGGGCAGAAACCTTGTTTGCTGCCACTGTTATCCCTGGCACTCAGCACAATGTAAGGGAGATACTTAACAAATACGTAGTGAAGGATATCTTTAGTCAGGGCTAATATGATTCTATTAGACAAATGTTTTGAACTTTTTAAAACCTACCACATCTGTCATATTTTGGCCCTTCCGGTTCTGCACAACTATTAAAGAGTATAACCACAAAGACTTTCCTGGCAGCCTTAATATCTAGTCATTTATTTACTGCAAAAAACAAGCCAATATTTTGCAAATACAGTTTGGCCATTATGTAAGTAATTATTTCTTGGGAATTCAAGTTTAGGCACAGCTGACATCTGCCATTCCACCATGAGTCTCCAGAACCTAGTACTGCAAGATGCCCTTTCAATTACACAGCAGAGTCTGTGGAGGGGAAGGCGGCAATCTGACAGGAAAATAGGAATCCAGATTTCGGTGGATGGCTCCTCCAAAATAGAAATGACATCTCCAGCCCTCCACGCACTACACCAACTCAACAGACGTGCCCTTTGACCATACGTATTTGTTACAATCGTTTTTTTTCCAATGGAAAGTAGCGGGAGAGAGGGGAAAAAACCGTATTCATCATTTTTAAAAATCAAATTTAATTTTTAAAGCTATGCCTCTCCCCCTTTGCCAACCTGCGAAGAACAAAACGAAAACTAGGGCAGTTTGGTTGGGCCTCGCGGCCGCACCCGAAACCTGGGGTAGCCGGGAGCCCGGGCACCCTGGTCTCAAGGATGGTGCTGAAACTGCCGCAGGACCAAGGGCACGGAGAAAGAAAAAGCACTTGTCTCGCCTGTTTCCCAGCCCCCCGGAAGTGCCCAGGGACCTCCGGGCCGCGTCCCCGCCCTCGCCTCCCCCAAGCTGTCCCCGCCGCCCAGAGCCTTGTTCGCGCCTTTCTGGGGCTGACACCCCGGGCGCCCCCCCCCGCCCTGGCTTCCTTCCACGACCCGCGCACGCACGGAGCGCGAACCCCTCCAGGAGCAACCTCTTCCCCGTAACCCCCCGTTCCCCTCTTACTCTCTTTATTCGCCATCTTGTGTCGGGCAGTGCGCCCCGCCGGCCGCCAGGCCCCTCGGGCGCCGTCTCGATCTCCCCCGCTCTGGCCGCGCGACGCTAGCCCGCCGGGGCGCAGACAGTCTCCGCCGCGTCACCCAGCGCCCACAACCCGGAGCCCCGGACGCCTCCGCCACTTGCTTTCTAACCCCCTCCCCCCCTTCCCCCCGTCCTCCGGAGTCAGGCCGTGCAGCGCTGCTTCCCCCGCAGCCGTGGCTGCTCGGACCCCGACCTCTTCCCTCTCTCTTTCCAAACTTGGAACGAGACTTTCAACCCGCGCCTACCAGCCCGCTCCGGTCGCAAAGGCGCATGCGCACTACGAGTCCCTAGAGGGCGGGACAGGAGAGGAGAAGGCGGCCAAGGAGGGTCAGAGAGCAAACGGCGCCTCCGCCGCAACCAATGACAGGCGGCGCCTAGGCGCGCGTGCGCACTGTAGGGTGTACTGCTGCGGGGGCGGGGGGAAGGAGAGAGAAACTGAGAGACTGGGAGAGAGAGGCGGGGAATACTCGGGATCCGCGGGCGGGAGCTGGCGCGCACCTGGCCAGTCCTGCCTTCCTTTTCCCCTCCCCTAGTTATAGAGGAGATTTTGCACGTGGCGTGGAAGTCCTAGTAGTATTGCACTAACCGGGGAAATGACTGCGTGTTGGGGAGCGGCCGCCAGGAAGCTGCGGTTCTCGAGTCTTGCGAAATCCATAATCGTGTCCTGTGTTGCTAGAGGAAAGACCCTTGACCTTCGCAAGCGCCCTTGAAGGAACTCCCCGCGCAATGAGGTTGTCCCCTGCAGCGCGCAGGTGAAAAGGTGGGGGTGGGCGGTGCTCTGCGTGCGCTCGCCGCCGGCCGGCTTCCCCAGGAGCGCGCGTTCGTCGCATCTGGAGATCCCTGGAACGCCCGCCCTTCCAGCTTGGAGGTCCTCGGAGCCGGCGGATCAAAGCGCTTTAAAGTGGAGGCGCCCCCTCCCATGCGTCTCCGGGAGCCTGTGGGCTGGCGGAAGAGCTGCCCCTCCCTGGATGGTCGGACCGCCCTCGCCGGAATGGGGGGCCCCGTTCATTTGGGACCCCATGACAGCGGAGGCGCCGCTGAGGAGGAGGGGAAATCCGCCTGCTTCTGTGCCGGCTGGAGCCCGCTCAGGGTGCTTAGACCGGGTCATAAAATGGGCAGAAATGTCCTTCTAAAAGTCGTTCTTAGCAAAAAAAGGCATCAACTTAAGTATAAAATGCAAAGAAAACCAATTCTGTTGAAATTCACTTATCAGCTTTTTTATTTACGTCCACAGGCCTCAGGTGAAGAACTCTTCTAGACAGTTCATTCCTCCAAATGGAATTTTTGTTATTTTGTCTGATTCAAAAGTTCTGGAACTACTTTGTGTCATGGTCCCCATTGGCTGTGTGGTGAAGCCTCTGGACCTCTTCTCAGATTAATGTCTTAAAGACGTAAAATAAAATACATAGGGTTACAGTTCTATCAAAATAGTTATTATTTTTTAAGTTCACAGACCCTAAAAGGCCTCGAAATGGTGCAATGGAAGAAACAAGAGGAACTGCTTCTGTGCAGCCTTGGAGGGTCCATTCCTTTAGTCTTCATGTATAAAATGATAGGGTTTGCCTAGATGCCAGTCTGGGCCCTTGGAGCTGTAATTCCACCCTTCTGGACTGGACTTTGTGTTCCTCTTACAAAATCAGGGCTGTGCATGCTGTGGCATCCTTTGCTTAACTTTGCCTCCCCTCTTTCAGGGGAAGCACTGCCTTTCTCAGAAGAACCAAGGCATAGTGCCCATGGGGCCACTTCATTCTTTGGCCCTGGTCAAATAGGCATTAACCCCTCCTGGCCCTGAAGAAAAGACTGATAGAGGAGGAGGTTGGCTGGATCTGGGTATGGAGGAAGTGGACACTGTAGGCTCCACACAGGGGAAGTGAGAGACCTGAGAAGGGAATGATGGTGCGGGGATACCTCAATACTGAGAAGGCTAACCGGGGGTTGAAAACTGTAGGCTCTATATACTCCTGTGAGAAAGGGCCCCACTGTGAAAATACATAAGGAGTAGAGGAAATAATAATAGTAATGCCTTGCTTGAATCACACTTAATATTTTTAAAGTGCTTTCATTGTACAACCTCATTTGATCTTCAAATGAAATAGGAAAGATATTGTTAATCTCTATTTTACAAGTGATGTCACTAAGACAAGGAAATGAAATGACATATGGGCAATTGTTTAAATAGAGTGAGAGGTTTAGTTTTCCTAATTTTCCTGTTTTCCAACTCAGTGATTATTTGACGATGCCATGCTACCTTAGACTTGATGTGGGGAAGGACGGCCTTGGTATTAATTGACAAAAGCTATGGAGAGTTAAAGACAACTTACTGTAGCAAAGAGAGCACTGGACTCGGATTCAAGCTACTCAGCACTGTAACTTACTACTTGTGGGCAAGTTAAGGAGTGTATTTATTTATACAATGAGGGGGTTGAATTAGATGATCTCTTAAGGTCTCTTCCAGTTTATAAATATGTGAAAACAGACTTGCTATTTGTGAAAACCTAGGGTTATTGTTCTTTCCATAGTACAGGGTGTATGACCTTTCGCTGGCAAGAGAAGTATTATAATAATAGTAATAATCCTGTGCCTTAAAGTTTACAAAATGCTTTGACTTCTCCTTAATTCAATTTAATAAATATTTCGTAAAAGGCTTCTATGTGCCAGGTTGTGTGCTGGTATTTTAGGGATGGAAAAAAAATGACATTGTCCCTGTCCTTAAAGAGCATACATTCTATTGAGGGAAACAACATGTACACGGACAGGTAAGCTTAAGATACACTGATAGTTTAACTAATATTGAACCATCCCTGAATCCCTGTTATTAATCCCACCTGGTTATAGTGTATGATCCTGGTGATAGATAGCTGTAATCACGTCAACATTCATTAGAGAAATTGGTCGATAGTTTTCTTTCTCTGTTGTGGCTCTTCCTGGTTTAGGTGTCAGCAGAATATTTGTGCCATAAAAAGAATTTGGTAGGACTCCTTCTTTGCCTATTTCCCCGAATAGTTTCTATAGTTTTGGAATTGTTCTTTAAATGTTTGGTAGAATTCACTTGTATCCGTCTGGCCCTGGGGATTTTTTTCTTGGAGAGCTCATTGTTGGCTTGTTCAATTTCTTTTTCTTAAATGGGGTTATTTAAGTATTCTGTTTCCTCTTCTGTTAATCTAGTCAGCTTATGTTTTTGTAAATATTCATCAATTTCACTTAGTCCATCAGATTTATTGGCATATAATTGGGCAAAATCGCTTTTAATTATTGCTTTAATTTCCTCTTCATTGGTGGTGAATTTATCCTTTTCATTTTTGATACTGGTAATTTGGTTTTCTTATTTCTTTTTTTTAAATCATATTAACCAGTGGTTTATCTATTTTATTGGGTTTTCCTCCCCACAAAAACAGCTCAGTTTTATTTATTAGTTCAGTGGTTTTCTTTCAGTTTTATTAACCTATCTCTTGATTTTTCAGGATTTCCAACTTGATATTTGATTGGGCATTTTAAATTTGTTCTTTTTAAAGCTTTTTTTAGTTGCATGCCCAGTTCATTGATCCGCCCTTTCTCTGCTTTATTGATATAAACATTTAGAGATATAAAATTTCCCTTAAGTACTGCTTTGGTTGCATCTCATAAACTACGGTGTGTTGTCTCATTGTCATTCTCTTTGATGAAATTAGATTGTTTCTTTAATTTGTTGTTTGACCCACTCATTCTTTAGGATTAGATTATTTAGTTTCCAATTAGTTTTTAGCCTATCTTCCTATGGCCCTTTATTAAATGTAATTTTTATTACATCGTAATTTGGAAAGGATGAATTTAATATTTCTGTCTTTCTGCATTTGTTTGCAGGGTAATTATGCCCTATGGTCAAATTTGTATAGGTGCCATGTAATGCTAAGAAAAAAGCATGTTCCTTTCTATCCCCAATTTTCTCCAGAGGTCTATCATATCTAACTTTTCTAAAATTCTATTCATCTCCTTAACTTCTTATTTTGTGGTTAGATTTATCTAGTTTTGAAAGGGGGAGGTTGAAGTCTCACCCTAGTATCATTTTGCTTTCTGTTTCTTCCCATGACTCATTTAACATCTTCTTTAGAAATTTGGATGCTATACCATTTGGTGCATATATGTTAAGTATTGATATTGCTTCATTTAACAAGATTAGATCTATTTTTGCTTTTGCTTTGTCTGAGATCATGATTGCTACCCCTGCTTTCTTTTTACTTTAGCTGAAGCAGAATATATTCTGCTTCAGTCAGTCTTTTACTTTTACTTTCTGTGTGTGTCTCTGGTTCAAATGTGTTTTTTGTAAACAACATATTGTAGGATTCTAGGTTTTAATCCACTCTATCTGCTTCCATTTTATGGGTGACTTCATCCTATTCACATTCACAGTTATGATTACTAACTGTGTATTTCCCTCCATCCTGTTTTTTCCTTGTTTATACTTTTCTGTCTCCATTTTCATTCTGTCCTTCCACACCAGTGTTTTGCTTCTAACAACCTCTTCCTTCAATCTGCCCTCCCTTCTATTAGCTCTATCTCCTTTTCTTGTCCTACTCCCCTCCTACTTCCCTGTAGGGTAAGATAGATTTCTATACACAACTCAGTGTGTATGCTACTCCCTCTTTGAGCTAGATCCAATGAGAGTAAAATTCAAGCAGTGTTTTACCCCACCTCTCTTCTTTCCTTCCACTGTAATAGGTTTTTTGTGCCTCTTTGTGTGATGTAATTTACCCCATTCTGCCTCTTCCTTCTTCTCCCAATGCAATTCTCTTTCTCACCTTTTAATATTTTTTATATCATTTCATCAAAGTCATCTTATACCCACACCCTCTGTCTATGTATACTTCCTTCTTACTGTCCTAATAAAGACACAGTTCTTAAGAGTTAAAAGTATCATCTTCTATATAGATGTGTGTGTGTGTGTGTGTGTGTGTGTGTATATATATATGTTTACATCCCTACAAAGGGATGTAAACAGTTTAATCTTATGGAATAACTTAGGTTTTTTCTTTCCTGTTTACCTTTTTATGCTTCTGAAGTCTTGTATTTGAAAACTGAATTTTCTGTTTATCATTGTCTTTTCATCAAGAATGTTTGAAAGTCCCTAATTTCATTGAATGTCCATTTTCCCCTGAAAGATTATGCTGTTTTGCTGGATAGTGCATTCTTGGTTGTAACCCAAGCTCCTTTGTCTTCTGGAATATCATTTTCCAAGCCTTCTTCTGGAATATCATTTTTATATAGAGGTTGCTAAGTCCTGTATAATCCTGACTATGACTCCTTGATGTTTGAATTGCTTCTTTCTGGCTCCTTACAGTATTTTCTTCTTGACCTGAGAGCTTTGGAGTTTGGCTATAATATTGCTAGGATTTTCATTTTGGGATCTGTTTCAGGAGATGATTGGTGGATTCTTTCAATTGCTGTTTTACCCTCTGGTTCTAGGATATCAAAGCAGTTTTTCTTGATAATTGCTGTCCATGCTCTTTTTTTTTTTTAAATTATGACTGTCAGGTAGTCCAATAATTCTTAAATTATTTCTCCTGGATCTATTTTCCAAGTCAGTTGTTTTTCCAATGAGGTGTTTTAAATTCTCTTCTATTTTTTTCATACTTTTGATTTTGTTTGATTGATTCTTGATGTCTCACAGAGTCATTATCTTCGACTTAGCAATTTTTTTTTTATTTTTTTTATTATTTTTTTTTATTAAACTTTTAACATTTATTTTCACACATTTTTGGGTTACAAATTTTCTCCCGTTTTTTCCCCTCCCCCCCCCAGATCCAAGCTTTCTAATTGCCCCTGTGACCTATCTTCTCTCTCCTCTGTCCTCCCTCCCTGCCCTTGTCTCCGTCTTCTCTTTTGTCCTGTAGGGCCGGATAGCTTTCTTGACCCCTTAACCTGTATTTCTTGTTACCCGGTGGTAATAACATTACATTTGGTCCTAACACTTGGAGTTCCAACTTCTTTGGCTCCCTCCCTCTCTACCCCTTCCCCTTGGAAGACAGGCAGTTCAATATAGGCCATATCTGTTTAGTTTTGCAAATGATTTCCATACTAGTTGTGTTGTATAGGACTAACTATATTTCCCTCCATCCTGTCCTGTCCCCCATTACTTCTATTTTCTTATGGTCCTTTCCCTCCCCATGAGTGTCGACCTCATATTGCATTCTCCTCCCCCTGCCCTCCCCTCTATCCTCCCCCCCATCCTGCTTGTGCCCCTGTCCCCCACTCTCCTGTATTATGAGATAGGTTTTCCTATCAAAATGAGTGTGCATTATATTCTTTCCTTTAGTGGATTGTGATGAGAGTAGACCTCATGTTTTTCTCTTGCCTCCCCTCTTTATCCCACCACTAATAAGTCTTTTGCTTGCCTCTTTTATGAGAGATAATTTGCCCCATATAACTTCTCCCTTTCTCCTCCCAATATTTCTCTCTCACTGCTTGATTTAATTTTTTTTTTTTTTAGTATGTGATCCCATCCTCTTCAATTCACTCTGTGCACTCTGTCTCTATGTATGTGTGCGTGTGTGCATGTGTGTGTGTGTGTGTGTACTCCCACCCAGTGCCCAGATACTGAAATGTTTCAAGAGTTATAAATATTGTCTTTCCATGTAGGAATGTAAACAGTTCAACTTTAGTAAGTCCCTTATGATTTCTCTTTGCTGTTCGCCTTTTCATGGTTCTCTTCATTCTTGTGTTAGAAAGTCAAATTTTCTTTCCAGTTCTGGTCTTTTCATCAAGAAAATTTGAAAGTCTTCTATTTCATTGAAACACCATTTTTTTTCCTGAAGTATTATACTCAGTTTTGCTGGGTAGGTGATTCTTGGCTTCAGTCCTATTTCCTTTGACTTCTGGAATATCCTATTCCATTCCCTTCTGTCCCTCAATGTAGAAGGTGCCAAATCTTGTACTATCCTGATTGTATTTCCACAATACTTGAATTGTTTCTTTCTAGCTGCTTGCAATATTTTCTCTTTCACCTGGGAATTCTGGAATTTGGCCACAATGCTCCTAGGAGTTTCTCTTTTTGGATCTCTTTCATGCGGAGTTCTGCGGATTCCTTGAATATTTATTTTGCCTTCTGGTTCTAGAATCTCAGGGCAGTTTTCCTTGATAATTTCATGGAAGATGATGTCTAGGGTCTTCTTTTGATCATGGTTTTCAGGTAGTCCCATAATTTTTACATTGTCTCTCCTGGATCTATTTTCCAGGTCAGTTGTTTTTCCAATAAGATATTTCACCTTATCTTCCATTTTTCGAATCTGCGCAGTATGTTCTGAGATATCTGTCTTTCTCGAAAAGTCCAAAGTGTCCATCTGTATCATTCTAGATTTGAAAGATCTATTTTCTTCAGTGAGCTTTTGAATCTCCTTTTCCATTTTGTTATTTCTGCTTTTGAAAGCATTCTTCTCCTCATTGGCCCCTTGCACCTCCCTTGCCAGCTGAGTTAGGCTAGTTCTCAAGGTGCCAATTTCTTCAAGATTTTTTTGGTTCTCCTTTAGCAGGGAGCTGATCTGTTTTTCATGCTTCTCCCTCATCCCTCTCATTTCCCTTTCCAGTCTTTCCTCCACCTCTCTAACTTGATTTTCAAAATTCCTCTTGAGCTCTTCCATGGCCCGAGCCCATTGGGTGGGCTGGGACACAAAATCCTCGATATCTGTGTCTTTGCCTGATGGCAAGCATTGTTCCTCCCCATCAGAAAGGAGGGGAGGAAGTGTTTTTTTCTCTCCGATAAAGTACCCTTCAATAGTTTTGTTTCTTTTCCCTTTTGTTGGCATATTCTCCACCTAGTGGCCTGAACTCTGAATGTTCTCCTCACACCCACCTCGCCTCCTACTCCTCCCAGCCAGCGTTTGGGAGGACTGAGATTCGAATGCTGCTTCCCGCCTTAGGGCTTTTGGCGGGGGCAGGGCTGTTAGTCAGTGTTAAATTAAGTTCAGGTGGTCAGGGGCAGGGCCGCCTCTCTGGCTCAATTCCCTCAGGCGGTTTATGCACAGACCTTCCACAATGGATCCAGGCTACCGCCCGCTTGGGGATCCACCGTCCGCAGCCGCCTCTCAGTCCCCACCTCCCGGGGGGGCCCCGAGCCATGGGGGCACCTCACTCCCCTCTCAACCTGCAAAAGAGACTCTCTCACCTACCCCCGTCAGTCACCTGTTGGTGGGGGGGGCCGTGCCGCTGCTGAAGATCCCGCCTCTGGAGCCCTCTTAGGACTGTGCCTCTCAGAGCTGCGGCCGCCACCACAGGTCCGGGCTGGGCTCCGCGTCTGCAGCGCAATGGACCTTTTGCGAGAGGTTTGCAGGTCCCTCTGTGGGTGGGGGGACCCGTGTGGCTGCTGGAGATCCCGTCTCGCAGCCTTCTCGGATCTTCTTCCCACGTTGTCGCTGCCGTGGTAGGGCTGCTCTCTGCTTCTCGCCCCGGCGCCCAGTCCACGGCGCGAAGGACCCCCCGCGAGAGGTTTGCAGGTCTCTCCGGAACAGAAATCTCCCTCACTCCAATATTCCGTGGTCTCTGGGTGCAGAATTCGCCCTGGGTTAGTCCCCTCTGCCGTTCTGTGTTTTGTGGGTTCGGAGCTATGTGTATGTGCGTCTTTCTACTTCGCCATCTTGGCTCCGCCCCCCTCTCAACTTAGCAATTTTAATTTTTAAGGAATTATTTTCAGTTTAGTTTTTGTACCTTTTTTTCCATTTGGTCAATTCTGCTTTCTTTTTTTAAAAAATCAATTATTTATGTATTTAATTTTTTTGATTAATTTATTTTTAGTTTCCAGCACTCACTTCCACAAGATTTTGAGTTCCAAATTTTCTCCCCATTTTTCTCCTCCCCTCATCTCAAGACAGCATGTATTCTAATTGTCCTTTCCCATAATCTGCTGTATCTTCTGTCACCTCCTCTTATCCCCTTCCCCTCTATTTTCTTGTAGGGCAAGATAAATTTCTGTACCCCACTACCTATTTGTCTTATTTTCCAGTTGCATGTAGAAACAATTTTTAACATTTGTTTTCAAAACTTTGAGTTCCAAATTCTCTTCTTTCCTCCCTCCCTACCCACTCCCATTGTGAAGGCAAGCAATTCAATATAGGTTATACATGTGTAGTCATGCAAAACACTTCTATAACAGTTGTGTTGTGAAAGATTAACTATATTTCTCTCTTTTGACCCTGTCCCTCATAAAAAGTGTTGACTTATGATTACCCCCTCCTTCCATTTGCCCTCCTTTCTACCAACCTCCCCCCTTAACACTTCCCCTGTTTCAACTTATCCCCTCCTCCCTACTTTCCTGTAGGGTAAGACAGATTTTCATATCCAATTAAGTGTGTATATTATTCCCTCTTTAAGCCAAATCTGATGAGAGTAGAGGCCTCACCACTGACCTACAGTTCTGCTGACCTGCTGAGCCACTTTGAGTGCTGATCAGTGTTGGAACTAGGGGCCTTCCACTGGCTTGCGCAGACATAACCTGCACTAGGCTGTGTTCCCCTTTTACCCAAGTGAGACATACCTTTCCCCGCAGTTCTTCACAGCTATTTTGGGCTGGGAAATTGTTTTTACCTCATCCTTTGTAGGTAGAATTCATTCTGAGACATGATTTAAAGTTGTTTTGAGGGAAATTGGGGAGAGTTCAGGAAGTTTCCTGCCTTTTCTCCCTCATCTTGTTTCTATCTCACAAAAAATAAATACAAAGTAATTTTAAAGAGAGGTATTACAACTTGGGAATCAGGGGAGGCCTTTCAGAGGTTATATTTGAACTGAGCTTGGAAAGGAAGTAAGGATTCCAAGAAGTGGAAATGAGGAGGAAAATATCCTTAGGGATTAAGGACAGATTTGCAAATGCTAAGAGGTTCTAGGTGGAAGGGGAACTTTCTTTTTTTTTTTTTTTCTTCATTTTTTTTTTTTATTTAGCTTTAAACATTCATTTTCACAAAATTTTGGGTTACAAATTTTTCCCCTTTTCTCCCCTCCCCCCCCAAACGCCAAGCATTCTAATTGCCCCTATGACCAATCTGCTCTCTCTTCTATCATCCCTCTCTGCCCTTGTCTCTGTCTTCTCTTTTGTCCTGTAGGGCCAGATAGCTTTCTATACCCCTTTATCTGTATTTCTTATTTCCTAGTGGTAAGAACATTACAGTTGATCCTAACACTTTGAGTTCCAACTTCTTTAGCTCCCTCCCTCTCCACCCCTTCCCTTTGGAAGGCAAGCAATTCAATATAGGCCAAATCTGTGTAGTTTTGCAAATGACTTCCATAATAGTTGTGTTGTATAGGACTAACTATATTTCCCTCCATCCTATCCTGTCCCCCATTAGTTCTATTCTCTTTTGATCCTATCCCTCCCCATTAGTGTTGACCTCAAATTGCACTCTCCTCCCCATGCCCTCCCTTCTATCATCCCCCCCCACTCTGCTTATCCCCTTATCCTCCACTTTCCTGTATTGTAAGATAGGTTTTCATACCAAAATGAGTAGGCATTTTATTCTTTCCTTTAGTGGAATGTGATGAGAGTAGACTTCATGTTTTTCTCTCACCTCCCCTCTTTATCCCTCCACTAATGAGTCTTTTGCTTGCCTCTTTTATGAGAGATAATTTGCCCCATTCAATTCTCCCTTTCTCCTCCCAATATCTTTCTCTCTCACTGCTTGATTTCATTTTTTTTAAGATATGATCCCATCCTCTTCAATTCACTCTGTGCACTCTGTCTCTATGTGTGTGTGCGTGTGTGCATGTGTGTGTGTGTAATCCCACCCAGTACCCAGATACTGAAATGTTTCAAGAGTTACAAATATTGTCTTTCCATGTAGGAATGTAAACAGTTCAACTTTAGTAAGTCCCTTATGACTTCTCTTTGCTGTTCACCTTTTCATGGTTCTCTTCATTCTTGTGTTTGGAAGTCAAATTTTCTTTTCAGCTCTGGTCTTTTCATCAAGAATGCTTGAAAATCCTCTATTTCATTGAAAGACCAATTTTTCCCCTGAAGTATTATACTCAGTTTTGCTGGGTAGGTGATTCTTGGTTTTAGTCCTAGTTCCTTTGACTTCTGGAATATCCTATTCCATGCCCTTCAATCCCTTAATGTAGAAGCTGCTAGATCTTGTGTTATCCTGATTGTATTTCCACAATACTTGAATTGTTTCTTTCTAGCTGCTTGCAATATTTTCTCCTTGACCTGGGAACTCTGGAATTTGGCCACAATGTTCCTAGGAGTTTCTCTTTTTGGATCTCTTTCAGGCGGTGTTCTGTGGATTCCTTGAATATTTATTTTGCCTTCTGGTTCTAGAATCTCAGGGCAGTTTTCCTTGATAATTTCATGAAAGATGATGTCTAGGCTCTTTTTCTGATCATGGCTTTCAGGTAGGCCCATAATTTTTAAATTGTCTCTCCTGGCTCTATTTTCCAGGTCAGTTGTTTTTCCAATGAGATATTTCACATTATCTTCCATTTTTTCATTCTTTTGGTTTTGTTTTGTGATTTCTTGGTTTCTCATAAAGTCATTAGCCTCCATCTGTTCCATTCTAATTTTGAAAGAACTATTTTCTTCAGTGAGCTTTTGAATCTCCTTTTCCATTTGGCTAATTCTGCTTTTGAAAGCATTCTTCTCCTCATTGGCTTTTTGAACCTCTTTTGCCAATTGAGTTAGGCTAGTTTTCAAGGTGTTATTTTCTTCAACATTTTTTTGGGTCTCCTTTAGCAGGGAGCTGATTTGCTGTTCATGCTTTGACTTCATGTCTCTCATTTCTCTTCCCAGCTTTTCCTCCACCTCTCTAACTTGATTTTCAAAATTCTTTTTGAGCTCTTCCATGGCCTGTGCCCATTGAGTGGGCTGGGACACAGAAGCCTTGATTTCTGTGTCTTTGCCTGATGGTAAGCATTGTTCTTCCTCATCAGAAAGGAAGGGAGGAAATGCCTGTTCACCAAGAAAGTAACCTTCTATAGTCTTATTTCTTTTCCCTTTTCTGGGCATTTTCCCAGCCAGTGACTTGACCTCTGAATATTTTCCTCACACCCACCTCACCTCCTGATCCTCCCAGCCAGTGTTTGGGGTCTGAGATTCAAATGCTGCTTCCAGCCTCAGGGCTTTGGGCGGGGGCAGGGCTGCTATTCAGTGTGAGATTAAATTCAGATGCTCAGGTGAGGGCAGGGCTGCCTCTCAGGCTCAGTTCCCTCAGGGAGTTTATGCACAGACCTTCAACAATGGATCCAGGCTCCTGCCTGCTTGGAGAGCCCTGGTCTGCCGCTGCCCCTCAGCTTCTGTCTCCCGAGGGGGCCCGAGCCATGGGGGCACCCCACTCCCCCCTCGACCCGCCAAAGGGACTCTCTCACAGACCCCCGTCACCTGTGGGTGGAGGTACTTGTGGGGCCGCTGGAGATCCCGTCCCTGAAGCCCGCTCGGATCTGTTCCTCTCGGTGCCGCGGCCACGGCAGGGCTGTACTCAGCTCCCAGTCCCGGCGCCCAGTCCGCAGCACGAAGGACCTTTTACGAGAGTTTTGCAGGTCTCTCCGGAACAGAAATCTCCCTCGCTCCAATGTTCTGTGGCCTCTGGGTGCAGAATTCGCCGTGAGTTACTTCTTTGTAGTTGTTCTATGGGTTGTGGGTTCGGAGCTATGTGTATGTGCGTCTTTCTACTACCGGAAGGGGAACTTTCAATTAAGGTTAGAGTGAATGAGGGTGAGTAAGGTGAAATGAATCTGGAATGATAAGTTGGAGCCAGGGTTTTCAAGTGCAATAGAGAGGAGTTTGTGTTTCATCCAAGAGGAAATAGGAAGCTGCTGAAATTTCATGAGAAGGGGGAGTGATGTGATCAGACTTGTGTCAGGAATATCAATCTGGCAGCTCTGGGAAGGTTGGATTGTAGAGAAGAGAGGCTGGTTGCAGAGGCATAGATTAGGAGGCTTATTTCACACTATTGTGTGGGATGGCTCAGGTCCCTACTTAAATTAATTACTCAGAGGCCTCTCAAAGTGATGACAGAAAGTTTATTTACTAGATTCTCGAGAATCGGGACAATCCTACACCAGTTCATCTGGAGTAGGAAAGCCCCAGACAAAGAAAAGGCAGTGATTTATATAGACCCTAATGCAAGTCCCTCCTCCCCCACTGACCATTATCCTCATTAGCTGAGAATATGATCTTACATTCTAGACACGAAATCTGACCAATCCCTTTTGAAATGAAGACATCGAGGAATTATGTAAGTTTTATCCAATCATTGAGACCCTAATACACTACACAGCTTTATATCCTTATATGGAACTATTCTATTCTAAAAATATTGTAACCTTGAGCCTCTAGGTCTTATGTCACCCCTGGGAGAAGAATTACAATCTGAGAAGTCTTCACTAAACCTATCCCACTCACTATTAATAATGCATACTCAATTATTATTCAAATGAGGGAAATTTTCATTTCCTTCATAAAAACGTCCTTTGGAAACTCCTGCATGATTCCTTTCCCAAACCTAGGTAATTAGAGGATAGAAGAGGAAATCATCCTTAATCCTTAATCATCCTTAATCATCCCAGTTTTAAAGTTATATGACAAGACTTTGTCATGAGTCTGAGGAAAGGAAGTAAAATTAGAAGACATTTTTGGAATCCTGTAAATATATTGAAAGTAAAATTTAAATTAAAATTAAAAAATCAGACTAATTTGTCATTCAGTATTTTCCCTATTTTGTTTCACTAGATGTTTATATGTAGTTAATAGAGATAGAAGCCGTGATCTTTAAAGTTCTTAAAAAATAAACAACTTCTGCTACATTGTAACTGATTTGAATAGACTGCCTTTAAAGAAATAGTGTTTGTTGTTTAACAGCCATGTTTTTATTCTCAATAGTTTTGTCTATTTCCATTTGTGGCCTTGGGTAGAATTTGCCTGTGGAAATGTTTTTGATGGAAAATTTTTCCTTTCTAGTTTCATCTTCCTTTCTGTCAATCTATACCTTGTTTTGATTGACCCAGTACTTGGATCTGTATAAACGCAAGAAAAACAAAAAACAGCAGCCTTTGTAGAACCATAGGAAAGCTAACTCTAGAACTTAGCTAGGGAGCTAGCAAAATGGCTAGAACATTGGACCTAGAATTAGGAAGACCATGTGTGGGATGGCTCAGGTCCCTACATAAATCAATTACTCAGAGTCCTGTCAAAGTGATGACAGAAAAGTGATTTATTCGATTCTCGAGAAGCGGGGCTTACCTGTAGGAGTAGGAAAGCCGAAGACAAAGAAAAGGTCAGTGATTTATATAGACCCTAACGCAAGTCCCTCCTCCCCCCACTGACCATTATCCTCATTAGCTGAGAATATGGTCTTACATTCTAGACACGAAATCTAACCAATCCCTTTTGAAATGAAGACATAGAGGAGTTATGTAAGTTTTGTCCAATCATTGAGACCCTAATACACTACACAGTTTTATATCCTTATATGGAACTATTCTATTCTAAAAATATTGTAACCTTGAGCCTTTAGGCCTTACCTCACCCCTGGGAGAAAAATTACAATCTGAGGAGTCTTCACTAAGTCTATCCCACTCAACCAGAATTGACTTATATACCTTACAAAGTTAATTTTTTTTTTTGTTGAGTAATAACACCCATCTTTAACACAAAAAATTTTCATGGACTCCCACCCCCACTCCAAATCGCAATAATAATAGTAATTTTGCTGTATATCTGGATTAGGAAAATATGTAATGAAAAAAAGCTATTGTAAAATCAGTAAAGCTTTTAAATGAATTTGTATTTTTACTAATCAAAATAATTTTTATAAAATGTAGTCTCCAAAAATCTATAACCTACAGGTTGGGAACCACTTCTAAAATACTATGTGAAATTGAACTAATAATTGTAATTTGACTAGATAACCTAAGTCTCCAAATCAGGGCCATGAATCAACCCCAAGAGTTAATTTGATCCACCAATCAAAAGGTGGGAAGACAAGTTGAATTCCACTCCTAATCACCAGACTTTTTTCCCACACAACTACTTTAATACCCCAACAGTCTCTCATTCTGCTTCTTCCTCCTTCCACTGTGCAATTTTTCAATCATTAACCTTAGCCCTTTGGCTGAGGTTATAAAGGATGATCTTACTCTAAATATTGGATAACCACCATAGCAGCACAGATGGGGAAAATTCCCTCACCTCAGCATCCCTACCCTTATTCCTCTAGAGCATCTTGAGGCTGTAGTAGATGCTTTTGGGGGGCTGGGCTCTGACTCTGGAAGCAATAACCAGCCTTCCCCTGTTTTCATTTTGAGTGGGACAGAGTGATTTGAACAGCATGAGAAGACCTTGATGTGGGGCAGTGTGTATCCCAGATCTCTTTACATAACTTTCCTCCAAAAATCCAGCCTCTGAAATTCCCTATTTCTGTTGGGACCACCAATATACTTCCAGTCACTCATTTCTAAAACCTTGAAGTCATCTCTAACTCCTCACTCTTCCCAACTGCACATATCTAATCAGTTTTCAAAACTTGTCATTTTCCTCTAACACCTCTTGTCTCTGGTCCCTTTATTTATACAGCCACCACCCCAGTTCTGGCCATCATCACCTTTCACCTGGACTGTAACAGTAGCCTATTAATTGGTTTCTCTGCTTCAAATGTATCCCCTCTCCAAACCAATCTTTAAAGTGATTTTCCTTCAAGTTATTCCCCTATTCAGTAAATACCAGTGGGTTTCTGTTAACTCTCATATCAAATATTTGTACCACCATTTTGAAAGCCCTTTTGAGAGAGTGGTGCTGTATTATTTCATCTTTACCTCATCCCTTTTAAATGTCTCTTTTTAATAATCATTGATATAATACTATATGTATATAATTTATAAATAAGTAAATATAGGCTGTCCCAAAAGTTTTAGTGCACTTTAAAACCATTGAAGCTACTAAATCTTTTAAGTTATTAAATCTTAAAACTGCACTAAGACTTTTGAGAAACCCTCTAGATACATATTAGGGGTATATGCCTAAAATGTTTTTACTAACGGATTGTGCAATTAAAAAGTTCCGAGATTGCTGATATAAGATACAAAACAAAACTTTTTTTCACCTCCACATTCCACTGTCCTTTTTCTTCTGGCTGCCCATGCAACCTGAGTAGGTGTTCACTAGCTCAAATTCATGGTTGATTCAAGAAGACCAGAGTTTGAATCTTCCCTCAGATACTTACTAGCTTTGTGACCTTGGGCAAGTAAGTCAGTCTATTTCCTCATCTGTAAAAATAGAAATAAAAATGGCACCTACTCTATAGGGTTGTTGTAAGGATCAAATGAGGTAGCATATACAAAATGCTTTGCAAACCTTAAAGTGCTGTTTATAAATATTAGCTATCAATAAAGTAGCGTTCTTAAACCCTTCTACTCTCAGCAGTCAGACAATGTTCTATCTTGGAGGAGAGGTAGGAATTCATATCTGTTGCAGGAATTCCTCTTTCTTGCCCCTTTAGTGTGTCCTTTGTAGAAAGGGACACTATTTGTATAGACCCCAGTGGGATGATTTTATCCATTGGTAGAGTCATTGGAAAAGTTTCCATCCATGGCTGCTTTGCCATTTGAGAAAATGATGTTAGTTTGACCCTAAGCCCCAAATTACTGTAGACGAAGCTCTGCATATCTTGGAAACTCAGTGTGGATCATATTCCTGTTTGACACAGAAGATTATCTTTGATTTTTTGCTTGTGGATTAAGGAAATTCTTACAAGGTTTAGGCTAAGGAAATAGAGATATTTGGTAAACTTTATAACATGCTTCTTATTTTGTTGACAAATAAAGGATATGAGAACTTTGTGAAAGGTTTCTTGTGTAAATCTGTAAAACTTTATATTTGGAGATAATTGTGATTTTCATTTTTAAATATGGGCTTGTACATGGCAATGTAACATTGGTTGTTTTGAAACTGTATGGCACTGAGGAAGCAAGCAAAAGGATATTTGTACCTTCCTAGAAACCACAGAGAACTATTCTGAATTTGGGTGAAGATTGTGTTTACAAAACAAAGCAAAAATAACTCCCCCCCCCCACACACACACATTCCTTCCTCTTTGCTAGTGATGGTCAATTTCAAATGGGGATATGTGTAGCTTGGTTTTATCTGAGCATTCCCAGTTTGCCTAAACATGACTGAAATGATTGAACAGTCACAATATGTTTATATATGAGTATATCTAGACCAGAAAGTAATTTTGTAGAAGAGGACACTGGTAGTTGGTAGGGGGTTGGGAACGTCTTCATATAGAATGTGGCTCTTGAGTTGAGTTTTGAAGGAAAAAAGGAAACTAAAGGATGAAAGGAATGTGTTCCAGGCATGGGGTTCAGATAGTACAGTCAAAGAAACAGGAAATGGAGTGTGATGTTTGAAGAAAGGCAAGAAAACTAGTCTGGCTGGACCATTGTGTACTTTAAGGGGTAATATATAATGAGACTGGAAAGATAGGTTGGGGCCAGGTTGAGAAGAAACAAAAAAAGGATTTATAGTTGATCCTAAAAGCAATAAGGAACATTAGTGTTTATTGAATAGGAGGGTGACATGGTCAGACCTGCACTTCAGAAAATTCCCTTTAATAGCTGCATAGAGGATGAATCAGAGTGGCAAGAGATATGACGCTTCCCACAAGAAGGCTATTGCAATAGTCCAGGAAGGGGTTGATTAGGGCCTAGGATTGTAGCTATGTGAGTGGGAAAAAAAATAGAAAGATGGAACAGATATTGCCAGATAGAAACAAGACTATCTTTGCTACTGATTGGTTATGTGGGATGAGAAAGTGAGAAATCTAGGACAGTACAGAGGTTTTGAACCTTGGTGACTGGAAAAATAGTGGTGCCCTCGAAAGAAACAAGGAAGTTTGGAAAAGGAATGGGTTTAGCAGGAAAGTAATGAATTCTGGTTTGGAGACATGTTGAGTTTGAGGTGTCTATGGGAATTTACTTTGAAGTGCCCAATAGATAGTTATCTTGGTTGGAGCTCTGGAGAGAGATTAGGGCTAGAAGTGTAGGTTTTGCAGTCATATGCATAAAGGTAATAAGTAAATCCATATGCTTGGTGAGGCCACCAGCTGAAAGAGTATATATAGAGAAGAGAACCCAGGAAAGAATTGTAAGGCATAACTACAATCATATGGTTGATTATGAAAAAAAATTAGAAGCAATGGTCATGCTCGAAGGAGAACCAGTATAGAGCAAGGTCATAGAAACTCAGGAAAAGGTAGGTGATTAAAAGGTAATGGAAACTAAATAACCTAATCCTAAAGAATTAATGGACCAAAGAACAAATCATAGAAAAAATTAATAATTTCATTAAAGAGAATGACAACAATTGAGACAGAAATAAGAAATACAGGTAAAGGGGTATAGAAAGCTATCTGGCCCTACAGGACAAAAGAGAAGACAGAGACAAGGGCAGAGAGGGATGATAGAAGAGAGAGTAGATTGGTCATAGGGGCAATTAGAATGCTTGGTGTTTGGGGGGGGGAGGGGAGAAAATTTGTAACCCAAAATTTTGTGAAAATGAATGTTAAAAGTTAAATTTAAAAAATTAAAAAAAAAAATTGAGACAACATTCCAAAATTTATGGGATGTAGCCAATGCAACATTTAGGGGAAAAATTATATTTCTAAATGAGTAAATCAGTAAAAGAAGGAAATGAATTTGGCATGCAACTAAAAAATTGTGAAAAAGAGCAAATTAAAAACCTCCAATTTAACACCAAAATAGAAATGCTAAAACCAAAGGAGAGATTAATAAAATTGAGTTAAAAAATTGAACTAATAGATAAATTAGGAGCTAGTTTTATGAAAAAAATTGATAAGCCATTGGTTGAAGAAAGAAAACCAAATTACTAGTGTCAAAAATGAAAAGAATTACCAATGAAGATGAAATTAAAACAATTACTTTGCACAATTATATGCCAGTAAAATGGACAAGCTTAGTGAAATGAATGAATATTTACAAAAATAAAAATTGCCCAGATTTACAGAAGAAGAAATAGAATACTAAAATAAGGCTAGTTTAGAAAAATAAATTAAATAAGCCCTTAATGAGCTGCCTAAGAAAAAAAAACCCAGGACCAGGTGGATTTATAAATGAATTCTGCCAAATATTTTAGGAATAATTAATCCCAATACTAGTTAGCTATTTAAAAGCATAAAGTTCTACCAAATTCCTTTTATGACACAAATAAGGTTTTAATATCTAAACCAGGAAAAGCACAAACAGAAAAAGAAAACTATAGACCAATTTTTTTAATGAATATTGATGCAAAAATTTAAAACAAAATATAAACAAGGAGACTACAGCAATATATCACCAGAATCATATGTTATTATAAAGTGGGATTTAGACCAGGAATGCAGAGGTATTTCAATATTAGGAAATTGTCCATACAATTGACCATATCAGTAATAAAAACAACAAAAATATGATTACATTAATGGATGCAGAAAAAGCACTTGACAAAGTGCATTACCCATTCCTATTAAAAACCTCGGAAAGCATAGGAATCAATGGAACCTTTCTTAAAATAAGTGGTGTCTACCTAAAACCAAGAGTAAACGTTATCTGTAATTGGGCTAAACTTGAAGCCTTCCCAGTAAGATCAGAAATAAAGCAAGGATGACCATTATCATCACTATTTCTCAGTGTTGTACCAAAAGTGTTAGCTATAGCAATAAGACAAAAAGCAATTGAAGAAATTAGAATAGTCAACAAGGAAACAAAACTATCAGTCTTTGCAGATGATACAATGGTATAGAGATCCCTAGAGAATCAACTAAAAAAAAGCTGAAATAATCACCAACTCCAGAAAAGTTGCAAGATATAAACTAAACCCACACAAATCATCAGCATTTCTATATAGTACCAACAAAACTCAGCAGGACAAGATAAGAGACATACAACTTAAAGTTATGGCAGACAGTATAAAATACTTGGCAGTCTACCTGCCAAGAGCAACCCAGGGATCATATGAACTCAATTGCAAAATGCTTTTCACAGAAATAAAGACAAATTTAAACAACTGGAGAAATATTAATTGCTCATGAGTAGGCTAAGCCAATATAATAAAAATGATAATTCCTAAGTCTATTTATTCAGTGCCATACCAATACAATTGCCAAAGAATTATTTTATAGAACTAGAAAAAAATAACAATATTCATCTGGAAGAAAAAAGGTAAAAAATATCAAGTAAATCAATGAAAAAAAATAACTGAAAACTATATTTCAAAGTGGTAATCATTAAAAAAATCTGTTACTTGTTAAGAAATAGAGCGGTAGATCAATGGAATAGATTAGGTGTATGATACACAGTAGTAAATGGCCATAGTAATCTTGTATATAAGAAACCCAAAGATCCAAGCTTTTGGGGTGAGAGCTCATCATCTGACAAAAATTGCTGAGAAAACTGGAAAGCAGTTTGGGAGAAACTAGGCATAAACCAACATCTCATATAGTATGCCAAGATAAGGTCACAATGGATAAATGATTTGAGCATAAAGGGTGATATATATTTAGGAAAGTATGGGAAAATGTACCTGTCAGATCTATGGATAAGGGAAAAGTTTATTACCAAATGACACGGAGAGCATTACAGGATTTTGATTTCATGAAATTAAAAAAACATGCACAAATAAAGCTAATGCAGCCAAAATTAGAAGGGAAAAAGAAAACTAGGGGAAAATTTTATGGCAAGTTTCTCTGATAAAAGCCTCATTTCTCAAATATATGGGAACTGAGCCAATTCATAAAAGTAAGAACCATTCACCAGTTGAAAAATGGTCAAAGGATGTGAACAGGCAGTTTTTAGAAGAAAAAAATCAAAGCTATCAATAGTTATAACAAAAAATGTTCTAATTCCCTACTGATTAGCCAAATGCAGATTAAAATAACTGAGATATCACCACACACACCTATCAGATTGGCTTACATGACAGAAAAGGAAAATGACAAATGCTGGAGGGGATGTGGAAAAATTGAGATACTAGTGCACTGTTGGTGGAGCTGTAAACTAGTTCAAGTATTCTGGAGAAACAATTTAGAACTATGAGTTAACAAGTTGCAGTATATGATTGTGATGTAATACTATTGTGCCATAAGATAAATGACAAGTAGAATGATTTCAGGAAAACCTAGAAAGACTTACATGAACTCATGCAAAGTGAAATGAGAAGAACTAGAAGAATACTGTATACAGTAAAAGCAATATTGCATTCTGATCGAGACAGTGACCCAAGATAATTCCAAGAGACCCATGATGAAAAATGCTATCTACCTCAGAAGAGAACTGATGGCCTCTGAATGTGGGTTGAAGCATACTTAAAAAAACCTTTCTCTTTTTATTTTATTTGTAGGGTTTTTTTTGCAACATGGCTAATATGGAAATATGTTTTGCATGAGTTCATGTGTATGATTGATAACAAGGAGGAATGGGAGAGAAGAAGAGAATTTGGAATTCGAAATTTTAAGAAATGATTATTAAACTTTTTACTTATAATTAGGAAATAATGAAATAAATAAAACATATTTTTTAAAAGAGAGAGGCCGTCATATCTGGCAATTGGTGGCAACTTTGCAAAAAGCAAAGTTAAATGATAAGAATAGAAGGAATGGAAGCATTGTGTGTAAGACAGATTTTTCAAGGAGTCTATTAAAGTGAGGGGAGACAGCTATAAGATGATAGCTCAATGGGAAGCAGGGTCTTGTAAGGTTTTGTTTTTTTGGATTTTTTTTAAGTACAGGAGATACTTCAGCATCTAGGGAGAAAGAGAGGTGATTGAATGTAGTAGAAATACCAGATTTAGAAATGGTAATGGCACTCAAGAAATTAAGGTCAGGAAGAACATTTGGACATGACCAGAAACAGAGTATAGAATAAAATCTATGCTTTAGGGAGCAGAATTTTAAGGTTCTCTGGAAATGATTTTAAAAATATCTAGATAGGAAATTTTTAAAGAATGCAAATATTTATGAATGGTACTGATACAAAAACGAATGATCAAGAAGACACCAACTTTTTGGAAGTACAATCTAAGACCATTCTGGAAATGGCTAGGCAATTTAGAAAAAGAAAATCTAGGCTGACTCCATGGCCAAAATGTGTAGCTTTTTTCCCCCTACCCTGCAGTCAATTTTGACTTAAAATCATGACTTCTTTTCTCCTTCTTTTAGCCAGTTTTGAAGACTTGTTCTTCTACAAGGCTAGTTTTTATCTGAAAGGGATCGATACTTGACTCTAGTGAAGGGAAGGGGAAGCTGTGGCCTCGAGGCTACATGTGGCCCTCTGGGTCTTCAGATGTGACCTGTTAACTATATCCAAACTTCAAAGAACAAATCCCCGTAATAAAAGGATATATAATGACAATACTTTTAAGCAAGAAGTAGAGAGCAGGGGATTGGTGTTAATTGGTTTCCATTGGTGTTAATTAATTGGTTTCCATTGGTGTTAATTGGTATTGCTATGGTACAAAAGACTGAGTTAAATTTTTTTCTCTGAAAACCCAACAATAACACTGTACTTATAATCATTTTACTGACCTCATCAGACAGGCATATAATATTGGGAAACCAGGCCAAGACAAAGAGAAAGCCAGGTGGATAAATCAGTGGATAAAACACTGAATTTCAAGTCAGGGAGAGGAATTCAAATCATTCCACATACACTCACTAGCTGTGTAACCTTGGTCAAGTTACTTAATTACTCTTAGCCTCAGTTTCCTTTTTTGTGAAATGTGAATAATAATTTCACAGGGTTGTTGTGAGGATCAAATGCCTTACAAAGCTTAAAGTGCTATATAATTGCTAGCTATTAAGATACAGAGAGTAGCTACATAGTAGATCTTTTATTTATAATTATCCAAATTCTCTTCAAATCACTAAATACTATAATGATAAACATATTCTAGTTATAAGATATTTATTCTTGGGATGAATTGAAGTTTACTCTAAAGTATAACAAGGTAAACTGCTAAAAGACTTTGATACACAGATTAATGTTAATGACCACAAAGACTACTGAAATCCAGGGACTTCAATACTGAGTTTGGGTATTCCACCATATTTGAGTATTCTAACTTTTGCCTCTAAGAGAGTTTGAAAGGACAGAAAGACTATGCTAGTAGCCACTTCCCTGTCCAGAGAAGAGGATGTCACTGCAGGACAAAGTGCAGGTATTTTGTGATAATGGATCTATCATCTTTCAATCAGGATTGTACATTGACTTCCTGGTGGTTGCCATTTTGGGAAGAGCTATGGAATGTGAATGTGTGGTGTAAAACAGCCAACTGTATTTACTGTTATGTATCTTTACCTGCTATTTCCTGTCTCAGGGGCCAGAAATATATTCTTTAAAAAGGTATCTGTTATGTGTCCTTATCTGTATACAAAATATCTATAAAGTTCAATGTACAAATTGTTACCATTGATGACAAAATTGTTCTTTACAATACTGTCACTGGATTTTGTAAAGTAATATATGTAGTTATGGTTCCTGGAAGTACAGATCTGAGAAGAGGATTATAGTATTTAATGTTGGGAAAGGAAGTAGAAAGTTACAAATGCTATTTCTAAAATAACCAATACCATTATTGCTCTAATACTGCAGTTGTCTCATTGACACAACTTGGCTAGACCAGCTCCTGAGTATATTTACTGCCTAGGAAAGACTATTGAGTTTGAATTGGATACTTATGGATAAAACCAACTCTGCAATTATAGTCTGGAATATACATAAAGGCCTAGAAAGACCATTAGCTGGTACGATGAGAAAAGTCGCTGTCCTTAACATAGGAGCCTAATTGAGACATCTCCAGGTTGGTTTGGGAGTGCTCCACTATATCTCTGCACTAGACAAGCCACATGAGAACTCTCCCTCTCCTCATTAATGAAAGATTGTCCAATACTGTGACACCGCACTAGGACAGAGTAATGCTCAAAGGTCCAGGATTTCTTGGACCATAGGCAATACATGATGACTTCCCCCATCTCTGTTAGCTAGATAGTTCAAGGAATCAAAAATTCATTTTTACTTATAACCATAGGGTGATGTCTGGAGGTTCTCAGGTTAGGTATATAATGTAGCCACTCATAATGCACCTTCTACACTTATGGCCCCATGAAGGATTCTGGATTCTGACTCAGGAGACCTGTGAAAGATGCCTATGAGACTGAGTAGTCCACCATGATGTGTGACAATTCAACCCTCCCTCTCCCCAGGGAAGCCTAGTTATTTCAAAGTGCTTCTGGAATGACTAGATATTTGGCATTGAATAGGAAATTATTGAACTTTCTCACTATCACAGCCATCCAGTATCACAAAATCCAGTGTGAGGATGTAGTTGCAGTAGTTGATAAGATTTATTAGATTCAGCAAATTCAGTGTACTCCCTATATTAGAATAGTTGGTTGTTGTCCTTCATTTTCGAAGAGGACCAAAATGACATCACCATGATAAAGTGAAGTTTCGGTGTTTCCGACTGTGGCTGATCAGAACAATATGAGCTCGGAACGCACTACCACTGTTGGGCACAGATCGTCTGTATGAATTTTTGGGGTGGATACTCCAAATTTGCGCATCCTATGTTGAGGATTATGTGCTGTCTCAATTCTGCTTTGCTCATAGAGCACAGCACCTTTCTGATGTGGGCACATCATGCTGAGCAGTCCTGTGCCAGTGTCTCCCATGTTGCATAGTCATATCCAAAGTTCTTGACCTTGAGAGTGTCCTTGTGTCGCTTTTTCTAACCACCATCGCCTACCCCAGGTGAATTCTCTATAAAATAGTCTTTTTCACAAGCGTACATTTTGTATTCAGACATCGGAGTTGTGCTCTCTGAAGCATAGTTTGAATGCTTGGCAGTTCAGTATGAGCAAGGTGTTCAGTGTCTGGTACTTTATTCTGCCAAGTGATCCTCAGAATCTTCCTAAGACAGTACAAATGGAAGTGATTCAGTTTCCTGGTATAGTGCTGGTAGACTGTCCATGTTTCACAGGCATGCAACAATGAGGTTAACACAACGGCTCTGTAGACCTTCAGTTTGGTAGTCAGTCTAATACCTCTTCTTTTATGTTGAAAGAAACAGTTCATTGCCTGTTCTATAAAAGCCATGGCAAAAAGCATCAGACTATCTACAGACTAGCTGGCCAAAGAATAAAATTCCAATAATCTTTAAACTGGACCTTCTTGATTCCAGACAGCTTTGTTAATCTGTAGAGCCATATGACTATTGTCTAGGAAATGAAAGAGCTGATGAGAAATTCAAATATCTTGATTACTGGGCCTTGTCTCTACCCACTGAATTTCTTTCTGTGCTCTAATTCAAGACAATGCCCCAACATCACTTGGTATAACGTTATAGCCATGAACAGTCTTGTTATCTTGTTTTGATGCGTTGCTAAAAGAAAAACAGAGGATTACATATTTTGACTATCTAGTTAATAATCCTACTGATTAACTGGTACAGAATTGAGATCCTAGAGTTAATAAAAAGAGAATATATATCAAATTGTGCAGAAACACTGAAGTGGTGAATTGTGGAAGCTTACATACAACCAACTTTTTAGTTTCTTTAGAAACATTAAAAACCCAGATAAATCATCTGCATTTCTATATATTACTAACAAAGCCCAACAGCAAGAGATAAAAAGAGAAATCCAATTTAAAGCTACGGTAGACACTATAAAATATCTGGGAGTCTACCTGCTAAAACAAACCCATAGGCAATATGAACACAATTATAAAACACTTTTTGCACAAATAAAGTCAGATCTAAGTAAGTGGAAAAACAACAGTTGCTCATGGGTAGGCTGAGCTAATATGATAAAAATGACAATTCTACCTAAATTAATTTACTTATATACCAGTCAAACTATCAGATAATTATTTTCTAGAGCTAGAAAAAATAATGTCAAAATTCATCTGGAAGAACAAAAGGTCCAGAATATCAAGGGACCTAATGAAAAGAAATGCTAGAGAAGATGGCCTTGCCCTACCAGATCTCAAATTTTATTATAAATCATCAATCATCAAAACCACTTGGTACTGGCTAAGAAATAGAGGGGTAAACCAGTGGAATAGGTTAGGTACTCATGATACAGTAGTCAATGAATATAACAATCTACTGTTGGATAAACCCAAGGACCCCAGCTTCTAGGATAAGAACTCACTGTTTGACCAAAATTTCTGGGAAAACTGGATAAAAGTGTGGCAGAAACTGGGCATAGATTAATGCTTGACACTGTACACAAGAATAAAATTCAAATGGGTACATGACCTAGGTATAAAGACTGATGCTATAAACAAATTAGGGGAGCAAGGAATAGTGTATTTGTCAGATTTATGGAGAATGGAAAAACTTATGACCAAACAAGAGATAGAGAACATTATGAACTGCAAAATGGATAATTTTGATTACATTAAATTGAAAGGTTTTTGCACAAACAAAGCCAATGCAACCAAGATTAGGAGGGAAGCAGAAAACTGGGAAATAATTTTTGCAACTCGTATCTGTGATAAAGACCTCATTTCTAAAATATATAGAGAACTGAGTCAAATGTACAAGAATACAAGTCATTCCCCAATTGATAAATGGTCAAAGGATATGAACAGGCAGTTTTCAGAGGAAGAAATTAAAGCTATGTATAGACATATGAAAAAATGCTCTAAATCACTATTGATTAATACAAATTAAAACAACTCTAAGGTACCACATCACACCTGTAAGATTGGCTAACATGACAGAACAGGAAGGTGATAAATGTTGGAGAAGATGTGGGAGAGTTGGAACACTAACTCATTATTGGTGGAGCTGTGAGCTGATCCAACCATTCTGGAGAGCAATTTGCAACTATGTCCAAAGGGCTACAAAAATGTGCATACCTTTGACCCAGCAATATCGCTTCTAGGATTGTATCTCAAAGAGATCATAAGAATAGGAAAGGGTCCCACATGTACAAAAATATTTATAGCAGCTCTCTTTGTGGTGGCCAAGAACTGGAAATCAAGGAAATGCCCATCAATTGGGGAATGACTGAACAAATTGTGGTATATGGATGTAATAGAATACTATTGTGCTTTAAGAAATGATGAATAGGAAGACTTCAGAGAAGCCTGGAAAAACTTAGATGAATGGATACTGAGTGAAAGGATTAGAACCAGGAGAACTTTGTACATGGCAACAACCACAGTGTGTAAGGAATTTTTCTGGTAGACTGAGCCCTTCACCTCAATGAAGGACCTAAAAAATTTCCAATGGACTTTTGAAGCAAAATGCCTTCCACATCCAGAGAAAGAACTATGGAATTGGATTGCAGAATGAAGCAGACCATTTTCTCTTGTGTTATGTTTTGTTTTTTATGGTTTCCCCTATTCATTTTAATTCTTCTATCACTAAGGTGAAAATGTATTTAATAAGAATGTACGTGTAGAGCCAATATAAGATTGTACACTGTCTCAGAGAAAGGGAAAATCTAAGATATATTGAAGTGATTGTAGAAAACCAAAAACAAATGAATTCATTAAAAAAAGAGAAAATCCCCAAAAAAGAAATATCAATAAATAATATTTTCTTCTAGTGCCCTTTCCAAAATCCTTGGAAAAGTTCCTCAGGGGGAAATGTTTTTTATTGGGAAAGTGAATTAGGGGGTATGCCAAGCCTTTTACAAAGAATAACTTTTGTTTTGTTTGCATCATTGCCTTCCTTCCTCCTGAGGTTATTAGGTTATTGACTTATTTAAGGACAATTTTCTTTTTACCTGCCCACCTGATATGATTGGCAGGCTAGCATTTTCTTTTCTCCATTGATAAATAATTATCAGTGGAAGTAAGAATTTCCTTTGTTTGACACTAGGAGTGAGAGGAATGGTTCTGGTGGAATGAAATAGTGACTTGGTTGCTCAATTCTGGAATATTAACCAAGGTTGTGTTTTAAGATATCTTTTTTCTATTCCAGAGTCCTTTAAATGTTACCTGAAATCTTTTTGAGAGTCATGTCAGAGGGCTTGGGAGACTATGCTAGTTTGGGCATCTCTCTCATCTCTCTCTCTCCAAGTTACAAATTGCTTGGATGTTAAATGTTAATGTTAAATACAAGTAAATTGTTTCTGACAGACTTTTTCTCCTGATGATGATTATGTCAAAATATATAGGGATTAAATAAAATCACATTTAAAACTCCTAGTGAGATGTAAGGACCACCAGCATAGGCATCCAGAAAGCTTGTGCTCTATTACCATTGTACAATGTACTGCACCATTCCCTTGTAAGGTAATGCTTGTCACTGTCTATGCCAGCATACTCAGGCACACCTGGCCTGTGCTACATGTATACCTGTGTCCATTACCTCTGTAGACAATCAAAGGAAATATTTTTAAAAAGCCAATATCAGCCCAATACTCATCAAGGAGAAGGTTAACTTTAAGTCAACATAGGTGGAACATAGCAAGAAATCTTCTAATAGAATTAATGATGAACTTGCACTCAAGAATGAGAAGAAGGCTTCAGAATTTATCTGGCTTTTATCTCTATAGGCCCTGGACTTCTGGATTTATAGTGCAGTGTTCGGAGATGTGTGCTGGAAGTAGGCAGAATGTGCAGTAGGGACACGTTTTAACATTCCGTAAATAAGCCAACAATTATTATCCACCATGTGCCAAGCATGGGAATACAAAGATGGGTTGAAAAAAGAAAAAAAGACCAGTGTTGTCAAGAAATTCACAGTCCAATGGGAGAGAAAACATTCAAGAGACTATGTATAAACATAATAAATTAAGGTTGATTTTAGAGGGAAGGTAATATGATCATGGAGGACTGGAAAAGCTTCTTGCAGAAGGTGAGACATTAGCTGAGACTCAGGGAAGCTATGGGGGGAGAGGGTTCCAAGCACAGGAGACAGCCAGTGAAAATGCCCCTCCTGGGAAATAGAATCATATGCATAAAGATAATGAAAGAAATTGTGGGAGCTGAGGAGATTACTCTTTTATAGACATATACACGTTTGTATATATATGTACATATCTATATTGTTTAGTCATTTCAGTCATAACTGACTCTTTGTGGCCCCATTTGGAGCATTCTTGGAGAAGATACTGGAATGATTTGCCATTTACATCTCCAGCTTCTTATACAGATGAGGAAACTGAAGCAAACAGGGTTTAATGATTTGCCCAGGATTACATAATAAGTATCTGAAGCTGGGATTTTAACTTTAATCTTCCTAACTCCAGGCATGGCACTCAGTTCATATGCTGGGAGTACAGGAACTAATCACAGGCCCTATCCTATTCTCATCAACATGGGAGCTTTGACCTGTTCCATTTCTATCCTGGGCCATTTTCCCTTTTCCTTAGAAGCGCTGGTAGCCCCCTACTCTCAGTAACTTTTCATAGTAATGCTGAATTTAGTGCAGACACCAGATCAGCTCAGTACATTGTAGCTCAGAACCTTCCAAGCAAAAGAGATTCATCAGCTTCATCCTCCCTCACAGTGGAGATTATAGATGTGCACCACCACCATGCCTGGTTTAGGCACACAATTTTTTTAAAAATTGAATTATCTTATTTGTTTTCAGTGTTCGACAATCACTTATATACATCTTAGATTTTTTTCCACTCCCTCCCCCTTACTCCTCCCTCCCTTCCCCACTCCCTCCCTGAGACAGCATACAATCTTATATAGTTTCAACATGTACATTCCTTTTAAATGCATATTGCATAGAAGAATTAAAATGAATGGGGGAAACCATAAAATAAAACAAAACATAACATAACATAAAAGAAAATGGTCTGCTTCTGTCAGCGATCCAATTCCATAGTTAGGCACACAATTTTAATGTTGGAAAATTCTGTTCTCTGTAGCTTATTACTACATAATTTGTAATAAATCAAATCAGATATGTTACAGGAAATGTGTGAAGTCTCCAGTGGATAGTGACAAATAAGGAGGTTATTTTTCAAGCCATGTCTAGCGTGTATAGTTGCTTCATCACAGCTCTATATACACTCAAAAGTAAACTACAAAATCCCCATTTATGTATTCACCTAGCCTTTGACAATTTTGTAGCAGCGAAGTCACAAGGAAGCAGGATTTAGCTGAGTTGTGGTCCCTGAGAGTCCACAGAATCTGCTATGGCATTGGGCTGTTATGACTAAATCTGTTCTAGCCTATCAGACTATCCCAGGACATGGAACATGACTGAGAGAGTCTAGAATACTGTGTGTGTGTGTGTGTGTGTGTGTGTGTGTGTGTGTGTGTGTGTGTGAGAGAGAGAGAGAGAGAGAGAGAGAGAGAGAGAGAGAGAGAGAGAGAGAGAGAGAGAGAGAGAGAGAGAGAGAGAGAAAACATAGCATATCTTGTAATGGTGAAATTGAATTAAACACTGTGAATGATAGTGATGTGGCTTATATGGAACACTACATCCACAAGATTTTTAAAATCTAATTTGCTTTTTACATAAAGAGAAATATTTTGAGCTGTAACCATATCAATTTTGCTATTACTCAATTTGTTTTTTAGGATTCTTATCATCCTAACATTCATCACTGAAAGGATCTAACTGTAACCCAATATAGTCCATGCATATGACATTATGAATCCTAGGCTACCCCGAGGAGCAGCATCAGTGCCCCACTTACGACAGCAAATAAAGGAAAAGACATAATCCAGATAGAACCTAATTTAATATACCAAAATCTAAGCCCAGGGGCTATAAATTTTTAGTGATTTAAAAAAAAAAACTACAGAAGGGTTCACTATAACTTCTTTACAGCCAACTCCCCAAGTGTAGTTTAGTAGGTGGAATAACAATATCTTACATCTGCATAGCACTTGGCACTTCCTAAAATGTTTTCAAGAATAAGATTTCTTTTGAATCTTAGAACAATCTTATGAAGTAGGTAGGGTAGATATCATTAGGAGGTAGCTAATTTCTTTCACTGGTGGTCTTCCCAACAAAGGCTGGCTGGTGCCTTGAGTGATATCCTGTAATGAGGATCCATTTGAAGAGTATGAGTTGGACTAGTTAGTCATTGAGGACCCTTCTAACTCTGCAATATTGCAATTCTGTAATTGAGTGTCTTGCAAACTCAAATGCCTTTACCTCCTAATTCATCAGCCTCCTCAAATGCCATGCTCATTACTTTCACAAAAATCAACATACCCTTTATCTCATCATCACCCCATCATCCACGTGTGTTCCACGTCAACAATACATAACTCAGGAACTTTTCTATAGGACCATAGCCTCTTCTATGTCTTTTGTGTCCAGACTCTCATATACCTAACCTGTTCATACTTAATCTAAGATCTGATTTGAGAAAGATGTTAGCTTAAAAAGGCCAAGGTTGCCCACTGCATCTAGGATCATTGCCAGTCATTCTGACCTGTCTTTGCACTGAACCCTGATGATTCTAGAGGAGAGAATGAGGCTGATGACTTTGCACAGCACTGCCTCACTTAAATCCAATTCACTTGCAAGTCAAGATATCATTCTCCTTTGAGAAGTAAGGACAAAAAACAAATAAGAACTGTCAATTGATTGAAACATATTCATACCTACTTAAGGTATTCAAATAAAATGGAATGGGGAGATTTCAACCCCATCCTTATACTTACAAGTAAATAAAGCATATATAGTAGGGAAAATAATTAGTGTTTGGGATTCTAATGAAAATATTTAAAAACTATTTCTTGACATGCAAACAAAAAGGAATCCACTATGCTCTACTTAATACAAAAGTTTAGGTCAAATCTCCCAAAATATGATTCCCCATCCAGTAACAATGATAATTAGTAGTAGCCCAAACAATAACAATAAAAATACTATCATGATCCATCACTTTAGCCTTACTTTTACAGGTAGAAATTCATACATTGTGGGATGGAGCCAATCCCCCCAAACCCAGCCATATACCCGTAAAAATGCCTCTAAACAAATTCTGGAGCTGCAGAATCCACAGAGTGATGGAGTAAAGCAAAATCCCCAGGCCAAAACAGTCCTGAAGGTCTAGTGTCTACTCCTGAAGGGAGTGTCTATTGCACCATGCTGGGAGCAGAGCACAGTCCAGCATGGGTTGTACCAGCACAGATGGACCTGAGTCAGCCTTGGGGAGATTGAATCTCTGGCACCTCTGGCAGTTTCCAGATTTCATGACCCCAAAACATTGAGGAGAAATTGGCAGGTCAGTGGAAAAAACCTGTTGGACCTGTGTGAGAGAGTAGAGTGGTCTGCTCCTAACCTAGCAGAGGGGGTAGAGGAGCCTGTGGTAGTCCCAGCAGGGGCAGAGGCAGCAGCTTCTTCTGGAGCTCTAGACCCACAGCTTGTGGGGGGATCACATGACTGACAGTACACTCCCACCCACCCACCCCCACTGAAAGCAGAGAACTACCTTGACAGAGCTAAAAAAGTCAAATAAATGGCTGGGGAAATGAGCAAAAACTGGAAAAAGAATCAGACTGTAGAATTTTACTTTGGTGACAAGGAAAATAAAAAAATACAACCAGAAGATGACAAAAATCAAAGCTCCTACATCCAAAGCCTCCAAGAAAAATATGAACTGGTCTCAGGCCATGGAAGAGCTCAAAAAGGATTCTGAAAATAAAATAAAAGAAGTGGAGGAAAAATTGGAAAGAGACATAAGAGTGATGTAAGAAAATCATGAAAAACAAGTCAAGTATATGCTAAAGGGGACTCAAAAAATGCTAAAGAAAATAACACCTTAAAAATAAACTAAACCAAATGGCAAAAGAGATTCAAAAAGCCAATGAGGAGAAGAATACCTTAAAAAGTAGAATTGGCCAGATAGAAAAGGAGGTTCAAAAGCTCACTGAAAAAAATAATTCATTAAAGATTAGAATGGAGAAGATAGAAGCTAATGATTTTATGAAAAATCAAGAAATTATAAAACAAAACTAGAAGAATGAAAAAATAGCAATGTGAAATATCTCATTGGAAAAAACAACTGACCTGGAAAACAGATCCAGGAGAGACAATTTAAAAGTTACTGGAATGCCTGAAAGCCATGATCAGAAAAGAGCCTAGATATCATCGTTCAAGCAATTTTCAAGGAAAATTGCCTTGGTATTTTAGAACCAGAGGGTAAAACAAATATTGAAAGAATCCACTGATCACCTCCTGAAAGAGATCCCAAAAGGAAAACTTCTAGGAATATTGTAGCCAAATTCCAGAGTTCCCAGATCCAGGAGAAAATATTACAAGCAGTCAGAAAGAAACAATTTTAGTATTGTGGAAACACAAACAGGATAACACAAGGTCTTGTAGCTTCTACATTAAGGGATCAAAGGGCTTGGAATAGAATATTCCAGAAGTCAAAGGAGCTAAGTTTAAAACCAAGAATCACCTACCCAGAAAAACCAGGTATCCTACTTCAGGGGAAAAATTGGTCATTTGATGAAATAGAAGGCTTTCAGGCATTCTTGATGAAAAGGTCAGAGCTGAACAGAAAATATGTCTTTCAAATACAAGAACTAAAAAAAGCATGAAAAAGTAAACAGGAAAGAGAAATCATAAGGGACATACTAATTTGAGCTGTTTACATTCCTACATGAAATGATAATATTTGTAACTCTTGAGAGTTTCCTCAGTATTAGGTTAGTTGGAAGGATTAGTTAGAGGGCACAGGGTGAGTTGAATATGAAAGGATGATATTTAAAAAAATAAAATTAAGGGGTAAGAGGAATATATTGGGAGGAGAAAGGGAGACATAAAATGGGGTAAATTATCTCTCACATAAAAGAGGCAAGAAAAAGCTTTTTCAATAGAGGGGAAGTGGGGGGAGGAAGAAGAGGGGAGGGGTGAGAGGGAAAGAGTGAATCTTCTCATCGGATTTGGCTTAAAGAGGGAATAACATGCACACTCACTTTCATATGAAAATCTGTCTTACACTATCGTATAGGAAAGTAGTGGGGAAGGGGTTAAGTGGGGGGTGGGGGATGATAGAAGGGAGGGTAAAAGGGAGGAGGGGTAATTAAAAATAAATACTTTGAGGAGGGACAGGGTCAAAATAGAGAATAGAATAAATAAGAGGCAAGATAAGATGGAGGGAAATATAGTTAAATCTTTTCAACATGACTTTTACGAAAGTGTTTTGCATAACTGCGCATATATAACCTGTATTGAATTGCTTGCCTTCTCATTGGGGGTGAATGGGAAGGGAGGAAGGTAGAGAAGTTGGAACTCAAAGTTTTACATACAAGTGTTAAAAATTGTTTTTTACATGCAACTAGGAAGCAAGACGTACAGGCAATGGAGTATAGAAATTTATCTTGCCTTACAAGAAAATAGAGGGAATGGGGATAAGATAAAGGAGGGGCGTGATAGAAGGGAGGGCAGATTGGGGAAAGGGGTAATTAGAATGCATGCTGTCTTTGGGTGGTTGGAGGGGAGAGATGGTAATAAAATTTGAAACAAATCTTGTGGATGTGAATGTTGAAAACTAAAAATAAATTTTAAAATGAAATTCATACATTGGTAGTTCCTCAAGGTGTGAGGTGGATTTACATCTAAAAACTGATTTAATATCAGTTAAAATAAAGCACTAGCTGATGAAAAAATGGCAAAACAGGAGATGGGATAAATGGAACAACCTAATCTCTCTTCTAGTTCTCTGGTGGAGAGTTCCAGGAGCTGCCCTTAGTATTGCAAACTTTTATGCAAATAACATGTGACTGAGCACTATTTAAGATGGTATTTTAAATTGGTACAACCTATAACATGAAGCAATCTTCCACAGAAAATTGAGATATATTTCCAGTCTAACTCTAGTTCATAGCTTCTATGAGGCAGTTTAGGAATATGATAGGACAAAAATCATACTAAATATATTAAAAGTATACCCACAGTATTCACAACAACAACATTGTGTGATGATCAACCATGAATGACTTAGGTCTTCTCAGCAATACAGTTATTCAAGACAATTCCAAAGGACTCATGATAGAAAATGCTATCCACTTTCAGAGAAAGAACTGATGGAGTCTGAATGCAGATCAAAGCATACTATTTTCACTTTATTTTTTTAGCATTTTTTTCATTTTGTTCTGTTTCCTGTCTCACAACTATACTAATACGGAAATTTTTTTATATAATTGCACATATATAATATTATATAGCTTATTTTCTTTAGAAGAGGGAAGGAGAAAAATTTGGAACTTAAAATTTTGTAAAAATGAATGCTAAAAATTGCCTTTACATATAATTGTCTTTACATATACATAAAATAAAATATTATTAAAATGTAAAAAAAAGATAAGTACAGCATAGCTACATTAAAAAGCCTTAGAAAGAATAAAGTAGTAGAAGAATCATTATTAAAAAGACTGCAGGTCACTCTCTTTCCATGTCTTCTTGACCTATTTGGATGGTGCAATTACAGAAAAATAAATACAATTTGGTAGGCTATAACAAAGTCATCATTTGGCATACAATTGTTATTAATCTTACATCTTTCTTCATGTCAGAAAAAAAGTTTTCAGTCATACCAATATGTCAGAGCAATAAGTCAGCAAGCATTTATTAAGCACTTACTATGTCCCATGCACTGTGCTAAGCAATCAAAATATTTTTAATTTGTTATAGTTCCTAAAGGATTTTCTTAATTTTATTTTATTATTCCTCCTTTTCCTTAAAAAAAACCCTGGACATCCTAGTAAATGTATTTCATCCCCTCCCTACTTCCCTTGAACCCAAGCCATTCCTGTAGTCATTGGACCCTGATGCCTAAATTTCTACATGAAATGATCTCCTTAGTTCCTATAACTTTAAGATGACATTCTTTTATTCATTCATTCATTTATACATGTATAATCTTTATTTCTTTAATAATTCCTTCATTTATTTGTTTGTTTTAAATATTGTGTCTCCCTATTTTACCCTGATTAGAAGTGCAGTGGCTAATCTCTGGCTGGTCCCATTCTAACTGGTCCTGGAGGTTTGAGCAGTTCAGTTTCAGGCCTTGGACAATCCATCCTTCTTTAGGCAACCTGGCTTATTGCCACTCACACAACAAATTGGCAGATAATAAAAGATAGGAATAGTCAATGTTGGAGGAGTCATGTATAGGTGGGCAGACTCATCATGCACTATTTTGATTCAAATTTCATTTTCAGCTCTGAATTCTTTCCCTTTCTTCTTCCTTTCACCTACATGGAGAAAGCAAAGAAAAACAAAACCCATTATAAGCATATATAGTTAAGGAAAACAAATTCCACTTTATCAATATCCCCCCAAAAATAAATCCCTCAATCTATACTCTCAGTCTATCACCTCTTTACCTGGAGATGGGTAGTATATATTAAGTGTTATTAGTCCTCTGAAACTGTAGTTGATCATTGTGTTGATCAGAGTTCCTAAGTCTTTTAAAATTGTTTATATCTACAATATTATTTTTATCGTGTAAATAATTCTTCTAGTTCTACTGATTTTACTCTGCATCAGTTGATACAAGACTTTCCAGGTTTCTCTTTTTTCTTCTTTCATTTCCTAAAGCTCAATAATATACCTTTATATTTATATACCACAACTTGTTTAACTCAATTAATGGGCTCATGATGTACTATTGATTGTAAATTGGCCCAATCATTCTAGAAATCAATCTGGAATCAAGTGAAGAGGGATTCCAATATCCATATCTTTTGTGGGTGTGTGTGGTTTCAAGGTTTATTTAAAACACACACACACAAAAATCGTGCAAAGCTTTTTACTCATTTTCTTCACTCCTCAGTCTAACAATAACTTTCCGATTCTTAGAGGAAACGTGAGCAATCTCAGCACAGTAATATTTGTTGCACATCAGAACCACTTCTAGCTTTTTCACATTGTGCACAAAAAACTTCCTGAATCTACTTGGTAGCATGTATTTTGTCTTCTTATTGCTTCGGTAACCAATACTGGGCATCAAGATCTGGCCCTTGAATCGTCTCGCACCCTGTTGTCAATGCCTCTTGGTTTGCGCCAGTTTCTCTTGATCTTGACATATCTGTCGGACTGGTGCCGGATGAACTTCTTCGTCCTCTTCTGATGATCTTGGGCTTCACACCAGGGTCCTGAGGGCGGGCATGGCGCTGGCGAAGAGAGAGCTGCCTCTCCGCTGGAAGCGCCGACAGAAAGAGCCAATATCCGTATCTTTTGACAAAGATTTTGTTGCTAAGCATATCCCTCAAGGAGGTCATTGACAAACAGTAAGGTACAATGGAAATTGTTTTTTCCCAATTGATGCTTTTGTAGGACATCTAGATATTGATATTGGCTGATTAAAGAACCAGCCATTTCCTTTGCTGTCTTTACAAGCAAAGGTAACCTCTGAGGAGAGAATCATCTCTTCCAATTATAAAGAACACCACTATGGAGGAAAGAGGAAACTGCTTTTTTCCTTTTTCCTTTGAGTCCTTTTCAGAGTGTAGTTGCCTCCTCTCTCCAACCCTGCCTTGCCAATAGTGGTATTTTCTTGTTGTTCAGTCATTTTAGTTGTGTCCGAATCTTTGTGACCCCATTTGGGCTTTTCTTGGCAAAGATACTGGAATGCTTTGTTGTTTGCTTCTCCAGCTTGTTTTATAGATGAGGAAACTGAGGCAAAATAGGGTTAAGTGACTTGTTCAAGATGATACAGCTACTAAATGTCTGAGGCAAGATCCAATTATCTCAGAAACTCAGTGCCCAAAAGAGAGTGGGTCCTGAGAGAGTATAGCTTCTGTCAAATTTAGTTGTGGAAAAGAGCAGGCTCAGGGAGCCCAGCAGATAACCAACTCAGCAGAATGGCCATATGCAAGAGAAGTATGAAAACATCACTAGAAGATAAAATACACCGGCACCCTGCAGTGTTGTAGAAGGAGCAACGTAATCTGGTCAGGTACCGTGATAATAGAACCTTGTTTAATAACTGGAAATTCACCATGCATACTCTAAACTTAACATAACTTAGAATTTGGGGGTAGAAATACTGGCAGGTCCTTGCCACAATTCTAGATATTTTTTTTTTTTTACTAAAAAGTCAATGAAAACGTCCTTAATACTGATATCTCTCCAGCTCACTTCCACATATGTTCTATATATTTGCCTGAGAATATAACTTAGGTTGTGGGTTTATAGGGGGAATGTTTTGTTACTGCTGTTCTTACTTTGCAATTTTAGTAAGTACTTTTGCTTTGAGCCTATTGTTTAACTGACTGATACCTAAATATGTGTGTATGTGTGTGTGTGTGTGTGTGTTGGGGGTATCATGAGCTATCATTTTAAAAGTGCAGACCCATAAAAACTAGAGGACTCAACTTTCACTTGCCTCAGTAGCCTAGGGAGGATGCTCCAGAGGTACCCCCCCAAAAAAGAAATTCCCTCTACCAAAGCAGATCAGTGATTATTTTACAACTTATAGCCTACTTGTCTAAGGCATTGAGAAATTAAGTGACTTACCTAGGGTCTCACAACCAGTCTGTATTACAGGCAGAACTGAAACTCAGATCTTTCTGACTTTGAAACCAACTTTATATCTTCTATGCTATATTGCCCCTCAGATTACATTACACTATTGTATTACTTTATCCTATTTAACTTCCCCCCATTGAATAAAATGACACAAGACCACATCTAATTTAGAAGGGAAGCTGGGGATTTAGTTTTTTTTTCATCTAATATCTCTGGAAATGAAGGGGCTGATATCTAAGTTATGTTAGGAACTGTGACAAATCTATAAGATCAAGAGCCATTCACTGAAATGACAGTAAGAGCGGTAGTAACAAATACCATAATACTAAAATTATTTTTTAAAATTTTAAATAGTGTCTTTTTTCTAAATATATATATAAAGACAATTTTAGCATTCATTTTTACAAGATTTTGAATTCCACATTTTTTGCCCTCCCTTCTTCCTAAAATGGTAAGCAATTGGTTATAAATGTGCAATCATGTTAAACATATTTCCATATTAGCCATAGTGTGTTCATCCTTCTTTGCTGAAGAAGACTATGCCATCAGAGAAATAATGACATGACTTAGACTTGAGTTCGTTTTGAGTGAGTGAGGGCTGTGCAGGTCACCAGCCTCACTTCTTCTCCAGAGCCATCTGAATCCAGTGACCAGATATTCATCAGGATGACTGGAGATGACCCAGGATGAGGCAATTGGAGTTAAGTGACTTGCTCAAGGTCACACAGCTAGTGAGTGCCAAGTGTGTGAGGGGAGATTTGAACTCAGGTCCTCCTGACTCCTGCACTGGTGCTCTATCCACTGCACCACCTAACTGCCCCATTAGCGATAGTAGTGAAAGAAGAAACAGACTCAAAGGAAAAAAAAATGCAAAATAAAGTGATCTGTATTCAGAGTCCATCAGTTCTTTCTCTGGATGTGGATAGCATTTTCCATCATGAATCCTTTGTAATTGTCTTAGATCATTGTGTTGCTGAGAAGAACTAAATCAATCATAGTTGGTCATCACACAATGTTGCCCAGTTCTGCTTATTTCACTTTGCAGAAGTTCATGCAAGTCTTTCTAGGTTTTTCTCAAATCTGCCTACTCATCATTTCTTGTTGTACAATAATCATAATACCAAAAGTATTTAAAATAGCAGTTTATATAAATTTAGAGGGAAATAGTTTACAGTGGATTGCAGAATTGGAGGTGGGAGAGAGGACCAGCAGAGAAGAGCATTTGACCTAATAGTGCTCTAGCTGCACATTTATTTTGATAATAAATACTAGATTAGTAGAAGATTGGTAACTTTTAAATCCATGAGATAGCTCTTAATGATATTTTATTTTTGCATACATTACAGCTGACTTTGTTCTTAATTTTTCCTCTCCTATATAATGTTTTATATGACTTTGATTTAAAATTTTCCATTTAAAATAAGAAGAATTATACTTTCTCATTCCCACCTACCTGTTATACAAGAGGAAATTAAAAGATACATTTAAATTGCCTAGAGATACACAGATCAAATGTGCAGAAGAGGAATGAATACACATCATCTTATTATGTGCCGTATGCATGTAAAGTACATTAAAGTGACATGCCTATTTCAAAAATGTAAGAGTAAGAAATGGGAATGAAATGGATATTCATTTTAAAGATATTGAAAACCACTGCTATGTCCATACGGGACAGGTACTTCACGACTCCCTCCACAATGGGACTTCTCTGCTCTAGACCCTGAAATGTGTTTGGTTAGACCAAGATCAAGATTCAATGATTTAACTTGTAACTATGGTTAGAAACTCATCAGAACTTGAAGTAGTTTGCACGGGTGCTGACTAGATATTCTACATTTTAACTCAGTTCTATACTATCCAAACAACTCTCAATACAAAATTGTTGTATTTTGGTTTGTTGTAACTGTTATTTTGGCCAGTCCTTATGATGGTCAGTGTCCTCTCCAAGAATTCTAAAGTAAATGTTGGGGACTCCCTCACTCTTGCCACCATTCAGCTCCAATCTGATGGGACCCTGTAATTCCAGGCTTTTCAAACTCACAACGTTGTTGCCTTGTTTGGACATATCCATAGATACTCACTCTCCTAAAATAAAAAAAAGCGACACAAAAGAGGCAGTGCAAGCCAGATTAGGGCTTGCCTAAGCAATACATATGTATTAGGCTTTACTTTAGATGCCATGTGTTCATGGCTGTATGGAAACTGGGGTAGAAACTAGAATAAGCTCTCCTTTCACCCTTACCCACTTCAGGAAAATATCTCAAAAGTATCCTGACATAATTCATAATTGGAAAGGAAGTAAGCAGTCAATAAAGGGTAGCTTTCTTTTAAACATACATGCACTGAATTATCAGCTTTTCAGTCTCTGCAACCAATAAGGGGACTCTATATATTTCAAAATGCAAATTCTTTAGACCTGATTTACACGAGGTGAGAAACTGGCCTCAAGTTGCCACAATCAGCTGGAATCAGGAATGGCAACTCTGATCATGCTCCATAGAATGATCCCTTTAAGTCAGTTTAATCTTAGTACATACACATACATATACACAGAGAGAAATATATATATATTGTCTATTATTAATATAAAGTTTTCAGGTGGCGAAAGGATGTACACAGATTGATAAGTAGGTATGTGTATGTCCATCTTTTTTGCCACTTGAAATCTTTACACAAACATCTTATATGTGTATGTATGCATATATGTATACATACACACACACACACACACATATATATATATGCATGTATTTTTGCCCTTGAGACCTTTAGCTTTTTTTAAAGGTTTTAAAATTTTTTTAAATATTCATTTATTTATTTAACTTTTCAACATTCATTTCCACAAAATTTTGAGTTCCAAATTTTCTCCCCATCTCTTCCCTCCCCCCATCCCAAAACGCTGAGCATTCTGATTACTCCTTCCACCAATCTGCCCTCCTTTCTAACACCCCTCCCTTCCCTTATCTCCATCTTCTGTTTTGTCCTGTAGGGCAAGATAAATTTCTATACCCCATTACTTGTATTTCTTATTTCCCTGTTGTATGAAGAAACAATTCTCAACATTTGTTCCTAAAACTTTGAGTTCCAACTTCTCTTTCTTCCTCGCTTCCCACACATTCCCACTGAGAAGGCAAGCAATTCAATATAGGTTATATATGTGTAGTTTTGCAAATGACGTTGATAATAGTCATGTAGTATAAGACTAACTATATTTCTTTCCAACCTATCCTGTCCCCCATTTCTTCTGTTTTCTCTTTTGACCTTGTCCCTCACCAAGAGTGTTTACTTCTAATTGCTCCCTCCTCCCATTGCCCTCCCTTCCATCATCCCCCCCACCTGCTTATCCTCTTCTCCCCTACTTTCCTGTAGTGTAACATAGGTTTTCATATCAGATTGAGTGTGCATATTATTCTTTCCTTGAGCCAAATGTGATGAGAGTAAGCTTCACTTTTTCCTTCTCACCTCCCTCCTTTTCCCCTCCATTGAAAAAGCTTTTTCTTGCCTCTTTTATGAGAGATAATTTGCCCCATTCCATTTCTCCCTTTCTCCTCCCAATATATTCCTCTGTCACCTCTTAATTTTATTTTGTAGATATAATCCCTTCCTATTCAACTCTCCCTGTGCTCTGTGTGTGTGTGTATAATCCCTCCAACTACCCAGATACTGCGAAGAGTTTCAAAAGTAACAAATATCTTTCCATGTGGAAATGTAAACTGTTCAAGCTTTAGTAAGTCCCTTATGATTTCTCTTTCCTCTTTGTCTTTTCATGCTTCTCTTGATTCATGTGATTGAAATTCAGATTTTCTTTTCAGTTCTGGTCTTTTCATCAAGAATGCTTGGAAGTCCTCTATTTCATTGAATGACCATTTTTCCTTTGAAGTATTATACTCAGTTTTGCTGGGTGGGTGATTCTTGGTTTTAATCCTAGTTCTTTTGACTTCTGGAATATTCCAAGCCATTCGATCCCTTAATGTAGAAGCTGCTAGATCTTGTGTTATCCTGATTGCATTTCCACAATACTCAAATTGTTTCTTTCTAGTTACTTGCAATATTTTCTCCTTGACCTGGGAACTCTGGAATTTGGCTACAATATTTCTAGGAGTTTCCCTCTTCGGATCTCTTTCAGGAGATAATCAGTTGATTTTTTCAATATTTATTTTGCCTTCTGGTTCTAGAATATCAGGGCAATTTTCCTTGATAATTTCATGAAAGATGATGTCTAGGCTCTTTTTTTTTTTATCATGGCTTTCAGGTAGTCCCATAATTTTTAAATTGTCTCCTGGATCTATTGTCAGTTGTTTTTCCAATGAGATATTTCATATTATCTTCCAGTTTTCATTCTTTTGGTTTTGTTTTGTAATTTCTTGGTTTCTCATAAAGTCATTAGCTTCCATCTATTTCATTCTAATTTTTAAAGAACTATTTTCTTCAGTGAGCTTTTGAACCTCCTTTTCCATTTGGTTAATTCTGCTTTTGAAAGCATTCTTCTCCTCATTGGCTTTTTGGACCTCTTTTGCCAATTGAGTTAGCCTAAAGGTGTTATTTTCCTCAGCTTTTTTGGGGGTCTCCTTTAGCAAGCTGTTGACTTGCTTTTCATGATTTTCTTGCATCTCTCTCATTTCTCTTCCCAATTTTTCCTCCACCTCTCCTACCTGATTTTCAAAATCCTTTTTGAGTTCTTCTATGACCTGAGACCATTGCATATTTATTTTGTCTGTTTGGATGCAGAAGCCTTGACTTTTATGTCTTCCCTTGATGGTAAGCATTGTTCTTCCTCACTCGAAAGAATGGAAGAAAATACCTGTTCACCAAGAAAGAAACCTTCTATAGTCTTGTTTTTTTCCCCTCTTTTGGACATTTTCGCAACTAGTTACTTGACTTTTGGGTCCTTTGTCTAGAGCAGGGTTAGCACTGGTCTGAGAGCAACGAAAAGTTTTTCTGCCTAGAATGTGGGACTACGCCAACATTCCTCCTCACTCCTGGGCAGGGCTCTTGGCTGAGGTTCAGATCCCATGAAGCCCCAAGGGCTTTATGCTGAGGACTCCAACAATGGAAGCTGACTGCTGCCTGCTGCAGCCACCTGCTGCCTCTTCTGCTAATGCTGCATCTGCATGGGACCAGGGTTAGGGGAGGACCCTGCTCCCTTCTCCCAGAGTTGGAAAAGCCCTCTCATTGACCTTTGAAGCTGCCTTTGACACCTGTGGGTTGAGGGATCTGAGAACCTCTACTGCTGCTGGGGATTCCACCCCCGAGGCCTGCTCCGATCCTACTTCTTCTGGCGCCATGTGCAGCCAAGGCTGGGCTGTGCTCCGATCCATGTCCAGTGCAACAGAACTTTCTTGTCAGCCTTCCAGGCCATCTGGGCTGGAAGCCTCCTTCACTCCGTCATTCTGTGTCTTCTGCTGCTCTAGACTCATAGAGAGTCATTCTTTACAGGTATTTTATGGGCTGTGGAGGAAGAGCTAGAGTATACATGTCTTTTTACCTCAATTTTTTAATTTAAATTTTAATGTACGGAATAAAACAAGCAATTCTATAACACAATATGATAAAAAAGATGATTACACATGACACATACAACTTGCTATTCTTTTCAAATATATAATAAAGTTTTGTAAATTTTTCCCCTTTTTTCTTTCCTCCCCACACCCTAGAGATGGCTACCATTAGACTCGTATATATGTGTATATGTATATGTATATATAGATATAATATACACACATGTATTTATAATATACACATATATAAGATATGTGCACATACATATGTATATATGTAAAATTATTTTATACATACTTTTATTTATCAGCACTTTTCTATTACATAAAAGAGGTACTTAGTTCCTTTGAAATAAAATAGAAAATACTTCAGAATCCTATCATTAATGGAGAAATTCTTTCTTTGTGGCCTACACAATATTTAAAATCTACATGCTATTTTATTTTCTATTTCAGGTCTTTGGGGGCATAGTCTTTAAAGTATTTAAAGTCTTTAAAGTACAATGGATCTTTTGATAAATACTTTCCTTTCCAGGAAAGATAGGTGCAGTATACCAAGCTAACGCTTCTGGCCACAGGAGGGCTCCCAATACTTTCATTCTTTGACATATTTCCAAATACAGCGTTTGCTTGTTCATGAATTGTTGAGGACAAATTGCAAAGTGGACTACATATTTTATTTTGGAGGTCCCCAAGTGCCTGTCATGTAATTACCTTCCCCTAAGTGATAATAATTTTGATTGCTATTAGTACTTCATGGTAACAAAACATTTATGTTCACATTTCATTTGAGCTTTTCAGTAAATAAATAATCCTGTTATTCCCAGTATATACGTGAGCTAACTGAAGGTCAGAGAGGTTAGTAATTTAAGGAAACTAGTAAACAGTGCAGTGAATTTTTTAAAAAATGTATTTATTTTTAGATTTCAGTATTCACTTCCATAAAATTTTGAGTTCCAAATTTTATCCTCATCTCTCCCCTCTGACCACCCCAAGACAGCATGCATTCTAAATACCCCTTCTCCCAATCTGTCCTCCCTTCTATCACACCCTTCCCTTCCCTTATCCCCATCCCCTCTATTTTCTTGTAGGGCAAGATAGATTTCTACAGCTCATTGCCTGTATATCTTATTTCTCAGTTGCATGTAAAAACAATTTTTAACATTGGTTTTTATAACTTTTAGTTCCAACTTCTCTACTTTCCTCCCTCCCCATCCACCCCCATTGAGAAGACAAGCAATTCGATATATGTTGTACATGTGTAGTTGTGCAAAACACTTCCATAAAAGTCATGTAGTGAAAGACTAACTATATTTTCTTCCATCCTATTCTGCCCCCCATTTATTCTATTCTCTCTTTTGACCCTGTCCCTCCTCAAAAGTGTTTATTTCTAATTACCCCCTCCTCCTATTTGCCCTCCCTTCCATCATTCTCCCCACACCCTGCTTGTCACCTTCTCCCCTACTTTCCTGTAATGTAAAATAGATTTTCATACCAAATTCAGTTGTAGTGCAGTGAATTCTTGAACCTAGGTCACCTAGTGATGACATTCTATGAACATTGATTCTAAACTCTAAAGTCTAAAACTCTTGTAATGTTTCCTCTTACACTGTTGCTGTACTTGATACCCTTGAGCTCTATCTTTAATTTTTGCTTCAGTTCAAATATTGACCTGGTATCAGTCATTTGGGGATCAGTGTGAATGTTTTGGGAAATGTGTTACCCTTCACAGGGATATTTACAGATTTAGCCTTAATCTTTCTGTGAAGAAACTATACACTTGTGTGTATGTGTATATACATAATGCACATATGTGTATATATATGTGTCATATATATATACACACATGTGCATTATGTATACAAACATGCTCTTTTTTCTTTTTAAATGGTCAACTTAATGGATATGTTATGTAAGATACAATAGCAGGAACAGAAAAATGAAGATTTTATATGAAACTGTGCACTTTTATTACATATTTTCTAAAGCATTTATTAAATTTAACATGATAATATCTCCTTGTCCATGTCTTCTCCCTTTTTTTTGTTTTTGCTTGTTTTTTCGTTTATTTTTCTTTGTTTCTTGTTCTACTGATGTTCTGCTAGATGCCACAAGATGCCAGTGCTAAGCCTGGAATCAGGAGGACATGAGTTCAAATTTTGCCTCAAATTTGCCTCTTTGACCCTGGCAGGTCATATAAACTCTATCTGCCTTGGTTTCACGAATTGGAAAATGGGAATAATAATAGCACTGACTTCATAGTGTTGTTGTGAGGATCAAATGAGACATTATTTGTAAAGCACCTAGCACATAGTGTCTGGCGCATAGTAGGTACTTAATACATGTTTCTTTCCCCTTTCTTTTCTTCTATTTACATCATTATCCTCCTCCTGCTCCCATAAAATACCTTCTTTCAACAAATATATATAGCACAGCCAAACAAATCCATATATTAGATATGTCTGAAAATGAATGTCTCATTCTGCATCTCTAGTTCAACATCTGTCTTCCAAGGGGTATCAAACATGGCTAAGTCTTCTGGACTCATAATTTGTCATTGATCAGAGTTAAGTCTTTCAAAGTTATTTTCCCTTATATTACTGTAGTCACTGTATAAATTGTTATCTTGGCTAAAACTGTATATGTATCAATACACTCTTATGTTTGTTCAAATGTGTTTTTAAAATGTGTTCAGAGGGAAAAATAGTCTTTTTAAGAACCAGGTTACTTCAGGTAGTTGTAGAACTTTAGGGCTTAACACAGAAGTGCTTCAATACTTTTTTTTTTTTTGACAAAGTAGGAAGTTAATTGAGAGATTTAGCAATTTGCTATCACATTAGCAAGCCAGTTGCTTAGGTAATTTAGTCTGGTTCCCAAGGCAACTGCTTAAATACTCTGTGATTGAACTTCTTGATTGGTCTAGAATTAGCACTTGGATAGAACCTTCACATAAATTGGAGACAGAGATACAACAGAACTCATACTATTTTAGATATGGATTAGTCAAAGGACATTTTGGAATCTTCCTTGAAAGGAGAAAGGAAGAAAACAAGTTATTCAGTGAGAATTGAGTAAAACCATACTAATGGCGACTCTAAATTAACAAAAGAGAAAATAGCATGAAGGTTTTGATAACCAAGTTAAGCAATTTGCTTAAGGAGTGATTATGTATGTGCATATGTGTATACATACATACACATCTGTGTGTATATATATATACATATATGTGTGTATATATATTTCTCTCCACTGCCTGAAAATATTCTATATGAGGGAAAATAAATATTTCCTTAGTAATGGGAAAGAATGCCAAGGTTTTTTAAAAGTAGCAATTAATGACTAAGTTAAATGAAAGAATACATCTTTGAATTTTAAAAAATCTTTAATTGATCAATCAACCAAGAAACATTTCCTTAGTGCCTATCATGTGCCAGGTAGTGTGCTAGGTTTTGGAGATATTAAAAGCAAAAATAATGTGTTTTTAAGGAGCCTAATTATCTTTTTTAAAATAATTTTTTAGTTATTCTAAACTTGGCAAACATCAACAAATATGAACATTTCTTTATACACAGACTAGAAAAAATGATTGCACATGAAATCATAAATCTCTATTATGTACAGCTTGCTTTAAAAATTCAATTTTCTTCTTTCAAATGCGTGTTGTATTGCATTTTTATGTATTTTGTTAAGCATTTCTTTTTTAATAATATTTTGTTTTTTCCAAATTAAATGTAAAGACAATTTTTGATATCAATTTTTTAAAAAATTGAGTTCCAAATTTTCTCTCTCCCTTCCTCATCTCGCTCCTCGCTGAGATGATAAGCAATTTGATATAATATGATAATCACGTATATCATGCAAAACATATTTCAGTATTTTCCATGTTTCAGAGCTGTCTTTAAATATATATTTTTCTGAATCTCCTGTTCTTTTCTGTTTATTTTTTTTAAATGCTACAAGGATTCTGTCTTCCTTTTCTTCTTTCTAAAAAGGTACATCTCAATCTGCTCCTCAAATCCTTCACCTTTCTGTGAGGTGTTGGGTAACATACTCTTTCACTTGTCCTCCAAAGTCGCAGGTGGTTATTTTGTTGTTCAGACTCCTGAAGTCTCTCAAAGTTGTTTTTCCTTTGCAGTGTTGTAGTTACTGTATAAATTGTTTTCCTGGGTCTGCTCATTTCCATCTGTATCAGTTCATCAAAGTTTTCTCAGTTTTCTCTGAATCTATCCTTTTCTTCCCATTTCTTGTAAAAAAATAATACTACATTATATTCATTTGACACAATTTGTATTCACATTATGGTCTTGGTGAAGAGGGCCCAAGGCCTCCCTCCTTACAACATTGTCTCTCACCAGAAGCTCATCAGTGCAAGAGTCCAAAAGATCCACCAAGAATATAGTTGAAGAGAAAAATGGCAAAAGAAATTAGGCTGAGGATGACTCAAGAAGACCACATGGTTAGTCAACCAGAACAAGTTACAGAATGTCTATACATACTTAAGTCTCTACAAGGCACTTCCATTACACCTCATCACATTTTTCCCAGAAGGAAAGCAACTTACATTTCTATGTTGAGAGATGCTGTCAGAAGAGCTCTGAGCACTTAACCAGTCCCTGTTACACTTGACTATGCACCTTTGTTATAGTGGCTTTTGTTTTCCAAAGGGATTGGTAGTGTGAGGGAGATAGGGGATAGGGATAAGGTACCTTCCCAAAAAAAGGAACAAAAGCAAAGAAGAGAAGGTCATTGAACCATCTTTTTAAAATGCATCAAAGAAGACAAAATGAAGGTGAGAAAGTCCCAGACAAGTAGAATAGTTTTGAAAGTTATATGGTAAATTTATTAGTCATTATATATTACATATTTTAAAAGAAAAGCAAGCTAAACATAATGAGTCTGCATTTTGATGTACAATTCTTTTTTTGTTTTATGTTTGCTAAGTTCATAATAAAATAAAAATCGCAAAGATTAAAAATATGCTATATACCCTAAAGTCTTTATAACTGGCACTTTCAGTGGCTTAGTAGTGGTTAATAACACTGACTCCTTAGAGGTGTTTGTAGAACCAATATGATATTCACAGTACCTATGGCAGCCATTCTGGTACCATTCTGAATTGTGAAATACAATAGACTCTCCACCTGGAAGACAGAACCAAAGCATTTATTTAGACACCATAAAGCCAAATCCATCATAGTAACAAAGTCGATACACAATACATTACATACTACCATCCCAAAGTCTTCCCTCTGTTAGGCTTTCCATAAACCAGCTCCCTTAAACAAAATGCCCCTCTCACACTCACAGCCAGTGGTGGGTTTGCCTGTGTCTTTCAGTTCTGACTGCTTTCTCACCAAATTTTCTCTCACCTCTGCCCTAGTTCCACCTCTTTCTGTTCCACCCTTCCTGTTCTACCTGTTCAGCAAACTCCTCCCACCACAGGTTCCATGTGACTCAGACTTCCATGTGACCCAGGCAGGTCATATGGGCCTATTAATGAATGGGAAAGATCTTCCCATTTAAATGACCATTACGGTGTTCTATTTGGCTGACCATTATATTGGGGAAGATGGAAGGGCATAAGGAGAAATTAGGAAAAATTACTGTTTGTCAAATGACAAGGGCAGTATTTCTTGAGCCATAGTCAAGTGGGTCACAAATCATTGCATCAAGCAGTGGGTACTAACCCCGAGGAATTTATCACTTGGCCATATCTGAAGAGTGACCAGAAATTGAAGATGTTTCTGGGGTTTGGTGGCCATCAATGTCGATTTGTGAAGAACTATTCTAATCATTATGAAGTTTCTGATAAGAACTAAAAGAGTGGCAGAAAGGGACAACATGGATGGAAACCCCAGGAACCTTTTAGAGACCCATGAGATTTTGAATGTTGTCATAGACCAGGGCTGACCAGGTTGTTCAGGTATCTCAAGTTTGGAAATGGAATGAAATGAGATTATGTGTGAAGAGTTTGATTTCAAGAATGGAGAGAAGTCATTTCATCAAATTATATGCTAATAAATTCTCATTTGGATGATACTTGCTAAAGATTTTGCCCCACCATGAGTTCCATTAGTATTACTGGTTAGGGAGAACCAATGAGGATGAAGTTTTCCTCTATCATAGGTGCTATTCCAAGGGATGTGGTGCCTATAAAATTCAAATATGTGTGCTTTGTTTTTGTCTTATATTGCTCATTGACTGCTAAATATTGTGTTGTCACTCATAGTTAACAGTTAACAAAGAAAGTTTAATGAGCCTTTGTAGCAGTACATTCAGAGAAGAGAAATCACATTTACTGAAGATAGTTAAATAGTACAGTAGATAGTCTTGCACTGGGGCTGGAGTCAGGAAGACCTGGGTTCAAAACCATCCTCAAACATTTACCAAATCTGTATCCTTGGGTAAGTCACTTAATCTCTTTTTGCCTCAGTCTCCTCAACTGTAAAATGGGGCTAATAATAGCACCTACCTCTGAGACTTATTGTGAAAATCAAGTGAGATAATATTTGTAAAGTGCTTAGCACAGTGCCTGGAACATAATAGGTGATATGGAAATGCTAGCTATGATGATGATGATGATGATGTCAATGCTGATGATATAAGCCAAACATAGCTTTCCTGTGCTGCTGTTGGTCTTGTCTTCTGTCTGTGACCAGGAATCAGAGGGAAGAGATCCAATTCCTCATGTTCTGATTGTTTTTGTACTCTAAGGACCAAGTAGCTACAACAACCACCTGAGCTTCATTTTTCCAAACCAATTAAATCTTGAGGACAGTTTAAATACCATTTATGGAAAAACTAGTCTAGTATGCCTGCAGTGGGGCATTAGGATTTTGCTTCCACCATAATTGTCACAGAGAGTTTGTCAGAGAAATTTCATTCAAAGATTCTCCCTTCCCCCTTACAAGTCCCTATATTTTTTCTTATTTAAGCAACATTTATTTTATTTGTGCAATTTCAAAAATGTTATAAGATTGAAGTAGTATATTTTTGTCTTTTATATTATCTTCTGTAATGTGGCTTATTATGAATTCACACCTTATAAAGTGAAATATGATCTTCCATTCTAGTTTCTAAATTTTTAAATTTGACAAATAAACTATCCCTTGCTCTGCTAATTTGTTTATAGTATCTAGATTGTGTACCCATTTGGACTTTATTCTTGTGTATGGTGTCAGATGCCCAATTTCCATCACGTTATTATCCACTTTTCCCAGCAGTATTTGTTAAACAGTGAGTTCTTATCCCAGAAGCTGGGGTCCTTGGGTTTATCAAACAGGAAACTGCTATAGTCATTGACTACTGTGTCTTGTGTACCTACCCTATTCCACTGATCTACCCCTCTATTTCTTAGCCAGTACCAAGTGGTTTTGATGATTGCTGCTTTGTTGTGGCTAGACCACCTTCCCTAGCCTTTCTTTTCATTAATTCCCTTGACATTCTAGACCTTTTGTTCTTCCAGATAAATTCTGATATTATTTTTTTCTAGCTCTAGAAAATAATTTCCTGGTAGGATGGTGTGATTTTAAATATTAAGCTCATTTATCCATTTCTAATTTAATGTGGTTTATGGTACAAAATATAGGTCTAAACATATTTTGTGCCAAATTGCTATTCATTATTCTTATAAATAAAGTGCTTTTTGTTCTTGGGTTTACCAAAAACTGTATTACTCAATTAATTTTCTTTGAAGATTTTCTTATTTAATCTATTCCCCTGTTTATATTTCTATTTTTTATAATGTACCAGGGAGGGCCCGTAATTATAATTTTATAATTTGAAATCTGATAATACCAAACCCCATTAATTTCTACTTCTTATTTCATTATTCCCTAGGTAATATTGATTTTCTGTCCTTTCACATGCATTTTGTTATTATTATTATTCTATAGTCTAATTCTATAAGGGATCACCTTTGAAATTTTATTGGTGTAACATTAAGCCTATAGATTAATTTGGGTAGAGCCATATTTTTTAAATTACATTGGCCTGAATTAGCCTTGAATTTAAAAAAAATTCTTTAAAATGTTTTATTGATGCTTAAAAAATATTACTGTCACTTCCCAACATCACCCCTATCTCCCATAAAACTCTCCCTTAAAGGGAAACTAAATAAATCTTTATCACATCCATGTCTGATAGTGTATGTATCAGGTCATAGTCATGGTTCACTGTCTTTCCAAAGAGAGGAAGGAAGATCTGTTTCATCATCAGTGTTCCTGAGTAAATACTGGTCATAGCATTATCTAAATCTTAAGTGTTTTTTAGTTCTGTTTTTTAAAATTTCATTTCATGATGAACTTAATTATCAAAGAAGAACATTTCCATATACACACAATACAAACATGATTACATATGAAGTTGTGAATCTCCAGTGCATACTGTTTGCTTTTTCCAAAAAAGCATATAGTAATTCCTCACATTTTGTTAAAAACAGTCCTGCCCATCTGTGCTTCCTTTTGAACTTCCTTCCGTTCCCTTCTGTACATTAAAAAAAAAAAAAATGTTTCAATAGTTCTGTGTCTTTGTCTCTGTCTGTCTTTCTCTGTCTCTTTCTATTGCTACCTCTGCCTTTGCTGGCAGCCCCTTTTTTCTTCTCCCTGTCCCAATTAAAAACGTGGAGAAGTAATTTTTTTTTAAAAGCCTCTGTAATAAACAATCATAGTTAAGAAAAACAAATCCACATGTTGGCCATGTCCACAAAGTATGCCTCTTTCTTCACCTTCACCGTGCATTTACTTCTCTATCAGAAGGTAGGTAACATGCTTTTAATCATGTGTCCCCTGGAGACATGGTTGGTCATATTGACCAGAATTCTTGATTCTTTCAAAGTTGTTTTTATTTACAGTGCTGCTATCTTAGTATACATTATTCTCGTGGTTCTGTTCACTCTGCCATCAGTTCATACTACCCAGGATCCTCTGAAACCATCTCTAACATTTCTTACAGGGAATGAACTCTGTGAAATGATAAGGGTCCACAACAAGGTATCTGTCAATTATATGAGTGGAGATATACGTATAGGAGAGATGCTGTGAAAATAGAAACGAGACTTGACAACAGACTAGAAATGTGGGGTGAATGAAAGTGAGGAGTTGAGGGTGTCACTGAGATTGTGAGGCTGGGTAACTTGGAAGATGGTGGTACCCTTGATAGTAGTAGGGAAGTGGGGAAGAAGGAAAGGTTTTAGGGAAAAGATAATGACTTCTGTGTTGGACATGTTGGATTTCAGATGTCTATTGGACATCCATTTTGAGATAACCAAGAGGAAACTGGTGATTTGAGACTGAAACTCAGGAGAGATATTGGGGCTAGATGAACAGATCTGAGAGTCATCAGCATAGAAATGATAACTGAACTCATGGGAGCTTATGAATCACCAAGTTAGTAACAAGTTAGACTCTTCTGAAAATGTACAATCTCTGAAAACAGTTAAGCAAAAGAATCATCATCATCTATAGCACATGCAATCTTATGTTGAAGTCATTTGCTATTTGTTAAAAGAAAGGAAGCCATGTGCTTTAATTTTAATAACTAAATACCAACACTGAAAACATATTTAGAGGCTAAGACTATTACTATGATAGGTAGAAAAAGCCAGTTTTATCAATTTCCTTTAGAATAGATGACTTTCAGCATAATTTTCAGCACAAAGGTTCAATCTCACAAAACATTTTTCCAGGGTACAAGGTCTTCATGGTCATATTTCTGTAAAAATTTGCCTTTGATAAGTTTTGTTTTAACACATTGTACTGTCCATCTGCCCCAAAATATATTTCTAGTTGAATTCTCAAAAATGTGTAATTCCTGGAAACAGGTAAAATATTATCTCCCTAAACTCAATAAAAATGAGAAGCCACATAAAGTTCAGAATTTTGGTTGTAATTTCTATGCTAACATTAAAGAACCGTGCTGGACTGTTGAGTCAGGGGCAATTTGCCCACTCTCTGTCCTTAAGATGCCTATCTGCTTGGGACCTAGGCACGAGGTCCTTATTAGGTTCAATTCTGCAGGAGAGCATGATCTCCAGTGAGGGGCAGGGGTCGGCTCCGTTTTCTCACATTCTTCAGGTTTAGTCCTCCAGTCCAAGTTCTCAAGTAAAAATTGCTTAAGGCCCAGATATAAGTTAAAGTCTGTTTCCCTGAAGTGGGAAAGGTAGTGAATGTGCGTATATGACAAGTATTTATTTCCTATACATAAAAAATTGCTATAACACATCAAATACTTGTGTTGAACGTTGATAGAACAACTTAAAATAGGATCTAGTGATTTAACTGATAACTGCTGTTCCACCATACTGGTTGGCTGATACTTCAGTCACATGTAAACATGAAGCAGTTTGCCAGACATCTGATTCGTTTTTATATTTCATTCAGCTCTGCACAGTTCTGTCCAGTCAAGCCAGGCGGTTGTTCTTCTCCTCTTGTTAATTATTCTCTTTCCTGAAGGAAGCAGAAGCTTTTCTTGTCACCAGCCAGGCAGACATTTGACTCAAAATCTCTAGAAGTTTCAGACTTAAAAGGTCACCTCTAGTCTGGACATTTCCACCTCACTGCTGGTGTATGCATCCTACTCAGGAAAGGAAACAAGCGGAAAAGGCAATGAGGGTAGTTGAGTCCATATACCCCATGTGAGTGGATGAGGAGTGAGTGATCTTTCTTCATGAGACTAGTGGCCTCATTCTTACTTAGACACAATGTCTCATATTCATGACTAATATGGAAATACATTTAGCATGATTGCACATGTATAAGCTATATGAGATCACTTGCTATCTAGGGGAGGGGAGAGGAGAAACAGGAGGGACAAAAATTTGGAATTCAAAATCCTATAAAAAATGGATGTTGAAAACTCTTTACATGTAACTGGGGGGCAGTTAGGTGGTGCAGTGGATAGAGCACCAGTGCAGGAGTCAGGAGGACCTGAGTTCAAATCTCACCTCAGACACTTCATACTCACTAGCTGTGTGTCCTTGGGTAAGTCACTTAACCCCAATTGCCTCATCCTGGGTCATCTCCAGTCATCCTGATGAATATCTGGTCACTGGATTCAGATGGCTCTGGAGGAGAAATAAGGCTGGTCACCTGCACAACCCTCCCTCACTCCAAACAAAGTCAAGTGCAAGTCATGTCATTATTTCTCTGATGGCATGGTCTTCTTTGGCAGTGAAGGATGAACACACACCCACACATAACTGGAAAAAAATAAAATACTATTCACTGTCTTATATTGAGTTAGTATTCAATAATATTTGCTGAATATAAGGTATGTGTTTGAGTCCAACGGAGCAAGGATAATTAAAGTGGGAGAGGGGACTGGTATAATAGGTTAGATGTAAATGATTCACATCGATTGATCTTACATTCTATAGGAAACATTATATATGTATATATATATATATACATATATATATGAACTTGCATTGATTTATTGATTACCTAATGTTTATTGTTTCCATAATATTCATGGGATCATAGATTTAGAGCTGGAATGGGCCTTATAGCCTGTTTAGTTTACCTCCTGTGTTTTACAGATAAGGAAACAGATTCAGAGAAAGGTAGTAGTAAGAGTTGACATTTGAACCTATGCCATCTGACCCTGGAGCAGCTAGGTATCAGTTTCTACTGAGAAGGTGCTGGGACTGAAGTCAGGAAGACTCATCATGAGTTCAAATCTGGGCTCAGACACTTACTAGTTGCGTGATCCTGGGCAAGTCACTAACCTTGTTTGCTTCAGCTTCTTCATCTGTAAAATGAGCTAGAGAAGGAAATGACAAACCACTCCAGTATCCTTGCCAAGAAAACCCCAAATGGGGTCATGAAGACTCCAACACAACTGAAATCAACGAACAACAACAAAAACACCTGATTCCATTGCCCGTATTATTTGGACGAAACTATGTTGGTTCCAACCTCTCAGACACCAAAAAAATACAGAGAGGTTGTGATAAATGCCCTATAATTAAAGGGTAATAATAATAGTCTTTTCATAGCTGGTTGGTGCTGAATAGAGTGCTAGACTTAGAGTCAAGAATACCCAAGTTCAAATCCTACCTCAGACACTCACAAGCTGTGTGACCTTGGGCAAGTCAACTTATCCCCTTTCGGCCTTAGTTTCTTCATCTGGAAAATGAAGATTACAATGGCACCTACCTTCCAAGGTTGTTGGGAAGATCAAATGAGAAAATATTTGTAAAGCACTACTTTGCAAACCATAAAGTGTGATATAAATGCTAGCTATTATTATTATCAGGTGAGTTAGTGTAATTTAAGTAGTTGACAGATTCTAGTATGACTCAGAAACATATGAACTATAATAATAATGGATAAAATTAAGTAATTTCTCAAAACATTATAATGCTATTAGTTATAGTGCTATAAAAAGAGAAAAATATGGAAACTAGTTTCAATCCAGGTTTGAGTGGAAAATATTCTTACCCTAAAGTTGCTGTAATACATAATGCCAGCCACTGATGATTCCCTGCAGAAAGTTAATAAATCACACTTTTATTAGCAGATTATATTTTCTAAGATTTCTTAACAAAGAAAAGAAGAACTAAGATTCATACACTCTAATTAATTTCTGAATATAAAATAGAGTCAGGTGTCAACACTGCTTTCCAATTTGAAAATTAGATGAACTTGTGCAAACCTATCTGAGATCAACAAAGATGTTCTACCTAAGAAGAGAATTTTTAACTAAAAAGCTCTGTTGGACTGTTGATGAAGTTCTATTTGCTGTTGTTAATCCTTTAACTAGAGATACAATATTTTTTTAAAGTTTTATTTGTTTTAATCAGCCAAGATCTGCTTTTACACCCTCCTTCCCCAGTACCTCCCTCCCCATTGAGAAACCCCTTTTCATGAATAGTGAGACAAAAAAAATTTCCACACTGACCACGTCAAAAAAATTGTCTCATTCTGCACTGCGTCCTTCACCTCTCTATCAACAGGTGGGTAGTAGCATATTTCATCCTTAGTCCTCTGGAATTGTCGTTGTTAGTTACATTGATTAGGGTTCAGTTCAATAGTATTCCATCATATTTCTATACCGTAAATTGTTTAATTGGTTTATGAGTACACCTTCAGATGCCATTTTTACTACCCCAAAAAGACATCAATATTTCTGTGCATTTGAGTTTGGCTTGCTTAGGTCTAGTTCCTCTCTTAATCTTGTTGTTCAGTTGTTTGTCTCCTCATGACCCTGTGGACCATACTGTCCATGGGGCTTTCTTGGCAAAGATACTCTCCAATAGATGAAGGCAAATAGAGATTAAATGATTTGTCCAAGGTCATGCAGCTTGTGAGTGTCTGAGGTAGGATTTGAACTGGAGTATTCTGGGTTCTAGGTTCAGCATTTTATCCAGCACCAACCAGCTATTTATGAAAATCCTATTATCAGGTAGTGCAGTGGATACAGCATGAGTACAGGAGTCAGGAGGACCTGAGCTCAAATCTCACCTCAGACACTTGACACTTTAGTAGCTGTGTGACCTTGGGCAAGTCACTTAACCCCAATGGCCTCATCCTGGGTCATCTCCAGTCATCCTGATGAATATCTGGCCACTGGATTCAGATGGCTGCGGAGGAGAAGTGAGGCTAGTGAACTTGCACAGCCCTCCCTCACTCAAAACAAAGTCAAGTGCAAGTCATGTCATTATTTCTCTGATTGCATGGTCTTCTTCAGCAATGAAGGACGAACACACATTATCATTACCACTCAGCTCTATAGACCCTCAATCTATATTCTGTCTATTTTCCTCTGTCCTCTTCTCTTTCCCTCCTATTTCCCTATTGACTGAAATGTATTTCTGTACCCAGCTTTGTGTGTATGTTGTTTTTCCTTCTTTTGTCCAGCTCATGTGAGAGTGAGATTCAAGTGTCAGCTGCTTCCTTCCATATCTCCTCTTTGTGAGACAGTTTTACCTAGTCCCCCTTTCTTTTTTCACCTTGCTTTGACCTTCAGGTATTCCTCTTCCCCCCTCTTTGTGATCTTTTCTTAGAGCCTCATTAAGGTATAGCATAACCACTCCCAGGTCTTTTCTAATTGGACTCCCTCTATGTAGCCTGATAATGAGGTTCCGTATTACCTCCTCATATTTGAATGCAAGGTATTTATCCTTGTTTTGTCCTTTATCAATTTTCATTCATGTTTACCTTTTTTATATTTCTTTTTACTCCTATGTTTGCATTTCAAAGTTCCTACACAAATCTAGGTATTTTTTCAGGAATGCCTGGAAGCATTTCATGAAAGGGTCATTATCCCTTTTCCTCCCTCCCAACATTATATTCAGTTTTGCTTGTGTAAGTTATTCTTTTCTGGAAGTCCAAATCTTTTGCTTTCTGGAATTATATTCCCAGTTCTCCATTTCTTTATAGTGGTGGCTTCTAAACCATGAGTAATCCTTACTGAGGCTCCTCCTTGAATTCTTTCTGTCTGACTATTTATAGTATTTTTTTCTTTGACCTGGAAGCTTGGGATTTTGACTATGATATTTCTGGGAGTTTTCATTTTGGGGTTTCTTTCAGGAAGTGAACTGGTGGATTCTTTCTATTTCCACTTTGCCTTTTGGTTCTAAAAACATCTGGGCAGTTTTCTTTTAAGATTTCTTGAAATATGATATTTAGGTTCATTTTTTGGTCATGGTGTTCAGATAGTCCAATAATTCTTAATTTTTTTTCTCCTTGACTTGTTTTCCAAGTCAGTTATTTTTTTCTATTAAACATCTGACACTTTCTTATGTGTTTTCAGTCTTTTGCCTTTGTTTTAATCTTTCTTAATGTCTCATATAGGCATTGACTTCTATTTAGTCCTTTCAAATTTTCAACGAGTTTGTTGTTTGGGCAACGTTTTGTAGCTCTTGTTAATTCCAGTTCTTTCTTCTATAGCTCTCATTTCTTTCCCATTCTCCCCCCACCCCCAAGTACTGTCATTTATAAAAACATTTTAAAATTCTTTTTTTAAACTATTGCTTCATGTTTTCCAAGCATTCTAGTTGAGTTTATGCTGAAGCTGTATTTTTCTCTGAGGCATTCATTATAGATAAGTATAGAATCAATCTCTTCCTCTTTGTGTCTAAAACATCTCTGCCACCATAATAGCTCATTATGTTAGGGTTCTTTTCTCGTTTGTCCATTCTTCCAGCCCCCTTCCTGAGGTTGAATTTGGTTCTGCCACACTTCTGGAGAGAACATCTGAGCAGGTTGTGTTGTAGCTGTTGTTTTCTTAAGGTATTGAATGGTGTGTTATTATAGGATCTCAGGGACAAGTCGGATACCTACAAACTTTAAGTGCTCCCCAAGCAATCTGATCCAGGGCAGAGTCTGAAGGCTACTCCTCTGATCTGAGCTCTGCAAGTTTTTAGCCCAGGTTTGGGTCTCTGCAAGAGCAGACTGATACTGGATCCTGCCCACTTCAATTAACTGGAAAGTTCTGTGGGTTCCAGGTGGCACCATCCCTTTCGTCTGGGATTTCTGCTTTGCTTATTCCTCAGTGTGCTAGGCTGGATGTTAGAAGTATGATGCTGCTCTGAGCTTGGAGGTCTGTCTTGTACTGCTGCCTGCTGCTGGTTTCTGAACTTCCTACTTTCTTGGTACCCCACCCAGGGCTTCCCTGCCTGGAAAACCACTCCTTTACATAGGTCCCCTTTGCACTTTGCCCTAGATCTGTGACCCATAGCTGGGTAGTGGGCTACAAAACTTCCAGTTCATCTCTGTTATTCCAGTGCCCTGGTATGGATCTGGAGGTGACCTTGTCTGGATTTGGGACTTCTCTTGCCCTGGTACACAGATTTTTCTGGGCCACTGAAGTCTCCTAAGCAAAGCATTGCTCTTGGCCAGATTCATCTTCAGGATCCCTAAGCCTCCCTATCTATCTTCCTATGCTGAACTGGGCTGGATAAATGTGCAGCTGGATATCCCCATCAGGGTTCAGTCTGGTACATTTCCTAGATCGGTATGGAGGAGTTTGTGGAGCAGAGCTCATTGCACTACTTCCATCTCCTGATATGATACTTACGAATTTGCAAAATTTCTAAATGCTACAGATTTACATCAAGGTGGTTTCTGCATTAATTTCAGTTTGGAGCACTGGAATTATTATAGTTTTTCAGATATGATATTTCCTTGCATTAAAGTGATTTAAAATTCAACTCCCCCCACTCCTCTCCTTTCAACCACCAGTCACTATCTAGATTAGGAGCTGGGCTTGTCTAATGTTCAGTCTGGTAGTTTGCACATGCCTCATTGAGCAGAAGTGCTGAGGAACTGTCTATGATTCTAAGAGAGTTGTAGACTTTCTTTTTTTATATAAATTAATTTATTTATTTTTAGTTTTCAACATTCACTTCCATAAGTTTTACATTTTGAGTCATAGACTTTCTATGCATTAGCCTTTCTCTGGCACATGCAGATTTGTGAATCTGTCCAATTAGAAACCAGAGAAGCTAAGAGTTGGAGGTGAGGAAATTGTACATTTTTGACATTGGGACCAGCCAGTGAAAATACAGAGTTGGGAGATGAAATCTTGCATGGGAGGAACAAAAAGTAATCCAAAGCAACTGGATCTTTGAATGCATGGAGGAGGAGTAACACTTAAAAAGACTGGAAAAGTACAAAGGCGTTAGGTTGTAAATAGCTTTAAAAGTCAGAAGACTTTATATTTGATACTGGAGCAGTAGTCTACATCATGAGATACACAGAACCAAAACCAGTCCCTGAATTCTGCTACTTTGATGAGAGGGTCCCAGAAAGGAGGGCACTTCCTTGCTCAGACCCTCAATGGTTTATAGGACTCTTTAGTTAAAATCCTCTAATATTAAATGCAACATCTCACTTTAATAATGTATCATGTAAAATTAAGGTAGCACTTACAATTGACTATCCATAACCAATACTCTCCTTGAGAGCAGATGTTGTTTCATTCTTTGTACTGCATTCCCAGGGCTTACCTGACATATAAGTGCTTGATAAATGTTTGTTTCCTTGCTTAGTCAACAAATCTATATAAGACACTTACATAGCACTCTTTGTTGGGTCCCTACAGGGCAATGATTACTGCTCACCCCAAGGTTACTCCTAGAGAAAGGTAGTTTCTAACACTGTAGTTTTCATACTTCTACCATTGTGCTCCCCATTATCAATTAACCATCAGTTCGTTTCTATCATCTTTTGGAAAAAAAGGATTCACTGCAAAAGTATAGCAAGAAGAATTTTCACAAGAATAATTTCCCAAACTGGAGGCACTATGTTCTTGATTAAGAAGGGGGCGGTATGGTCAGACCTGAGCTTTAAGAAAGTTACTTGGGCAATAACTGGAAAATATTTAATAAAATAAATAAAAACATATTTAAAAAAGAAGAAAATTTAGCTCCAGGACCTTCTTGCATTGGCAAGTCAATGACTTAGTTGTATAGCATTCAGGAAGACTTAAGTTCAACTTCAGACACTTACTAGCTGTATGACTCTGGGTAAGTCACTTAACCCTTTTTGCCTCAGTTTCCTCATCTGTAAAATGAGATGGAGAAGGAAATGGCAAATTGCAAGCACTCCAGTATCTTTGCCAAGAAAACCCCAAAAGGGGTCATGGAATCAGACATGATGGAAAAATGACCAAACTACAACCATAAATTCTTGTATTTGTTCTTATTAAATTTCATCGTAAGAAATTAAAACTTGACTAAGCAAGTCTATCCAGTTTGCCAAGAACCCCTTGGTTCCTGATGTTGCCACTTGCTGTATTAGTTATCTTTCCCAGTGTAATGCCATCTGCAGAGTTGACAAGTGTGTCATTTTTGCCTTTATCCAGGTCATTACTAAAGATGCCAAACAACATAGAGTCAAGCACAGGTAGGTCCCTGTGGTGCTCCATTGGAGATCCTCTGCCACATTGAAAATGGACCATTAATAACTATTATTTTAGTCAAACCATATGACCAGTTGTGAATCTATCTAAATGTATCATCATCTAGTTCACTTCTTTTCCTGTTCTTCTCACAAAGATAAAGTGTCCCAGAAATCTTAGTGTTTTATGCTTTAATAGCTTAAAACTGAACTAAGATTTTGGGAACATCCTGCAGAATGAAATTTTTTTTATCAAAGGCTTTGCTAAAATAGGAGTAAACTACATTAGCAGAAGTCCCTTCATCTAACAGTTTTACAACCATATCAACAAAGGGAAATAAAGTTTCCTTCTAAATCTGAAGGCTCTAGAATCCTTACTTATCTGAATCCTTACAAGTACTCTGCTGCCTATCTGCTCTCTTTACAGATTTGACCCCCTTCTCCTCATCCCTCTACAAGGGCTTCTTTTGCTCCCCACCATCTGCAGCTTTGCTCAGTTCTCCATGTGTTGTTCCTTCATCTGATTACATTTGAGACCTACACCTGCTACAGAATCCATTTAGTTTTAGGGCTAATTTCATTCATTGACACCATGCTTAGATTAACATAAAATATTTAGACAAGTTCAGCCACAAAGAGGTCCTAGCATGGAGCCAATTATTTCTCCACTGCTGAAGCCCTGGCTCACTTCAACTCGTTTTTGCAGAATCATTATAGATGATGACACTGGCAAGTAACTTGCTATAATATACGTCAAGAGAATGGGAACAAGTGCTAGTAGAATGGGCAGAGGAGGCAACATAGGGAGCAGTGTGACAGAACTAGGAACCTCTGGAAATTAATGGGAAGCAGTCAACAAGTATTTACTGAGTATTTGCTCTATATTCCTGAATGGTGTACTTCTTGGTGATATCTTGAAAAGAGGTATCTGGATTTGAGAGGAGGAGCATGGTTGTGCGTATTCTTTTCATCCATCACTAAGCCATGGTGCTGACTGAATGGGGAATGTTATAGAGGTGAGCAGCAGCTTAGTGGGGGAGGGGGGAGGGAGGGATGTTGGCCCTGATTTGCCGAAGATTTGCAGCTGGGTTATAGAATTGATAGAACATTGGATCTAGAATTAGGAAGACCTGAGTTCAAATTCAGTCTTAGAAACTGACAAACTTCATAACTTTGGGCAAGATACTTCAACTCTGTCTGCTCACTTTTGTCATTTGTAAAATGAGGATAATAGCAGTGTGGTGAGGATAAAATGAGATGATATTTGTAAAACACTATTTGAAGAACAGCTATTATTATTAATTGAACCAGTCAGCTGGAGAAAAGCCCCAGTCTACAAGCTACAGTCCATAAGCATTATTTTTCATGAATCTACTGACCAGGACGTGGTATCATGGGAAAAGCGTTGGATATAGAAGCTGTGGGTTAAATTTAAGGATATGTATTGAAGTGCTAGTTCTTCAGTTTGTTAGTTATTTGACATTGGCACGTAATTTAATCTACCTCGGTTTTCTTATTCATAAAATGAGAATAATAACACTGATACTCTCCACCTGTTAGGTTTGCTCTAAGGAAAATGATTTATAAACCCTTGGTACCATATAAATGTGAGTTATTATTGGAGACAGGCACTGTGAATTCATTGGTATATGGAATTTCCTGGTGAGGAAACTCTACTAATGCAAGTAAGATACCTTCTCTGCTACTAGAGTGAGTCTCAGAGTTGCCTAGTACACTGAGAATGCTAAGTGACTTGCCAAGGTTCACTCGTGTGTGTGTGTTTGGGGAAGGAAGGAATAAATATTCATTGAGTGGCTACTATGTGGCAAGCACTGTGCTAAACATCTCATCTGATCCTCATATCAACCCTGTGAAGAAGGTGCAGTTGAGGAAACTGAGGCAGAAGTTAATGACTTGCCCAGAATTATACAGCTAGTAAGTATCTGAGGCTCGAATTGAATCCAAGTCCTCTTGGCTTTGAAGGCAGTTCCCTCTTTACTTCTCCATGCTACTATTAAAATAATTAGTGACATTTGAATACTGCTTTTCAAATTTTACGAAGTTATTCCCATGTATTATTTTTATTATAATAAAAAAATAAAAGTAAAATAAGGTAAGGAGGAAGATAATGAGAACTGTATATTGACAGAAAAATCATGTAAAGAATAGGCTAGCTTGGTGACATATGAGGCATGCAGGCAATAGATACGGATAAAAATGGTTCTTGGGTTAGGGTACTGTAGGATTGGATTCTGCTAACAGATCTTGGTAGATCTTGAGAATACTGTATGTATTGTGTCCGTTTTTAACTGATCACTCTATTTTCTCCCCTCCCCTTCGTATTTACTGGAATTTAATCAATCAACAAGTATTTATTATATATTTACTAGTATGTACCAGATATTGTGTCAGGTTCTGGGGATATAAGTATAAACGCAAAATTCTTCCCAACCAGTGGGAAAGTAGGAATCCTCTTTACATCAGCCTTGCGTCCTTGATAATTTCAAGTTTTTAGGGAAATTAGTACCACTTTTTCCTCAATCCAGAAAAGTTGGGATATCCTATCTCTCTCCCTTCCCCCACCTTTTTAAAATTTCACTATTTTGCCTTCAGTCCCTCACATCAAATTTTATTCCCTAACTCATTAGTCCAAAAGTGGAATGAAGTAAGTTTTTAGAAGGACGTCGAGAATCTAGGTAGGAAAAGCAAGAAATCTTTACCCCTACTTGTCACCAGAGTCGTCAGAGAGCTTAGGAGAGATTTCTCTCCTTTACACTTCTAGATTCTTTATCAAGTTTCCCTTTTTGAATTTTTAAACATCTCAAGTCTGAATGAAAAACTCAAACCTTTTCAAAGTAAAAAAGATTCTTGCAAAAAAAAGGTCCACTGTAATAAGTCTGAACACTAAATTGGGATGATTCATGTTTAAGCTGTTTTTAAAATGTAAAGTGTACATTCTTTTGTCAGTTCAGTGGTGCAGTTGAGTGGAATAGGTTTAGTGAAGATTTCTCAGATTGTAATTCTTCTCCCAGGGGTGAGGTAAGACCTAGAGGCTCAAGGTTACAATATTTTTAGAATAGAATAGTTCCATATAAGGATATAAAACTGTGTAGTATGTTAGGGTCTCAATGATTGGATAAAACTTACATAATTCCTCGATGTCTTCATTTCAAAAGGGATTGGTTAGATTTCGTGTCTAGAATGTAAGATCATATTCTCAGCTAATGAGGATAATGGTCAGTGGGGGAGGAGGGACTTGCGTTAGGGTCTATATAAATCACTGCCTTTTCTTTGTCTTCGGCTTTCCCACTCCTGGTAAAACTGGGATTGCTCCGCTTCTCGAGAATCGAATAAATAAACTTTCTGTCATCACTTTGAGAGGCCTCTGAGTAATTAATTTAAGTAGGGACCTGAGCCATCCCACACACAGTGGATACATAGGATGAGTTCAGATCTGATCTCAGATACTAGCTGTGTGATGCTGGGCAAGTCACTTAGCCCTATGTACCTCAGTTTGCCAAGAAAACCTCAAATGGGGTCATGAAGAGTTGGACATGACTGAAAAAACTGAATAACAACAACAGGAAGTACATTCTATTAAATCTAAAGGTTTATTATTAGGATTAAAAAATCCATAAGCCTTTGTGATTATTTTGTATTTATTGTCTCTGATAATGCAAGAAGATAAAGTTAATATCCTAATTAGTCTCATATTTAAAAATGATTTAAGTAAAAAGCTGGAAAGAATCAAGAAATAAGACACATCTTTTGAAAAGTTTATGAATCTGTATCAGAAAAGAATTACCTTTGAGTCCAAGGCAAAATAATGAAATAAACAATTAAAATGTGAAGAAAAAACTATTGCATGTGACCAGTCAGATAATTTAGCTTTTATTAGACTGGAAAAACATTTAAAACAAAGGAATAGAAACTGATGATAAAATCTTAAAGTCTAATAGAATACTGATTATGTTTATGTCAAAACCATGCTAAAAAGAACTAATTAACAAATGTTGCAACTCATCTGCAAGTTGGTAGATGAACTCTAATCAAGTGCTCAGGGAAAAAAATGTGATCTTGGGTTTAAAATATAAGACAACTAATTTTAAAGCACCTGTGGGAATTTAAAAAAACAGTGACGTCCAAGACAATGAAAACCATGACAACACCTTTACTGAGTAAACAGATTGTTGAGTTAAAAAAGAAATTAAATTGAAATGCCCTTATTAACTTGCTGTTTCTTAAGTCAGAGAATCAGAGAACATTAGGAGAATTAATGTCTATTCAGTGCAATTTCATGTGAAAGAAGTATGAGAAGAAAAGATTCATGATGTAAAAGAGTGTGTTTTCATTAAAGGCAGAAGTTTCAGAGGACACGGTAGAAGGGACTGGAATAGGGAAGGGTTGAGCTTGATTGGGGAAAGAGTATGGAGCAAGATAGATGGGAGAAAAGCTTTGTGTCTTGGATGATGGTTCCGAATAACAGGGATTAGGGTAGTAGGAGGTTGGGAAGTAAGCTAGAAGATATTGCTAACACTGGGGCAGACGGAATACTGAAGTAGGCACAAAGTGGCATCTAAGTGGTACAGTGTTCAAATTCAGCCTTAGATTTGTACTAGTTGTGTGTGACCCTTCACTAGTAGTGTGATGCTGGGCAAGTTACCTTCCAGGGTTGAGTTAATGTATGTGCTTTATAAACCTGAAGCACTATTGATATATGAGCTATTATTAATTACAATGTTGCTCTGATGATCCTTTGTGATTCTTGTTTTTAGATGGGAACAAGATGGAAGACATTTAACTTTCATCCATAGAGGGACACTGAGCCTTCCCCTAGTTCTTCAAAGTATCTATTCCTGTGTGAATTCTGGTGATTTGGGACAGACCTTGCTTTATCAAGTAGCTTCAGGTTGTGGGGGATAAGAGGAAGAAGAGGGACTGAGCTAGTCAGAACTTTCACCATTAGTGTCTTTAGATGAATTCTGTCAACTTCTAGTGAATAATTCAGTTTCTACAAACCACACAATATCTGTGGCTACAAGTCCACATATCTATTCATATTCCTATGATACCAGTGCCTATTCATTACAGATATATCTTGCTTTAAGCAAATTTTCTGGATGAAAACTCAAACACATAAAAATAGAGGATAATTTTTATCTTAAAAAAATGATACTTAAAGGAATAATCTCCCCCTCCTCTGCATTCCACCCTTATTCCCAAGGACATTTAAATAGGACTCATTTTTACAAAGAGTCAGTTAACATATGTTATTTAAAATTTATTGTTTAAGTCAAAAAGTAGTGTTATATAGTGAAAAGTGGGGGCAGCTAGGTGGCCCAGTGGATAGAGCACAGAGGCTGGAGTTAGGAAGACCTTAGTTCAAATTCAGCCTCAGATACTTACTAGCTATGTGATCCTGGGCAAGTCACTTAACTCCATTTTTCTCAGTTTCCTCATCTGGAAAATAAGCTGGAGAAGGATATGGAAAACCATTCCAGCATTATATGGGGTCACAAAGAGTCAGACACAACTAACCGACCAAATAAAAACTTGGGAAAAAAGCCCTGAACTGAAGAGACTTAGACTCTAGTCCTATTTCTTCTACAAACTCTCCTATGTGACCTTGCAAGCCACTTGGGAATTTCTCCTCTGTAAAATGAAGGGGTTGGATTGTCTGATCTCTGAGGTCCCTTTTAGCTCTACAGTTCTATGACTATAGAATCTGGTTATTTGGACCAGATCTGTATTCATCTGTATAGGGAGACTTCCTCCACAAATGCGGATGGGAACCTGCTCTGCAATTTTTTGTCTTGAATTGCCTAGGATACGTAGACGTTAAGTTACTTGCCCAGAGTCATACAGCTAGTATGTATCAGAAGTAGAACCTAAATCCAAGTTTTTCAGATGCTAAGGATGATGTATCTGTATTCTTGAGGTCTTTTGTTGACCTAGAAATGGAGACTAGAACAGATTATCAGAATGCCAGAAAGGGGCTCAGCATCCCTCTGTAGTTTTTTGAAAGGACAAAAGAACGTCTCATGCTATGTGCAGATGGACCCGCTCTGTGTGTGGTGACTCAGAGCTTTGTAGCGCTGTGGGCAGTGATGGGTGAGCGGCAGATTTGGGAAGTGCATAAATCTAGAAACTTTAACAATATCTTTTTTTTTCTAAACAGTTGTCATGTTTGTCTTCCATTAACTATATTGCTGCATGGTATAGTGATAATGATAATAAATGCTTAGATAGTACCTGGCACATAGCAGGTGCTTAAAGAATGTTGATTGGTTAATGATGATGACATCGACTGCTTATATTATATAGAGCCTCTCCCAGCAGCCTTCCTCAGTCTCCAGACTTCTCCACTGATCTTCAGTAGTCGTCTCACCTTGGAAGACTCTTCTGCCTCTGAGGCCCCCTCTTCTAACTAGGTTCTGAGTTCTTCCCAGAATATCTGTTTTGAGGAAGTGCCCAGGCCAGTTATGTTCACTTCTTCATCTTCTCCTGGTTCCATTTCTGACTCTCTAGACTTCTCCACTTAGATCACTTTTTCCCATTGCTCCTCCATCAGATTTTGTCTTTTCCTATTAAACAAAGAACGAGGATTGACCCTTTTCTTTGCTTGTATTTGTATTTCTAGCACTTAGCATAGTGCCTGGTATAGATTAAGCATTTGTTACTATATAAAATAATAAATTTTATCATGTAAAAATATATATTCATTAAATAAATACTTGTTGACTTGAATTGTTTTAAGGTTTGTGAAGGGCAGGTAGGTAGCACAGTAAATAGAGTTCTAGACTTGGAGTTAGAAAGATTCATCATCCTGAATTCAAATCTGGTCTAGATACTTACTAGTTCTATAACCCTGGGCAAGTCATTTAACCCTGTTTGCCTCAGTTTCCTCATCTATAAAGTGAGCTGGAGAAGGAAATGGCAAACCATTCCAGTATCTTTGCCAAGAAAACCCCAAATGGAATCACGAAGATTCAGACACCAACAACAAAAAGCATTTTACACATACCAGCTCATTTGATCCATGCAACAATCCTGCGAAGTGGGTGCTATTATTACCCCTCCCTTTTACAGATGAGGAAACTGAAGTGGAGAGAGGTTAAATGATTTGAACGTAGGTCTTCCCGACTCTGAATTTAAAAATATTTATTCTACGACCAGCATAGCAGATCAAGAGCTGGCCTCAGGATCAGGAAAACCTGGGTTCATGACACATGCTATTCTTGTGGTGTTGAAAAAGTCACTTAATCCTCAGTGGCCCAGGCAATTTTCAAAGACTAGAAGCTGCATGCAGTGCAGCTAATGATGTGCATTGATAGGAAGTTCCTCCCTAGGACTTCCATAGATCAATGAAATCTCAGGTTTGGACCATTCTCCCCTCCCCACCCCAAAAAGTAATATTTAACAATCTGTCTCAGCGATGGCATCTCAATAATGCAATGAAATAGCAAAAGAATGGGAGTATCAATTGGGAGTGTTTACTAACTGAGTCAGTGCAGGTTACTTAAAATCTGGTCTTTAAATTCCAAGCATATCTAATGTAATAAAACCAAGTGCACTGTTCTCATGACTACTAGATTGTTTTCTCTGTTTCATTTGTATTCTATCCAGAACCTGTACCATGGAATATATTTAACAAATACTCATTGATTGATTGTGGATCATAGATCTGTGGTCTCATCAGTGTTGATGTACCTTCCAACCATGCAGCTTGTAGTCTATCCTTACCTGCAATGATTGTCTATGTCCTCTTATACAGGGCCCTATTCAATTCCTCTTGACACTCTAGGGACATTCATATAGCACATGGTCTATATGTTGGTTATCCTCAGTTATCATCACATATGAGCAGCTAGGTGGTGCAGTGGATAGAGTATTGGGCCTGGAGTCAGTAAGACCTGAGTTCAAATCCAGCCTTAGACATGGGCAAGTCACTTAACCCTGTTTGCCCCAGTTTCTCATCTATAAAATGAGCTGGAGAAGGAAATGGTAAACCACTCCAGTATCTTTGCCAAGAAAACCCCAAATGAAGTCACAAAGTGTAACGGGACGAGTTAGAGCCGACCCCTGCCCATCTCTGGAGGCCACACTGAGAGCCTGCCTAGGTAAACTAGGGGCTTGTCAGTAGGGGTGGAACAAGATGGCGTTAGGAGGAAGGGTCTCGCCCTGGTTGATAATGTGGCAGTTCGGGTATAGAGTGAAGAAGCTATCCATATAAGGAAATCAGTTATGTGATAGGCTTGCAATGTATGCTTATGTAACCGAGGCTATAAAAGTGTGTGAGCTAGCTGGAATAAATGGAGTTAATCACCATCCTGTCTCCCATCTCATTCGTTACTCACTAGATCAAGGTCTCTTGCTAGACAAGAGCCTTGGGTAGGGTTTAGGGGACGCCAAAAATGGTCTAGGGGACCCCAACAACAAAAAATTGGATGTGACTAAAAAATGACTAAATACACTGAATTCTATGAAATTATAATGGGCAGATTGGATCCAAAATGGAAATAGAAATAATTCTTTGTAGAAGTTGAGGACTATAGGTAAAGAACCCTGTGAATAATGTCAGCCTCCATCAATATGTTGGTTACTTTTGTTAAACTTTTTCCCACCATCTTTTAAAAAATTCTTTGTTACAAGAGATAGCTCTCTGGGAGGGGAAAAGGGTAAGATACATTAGGAAATGTGTGTGTGTGTGTGTGTGTGTGTGTGTGTGTGTGTGTTTGTCCTTTGTTGCTGAAGAAGACCATGCCATCGGAGAAATAATGACACGACTTGCACTTGAGTTTGTTTTGAGGGAGGAAGGGCTGTGCAGGTCACCAGCCTCACTTCTCCTCCAGAACCATCTGAATTCAGTGACCAGATATTCATCAGGATGACTGGAGATGACCCAGGATGAGGTAATTGGGGTTAAGTGACTTGCCCAAGGTCACATAGCTAGTGAGTGCCAAGTGTCTGAGGTGAGATTTGAACTCAGGTCCTCCTGACTCCTGCACTGGTGCTGTATCCACTGCACCACCTAGCTGCCCTTACTAGGAAATGTAGTTGATGTAAAAAGAAAAGATATCAATAAAATTACTTTTTTTTTAAAAAAAGGGCAAAATATTAAAACAAAAGAATATTGTTCAGTGTGTGTGGTCTGATTTTTAAAGTTTAGGAATAATAATATACATAATACAGTATAGATACATAATAGTGTGTCCAAAAAAGGGGTCCTGATGGGAACTCTAGTGTTAGTCAATAAGCATTTATTAAGCACCTACTATGTGCCAAGAATTGTGTTAAGCTCTAGGGACATAAAGAAAGGTGGAAGATTGTCCTTGCTCCCAAAGAGCTCTTGGTCTAAAGGGGGAGGTGGGGTGGAAACTGGGGCACATGTTTACTGATTATATTTTTATTTACTCCTAGAGAGAGATGTTAAAAAAAAAAACTGGATACTAAATGAAGGCATTGATATGTGAATGAACTAAATTTTATTTATATACTGAGACCTTAGAAGGGACCTTAGAAATAATCTAGTTTACTAATTTTTGCAGATGAACAAATGGAGGCCCGGAGAGGTTAAATGATTTGCCCAAAGTCACACAGAAGGTTTGAGGCAGAGCTGAGGCTTTAACCCAGTTTATTTGACTCTAAATCTAGCCTTCTTTTACTTACACAATTCTGATTACCACAGATTTGGACTCGAAGTACTTTTCAAAATGAGACTCTCCTTTTGGGCTCCTCATGTGAAAAAGGAGAGAGGGAGTCATGCTACTGTCATGCTTTGCTTACCTGAGTCATCTCTTCACTAGCAATATGGAATATTTTAGGGTTATGTAACTTTCATAAATGGCAGTCTGATAAGGGCAAAGTACAATGAGGATAGGATTGTTACTTCCATCATTCTTTTGCTATGAACTCTTTCATTCTAAAGCATGCTTTCTTCTAATTCACTACAACTTTCCATATGGTAGCCACACCATCCTCCTACTATACACATTTGTACCCAATTTTTGGAACCCAAGCCCAGGTCTTTGCATCCATCCCTATGATGTGTCATCTTGGCAAATTGTCCCAGTTTTAGAAATTTTTTTTTTCGTGGGAGGAGGGGATGGTTCTTATTTTGCCACATGAAGTGCATATTTGCATATTTGCTAAACTCTAAACATAGAGATTATAACATTATGAAAATATGTTGAAAGGAGGAAAGGGGATATTGTATCAGAAAACGCCAACAGAAAGGTCTGATGGTCAGCAGAGAGTATTTTCAAATAGAAGGATCTCAGGATGATATTTTGCTGCTGCATTTCCATCACTGCTCAGAAAATGCTGGTTTCCTTCTGAGTTCTTTGAACAGAAATATTCTTGGAATGAGAAATAACCTTCAAATGGAAAAAGGTATTCTGACTAGACTGTCCTCCCTTAAGGACGCTTACTTCCTTTTGTCTGGATCTATATTTAAGAAGACAGCCGATCTGCAATTTGATCTCACATTAATATAGCATGGAAGTTTTCTAGAGCAATTTACCAGCCATTACTTCATTTGATCCTCACCACAACCCTATGAGGTAAGTTACTTATTGGGGGGGTACTTTTTGCCCCATTTTGCAATTGAGAAAACTGAGGTTTAGAGAGGGTATCTCCCATTAACTTTATATTCATCTCGGATGAACATATTTGTTGTGTCATGTATTAGAATGTAAACTACTTGAGAAGAAGAGCCATCTTTTGGTCTTTATATCCCCAGTGCTTAGCACGTAGTAAGCACTTAAATGCTTATGGACTGAAATGCTTAAGTAACATGACCAGAGTCCCACTACTAATAAATATCCTGGTGGGATTCAAACCCAGGTTTTTTTAAAATTCTAAATCCACTGACTTACCCTGTCATATATTCTTGTTCAGTGGTTTTTTCAGTTGTGTCAGACTCTGTCTCTCTCTGTCTCTGTCTCTCTGTCTCTCTCTCTATATATATATGGATATATATGTGTGTATGTATATGTATGTGTGTGTGTGTGTGTATATATATATATATATATATATATATATATATATATATATATATATATATTATATATATATATACATATATATGTATCAGATAGGCACTGCTGATGGACAATTAACTGAGCCTAGAATTTAGTAGGAGGGGAAGAACTGCCTGGACTGCTTTTGGAAAGTTGAACAGTATTTACAAATATTCCAAGCTGGTCCCTGAAAAATGAATGCCTTTTTTGTATCAATATATTCCCAGTGATATTGAGTCTATGAACCTTAGAACACCAAAATCTCTTTCATCATTTAGACTACACAGACATCATTCGTGATAGTGACAAACACTTTTGTTCAGCACATATCACTCTTATACCTTTTTTGATATTGATAATCAGAGAATTATTAAGAATCCTATATTATATTAGTATATGCTTAGGAGGTATTTTATTGAACTAGAGAAGCTTTTATAATGAACTAATCCAAAACATTGGGATCTTGTGTTCACAATACCTTTTGATCTATTATATAATTATGGCAGCTAGGTGGAATTCTAAGACACTTACTAGCCCTGTGACCCAGGGCAGATCACTTAATCTCTGCCTGCCTTTGTTTTCCTTGACTGTTATACGGGGCTAATAATGACACCTACCTCACAGGGTTGTGAGGATAAAGTGAGATAACGTATATAAAGTGCTTAGCACAGTGTCTAAGCCAAGTGCTTTCTTGTTCAGTTGTTTTTCAGTCATGTCTGACTCTTGATTATCCTATTTGAGGTTTTCTTGGCAAAAATACTGGAACGATTTGCCATTTTCTTCTCCAGCTCATTTTACTGATCAGGAAACTTGAGGCAAAGAAGGTTAAGTGACTTGCCCACAATCACACAGCTAGTACATGTCTGAGACCAGATTTGAACTCAGAAAGATCAATCTTCCTGACTCCAAGCCCAGTGCTCCATCCACTTTGCCACATAATTGCCCATTTAATAAATATTTCCCTTCCCTTCCCTTCCCTTCGAAGATAAGGTCTGCTATAGAAAATCATTATTTGCAGAAGCCTATATGTTTCCTTCTCATATTTTTTTTTGTCAGGGGCACTCTGAATATACATATAGATCATTCTCCTGAAATATATATAGAAATTGGAAAGCTTATTAGTATGTAGCCAGTATTTATATAGCACTTTAAGGTAATCTTCACAACAATCCTGTGAGGTAGTTGCTGTAATTATTCTGATTTTATAGATGAGGAAACTGAGGATGAAGGAGGTTAAATGAGTTGGCCAGAGTCAACCAACCAGTAAGTGTACGAGGAAATAGTTGAAGTCAGGACTTCCTGACTCCAAGGAGAGTATTCTTACTTATTACTCCACTTAGTTGTCACATAGTTTTGTCCTCTCAAGGGTCTTTGGGGAGTAGTGCTACTGTCTGTGATTATTTTTTTTCCTGATCATTTAGATTCCTCCCTTCTTTCAAAAATCTTGAGATTGATCCTTTAAGGTTTTCAAAATTATGCAAATGAACTTCTTTATGTTCATGGGCTAGTTCAGGTGCTCTTTTTGACTTCGTTGTGGCTACTTCTTTTTTTTTCTTTTCTGACTTCCTATTTATTTATTTTTTATATTAGTCATGTTGTGAAAGAAGATACAGACCCTCCCCCTCAAAAAGCCAGTGGAAAAAAATAAAGTGAAAAATAGCATGATTTGATTTGTATTCAAACTTCATTAGCTCTTACTTTGGAGATGATTTTTTCATTTTTCATGATGAATCCTTTGGAATTGTCTTGGATCATTGTATTGCTAAGAATAGCAAAATCAGTCATAGTTGATCATTGTACCATATTGCTGTTACAATATACAAGTGGCTACGATTTCTACTTTTACATTGGGTCTTGTATGATAAGGTCTGACTTTTGGGGAGATATTGGTAAATTTCTTCTATTTTTTTTTTTTTTGTCAATTTGTTGTCCTCATTCCAGTTTCAGTTCTAATCTGGAAAATCCATCTTAGTGGTATCTTATAATAGGTTTTCTGTAGACCCATTCTCCCCTCCATTCCTCTACTGTTTTCTAAAGTGATACTACTCTGGAAGGCATAGGACCTTAGCTCGAATCTCAGCTTTTCTTCTTGCTAACAGCGTGACTGTAGACAAATCATTGAATATCTTTGGCGCTTAGTTCTTTCTTCTGTAAAGTAAAAAGATTGGACAAATGATCTTCAAGGTTCCTCTAGTTCTGGATCAATGATCCTATGAACATTTTGCAAATGAGTTTATAATTGAAACTGGTTATTTCCCTTGACTGCCATTTTTTTATTTTTGTTGAGGAGATCAAGTATTTGTTGGTTGAGCATCTTTTGGGGGTTCTTTTGAACTCTTTGTTATGATGATTGATTTCATATCAGTTTAAGCATTTATTTAACAAATACTTTGTACTAAGTACTATGCTAAACACTGGAGATATATACATTGTACACGAATGAAATAACTCAACGACAGCAACAAAATGCAGAAGTTAAAACCATCCCTTATATCAAGAAGCTTACGTTATAAGAGGGGATGAAAACGTGGACCTATGTGTTTATATATGTTATAGACAAAATACATATAAGGTAAGCTTAAAGGGGAAGGCACTAGCAACTGGGAGATCAGAGAAGGGCCTTTTACAGCAGGTGAAGCTTGAAGAAAGCCAGAGATTCTAAGAGGAAGAATTGAAGAAAGCAAGCATTCCAGGCATGTGGAACAATTAGAGTTTAAAAAAAAAGATACTGAGATGGCGATAGAAAGTTATATGTATGAAAAACAAGAAGTTGGCTAAGGTGGCTGGATCATAGAGGTGAGCAGAGAAAAGGCAGCTAGGTGGCACAGTAGATAGCATACTGACTTTAGAATCTGTAAAATGATCTGGAGAAGGAAATGGCAAACCAGTCCAGTATCTTTACCAAGAAAACCCTAAAATGGGATCATGAAGAGTTAGAAACAGCTGAAAATGATAGGAAGGAGATAGGTTGTAAAGAACTTTAAAAACCAAACTTAGAAGTTTATACTTGATTCTCAAGGTAATAGAAGTTTAAGATATCTCTGGAATATCTAGTTTTAAATGCCCAGAAAGGTACTTGATTGTGTAGATTTTGAATACAGTAGAGAGACCAGTGCTTGATAAATAGATTAGTGAGTCATTGCAGAGAGACAAGGGGAGCTAATAAATTTACCAGAAGAGAAAATCCAGAAAGAGAGGCGAGAAGGCAACCCTGGACAGAGCCAAAGGATATACTTACAGTTAGGAGGCATTATGTGGATGTTGAGCTAGCCAAAACAAAACCAAAGCAAAATTCGAGGAGCAGTCAGACAGATAAGAGAACAGCTGTTGTATTTGCACATGGTGTCTTCTCATTTCTATTTTCTTCTAATTTTGTGTCAACTTTGACCTTTTCTCCGACTATTCAGTGGTCTAGTTACACAGAGACAGGTGATTTTGAAATGATTTCCTCATTAGTAACCAGTTGTTTCCTGTTGAGACAGTGTCAGTGTCACTGTGTGTGTGTGTATGTGTATGTGTGTGTTTACTGTTCTTTGCCACATGTAGCACTTTTAAACTCTCTTCTTGAAGCAAGTATCTAGCAATTACAGGCATGTGGCTTCTGAATATTTTATAAACCGTTGATTTTGTTCATTTCTTAGTTCCAAGTCATATTTTCTTCCAGAATTAAAAAAAAAATTACTGACACTTCCCAATGACTCCTGAAACCATATTTTCTGATATATTTTTTGAAAGTTTTGGTTTCTTTGCTTAAGTTCCTCTTCCAAGGCATGAGAATCATGTAATCTATGAAATGGCGTTTTTCCTTAACTTTGGCTATTATATATTTCTTTGGAAATTGACTTTTTGAATTTCTTCATTGCCTCTTGCAGGAGAACCTGTGAACTTTTCATGTATCAGCAACTTTCTTGTGTCTTCTGGGTTTTTTTTTTTAGGTTGAGAATATTAATTATTTATATGCTACAACACTTCCAATCATTTATTGTTGTTGAGTCATTTTAGTTGTGTCTGACTCTTTGTGATGCCATTTGGGGTCTTCTTGGCAAAGATACAGGGGTGGTTTGCCATTTCTTTCTCCAGTTCATTTTACTGATGAGGAAACTGGAACAAACAAGGTTAGGTGACTTGCCCAGGGTCACACAGCTAGTAAGTGTCTGAGGTCAGATCCTGTTTCCAAGCCCTGTGCTCTATCCAGTATTCCACCTAACTGCCACTGACAGCTCTAATACATACACTTCCAATCAAATCTCCAATGATATACTTTATCACCTCATCATTGGAAAAGTATCCCATATCCTAGAATATTAACAATATTCTTAACAATATCTAATTAAAATGGAAAATTTAATTTTGATGTTTGTAAAATATCTAAAAATGATGTATTTCTTGCCATTATCACTACAGAAGGGCAAGTGGGCTTCAGGAAACTGAGATTCATTTTGCATTTTTCAATATATCAAGGGTTGTCATGACCAAAGAAATCATTACCTCCTGGCTTACTGACTGGTGATGAACTTTATACTTAGCTAAACTGGTCTTTAGATAATCTTTTCTCATCATTTTTTTTTCCAGCAGACCTAAAATCTCTGTCTGAACATCTAAATATTATATATATATAAAGGCACCATAAAAGCATAAGGCTGGGTAGATAATTATTGTCATAAACTTTTAATAGGGAGAATTGAGGCTAAGAAAAGCTGCTTTCTCAAGATTAGAAGACAAACCGATGTCAGTGTAAGAAATAAAACCTCAGAGCTGTTGACTCAAATTTGCATAAGTTAACTATCTGTCTCTACTTGTACCAAGTCATACTTTCATCCTTTTAACTAAATGCTTCTTTTCCCAGTCATCCCTGGATACTAGATCTCAGCAGTAACGAATTTCGTAAGAGAGTGAAATACCTTATTTATACTTAAAGTAGAACAACAACAAAAAAAAATGAAATGAGGCTCTCTGGGTCTAAGTGTATATGAAACATTTTTGGGAACAAGCTGTTTGTTGATTGCACCAAACCATTTTAATAATTTTGCAGGCCTCTGACTCAGATTTAACTTGTGCAGGAAGAGAACAGGTGCTTATTACTCATCCACATGTTGATACAGGATGTGCTTTTATCATCTTTAAAGAAATGAATTTATAGGAGTCAGGACCTGAAATACCCCAGGTTTTTTTTTAGTTACTTAAAGGCTTTCCTTGTGATGGAACCTAAAATTCTATGAAAAAAATCGTCCAAGTAGTTATATTGGTGAATCTTGTTACTCAAAGGGATCTGTGATCTCACTAATTTGAAAGTTCTCTTCGACAATATAGATCACAATCTACCCACATCTGCCCATGCTGTGTGGCTCTTGTTCAGGATGTCTCAAAAATCTGCCAAAGGATGTCCACCCACCTTCTTTGATTTTCCTTGACTCCCTAATGGTCCCAGCTATGTTTACATCACAATTTGGATTCACCTGTCATCTCTTGCTGTCACCACATGATGAAGCTATGTTTTCTTCCTGTCACACATTTCCTTGATGACATTATTTACTTCTGTTCTTGGAAGTTCCTCATCAGATCTATGTTTTCCATTGTCCTCTCTGGCAGTTTAAATTCTATAGAGATTGTTGTATTCCATGTCTCACTGACATCCAAAAGTAGTAGAATATTGGCAATAGTCAAAAGTAATTGCTAATATTTATATGATTCTTTAAGATTTGCATTTGATTATATATAAAATTTATATTTATACATATACTCACCATACAGGCTATAAATATATTTATAATGTTATTTTTTATCCTTTGTTTTCAAAGAAGACTAGTGATGTCATAGGGCAATGTCTTGATTTTCACATGAATAAGTGAGCCAGAGTTGTACAAAGTTGTCTACCTCACTTTCTCTCCCTGAGTCATTGAAGTCCAGTGGCAAGATAGTGGGGTCATAAAGAGTCAGACATGACTGAAACTACCGAACAAATATTTATTATGTATACTGTATATAAAGACGACATTATATAATATACAATAATGCAAAGAACATAATACGTTATACACAACTTTAATGTAAGATGTACAGCAATATGAGGAAGCTAGGTAGAGCAGTGGATAAAGTGGCAGACTAGAAGTCAGGAAGATTCAACTTCCTGAGTTCAAATCTCAAACCTTTGCTAGTTGTGTGACCCTGGATAAGCCATTTAATTCTGTTTGCCTCAGTTTCCTCACCTGTAAAATGAGTTGGAGAAGGAAATGTCAAATCACTCCAATATCTTTGCCAAGGAAGTCCCAAATAGGGTCGTGAAGAGTCAGACATGACTGAAAAATGACTAAAAAACAATACACTATGTATATTGTTATATATCACATATAACCTATTATATATAACACATCATTATATATAATACACTGCTATATACATAACACAAAAATGTATATATAGGTTTGACATATACTATATTTATATAATGCTATACATAAAACATGTAGTAATATATATGTATATATTTCTCTCTATGTATGTTTATGTAGCTTTAATAGATTAAAACACCATTATGGTTTTTGGAGCACCCTGTATTTGTGTGTATGTCTATGTAATTTGATCCTTACAACAACCTCTGTGGTAGGTCCTAGTATTATTCTTCATTTTACAGATGAGGAAGCTGAGGCTGAAAGAGTTTTAGTGCTTGTCCAGGGTCACATGGCTAGTCTGAGGAAGGATGTGAATTCAAGTCTTCCTGATTCCAAATCCACTTTTTTTTTCCAAGTCCACTTTTTTATCCACTTTTTAATTTTTTTATTTTATCCACTCTGCCTTGGGACTAAAAAAAAGAAGGACTTTCATTTCCTTGAGAAGCATGATGGTGAATCGCTTTATGGGATTAAAAAAATATTTTTTCATAATGTACAATGACCCATAAGGCTAGCAAACATTTTCATTCCCACATCACAGATGAGGGAAATGAGTCACCAGGTTGTTAATGTTGCCCATTAAATCAACAATAGGTAGGCTTTGGTTCTTATATCCCTGCAGATGGCTCATGTAACAATACTGTAGAGTCCGGTTCATCATGCTTTGCCAGCATGCTTTTGTGTGTGTTGAGGTTATATGTTGCACTTGGGCTAGAAGTTCTTTAAAGGGACAGAGCCTTTAATTTCATTTTCAGTGCAGTGTATTAATATTTATTTAAGTTTTAAAGAAGCATAGTCAAAAAGGAGTTGTGCATCCTTCCTGGGTATAACTGCGATCCGTTTGCTCCTTCTAGCCATGTTTATAATATTAGTGATAATTATACCACCTCATACCTATATGGTACCTTAAGGTTTACAAAGTCCAGCAATCTTGCCTGTGAAGTCACTGGTATAAGTATTTTACTGCTTTTTTTATGGATAGGAAACAGAGAATTGAAATAATTTGGCTAGGGATAGGTGGGAATCTTCTAGGTGGGAATAATTGTATACTTAAAGCTACGAAGTATATAAACTATGTTTTCCATGTCAAATTTCTCAGCTACAAAGATCTCTAGTATTTCTACCGTCCTACACACTTATTTTTGTTCATTTTGAAGAAAATTCAAAAGTAATAAACATGTATTAAGGACCTTTTATGCACAAGGCTCTTTTGCTAGGTGTCTGAGGATACAGAGGTGAAAAACAATATAGGCCCTTCCCTCAAGTAGCTTGCAATTTAATACTGACAGCAAAATGTACAAAAGTTAAATATGGTACAAAAGAAACAATGCTGGGGCGGGTACGTAGCACAGTACATAGAGTGCTGGGACTGCAGCCAGGAATTTCAGAGTTCAAATCCAGTCTTAGATACTTATAAAATGTGTTACTTAACCTCTGTCTGCCTCAATTTCCTCCTCTGTAAAATTAGAATATTAATAATAACACCTATCTCTGAAGGTTGTTATGAGGATTAAATGAAATCATATTTGTAAAGTTTTTCATGCAGTGCCTGGCACATAGTAAGCACTATATAAACATTAGATTTTATTATGTAGAAATCTAGGTAAAGTGCTATAGGAAACCTGAGTATGGAGAGATCATTTTCAGCTCTGAGAGTTAGTTCATGGAGAAACTGGCACCTAAGTTTGGTTATAAAGGAAAAGAAAGATTCCAACAGACGGGGCATTTGTTCCAGGCATGAAGACATGAATAAAGACAGAAAGGTGACAGAGAAGAGAACAATATGTAGGAGTTCAGTTTTGCTAGATTGTAGAGTTCATGGAGAGGCTGCCATGGCTTAGTCCAGTGATTCCTAGTGTTGTTTGCTCCTTGAACCTCTTTCAACAACACAAAAATGTTGACAAACCTCAGGGTAATCTAACATACTACTAATAATATTCTTTTAGATTTATAAAGTGTGCAAATAACAACCATGATAATTTTTGCCCGAAAAAGCTCCAAATTAAAGTTGACATTATATGTAATTATGATGTTAAAATAGAAAATTTTATTCTACCTATAACTATGAAAACTTTAAGTATAAAATTATAAAATTACAGTTATAAAATAATTATAAATATTTTATGTGGGACATTTTATAAGAAGTAAAAGAAGTGGAACAGGGAAATGGTGCACTGACCCTGGAGTCAAGAGGACCTAAGTTTAAATTTGGCCTGAGATATTTGCTATCTGTGTGATCCAGACAAGTGTCTGTGTGTCCAGACAAGTCACTTAACCCTGATTGCCTCTCCCCAAAAAAAGAATCAAAAGAAGTAATTTAGCAAACACTTCATATATTTGTAACTACCGACATGATTTCATATTGAATTTATTTGTTAGAAATTATATTGAATATAAATAACATTTTAGTGAAATAAGTTACAACTTGGAAGATGTTTAATATAATAATCTCATGTAAACCTAATTCTAATTAGTTATTACGTGATTTTCTATGACTTTATCAAGTGATTTGAAATTTTTTTAGGTTGTTGATATCTGGCTTTTCTTCTTTTGAGAACTCACTATGATCAAGAAGAAACATTTATTAATTTTCACTATGTGTGAGGCACCGTGTTAAGTGCTAGAGATACAAAAAGGCAAAAATGATCCTTCTCTTCAAGGGTCTTACATTTTATGCAGGGAATATAACATGCAGGCAACTACATGTACATACAAGAGATGTATAGGGTAAATGGAAATTAATCTTAAAGGGAAAGCACTACTATTGAGGGGCACTAGGAAAGGTTCTTGCAGATGGTAGGATTTAAACTGAGTCTAGAAGTAAGCCAGAGAATCCAGGAGGCAGAAAGTAAGGTAAGAGGGGAGAGCATCCCAGGCACAGGGGACAGGCAGTGAAAAGATGTGGGATCAGGAGATTGAATTGTCTGTTCAAGGAAAAGGTCATTGCTGCTATATTCTAGAGCATCCAGCAGGGAATGAGATATAAGAAATTTGGAAAGTTAGGAAGGAGCCTGCTGCTTTGTTGCTGGCTTTGAAAGCCAAAGCGTTTTATAGAATAGTCTTCATCTCCTTGACCTATTGGAGGAATGACTTATTCTTATATATTTGAATCAATTTCCTATGTATCTTGTGCACCAGAATTTTATCAAATAAATTTGTTGTAGATATTTTCCCTAGATAATTTTTCTTGTAATTTTAGATGCATTGCTCTTGTTTGTGCAAAAACTTCTGAATTTATGTAATTGAAATTGTCCATTTTATCTCCAGTGACCTCTGTTTCTTGTTTGGTCAAAAACTGTTCTTATACTCTTAACAGCAAAAGGTATCTCCTCCACCGATCCTCTATTTTGTGTATGATGTACCATTTTATTTCTATCTTCATATCTTCATTTTGAGATGACTATGGTATGTGGTGTGAGATCAGATTTCTCCCAGATTGCTTTCCAGTTTTCCCAACAGTTTTTGACAAATGGTGAGTCATTGCCCTAATAACTGAAGTTTGGTGGTTTGTGGAACTCTGTGCTATTATGTTCATTTGTTTTTGTGGCTTGGGTCCTACTCTGTCCCTTTTGCGTTTTTTAACCAATACTAATCATTTCTGATGATTATTGATTTGTAATATAGTTTGAGATCTGAAACAACCGGGTCTGTATTTTACCTACTTTTTACCATAATTTCCTGTAATATTCATGAATTTTTCTTGATGAATTTTTAAAAGTATTTTTGTAGCTCTGTTATCATTTTTGTAGCTTGATTGATAGTTCACTAGGAAAAAAGTATTTAGGTCATATTGCCATTTCTATTATATTGGCATAGTCAAACCATATATAATTATCTCTCCATTTATTGAGAACTGTTACTATTTCTATTAAGTCTTTAGTGTTAGTTGTATAAGTCCTGTGTGTGTCTTGATAGGTAGCCTTCCACGTATTTTATACATTCTGTAATGATTTTGAATAAAATTTTTTTCCATGTCTTCCTGCTGGAGTTTTCTGGTAATATAGAGAAAAGCTTATGTTTTATGTGGGTATTTTTATATTTTGCCACTTTCCTAATGTTATTAATATTTTCAGATAATTTTAGTAACATTTTTAAAGTTCTATGTGAAGACCATCATATCTGAGGAAGGAGAAGCTTTTCCCCCTCTCTGCCTACACTTAGTCCCTCTAGAATTATGTAGAATAATAGTTGTGGTCATGGGTATCCTTTATTTACCCTGATTATACTGGAAAAGTGTCTAGCCTTTCTTTGTTAAATATAATTCTGGCTCTAGGTTTAAGTAGATATTATGTTATCATATTAAGGATTAAATTATCATTTATTCCCATGTTTTTGATGTTTTTAAACATAACTGGTTGCTATATTTTGTCAAAAACCTTATGCATTTATCAATATAAGCATAAAATTTTTATTTTTGTTATTAATATGGTCTATTATATTGATAGTTTTCCTAATATTTAACCAACCCTGAATTGCTAGTATAAATCCAAGCTGGTAGATAATCGTTTTAATATGTCACTATAGCCTCTTTGCTAATATTTTACTCAGTGTTACTGCATTGATACTACTTATCTATAGTTTTTTCCCTTCTTTTGTTTCTCCCTGATTAAGGTTATCAAAACCACATGTGTATCATAGAAATAATTTGATATTATTTCTTCTTTTTCCACTTTTGCAAATAGTTTATGTATCATTACAATGAATTGTTCACTGACTGATAGAATTCACTTGTAAATCCATTTGGATTTTTTCTTTATGAGTTCATTTATGGCTTATTCAATTTATTTTTCTGATTGGGTTATTTAAAGTTTCTATTTCTTATTCTGCTAATCTGAGTATTTTGTGGGTTAATATTTGTCAGTTTGACTTGTTATCAATTTTTTGGTGTGTAATTGGGCATAAATAATTTTTAATATTGTCCTTTATTTCCTCTTCATTTCTTGTGAAGTCTTTTTCATTTTTGATATTGATATCTTAGCTTTCCTCATTCTCCTTTTTAATTAAATGAACTAAGCTTACCTGTTTTATTTTTCTTCAAAAAAAAGTATTTTATTTGGCTTTCAGTTTTATTACTTTCTTCTTTGATTTTTAGGATTTCTAATTTTGTGTTTATTTGCTTATTTATTTATTTGTCTGGTGTTTTCCTATTTTTTTTTTTTTGTTGCTTCATGTCCAATTCATTAATCTGTTCTTTTTCTTTTGTTGACAAAAGAGTATAGTGATAATAAGTTTTCCTTCCAAACTACTTTGGCTGTATCTTGAAAGTTTTGCTATGTTGTCTCATTGTAATTTTTCCTTTATTAAATCATCTATTGTTTCTATAAATTGTCCTTTGACCCAACAATCGATTAGGATTAAATTACCTCATCTCTATTTTGAGTTTGAATCATTTTTCAAAGGCTTGTTATTGCTTTTAATTTTTATCACACTATGATTAGTTAATTTCTTTAATATTTCTGCTTTCCTGCATTTGCTTATGAGATTGTTATGCCCTTACACACTGTCATTCAAAAATGTGTCATATGTAGTTGAGAAATATGCATACTTCTTTCTATTCCCATTCAGTAATCACCAGAGATCTATCATATCTAACTTAAGTGTTCACTTCTGATTTTGGCAGAATCTGTCAAAGGTCTGTGAACTCATTATCATAGTGCTCATGAAGGCTTGCTTCCTTCCTCCCTTGGAATTTTTGGTCAGGGTGCTACTGGGGACTCCTGTGAAATCTTTGGTCAGACTGTTCCTAAGGGCTTCTGACCTTAGTACTTGAGTTTGTACTGGTTTCCCTGGCAGGGCCCTTCTTCCAATACCCACAATTTCTGGTTATCTTTTATGTTCTCCTATCTGAAGGAACCTGATATGTTACTATGAATTTTTTCATTATTATTCAATATGGTTTTCTTTTTAGATCATTTTTGGATTATATATGGGGAACACTGGGCACCTCTATTACCTTTCATGTACATTACAGAAGCAGTACAGTCAATGTTCTGTAAATCAAAAGCAATTCTTATTATTCCTTATCTTGAAACTCTTTTTTGGTCTTTGTGAAAGTTTCAGTGAAAATCTCAATTTGCAAACATATATTGTATTTGAAATGCTGTGCTGATTGCAGGCAAAAAGGTCATGGAAGGAGAGATGGTCTTGGAGTCAGAGACCTTGGCTTCTTAATTGATAAAATGGGTACGATACTCCATCACTGGGTATAAAGTGATTTGTAAACTTTAAATTGTTATATAAATGTAAGCTATTATTATTATCCAAGGCTATTGTTATTATCCATTATTTCTTGGGGGCTTGCAAACTAATGAAAGAATTGATACATACAAGAATAACTATAATAAAAATTGTAATATGATAAAGACAAAGAATTTAATTTCTTTGATTTGTATTTGTTATTATTATCAAATGACTGCTGCTAATATTGCAACAAAATATCCTCTTTTGCTCTGCCTTTAGGTCCTTTATAATCTGACACCAAAATACTGATAAATGGAGGTTTACTTTTCATATTCTTAGAAATACACCCTTCATTCAGAGTTTTAATCCATTCTCAAATATGTATCAGCTTTGTGTGAGTTAACCTTAGCAAGGCAATTGACCTCTGTCTGCCTCAGTTTCCTCAACTGTAAAATGGGGATAATAGTAGCACTTAACTTCCCAGATTTGTCATGAGAGTAAAATGAGATAATAATTACAGGGCTCGTAGTACAGTGCCTAATACACAATAGGTGCTTAATAAATGCTTGTTCCCTTCCCTTTCCTTCATTCTTCCCTAACTCATAAACTCTTGCCATATTTGTTCTCACCTCTGTGCTTTTGATCAAGTTGTTCCTTGTCCTTGCCATTCCCTGGTCTTAAAGACCCAATTTGAATTCCACCTCTTCCAAGAAGTTTTCCTTCACCGCTCCAATCCTTATTGCTCTCCATCCCTTTTGAATTCTCCCAGTGCCTGCGGTCTCTGGCACTTAATACACTAATTTATACTAATTGGGTTTTTTTTACTTTGATTTATACTAATTTTTTTATTTTAATTATGTTTACTTTAGGATATTGTAAATCCTTTGAAGGAAAAGACTTTTTTATGCTTCTGTACTGCACATAATCCCAAAATTCTTGATCATAGAATATTTGATGCTGAGTAAATTATTGTTGATTGGTTTCTAGAGCAGAAAGAAAAAGAGGGCAGATCTAATCCGTCTCCATCACAGAAAATGCTGTACTTGCCACTGCTGTCAGTAGGAGGCAGAATGTGTAAGCAGGTAGTTGATCTGAGAATTCAATTCAATTTAGATTGAATTCCATTCAACTCACAGCATCTCAGAGGTGGAAGAAATCTAGTCTATTCTCTACCTAAATGTGAATCTTTTTTTTTTAACAACATACCAGAAGTGGTAATCTAGCACCTGAGGTTTTTAAGCTGGGATCCAGGAATTTGTATTAAAAATATTTTGATAAGTCTGTGGTGTCACTCTAAAGGCTTGAGAAGGAAAGGAAGATTAGAGAATTTTTCTGTCTGAAAAGGGAAAAAAAAAGAAAGTGAACAAGGGTAAGAGACAAAAGGAAGCAATTGGTCACTAGAAATGATACATCATAAAATGATTCCTTGATTTTGCAGATAACTGAGAATTAACTTCATGTCCTTTCTCAACTGCATGTATAAAGGGTTGAAGAAAGATCAGGACAAAAAAAGGTATCTTTTTTTCATATGCTGTAAGGCTCAGAGAAAAGTAGAAAACTCGATTCTGTTTTTTGGAAAAAAATTTTTTCCCTATGCTTCCCCTGCCACCCTCCCTTATACAGTTGTATGATTCTGTTGGCAGGAGGCAGAAGGACTTCACAGGAAATGTAAAAACAAAATCTAAAAGCAAACCTGGAATCTAGTGAAATTTTAAGTGTTTTCTACTTGAAAAATCTATTCATGACAACACTGACATAACTCCTTCCAAGGATTCAACTCAATTCAATTTGATAGACATTCATTAAATGTATAATATGTGCTGGGGATACACAGATGAAGAGTAACATAGTTCATGTCCTCAAAGACTTTATCATCTAAAAATATCCCAGCTACACAAATGAATATGGGATAAATTAGAAAGTGATAGGATTCCAAAGAATGATAAAGTATAACTTTTATACTTGAGTCTACAGTCTAGTAAGGGACATAAGAAACACATAAACAATTTTAGTAAAGGTAACCTGTGAAAGGGGAAGAAGTGTAAGACAATACTATGAGAGTTCAGAGAAGAGACTACATAATACACATGGAATTAGAGAAGGGGGAGATCAATGTAGGTGTCAAGTGATCTCTCATTTATCATCATATCTTCTGTAGAATCCTTGCAAGCTTTTAAACATAGTAGGGACTAAATCAACATTTCCCTAATCAATGATGTTTTTTATTATAATCCATGGCACAGAACCCTCAGGCTCTGGACTTATTTGGACTGGATTGAATTTCAGGGATAGTACTCACAACCAGTGACTAGTGTTCAGTGCCCCCAACCAGTTAAATCTAGGCAATTTCAGACTATAACTTAAATATAACTAATATCTAACACTCCATAGATGTGGTTAACATGATCTCTACCTCCTCTATAAGTAATCAAGATTAGTCAGTCAGTTGATCAATAATCATTTATTGTTGTTGAGTTATATCCAATTCTTCATGATCCTATGGAACATTGCATGCCATTACTGTCCATGGGGGTTGGCAAAGGTACTGGAGTGCTTTGTCATTTCCTTCTCTAGTGGATTAAGGCAAATGGGGTTAAGCCACTTGTCCAGGGTTACACAGCTAGGAAATGTCTGAGGCAGGATTTGAGTTCAGATTTTCCTGATTCCAAGCCCAATCCACTATCCACTAACTACCTCCAAACATTTCTTTTTTTAAATAACTTTTTTAAAAAAAAATTTTAAAACATTTTTATTTAAAGTTTTGAGTTCCAAATTCTATCCCTTCCTCTTCTCTCCCCTCCCTTAGATGGCAAGCAGTAAGATATAGGTATCCAGGAGCAATTATTTTCCACATTAGTGCAAGAAGACTCAACTAAAAGAAAAAAAATGAAAAAAAGGGGAAAATAGTATGGTTCAGTTTGTGTTCAGTCAATATCAGTTCCTTCTCAGGAGGCAGAGCATATGCATCATCATTAGTTCTTTGGAATTGTCTTTGATCATTGTATTGCTGAGAATAGCTAAATCATTTGTAGTTCTTCAGTGAACAACATTGCTGTTACTGTGCACAACATTCTCCTGGTTCTTTTTCACTTCACTACGCATCAGTTCATGTAAGTCTTTCCAGGTTTTTCATAAATTATTCTGCTTGTTATTCCTTATACACAATAGTATTCCATTATAATCATATGTCACAGCTTGTTCAGCCATTCCCCAACTGATGGGCATTCCTTTGATTTCAATTCTTAGCCGCTACAAAAAGAGCTGATGTAAATATTTTTTGTACAATAGGTTCTTTTCCCTTTTTTGGGATGTCTTTGGGACATAGACCTAGCAGTGGTATTGCTAGATCAAAGGACATGGCACAGTTTTATAGCCCTTTGAGCACAGTTGCAAATTGTTCTCCAGAATGGTTGGATCAGTTCAGAATTCTATCAGCAATGCATTAGTGTCCCAGTTTTCCCACATCCCCTCCAACATCCAATATTTTCCTTTTTTGCCACATTAGCCACTCTGATAGGTGTGAGGTGATACCTCAGAGTTGTTTTAAATTGCATTTCTCTGATCAATAGTGATTTAAAGCGTTTTTCAGATTAATACAGATAGCTTTGATTTCTTTGAAAACTGCCTGTTCATATCTTTGACCATTTATCAGTTGGGGAATGACTTGTATTTTTATAAATTTGACTTGTTCTTTATATGTTTGAAAAATGAGGTATTTAATAGAGATTGCGTTGCAAATTTTTCCCCTAGTTTTCTGCTTTCTTTATAATTTTGGTTACATTGGTTTTGTTTGTGCAAAAATGTTTTAATTTTATACTCAAAGTGTTCTTGTAACCAGAATTACAAAATTTACATTTTGTAATGCTCTCTGTATCTTCTTTGGTCCTAAGTTCTTCTCTTATCCATAAATCTGACAGATAAACACCCAATGTGATGGCTTTAATTTTCCCAGGATTGGAAATGTACTTGAGGATATTAGATGACAACCAGCGGCTTCCCATTGGATATGAACTTTATGTACAAATCACAAAACAGAACACAAGATAAAATGCAGGTCTTTGACTTGCCCATATTATGGATTAGACTTCCCTGCTTTTCCTTAAGCTTCGAGGGCCACATGCACCATTGTTTTCTCTCTCTAATTGACTGCCATTCAGTGCTCAGGAATTCAAGTTTTAATACTTGCCATCGGCCAATCTTTCATAAGCGTTTATTCTTTTTTTAACTAGTTTTTTATTTGAACTTGTAATGGCTCCTTATTTTTTATTTTGTAATTTAGAAGAGAATTTATATGGGTCTGTTTTGAGGAGAGCGCTTCATAAACTTTATAAACTCTAAAGTGATATATATATATATGTCATTTCTATTATATGTTATACTTTCAAGTGAAAATACTTTTAAAATTGTAAAGCCCCCGTGAAAGGCTGGATTCCAAGACTTGAATTTGGGGTTGCTAGTGAGGCAATCCTAAGGCAGTTAATGCTACCCAGGAACTCTCCATTTTTCTCAACCAAAAGACTAGATTCTGGGAACTTGCTATCCAGGAAATTCTTTCTTCCTTTACCCAATAAACTAGGATTCAGCAATGCTCAATATGTCTCTAGAAATTTTGGACTTAGGAACTCACCACTTTGATTATGGTTACCATAATGTTGAGAACATGTCTGCCTCTACCACGGGCTTCCAGGGCTAGGTCCAAGGAATGGGGTCCAGGAACACAAATCTGTCTGCTATTATTTCTGGGGCCTGGGGTGGGGGTGGTTGGTCAGTGCCTGAGGATTCAGGAAATATGCTAACAGGGAAAAAAGGTAAGAGATAGAGCGTGGGATAAAGATTCTGTTATATAGTCAGCAGAGAATGGGCAAAGGGAGGAGGATGGTGGCTCTTCCCACCAGACTCAGTTTGTCCCCTATAATTTACAGTGAGTTAAGAATGGGTCACATGGTCTTGTCACCTCTCTTCCTTGGGAGATGGTATCAAAGGTTAACCAACTTATATGCATAATAACATGTTGATCGGAAAACTTCCCTATTTAACTCCCTACATACGCTGTGTAGAAAAATTTTACATAGAAAACCTGCCACCAGTTTCTCTCCTCTTGTCTCTTAAGCAGCCAAAATAAGGAGACAAGTATTCTAATGTCTGGCTGTTTTGTTTGTTTAATAAATCCTCTAATAAAGTTCTAATATCTAATAATGTCAGCTTGGCCAGGAGGTCACCCAAGATTTTCAAAGTCTATGCCAGAGGAGATTAAGCCCTGGCTTGTTGGAGAGACAAGAGTATGGGCCATACATATGTGTGCATGTATCAGTTCTACAGGAACTAGCTTACAGAAACTATATTCTGAAAGTCTTATCATCAGGTTGGAAACAGAATGATGACTTTTTTTTCAATCATGCCATCTATTGATTTACCATCTACCAAGTGGTAGAAGAGTTGAGATCTGGGTTGGTAGAAGAAAGGCTTACAGAAATGAAATAATAGATCCCTGAAGTATTTGCCATATATTCATATCTCCCATTCTAAAATTTCTAAAGAGAATAGGCTGACAATTTTTCTTTCTTAAAAAGCCTAAATGGGACAAATGGTTCATTGTGTGTGTTGTTCTTTAACTTTTTCCTTTGGGTCAGAGACTTTTTCCTACCTCCCCACTGTGTGTAATTTAGTTTAATGACTTACTTCCTTTGAGGAATATTTTAAAATTTAAAGACACAGACAGGGGGTCACTTAGTCCCTTGAGCCAACCAAGTCTGGAAGAATGTCTTGATAACCTTACAAAGAGAAACTAGCTTAATTTGCATTAGGAAGGGGTTAAGATGTTGCTGCTACCAGAGTGGAGATTAGCAGACCCTCTTGCCTAGCCCTCTTAAGTCATTACTTACTCCATTTATATATTTGAAGATGTTCTAGCCCAGGATGGTTGATGAATAGAGGTAATTTCTGTGGGGAGTCATTCACATTATTTTAATGTCAGGAGAAATAGGGGAAGGTCTCTAGGCAGACCATCTGTGTTGAACTACAGGAGAAAATGAAGGAATGCTATGTAGGATAGAGATGAGCAGGCATCAATGGATTGTAATCTCCACTACTGGAATAAATAACCAAATCATTGAGAATAACACTCCATTTGGAGTGTTAGGGAAAAGAGCCCTACTGTTGCCCTACTCATAGGATCATAGATTGAGAGTTGGGAGGGATCTCGGAGATCATGGAGTCTAGCTCCTTCATAAGTGTTAGTTGTCCACTAGGAGTGCCTGGGTATGTGATGGGGAAACTGAGGTCAAGTTGACTTGCCCAAGGTCAAATAGCTAATAAGTGTGGAACCCAAGATTTAAACTAAGGCCTTCATGACTTCCTCTGTCCTCTTGTCAGTCTTTGATAAGCTCTGTTTTTTTTGGTATACCAGTTTTTATTTTTAAACAAAAATGATTCCTTCCAAGTCGTAAAAAATATAATAAAACTTACACAGCGTTGTTGTGAGGGTTGTATACTTCCTCCTGGAAAGTCTTACTCTGCTAGGTAAGGGAGGAAGAATGTACAGTATAATGGAAAGGACACAAGATTAGGGATTTAGTCCTAATTTTGTCACATCTGTCTGTTTAGGCTGGACAATCATTTCACCTCTTTGGACTTCAGTATTCCTAAAATCAGATTTTGGCTAGATAATCTCTAGCATCCCAGCTAGCTTTATGATACATTATTCCTGTCGGTGCCCAGCCCACACACACACACACACACACACACACACACACACACACACACACACACACACACACACACACACACACACACACACACACACACTCTCTCTCTCTTTCTTTTATTCTCCCTCTGACAGCGGGGCTCTAACCGTGTCTGCATTCTCCACGCTAGGACACATTTCTAAGAAGACTGTCCCCGTCCGAGTACTGAAATGGCACCACAAAAACACCAGGGTGACGCTTATTCATGATAACACATGATCCCATCCGTGGCCGCAAACATCTGTGTCGGGCATGAAGGACACCTGCTCAGACTCCGGGGTGGGGCGGGAGGTACCTCTCCCTAAGCCTGCGGCGGACAGACCACAGCTCGGTAGGTAACTGCACCTTCTCCTCGCTCTGGAAAGAGGCAGGGTAGAGCTCTCTGCCAGGCTGGGGGTGTACCATCTTCTCCATACCCCCTTTCTTGCCCCTCCCGTCCCCAATAGGTGTGTGCAGGGCCCGCAGGTGGAACTCCGGGCGAGGGGCAGGGGTGCTGGTCACCTGGGGCATCACAGCGGCAGAGCAGGGCAGCGGCTGCGCGCACAGAGCCCGGCGCGGAGGCTGGAGGCGGGGAGAAGGCTCTGAGTGTGTGCGGGAGTGTGGGAGTGTGGGGCTGTTAGTGGTCGCGGGCCCGGGGATCCCTGGCCTCTGATTGGCTAAAATGGCGCCTCTCTCTGTTTCCATGTGGTAGGAGCTGCCGCGGCACAACATTAAAGGAAGGGAAAGGGGGAGGGGGAGGGGTTGGGAGGCAGCTTGAAGGAGGAGAAGGAGAAGGAGACCTAGGGGACGCGGGCCCGGCGGCCGGCTGCTGGCGGAGTCAGGGTAAACGCTGCAGAGGGCTTGGGGGGAGAGAGGCCGGGGTGGGAGGTGCGGTGGCCGCGGCCGCACCAGCCAGCCCTTCCGCCTGCAAAGTCCAGCTGCCGCAGCTGTCCCCGGGGTCCCCGCCTCCCCGCGCGCTTCCTTGCCTTGGCCGAGTTCCCTTTCGCTGCTCGCGGGCGGCCCATGGAGCAGGGACCAGCGGCGGCGGCGGGGACGGCGGGGGCCGTCGGGGCAGCGGCCAACGCCAGCGCCCCTGCTGCGGCTGCGGCTGCGGGCGCCTTGTCGTCGGGGGCCGGCGCGGGCTACTGCCCGGTGCCCCTGCCCCTGAGTGACAGCGAGCAGCAGCGCTACTCCGAGCTCTTCGCGCGCTGTTGCTGTGCCTCGGCCACCTCCTCCTCTTCCTCTTCTGGACACGCTCAGCCACCTCCGGAGGTGGGCAGGGGAGCCCCGCTCCCCGGACCTGCAGCCGCCGCAGGGGCCAGCCAAGTGGGAGATCTGTTCAGGGCATCGCAGCTGCCCGCTGAGACCCTTCACCAGGTGGGTGAGGGAGCGCCCCCGGTGCCTTGTTCCGGGGGCCGGCCGGCCGGAGGAGACCGGGGCTGGGCAGATTGGGGGGCTGGGAGGGAAGGGGGCCGAGGAGGAGATTCGCAGGGCACTGACGAGGCGTGGACAGCGGGAGGGTGCCCGGGCTCGGACCCTCCTCCTCCCCAGGGCGGAGGGGTTGGGGTTTTCGCCTCCCTTGCCCACTCAGATTCTCCGAAAAGTTCAGCCGCCCACCCCCGAGGTTTTCAGTATTCCTCCCTCTCCACTTCCCTCAGACATTTTTGGGAATGTCTTGGTCTTTACCTTAGGGACCGAAAGTTTGTTGGGTGCGGGGGCGGCGGTGGCTTTTGTTTGTTCGCCTCTGTCCCTCCCTCTCCGGTTCCTCTTCTCTCGCGAAGAACTTGGAGGACGAATCCAGAGTGCGTGGGAAGGGGCGAATAGGAACTGGGAGAGGAAAGAAGGGCTGTGTGTCTGTCTGTGTTTGTACAGCAGGCTTCCTCTATCTGGGCTCTGGAGCATTGTTACTCCTCAGACTACGCTGGCTCTTCCAGAAGAGCTTGAGACTTTCTGGGTCAGATTAAGTTAGTTGGAGGGAGACAGGGGAAGGCCAGGCTGTTGACTGATGGTTGAGGTTTACGTTTCTGAACGCTTGTTCCCACTTGGACGCTCCAGACCTTCCATGGATTGAAGTCTTTAGGAACATATGCTCCGCCTCCTCTTCTGCTGAGACCAGGTGGGAGGCTGATTGAGAGAGCCCGAGGGCTTTATTTAAATGGTGGAAGAAAGCCCATCGGGCACCATCTTTTTTTCTCTGATTTTCTTGTTCAGGTGCAAGTGCTCTTTGAGCCCCGTGGGTGTTCTGCTGCAGCCCACGTTTGGTGGTGTGGTATCATTTTGAGCATCCAGCTGTGAGCTGGAGAAGGGCCTCTGACATATGGAATATAAAAACTTCTTACATTAATTTGACTTTAGCGTACTCAGAATACTCACCTGAGTAGTGTTGTGGCTAGACAATGGAATTGGTAACACTGTGACAAGGCAGATAAATAATCTTTCTCTTTTAAAAGTTTGTAGGTATGTATCACACAGTTAAGTCCTTTATGCACCCATGTTTATCCAGTCTTCCTTTAGCCAGTGTGGTTGGTCCTTTTCGCTCCCATCTGCAGAATTCAGGATTGCTTTTTCTTTCAAAAATTATTATATCAATGATATTAGCAGTAACTTGGACCTTTGTTCTGAGTTCAAATACAACCTCTGAGAGTTACTAGCTGTGTGACTCTGGGCAAGTCACTTATTCTCCATTTTTCTCAGTTCCCTTTTCAGTAAAATGGGGATGATAATAATAGCACCTACCTCTCCAGGTGTTTGTGAAGATTAAATGAAATAATATTTGTAAAGTACTTAGCACATTGCCAGCACATCGGAAGTGCTATATAAATAGTAGCTATGATGATGTTGATAAGACTGATTGAGAGGCACTGATGTATAGTGAATAATATTCTGGAGTCTAGGAAGATCTGAGTTCAGGTGTTGCCTTAGAAATGTATTAGTTGTGTGATCCCAGGCAAATCACTTAACCTCTGTTTGCCTTAGATTCCTCATCTGTAAAATGGGGATAATAATAGCACTTAACTCCCAGGGTTTTTGTGAGGAACAAAATAGACAGTCATTGTAAAGCTCTTATCACAGTGCCACGTGCACAGTAAGTAGGCACTCTGTAAATGTAGCTATTACTACTACTACTACTACCACCACCACCACCAACCCCAAATTAGCACACTCATTCTTGTTGCTGGACTGACTAGGCTAAAAAATACGTACTTTTAAATCTTCTTTTCCCACAGGTCTTAGGCACATCATTTTATAGGTAAGCAAACCATGTCACCTGAAGTAAAATGAGAACTCACCCCAGTTATATGGATTCAGAGAATATCTTTAGAAAGTCACTTTGAGCCCATAGTGGAGTGGGGGTGGAGGGATGGGAGGAGGAAGCTGCTCTCTAAACACAGATCTTTATTATTAAAATTAAATAAGGTTGTAAGAATGCCTACCAAACCCTTATTAAATCAGCTTGATAACACCCACAGGAAAACTGAGAGATAGAATACTCTACCACCTTCTCAGTTATGGGGGAAGAAATGACAGGACCAAACAAAGTAGGTCACACAGTAAGTCAGTGACAAAGTTGGGAACAGCATCATGTTGTGGTGTCAAGAAATTCATAGTGTGATGGGTGAAGGTGGGAGCGGGGGGGGGGGGGGGGGGGGAAGGAAACATTAAATTTTACCATGTTGTTTGTCAACTTTTGCCTTCCTGAGACAGGGGGACTTTAAGGATGTGAGTATCAAAGTTCTGTTTCGAGGTGTGTGTGGTTAAAAAGAACCTAGAGCATTTCCTGTATGAGTGGGTAATGTCCAACATCTTGATGACTGAAAGAAATCCATTTAGAGGAGATTTCTTGACCTCTCTCAGATGTTAGTTTATGGGGCCATTTCTAAATAGATGTGGTGTACAACACATGTATGTGTCCCTCTCCTCCAACTTGTTTTTTTTTTTTAAATAAAGACAAAGTTAGATTAAAATGAACATCAAGAGCAGTCATTTAAAAACAACAACAGTTGTAAGTTACTTCCATTTCCCTTGACCGTTGCTTGGTTTGTGTTAAGGATTGTTGCTCATGATTTGCTTTACCCTAGGTGTGGCTATTAAGATCCTAGTCACTCTATTAAGTGAATTTAGACATTCTTCATTCTTAACCTTTTCCCCCTATCTAACAGAAACCAATAAGTTTAGAATTAAGTGGACGAACAGGTATGACTACTTAAAGCTGGAAGGCCTTAAACTTCTCAGGCTGTTTCTATGGCAACAACCACTTTTCTCTTCCCCCCTTCCATCAGCATACAATTAAAATTTACAAAGTGTTCTGGAGCTTTACCTGCAGAAAGTATTCTTAGTACCAGAAACTTTCTTCCCTCTTCAAAATTGGTTTTCCGATTGAATTTTGTATCTCAAAGTAAAAATGAAACATATGCCTGTTACTTCATATGACATGCACATGTCTAAAAAGTTATGTCTAAATTAAATGATAATTTAGTTGCCTTGGGGGAACTCCCATTTCAAAGAGACTCTGCTTAATATCTTTTAAAATAAAGTAATACTGGGAAAAGTTTTTTCTTTTCTTTCTTCTCTTTTCTTTTTTTTTTATTTTTGCAGACAAACCTGTACTAGAAAAAATGTAAAATGAAATAATTCTAAACCAGAAAGATAAAATATGAAAGCCTGGGAAATATTTGTTAAGAGTGTTAGTCTTAACATATTAAGGTAACAAAAATACTGGTTAGAATTTCTTGACGTTGGTTATGGCCTAAAGAATACGGGAAGACAGGTGAGTTTCAGGGGTTTTTTTGTTTTTGTTTTTTAGAAATGGGACAGAAGGAAAGAAGCTCCAAATGGAAGCAGCAGGCAGTATCAGTAGAAAGACTAGGAAAAGAAAAGAAAAGAAAGGAAAGCTGTTTCCAGACTAAGAAGTAGCTGGAATATATAGATAACCTGGCTCACCTCATTCAACCCCTGACTAATCTTTAGCACAAGAGGCTCTGTCTCTCCCTTTCTGTCAGGGACTCCTTTTCTCCTTGTTCTCTGTATCAGCCTATGGAACCAGTGTCTGACTTGATAAGGTTGACAACTGTATTTGATACTATCTTCCCCTTAATTTGCTTCTGATTTGCTTAAAACATAAGGCACTTGTTTGTTTAGAATTATATTTTCACATGGTGACTACCCAGCATGGTGCCCAGGTGAGTCCCTCAAGAAACCTGTCCTGGCACTAACACTGGATATACCATTTAATTTCAATCAGCCTCAGTTTCCTCATTTTGTACGACGAGAAGAATTTTTGCTCTCCTTACCTCACATCTGCATAGTCCCTCTCTGGTCAGTCAATCTCTCGTTGAGACATTTGGTCTTCTACTAGAGACCTCATGATGAGTATTTGTATAAATAAAACCATTAAATAGTTGTAACTTATATGCCAACAGCCATCTCAAGCCATGATGAGGCTGGGAAAGTTGACTTAAATCCCAATAAGAGCCTTCCAATGAAATCATTATATACTTTGAATCTTGGTGCAGAGATGGGTGTGGATGAGAACTGAGATAAATGGGTTGGAAAAGATAGTTCCAAGATTAAGGAATGACAAATGCTAGAGCAGGGTCTCTTCATATTTTTTTGTGTGTCCTGGACCCCTTTGGAAATCTGGTAAAGGATGGGTACCCCTTTTCAGAATAATGCTTTTAAATGCATAAGATAAAATATATAGCATTACAAAGGAATCCAATTATATTGAAATAGTTTTCAAAATATTAAAAACACAAACCAAGTTCATGGATCCTAGTAAAGACTGTAGACTACACAAAAGCCTACTACATACACACATATATAAACATGTACATATATGTATATGTGTGTGTGTGTGTGTGTGTCTGCGTTTCTCTGAGAAAAGAATTGGAAGGTTTTGGACATGCTGAGGACCAAATGATATTACAAAAATTAAATTGATTGGATTTTGATAGAAAATAGACTTAGTGACATGAGAGTAATTCCTGAATCAGCTGCGTGTGTATAGTCAGACTGGTAATGTTAGAGCAAAGATCAAAATTGATACAAAGCTAGGAGAAAGGTTAAACGTGAAAAATAGATATGGCATGCAATTACAACACCTCTAACTGACTTATTTAAATGATTTGTTGACACTCCCAAATGGGAAATGAGTAGAAGAAAGAACATTGACATTAATTATAGCAATTTCTTAGAGAAATTTATTAGATGTAGACAAGATGCCATAAAGAAAATAATAATAGCTAGTATTTATATGTTGCTTTAAGGTTTAGAAAGCACCTAACAACAGTTATTTCATTTTATCCTCACAAAAATGCTGGGAGGTAGATGCTGTTAGGTTCTCCATTTTACAGAAGGGGAAATCAAGGCAGACAGGAATTGAGTGATTTGTCCAGGGTCACAAGGCTAGTAGGTTTCTGAGGTTGAGTTTGAATGAAATGCCTTTTTATTCAAGTTCCAGGACAGCCAGATGAAGTGGATAGAGTGCTGGGTCTGACGGAAGACTCTTCCTGAGTTCAAATAGTGCTTCAAAAACTGGTTGTGTGACCTGGGCAAATCACTTTACCTGGTTTACCTCAGTTTCCTCACCTGTAAAATGAGCTGGAGAAGGATATGGCAAACCACTGCAGTATCTTTGCCAAGAAAACCCCCAATTTGGTCACAAAGATTCAGATGTGACTGAAATGACTGAACTCCAGGTTCAGTGCTCTATCCATGAGCCATTTGTCTACCTCAAACAAAATAACAAAAGAACTTAAAGCCACCTAGGTCAGCCTTACTTCCTTATCAAGAGAATCAGTATGGCCACCAAAAGCCATAGTGGTTTAGAATATAAACTCATTTATAAAATCTTAAGTAGAAGGATGGTGGAATATTATGAACAATTATCACCTAGGTTCCTGGTTGGGGAGCCTCATGAACTAGGCTGGATATTTCAGCTCAGTTTCTTTAATTCCTGGCCATCTTTTGACTAGCCACTTTTGCTATTTTCCATGTATATGCCATGTACCTTCACCTCATTCTTCTCCCCTTTCCAGTTCTAGAAACATGATCAAATCAATACTTCCATTATTCTTGTCTCTTCTATGGCTCCATTCATCAGCCTTCTCACTTTTCCAACTACCCCTTCTTGATCACCACTCCCCTATGTATATTGTGTCCCCCATCTAAAGGGCAGATAGGTGGTGAAGTGGATAGAGCACTGAGCTTGGAATCAGAAAGACTCATCTTTATGAGTTCAAATCCAAGCTCAGATACTTATTAGATGTGTGACCCTGAGCAAATCACTTAACCCTGTTTGCCTCAATTTCCTCATCTGTAAATTGAGCTGGAGAAGGAAATGGTAAACCACTCCACTATCTTTGCCAAGAAAACCCCAAATGGGATCACAAAGAGTTGAACATGCCTGAAAATGACTGAACAATTAGAAAATTCAAAGGGCAAGGTTTAAGTGGTGGGTATAAGGAGAATGACACGCATTAAATACCAGGAAGTATGTGGAAGAAGCTATATATATAACAGTGGTATTAACTCAAGTAGAAATGGGGCCACCAATTCATACATAAGGATCTCTGCAGGCCGAATATTGACTTAGTTTTAAAATGTAAGTTATTTATGTTTTGTTGAATTTTTATTTATTTTGCTAAATATTTCCCAGGTACATTTTAATCTGGTTCAGGCTGCACTGGGGAGATTTGCTGACTGTATGAGGGCTGTGGGCTGCTTGTTTGATGCTTCTGAGGTAAAGGATGTTTTCAAAGACCTACAGTTAAAAAAAGGTGGTAAAGAGAAAAAGGGATAACTGATGGAGAACCCCAGTCTTTCACTGGCATCCTCATGATGTCAACATGAGGGAGGACTCCTTATAATGAGCTTTTGCGAGAACATGGACAAAAGTAGTATGGGATGGGTAGGCATGGATGGGTATGCTATCAGTATATTAGAGAGATTGCCCACATCAACGAGTGGCTTTCTCACAGAGTTGTTTGGTTTTAATAAAAAATTTTTTGAGGAAAGTGTTTTGCAAGACTTACTGTGCCATAGAAGTGAATACTTATAATTACTTCCTAGAAAGTAGTCAGAAGAAGGAAGCCCCTTCTCTTATTTCTCGAATTCATAATTTGATTACCTTAGCTTCCTCTGGGAAACATGCTCCTACTTCTCTGTTCCTTCTTTCAGTTGATTGGATATGAGCAGCCAAGGAGAGGTGAGAGTCAAAGATAATTCTGTCAGCCAGAATGACAGAGGGGATTTAGTCTTCTTTAGTCTATCTCTATAACATCCCTTATATATTTCTTCTCCTTTCTACATCTGCTGAGGTTACTCTACTTTGGAGATTTCATTTTTTCTTGCCTGGGCTATCATCATAACTAGCCTCTTACCTGGTCTTCCTGCCTCTAATATCTCATCTCCAGCTTATTCTTTGTATGGCTGTCTTCCTGATTTTTCTAATATCTCGTTGATTTCAGCATTCCTCCAGTCAGACATCTACTGTGGCTTTCTGTTTACAACTAAATTTTGTATGAATGCCTTATGCTGAACACTTAAGGCTCTCCTCAATTTGATTTCAACTTAGCTTGCACTAGTCCCTTTCCTACACTTTATATTCAGAAAAAACTAGGCTCACTAAACCTCATTTTTGTCCTCCCCTTTTCTTTATGCCTTGCCTGAAGTGGACTACTTCCTCACTCATTCCTAATCTTCAGTTTGAAATCTCTCCTTGGAAGACATAACTCAGGTCCATGAAGTTTTTCTCCCTCCTCATATTTCTCAGAGCGAATTATTTGTACCTCTTCTTTTCATGTTTCTTTCACATTTTAGTTTTAGTTGTAGGTTTGTTGTTGCATATGAGGCTTATCCTCTTTTATTGGACTGTGACCCCCATAGTCACGTTCTGTATCTTATTTCATCATTATCTCCCCAGCACCATAGGCATATCTTTATAAGACTATGTTTCTGGTACATTAAGGGTTTAATAAGCCTTTGGGGGCTTGCCTGGGGAACATAACCACCCAGTGATTGCATTTGTTGTTGTTCAATTGCGTCAGAGTCAAGCACATACCTTCCATCCTTCACTACCTCTTGAAGTCTGTCCAAGTTCATGTTCATTGTTTCCATGACACTATCTATCCATCTTATCCTTTGCCATCCCCCTTTCTTTTTGCCTTCAGTCTTTCCCAACATTAGGGTCTTTTTCAGTGAGTCCCATATTTTCATTATATGACCAAAGTATTTAAGCTTTAGCTTCAGTATTTGACTTTTCAGTGAATAATCTGAATTAATTTCTTTAACTATTGACCAGTTTGATCTTCTTGCTGTCCAAGGCACTCTCAAAAGTCTTCTCCAGTACTACAATTTGAAAGCATTGATTGTGGGGCCTCTCAGCTTTCCTTATAGTCTGACTCTCACAGCCATACTTTGACCTTGGAAAAACCATTGCTTTGACTTTATAGACCTTTGACAGTAAGGTGTTGTAGCATTACGTTTGTGGAGAAAACAGCCCCCATTTTAGCCAGCTATCTTATATCCAAAACTAAATTGGGAAATGCTTGAATAATTTTGTGTGTGTGTGTGTATGTGTGTTTGTGTGTGAGAATCAAACACACTTTGCTATATTATTAAAACATTTCATGCTTATTTTTCAAAATTTTATTTTGGAGTATTTTTTCCCTCTTCAATTCAAAAAACATAGTTAGTACTATGTGAACTGGTAAACTTTATCCTGATTCCAGAATGTTAATATGAAGAACTCATTAAAATCAGTTATTGGACAATCATTTATTAGGTACATACTCTGCAAGCTTGGTTCTAAGGCACTGGGGTTTTAAATACAAGAATGAGATAATCACAAACAAATGAGACAAGAAGCCATGCAAAGCATTGTTGTTGTTCGGTCACTTTTTTAGTGTGTCCAACTCTCTGTGACCCCATTTGGGTTCTTCTTGGCAGAGATTCTGGAGTGGTTTGTCATTTTCTTTTACAGCACTTTTTACAGTTGGGGAAACTGAGGCAAACAGGGTTAAATGACTTGCCCAGGGTCACACAGTGATTAAGTGTCTGTGATCAGATTAGAACTCAGGTCTTCCTGACTCCTGGCCTGGTGCTGTATTCACTTAGCCATAGTAGTATCAAACTTAAATAGAAATGGAGACCATCTGTAAGGATCTCTGCAGGCCACAAATTGATCCAGTTTCAGATCACATTTTTTTTAATGGAAGCAATTTTTAAACAACTTAAACAACAATTTTGCAAACAACTTTAAACCATACAAACTTCTTTCTTTTTAGACAACATCGTCCTTAAACTACTATGCTAGTAGATAAGACAAAGTCCAGTACTCTAAGAGGCTCATAATATATGGCTGCTATAGATAAGCACCACCCATTTTTCAAAACTGTGGCTAGTTTATATTGATAGCAGGCTTGTAACAAACCTATTTTCTATCCAGTAAAAGGAAATTCACAGATATTTGAGTGTTAGCTTAAGAAAAAAACCAAAACTGTTTCATACTCGTGGTTTACCTATTTCCATGATGCAATAGAATTGAGGATATGTTTATAGAGAATACATGACACTTTTTTTTTTTCCTTTTGGGCTGCTGAATACCTGAGATTACATCATACATCTCTCTGTTTGGGACACAGTGTCTATAGAAGTGTCTGCAAAAAGAATCTTTTTCTAAACACATGGCAGTTTTCCTACCATATCTAACATCCCTCATATGTTTCTTCTTTCCATACCTACTGAGGTCACTCTAATTTGGAGATTGCATCATCTGTTGTTTGGGCTAACTTCTTACCTGCTCTAATTTTTACCTGGTAAACTAGCTCTTATCTTACTAGGATATAGCATACCTTGTAGAGAGTTATGGTGACTGGACAGATTTCAGGGGGAACTAGATGACTGGGATGGGGTCCAACAGCTTTCTAGTTTATGATTCTAAGTTTGTTTTTAGAGACTTATTTAGAATAAATCCTTTCGTAGCTGGAAGGATCAGGTAGAAGAAAGGTCAGAAAGAGATGGAATTTTGCAAAAAGTTAATGTGAGCCAAAAAAAAATCTGGGTATTATTTATAGATAAATAGTTGGAAATCAGAAAGTGTAGGACCATTGTACATTAGCAGTGTCATAAGGCAGTAACTACAGCAGTTATATTTGGGAATTTGTTTTAGGAGAATTGGGAAAGTTGGTGGATAAATTCAAAAAGTAAGTAAATCAAAGATTAACAAAAAGAGTGATGTGATCACTGTCCCAGTTTCATATTTTTGTGATGATCTACCTTGGGGAATATGAAGTGTTGAGCGGCTTGCTAAATGTTTGCTTTAGTAGGTGGCATGCAGCCTTAGGGTTATTTCTTGCTTTTTACGTTTTTGACTCTGGCTCCTTCCCCCCTCCCCCCCAAAAAACCTACTCCTTTGTCAAAGGTGAAAGTACCTGCTATTTGCAATGGAAACTGCTGCTTCCATCTTTGGTCATAAAGTTAACAGAAAGTCAGTGCTTCTTAGACAGAATACTAAAGGCCTTTAAAAGTGAGGAAGTGATTGTATATCCTCTTTAATTTGGAGAAGGATTTGTTAGGAAAAACCTGAAAAATGTTCAGGTTTCTCTTTCTTCAACTCTTTGAGTTTCTGTAACTAAATTAACTCTCCTGGGCTTCAGTTTCCTAAGCTGTCAAATGAGAAGACTGGACTATTAAGATAGCCTGGAGTCTGTTAACTCTTTCTTATTTTTAATAGTGATAACTTTCTCCAATATAAGTGGTTTTCTTTTAATCATATGTATTATATTTTATCATTCTCACCTCAGACATTTGACACTCGTTAACTGTGTGACCTTGGGCAAGTCACTTAACCCCCCAAAATTGCCTCATCCTGGGTCATCTCCAGTGATCCTGATGGCTCTGGAGAAGTGAGACTGGTGACCTGCACAGCCCTGCCTCACTCAAAACAAAGTCAAATGCAAGTCATATCATTATTTCTCTGATGGCATGGTCTTCTTTGGCAAGGAAGGATGAACACACATACGTTATATTTTATTCATTTAAAAACATTATTCTGGGAAGGAGTTCATAGGCTTTACCACACTTCCAAAGGGGTTTATGATACACCAAAAATTTGAGAAGCCCTGGACTGGCTGGTGAGGTCCCTTTTTATCGGGTCCTAACATGGAGTAGGGTAGGTAGGTGGCACAGTGGATAGAGTGCCTGGTCTGGAGTCAGGAAGAACTGAGTTCAAATACAACCTCAGAACTTGAGTAAGTCATTTAACCCTGTTGACCTCAGCTGCCTCATCTGTAAAATGTAAAATAACAAACCTCTCCAGTAACTTTGCCAGGAAAACCCCAAATGGGGTCACAAAGAGTCAGATGCTCAGCAACAACCACTACCACATGGATTTCAGGTCCTCACTAACTTATGATGCAAATCTATTATTGCTAATAAAAAATAAAATAAAAAAATCCAACCCTTTCATGAAAATATAACCTTGCTGGTCCTAAGGCAGCAGATACATAGAGGTTGTCACTATCCGTTAGTCAAAGCTTTTCACTTTTGGTAAGATCTTATAGAGCTTGCTCTTCACTGGAATGTCCTGGAAGAAGCCAGGAGCACCTGTGTGCCATGATGAAGTGTTGAAGTAAGACTTTGGTGATAGTGATGAGTTATTGGAGGTGGCCTTTGAAGAAAGCCAAGGGCTAGGTATTATTGGGGAAATGTGTAGTTTTGTTATCTGATCCTATGTTAATTGCATCTCAGAATTATCTCCATTTATAGTTAACAACTTGTCAGATTTATGCGCTTTCTCCTCCTCCCCTCATTTCATTGAAATTTTGAGATGATTCATAGGATAACAGGTTTAAAGCAGAAAGGGTTCATCTAATCTGAAGATGTTTAACACATCTTTGGACACAGACTGTGGGCAATACTCCCAATGCAAGTGAACTAGATTTAGATGTAATTGAGAAATATTAATAAGATAAATAAAAGTACAGTAGAACACAGTGTTAATTTGTAGTGTTAATTCAATATGTGGCATGTAGGTATCCTAATGTAAAGTTAAGTGGTCTTCATTTTTATTTGAGTTTGACCTACTAATGTAGTTCAGTCCACTTCCTTTAACAGATGAGAAAACTGAGACTCACAGAGGTTAAAGGGCTCTAGGATTGGAACCCAGGTTCCCTGATTTTAAATTCAGTAATCTTTCCATAGTACCTTGCTACCCCAGACAGTTTCTCCTTTGTGTGATACTTAATTAATTACGCTGAATGAACTAACAAAAGTTTATATTATTTATAGTTATTTATGTCGTTCAAAATCCTGTTTTGTTGTTGCTCAGTCATGTCTAACTCTTTATGACCTTATTTGGAGTTTTCTTGACAAAGATACTAGAGTAGTTTGCCATTTCCTGCCATTTCCTTCTCCAGCTCATTTTACAGATGTAGAAACTGAGGCTGTGACTTGCTCAGGGTTAAGCAGCTAGCTAGTAAATATCTGAGGGCATTTTTTAACTCAGATCTCTGTTGTGGTTGAGTTTTGCCCAGCTCTTCATGACCTCATTTGGGGTTTTCTTGGCAAAGATCCTGGAGTGGTTTGCCATTTCCTTCTCTATCTCCTTTTACAGATGAGGAAACTGAGGCAAATAGGTTTAGGCGACTTGCCTAGGGTCACACAACCAGTAAGTGTCTAAAGAACTCAGGAAGATGAGTCTTTCTGGCTCTAGGCTGGATACTCCATCTACTTTGCCACCTAGCTGCCTGGAAAATCCTGTTTAGGTAGGCTATTTTTACCCTCAATATTGCATCAGTAATGTGTAAATTTCTAAAAATGCTCCTTGTGACCTGATAATCCTGGACTGAGCTCCTCTGATACAGATACTAACTGGTATTTCACTGTTGTGGGTGTTTTATGTTCTTCTAGTTTAGCTTTTTCAGCCAGCCTGGCAGTGGTGAAATCTGTTATATCTTGTGTCCAGTGTAAGATTCCCTATTGCTGCCACTTTCTTTTGGCCCATCTCACATCCCTTCTGTTCAGTCCTTCTGTGCTCATGCACATTCTAGATGGCAACATCCGCTAATGTGGCACACCTAGCATTTCATCTAGTTGAAACAGAAAGCATACTCTCCATAAGACATCTTTATCTGCTATGATAAATACTGTTCTTCATACAGTTCGCTCAGTAGTTCACCCCGGGGAGTGGAAGTCGGTCATTTGACTTATTTTTAAACATCAATACGACTAATCTTTTTACTTGAGGGATTATTGTTAAATTGAAAATTTAACCTTGAAAATCTCACTACACAGTAGGAATTGGATATATTTCTACAGTTTAGAGCTAGTTCTCAACAGTTTTTAGAAGTTTTTTTTTGTTGTTTTTTGTTGTTTTTTTGGGTTTTTTTTTTAGCCATTACTGATTTTGACTTGACAAAATGTTACCAGTCTTAAGTTATTTCAATGTTACATAACAACACCTCATGTATTCATAGTCCTTGGAGGAGTGAATCATTCCACGTTATGTTTTTAGGTAACTAGCAGTTGTTTAACCCTTCACTGAACCATCAGTTTTAAAATTTTGACCATTTTCAGTGGTTTAAAATAAATTATACTTTTCCTGACTCCCTTAAAAATTTTTAAAGTAAATTTTTATTAATATCATTTGTTTTCATATCACCTGTGTTTCCCAAAATATCCCTTTCCCTGTATAGAGAGCCATTTTTTTTTACTAAGAATAAAAAAAAAAAAGTGAGGGGGAGTTCAGCCAATCTAACACATTGAAAAAATCTGACATTACACATTGTGTTCCATATTTATAGTCTCCCCACTTCTACAGAAGCAACACATAGCTGTGTCCTTTGAGTTATTATATTTGCTTTTTTTGTCTGTTTCTTCAGACTTCCTGCTGTCAATGAAATCTCCTAATTATTACTAATAATTTGCTATGAGTTAGGGAGTTGTTAAATACATTTGTTAAAATTATGTTTAAATTAAGGTTTTAAATAATTTTTTCTTTTTTGTCCCTTATTTTATTTTTCTCAATTACATGTAAAAAATTTTTAACATTCATTTTTTTTTTTTAACAATTTGAGTTCCAAATTCTCTCCCTTCTTTCTTCTCCACCCACCTCACTGAGAAGGCAAACAATTTAATATTGATTGTACATAAGAAGTCATGGAGAACATAATTCTGTATTAGCTATGCTGCAAAAGAAAACACAGATAAAAAAACACTAAGAAAAATTTTTAAAAAAGTACGTTTTGATCTTCATTCAGATTCTATCAATTCTTTCTCTGGAGATGGATAACGTTTTTTTAAAATCATAAGTCCTTTGGAATTGTCTTGGATTATTGTATTACTCAGAATAGCTAAGTCATTCACAGTTGATCATTGTAGATATTGATGTTATTGTACAGTGTTCTCCTGGTCTACTCATTTCATTTGCATCAGTTCATATAAGACTTCACAAGTTTTTCTGAAACCATTCTGCTTGTCATTTCTTATGGCACGATAAATTTTTCAGCCATTCTCCAATTAGTGGGCATCCCCTTCAATTTCCAGTTCTTTGCCACCAGAAAAAGAGCTATAAATATTTTTGCACATATAGGTCCTCTTCCAAGAGTGAATAGGTTTTAAGTGACTTCTTTTAAAAAAGAACTCAGAAAGAGTTTTATTGTGGGTAAAATACCTGATATCTAGTTCATTTATATGTGTGTATATTTATATATATATATATATATACATACATACATACATATATATATGTATGGAGGGGGGGGGAAGAGAGGGAGGGAGAGGGAAAGAGAGGCTCTTTTTGCTTTTGGATTCCCAGTTGTGCTATATAGTGGAAAATGATGAATATTTCTCACTTCCATTCCCACTAATAAGTAGCCTTCTCGACCTAATCTATTACAATATGTCTTAATATGTCTTCTTGCTTCTTTTCTTTATTACCTCCTGCCTTTCACTTACAGAGCTGTCAGATTCCTTCTATTTGCATAGATTTGGACATAATACTCTGACTCAGAACTCTTCCGTGCTCCCTGTTGTGTACCACATAAGGTTCAAACTCTTTAACCTGGTATTCAAGGCCCTCCACAATTTGTTCTGGCCTTCATTACCTTTCTAGGTATATCTCATGCTACTCTCATCTGTAGACTCATATGCACAAGTCAAAATAGACCTCTCACCATCTGTGCCTTTTTGTTCATGTTCAGGTATAGGGATCCCTGCAATGTACCACTCCCCTATTTATGTGTTGAATTCCTTTTCTTTAAATTCCAGCTCAAATTCCTCTTCCTCTAGGAAACATTTCCTTATTTGATCAGTTTGTTTCTTGTACTTACCTATCTTGTACACTTTGGCATTATTTTGTATTAACTATATCTATCTGTTTTTTTTGTCTTAGCTCCCTACTAGGATGTAAGTTTTTTAAAAGCAGAGACTGAATCTTATATAAAGTATGTATCTCCCTCAGTTTTTACCATAATGAACTATACCAGAAATGTCAAATACCAGGCTTGTGCAACTCTCTGAGTGCTATGAGAGTCAGGTAAAAATATAATTGGGCAGTATTTAACAAAGCAAACATAAATGCAGTAAAACAGTTAATCGTGAAGTGTGGTTTTCTGAGTCAGTACGCACTGACAGGCATCTCCATATATGGCTCCTATTTCTGTGTGAGTTTGATACCGCTGTTCTGCATGTAGTAGATACTTAGTACATATGTGATGAGTGAACTAAATTAAGTTCTATCATAACTCTGTCAAGGAATAGTGTGACTGGGTTGTTAAAAAATTGGTTCTCCGTGCTGATGTCCTGTCTTCTATTTTACTCTGTCTTGTAGGTTAACCTTTCATAGCTTTCCCTGACAGGCCCTGATTTTGAGAAGTAGGGCTTGTTACCTCATTTATTCTCAGCCTGGCTTCTGTTATTGTCAGGGGATTTGTTCTGATATTTCCTTATTAATACTAAAATTATAACATCTCTTATCAATGAATTAGTTCTAAGATCCTATTCCAGTTTATTTAATATGATTTATTAAGTAATTGGGAGAAATCTCTTTTCTTTTACACTTTTGTCCATCCTCACTATATCAAACCTATTTATCTTCTAAGCTTAAGTAAGTATCAAGGTTATTGGCTATAGAATTTAGTATATATAAAATATAGTGTATAAAATAAAAATACAGATTATATAAAAGATAGCATAACAAATAATCAAAGAAAGATACAATTATTTACAATGTATCAGCTATAATAAAGATTAGAGCCATGGTCATCTCTAACCATTACTGCTCCTAGGATTTTTCCTCCTTTCTAGCAACATAGTTCCACCATTTAGATTTCTTTGGATGCCAATTTAAATCTCTTCTCAGCAACTGTCATCGTAATGTTTCTTGACAAGGTTCTCTCAACAGTGTTCTCATAATCCTTTCAGTCCCTTCCTAGTCATCGTGGTTAACTCTCCATAATCATAACTAAACTCTTGGTTTTCTCATAGATACTTCATAGATGACATTTAAACTGTAACTTTCCGTATTTCCTTTCCCACTTAAAAAGACAGAAGTATAATTAGCAGTCAAGTTGCAAATCTGTAGTCTAGAGAGGCTGTTGAAACTAATATATACACTAATATATCACTACTGATTCCAGGAAATCCAGGACTGATTTCCCATTTCCCCCCTATATCTTAGTTGCTTCCAAACCTTCCAAGCCACCATCAAGATTGTTTTTTTGCCCTATAATTCTACAGAACTTTTGGTACCCTTTGGTTCATGAGCAGTGTTCAGTTCTTTGAAATGTTCATGGATTTTCTTTGATGTGGAGATAGCATATACACACACATACACAGATATATGTGAATATATCTAATAAAGATATATGTATATAATAGCGAATACATGTATTCATAGATTATTTATATACATGTATTTCTGTTACATATATTGACGGGCAGTTATGTGGCATAGAAGACCTGGCCTGGAGTCAGGAAGACTCATCTTCCTGAGTTCAAATTTGGCCTCAGACACTTACTAGCTGCATGACCCTGGACAAGTTACTTGTCCCTGGACAAGATACTTAATCTTGTTTTCCTCATCTATAAAATGAGCTGGAGGAAAAAATGGCAAACCATTCCAGTGTCTTTGTCAAAAACCCCCAAACAGGATCACAAAGAGTTGGACATGACTGAGGCTGCTGTACAACACCACATATATTGATATACATATAATACGTTGCATATATCTATATTACAAATAAACACACATATATCCATGCACTATGGAATTCAAGTTAAACAGATGGTGTGGTTTTTTAATTAGAACTTTCCTTTGATACATCTTTGTGAAGACAATATGGAAAAATAATCATTTTTTTCCTTTTTCATGCCATATGGGTTAATATATGTGCAGTGTGTTACAATCAGTAGAAAACTATCCTTGAATCCAAGTCTTCGTGATTCCAAGTCCTACGTCTGCCAGTTAGGTGAGAGCTAGGTGGCTCAGTGGATAGAGCTCTGGGCCTGGAGTCAGGAAGACTTGAATTCATATCTGTTCTCAGACATTTACTACCTCTCTGAATCTGGGCAAGTCACTCAATCTCTGTTTGCCTCTGTTTCCTTGTTTCCAAAGTTGGGTTGATAATAGCACCTACTTCCCACATTGTGAGGATCACATGAGATGATATTTGTAAAGCACTTAGCACAGTGCCTGGCACATAGTAAATGATATATAAATTTAGTTGTTGTTGTTGTTGTTATTATTATCATAATACATACTGGCTCTATGACCCTGGGTAACTCACTTAACCTTTACTCTTTAAGTAAACATAGCAGCAGAAGTTGCCAAATTGCATTAGTAAATTAAATTTCCTGCCCTGGCATTTTTTATACTAATGAAATTGTGGGTACTAAATCTACCTCACAACAGGGTTATTGTCAGCATCAAATGAAATAACATTTTAAAAACTCATTGCAAATCTTAAACAACTATATAAGTGCAAGCTATTATTTTTTACTATTTTCTGGAAAATTGGTCACTGTGGTAACTGTGTACTTAATCCTATAACGTACCATATAAAAACAGGCGTTTGTGTTGGAAGATGGTATTAGTAATATTGCAGTCCATCTGGGAATGTGACAAATTAGTTTGTTAGCTGCTTTGTGTCCCAGTTTTCCATGATAATAAAAAAAGTTACTTATGTAGTCATGGAATTATAGAATTTTATGGCTAGAAAGTATTTTTAGATGATGAAACTGAGACCCAGAGATGATAGATACTTGCCTAAGGTAATAGCTGATATGTGGGAGAGCTGGAATTTTAACCAGATCATTTGACTCCCAATCCCGAGCTCCTTCTTTGTGACACCCATCCCATTATTTGGAGAAAGTGATTAAAATATCCCTACTTTCTGACCCAAGGATTCCACTGCTAAGAACATACCTCAATAGTGTCAATGACAAAAGTAATATCCTCATATAAATCAAAATATTTATAGCAGCTCTTTTTTGTAGTAACAAAGAAATGGAAAACAAAGGAGATACCCATTGACTAGGGAGTGGCTAAACAAGTTATGCTACATGAATGTAATGGAAGGGATATTATTTAATTGTAGGAAATGATGAAATAGGATTAATACGGAGAAGCATGGGAAGCCTCATGTGAATTAGGCAGAATGAAGTGAGCAGAGCCAGGGAAAAAATACACAAAGAGTGACAGTGTCAATGGAAAGAACAATGACAAAATAAAGGAAACTGAATGCTGAGAAATTATAATGACTTGGCCCCAAATATGTGAAAAAACGTCATATCCTGCTTTTTTTGGAACACTGAGTATAATGTTAGACTTTTTGATATGTTGGTTAGTTTTGCTGAACCATTCCCCCACTCCCCTTTTTATTCTTTGTCATAAAGCAGGGCTTTCTGAGAGGCAGAGGAAGGGGATACAGTGGGAGATGCAGATAATGGAAAAACAAGAATATCCATAAAATTACTTTTAAAAATGTGTGCATTACCTTTTGTACTTCTTAAAATGCCTTATTGTAATGATTAAATGAGTGTTTATTTTCCCTACAAAGAAAGGTTTGAAAGAATTTGATCATAAGGGTGAAAGGTTCTTGAACTATTTTACCCATCTTGCTTTGTGAAAACAAAGTGCGTGGTCAGGTGAACAATATGAATTCTAAGCTGTTTGTGAAATGCCTGCCACTCACAGTCTTTAAATAATAGAGCAACCAGTTCTCTCAGTAAGGGCCAAGTCTTCCCACTGAATTAATTTGCCAGTTTACTCCTTTTTGAGAATAGTAGTTTGAACCCAAACTAGGTTTTCCTTTGAAGCACTCCTTAGGTCACTGACAGTAACAATGCTTATAGCTTTTTTACTAGCTCCCTTGTCTTAAAGGTCCTGTGAGGTAAATATACCTATAGATATTAATTAAAAAGTGAAACTCACCTTTGTTTTGACAGTTTCGTGCTGGCCTGGGAAGTGTTTGCTGAATTGGAGCCAAGTATTCTTCTTTATAAATTGGCTTTAGTTACTTCATTCATCATGCTACCTTGGATGTTTTCACCTTGACCAGAGAGGCTGTTTTTTCTCTAAGCAACTTTTATATCTATATCAATTAGGGATTTCATTGTTGGTTGGTTTTTGTCTTTTCTCCTAAAGTTCATTTTCTGTGGCCTCCAGTGATTTTTATTACTTTTCTATTCTTTTTTTTTTCCAGTTTGTCCCAGTGTTTCTAGCAGTGAGATTAAGCATTCATTTAGGTACTTTACCAGATTTAAGATCAGATTGGATTTACATACAAATTTATGTTGAACTGAGTTCTGTTGGTATTTTGGCATTTCTTCCTTCTGTTTCTTTTCCCAGGGTTAGTGATCTAAATTCTCGAGATAAATCACCTTGGATTTTCTAAGTTTAACCTCATTTACTAAGGCACTTCTTGCTTGCATGGGATTCCTGCTGTCTCTCTATCCATATTGCCTTTCTCTCAAATAGGGTATTTACAATACTTCCCAACTGAGTGAAAATAATGAATTTCATTTATTTCATTAGATGATGGAATCCTTTTGCTAGATTCATAATTATAATCCTTATAGGCTTATTTATTTCTAAGTATATCATGCATCATTTGTAGGACTTCAGCCAACATTAAACAAGCATTTGACAGATTTATAATTATATCTGAGTAAGCTAGAAGCATTTGCCATTTTAGTTACATGAATTCTGTATTTGATTGCTTCATCAGTGTTCCTTAGATCAGATAACCTAATTCTCCACAAAATTAATCTAGTGTGATGTAGCTATAAATCACTACGTATATGCTACACACACACACACCCTCCCACCCACCCACACACACACCCTCCCACCCATACATACACATACACAATAATACTATATTTGTACTTCAGGAGGTCCTTGAATTTATATAGTGCCCTTGCTTCCTAAGAGCTTAAAGATTTCCTTTACTTTTTTTTTAACCTGACTCATTATTTTTTAACCTGACTCAGGAAGCATAGTGCCTTCCACCTTCAGAATTATATTTATTTAATCACCTAACATTTATTAAGTACCTACTATATATCAGGCACTATGCTAATGGAAGAGGATACAAAGAAATGCAAAAATAAACCCTGTCCTCAAACTGCTCACAGAGTAATAGGGGGTGGAGATCACATGCAAACAACTGTATAGAAACAAGCCATATAGAGGACAAAGTGGAGAGAGTCAATGGAAAGAAGGCATTAGAATTAAGAAAGATTTGAGAAAGGCTTCATGTAGAAGGTGAGATTTTAGCTAAGACTTGTGGAAAGCCAAGGAAACTAGGAGGTAGAGATAAGGAAGGAGAATGTTTCAGGTTCTTCACACAGGAAGAGCAAGGAGGCCATGCAACCGGATCATAAAGTATGTGGAAAGAAGATAAAAGAAAATTTGAAAGGTAAGAAGGACCCAATTTAGGAAGGGTTTTGGATCAGGAAAGACTCATGAAAAATTAGATTCTCTACATAGGACTTGAGGGTTGGTAGGGAAGGCAGGCTATGGAGATAAAGGAGGGAGGACAGCTAGTGAAAATGCTGAGTATGGAAATAGAAAGGCTTGTGAGAAGAATAGTAAGGAGGAAAAACTTGAGAAACTGCTACAGTATTGGGATGTCTGATACCTTGTCAGTATGTATAATAGATTTAGAGCTGGAAAGGACAGTAGAAGCTATTTATATTTTTGGTCAATCATTTCAGTCATGTCCAGGTCTTTGTGATCTCATTTGGAGTGATTTGCCATTTCCTTCTCCAGCTCATTTTCCAGATGAGAAACTGAGGTAATAGAGTTAAGTGACTTGCCCAGGGTCATACAACTAGTAAGTGTTTGAGGCTGGATTTGAACTTAGGAAGATGAATATTCCTGACTTCAAGCCCTCTACTCTGTCAACTGAGTCATTAACAGTTCCTTTTGTTTTATGGATGAGGAAAATGTGACTTGACCAAGAACTCACTAATAGTAAGTGGCAGAGCCAGGATATGAACACATAACTGCTTATTCTAAATCTATTGCTCTTTTCCATTTTCCAGTGTTGTTTCCGTGATTCTAGATTTGTAAATTACAGACTGGTATTAACTCACTGATTGGTAGATCAACACCATCTTTTATTACTAAAGGCCACTATGTGGCATAGTCAAGTTAAATTAATAAGCATTTCTTAATTAACTATTGTGTTAAGCACTGGGAATACAAATAAAGGTAAAAAAAAGAAAAAAAACCATTACCTGCTCTCAGGAATTAAGATCTGGGAGCAGCAGAACCCATGAAACGACAGAGTGAAGGCGATTTCCAGCCCAGGACAGCCTGGAAGGCTGACAAGAAAGGTCAATCACACTGGGCGCGGAGTGGAGTGCAGCCCAGCCCAGCGTGGGCCATGCCGTGTGGCAGGGACAGGAGCCAAAACAGGCTTCAGGGAGCCACTGGCAGCAGCAATTCCCAGGTTGCTCAACTCACAAATGCCACAGACAGCTTCAAAGGTCAGAGGAAGGGCTTCTTTACCCAGGAGAGGGGAGCTTGGTCTGGATTGCCAGCAGCAGCCACTGCAGTGGCAGCATCCATTTTTGGAGCCCTCCACCTAGAGCCCCAGGGGGAATTGAGCTGCTGATCTGAATCTCAGTCCTGAGCCTGGCCCTGGGGTAAAGAGGAGTGCTGGTGTGGTGGAGCTGGAGGCAGTTGTGGTGAGGGAATTCTACTCCCAGATTCTGGGCAGAAAAGTTTTTGGTTGCTCCCAGACCAGTGCACAGGCCAGGGAGAGGAGTAAACTCCTCTCCCTTGGTTGTGCCACCTTGGAGGAACTGAGACCTTACAGGTTCCCAGAGTATACCCTCTTCTTTTTTTTTTTTTCTTTTAATAAACAAAAAGCTTTCTTTATTCCATGGGAAGAGAGAACTGACTGACACACGTGTGATTAAGTAAGCAATTAAGTAAGCAACCTGCATGTGGGCACATCTCGATACATGTACTAGTGTCTACGCCATGAGCTACAGCCCTGACAATACAGAACAGCAACAGTGAGACAAATTTGAATCATAGCAGGACTTCACAAATGGAACACAGGTATTACAGGTACTTGTCTGAGCTCAGAGAACATCTCCTTCTGCTGTGAAACAATTCAAGGATTTTGTTGTGGCTGAGATCAGCCAGAGGGTGAGCCACAAAGGATTGTGGTGATGCTAAACTTAGGACACAGCTTGCTTACTGGGCCTTAGCTCTGCCAGGTTCTTGGGAGGATCAGATGTAATAATATTTTTAAAGTCCTTAGCACAGTATGTGGCACACAAAGACCCAGGATCACACAACCTCCTGGTCAGTTGCATAGGCAAAGGACAACTGCCTCTCCTTCATCTTGGAAGCCATTCTTTATCTAAGCAACTATAACTCAAGCCTTGCTAGGAATACAGAACCTTCCAGTTTTAGCAGAAGAACTTGAGATTAGCAACTTTTCCGAGTCAGGGAACCATAAACGATGAGGTTGAGGGGTGATGGGGACCCCAAAATGCTGACAGTCCAGGTCGTGCTCGAATGAATTTGACTCAAGCCTTCTTAAAGCCAAAGAAAACAAAGTTTATTAAAGATTCGCCAAATTGGGTTGCCTCTTAAAGAGCCTAAGCATTTGTGATGCTTGTATTCACAAGCGGGCCAGATAGAATCTCAGCTAGACAGAGTCTGAGCTGGATTACATCTGAGCCAGTATACCCTCTTCTTGACAAAGGACTCAAAAGTCAAGTAACTGGTTGGAAAAATGCCCAAAAAAGGGAGAAAAAATAAGACTATAGAAGGTTACTTTCTTGATGAACAGGTATTTTCTTCCATCATTTTGGATGAGGAAGAACAATGCATGCCATCAGAGGAAGTCAAGGCTTCTGCATTCAAAACCTCCAAAATAAATATGCAATAGTCTCAGGCCATGGAAGAACTCAAAAAGGATTTTGAAAATCAAGTAAGAGAGGTGGAGGAAAAATTAGGAAGAGAAATGAGAGTGATGCAAGAAAATCATGAAAAGCGAGTCAACAGCTTCCTTATATAAAGGAGACCCAAAAAAATGCTGAAGAAAATAACACCTCTAAAAATAGCCTAACTCAATTGGCAAAAGAGGTCCAAAAAGCTAAAGAGGAGAAGAATGCTTTAAAAAGCAGAATTAGCGAAATGGAAAAGGAGGTTGAAAAGCTCATTGAAGAAAATAGTTCTTAAAGAATTAGAATGGAGCAGATGGAAGCTAATGACTTTATGAGAAACCAAGAAATCACAAAACAAAACCAAAAGAATGAAAAAATAGAAGATAATGTGAAATATCTCATTGGAAAAACAACAGACCTGGAAAATAGATCCAGGAGAGACAATTTAAAAATTATGGGACTACCTGAAAGCCATGATCAAGAAAAGAGCCTAGACATCATCTTTCATGAAATTATCAAGGAAAACTGCCCTGATATTCTAGAACCAGAGGGCAAAATAAATATTGAAAGAATCCACCAATCACCTCCTGAAAGAGATGCAAAAAGAGAAACTCCTAGGAATATTGTAGCCAAATCCCAGAGTCAAGGAGATATTGCAAGCAACTAGAAAGAAACAATTCAAGTACTGTGGAAATACAATCAGAACAGCACAAGATCTAGTAGCTTCTACATTAAGGAATCAAAGGGCTTGGAATATGATAATTCAGAAGTCAAAAGAACTAGGATTAAAACCAAGACACCTTCCCAGCAAAACCGAGTATAATACTTCAGGGGAAAAAATGGTCATTTAATGAAATAGAGGACTTTCAAGCATTCTTGATGAAAAGACCAGAACTGAATAGAAAATTTGACTTTCAAACCCAAGAATCAAGAGAAGCATGAAAAGGTAAACAGGAAAGAGAGATCATAAGGGACTTTCTAAAGTTGAACGGTTTACATTCCTACTTGGAAAGATAATATTTGTAACTCTGGAGACTTTTCTCAGTATTTGGGTAGTTGGAGGAATTATACACGTACACACACACACAGACACACACAGACACAGAGCACAGGGTGAGTTGAATAAGAAGGGGTGATATCTTTAAAAAAATAAAATTAAGGGGTGAGAGAGGAATATATTGGGAGGAGAAAGGGAGAAATGGAATGGGGCAAATTATCTCTCATAAAAGAGGCAAGAAAAAGCTTTTTCAATAGAGGGGAAAAGGGGGGGAGGTGAGAGGGAAAAGTGAAGTTTACTTTCTCTTCACATTTGATTTAAGGAGGGAATAACATACTCAATTTAGTATGAATATCTATGTTACACTACAGAAAAGTAGGGGAGAAGGGGACAAGTGGGGTGAGAAGGATGATAGAAGGGAGGACAAATGAGAGGAGGGACAAAGTCAAAAGAGAGAATAGAATAAATGGGGGGCAGGATAGAATGGAGGGAAATATAATTAATCTTATACAACATGACTATTATGGAAGTCTTTTGCAAAACTGCATATATATATGTGTGTGTATATATATATATATATATATATATATATATATATATATATATATATATATATATATATATATAGTCTATATTGAATTGCTTGCCTTCTCAGTGGGGATGGGTAGGGAGGAGAGAAGTTGGAATCCAAAGTATTAGGAACGTATGTTGAGAATTGTTTTTACATACAACTGAGAAATAAGAAATACAGGTAATGGGGTATAGAAATCTATCTTGCCCTACAAGAAAAGAGAGAAGATGGGGATAAGGGAAGGGGGGGGGAGGGGTGTGATAGAAGGGAGGGCAGATTGGGGCAAGGGGTAATCAGAATGCAAGGCGTTATGGAGTGAGGGGAGGGGAGAGAGATGGGGAGAAAGTTTGGAACTCCACAAAATTTTGTGGAAATGAATGTTGAAAACTAAAAATAAATAAATAACGATTAAAAAAAAAAAAAGAATTAAGGTCTGATGGTTTTTCCTCCACAATTTAGGGGTAGAAAGAACCTGCAAATCACCATGTAAACAAAATGGAAAGCAATTTATTGATAATCTCAGAGAGAAGGCACTAACATAAATGAGAACTGGGAAAGGCTGGGAAAGGTGAGACTTTAATTGAGATCTGAAGGAAGCCAGGTGCAGGAATGAGGAGAGAAAGAGTTGTAGGAAAGGGATTGTAGACAGTCAATGAAAATTCCTGAAGCTGGGAGATGGAGTGTTGCAAGTAAAGAACGAGAAGATGGTGAATTAGTCTGGATCTGGATCTGACACTCTCTGTGACTCTGGTAGAGTCTTTTAATCTCTCCACCTCATTTTTCTTATCTGTGTCCTTATCTTAGTATCCTTATCATAATCAATATCCTTATCATAATAATACTTTCCCCTTAGGGTTGCTGTGAGGGTCAAATGAGATAATATGTGTAAAGTACTTTGCAAACCTTAAAAGTTCTGTATAAAGGCTTTTTAGTTGTGTCCACTCTTTGTGACCTCATTTGGGGTTTCCTTGGAATGGTTTGCTCTTTCCTTCTCCAGCTCATCTTACAGATGAAGAAACTGAGGCAAACAGGGTTAAATGATTTGCCTGGGATCACATAGCTAGTAAATGTCTGAGGCTGGATTTGAACTCAGGAAGATGAGTCTACCTGACTCAAAGCTCAGCATTCTATCCACTGTGCCACCTAGCTGCCCATATAAAGACTATTTATAATTATTATTTCCATTAGAATATGGGCTGCGATAGTTAGAATAACCTGAATGTGCTAGTCTTGTTATAAGAGTATAAGAATTCTATATGTAGCAATTTGTGGTAGAAACAATTTTCAAAACTAAAATGAAGAACAACCTAGAGGAAATAAAATCTGTTATATTTATATAACTTTTCTTTCTTAACCAATTATCCTTCTTTAAAATATTGATCATCATTTGTTTACATGATTTACTCTTAATTGTTTTACTTCCTTGCTCAAATGTTTGCATAATCACAGGACGTTTTAAAACGAACACAAATGCCCTGTACAATCTGAATTAAATTTTCCATGAATTTGTCTCCCCATCAGTTTAACCTCTCATATCTCAAGTTTCTTTATCTTAAAAACATGAGGATCGGCTGTAAGATTTTTTTTCATTTATAACCCTGTGATCCTTGATATTGATACTTGCCATGAATAAGTGGAATGCTATCGTGTGTGTGTCCAAGCACACACACACACACACACACACACACACACACGAGCAAAAGGTCCCTACACCAATAGTAATAGATTTGGAAGTCTTTTTCTTTGTCTGAAAATGCTGAAGCATATAAAAAAAATTCTTTTATTTTTAATTAATGGAATAAAACAGGTATTTTCTTAACACAGTATAGTAAGATGATTGCACATGAAACTATAAATCTATTATGTACAACTTGCTATTCCTTTTAAATATATGATAAAGTTATCATGTAAATATCTTTTTCTTTTTCATCCCTCCCCAGCCCTAGAGATATTAAACACAAATAAATGTGTGTGTATTTGTGTGTGTGTGTAAAATTATTTTATACATATCTGTATCAGTTCTTTTGCTGAATGCAGATAGCAACTTTTGCAAAGCACTAATTGGGTAAATCTCTCTGGGAAAGGGTATTATTTAGAAGGGAAAAGAAAAGAGAGGTAAAGTTATTTGTCCAGGGCCAAAGAACAGAGGTGAGAATAGAATTTAAATGATCTTTTGTGGCTTCCATTCTGTCATCTTCCAATTATGCTATTTCACTCAGATTGCTCAGACATTTCTATATGGCTTAATGGGAATAAATCAGAATAGATTCTTGTTACACATAAAGAGACACACAGTACATTAAGGCACAATCCCTGCTGGAGTATTGCTACTTCCTCATCTGTAAAACGAGCATAACAAGATGAACTTATCTCCCAGGGATGCTGTGGGGTGGAATTAATAGAAACAGACTGTAAAAAATGCAAATTAGGAAAGTGCTTTGTGAATGTGCAGTTAGTAATATCAGTAGGTAATGTTCTTGAAAGGTTTTAGTCACCTGGTTCACTAAAAGTTCTCTGAAAACAACAGGAATATTTGCTGTCTGCTAGGAAAATAAACCCTGCATAGATGACTGGGGAGGATGAATGCCAGAATAATAGTCTATTGATCACTGTTTTGAATTTACTTTGTTACCTGATTGACTCAAGTGAATGAGATATTTATTCACATTAAGTGTCACCTTATGAACACAACCTAGCTAGAATGAAGTATAAAATTTTTGGGGGGGTGTTCTACAACTGAAAATAATCCAGTCTGTTTTCCTGGGGAAGCTAGGTAGTACAGCGGATAGAGTACCAGGCCTGGAGTCAAAGAGACTCATTTTCCTGAATTCAGATCTGGCCTCAGACACTTACTAGCAGTGTGACCCTGGGCAAGTCACTTAACCCTGTTTGCCTCAGCTTCCTCATATGTAAAGTGAACTAGAGAAGGAGATGGCAAATCACTCTAGCAGTTTTGCCAAGAAAACCCAAAATAGGGTCTGGAAGAGTCAAGTACAACTACAATGCTGAACAACACAACCAGGGTCTCTGTTCAACCCTCAGAAAAACAACAACAATAATGAGGTAGAAACTGGGAAGCCAGATTCTGAGCCTTCTGGGCATTCAATTTCCTTTCCTGATTTTCCCACCTCCCTACCCCTAACGTACCTCTGTCAGAGGAGGCTAAAATTAAGAGATACTAGTTAGAGTCTAGGGAGAATCTTTTAAGATTAGAGATGTACTGGCCAGGCAAAGTAGAGTTGAGTATATAGAATTGAAATCCTCTGATTTAAAGGTAACAGAAAGAAACCTTCTAATATCTGCTGGAACGATCATTGCTTTCGACCTCTACTACCTGTTATGATTTTCGTCTCCAGAAAGCTCTGCTGCATTTATACCTTCAGCCTCTAGTTCCTAATTCTTTTCTGTATACTTCCTGGATACCATCTTGGACTAGGAATATACCTCTTTGCCTCTTTCTATTGCCTGACTTCACAGTGACTAATCCAGCACACCCTTGTCAGAGCACATCCTTGCCTTGCCCTTTCAACACTGCAATTGTATGATTATATAGTTTTTAGCTTTTTTTTTTTGGACCCAGATTGATGGCTTTAACACTGTCATTATTGATAGTTGACTATACATTTCTTGTCTACATATAAAATTGGCTCTGAGCCAATAGTGGTATCAATGCAACAGTGACCATGTCCAATAAGAGTTGTCCTCCAAGAACATCTTACCCAACCAGTAGAAGACAATATTGTCCTTCAGAACAACTTCAAAAGTTAAAGGGTAGAATTCTTATCATTAGGCATATATATCTATTTCCTAAGAAATTTCTTGGTGTAATGGTTGTAACGAAGCAATCCTTTACCTTCAAACATTAAATACCTAATTGATGTCTTCAAGACATTGGAGGGAATTCATAGCTATTTCCTTCCTTTTTTATGGTCAGACAAGGGTGAGTAGAACTGAGATCTGAGGATTTCTCCTTGGAGGTAAAGTCTCTTTGGTAATAAAATTAGATGTTTGATAATCAAGGTGTCACAGTATTCTTGTGGAAAAAAAGGAGAGATATGGACTAAATGACAATATAATTAGATGGATTTGGGACTGGTTTAATGGTTGGATTAAAAAGAGTAGTGATTAATGATACAATGTCAACGTGCAAGGAGATATTCAGTGGTGTATCCTAGGGATTTGTGCTTGGTCTAGTGCTGTTGAATATTTTTATTAGTGACTGAGAGGAGGAGATGTCATGCTTATCAAATTTGAAGATGACACTAACCCAGGAGGGATAGCTAATGTACTGGATGAGAGTAAGGATCCAAAAAGCTCTTGACAGGTTAAAATGCTGGGATGAATTTAATAAGATAAAACTTAATAGGAATGAATTTTAAATATTGTAATTTGGTTAAAAATGGCAAGATGAGGAAACATAGAGAGTAGTTTGTTTGAAAAGGATTTGGGGTTTTAATGGATTGTAAGCAGTGCTCTACTCAGTTTGGCTCTTTGTGACCTCATTTGGGGTTTTCTAGGCAAACCATTTCCTTCTCCAGCTCATTTTACATATGAGGAAACTGAGGCATACAGGGCTAAGTCACTTGCCAAGGGTCACATAACTAGTAAGTGTCTGAGGGTGGATTTGAACTCAGGAAGAAGAGTCTTTCTGACTCCAGGCCAGGCACTCTAGCCACTGTGCCACCTAGTGTAGCACCAATGTGATACCTACAGCATTATGGATATGCATGTGTATTATCAGGGTAAATTTGCAAAATATAAACTGTCTTCCTCAAAGATGAAACCAAAATATTTATTCAGATACCAGAAAGGCAATTCCACCATGGTAACAACGAAGTTTGTACACATTACCAATAAAGGGAGTATGGTCATCCCCAAGCCTTCCCTCAGTCAGACCTTCCTACAAATAAGCTCCCTTAGGCAGAATCACTCCCCCTCTCACTCGTACTAGCTGCTCTGCTCTGCCTGCTCTCTCTCTCTCCTGGATCTACCTCACTTTCTCTTCCTGCTGCACCCTTTCTGTTCTACTCTTTTGGCAAGCTCTTCTACTATGGGCTCCATGTGACTCAAGCTGTGGGCTGGGCCAAAGTTCAAAGCAGATCACATGGACCTATTAAGAGACAGGGAAGATCTTAAAATTACACCGAGCTGTTACTACCACCACTGCCCTCAGTAAAATGTCAAGTCCTTTCTTTAACTTTTAAACCCATTACAACCTGTCTCCAGTCTATCTTTCCAGTCTCATTATACATTACTCTCCCTTTAACACTCTGTGAATTAGCCACATTGACTTTCTTTGTATTCCTCATATATTGACACTATTTCCATCTCTAGGAATGTAAGAATGAGAAAGCATTTATTAAGTGTTTAATGTACACCAAGAACTGTGCTAGGTGCTGGGGATGCAGGTACAGGAAAGCAGCTCTCAAAGAACTTAAATTCTTTTTTTCCTGTTTTTATTTTATGTATTTTAGCTTTTTAAATAGTATTTTTTTATCCAAATACATGTCAAAACATTTTTTAGCATTCATTTTTATAGGATTTTTGAGTTCTAAATATTTCTCTCACTTCCCCCAGACAATTTGATATAGGTTATAAATGTGCATTTATGAAAACATATTTCCATATCAGTAATGATTGTGAAAGACAAAACAGATCATGAAGGAAAAAAAACTTGAAAAAATAAAGTATGTGAAAAAAGTAAGCTTTGATATGCATTCAGAGTACATCAGTTCTTTATCTGGATGTGGATAGCATTTTCCATCATGAGTCCTTTATACTTGTCTTGGATCATTGTGTTGCTGAGAAGAGCTAAGTTATTTGTAGTTGATCACACAGTATTGCTTATACTGTGTACAATTTTTTCCTTGTTCTGCTCATTCCACTTTGCATCATTTCATATCAGTCTTTCTAGGTTTTTCTGAAATCTGCTTTATCATCATTTCTTATTGCACAGTAGTATTCCATTATATTCATATACCACACCTCATTCAGCCATTTCCCAATTGATGGAAATCCTCTATATTTCCAATATTTTACCACCAGGAAAAGAAAGAATTTAAATTGTAATTGTAGAAGACAGCGCATAAAGGAAAGCTAGAAAACGAGTGGGGGAGAATGGTTTGGAAATAGATGAGAATTGAGGTGGGAGCCTGGTAGTGGGAAAAGTAAGGTGAGAGTTCAGCTAGGAGAGCCCAGTATCTCAGGGGCTGAGTCCAAAGTTCTGGTGGGAGGAGGACGAGAAAGTTGATCACAATGTAGGCAGCATTTAGAAGTGACTGAGGAGTGATAAGGAGACCTATTTCCAGGCAAGATAAGGTCTTTTGTATTGACCATCCTCCATGTCTGGAACGCACTCCCCCTTCTTTTTCCGTTTCCAGAATCCTCTTTCTTTAGATATTGTTCTAGCATTATCTTCTAAATTAAGTCTTTTTTAACACGAAATCTTTCTTGATTCCTCCCGAACTACTAGTGACCTCCCTCCCAAACTCCCTTATGTTGAACTCTTTTGTATTTATTTACATATATTCTCTTTATGTTTATTCTGTTTGTACTTATACGTGGAATTGTCTCCTTTGTTAGAATATAAATTCCTTGACGAGGATTGTTTTATCCTCTGTATTCATATCTCTAGTGCCCAGCACATGGTACTAGTAGGTGCTACCTAAATTTTTGTTGATGGATTGACTTGATCAGCAGCAATAGGGCACCCAAAAAAAACTAACACAATTTTGACCAGCAGTGAACGAAGCATTTCTTATGGGGATAAATAGATGATATGCCACTGTGGTCTGAACACATGTGGAGAATTGTGTTCAGCTATGAAAATCACATTTTGGAAAGGATATTGATAAACTAGAGAGATACTGTGGGGGTAACCAGAATAATAAAGGACCTAAAATCCATACCAGTTGAAGGAGTTGTGAATGTTTCACCTGAAGAAAAGAGGCCCAAAGAGAACGAATGAGGGGCATAGTAAATGTCTAAAAATACATTGCTTCTTCTTATTTGTAACCTGTTCTGTGGATGTTTATCACTTCTCTTCCTTCTTTTTGACAAGGAAGTACTATCCTTTCTGTAGCTGCTTTAGGGTGATCCACCTTGTGTTTTTTTCATATTGTATGTGCTTGGATTAAGACACTTTCCAAATCTTTCACAGTTCCAAAAGTATACGTTAAGACTGGTGTTGCATGAATTTTAATTGTCTTAAACATATTTTCCCCAATCAGCTCTAATTTCAGGTTGTCAACAAGTCTCTTCAAGTATTTGAAGTGTCTTTCTGTGGAAAGAGAATTAAACACTTATTCAGAGAGCAAACAAGGACCAAAGATGGATGTTACAAAGGTGGATGTTTAGGCTTAATATAATTGAACAGTTCCCCCAAATTAGAGCTGTCCATAAGCAGAACAGGTTGCCTCAGGTGGTCATATATTCCGCCTCATTGGATGTCCTTGAGCAAAGGCTGGCTGACCATTTCTTGCACATGTGCAATGGACTTCTTTTTCAGGGATGGGTTGGACTGGATGGTAGATGAAGTCCCTGCCAAATCTCTCATATTATAATTCTTTTATACTCTGAATCTTGAAGGACTCAGCCACCAGGAAGGTAATATTTACTTGCTAGCATTTTTAGTCTGCTAAATATGATTGTGCCCAATCGTATCAGTCCTTGACTAAGCCATTGACTCTTGGATATTTGCTTGAGACTAGGAGCCTTACGGCTGCTCTGCTATTCCAGGACAAACTGTCCACCCTCCTGATTCCACCTTGAGCAAACTGCACAGAAGCAAATCCTTTTCCTTGTCAGGAAACTCTTCCTAAAGAACAGAGATTGTCTTTTGGCTTTCTGTCTCCAGACTTTATCACAGAAGCTGGCATATTGTATGTATGTGCCTCAAAGTGCTTGTCCACTGACTGATGAAATTAATTGATGCTGGCTTTTTTTGCGGAGGATTTGTTTCTGGTTCTGAGTTCCCAAGAATTCAGAATTGGAGGGCGTTGCAATTCTGTACTTTGTAGGAGTTTGCTCTAATCCTAATGCCTGATAACCTGAGTTCTAGCATCCTAAAATAGTATTCTATGCCTTGAGAACTCTGCTGATAGTCAAAGTTGCCTGGACTATTAGCTGAGAATAATGGCAAGACCTTTTCACTCAAGGGTGTGACTGATGCAGCTTGAACCAGGGAGCTGATTTTAAAGTTTTCATTGTGAGCATTTACATTTTAGAAATCAGCAAATAATAACAAATCAGGGCTTGATTTATTGTTTTGTTGATTGTCTAGACTTAAGAAAGTGATTGAGAATTTTAGTAACGTAGATTGAATTTATAACTGTCATGTGTATTCATTTTTTCTAGAGAGTTGGTTGTTAAAACATTTATTAGCATATCCCTGCCTTCATCTCAGAAGTAAATTTGAGTCTTATGGGATAGCTTTCCTTGGTTCCCTGTTCTATGAAAAGGTACACTCTTTTTAATACCCTTCTCCAAGTCAGATCCTGACTGTACAGTCCTTTGTGTGGTATCTGAATCCTGGTCCTTCAACTATGCCCTCTGGCCATTGTAGACTCTAAAATGAAATAACAATAACTCATGTATCTATATAGTTTTAAGTTTTACAAAGCACTTTGTTTTTTAAATACTTCATTTTACTGTAAAGTTAAACATGAACATTTCAATATACAAAGCATAGAAAAGATGATTTTATATTAAATTGGACTTTTAAAAAAAGTATATGTATCTCCTTCTGAACTTTGAATTTCCTCTTGTTCTCTGTGTATTTTAAAAAAAGGTTTCATTTATCTTTTCTTTCCTTTCCTCTTTTTTGTATAATTCTTTCTCTACCCAAATGTTCTTCCCTGTACCCTCCACCATCTTGTAACAGTTAAACATAACAAATCTACAACACTGACAGTGTTTAAAATCTTATGCACATTTTGCATTTCTAGTCTGTGATCTCTCTACTAAGAGGGTGGGAAGCAAGCTTCATTATCTTCTTCTCCTGAAGTAATGAATGGTCATTCCATTGATCAGAACTCATCAGATTGTAAGCTCACTGTGTCACCAAGCCTGGTATAATGGCTGGCATATAACCCCTTAATATGATACTTATCAATTAAGTCTTTAGAATTTATTTTCCTTTACATTATTGTTGTCATGGTGTAAGTTATTCTTCTGATTTTGATTATTTCACTGAATCACTATATATGAATCTTCTCTGATTCCTGTGAATTATGCACATTCATCATTTACTCTTGTGCAGTAATATTCCATTGGGCAGCTAGATGGCTCAGTGGATAGAGTGCTGGATCTGGAGTCAGAAAGACTCATCTTCCTGAGTTCAAATCTGGTCTTAGATACTTACTAGTTGTATGACCCTAGGTAAGTCACTTAACCCTGTTTGTCTTAGTTTTCCTATTTGTAAAAATGGGTTTTAGGAGGAAATGGCAAAGCACTCCACTATCTTTGCCAACCAAACCCCAAATGGAGCCACAAAGAGTTGGACATGAATGAATAACAACAAATGTGTTGGGTATTGTGCTAAGCACCAAGATTCAAAATGAGGCAAAAGACAGTCCAGCCCTCGAGGAGCTCATGATCTAATGGGGGAAACAACAAGCAAACAAATATATACAAATGATCTGTGTAATGGATAGATGGGAAATGATTAAAAGAAGGAAGACACCATTATTAAGAGGAGTTGGGAAAAGTTTCCTATAGAAGATGGGATTATCTTTATGTCTTTTTTGTTTGATTTATTTTATTTTTAATTTATGGACTAAAACAAGCATTTCCATAACAGTATAATAAAAAGATAATTGCACGTGAAACTGCAGATCTATTATATGCAACTTTCTATTCCTTTAAAATATATAGTAAAGTTATCATGTAAATTTCTTTTTCTTCCTTTCTTTTTTCTTTTTTTCTCCCCCCCCCACCCTAGAGATGGCTATCAATAAGATACAAATAGGTATAGATATGTAAAATTATTCTATACATGCTAATATTTATCAGTCCTTTCTCTGGATGTAGATAGCATCTTTCTTCATATGCTTTTTGTAATTAATTTGAACGTTTATAATAGTCAAAATGACTTAATTGCACAAGTATGTTCTTAAAACAATATTGCTGTTGCTGTATACAGCATTCTCTTGAGTCTGCTCATTTTACTCTTAATTATTTCATGCAAATCTATCCATGTTTTTCTAAGATCATCAAGCTCATCATATCTTATAGCACAGTGGTATTCCATCAGAATCCTAACTTATAGTTAGGTCTTAAAAGAAGGCAGAGAAGCCAGTGGGTAGAGATGAAGGGGAGCATTTCAGGCATGGGAAACAGCCAGAGACAGTTCCCAGATCTGAGAGATGGAGTTTCTCCTTTATGAAACAGGCAGGAGGCCAGTGATACTGGATTGGAGAGTTACATGGTAGGGAGTAAGGCCTAAGACTGGAAAGGTAGGAAGCTAGTGGGTGGAGATGAAGAAGGAGAGCATTTCAGACATAGGAATGGCCAGAGAAAATTCCCAGAGCTGAGAGATGGAGTGTCTTCTTCATGAAACAGTCAGGAGGCCAGTGATACTGGATTGGAGAGTTACATTGTAGCGAGTAAGGCATAAGACTGGAAAGGTAGGAAGGGTCTAGGTTATGAAAATCTTGGAATGCCAGAGAATTTTGAATTTGATCCTGGAGGCTATCTGGAGCCATCAGAGTTTATTGAGTAGGGGAGTGACATAGTTGGACCTGTGATTTAGGAAAATCATTTTTGTGACTGAGTGGAGGATGGATTGGATGGAGAGAAACTTGAGGCAGGCACAACCATCAGCAAACTGTTGCAACAGTCCAACATGAGGACCAAAGAGATGGCACTGTCAGAAGAGGGAAATGGGCCATATTTTAGAGATGTTGCAAAGATGAAATCAATAGACAACAGAGTGGATATGGTAGAGGTGAGAGATAGAGAAGAATCTAGGATGTCACTTAGGTTGCAAGCCTAAGGGACTAGGAAGATAGTGACTGTAATAGGGAAGGGAGGAGAAAAAGAGGGTTTAGGGAGAAGATAATGGGTTCAATTTTAGACATATTGAGTTTATTGTTGTGTTTGTCCTTCATTGCCGAAGAAGACTATGCCATCAGAGAGATGATGACATGACTTGCACTTGACTTTGTTTTGAGTGAGGGAGGTGCAAGGTCACCAGTTTCACTTTTCTTCTGGAGCTATCTGAATGCAGTGACCAGATGTTTATCACGATGACTGGAGGTGACCTTGGTCCCTTTAGGTCAGGGCCTATTCAGGAACTCACTTAGGATAAGTAACACCCATTTGGTGAATAGACCTGTTTAAGAAGTAGTCAGGGTATAGCCCCTTTAACGAGGCAAAGAAAAATAACTACATCAGGCTGGGAGAGAAACAGCAGCAGTTAGTATTGATAATCACTCTTAAGCCAGGAGGGTCCAGAAAACAGCCCTTAGGTAGAGCTTGGGCATGGGCCTAGTGTGGTCTAATCTATGGGTTTCTGAATGCAGTAAATTTAAGGGGAGGGGAAAGGAAAGGGAAGAGACTGAGGAATAGTCAGACAGGTTAGAAGGAGAATCATGAATGAGTCATGTCCTGAAAACCTAGAGAGAAGAGATTATCAAGGAGGAGAGAGTGATCACCAGTTTTAAGTTAAAGGCTTCAGAGAAGTCTAGGAGAATGAGGATTGAGAAAAGGTCAGTGGAGTGGCAATTAAGAGATCAAGTGGTAACTTTGGAGAGATCCGTTTCAGTGGAATGGTGAGATTGGAAGCCAGATTGTAAGGGGTTAAGAAGAGAGTGTGAGAAGAGAAAGTGGAGGCAACTATTATAGTTTTTTAAAGGATTTTAGCCACAAAGGTTAGAAGAGATAAATGACAATAGTTAGTAGGATAGAAGGATCAAATGAGAGTTTTTTTTAAGGATGGGGTAGACATAGGCATGCTTGTGGACAATAGAGAGAGAGCCAGTAGACAGGGAGAGATGAAAAGTAAGTGAAAGAATTGGGGAGACTGAGGGTGCAATTATATATTTTCATCTGTTCCCTATATTTCTTGGAAATAAAACCTTTATCAGAGAAATTTGCTGTAAATCATTCCGCCGCAGTAACTGGCTCCCTTTTAATTCTATCTGCACTGATTTTGTTTGTGCTAAAATTTCCATATACTGTGATTGGAACTATCAGTTTTATCACCCGTGATCACTTTTCAGTCCAGAACTCTTCCTCCAATCTATAGTTGTGAAAAATGTTTCTCAGTCAACAATCAAGAAGCATTTATTAAGGTCTTTCTCTGTGTCAGGCACAATGCCAGACATTTCCCATTCTCATTTGTGTTGGGAATGCAAATATAAGCAAAAAAGAAAGTCAGTCCCTGCCATAAAGGATCAGTGTGAAGGCTAAGTCTGGAGAATGAGGGATGGCTGGTCTGGACTGTTCCTAAAATGGAGGTTTCAGGAATAACTCACTTGTGAAATGATAGAAACATTTTTTTTCATAACCGCCTTATGAGGTAGGTGGTAGTATCTCTATTATCTATGATCACAACTCCATTTTTATATAAGAGATTAGAACTCAAGTGACTGATTCAGGGTTATACAGATAAAGTCAGAGTCAAAATTAAAACCTAATCTGATTTTTTACATTGTGGGTATTACACAATACTATTGCATTATTTCTTATAGCAATAATATATATTTCCTCAGTGCAGAAATATGTTCTGACATAAACACAATAAGGAGAAATATGCATGTTTATTTCAAAAGCATTAATCTCCTTATTTGGCACTTTGTATTACTATTTATCTTTTTATTATCTGTGTGGTATCTCTTTAACTAGACTTCAACGTCCCTGAAAGCAGGGAAAGATTTGTCTAATTCCTTTTTACATTTTCCCTAGCATAGTGCCTTGATCATAGCAGGTGTTCAATAAAAGTTGTTTAGTTGATTAATGTGTGTATTATAGTGTGTATTATGCTGTTACCATACTAAAGACGAATAATTTGTAAATGATTTTAGAGTACAAGAAACCATATTTGCTTGCTTCTGTTCATATAATTATTCTGTCCATTTTGAAAAGAAATTTTAAAAAAGTTTTTTTTCCCACATAGCTGCCTTCCCCAATAACGTTTCCCCCCTATCCATGGCAAATACTAGAGATAATTTAATGATTGAGGAGAAATTTCTCCATTTTAGGAATGAAGTGTAACTTGTCTGTTTTCCATTTCCTATTCCAAGGATAGCTATGTGTTACTGGAACAACTTTGTTCCATGATCTGAACCAGCTCTTCTCTACCTGGGAACTGAGAAGAGATCTGTGAACCATATACCGTTATCTTCATCTCAGTTTTGACTACTGCCAAATGCACTAGGAATATTTGTTGATTCAATCAATGAACACTGATTGACTGTCATCTAAGTACGTTGGACTGTTTGAAGTGTGGAATGAGGGACAAAAGAAATATAAGACATAACCCCATAGTCCCTTAGGAGCTTTCTGTCTAGTGAGGAGATAAGACACTCACAAACACAACATTAAGTAAGAAAGCACATTTCTTCCAAAAAACATTTCACACTCCATGAATTACAGTTACTTAACCTACCTCTGACAGTGTGCCATGGAATTTTTTTATATCTTTGTACTGATTTTTTCCTTGAGCTAAATTGGAAAAAACCCCAGTAACCCCCAGACTAAAATCCAGCCCTAAACCAGTTGCAACAATCCTCTCCTCCACCCACCAAAAACCGAACAATTCAAAACCTTTGAAAACCTTAGAATGCAGTTGGGTCAAAAATGAAGGTGGTGGCAAAGTAGGTGGTGAAAAAAAATCCTATTCCTTTTGTATGTATCTCCCCCTTCTCTCTCCCCCCAAATGAAGATAGAAAAATTTGTGAAGCAAGTCCTAGTTTCAGCTCTGTCCCTGACATCACTGGACCATCTGGGACTCATATTTAAATCATCTTATGTCTTAATTTCTCTTTAGGGGAGAAAGAGGATAATGATATTAACTACTTAACTCATAGAAATGTTCTGAGGATTAATTAGAAGGGATAAGTCAATAGCAAAATATTTCATAAAGTCTTAAATGCTGAACAAAGGTAAAGAAGGATTGATGCTCACAGGAGGGTCAGTAGTTAAGGAGTGACTCAGGGCAGTAAAAAAGAACTATAGAATGAATACATAGGTAGTAAGGATTTAGAAAAAGTATACAGCTATCCTTTTCACATTGTGACTTTCCCCATCGTGATTTCGATAGTGCATGGGTCAGCATAAGAAATTAAATAGGAATTTTGGGGGAGTTTTTCAGAAGCCACAGACATGTCAAGTCTAGCAGGTGACACAGAAAAAGTGTTTTTACTTAGCCTTGACCTACAAGTAGCCTATGACCAAATACTTAACCCAAATTTTACAATAAGATACTGTAAACACTCCTTAAAAAAAAAAATAAAAAATTCAGACCTCTTCTCTGGTACAAAGGGAGGGCCAAAAATTTATGCTTGGATTTTCCAGATCATGACCCATTCTCACCCCCTGCCCCGTTCTCTCTCCCTACCCCCACTGTGGAAGGGCTAACTATATTAAAAAAAATGAATGAGGGTACTTAAAGACATTTTAACATGTGGAGACTGAAATTGTGTGCTTGTATGTTGAATATAAATTTTTTAATGTTGAAATTTCTAAAAATTGGGATTTGAATAATGATGGCATGCTATTTATTAGATTACTAAAGAACTCATATTAAGGGTCACCAGAGGATTGTGGAGAGGCCTATGATGGGTATGAGCAGGTAATAAGATATTATGGATGAGAGGTGTCAGGGATATCATTAGGGAGATGTAATGATGGTTTATACACTGAATTTTCTAAGTTGGAAAATCTGGGCTTGATTTCTGGCTCTTCTACTTAATTTCCTTTGTGACGTTGGGTAAAGGACTTAACCTTTTTGGTCTCTTGTTTACTCATCTCTAAAATGAGAGGATTGAACTAAATGACTTTTAAGGTTCCTTCCAGCTCTAAATCTGTACTTTTGTAGAGGGGTTCATGAGTTTGGATTTATTTATTAAAATAATTGGTATTTGTATTTCCTTGTAATTGGCTCCCTTATAATTCTGTGAATAATGTATTATTTTGCATAGTCCATAGATTTTCCTAGGTTGCCAGAGGTACACATGATACAAAAAAAACCCCTACAGAGTTAATCAATGGACAGCACTCACGTTTCCGTGTTATCCCTGAAAAGCTAAGAGATCTTTAAAGGAAGGCCTCCAACACATTGGACAGAACTCCTGTGGGGGATTTATAGGAAGTACTTGGCATAGGATGAGAAGATGTGAGTAGGTTGCCATCTGCTCCATTGGAAGGAGTGGTCATATTTGTTAGTGAAGGGGGCAACTAGTTTAACTTGCTGCTAGTTTAATTCCTTGATGGGAACTTAATAACTGCTTGAATTTGAATTATGACCTGATAATAAAAATGGAAGACATCGAGGCAGGGAAAGGACATCACTTTCTTTGTATGTTGCTGGGATAGCACCAATTTGGCATTTTGATCATAGGGTAGATTACGGAGTCGGTGTTTGATAGAACCCTCCTTTCATGAAATTATTTTCTAAGGACTGCCATGGGTCATCTGGAACAGTCCACAAGCCAAACTTTATTTAGTGGATGTGGGATGATAATAACAGCTTAAAACATCTTGATAATAAATATATTTGTACAGCTTTTCTGGTCCCAGGTTATTGAAAATTTCTGTGGACTTTGGCTTGCTCCCAGGATCTTTTTATACTCTTGAGTATTTATCTTTTCTTTGTATGGAAAGACCCTATTGACTTCAGAAGAAACATGCTGGCACAGCTCTGGAGGAGAAACACCCCTGGGATAATAAAAATGTCTTGCTAGCTTTTATACAGTACTTTAAGGTTTGCAAAAATACTTTACATATGTTGATTCATTTTGATCTTCACAACCAGCTCCTGTGAAGTAGGTGCTGTCATCATCCCCATTTTACAAATGAGGAAAGTGAGTCTGAGAAAGTGTGTGTGACCTGCCCAGAGTTCTACACCTAAATAAGTGTCTGAGGCAAGATTTGAAATTTGGTCTTCCTGACTTCCCAATTCTAAAGCTAACTAGAATGTGGGAGTGAAGTTAGGTAGTGGCAAAGTAGATGGTGAAATCTGAAAAATCTGAATTTGTGGTTATAATAAACCTTGCAAATCATCTTGGGAAAGAGGTGGCAGATTACTTTAACCCTATTTTATACGTGACATCTAAGAGGATTTTGTGATTTTTCTAGAAGTCAGAGGGAATCCAGCTTTTTCTTGATCTCCTGGGTTGACCATAGGAGAGGAACAGGTTTGAGTGCCATTGAAGATTAGATTAGGTGGCACCATAGTGCATGGAATGCTGGGCCTGGGAGTCAAGAAGGTCTGAGTTCAAATGTGCCCTCAGACACCTATTAGCTGTGTGATCCTGGAGAAAGAAATGGCAAACCACTCTAGTATCTTTGTAAATTTCTTTTGCATCACTGTAATATTAAAACAGGGAAGGAGGTCTCACACAAGCTTCTGGTTTGGATTGACATTTATTTTAATAACATCAGATAGAAAGTGGTGTGAAGGGGAATGAAACCAGGTGGATCTCAATTCTGAATTTCTGTTTTCTGTGTTCTAATGAAATACCTCAGAGCCTTGACTGGTTTTTAGAGGGATAGGAGGAAGAAAAATTTGGATGAGCTCTGCTTAACCCCCATGTAATGTATATATTAACTTACACTGAAAGACATTTTATTGAAGTTGAATAAAGGAAAAGAATAGAATGGCTTTTTATTAAAATGCTTTCTGTAGTAAAATAATTGAATAGAAATTTCTGCTGTTTCAAATAAGGAGATATTTCCATATGTACTAGGAATACAACATATCAGCTGAAGATTTTAATTAAATATTCACAGCCTAATCAATGGTATAAAACTGCAGGGGGTGAAAGGAAGCTGTGTTTCTAGGAATGGTGTAAAATTTTGCTTTCTTTTGCATTTTCTTGGCCAACCTTCCATGGTTAGGGGCTATTTTGCAACAAATTCTAGGCAGCCAGCCAAGTGTAATAAGGGAGGATTTATGTCAGAGAGTGTCTAGAATAAAAGTGATCATGGTTCCTTGTTTTAGACAAATCTCCAGGTGCAGAGTTGGTTTTATTTGAGTTTTTAAAAATACCTTTTAAAAAAGTGTGTGGTGTCCAAAGATGTTGGTAGTAAATTGAAAATCACACACGTGTATGTAAGAACAATTTTTCTAAGAAAAAACAAAACATCCAAACAGCTGTTAGCCTTTGTTTCAAAATAAGTTTTACTTCTCTGGGAAACATAGGTATCTTATATTACGAAATATCTTAATATGATTATGATGTTAACATTTCATATCTTAATTCCATGTCTCCATGAAAATAACATGAAAACTGAAAACATTTTTGCTGAAATCTTCTTAAAAGATTCAAGATTAAAGGAAAATTGACCCATATACCCACATGTTCCATATATGACTCTTCCAGATGTATGTATACGTTCTTAGAACTCTTTGTAGCACAGACAACAGTTTTTTGTTGTTGTCTTTCAGTCGAGATCCTTTTTTGATGTTTTCTTGGCAAAAATACTGGCGTGGTTTGCTGGTTCTTTCTCCAGTTCATTTTACATATGAGGAAACGGAGGCAAACAGGGTTAAATGACTTACCCAGGGTCACACAGTTAGTAAGTATTTGAGGCAGTATTTGAATTCAAGTCTTCCTGACATCAGGCCAGCACTCTATCCTTTATGACACCTAGCTGCCCCATAGGTTTATTGTGAGCATCGGATGAAGTCACATATATTCAGAGATTTGCAATCTATGCTCTGTAAATACTAACTATATATTCTGTGTGTTGAGTAGGCTCAAGTAAAGGCCAGAGGACACCTAAAGGTGAGGGAAGAGAAGCAGGGAAACTGTTTTGGGTGTCAGAGAGCAGGAAAGCTGCTTCTCCCGTCTGACCCTGACTTCTCCTATTTACCCTTTTACCTAGTTAGGTTTTCATTTTTTAGAAGAAGACTGTGTTTGTTATTTATAGCCAGCTCCACATAGACTTTGGAAGGTTTTGTTTCCTACCTCAGCTTCAGGATAGGTAACTGGATTTGTATGCAGGTGGTGTAACTTTTAAAGTGAGGATTTGAGATTCAAAACGAGACTGAATCCCTGTTTTTTCCTCCAGGATAGTCAGATGTACCCTTTGGGATGAGGATATTTTATGGGTTTAAAACTAGCAGACAAAAAAAAGCAGGGATCTGTCTGCTAACACAAGGACATTTCACATAGATAGGAATGGGGTTTCAATTTGTATTTTTCTTCTCTGTGCTTTCATGCACTCATGCTGCTAGTTTGTCCTACTTCCACCTTTTTAAAAGATTCCCTGAAACTCCATATTCTGCAGACAGTTTTTCTTGATGAAGGGGCAGTGATTTTCCTTTTGTCACTCCCTTATTTCAGGAAGCATTCATTCATTTGACATACATTTACATAGAGTGGACCACATAAGGAAGGAAAAGAATGAAAACAAGAATTTATTAAGCACTTACAGTGCGCCAGGCTAGGTGGCACAGTGAGTAGAGGGCCAGGCCTGGAGTCAAGAAGACTGGGTATCCAAATCTGGCCTCAGACACTTACTAGCTGTGTGACCCTGGGCAAGTCACTTAACCTTGTAATTCCTCAGTTCCCACAAAAGTAAAATGAGCTGGAGAAGAATATGACAAACTACCCTTGTATCTTTGCCAAGAAAATCTCAAGTAGGATGATAAAGAATTGACCATGACTGAACAACTGCAACAGGATGCCAGGCATGTGCTAAGTAATTTCTCACTTTACCCTTGCAACAACCTTGGGAGGTAGGTGATCTTTTTTTTTTTTTTATCAATCAATCAGTTAATTTTTAATATGTAATTTATTTATTTCCAGCTCTTAACATTCACTTCTACAAGAATTTGAATTCAAAATTTTCTCCCCATCTCTCCCCACCCCAGGACAGCATGCACCCCATCCACGCCTTCCTCCAATCTCTCCTCCCTTCTATTACCCACCTTTTCCCTCTATTTTCCTGTAGGGCAGAATAGATTTCTATACTCCATTGCTTGTGTATAGCTTAATTTCTAGTTGCATGCTAAAACAGTTTTTAACATTCATGCTTAAAACATTGAGTTCCATATTCCCTCCCTGCCTCCCCACCCACCCTCATTGAGAAAACAAGCAATTCATTATAGGTCATACATGTGTAATAATCCAAAGCACTTCCATAATAGTTATGCTGTAAAAGACTAACCACATTATCCTCTGTCCTATCCTGCTCTTCATTTATTCCATTCACTCCGTTGACCTGTCCTCCCACAATAGCATTTGCTTCTGTTTATCCTTTTCCCCAATTTGCTGTCCCTTCTGTTGTTTTCCCTCTTCTCTCCCCTTCCCCCTTGCCTTCCCACAGGGTAAAGTAGATTTCCATATCCAATTCAGTGTGTGTTATTCCCTTCTTTAGTCAAATCCCATGAGAATAAGACTCAATTATTTCCTTTCATCTCCCCACTCTTCCCCTCTATTGTAAAAACTCTTTCTTCCCTCTTTTATATGATATGATTTGCTATATTCTACCTCTCCCTTTCTGTTACTTCTAGTACATTCCATTCAACAGTAAATTTTTTTTCTAGTTATTCTCCCTTCATATTCAGCTCACCATGTGCCCTCTGTGTGTGTGTGTGTGTATGTGTGTGTGTGGTGTATATTGTGTGTGTGTGTGTGTGTGTGTATATATACACACACATATATATATGTATACACACATATATACCCACTCATGTACATATACAAACCTATACATATATAATGATATACACATACATACATACCCATACACACATATATATGTGTATATATGTATATATAGATATCCATACACACATACACTCATGTACATATGCAAATCTATACATATATAATAATATACACATACATACATACCCATACACACATATATATGTGTGTGTGTGTATGTGTGTGTGTGTGTGTGTGTGTGTATATATATATATGTATATATATATATATACACACATACATATGTATGTATATATTCTCTTTAACTACCCTAATACTGAAAAAGGTCTCTTGAGTTAAAAATAACATCTTTCCATGTAGGAATATAAACACTTCAACTTTAATGAGTTCCTTAAGGTTTCTCTTTCCTGTTTACCTTTTCATATTTCTTTTGATTCTTGTATTTGAAAGTCAAATTTTCTATTCAACTCTAGTCTTTTCAACAGGAATGCTTGGAAGTCCTCTATTTTATTGAAATTTAGTTTTTCCCCTGAAGTTTTTACACAGTTTTGCTGGGTAGGTGATTCTTGGTTTTAATCCAATCTCCTTTGACGTCTGGAATATTCCAAGAGAATATTCCAATATTCATATTTTAAACCCTTTGATCTCTTAGTGTAGAAGCTGCTAAATCCTGTGTTATCCTGATTATATTTCCACAATACTTGAATTGTTTCTTTCTGGCTACTTGTAATATTTTCTCCTTCACCCAAGAACTCTGGAATTTGGCTGTAGTATTCCTAGGAGTTTTCCTTTTGGGATCTCTTTCAGGAGGTGATTGGTGAATTGTTTCTATTTCTCTTTTACCCTCTGGTTCTAGAATTCCTTGATAATTTCTTGGAAGATGATGTCTAGCCTCTTTTTTTGATCATGGTTTTCAAATAGACCAATAATTTTTTAATTATCTCTCCTGGATCTATTTTCCAGGTCAGTTGTTTTTCCAATGAGATATTTCATACTGTCTTCTATTTTTTCATCCTTTTGGTTTTGTTTTGTAATGTCTTGGTTTCTCATAAAGTCATTAGCTTCCATCTGCTCCATTCTAATTTTTAAAGAACTATTTTCTTCAGTGAGCTTTTGAACCTTCTTTTCCATTTGTCCCATTCTGTTTTTTTAAAGCATTCTTCTTCTCATTAGCTTTTTGGATCTGTTTTGCCAATTTGGGTTAGTTTATTTTTAAAGGTGCTATTTTCTTCAGCATTTTCTTGGGTCTCCTTTAGCAAGCGTTTGACTCGCTTTTCATGATTTTCTTGCATCACTCTCATTTCTCTTCCCAGTTTTTCCTCCACCTCTCTTACTTGATTTTCAAAATCATTTTTGATCTCTTCTGTGGCCTGAGACCATTGCATATTTATTTTGAAGGTTTTGGATGTAGAAGTCTTGACTTTTATGTCTTCCTCTGATGGTATTCATTGTTCTTCCTCATCTGAAAGGATGGAAGAAAATACCTGTTCATCAAGAAAATAACCTTCTATAGTCTTATTTTTTCCCCTTTTTTGGGCATTTTCCCAGTCATTTACTTGACTTTTGAGTGGAGGGCATACTCTAGAGACCTGTAAGTTCTTAGTTCCTCCAAGGTAGTACAATCAAGGGAGAGGAGTTTACTCCTCTTCTGGCCTGTGTTCTGGTCTGTGGGCAGGATTTCCTCTCCAGAGCCTCCACCATCTCCACCACGCCAGTGCTCCTCCTCACCCCAGGACCGCCACTCAGGACTGAGACTTAGATTGGCCACTGTATTCCCCCAGGGTCTTTGGGCTGAGGGCTCCAAAAGTGGATGCTGCTGCCACAGTGGATGCTGCTGCCACAGTGGCTGCTGCCATTCTAGTGCCAGGGCTGAGGCTAACCCAAGTTCCCTTCTGACCCAGGTGAAAGAGCTTTTTTACTGACCTTTGAAGCCATCTTTGGCATTTGTGAGTTGAGAAATGTGGGAACTGCAGCTATTGCCCTGATTCTGCACCCTGAAGCCTGCTCCAGCCCTGTCTGTAGCTGTGCAGCACGGCCAAGGCTGGGCTGCACTTCGCTCTGAGCCCTGTGCAATAGACCTTTCCTGTCGGTCTTCCAGGCTGTCTTGGGCTGGAAATCTCTTTCACTCCATTGTTTTGTGGCTTCTGCTGCTCTAGAATTTGTTTATAGTCATTGTTTACAAGTATTTTATGGGCTATACGAGTAGAGCTAGAGCAGGTCTGTCCTCTGCTCTGCCATCTTCAGTAGGTGATCTTATGAGTCCCATTTTATAGATGTGAAAACTGAAGCAAAGAGAAGTTAAGTGATTTGCCCAGGGTCACAAAACTAGTAAGTATCTGATGCCAGATTTGAACTCAGGTCTTCCAGGCTCTAGGTCAGATGCTTTTTATCCATGTACACCACATAGGTTTCTTTTTTTTTTTTTAATTTATTTATTTACTTAACTTTTAACATTCATTTTCACAGAATTTTGGGTTCCAAATTTTCTCCCCCCTTGTCCCCTCCCCCCACCCCAAAACACCAAGCATTCCAATTGCCCCCATCACCAATCTGCTCTCTCCTCTATCATCCCTCTCTGCCCTTGTCTCCATCCTCTCCTCTGTCCTGTAGGGCCAAATAACTTTCTATACCCCTTTACCTGTATTTCTTATTTCCTAGTGGCAAGAACAGTACTTGACAGTTATTCCTAAAACTTTGAGCTCCAACTTCTTTTCCTCCCTCCCTCCCCACTCTTTCCCTTTGGAAGGCAAGCAATTCAATATAGGCCAAATCTGTGTAGTTTTCAAATGACTTCCATAATAGTCATGTTGTATAAGACTAACTATATTTCCCTCCATCCTATCCTGCCCCCAATTACTTCTATTCTCCCTTTTGATCCTGTCCCTCCCCATGAGTGTCGACCTCAAATTGCTCCCTCCTCCCCATGCCCTCCCTTCCATCATCCCCCCCTCCCCCTGCTGCTTATCCCCTTATCCCTCACTTTCCTGTATTGTAAGATAGGTTTTCATACCAAAATGAGTGTGCATTTTATTCCTTCCTTTAGTGGAATGTGATGAGAGTAAACTTCATGTTTTTCTCTCACCTCCCCCTCTTTTTCCCTAAACTAAAAAAATCTTTTGCTTACCTCTTTTATGAGAGATAATTTGCCCCATTCCATTTCTCCCTTTCTCCTCCCATATATTTCTCTCTCACTGCTTGATTTCACTTTTTTAAAGATATGATCCCATCCTCTTCAATTCACTCTGTGCACTCTGTCTCTATGTGTGTGTGCATGTGCATGTGTGTGTGTGTAATCCCACCCAGTACCCAGATACTGAATAGTTTCAAGAGTTACAAATATTGTCTTTCCATGTAGGAATGTAAACAGTTCAACTTTAGTAAGTCCCTTATGACTTCTCTTTGCTGTTCACCTTTTCATGCTTCTCTTCATTCTTGTGTTTGAAAGTCAAATTTTCTTTTCAGCTCTGGTCTTTTCATCAGGAATGCTTGAAAGTCCTCTATTTCATTGAAAGACCAATTTTTCCCCTGAAGTATTATACTCAGTTTTGCTGGGTAGGTGATTCTTGGTTTTAGTCCTAGTTCCTTTGACTTCTGGAATATCCTATTCCACGCCCTTTGATCCCTTAATGTAGAAGCTGCTAGATCTTGTGTTATCCTGATTGTATTTCCACAATTCTTGAATTGTTTCTTTCTAGCTGCTTGCAATATTTTCTCCTTGACCAGGGAACTCTGGAATTTGGCCACAATGTTCCTAGGAGTTTCTCTTTTTGGATCTCTTTCAGGAGGTGATCTGTGGATTCCTTGAATACTTATTTTGCCTTCTGGTTCTAGAATCTCAGGGCAGTTTTCCTTGATAATTTCATGAAAGATGATGTCTAGGCTCTTTTTTTGATCATGGCTTTCAGGTATTCCCATAATTTTTAAATTGTCTCTCCTGGATCTATTTTCCAGGTCAGTTGTTTTTCCTATGAGATATTTCACATTCTCTTCCATTTTTTCATTCTTTTGGTTTTGTTTTGTGATGTCTTGGTTTCTCATAAAGTCATTAGCCTCCATCTATTTCATTCTAATTTTGAAAGAACTATTTTCTTCAGTGAGCTTTTGAACCTCCTTTTCCATTTGGCTAATTCTGCTTTTGAAAGCATTCTTCTCCTCATTGGCTTTTGGAGCCTCTTTTGCCAATTGAGTTAGCCTATTTTTCAAGGTGTTATTTTCTTCAGCATTTTTTTAGGTCTCCTTTAGCAGGGTGTGGACCTGGTTTTCATGCTTTTCTTGCATCTGTCTCATTCCTCTTCCCAGTTTTTCCTTTTGCGAGAGGTTTTCAGGCTCTCTGGAACAGAAATCTCGTCCGCTCCGCTGTTCTGTGGCTTCTGCTGCTCCAGAATTTATTGGCAGTTCTTTTTTTTTACAGATATTTTATGGGCTGTGGGTTTGGATCTAGTGTATGTGTGTGTTTCTCCACATAGGTTTCTAAGTTACTTTTTTACATATATTATATGGACTCAAGTACAGCCCTTTTAAAATCTTTAAAACTGGTGACAGAGCTTCTGTGCTTTTGAAATTTCACTGTCAGCATTCTACCACTTCAGCTGTCTCCTTGTGCCCTCCCCCCCAACATTTTAATGATATATTTGAGTCTGTACCAATAGAGGTTTTCCATTCCTATACATATCTGGGAGCAGCAGTATAAATGGATAACATGGTGGGCCCAGATTAAACAAGAGGAAGAACACATGTTGGATTGTCTTCAGGACATTTCAGATATCCATTAATGACCTTGAATTTCTCCTAGAAATGAAGGTCCCATTTTGTATTACCTGTAATCTACTAACGTTATATTTGGAGGTGAGATTTGGAACACAGTAGTCTCTGAAGACTGAAAAATTCCTGATTTGAACTTGGGTCTTCTGAACTCCAGGCCAGCTAGCTGCTGTTTCCACTGAGTTTACGGTAAGCATAGAGGAGAAAATAATTCAAGAGTTCACTAAAGTGGGCAAACGTGAGTGGGTTTCAGTCTCTACTGTTGGAGAGAACATCCAGTTTGATTTCACTGATTTATGTGAGCATTTGAGTTAAATATATACTTTCATATACACCAGCCACCTTTTTTTTTCTTTATCAAGGTCACCTTCACCTTCAATAACAAATTGGCAAGTGTGTGTGTGTGTGTGTGTGTTTGTGTGTGCGTGTGTAGGGGGAAGGAGGATGATATTGGGGGAAAAATTCTAAGCACATCTTTGTGTTGTATATAAGGAAACACTATATTTAGTGCAATCTTTTTCTAACTGCTCTATCTGTTGCAGTTACACAAAAGCTTGCCAAAGTTTGAGGCAGCTATGTAATGCAGTAGAAACAGCCCTGGGTTTGCATTCAGGAAGACCTTAGTTCAAATCCAGCCTCAGATACTTCCTGGTTGTGCGACTCTGGACAAATCACTTAACCCCTGTCTGTCTCAACTGTAAAGTGGGAAAAATAATAATAGTACCTCTCCCCCTGCCCTGGGCACCATGGCTGTTGTGAGAATCAAATGAAATAATAATTGTAAAGTTCTTAGCACACTGCCTGGTACAAAGTAGGTGCTTAATAAATTCTTATTTCCTTCCACTTCAAAGTTACATGAGATATTTTTTTGTGCCTTTACAAAATATTAAATTTCTATCCCATCATCTTTTCAGGTTATGAAATCTACCTTCCTTTTCTTCTGTCTACAAACTGTTGGCTAGCTAGGTGGTACAGTGGATAGGGCAGTGAGTTTAGAATCAGGAACCCTCATCTCTATGAGTTCAAATCCAGCCTCAGACATATACTAGCTTGGGTGATCCCTGGGCTAGTCACTTAACTCTGTGTGCCTTGGTTCCTTATCTGGAAAATGAGCTGGAGAAGGAAATGAGAAACACCCCTCTAGTATCTTTGCCAAGAAAACTCCAAAGTAAGGTCACAAAGAATTGGATATAATTGAACAAACAAACAAACAAACAAATTGTGCTTTTATTTTCACTCTTTATGAAGTACTTGTTTCCAAAAAGTGACCCCAAATTGAACTGAAAAATGAACAGCATAACTGTTGCCATCTGTAGGTATGAGATTTATGTTTGTTTTGCAAGATTATTTTCTTCATCCTTGTAAATGCTGAACGTAGTACTCCAAATGTGGACGTCTCACTTCCAGGATGGCATGCTTTCATTTAGAAACAGGATCTTGGAAAGTACAGGAAATAAAGATACCGAAGATATACTGTCCTTTATCTTGGTTTGCTTGGGACTTTGTCAGCACCATCTCCAACCCTTATTCTTCTTTCCAACCTACCTACTTTCTCAGTGATCAAAAAGCTTTTGGGGAAATGAAAATTCTTTGCCTCACAGAAACTGAGAAATCCTAATCTAGTAAAAAAATATTATTGCATATCACAAGCTGACACAATGTGTCTGTATAGTTTATTTTTATAGATTCATAGATTATTAATGCTCATAGGGATTCTAGGGGTAATACAGTGTGTCCTAAAAGTCTTAATTCAGTTTAAGACTAAGACTTTGGGAACACCCTGTGTAGTTCAACTTCCATTTTTCAGAAGGGAAAGCTGAGATGCAAAGAAGTTAAACTGACTTAAGTGGACTCTCAGAAGTTTCACAGTAGCACAGTAGTAGTTTTTTACCTTTTGTGAGTTGTGTCCCTTTTGGGCAGTCTTGTGAAACCTGTTTGCCTCTTCTCAGATTAATGTTTTTAAACGTGTAAAATAAAAATGCATGGCATTACAAAGGGAACCAATTGTATCGAAATGAAATTATCAAAATATTTTTTAAAAAGTTAATGAACTCCCAGTCAAGAACTCCAGCAAAAAAAAGTGAATAGTTGTGTTTTTGCCTTTTCCATTTTGTGGAGAATTAAGAGTGAAATTAAAGAAAAATAATATCCAGTCCAAATGCTGTATTTAAAAAATTAGAATAAGGTCAAATATAAATGTATATGTAGAGCCTGTATCAGATTGCATGCTGTCGTGGGGGAGGGGGAACGGCAGGATGGGGAGAACATTGGGAACTCAAAATATTACGGAAGTCAATGGTGAAAACTAAAAATGAATGAATGAATGAGTGAGTGAATAAATAAACAAATAAAACTACAATACCAGTTTTAATAGACCATGGTAGGAAGTTTCAAGATGAAACCACACAGTAAGTTCAAGCCAGTCGTTTGATTTCTTACTGGAGAAATGGTTGAACACCCTAATCTAATTAGAAAGAATACTGAATTAGCATTTAGGAGATCCAGATCTCATTTTAATAATCTTGGTTGTTGTGATTTTGCCTCTGTAATTTAATCTTATGATGTCTCAGGTTTTCATCATTTGAAATAACAATTATGTATGACCTCCTCTCCTACTTTATTTACTTTCATAACAGAAGGGAGACACAATGTGAGTTTGACTTTGAGTTAATTGAAACTATTGTCCCCCTCTGGACTCATAGTTTTTTGCACTTTGATCATTGCCCTTTTATGTCATCATAAAGGATTGCTATAGTTCACAAGACCCACTAAGAGCCTTTACTTCCCAGGGAATCTGCTTTTTGGAGGTAAGCCAAGGGGCCCTTGGATTCCTTCTTACTGAATTCTAAATTTCCATTTGTTGGGCAATGTGTTGATCCTTTAGCCAGCTTGAAGTCACTGATTCAAAGAATTGTACACATTCACTGACCACCTGTTTCTCCCTCCCACCCACTTATGCTGCTGTCCCCACTCTTGTGTATCCCTGCACAAGCACCCCCATATTTCTTTCTTGTCTACTGCTACAAGTGTATTTTCAAGAGTTTATCCTCAAATAAAAGAACATTGTAAATTCAGAAGTAATATGTAAAGGCAAGGTAATTAAAGAGAAACTATCTACTTACAGAGATAGCACTACCCAAATTAATTAATATTTGTAAGCAATATAAAGTTCCCAATTTAGTCTTTAAGCACTGCTCCTCTTTCCAGTCCTTCACAGTGCTGGAGTGTTCTATTTATTCCTTGACTACTTACGGCACCTCATACAGATTGGCCAAATGGGAACTCTGGACACAGCTCATTCGTTTGTTCTGTGATCTCAGGCATGCAATCAGGAAGCCTCCTGGTTGTTGTTTGAGTTTTGGTATTTCACCAACCCATTCATATGTCATTGTTTCTTATTCCTCACAAGACCTGGAGGGGTGGGAGTGGGGAGGAAGAGGAGAGAGCAAGAATTAATAATAGATATCATTGCCTATTTTTTTTTTACATTATATTGAAAAAGAATAATGTAAGCTCCCTCATCCTTCAGATGTTCATCCCAAAATATGCCACCCAGAACTAAATAGAATTTTCCAGATGTGGTCTTCTGATCACCACTCTAGGGCTCATTTTCTGTTAAGATTATTACCATATATATCTTATTTCTCTTATTATATTGTGAGCTTTAAGAAGGCAGGGATTCTTTATTCTTTGAATCATTGGAACTACTCAAAAGAGTGCCTTATAGATACTCCAGGAATATTTATTTAATAAATGAATTAAGTAAACTGAAGGAACTCGGGTTGTTATGTTTTCTTTTCTTTTTTTAAAAACAACCTCTGAATTTAATGAACACACATAAAAAGAACATTTCATCATTTCCATATACAAAGTAGAACAGATTTAAGGGGATTATATATGTGAAACCATGAGTATTATGTATAGTACATCTATTATGTTCTATTTGTCTATTTTCCTCTGAATTTCATTCCTTTCTTGTGTGCATTTTAAAAAATGTCTCAATGAGTCTTTATATTCTTTTTTGTTTTACGACACTATTCCTGGGTGCCCCCTCCCCTCCCAAGTAGAAAGGGAAAAAACCACAATCCTGGTAATGGATATGTATAGTCAAGCAAAACAAATCCACAAATTTGCCATGTCAAAAATATATAATTCATTTTTCACATTGGGTCAATCACTCCTCTGTCAGGAGGGTGGGTACCATGTTTGAATATGAGTCTTCTAAATTCATTGTTGGTCAGTGCATTGACCAGTTAAATCCTTCCAAGTTGTTTTTCTTCTCAGTGTCATTGCATAAATTGTTTTTCTGGTTCTTTACATTTCACTCTGTATCAGTTCATACACATTTTTCTCTTTTCTGAAATAGTTCCTTCAGTCTTGTCTTATAGTACAACAATATTCCTATTGTCCAATATTGATGGACCATAATTTGTTTAACTTTTCTACAATTGCTGGGCAATCCCTTAGTACCATTTTTTGATCTACTGTGAATATTTTTGTATAGATGAGCCTTTTCCATTTTTCTTTGATCTCTTTTTGGGGTATAGGCCTACTAGTAGTATCATCTAGTTAAAGGTATGCATAATTTAGTAACTGTTGAGGCACAGTTCCAAACTGCTCTCTGGAATGTCTGGACCAATTCATACCTCCACCAACGGTGTACCAATGTCTTCCTGTACTCCCCTCCACAATTGTTTTTTCCTTTTCTGTCTTTTTTGCCTTTCTATAGTTGAAAATCTCTTTTATCTCTAAAGTTAATAAGTTTTCATGAAGTGAAACTAAAAGCTAGTTTGTTAGCCTAGAAGTAGGACTACTTGATTAAATAATTATATTTATTAATTAAATAATTATGATATATAAACTAACAATTAAATAACATACAAGTAATTAATAATTAAATAATTATATAATTAATTGAATAATATATGAATGATTTTATCATTTTATCACATACAAGATTGAATCAGTTCTGATAATTGAAATTGCATAGGCACTGTTTTGGTTAATCTTTTTCCAGTTGAGGACAGTTTATCCATCTGTTTGTCTATCTATCTATCTATCTATCTATCAGTCTGTCTGTCTGTCTGTCTGTCTATCTGTAATGTATATGATGACTCTCTAAAATTGTCATGTACTATATGGCAAACTCAGGTTGGCTGGTATTCCTTTTGAATCAGTTTAATAGAGAGTGTATCTCAAAGAAGGTGAAATATGAAGACAATTACATGTAATATGATATATAATTAAAGGAAGCTCAGTCAATTTATTGTGATTTCTGAATGTTAATTTTTTGGGGATGGGGGGAGATATTTGTGGGGGAAATATCTCTAAATCCAGGGTTCTTAACTCGGGGATCTATGAATTCATTAAAAAAAAAAACCTTTTGAACAATTATATTTTAATATAACTGATTTCCTTTGTAATCTTATTTTGTTTTACCTGTTTATTTAAAGACATTATTTTAAGAACAGATCAATAGGCTTCACTAGCCTGCCAGAAGGGTAATGACACACAAAAAATTAAGAACTCCTGCGTTAAGTAGTCATTTTTATTTGTTGATTTTAACTTCTTAAAATCAAGACTTGTTTATTTATTTGTACCTTTGCCAAGAATTGCAAAAATGTTTTCTTTTTTACCCACTGTATTTGAGTAGATACCAAGAGAGGTCCTTTGGAGGAAGGCCAGGTCCTGGAGCATTGAAAATGATCTCTGTGTGTAATATGACCAGCTTGTTTAAACTGTATTAGGAAAACAACTTATCATTTGACAAGCTTTTATCTGAAAATATTAAGATAGAGCAAGAAGCTTTTTGGAAAATGTATTTCATGAACATATTGGTCCTTTAAAACAAAAGCATTGAAATGGGTTATGTGTACCATATCCATGCTGTTTTTAAATCTCTAAAGGTCAAATCTTTAACCAGTTTTCCATATTCATAAGTTGTAATCTTTTTTCACAGATGGCAAAAGTGGTTATTTGCACATTGAGAATGCTGAATTGAGGGACTTTTTTCTCACTTTAACCACACTAGCATAGTGCTTAAAACATAATCTTGTAGAAATCCATGATTTAGTTAGATATTTTAACTGTCTAACCAGCCTTTGCAATGCTAATATGGTGTTTGAATTTTCTGTCTTTTTGCTTTTTCTCGAATAGGTCATAGAATATAATTTGTATTTTGAAGGGGCATTAAATTCAGTATTGGCAGTTATTTGATCATTCTTATCTCATTAAAAACATCCCCCCTCCACCCCAGTTTAAATTTTTTGTAATTCTTTGGCAAGGTTTATATGCCCATAGTTAAAAATAATTAGCATATTGATCAAGTGAAGGAATTCTTGCTTAAGATAAGAAAGTGGCATTGTTGTTATGCTTGAAAATTAAATAATTACTTTGACAAAGATTATGTGAAACAGGTTGTGTTAAAAAAATGATAGTATTGGCTCTTTCTGGTTTACATCTGAGAGGCAGAAGGGATCCTGATGACCGTGTGAGTTGAGAGGCTCCACAGGTTCCCATGGACCCAGGACATGGGCCCCTAGAGAGTGCAAGGCAGAAATCAGAGGGGAAGTATTTTGGGGGTCCAGATAGAGAGTAATTTTTTTCGGAGAATTTTGGGGGAGGGAGAATGAACAGAAAACGCTTTCCTGATTGTACCCAGTAAGTTGAGGGTGAAATGACCAGACAGATGACTAATCTGGGGATGTAGGGGAATTCTTAACTCAAACTCTTGAATACCATATGGGGAGCTGGGGGAAGCAGAGGCTGGAGGACTGTGAAGGTTTCCAGGCCAACCACTTCAATGATCGCATGACTAGAATTGAGTAAATGAGAATTTTAGTAAAATAAGGAGAGTCAGGAACCCTTCTAAAGAACTTTTGGTAAACAGCAAGCTTCATCTGTTATTATGCCCTATTCATGCTTTACTTTTATGTTTCCAATCATGTTTCACAATAAAGGCCTTTTAAAGACAAAGGAGATTCTTTTGCAATGTTTAGGAAAAAGGAAGAAAAAAAGCCCTTGTAGCCTTCTCCCTGCAGAGCTTTAGGGTGGGTGCCAGGGCTCAGGGAACCCCAGAAATGCAAGGAAGAAGTTGTGGCAGCTTTAAATCTAATGGTGACCCAAGGAACCAACACTTTGTCTTGCTGGTGAAAGAGCATGGTAAGGTTATAGGGTGTGGATTGGTCTGTTGTGTTTTGAACCATGACATCTGGAGTGCTCGTTTCTATGAAACCTGGCTCTAATCCACCTTTTGTTCTTAATTTTTTAAAAAAAATTGGTATTTTTTGTTTATATATTTCTTACATTTTCCAACATATTCCTCTTACAACAAAGAAGAAAAAGGAGGGGAAAAATAAAGTACTTCAGCAAAACTAGCCCAAAATGTTTGATTATTACCTCTTTCATGTATTCTAGGCTATTAGGTAACTCTTCTCCCTCAAATGTGTCCTTTGCTTTCGCAGCTCTCCATAACTGTTCACACTGTTCTCTACTCATCCCTCAAATGTTGATCTCCCTGCCAGTCTTCAAGTTCCACTTTGGCAAGAATTTTGTGTTTATTTAATTGCAGTATCTAGTACAATGTTTGGACAGCTAGGTGTTGCAGTGAATCAAGTACTCCGCCTATAGTCAGGAAAAGTCGAGTTTAAATCTGGCCTCAGAAATGTACTGTGTTACCCTGGTCAGGTCGTTAACCCTGTTTGCCTCAGTTTCCTCATCTTTAAAAATGAGCTAGAGAAGGAAATGGCAAAGCACTCCAGTATCTTTTCCAAGAAAACCCCAAATGGAGTCATGAAGAGTTGGACTCAACTGAGCAACAGAAATACAGTGCTCTCCATGACTTTGGTGTTTATTAATTTTTTGATGAATTGGAAGAATCATCTCAAATGCCACCTTCCTCGTGAAGATCCCCAGTTTTCCTCAGGGAGGAGTGAACTTTTCCTTTTCCAGATGCACCTAACATTTTTGTTCGTGCATATCTTCTACGCAGCTACCATGCTCTGTGCTGGAACTGGGAGTCAGAAGAGACCTAAGAGGCTGAGGTTTGGATCTTAGCTTTAACCCTCATTAAGCTTTGCAAACGGGAAATTACTTTCATTTCTCTGAGCCTCAGTTTCTTTTTCTTGCTATATGTGTGTGTATATGTACAATTGTACTTTTGTGCATGTATATATAAAATTGTGAGCTCTTACTATATTTTTTGTAGTTATTTATCAGTCCTACCTTCAGTAATAGATTGGAGTCTCACTGAGGGCAAAGATCTTCCTTTTTATCTTTGTGTTTCCCTGTAGGACCTAGAATACCTTGAACATAATATTATTGCTTAATTAGCATTTATTTGTTGAATATGTAGGCAGAATGGAATGAGAATGTTCTACATAGTGAAGATAAACTGTTTTACACATATACATGCTTTACGTATATACATGCATGCATATATGTGTATATGTTCTCTCTGGGGGTCAGAAGGAGCTCAACAGGACTGAAATGACTGGACAGCTCTATGTATATGTGTATATGTATATATGTATGTTTATGTACATATGCATGTATATGTGTATGCATCTATCCAACTCTCCCATATCCTTGAGAAATGATTCAGGCTGTCTGTCTCTCTCTTTTCCTGACCTTAATTTTCTTCCTGCATCTCACTATGCAGTGGACCAGAACTTCTTAACCTTTTTTGTGTATGTCATAGACTCCTTTGACATTCTGATGAAGTCTTCTCAGAATGTTTTAAAATGCATAAAATAAAATACACAGGGTTACAAAGGAAACTGATGATACTGGAATGCATTTATCAAAAGTTTTTTTTTAATTAAAGTAATTTTTTAAAAAGTCCATTAACTAGTAGATGTTGGAGATCAGTAATAGGACTGAACTAAGAGAAGTTTAGGGACAAAGAAGGGCAGGTGTGGAACTATATGCTATGGTATCAATTGTCTTTGTATCATCTGTACCTCATTATGACTGTTACTTTTTGGAATGGGTTAGTTCCTGAGAGGGAAGATTGGAGCTGAGTAAGTGACTTCCACTTGACCCTTGAGATTCTGGTTTTTCCTGATGCAGCTTGCTTCTGGCATCAACAAGACAGAGGAGTACTGTAGTTAAATGCAGGAGTCCCCTTACAATTTCCTGGAGACCGTCCAGCCTCAGCTACAGAAAGGCTCTTTCTGTGTATGGGGACTTCCTCCTTAGTTGTGTTGAGGGATTGTGTTACTGTAGACATATTTGTGACTATCTTCACTGTAGAGGTATTTTATTTGATTCTTTTGTCATCCTGAAGGACTTTTAAGATTACAGAGGTTCAAAATTTTTAAAAAATACAATGATCAAACATTTAAAAAAATAACATGGTATAAAGATAGATATATGTAAACCCTATGGAAAAATTCTTAATCACACCTTCTGTCTTTCTTTTTTCTACCAGGCATATTTGCAGTTTTAAACAGTTTTACAACTTTAAATATAGAAGATATCTTTAGATAGCAAAATTGATCTGCAATTTAAACACATTATGAGTCAGGGACAGTTGTAAGTGCTAAGGACTGAAACAGTTCCTGCTCTCAAGACACTTATATTTCATATAATTCTGTATTAGTGCTATATGACTTGTTACATTGTGACAGGAATGAGTGCTGTCATCCATGAGTAAATTAATTTGTAACCAGACCACACAAGCTCAGCTAGAGAAACAGATGCCAAAATGGCAACCTTTCTCAATAGCTCAATATGTAATCAGAGAAGCTGGAGATCCCATTTCCTCATTTGTCTAGCTGGTACAAACAAACTAAACATTTGCTAGAGTGTTATTCTTTAAAAGGTTTGCGACAGTATTTGCAAACACTTTGGCTCTGAAAACAATGAAGTCAATGAAAGATATTATTTTGGAGCACTGCTACCTTTCTCCTTCAGTGCTATCTGAAATCATCCCAGGTATAGGTGAATAGGTCTTTCATGGTCTGACAGCATTATCAGCTCCATTACCCTGAGTGGGTCAACAAGCTTTTATTAAATTCCTTCCATGTTATGGTTCTATGCTATGCTGTGGGGGTTACTAAGAAAAACATTAAATAGTCCCTGCCCTCAAATAACTTATATTCTGTCTAGAAAGATTGCTATAGAAACAGTTTCCTGCAGTAGGATTACTGGTCCTATGAGTGGTACATTCTGTTACCACTTCAATAATCAGATTCAGTCCTGGTCTTTAAAGTCATGAGATTCATAAAGAAAAAGTTAAGGAATTTACCATACTTTTTTTTTTTTTAGTTCTCAGGTCATTTAAAATCAAACTGCATTGTCTTCTATATCTGGTTGGTTGTTGTCCTTTCTTCTCTAAGAGGACCAAAATGACATCACTATATTTGGGTCAAGGTACAGTGTGTCTGACTGTGGCTGACCTTGGAAAGCTCTACCACAGGTTGGGCACACATAGTCTGTGTGAACATTTGGGATAGATTCTCTAAATTTGCACATCTTGCCCTTCTTTTGAGCTACTTCAATTCTGCTTGGCTCATAGAGTACAGCACCTTCTCTGATGTGGGCACACCATGCTGAATGGTCCTGTGCCAATGTCTCCCATATCACATAATCAATTCCAAAGTTCTTCAGAAAAACCTTGAGTGTCCTTGTATGGCTTCTTCTGACCTTCAAGGCATGTGTGAGTTCTCACTAAAATAGTCTTTTAGGCAAATGTACATTTGACATTTGAACCAAGTGGCCATCTAATCTACATCTAATCAGTCAACAAACATTTCTTAAATGCTTACTGGGTGCCAGTTATTGTGCTAGTCAAAAATGAAACCATCCCTGCCCTCAAGGGGTTTACTTTATATTGAAGGAAGAAACAAATAAACAGTAGCAGAACTATGAGCAAATGAAATGGCAGAAGTCACAACTTAATTTTCAAAATTAAAGATTGAGAATATATTACTTTTTGGAGGAATATATTTAAGCATGTGTGTATATGTATATATGTGTTAAACTCACATTTTCTTTGGTGTAGCTAAAAACATAGCCTAAGTAAGTAACCCCCAAACTGGCAAAGTGCCTGTGCTTCTTAAGCCTTTGAGGTTGACTAAAACTGATTTCTTTTCCATTTCATTCTACATTTTATAGGATAAGCGGTGTTCCACTAAAGTCTTCTTCCTGGCATTGTGGCACAGAGGGGACCTTGGATTGTCAAAAGTCATACCAGCAGGCTGCATGTAATTAATAATATTCATCATAACAACAATGATAATAATGTTGTTATTCAGTCATTTAAGTTGTGTCTGACTTTTTTGTGACCCCCTCCCTGCTTTGGGGTTTTCTCGGGAGAGATACTAGAGTGGTTTACCATTTCCTTCTCCATTTCATCTTATAGAAGGGGAAACTGAGGCAAGCAGGGTTACTGATTTGCCCAGGGTTACACTGCTAGTAAATGTCTGAGGCCAGATTTAAACTCAGGTTTTCCATACTCCAGGTCCAGCACCCTATGTACTGTGCCACCTAGTTGCCCCTAATAAAAATAAGTTAGCATTTATATCACTCTTGCTGTATGCCAGGCATTGCGCTAATAAGCATTTTATAGATATTATCATTTGATCCTCGCTGTAACCCTGGAAGGCAGGTGCCATTATTATCTCCATTTTACAAATGAGGAAACTGAGGCACAGAGGTTAAATGACTCACTCAAAGAAGTGTCTGAAGTTACATTTGAATTCAAGTCTTCCTGACTCCAACCCCGGTGCTCTATCCATTGTACCACCTAAGTGGGACTAAGTGCTGCCTAAGAAGGACTATTGTAGCCACTTTTCTCGAGGTGGTGGTAGGGCTTCAGGTACTGAAATATTGTCTGAGGACCATTATTTCAGCTAAACTGGGAGAGGCTCATTAACCAGACAAATGACCACACAATTTGGTTTTGTCCAGAACAGTTAGCCATCTACCAAGGTATGGGTGTGTGTGTGTGTGTGTGTGTGTGTGTGTGTGTGTGTGTATTTATGTGTGTAAGGTGGTGTTGTGATTTGTATCAGGAGAATCATGTTTCTTTTGAAGAAGTGTCATGGAAAAAAAATCAAAATGGGAAAAAACCTGTATGCCTGGATCAGAATCCCTTCTACAATATACCCAACCAGTGGCCAATCCAGCCTTTGCTTGCAGACTTCTATGAGGGGAAACCTAGAACTTCTCAGGGCAGTCCATCCCTCTTTGATCATTGTTAGGAATCAGAGCTTTCCTTATGCTGTTTTTATTCTCTGTGATTTGGGAATGTAAAATAAATGGGTTAGACAAGATGATTCCCAGGTATCCTTCTTGAATTGAGTTTCTGTGAACATTAGTTGTTTAGATACTGAAATTTCAGTGTGTGCTTTTAACTATTTACATTTTGCTTGTGTCTTTATTCACAGTTTTCCGCTGATAACCAGGACATCTGACATTCTTTTCTACCCTTGCTATGAAGCATTAGCTTGAATATATTTGTAGATACTGGTAGTTTTTTTTTTTTTTTGTGGTATGTAATGAATGTGGGTAGTGCTTAAAAAAAAGCTCAATGTAGTGTACAATGTTGGGTTGGACGTTCCATAGTGGAGTGTCTGATTTATTGGTTGTTGCAGTATTAACATGTGTGGGTTCAGTGTGGGTAGAACCTTCCCTGATTCAAATGACATCCCTTCTGTACCTTAGTAGATGGCTAAATAAATTGTTTTGGACAAAACCAAACAGATATGTTGACAACATATATCTGCACTGTCATCAAGCATTTTTGTGTCCCATGAATGTCATTTTTCTCTTACATTTACCTTCTAAATATTCCTAACTCCTTTTCCCCTTCTACACTTGATATGAGTGATTATGCATCATAGTTTTCAATCCTATATCATATCTGTCCCCAGAGTATCTTAGCTTCAGCCTTCTTTTCCAATAGCTGTGAATACAGTAGGAACCTAAGCTCATAGTAGAGATTGGAGCAGGCTCTTTGAGTGATAGAGGAATCCATTGTGTCTGTGGAGAGGGAATTCAGTGCCTTGGTATAATACTGGCAAATAATAGGTACTTAAGTAATGTTTGTCAAATAATTGATTCCTTTAAAAAAATATTCTTGATATTCTTTTTAAAAAAACACTATGATTACTTCCCACTGTCTTCCTTACTGTTAATATGGTTACCATCATGTCTGCCTTCCATAAATCAGTTTATTAATGAACTGATAAATTAATAAATTAAGCAAAAGAAATCAACACATTGACCAAGTCTGACAGTACAACACTTAACTGTGCTGCAGATAGGAGGAAAGCATACTTTACCGTTGTTCCTCCAAATTTGGAATTGGTCCCTGATCTTTATTTATTTATTTATTTTTTTAGTAGTGATCATGTAAATTGTTCTCCTGGTTCTGCTTACTTTACATCAATTCTTACTAGTCTTAAGAGATTTTTTATTAACCTGCTTTAGGCCAAATTCATTTGGATATGGTTTCATATACTGCTCCGAATTAATTTATAGTAGGATCATTGCAAAACAGAATCCCAGAACTACAAGGGATTGTAGAGGTCATTTAGTCTAGCCCTTTCATGAAACTCAGAAATGACCATCAGAGAACTAATAAATGGCAGAGTTGGGACTCTGGCCTTTGGATCTACCTGTGTAATGTTCTGGCTCTTCTTTGCACCTTCTCGTTCAAACTCTTAAGCCAATATTGATTGATTCAGAATAAATATACTAATTTTTACTTTGTAACCTGAAAACAAAGGGTATCTCTTTGATAAACTGTAGCAATGATTGTCTGAATCTATGGTTGAAAAACTATGCAATTTTATCAGTCTCGCTGAAAAAGGGAATATACCAATTTTATATTTATATATAACAAAAGCAAACACTTCCTTTGTAGGGGGAAGAATTGTTATAATCACCTTGTTCTAAGCTTTTGTAGATGATATCTACAAAAAAAAAAGCCAGGGTGTCATTGAAAATTCTAATTCTTATTCAAAGCCATTTGGACAGATTTTTAAAAAATTGTTGTCTTTTGTTTTTATATCACAGTCATTCCTGGATGTACCCCCCTACCCCATCCTTTGGAATTCAGCCCTCACTTGTAACTCTAAAACAAAAAAGGGAAAAAAATAGTTAAAAACAGATGCAGTGACAGTATCTAACAATGTCTATACCATTCTGTCTCTGTAGTCCACTTGTCAGCTGAGAGGAGGGGGAGAGACTAAATCTCATTGATCTGTTCTATGGGATTAAGATTGATTATTACATTTACTCAGTCTCACTTCCTTTTAGTATTTTCATTTACATTGTTGTCATCACAGCACATATTATTCTGTTTCTTTGCATTTCACTGTATCTGTTTAGACAATTCTTGTGTTTCTCTTACTCCTTTCTTTTGTCATTTCTTACTGTCCAGTGATTTCGAAGGGATCTTATAAACTGTATTTCATGTTTGAGGCTGATATAACTTACATATTACTTTTCTTGGGGAACCAACAGACTCGAGGAGTTACTTTGATTTTGGGCTTTCCAGTTTTATGTTCCCAAAATCAGAGCATAGGCATATGTTCTCATCTGCGGATAATGTTAAATCGGAACCCAAATGGAATGTAAATCTCTTACTGGCCTAAATCTGAGTCTAATCCTTTCCATAGATTGGATAGCAAATCAATTTCCTTCGCTGTGGCAAGATTTTTTTTTAGGTCAATGTTATTTTGGAAGTTTTCCCAATTTTTTCAGGTAGTCTATTTTTATGCTGCAGACCAATATTAGTTTGTGCAATCATAAGATCTGAGGAATGGTAATACTGTTCTTTCTCTTGATAAAACAGAGGGAAACAAAATGTCCATATGGATCCTTTTAATTAAAATCCACTGGCATACTGCTGCAGCAAGAAACTGAGCCAAAGTTTTTGTGTATTTTAAGAGGCATTGTTATGGGAACAATCATAAGGGACTTATATAGACTGGGTGGAGTGATCTGGCTTATACAGATGCCATGCTACATGTAATGCCTTCTTTATTGGGTTGGGTGGGGGGAGGTAGGATGAAGAGAGAAGAATTGCTTGTTCTCCTTGTTGTTTGTACCTCATTTTGCTAGCAGAGGAAAGTGAACTTTAGACCAGTAGAGATCATCTGGCCTGATCCCCTATTTTGTAAAAGAGGAAACAGAGGCCTAGAGATGGAAATTGCCTTATCCGGAGTCACACAGCTGTTGGATCTTCTGTTTCTCCTTTTCTTTCAGTGGTAGACTTAAAGTCAGGATGACTTGAGTGCAGATCCTGAATTTCACACTCGCTGTGTGATCTCAATGAACCTGAATGCCCTGAATATCCTTGTCTATAAAATGGAGATGGCAATAGCATGTGTGTGTGTGTGTGTGTGTGTGTGTGTGTGTGTGTGTGTGTGTGTGTGTGTGTGTGTGTGTGAAAGAGAGAGAGAGAGAGTCAGTCGTTCATCTTTGTTTTCAGAAAGGACCAATGACATCAGGGGATCATGTATTGTGTGACTCTCTGTCTCTTTCTCATTTGTTTGTATCTTCTCACAGGGTTGTTGTGAAATTCCTATCAGATATTGTCCTATTTTTACAAATTTTAAAAGTGCTATATAAATGTCATGTTGTTATTATTTGCTTGTGCTCTGTTGCCTTTCTTGTCTTCCTTAAAGGAAGGAGGAAAGAATGAAGAAAATCTGGTTGGTGTATACTCAAGGAAGAGATTCAGGTGCCATGTGATAGAAATTACTGCTCTTGTTTTAGAGAGGCTCATTATACACACTTGTAAAGCTTTTGCTTCCTAGGCACAACTAATGCTTGCAGAGTTGGATGAATCTCCTTTGAATGGACTGGGTAAATCAGAGGGGGAGAAGACAGTAGGGACTCAATTGTCCTATGCACCTCACAATTCAATAAGAATTCAAATACCCAGCAAAGTGTTTAGAAGTATATGTTGGAGTAGGGGGAGGCTGACAAGGAATAAATAAAAAACAAATGTATGTGATAGTCCCCATCCCTCAAAGAGTTAATAATCTTACTGGGAAGACTAGACACACACATGAAACTCCTAGAAAATAATGCAAAGTAGGATATAATTAAATGTCAAATTGTATTTTTTTGCACTTAATTTTATTTATTTGTTTTTTGTTACATTTTACTTTCTGAACTGTCTCCCTCCTTCCCTTTCTGCCTTGCACTAGAGAAGGCCACTATTTTACACAGATTTCTCAATGTAGGCAAAAATCCTGCTATGAGTCCTTCTATTTATCAGTTTTTTGAGGTAGATAGCATCTTTCTTCATAGGCCCTAATGTATTTTAAAAGCAAGGTATTTGATAAAAAAGGATCTTTTTGGTGAATCTAGAAAACCCTTGTGCTACTCTGGTGTTCTCTCATGTTAAGAGACCTAGAAGAAGAACCTCATAGAAGACTCAGGGAACATGAATTGGACAGCAATGACCATGAGTTGAATAGGATGAGGCAGAAATTCGTTGTCTGTATTGTTGGAGGAATTAATCATTTCAGTGAAATCATAGACAGTGATATAAAATGATTTAAATAGCATTTGACAGTTTGCAAAGTGATTTCTTCGTAACAGCCCTGGGAAGCATGTAATGAAACATTATATCAGTGGCAGTTGGGCCCAGGCTCTTGGAGATGGCATTCCTGGGCAACATAGGACTTTTGAATTCCTACTTGTAGAGAGAAGAAAAGTTTCATGATATTTCCTAAACCAAGACTCCTAGAGAGAAGAGGGGTAACCCCATGATTTTGGAGCTGGAATAGCCTCAATCAGTGCAGTCTTGATAGAAAGGAGAAAATTTAGACCTTACTCTCTTGCTTGCTGTGAATTATATGAACTGTGCAGGTTAGGCAGGAAATGAGGTTTCATCTCTAGCAACCCCAAGTGTATTTTTCTTCCAAAAGAGCTTCAACAAAAGGTTGGAGCTATAGTCTGGAGGGTCTGGAAGATGATGGGATTCCCCACAATGGAAATACACTTGGGGTTGCTTGACTAAGAGAGCTAACACCTCTTCTCCCACCTCCCACCTTGAATCTATAGAGTAGACATATAAATAATATATACCTTTGGAATGATGTGCATGGTTCCTGTTAACAAGTACACCAGTAACAAAAATCTTTAATGATAAATTTAGACAGTCAGAGCATCTTTAAATATTAGATTGAGGTATATGACTTCAATAAATATTTGTAGACTTATCCCCAGAAAGACATTTTGGAAAGTGTAACCAATTATTTTAAATTTGTATCAAGCTATTATTCAGAGACAAAGAGACATTTAAAATCCACATACTGTTCTGATTCAGCAAGTATTTGAGTCCTGCCATATGGAAACCACTTTGTGGAAAAAAGATGACCTGAGTTCAAATCTGGCCTCAGACATTCCATAGCTGTCACTTAACCTGATTTGTCTCCATTTCCTCATCTGTAAAATGAGCTGGAGAAGGAAACGACAAGCCACGCTAGTATCTTTGCCAAGAAAACTCCAAAAGGGGCCATGAAGAGTCTGTTACCACTGAAATGACTAAACATCGATGTGACATATGTGAAATGTACCCTATATGCTAAATGAAAACAAGTTCTTAAGTGTCTTGGAAGTGTGGAATGTACTGGCATTCACTTTTTTGGATATGTATTTTTAATCGGTTGCTTTGGTTGTTCTAGTATATTTTTGAAGGTGGAGAGTGTGGGTTAGAGGACACATTAGTTCTTGCAGCCTACCATTTCTCACCCCTTTCAGAACAAGTCCTAGAAAATGAGGATGAGGGGAGGATGTGTTGTTTTTTTACCTCTTTCATTGAGCTGTATCTAGAAATGTATACAGATCTTTTCTCTGCACCTTTCCCCTTGCTTGGAACCAAAGAATCTTAGCTGCTTTAGTGTTAAAAGGACAGGAATGGTAGGAGCCTATTCAGTCCCACTAGCAGTAGCCATATTGTCTGTATTCCCAACCAGCTGCTAATAACATCAGTGCTTATATTGTTGGATTAACATTTGTAAACTGATAATTGCTTTGAACAAAATCCTATTGTTGATGGCAGGCTTTTTTTTTCTTCTCTTTTTTGGCTGAGCAACATAAAATACAGGAGGGCAAAGCATAAATAATATCTCCATCTTGCTATAGATGCAAAAATAAGAGCTACTTACCATGAGTACATTTTTTAAAAAACATGTACCAGCTGAAAGAATGACTGCTAAGGAGAATGCAAATCTGCCATCCTACTTTTATCACCTTATTATTTTGTCTCAACAAATGTTTTCCCCTTTCCCCCAAAAGAAGAAGAATAGCTGTGAACAGATTAAAGTTTAGTAGTACAAAAATTACTGAATGGTTTAGTGTTTTGGAATTGGGCCATATTCTGGATTCTTCTGGAACAATGCACTTCTGAAGTTAAGATGCGTCTGTCTATATGGATGGATTTGTAATTGCCAAATACTTGCAGCTCCTCTAATTCGGGAAACTTTTCTATTCATGGTAGAATCCATCTTCTGAAATCCTTCCTCTTCTACCTGGAGGCATCTGGAAAGACATCAAAGAAATTGTTTCATCCTAGCAATTTATTTCCCAAAGCACTAATACCTTTCATAGGTTTCTACAGCAGAGGCTAAAGTAAGACGACAACAGACATCTTCATGAAAAATTTCTTTCTTTGCCTGATGGAGTAGTCCCTTGTTTGGGATTTGGAAGCCATCTTAATCTCTTTTGAAAGTAGGATCCATTTGGTTCACTTTTTTTCTCCCTAGTTTGGGAACTCTGAAAGAACTGCAGTACGGTTGTGTAGGAAGAGCGCTTGGTTTGGAATTGGAGAACCTGGGTTCTTGTGTGTGTGTGGGCAAGCTACTTTATCTCTCTCTTCCTCAGTTTCTTCATCTGTAAAAAGTAGTTGAACTACATAATCCCTTAAGGCCCCTTACTCCTGTGTGCCTATACCTATACAATTGAGCACTACCAAGTGCCAGGTGTTACAGTAGATAGAATACTTGGACATGACAGTCAGGAAGACCTGAGTTTGAATCTAGTCATACACTTGCTAGCTGTGTGATCCTGGGGAAGTCACTTAACCTCTGATTCAGTTTCCTTACCTGTAAAATGGGGATAATGATTGCACCTATCTCCCAGGTCATTATGAGGATTGAATCAGACAATAGCTGTAAAATCTTTGTAAATCTTAAAATGTTCACAAATGCTAGCTATTTTAACAATAATTATTTTTATTATTATCATCATTTGACACTGCAGTCTTAGTATTCCTATTTCTCATATTTTAGTGCTCATGTTGAATTCAACAAATATTTGTGATGCATTTACATTGTTCAAGGCCCTGTACTAGATGATGAGACTTACCAAGACAAGAGAACAAAAACTTATCTTCTATGTGAGGGGACATCTTGTAAAAATGAGCCTGAGGAACATTCCCCTGTGATAATTTTATCGTTACAGTTCCTTTTTGTTTATTATATGGACTGGTTAGGCCAAACGTTGGAGAAAGAACAATGACTTTAGATTCAATTCAAGAAAAAATGATCCCTCTTCTCTTGGAGGATAGGATATAATATGTGCACAAGTAAGTAATTAAAAATATGTACAAAGTGCCAATGTTTGATTTGGGCTCTAGTAAGATCTTAGCATATGTATAATATGAGTCTAGGACTGTGAGCTCCATGTGAACCAGTTATTTTCCAACAAAATAAAATGGACATTTCTGTATACGTAGTAGAACAGAAAACAGAAATCATTGTACATGAAACTGTAAATCTTTATTATATGAGGCTTGATTTTCTTTTAAAATAAATGACATTCAAAATATAAATTTCAAAACTATCCTGATTGTCTGTGATTGTTTCTGTACAGTGCATTTTAAAAAATAGTTCAGTGACCCTCTTTTGTTTCTTTTTGCCTAATTCAGCTCCACCTTCCCTTTCCATCAAACCTTCTACCAAAGGGGGTAAAGAAGAACAAAACTCTTGAAGAAAAAGCATAATCAAATAAAACAAATTCCTACACGACCGTGTCTGAAAATGTATGTTCTTATTCTGCATTTTGAGTCCTTCATTTCTCTTTCAGGAAGGGGGTAGCTTTTTTCTACATGGGGCCTCTTGAATTATAGTTAGTTGTGGCATTGATTAGAATTCTTAAATTGTTCAAAGTTTTTTGTCTTTCCAACGTTGCTGTTATATAAGTTGTTCTCCTTATAGTGAAACATTTAATTTTATGCAGAGGAATAAGAATAGCTTGAGAGCAAAGCAGACTATTTTCTTTTTTTGTTTTATTTTGTTTTTCTTTCTCATAGTTTCTCTCATTCATTATAATTCTTCTGTGCAACATGACTAATGTGAAAATGTGCTTAATAGAAATGTATGTGTAGAGCCAATATCAGATTGCATGCTGTCTTGGGGAGAGAGAAGGAGAAAATTTAAAACTTATGAAAGTGAATGCTGAAAATTGAAAATAAATAAATTAATGAAAAAGAAAAAAGAATAATAACTTAAAGTTATATAGAACCTTATATTCTATAATAGAACTTTTAATATATTATCTCATTTAGTCTTGACAATAATTTTATGAGTTTGATAGTACAAGTTTTATAATCCCTATTTTATAAACCAAAAAGAAGTCAAGGTTGAGAAAAGTTAAGTATCTTGCCTATAGTAATATTCCTAATAAGGATGAGATCTGGGAATGTGGCCAAGATCTCTTAATTCCAAGTCCAGAGTTCTTTCCCACTATACCAGTAAACTTTGATGGCCACAGAATTTCAAAATTGTAAGGGACTTCTGAGGCCATCTGGTCCAAACTTCACATCTCCACTACATCCTACTTGATAAATGGTCATCCAGTCTTTGTTTAAAGACCTCTGACCAGGGGAAACTGGTATCCCCTGAGGCATATCACTTTTGTGGAGCTCTAATATTTAGGCGGCTTTTCTTTATATCAACTCTAAATTAGTCCCATTGCAAATTGCATATATTGTTCTTAGTTCTGCTCTCTTCGGACTAAGTAGAGAAGCATTCTCATATGGAAAAGGGATTACCCTCTTCTGTATAAATAGCTCTTCAGATATTTGAAGATAGACAAGCCTTCCTTTTTTCAGGCCAATTTCAGTTTTTAAATGACTTGGACTTGAAGCCCTCTGCCATTCTGTTTATCCTTTTCTAGGCACTCCCAAGTTTATCATTATTGTTTCTAAAATGTGGTGCTGAGAGCTGAATTCAGTATTTCAGACACAGACTGAGTACAGTGGAAATATTATCCCCATATTCCTAGATGTACTGGTGAGATCATAGATTCAATGACCCATCAAAGTACTTGAGGAAAGAACATTTTAGTGTAGTAAATTTGAGATTGTTATGGTTTAAGGCACAGATGGATGATCTCCCTTTTATGTTTTTGCCAGCTGAGTCTCTAAATATCTATAAACTAAGAATGGCATTGTGAGAGCATGGTGATCTGGGAGAGGAATGAGGCCGATGGGTTATGAATTAGATCATTCTCCTGGACCTGCAGCCAATTTTGGTTTGAAGTTTGAGTGGAGTAAACAAAGAATGTTGAAGAGGATACCCCAAAATGCAGCTCTGGGCACATCCAGAAATAGTGCATGATGGTAACCCAGCATAGGAAACTGAGGAGTAGTCAGGTAGAAAAGGAGAAGAAACACAACAGTGTCTTGAAAACTATAGGAGGAGAAGGTATCCAGGAGGAGGATGGAATGATCAGCAGGCTCAGATACTATAGAGTGGTCAACAACCTTGAAGACTGGCCGTTGAATTAGCAATTAAATGATGATTTGATGACTCTGGAGAAGACAACATATTTTTTTTTTTTGAGTGATAGGTTTAGAAACCATATCAGGAAGTGTGTGAGATGTAAGGAAGTAGAAGAAAAGAGTGTAGTAAGGTTTTTGGTTACTTGTTGTTCATTTCTGTCCAACTCTTTGTGACTCCATGTGGAATTTTCTTGGCAAAGATATTAGAAATAACCAAGAATTCTATCTGGCCATGAGTGATTTTAGAAAAAAAAAAAAGAGTTTTATTTTACATCTAAAAAAATGAGGAACTTGACCTCCAAGCAGAGCCTGGCCCACACCCCCTTAATGCTAGTTAGATATGTCTTTTATAATTCATCCAGATTCAAATTTTGCGCCTTGAACCTCATTGGTCAGCGTTCCAGGGTTCACTAAACCCCTTGCTATGATTGCATCATTTTCTTTATATTTTTAGTCTATTTGTCTGCAGACAAAGATGTGAGTTTGAAGATATGTTAATGACTGAGGTGGGTTTATGGCCTTTATCCTCATCCTTTGTGAATTAGATCTGGCTTGGCTGTTGTACAGGAAGAGGCCTTTTCAGAACAAAGAGAAGTAGTAGATATGCTAATTTCCAGGTAGCCAACATTCCCCTCTTGCTGCGTTATACAAGCAGTTTTGTCTCTGACGTGAGCCATCATTTTATATAATTTTTGTGGAAACAAAATTCAGTCATATATTAGAAAGGTACTGGAATGATTTGACATTTCCTTATTCTTTTTTTCCCCCATTAATTAATTTATTTAACTTTTAACATTCATTTTCACAAAATTTTGGGTTCCAAATTTTCTCCCCTTTTGTCCCCTCCCCCCACCCCAAAACACCAAGCATTCTAATTGCCCCGATCACCACTCTTCTATCATCCCTCTCTGCCCTTGTCTCCATCTTCTCTTTTGTCCTGTAGGGCCAAATAACTTTCTGTACCCCTTTACCTGTATTTCTTATTTCCTATTGGCAAGAACAGTACTCGAAAGTTGTTCCTAAAACTTTGAGTTCCAACTTCTTTTCCTCCCTCCCTCCCCACTCTTTCCCTTTGGAAGGCAAGCAATTCAATATAGGCCAAATCTGTGTAGTTTTGCAAATGACTTCCATAATAGTCATGTTGTATAAGACTAACTATATTTCCCTCCATCCTATCCTGCCCCCCATTACTTCTATTCTCCCTTTTGATCCTGTCCCTCCCCATGAGTGTCGACCTCAAATTGCTCCCTCCTCCCCATGCCCTCCCTTCCATCATCCCCCCCTCCCCCTGCTGCTTATCCCCTTATCCCTCACTTTCCTGTATTGTAAGATAGGTTTTCATACCAAAATGAGTGTGCATTTTATTCTTTCCTTTAGTGGAATGTGATGAGAGTAAACTTCATGTTTTTCTCTCACCTCCCCTCTTTATCCCTCCACTAATAAGTCTTTTGCTTGCCTCTTTTATGAGAGATAATTTGCCCCATTCCATTTCTCCCTTTCTCCTCCCATATATTTCTCTCTCACTGCTTGATTTCACTTTTTTAAAGATATGATCCCATCCTCTTCAATTCACTCTGTGCACTCTGTCTCTATGTGTGTGTGTGTGTGTGCATGTGTGTGTGTGTAATCCCACCCAGTACCCAGATACTGAATAGTTTCAAGAGTTACAAATATTGTCTTTCCATGTAGGAGTGTAAACAGTTCAACTTTAGTAAGTCCCTTATGACTTCTCTTTGCTGTTTACCTTTTCATGCTTCTCTTCATTCTGGTGTTTGAAAGTCAAATTTTCTTTTCAGCTCTGGTCTTTTCATCAGGAATGCTTGAAAGTCCTCTATTTCATTGAAAGACCAATTTTTCCCCTGAAGTATTACTCAGTTTTGCTGGGTAGGTGATTCTTGGTTTTAGTCCTAGTTCCTTTGATTTCTGGAATATCCTATTCCACGCCCTTTGATCCCTTAATGTAGAAGCTGCTACATCTTGTGTTATCCTGATCGTATTTCCACAATACTTGAATTGTTTCTTTCTAGCTGCTTGCAATATTTTCTCCTTGACCAGGGAACTCTGGAATTTGGCCACAATGTTCCTAGGAGTTTCTCTTTTTGGATCTCTTTCAGGCGGTGATGTGTGGATTCCTTGAATACTTATTTTGCCCTCTGGTTCTAGAATCTCAGGGCAGTTTTCCTTGATAATTTCATGAAAGATGATGTCTAGGCTCTTTTTTTGATCATGGCTTTCAGGTATTCCCATAATTTTTAAATTGTCTCTCCTGGATCTAATTTCCAGGTCAGTTGTTTTTCCTATGAGATATTTCACATTCTCTTCCATTTTTTCATTCTTTTGGTTTTGTTTTGTGATTTCTTGGTTTCTCATAAAGTCATTAGCCTCCATCTATTCCATTCTAATTTTGAAAGAACTATTTTCTTCAGTGAGCTTTTGAATCTCCTTTTCCATTTGGCTAATTCTGCTTTTGAAAGCATTCTTCTCCTCATTGGCTTTTTGAATCTCTTTTGACAATTGAGTTAGCCTATTTTTCAAGGTGTTATTTTCTTCAGCATTTTTTTGGGTCTCCTTTAGCAGGGTGTGGACCTGCTTTTCATGCTTTTCTTGCATGTCTCTCATTTCTCTTCCCAGTTTTTCCTCCACCTCTCTAATTTGATTTTCAAAATCCTTTTTGAGCTCTTCCATGGCCTGAGCCAATTGGGTGGGCTGGGATGCAGAAGCCTTGACTTCTGTGTCTTTCCCTGATGGTGAGCATTGTTCTTCCTCATCAGAAAGGAAGGGAGGAGTTATCTGTTCACCAAGAAAGTAACCTTCTATAGTCTTATTTTTTTTCCCCTTTTCTGGGCATTTTCCCAGCCAGTGACTTGACTTCTGAATAACCTCTTCACACCCACTTGGCCTCCAGATCCGCCTAGCCAGCACTTAGGGGCTGAGATTCAAATGCTGCTTCCCAGCCTCAGGGCTTTGGGCGGGGGCAGGGCTGCTACTCAGTGTGAGATTAAGTTCAGGTGCTCAGGTCGGGGCAGGGCTGCCTCACGGGCTCATTTCCCTCAGGGGGTTTATGCAGAGACCTTCAACAATGGATCCAAGCTCCTGCCTGCTTGGGAAGCCCCTGTCTGCTCCCGCCTCCCGAAGGGGCCTGCCAAGGAGACCCTCTCACCAACCCTTGTCACCTGTGGGTGGAGGGACCCGTGCAGCCGCTGGAGATTCTGTCCCTGAAGCCTGCTCGGATCTGCTCCTCTCGGTGCCCGCGTGGCCAAGGCAGGGCTGGGCTTGGCTCCTGGTCCGCAGCTCGAAGGACCTTTTGGGAGAGGTTTTCAGGCTCTCTGGAACAGAAATCTCGTCTGCTCTGTTGTTCTGTGGCTTCTGCTGCTCCAGAATTTGTTGGGAGTTCTTTTTTACAGATATTTTATGGGCTGTGGGTTCGGAGCTAGTGTATGTGTGACTTTCTACTCCGCCATCTTGGCTCCGCCCCCTGACATTTCCTTATTCTGCTCATTTTCCAGATGAGGAAACAAAGGCAAACAGGGTTAAGTGACTTGCCCAGGGTCACATGGGTAGTAAGTATCCAAGGCTGAATTTTAACTCATGAAGATGAGTCTTCCTGATTCCAAACTGATTGCTCTTTATCCACCGCACCACATAACTATTCCTTTTGGTTATCTCTCCTTGTGTTAAATGATATCCCAGTGGTCTGAAAGATCTTGAATTGATTTGAAATCAGGGACAAACCTAAGAATCTGAATCCTTGTCTGTTCACAAAGTCATAAAAACATTATAATTTTTTAAATTAAATTTTATTTTTTTCAGTCAGCAAAAATCCACCCTCTTCCCCTCAAACAACATACCTGTTATATACATGTATCATCATGCAAACAAATCTCCACATTGGATACATCTAAAACAACATTTTACATATGTATGTGCATGTATGTTTTTGTAAACATATAAATATACATTGTATACATATATATGTACTAATCTAAGATTTTTCTTTTATTTTTAAATTCAATTTTATTTTTAACAAATCATCAAAAATTCACCTTCCACTCCTCCTTCCAGCTGAGGAAGAAAGAAAAAACCCCTGTTAAAACTTGCATAGTCAAGCAAAATAAATTTGCATATTGACTATATGCAAAAGACCATATAAGTGTATACACACGTCTACATGTACACATGTGTGAATATATGTATGATACATACACAAACACATATGTTTCATTTTGCACACTGAGTACTTCATCTCACTTGATAGTGGAGATGGATAACATGTTTCATCATTAGTTTTCTGTAGGCATAGGTGATTATATCCATGGTCAGAGTTCATAAGTTTCATAAACAACTATTGGTAGTATTTTTTTTTGTCATCCTATCCATTTAAGAAATACTTATTTTTAGGGTGTGAACTCCCTAACAAATTTTTACTCTGACCTGAAATGCAACCTACATGCCTTACCCTCACCCAGTGAAATTTGTATGAGTTACCATTGGAAGAACATCTAGTAAAGTCTGAAGTTTACATTTATACTTTATATATGTACATATGGAGAGGTGTTGGTGGTGAAATGTATGAGATTTTTTTCTTTCAAAGAAAGAGTGCTAATAAGCTGGTTTTGCTCATAAAATTCTTGTCCTTTTCTTCTAGTGAATCGATACCCACTGTGCCAGGCACTGTGTTGGGTACTTAGGATACAACAACCAAAATCAAAGCTAGAGTACGAGTGATAAAGAAGTTTGTGTTTTTCTTCTGTGACTGGCATTGTGGTGCATTGCAGAGGTCTGGGACTAAAACTCCCTAAGGATAGCCTGAACCAAATTAAATATAATTGGGAAATCTTTTACAATATAAATAACAATACAACAAAAAATTTGTTAATTTGTTGTTTTCTAAGTTGGTACACACCCTGAATGGATCTGTTTGTTTGAGTTTACCAGTGGGATAGTGGTCAGCTTTCTGGACTTGGTGTATCAGAAGGGTTTTTGTTGTGGTTATAGTCACATCCTACTCTTCATGACCCCATTTGGAATTTTCTTGGCAAAGATAGTGGAGTGGTTTGCCATTTCCTTCTCCAGCTCATTTTACAGATGAAGAAACTGAGGCAAACAGTGTTGAGTGATTTTGCCTAGTAAGTGTTTGAGGCTGAATTTGAACTCAAAAAAAGTGAGACTTCCTAACTCCAGACCCAGTACTCTATCCATTGCACCATTTAGCTGCCTTTAAGGCTAGTTCCTGTTTCTGGCACTTAACTACTAGTATGAGCTTGGGCAAGTCACTTCACTTTAAAAAAAATCTGTTTCCTTGTGATGTTTTCTTATTGGACCTAGTTCTATTCTCTAATGATTGTAAGGTGGTTATTTTCTTTGAGTTTAAAATAGATGTAACCTTTTCTGACCCTCAGTTTATATATCTGTAAAATGAGATAATACGGATATCTACCTCATAGGATAATTGTCAAGGATCAATCACTTAACAGAGAAGGAAAGAAACTAGCCTTTATTAAGTGCCTCTGTCGGTGCTCGGTACTATGCTTGGTGCTGGGAAGATAAATATTAAAAAAACCCCACTATTAACAGAGAACTTGCATTATAATGGGAAATAACAAGTTCATATAAATTTATACAGCATAAATATAAAGCACAAATGAGAAATAAATACAAGGTAGTTAGGACACTAGCAGGAGATGGTATCAGGAAAACGTCTTGTATGTAGAAGGTGATGTCTGAGCTGTATCTTGAAGGAGAGAGGAAATTTGTGAGGCAGAGGTGAAGAGGAGCTTTATTCCAGGCCCATGGAGTCTCTAGAGGGAGGCAGTGGAGTGCCAGGTATATAACAAAATGCTCTGTTTGGCTGGAGTATAGGAGGGGGAGTGATGTCCAATGAAGTCCGAAAGGTCATTTAGGGTTATAAATAGAAGAATTTATATGTATCCCAGAACCATTCAAGTTTATTGAATAGAAGAATGACATGGCATTAAGAAAACTCCCTTTACAGATGTGTGGAGGACTGAATGGAGTGGAGACAGATGTGAGGCTGACCAGTAAGAGAAGGAGGCTGTTGCAATAACCCTACATGAGCAGTAAGGAGGGCCTGAACTAAAGTGGTACTTCTGTGAACAGAGAGAAGGCAATGGATTTGAGGGATATGAGAGGGAGAAGGAAAGATTTGGCATTGGAAGAAGGGAGAGTGAAGAGTTAAAGATAATGCTGAGGTCAGGACCCATGGAAACCAGAAAAATGGTGGTGCCTTCAACAGATATAGGGAAATTTGGAAGTGGGGTGGATTTGAAGGAAAAATAGTAAGTTCTCTTTTGGATGTGTTGATTTTGAAATCATTGGATCATAGAACTAGAGACTGAAGGGACCTCAAAAGTCATCCAGTCCAACTTTTATTTTTTAGCAAATGAGGAAACTGAGGCCCAAAAAAGTTAAGTACCTTGCCCAAAGGTCACAAAGACAATAAACGCTAAAGGCTAAATATGAACCCAGGTTCTCTGACTCTACATTATACCACAGTACCTATTTCCCAGTCTCTGGGATACCCAGTTTAAAAATATTCAGTCAGCAATTGGTGATGTGAGATTGGAGCTCGAGGGAGAGACTGGGGCTGGATATGTATGTTGATAAGAGCCACTTTCATAGTTATGGTCATTAAACCCGTGGAAGCTGCTAAAGTTAAAAGAGACAGTCAACAAATATTATATTACATAATATATGATATATAATATATATTATGTACTATACATATTATATAATAACATTAAATATTATTAATCACCTACTATGTGCTCCTCACCGTGCTAAGTGTAGGGAGTACAAAGAAAGGCATTCCTACTCAGAGGAACTCAATCTAATGACTGACAACACGAAAGCCTATGTACAAATAAGATAGATACTGGATAAACTGTGAAGAGAGAAGAGATTAGGACCCATTTCCCAAGGAATTAAATGATTTACTATTTGTAAAGGACTTTGCAAATCTTAAAATAGGATGTTAGTTGTTTTTATTATTGACTAGATGAGAACTTAGCTTACCGAAAGGTTGGGTCTTGGTGGGTAGCAACATAACTTTAGTGCCTAGGCAGCTATTTCCTGTTAGGATCTGGTTAATAAGCCAAGGCTGAGGGCTGAACTTTGGACTAATAGAACAGAGTTGGCTGCCTTTGTACCTCTTATGAAGCCCTCATCTGCCCTGTAACTATTGGTCAGCTTTCCCTGGATAGATGAAGAGGAGAAAGGAGGTTAGGGGGAGAGAGGAGGAGATGGGATGAACAGAGAGAAGGAGAGAGAATGAATGAAAGAGCTCACCTGAGGATTTTATTCAGGCTCCATCAAATATTTATTAAACACTGACTCATCATCCAATGCTATGCTAGACATTTTGAGATAAAAAGTATAAAACCTAGCCTTTGTCCTTAATGATCTAGTTATTGGTTCAGTGTCAACCTGCTTGTGATATCCCTACATTCTGATCTGTATTAGATACTTTTTATTTAACTCATGGATTGATCAAATCTTAGAACTGGGGGTATGTTAGAGATAAACTCATTTTACAGATGAGGTCATATCTATTGGTTTGGACCCTGACAATTCTGGGACTGACCTTATTATATATGCTCATTATGTTGACTTTTGAACCTTGCCTTGAGCTTTAATTCTTGACTTCTGAATTGAATGGAGCAACTTAGGTAGCACAGTGGATAGAGTGTAGCTTGGAGTCAGGAAGACCTGAGTTCAAATTTGGCTATAAACACTTACTAGGTGTGTGACCCAGTTTGCCTCAATTTCTGAACCTGTAAAATGAGCTAGAGAAGGAAATGGCAAACCACTCCAGTATCTTTGCCAAGAAAACCCCAAATGGGATCATGAAGAATCTGAGGTGACTGAACAACAATCTGTCTTGAACCTTTCCACACTAAATTCCATCCCTTCATTCTGGTGCTTATTATTGGTCCCTGCAAAGATGATGATTTCTGACAGATGTGTCAGCTAATCCTTGTGAGATAATCCAGCTGACCTCTCTCCCCTTCAGCTAGCTTTTATCTAAGACTTAAGACCTTTCCTCAGAGGTCAACAGTCTACATATTGGTGTGTGGTCAGATGAATGTTTAGTAACTTGACAACATCTGTATCACAGTATGAATCAGTGAATGACTAACGTCATGTGCTAAAAAACACATAGACACTAACTAGCTTCATAGGTATCTCATAAAAGTTTGGCTTTTCTTGCCTTTAATTCTCATGTGGTTACAAATTGTCTTATGTAGGTATATTCTATTTAATATAGTTACATTTTATTTTATTAAATAATTCATTCCTGACTAATAGTTACTAGCCATATGACCTTTTGCAAGCCAGTAATAGCTCTGTGCCTCAGTTTTCTCATCTGTAAAATGGAGATAATATGCAATTATTATGATGAAAATAGGGGAACTAAGACTGAAAAATTATTATAACTCAGTTTGATAAATCATTTATGATTACTTTATTAATTGGGAGTGAACCTATGATTTCATTGGTAAAGGAAACTCGCAGGGAAGGAAACTCTTATCAATTCAGGTCTGCACTTTACCTGCAACTTATAATAATGAAAAGATGCCTAAAGCAGACTATGTTCCTTAAGAACAGGGACTATCTTTTGCCTTTCTCTGCATCCCTGTCACTTAGTAAAGTGGTTGGTACATATTAGGTGCTTAATAAATGTTTAAGGCAGCTAGGTGGCATAACAGATAGAATGCTGGGCCTAGAATCAGGAAGACTTTATCTTTTTGAGTTCAAATCTGGTCTCAGACATTTGATCCTGGCCAAGACACTTAACCTTGTTTATCTCAGTTCCCTCATGTGGAAAATGAGCTGGAGAAGGAAATGACAAATCATTCCAGTATTTTTGCTGTCTGTCTGTCTGTGTTCATCCTTCATTTTTGAAGAAGATCATGACATCAGAGAAATGATGACATTACTTGCACTTGACTTTTGTTTTGAAACCCTGAATGGGGTCATGAAGAATCAGACATGACTGAACCGACTGAAAAACAGCAATCATTTTTTATTGACAGATTGAGGAATTCAGTGATTTGCCTATAGTCACAAAGCAAATATTTGTCAGAGGCAGGACTTGAATCCAAGTCTTCCTGGCATGGTGGCCACTTTTCTATCAATTATGAGACACTGCCTCTATGATCAAATGCAATTCTTATTAAGTGACATCTGTAAACTGAAACAAGACACCTTTTTAGATTCTCTTTCCTATTTCTTGAAATTACTTTGGGAATTTTATATTATATTCCTGTTGTAATATTTATATTATATGTATAATATATTATTTACATTACATAATATATAATAATATATTTGTATTCTTGTTGTAATACATATGTAATATGTTATATCTAGTAGATTCCACTATAGTCATTACTATATCATATTGGGTATCAGTTTTTGTTAATTCTTTGACTTTGGTATCCTTAACAATTTTAATTTGAATGTTTTATATCTGTGTCCTTGCTAGCACAAGGAAAGACTGACCATTGATTCCTGTTTATCTTAGATCAACTGTCAGTGTCAGCAAAGTACAACCTTAAATTTTTACCTGCCCAACTCTTTTAATTCTGTATGAATCTTGGCTATTTTGGTTTAAAGTCAAAGTGCAATGAAGTTATTCTGAAAAATTCCTTAATTTTTACAAAATGCTGATATTTCATTGGTGTGCTCTGATGTGTGATGAATAGAGTTGAATTGTAATTTGTAAAGTAAATGAAAAGTACATTTTGACAGTAGCTGATTTAAAAAATTTTTTAAAATCTTGGTTTGTCATCTCCCCCTATCCCCACCTCTATCCCCATTTACTAATTTGCTAAATTTGTTTTCAGTAGTTTTGGGAATTCCTTACATATATTTGCAGGGACTATGTTTTAAAACAAGAACTTGGCATTGAGTGTCTCCAGTGTGATGGTATTTGGAACTAGGCAATGAAATAGGAAGTCTACTCTCATGCTATGCCTCCTAGCTTCCAGCTCTAATCCTAACCATGATTCCTCCCCTTTTGTAACCTTCTTCCTTTTCTTCCATTAGCTCTGGGAATAATGATTGAATTAACACTACCATACCTGGAAAGAACAAGTCAATTAATTGCCCTATGCCTCCACTTATTATCCTTAAGACTTCCTAGACCAAAATACCTTTTTGCCCATCACTTACCTAAGTGAGTTGTCTTTCCTTATTATAATGTGAACTGTCTGAGGGCAGAGACTTCCTTGCCCTTTGTACTTGGATTCCTAGCACTTAACACTGTGTGGGGCACTTAGGATGGTTAATAAGTGAGTGTTCATCCATCCATCCATCCATCCGTCCATTCTTCCATCCATTAATTCATTCATTCATCTTCAAATGGCTGTATGCCACTTTGGGCAGGAGGGTTCTTTTGCTTGATTCGAAATTTGAATGGGCTAGAAAGGATCATCAATAGTATTGGTCTGTCTTCTGGTATTTTTCTTTATTGAACAATGGTAAAATTATAAAAATGCAATTAATGTTCTCATATGTTTTTGTATTTCAGTTTGTGGTATGTAAGGAGAAAGGGGTAGAAGGAATGTTTTACTTCCTTTAAATAAGTGTTTCTGTAAGGGCATCTGGCCTGGGACACATTCAGTGGCTTTGGTAAGTGACTATTCTGTGCCCGATGCAAAAAAGCAAAATCAAACAAACAACAAATAAATAAATAAATGAAATGAAAACAGAACTTGCCCAGTAGAAGCCTACATTTGAATAAACCTTGTAACCCTGTCAAAAAAGGAAATGAAGTTAGTCTGATATGATCTCTTCTTGTTAAAGTCATTCTAGCTCTTTGTGAGCAGTGCTTCCTTTTAGTAAGCCTTGGTCAAGGTTAGAAAACTCAGTCTTAGAACTGAATTATCCTGAATCCCAATTCATGATTTTTTTCTCTACTGCCTTTTGCCAACCTTGTTTAGACTTCAGCTTAACTTCTGGTCACATCCTTTTGTTCTGGGCCAACCCCTGGCTCTAGTTTTTCCTTGACTTAATTGTTGTTGTACGTCCTTCATTTTCAAAGAGGACCAATGATATCATGGGGGGGATTTCTTGGTTTGCTTGTGAATTGAATTTAAATGAGGTAGAGTTGCACAGTGTCATCAACCTCCCTCTCTTCCAGAGTCATCAAAGTCCCAGTGGTAAGACAAAAGTCAGGATGAATGCCGATGGTCCAGAATGCAGTGGGTGGCCTTGGCATCTTTGATGTCTGATTAAGCTCTAAGTGCTCCTTAGTACCTGCTTTAGCAGCCTTCATGGCCATTGAAACAAATTGTTCTCATCCTTCCATTCTGCCAGGGGATGTCTTCACATGCTTGGGGTAGACACCCCTCTAGTTCACCAACTGGTTTCAGGCCTTTTGGTTACTCTCAACCTGATTTTGTCTGTCTGCTGAGATAGTTTTACCGGAGTGTGGCCACTGTGCATGCTACAGCTTCTTGGGGCCACATCTGAGAGTTGAGTGCCAGGTGGACACCAAAGGTGGATGAGCAGCCCTGAAAGGGCAAGCCCTCACACCAGAGGTGCTGGTCTTCCTTGAATATCCCATACCGTAGACTCAGTAGAAAAAGAGAGGCAAACCGTGAAGTAGAGTAAAGATGAAGGAGGGATGGAACTAGAGAGTTTATACCACTATTATTCTCTGGAACATGCTCACCAGCTCCTTTGGGAGTAGCCAGCTGGGAACACAGGGAAGTGATGTAGCCCAGCTAGAACAGTGGGGGTATTTTTGTGCCACCAGGCAGAAGGCCAGAGAAGAGGGTGGAGGTAGGATTTTCTTTCCTCTGCCCTTGGGAAGTCATATAATTAGTGTTTTCTAGTTGCTAAAGAGAAAACTGGTGCTAGGAATATAATACGTTAGGGGTGCTTGGCTTGCTTCTAAAAAGTTTGCTGCCACATCTTTCATATATATGTGCAAAGAGAGCACAGTACAGTGAAGAGATCACCACAAAACTATTTGAACAACAACAAAAAAAGAAGAGTATATGTAACTTAATGTAGAGTGCTATGGCAGAGTTTCCTCAATCTTAACTATCAAGACCTTTAGATAGAACTTGGTACATTCCTCAGCATAATAATTGCACATCATCTCCATTTCACCAATGAGAAAACTGAGGCTCAGAGATATTCATTGACATAGAAGGTCAAATGACTAGTAATTGTTAGAGTCAAGATTGAACTTTGTTCTCTTCAACTTTATGCTGCATACAAATGTTCTGAAAATAAATTAAAGCCCATTTTTAAAAATAAGGAAATATAGGGTGGATGTTTTCATTCTACAGCTTGAACAATTCTGTTCCTCACTCAGATTAAAAAAAAAAAAGATTAGGTTTCTGACTGGAAAGACAGTGGTATTTTTGGGAGAGCATCAAAAGGACCTACATTCATTCTAATGTGTGTTTAGATGGTTTGAGCATGGCAGCTCACTCTCCCAAAGGTAGGTGGGAGGAAAGCTATTTTGAGTAATGCACACTCTCCACACTCTTTGTTCAAGTTGTTCTTCTACCATTCCTCCAATTTCACTGGTCCCCATCCAACACTCTGACAAGCACATCTGTAAGCTCAGTTAGCTCGATCTCTTCCTTGGCTTTGTATCCCTGGCTCTCCACCTGAGAAAATAAACTCAGGGCCTCAGGTTCCAGTGGAGCATTGGAAATTTGCTCCATTTGTAATCTAAGCTGGGGTGTTGTAGAGGTCAGAGCTCTTGGAGTTTAGGCAGGAGAAGAAAACTGGAACATTTTCCCCTCCCTTGTATTTGTGTCAAGAAAAGTTCTTCAACTTGGACCATCATCAAGGAACAATTACAAAAATACCACCTGCTTAAAAGGGCCACTATTGTCTTGGGTTGAATAACACATATCCTTTAACACCAGGATGCCATCATTAGAACTTTTCAACCAATGATTTAAGCCAAGTATGATGAGACCTGATGAAAGAAAGAATTCATTGCAAAATTAAGTCAATTATTTTTAGATACAAGAGACCTGCTAAAGCATCAGTTGATACATTTTTCTTGTTGTTTTTGGAGACAATTGGGTTAAATGACTTGCTGTCAGAGTTCAGATTTGAACTCAGGTTCTCTTCATTCCAAGGCCAGTTTTTTATCCACTGCCCCATGTAGGTGCCCCAATTGCTTAATTTTTGAATTTGGAGGCAGTGTTTTAGTAGAAAAAACATTGAAGTTTGGATCCAAGAATTGGGGTTCAAATATGCTATTACTACTTGGGTACTCTTTGAGCCTCAGTTTCCCCATCTGTAAAATGAAGGAGTTGGGTTAAACAGTCTCTGAGGTTCTCTTCATCTCTAAGTCCCAGATTCTGTGCTGCCTTTTCTTTGGAGCCTGGAAACTTCAGAAATGTCAGTTCTTTTTTGACTTTTCTGTAGAAGTCATCTTCACCTCTTTTGTGTGTGTTTTTTATTGTGTTGATTTTTAGAACCTTTTTATAAATCCCAAGTTTCGGTGGTTTTTATTGTAAATAGAAAACAATTGAATTCCCTTCTTGTGAATTCCAATTGTGCAAAATATCTTGAGAATAAAATGTTCTACATTTTTCTGCTTCTGCAGTGATTTCTGTCATTTCATCCAGTGGAGTACAGCTCCATAGCTCAATTCAAACACCTAGATGCCTTTATTAATTTTCTTAGCTGGTTTTGATCCAGAGATCCTGGGGGAGGAGAATGTTATGTTTAATTGCTGAGATTTTTTTTTCTAATTTATTAAGTTTTCAACATTCATTTCCACAAAATTTTGGGTTCCAAATTTTCTCCCCATTTCTCCCCTCCTCCCACCCCAAAACGCCGAGCATTCTGATTGCCCCTATCACCAATCTGCCCTCCCTTCTAACATCCTTCCGTTTCCTTATCCCCATCTTCTCTTTTGTCCTGTAGGGCAAGATAACTTTCTATACCCCATTACCTGTATTTCTCATTTCCTAGTTGTATGCAAGAACAATACTCAACAGTTGTTCCTAAAACTTTGAGTTCCAACTTCTCCTCCTCCCTCCCTCCCCACCCATCCCCTTTGGTAAGGCAAGCAATTCAATATAGGCCATATCTGTGTAGTTTTGCAAATGACTTCCATAATAGTCATGTTGTGTAAGACTAACTATATTTCCCTCCATCTTATCCTGCCCCCCATTTCTTCTGCTCTCTCTTTTGATGCTGTCCCTCCCCAAGAGTGTTGACTTCTAATTGCTCCCTCTTCCCATTCCCCTCCCTTCCATCATCTCCTCCACCCTGCTTATCCCCTTCTCCTCCACTTTCCTGTATTGTAAGATAGGTTTTCATACCAAAATGAGTGTGCATTTTATTCCTTCCTTTAGTCAAATGTGATGAAAGTAAACTTCTCAAAAATATTGTAACTACTGTGGTACCAATGAATGCTGCAGCATTACCTTTAGATGCACCATGGCATAAGTAGGTAGGTACTGCTTGTTTTGGAATTAGGAAGACATGAATTCAAATCCTGCCTCAGACATTTATTAGCAGTGTGACCTTGACCAAGTCATTTAACTTCTTGCAGCCTCAGTTTCCTAAACTTGAAAATGGAGATATAACACCTGCAGTCTCCACCTGGTTTACATGGAGGGTTTGCCATTTCCTTCTCTAGCTCATTTTACAGATGAAGAAACTGAGGCAAACAGGAGTGAATGACTTGCTCAGGGTTTCAAAGCTAGTGTCTGAGATCAGATTTGAACTCATGAAGATGAATCTTCCTGATTCCAAGCCCAGTGCTCTATCCACTTTGCCACCTCACTACCGTCTTTCTTCTTAGTTCTTCTCCTTTTTTTCCTGAAGAGATAAAAGACATACAATTTTATGTGCTTTGCTAACTTTAAAGAGGGAGGGGGGAAATAAGCGTTTGTATAACTTCAGGCCCTGTGTTAAGTACTTTGAAAGACAACAACAAATGTTATCTCATTTGATTCTCACCACATCCTGCCATGTAGGTGCTTTTATTATCTTCATTTTACATTTGAGGAAACTGAGGCAAACATAAATTAAGTGACACGTGCAGGGTTACACAGCTAGTAAGTGTCCGAGAAAGGATTTCAATTCAGGTCCTCCTGATTCCAGGCCCAGCACTCTTTCCATTGGATCACCAGTTGCCTCTAGAAGAGCTGCTTAAAGGTCAGCTATAACTTTGTAGACTTCTCTGATGGGCAGCTAGGTGGTGCAATAGAGTGCTGGCTCTGGAGCCAGGAAGACTCATCTTCCTGGTTCAAATCCAGCCTCAGACACTACTAGCTGGGTGAACCTGGGTAAGTCACTTAATCCTGCTTGCCTCAGTTTCTCATCTGTAAAATGCGATGGAAATGACAAACTACTCCACTATTTTTGCCAAGAAAATCCCAGATGAGGTCGTGGAGAGCCAGATACAACTGAATTGACAGAACAAGTCCATTTATATAGTTCATATAGTCAGAGTTTGCAAAATACTTTACATTAAGCAATGTAAAATTCAGATCATTATTTCATTTAAGTGACATTATATTATTTAAATGCAAGGAAGAGTATTTGGAGTTTATAGCAAGAGGTATAAGTCCCTTCTAAGATACACAGAACAAGACTGACTGCCATGAGCAGTGGAGTTCAGGAGTTACATGTTACTAATAGCTAGCTAGCAATTGCCTTTGATAATGTCCTTATTTGAAGCTGAAGTGCATTGTTTGTTTGAATTTGGCATTGATCCCTTGGAGGGTCATAAAACTTTAAATGATTGGATATATATGTAAAAAATTAGCATGTCATATTATCTAGAGCTCCTAAAATTGTCATTTGTGCCCATTTAATATTACAGTTTAAACCTGCTTGTGCTTACCTGGTACAGAGTTAAGGTACACTCAGTTAATATTACTGAAAAGAAGTAGTTTGTATTCAGCTTTTGCTGCTATTTTGAAGAGGAATGAGGGCAAGTGTGGACCAAGTTTGGAGGTGCCATTTTGAATCACATGACTTATTGATTGTTATGCAAATGTCAGCCCAATCTTTACTTACTTGAACAGAGATTTTTCCAGTCTAGTAACAAACCCTCTGATGGAGCCTTCAGAGAAAGACGGGTATGATGAGAATGGTGGTGCTTCCATCTATTTGAAATTTTGCTCTTTAAGGTTTTCCTTTCCATAATTTTCATATATACATATAAACATATGCATGTATATAGTAACAGCAGTGTTGTTTTAAGAACGATTTTGAGCAAATAAATCATTTTGACTAAATTTATTACAAAGGGCATATGACAGAAGATACTATCTGAATCCAGAGAAAGAACTGATAAGTAGAAGTATGTATATAATTGTTTTTACATATATATGTATATATGTATACATATATATATAAAATACATACATACACACACATATTTGTGTCTATTGGTAGCCATCTCTAGGATGGTGGGGGAGTTGGGGAGGAAGGAAAAACAAATTTACACGATAACTTTATTCCATATTTAAAAGGAATAGCGAATTGCGCATGATAGATTTGCAGTTTTATGTGAAATCCTCTTTTTTCATTATACTTTGTTATGAAAATGCTTGTCTTATTCCATAAATTAAAAAAAAAAAATCCGTGGGACTTTTTTTTTAATCTCTTGTAGGTTGAGAAAGCTTTAAGTCTAGATCTAGAGTACTGGTGTATCAGAATTGGTAAATACCTTAGAAATCATTTAGACTACGATCCTTATCTCCTGACCCATTTGTCTTACTTGATTGTTTCCAGAACAGATAAGATAATTGATCTGAGTGTTTTGCATAGATAGCTGACCCTCTTTATCTTATGCAAGCATCTCTTTTGTAGCATTCCATTCATTCTCTGTGTGAATAACCACTCCATTCCTCAGTCCATCCCAATGTTAGTTTGTTAGAGAGGATGAAATTTGCTTCCCGCAAATTGGTCCTATTTTTTTTCCATTGGATGAGTACAGGGTTCCTCTCCCCCATTTAATTAGCTTCATCTGATCTATCTTGAGATCTGGTGCATTTCTTATTCAGATGAAAATATACGTAATCCATTATCAGTGACAGTCCACTTTAGGATTATTGTAATACCCAAATTCCCACCCCAGCCCAAGCCCACAAAATATCCCTTCCACTAACATCCCGACTCTTAGCTTTACAGATTATCCCTTTCGTTTAAGGCTTTGTTTGTGCTGAAAGGAAAGAATATCTAGAATCGAGAAAACATCCTCAGTTTTATGGGCTGTGTGATTTACATCACTGTGGGGTTTATCCAGCTGTATTTTGGGAGTGAATTGTGAGTAATGGGGGAATGTGGAGAGATTGTAGATTTTAGGATGGATCTGGGAAGGCCACCAAAGGAGGGACAAGGGTACAGAAATGAGGAGGCTAGAGGCTCATAGGATTGTAGTTTTAGAGCTAAAAAGGGATTGCAGAGGCCATCCAGTTAAACCCCCTTATTTTATGGATGAGGCAGCTGAGACCCTAAGCACTTAAGTAAGTGATTTGCTTAAAGCCTGACAGGTTGATAAATGCCACAGGCTAGATTTGAACCCAGTTCTCTGACTCAAGCCAGCTCTGTTTCCACTATAATACATATAGGAGGCATAAAAAGCTATCTACGTTACAATGTTACTTTCCTTGAGTCTTTAATAACTGTTCTGTCACTTGATCTGTTCTCTGGGGAGAATGGAAAATGAGCATCTTCTCTTCTACCTTGTAAATCATATAATGAATAACTTATTTTTGTTATATGTCATACTGGAGAATTATATTGAGTTTTTCAAAGAGATTCATATGTTTCAGGAATTTTTTTTTTTCAAACTCACCTGAAGCCCTGATCAAAGTCTGTTTGGAGAACTTTACTAAAATTTAGTCAGTGGGGAATGGTTAACTTGCATTACACAATTGCAAGTAATAATTGTTGGGTTTCAGGTGGTGGCAATTGGAGTAGCTACTTCCTTTCTGTCACTGGGACTATTAAAAGTTAAAACCTGTCTGTGCATATACCTCTTTTTCTCTCCCTCTCTCTTGTTGTTTAGATCTAGCTGATGCTTTGTGATAACATTTGGGATTTTCCTGGCAGAGGTACTGGAGGGGTTTGCCATTTCCTTCTCCAGTTCATTTTACAGATGAGGAAACTGAGGCAAACAGGAATAAGTGACTTACTCAGGGTCTCACAGCTAGTGTCTGAGACCAGATTTGAACTCATGAAGATGAGTCTTCCTGATTTCAAGCCCAGTGCTCTATCCATTTTGCCACCTCCCTATTCTCCTCCTTAGTCCTTCCCCTCCTTTTTTTTCCTGAAGAAATAGAAGACATACAGTTTTATGATTTGCCTTCTATTTGGAAAGCTTTCTACCAAAGGAGAACTTTTTTTTTTTAATATTGTTTAGAGTTTTCAGGGATTGTATAATTCACACATAGTGGTGATCACCAATTCCATTATTACTAATAACTTTTCAGATAATTTGTATCGGAAGATACTATCCCCTGAAGAGTCAGCTGTATTTATGAGGATGGATAGCAGCCATTTTTTGTTGCCTTTATTTTGCCTCTGTGCCTTCATAGAAAAAAAAAGGGAGGAATCTCTATTGGGTCTTAAAATAGCTATTTTTATTTTATGGGTAGGCAGAATCTAAAATTATCACCTAATTTAGAAACCTACTTTTAATAGAAGAATAAACAATTTAGGATATATTCATAGGTGCTTTAAGCTGTTTGTAGCTTAAGGTTTCTTAACAGAAAATTTGTGGGGGAATTTTTTTTTAAAAGAAATAGGATTCTCAGTGTTCTCTCTCTTTTTTTTCATTTTCAGATCACAGAACTGTGTGGTGCAAAACGTGTGGGTTATTTTGGTCTAACACAGTTTTATGTTGCCCTGAAATTAATTGCTGCAGCCCAATCTGGCCTCCCTGTACGAGTAGAGAGTATTAAATGTGGTAAGTGTTTCACATTGTAAATCTCATTACCCAGGAGAGGTTTCTCTTACTTAACTGAGAACTTTTTTTTTTTAGTCTCTTTTAGGTAGATCTATTCTATTTTTGCTGTTGTTTGCACACTTTCCTTTCTCCTCTTGGGATCTATCATAGGAAAGAAGCTCAAAGATAACTGACCCATCCCTTCACCTCTAAGAGAAGAAGAAGGTAGTTCAAGGTTACACAGGTAGCTAATAGTAGAGAATTTAAACCTGTCTCCTCAGGTGCTCATTCCCATTTTCTACTGCAAAAATGGTGCTAAGAGTTTTGGGATACTTTATATTTTCTTTTAAAGGTCCAAAGTTATAGATTATTGTTGTTGTACAGTCATTTTTCAGTTATGTCTGACTCTTCATGACCCCATTTGGGGTTTTCTTGGCAAAGATACTGGGGTGGTTTGTCATCTCATTCTCCAGCTCATTTTACAGATGAGGAAACCGAGGCAAACAGGGTTTAATGACTTGCCCAGGGTCACACAGCTGGTCTGTGTCTGAGGTCAGATTTGAGCTCTGGAAGATGAGTCTTCCTGATTCCAGGGCCCACACTCTTGTCCCTGATTCCAGGGCCCACACTCTTGTCTACTGTATCACCTAGCTGCCCCTTCCCCTTTACATAAATTTTCAAAAACATTTATCTGCCTGTCATCTTTTTCTTTTTAATCTATGTATGTCTTCAAATAGAAACATATATGTTTTTTTGGTCTGGTCTTGTGATTTCAATGATACAGAAATTCCATTGTTGAAATTCTTGCCACAGATGCAGAGTAATAACTCATCTGTGATTTGTAGTTTTAAGACAGTTGTGTAGGATGCAAAGAGGTTAAGGGACTTGTCCAGTCTCACAATCAGTGTGTTTCAGACATAGACTTTGATATCAGATCTTCCTGATTGTAAGACTAACCTTCTATCCACTATATCTAGATAGCATATCTTGTTGTTTAGTCATTTCAGTCATGTTTGACTCTTGTCATTCCATTTGGGGTTTTCTTAACAGAGTTACTGTAATGGATGTTTTACTGTTTCCATCTGTGGTTCATTTTACAGGTGAGGAAACTGAGAGGGTCACAGAGCTGGAAAGTGTGTGAGACTAGTTGAATTTAGGTTTCCCTAACTCCAGGATTGGTGCTCTGTCCATATCCACACCCACCCACCCACACCCACCCATCCATTCCCCCTGCCCCCCTTCAGTGAGGCCCAACAAATTGTAGGGCTTGACATTGATCTCTGGTGACTTCCATATGACCAGATACAATGAGGTAGGTTTGGAGAAACTAGTTGTAGATGGTATCTTGTAGCTTTCATCACAAGCTAGTGAGTATTCATTATCTGCATGATGTCTATAAAGTAAATTTCCCCTCATTAAGTGCTATTTATTCCACTTTCTATAGGAAGCCTTTCCTGACCTGTCTTCGTTCCAGTGTCTTCTCGTATTTAATTGTGTCCTGTTTATCCTATATATAGATTGCTTTGTTTACATACATTTTCATGTTGTTTTCCACATTAGATCGTAATCTCCTTGAGGGTAGGGCCTGCCTTTTGTCTCTTTTTGTACTCCCAGCACTTTGCACAGTACCTGGCAAATAATAGGTGCTTAATAAATGTTTATTGATTGATGGTGTGATAGAGATAATATATATGTAAGGGTCTAAATTGATAATGACTCCTTGAGACTGAATCAGTGGGTCCCCATTAGGCATCTTATAATTTGGGCCATTTAAACAGTTCTCTCTACATTGTTCATTATTTATGTGCTTAGCACAATGCCTGGCAAATAGTAGGTACTTAATAAATGCTTGGTAATTGACTAAGATGTAGGAATTACTAGGAAAGCATAATGCTTTGGTATCTATAAATCCCACAAAGAACTGAACATTAGACTTAAAGGTGTGTTGATAGGTTTAAGGATGAATGGAAATTTCAAATGCTACTTTAAGTGACATCTAAGTTTTGCTCTATAGTGGCTTGCAAAATATATCTGCTGGATCAGTACAATGTGCCATATATAAAACAACATTTAAACTTCTTGGCCCTTTTTTTGCTCACATTTTTTTTTTTATGTTGAATTGAATTGTCTGTTTGGGTTTGGGCTTGATCCTGTGGAGGGGTATAAAATACCAAATGATGACTATGTATACGCAAAAAAATTAGCATTTTATCACAGATCTAAGGTTGTCAAAATGATCATTTCTGCTTGTTTAATATTAAAGTGCTTATGTGGTCCAGAACTAAGGTGTACTCGAGGTTAATTCTGAAAATAATAATAATAGCTAACATTTATATAGGATTTATTATGTTCCAGGTAATTTACAATTATTATCTCATTTGATCCTCATAACAACCCTGGGAGATAGATGCTATTATTATTTTAGGCCTAAATGTCATAGGTAAAGATCTCTGGAGAGGAGTTACTTGCATTCAGCTTTTGCTTCTGTTTTAAATAGCAGTGAGGGCAAGTATGGGCCAAGTCTGGAGCTGCCACTTTGAATCACATGGTTTGTTGATTGTATTAAGCTGTTACCCCAATCTTTGTTGAACAGAACAGAGATCTTTCCACTCCAGTAATAAACACCCTCTGATTCAACCCTCTGTGAAGGGCAGTGGTGACTTCAAACACACCTACCCATAGTTATGAGTGATTAATGTATTTTATGGGAACTTTTGTGCTTGGTTATGCATGCGAGGCCTTCCTAGTTACTAAATGTAATCTGTATTGCAAAAACATTTGGATAAATGAAAAAAAGATCAGATTTGCTTGATAAACTTTGGGACTATTACATAAATATTTCTGTGAATGTTTTAGTTTCTGCCTGGACCCATTGTGCAGAATCAGTAGTAAAGTGGGAAAGAGGTAGATTTTGGCTCAATATAATTGTAGCACATACTTTGGAGATACTCTAGAGCTAGGGCTCACGCTCAGGTAGACTGGGTCCTCAGAAGACAGCTATGGACACTTCTTGTCCTCCCCTGGGTCCTAGAAATAGTCCTGTGGGGTTATTTTCTGAGCCTCAACCAGTGTGCTTCCTTTCATGATTATTAGTTAATATCAATTAGACAGAATTAAGTAATTGTTAGAAAAGGGGTATAGTAAACACTATTGTTGTAAATACTCCTCCCCAAAATGTGTGCTGCCTTTTGTCATGAACCCATATAGAGTTCAGGGGAAGATGGGCTCAAGTCTGATAAAGGATTTGATAGAGTGCTAATAAAGGACACCCCTAAAAGGAAAAGACCATTAACTCAGATCTTTGGCATTTGCCTAAAGCACTGGCCTATCCTAGTCATCATACCTTTTACTGGGGCGGTCCCCCCACTTAACTCCTTCCATTGTCTGCATCTGAACCTGCCCCAGGCTACTTGCTACCTCTTGATCCTATCCAGATTTTCTCTTTCTTTTTTGGTATAAAAGTCTCATCAAATACTCAGATTCTTAAAATCTGGACTGGCCCACTTGTATTGTCCTCACAAATAGCACAGACTCACTGGGAATCTGGCCTACTCCAACTGGTGTCATAATAAGCAGGCTTGAGTGGTCGAATTCTTTCCAGGCAGATCGCGCTACCTCCTTGCACACCCCCAGACCACTACACATTGACTCACAGCTACTGGGAGTACTTTTTGTTAGGATGCTCCCCTTAGGTATGATTTCTGCTGGACTCCTTGCAAGGCCCTAAATATATTTTTCTTCTGTGTATCTCATTTGGCTCTCAAAGCAGATACTATGTCAGCTGTTCTAGGGATGCTGCTATGACTTGGTGTCAGTGGGAAAATTCAAATCTTTTGACTTTCCAATGTTTATAAGGTTCTCTTCCAACCAGAGGGAGGAGACTGAGGTAAAGGAGGAATCTTCTGCTCTCTCTATTCTCCCAAGTGATTCCTTCTGGGCTTGGCTAGAATAGCTGTCTCCTTTCCCACTGGTTCCAGAATAGCTTGCTATACAAAACCCATAAGGCATGGCAAAGTCTATTTGACCAGTCCAAATACACCTCCTGTTCGGTGTTACTCCACTTCATCCAGTGACTTATGATAAATTCTACATTGAAGAGGAATTTTCACACTTAGCCTTCAATCCAATAGAAGTATCGAAGCCTTGTTCGCACTTAGTTCACTGGCAATCTTTCTACATTTTCTTTATTAACTCACTCTCCCATCCTCCACAGCAGTTCTTCCAAACCTTTTCATCCCTCCTCACATCTCACATGCTCTTATCAGCTGAGAACTGTGCCTCACATTTTACAGGAAAAAAGGACCATAGCTATGAACTCCCTCTTTTCCCCTCTTCCTCCTTTCCTTTCACTTTGGTGCCTTCCGCAACTTTCCCTATCTTCATTCCTGTTTCAGATGATGAAGTGGCCTCAATCTTTAACAAGGCTAACCCCTCTTCTCTGCTCTGCAGTCCAATTCATCCCCTCTCTTCCAACAGATTGCCCCTTCTGTCACCTCTATTCTTTCACAGTCTTTCCCTGTGTGCTGGTTCCTTCCCTACTGCCCCCAAACATGCTCGTGTCTCACCTATCCTGAAAAAACTCACCTGATCCTTCCATCCCTGCCAACTTGTATTGTTTCTCTTCTGTCCTTCCATATCAAGGAGAAGAGAGTGAAGGATCAACAATGTCAAATGTTAAGGAGAGGTGAAGGAAAATGAGGATTGAGAAAAGACCACTGGATTTGGCAACTAAGGGGTAGTTAGTAATTTCATAGGAAAGAGTTTCAGTATGATGACGTCAGATTATAAGAAGTTGAGAAGAGAATGAAAGGAGAAAGTATGGAAGCTCCTACTGGAGATAGCCTTCTTCAAGTTAAGCTACAAAGGACAGAAGGGAAACAACACAGATGTCATGCTAAGTGTCTTGCAAATATTATCTCATTTGATCCTCACAACAGCTAGCAAGTGTGTGAGGCCACATTTGAACTCAGAGGCCACCAGTAGCTTCCAATAAAGTGGGAAAGGGTGGTGGGAGTCAGATTATGAAAAGGTTTAAATGTCAAACAATGGAATTGGTATTTGATGTTATTTGGAGGATGCATCATGTGGTGTATAGAGCATTGGCCTATCAGGAAGAACAGAGTAGACGGAGTACAAATTCTGCCTCAGCCACTAACTAATTGTGTGACCCTAGGCAAGTCACAATTTCCCTGGACTTGAGTTTCCTTTTCTGTACAATGAGAGAATTGGATTCATTGACCTCTGAAATCCCTTTGAGCTCTAAATCTTTAATTCTAGAGCTATGGTCAGATATGTGCTTTAGGGATATCTTTGGCAGCTATATGGAAGATGAATTGGAGAGGGGAAAGATGAGGCAGAGAGATCAAGTAGAAGACTGCTGGAATAATACAGGTGAGGAGTAATGAGAGCCTGAACTATGACGGTAGTTGAGTGAGTAGAAGGAAGGAGTAGAATAAATGAGAGGTTGTGAATATTGAATGGACAAAACTTTGTCAACTATTTGGTTATATAGGTTAGGAGAGAGTGAATCAAGAATGACTGTAGGATTCTGAATCTAGTTGACTGGAATCATGATGGTCCCCTCAAAAGAAATAAGGAGTACAGAAAAAGGGATAGTTTTACAGGAAAGTTGATAATTAAAAAAAAAATTTATTTTGAGATGCCTGCACAGCACAGGTCAAAATATTCAATAGGCAGTTTATAATGTGGGACTGGATCTCAAGAGAGCTTTTGGGGAGGTACATATAGATCTGGGAGTTGTCTGCATAGGGACAATAATTAAACCCAAGGGATCTGATGAATTCAAGTGTTGGGAAAGAAGAGAAGCTAGGACAGAACCTTAGTGATTGAACACATTAACAGGGCAGGATATGGATGATGATCTGGCAAAAGTGATTGAGGAGTGGTAAGACTTGATAGAAGGAGGACCAGAGAGGGCCAGTGTCATGAAAACCTGGAGGATGGGGTATCCAGGAGGACCAGCATTAAAAGCTACAGAGAAAGCTATCCACTTCCAGTGAAAGAACTGATATATAGAAGTATGTATAGTATGGTTTGGTGTGTGTGTGTGTGTGTGTGTGTGTGTGTGTGTGTGTGTGTGTGTGTGTGTGTGTGTGTGTATGTGTGTATGTGCGTATGATATGTCTGTCTATGTCAAACGATGGCCTTCTTTAGGGTCAGAGTTGGGAGACAGGGAGATAGTTGGAACTTAAAATGTAACAAAAATAAATTAAAAAAACAAAATAAGAATGTAGATTGAGAAAAGAAAAGCAGATGTAGCAGTTAAAGGACCACTGGTAAATTTGGAGGACAATTTCAGTAGAATGATTAAGTCAGATTGCAAATGGCTAAGAAACAGAGTATAGACATCTTTTTAAAGGAATTTTTAGGAAGTGTTTTCAAACGCAGGAAGACTACACTAGATTCAGAGGCCCTCCCTCTGTAGTTAGTGTACCCTGCTCCACTTTACAAATTAGACTGAGGCAAATCCCCTTCTGAAAGCAGAAACCTAGAATTGCATTTTATGTGCTGGCCTTCTGAGATACTGGCATTTTTTTAAGCCCTTAACTGTCATGAGTTTTTAAGTGTTGCTGGTTGGTAAGGAAACATTTGGAAATGGCTTCTTTCTTTTCTATAAAGAAGGTTTGTGTCATTTCAGGTTGGTTACTCTTGTTTGTATCCTATTTAGAATACACATGGGGTTATTTCCTTTGGGTTCTTAGATGATGATTTACCCAGAGATTTGTTTGTTGCCTGCTCCTCTGGATCAAGTGAGCTGGAGATGCATACCTCCTATGGGTCTAATAACTGGAAAGAGACCTAATATAGATGTTAGAAAACCAGGGGGTCTTTTTACACTTGGGCTGCCTGCATCCTCATTTTCTATTACTGAGATGTTTTCTGGCTTTTCACAGCATCAATCATTGGAGATGCAGCTGCGTTTTTGGAAGGGAAAACTAGTGGAGGGCAGAGTGACATTTATTTGTCTTGTCTTTAACAATGGATACAGATGCAAATGATTATGGGTAATCTCTAATATTACATCCATTTTAGATTTCTTTGTGTCATATGATTGTTGTACTGATTTGGGGGAGAGGATGATTCACTCTGCCAAGAACCAAGAGTGTGCATGAGTATTATGAGTTTTTTCAGAGCTATTTTGAAAGACACATAGTTATAACAAAATAGTCTCTTGTAGGTTGTGTGCGAAAAAAAAAATGTGAGCTGTAGCCAATGATTTTGACAGTGGAAACTATGGGCTTTGGATTGATTTATATAGCTCAATATAATTTTCATCCTTGAGTTATGAAAGCAAGATGGAAAGTACAGAATAAAGATTCCCTGCAGAATTGCACCAGATGAATTTGGAGACTTAGGGCTTATGGATGGTGATGTTAATAGCTGGCATTTATGTAGCACTTTATCATTTACAAAGTCTTTTTTACATGTATTATCTCATTGCAACGCTCACAGCCATCTTTTGAGGATGACTGCTAGCATTTTTATTGTGCCCCTTTTTCAGATGAGGAAACTGAGGTTCATTGAGTGACATATCCATGGTCACACAGGAAGTGCAAATCAGGAGTAGACTTTGAACTTCAGTTCCATTTTTGTTTTTTTATTTAAATATTTGTTTTTGTTAATAGTTCACACATTTTAGAATAAAAAAATTCATACACACAGAGACATAATTGCATGGAATTATCGTTCCCAAGATGATTATGTTATAAAAATGTGCCTGTGGTTAGATCTGCACAGGACCATATCTCAAGCCACAGTTTTGAACTAAGGGATGAAGTGGGAGGCAACTCTGAAAGCTGAATTTGTTCTATGAAGAAGCAAATGCAGTCTTAAAGATGTCACAGAAAATATTCTTCATGTAATCATGACATATTTCTATGATGACCTCATTATAATATTCCTCTTTCTGGAAAAAATCATAGGTTGAATTTATTTTTTAAAGTTTTGGAGTTTTCCCTCTGAGATGTTTTATTTTTGAGACATTGAGTGCCCTTTTTTGATGAGTTCTTAACATTGTCTCACTTGAACTTATCTGATTCTGTTCCTAAAGAATTACCTCTACCTCGATTTATGGCGCTGAAAAATGACAGTGAAATAAGATACAGCAATCCAGGGGAGCTTCATGGAATGAAGTGTCAGATTCCATATGTAACCATGGAAAAAAATTCCTTCAAGAGAGTGGATGATGGGGAGAAACAGGTAAAAAAAAATCTATTTAAGGATATATGCCCCCCAAACCCCCTATATGTGTGTGTGTGTATTTTATGTAAATATACACACACATATAAAAATGTATATCTATATCTCCTTATATATTACATTGTTGTTGAATCATTTTAGTCATGTTTGACTCTTTGTGATCCTATTTGGGATTTTCTTGGCAAAGATACTGGGATGGTTTGCCATTTCCTTCTCCAGCTCATTTTCCGGATGAGGAAACTAAGGGAAAACAGGTTTAAGTGACTTGTCCCAGGGTCACACAGCTAGGAAGTATCTGGGACCAGATTTGAACTCAGGAATAGAATATCAGGGCAGTTTTCCTTGATTATTTCTTGAAAGATGATGTCAGGTAGTCTAATAATTTTTAAATGATCTCTCCTGAATCTATTTTCCAAGTCAGTTTTTTTTTAATGAGGTATTTCATTTTGTCTTCTATTTATCATTCTTTTAGTTTTGTTTTATAGTTTCTTGATTTCTCATGGAGTCCTTAGCTTTCATTTGCTCCATTCCAGTTTTTAAGGAATTACTTTATTTTCTTCATTGAGCTTTTGAATCTCCTTTGTATTTGGCCAATTCTGCTTTTTAAGACATTATTTTCCTCAATGGCTTTTTGGACCTCCTTTGCCATTTGGTTTAGTTTATTTTTTAAAATGTTGTTTTATTCAGTATTTTGGGGCACCCTTTAGTAAGCTGTTAACTTGTTTTTCATGATTTTATTGTATCAGTCTTATTTTTCTTCCCAATTTCCCCTCTACTTCTCTTTACTGATCTTCAAAAACTTTTTTGAGCGCTCCTTGGGCCTGAGACCAGTTTGTATTTTTCTTGGAGGCTTTGGATGAAGGAGATTTGACTTTAATTTTGTTGTCTTCTTCTGAGTGTATGTTTTGATCTTCCTTGTTACCAAGGACACTCTAAGTTTCTATGGTCTGATTTTTTCCCACTGTTTGTTCATTTCCCCACCCAATTATTTGATTTTTTAAACTCTTTGTTAAAAAGAGTTGCGTAGGGCATACTGTCCCATGCTTCAGGGGTTTTGTGCAGCTGTTTTCAGTGATACTTCTAGGGACCTGTAAATTTTCGGTTCTTCCAAGGTGTAAGGAGATGTGTTTACTCCTCTCCTGGCCTGTGCTCTGGTCTCTGAGTGACTGCGAGCACTCATTTCTGCCCTGGAACTGTGTGTAAGGTTCCCTCTCCACTGCCACCACAAGCTCTGTTATGCCATTGCTCTTCCTCACCCCACGATAGCCGCCTAGTACTGCGACCCAGATCCAAGTATAGGCAAAGCATCAGAATTCTTCCTCAGTGCCAGCAAAGAGACCCCTGTAATCTCCTTTTGACCAGTTGTTCAGTCCCCTTACCATCTATGGGCTGAGAGCTCTTGCAGCAGCTACTGCCACTGCCACCACCAGGGCTGTGTTGGGGCCAGAGCTGGACTGTGCTCCTCTCTCACCCAGGTGTGATAGACCTTTCCTGCTGACCTTCTAAGTTGTCTTTGACATTTGTGGGTTGAGAAGTCTGGAAACCACTACTGCTGCAATATTGTCCTCTGAGGCCCACTCCAGGTTTTCTGGGGCACAGTCTGTGCTGGTATGACTTGCACTGGATTATGCTTCTCTCCCAGCCCTGTGCAAAAGACCTTTCCTGTTGACCTTCCAGGTTATCTTGGACTAGAAATTTGTTTTACTCTATCTTTTTGTGGGTTCTACTGCTCTAGAATTTGTTTAGAGTAATTTTTTTCAAATATTTGGAGAGCTTTGAGGGAGAGCTCAGGTGAGTCCCTGCCTTTACTCTTCCATCTTGGCTCTGCCTGTTGCTTTTATTTTTATTTCTTAAAATTATAATGATGTTTTGTTCTAGATATTACCATTTCCCAGTGCACATCCTGTCCCTTATCCCTTTCAAGAAAATAGCTAACAAAAACCAACTTATTGTCAATTTATACAACATTTTTCATTCATAGCTCTTTTTCCCATCTTTACTGAGAACAGGTAGATAAATTTAACTCTTTTGGTCATTGCAGAGATGGATTGGACTAGATGGCTTCTGAAGGTCAGTCCAACTCTGTATTAATGTTTGAATCCTCATTCCCACTATCTGTCTGGTGGGAATGTAAAAAAAGTAACATCCTTTCATTAGCTCTCTCTGTATCTCCCTGAATCTGTCTCTCTTTTTCCTCCCTTCCTAATAATAACTCACATTTATGCATTTATGTAAATGCTTTCCTACACTCCACATTGCTTAAAATAATTAGTGAATCTCAGGGCAGAAAACAAATTGTGTAAGCTAACTTGTCCTGTATAAGCCAACTAGCATGGACAATTGCTTTTATGAACTTCAGATTTAGTGGGTTGAAGGTGCTTTGTGAATTTGATTTTGGACTTTGTAGAAATCTTTATCTATAAGTAAAAATTGAACTTATCCAGGAAAAAATTAAAATTGGTTTCTATGATTGCAATTTTATGTGATTCATGTCATTTTCCAAAGATAAATATCATATGACTAAGAGATATGGCTTTATTTGAATAGTCTAACTGCCTCCTGACAAGCCTTTGCTTTCTGGCAGATGTTTAAAACAGCATATATTTATATCAACCTCCTTTTTATTTTAAAAGACAATTTACCATTTGTAATACTAGCTAAGTCATTTCATTATTTCTGTGTTACACATCTTAGCTGCAAACTGGAATGTTCTGTTTTGTCAGTTGTCACTACTTAATCCTATTTTTGGTTCATTTACAGCAGGACACGATGTCTCCCACGATGTCACCAATTAGTTCTCCTCCTTCTTCTCCATCCAATTACCAGAGGGTACCTTTGACCTATGGCTATGGTAAACTGAGGAGTGGAATGGATCAGTTACATGCTGGTAAGATGACATTTGGAACACTAGTGCCCTATTGCCTGCCTTATTCCATGATCCTTAATCTAAAATGCTTTTAAGAACCAACTCACCAATTTTCTAGATTTAATTTCGAACTTTTGTTGAGGAGGTTGTTTTTCTGTCCTAGCACTGTATATGGTATAACAATGCTTTCTTGTTTCCTATCCTGTACATTATTGTTTTAATTTGTAAGTGACGGTTTATATACACTGTTTAGATTTGTATAGCACCTGGAGTATTGTGTTCAGTCCTGGGAATCACAATTTAAGAACACTGACAGGCGGCAGTTTATCAAGAGGAGGACAGTCAGGATACTGAGAATATGGGAGGCTTATATGAGACAGTTGGGTGAGGGAATTGGGGAGGCTTAGTCTGGAGAAAACCTGGGAGTGGGAAAGAACAGAGAACTAGGAATAATAAATAAAAGTTACAGAGAGACAGATTTCAATTGGTTGTAAGGAAAACTTCCTGATGATTGAAACTGTCCAAAGTGGAATGTGCTCTCTCAGGGAGCAAGTGGGCATTGGAGGTTTTCAAGTGGAGGCTTTCTGACTTGTTTTTTTATTTATAGGATTTTTAGCTGGGAGTCCTGTTTAGATATGTTTAGATAGTGATGAAGAAGGCATGACCCCCACCCTTTTTCCCAAATGAATTTGGGTGTCTATTTTTTTGAGGGGAAGATGAAGAGATTGAAATAGAGTGGTCAAGGAGAAGCCCATTATCTCAGGTACCACTTAAAGGCACTTTGGAGACTGAGATTTATGTAGCCTGGGCTCTGCTGCCCCTCAGCCCTGGGATGCATAATGGAATAATGATGTGACCCTGAAGCTCAGACTCTGAACTTCTGTCCCTCATCTCCCTGCCCACAGGGGGTTTTCCTTTATAAGAATCCCTAGTCTCTCCTGGCTAGTTGGCATCCCCTTTTAGCAGGAAGTATCTCCCTGAAGGGGCTGTTACCCTTGGGGGAAGTTGTCACCTCTTCTTTGGGGTCTGTCCCCTCCCTGTTGAGGGGGGGCTGTCCCCTCTCCCTGGAGGGGCTGTCTCTCTTAAGGAGCTGCTATCTCTATTAAGGAGCTAACCCCTCCCCCCATAAGCTGCACCTCCCTTAAGGGGTGGAGGAACCTGCTTGGTATGTTATATTATCTACAATAAATGCCTTTACTTGATTTGGAGACAGACTAACTGAATTCTTTTGAGATGGCCTTGCACCCCAACATTTTGAGATGCTCCTGAACCTCAACAATAGGTGTAGATGACCCGTTCCAACTCTGATATTCTATGACTTAATGATACAGAATGTAGAAAGTTAAACACAAAGGAACATGATTCATGACATATTATTATAGATCTAAATTTTTAAAAAAATTAATTTTTATTACTTTTGTTGAATGTTAAAATGCACTTAAATTTGGACCATTGAATAGGAAAATGATCTACCAGATTACCTCTTTAGATTATTTCTAATTAACCCTGTATATTTTGTTGCTGTTCAGTTGTTTTAGTTGTATCTGACTTTGTGAACTCATTTGAGTTTTTCTTGGCAAAGACACTAGAATGGTTTTCTATTTTCTTCTATGGCTCATTTTTCATATGAAGGAACTGAGGTAAAAAGGATTAAATGACTTGCCCAGGGTCATACAATTGTTGCCTAGGCCAGATTTGAGATTAAGATGAGTTTTCCTGACTCCAGGCCTGACACTCTAGACATCCTGTATATAGTTGTGCACAGTTGTTTTCATTTTGTCTTCCTATTAGGTGTGAGCTCCTTGAGAGCCTGGACTTTTTTCCCCTCCTTTCTTTGTATCCTTGACACTTAGCACAGTTTCTGGCATACAGTAGAAGTTTAATGAATATTTGTTGATGACCAGATTTTATCATTGCTTATATCATTAATATAAATATTTAATCACTGCAATTTGGGACCAAGAATAATTTTGAGAATACTCTCTTAATTCCCACTGCCATCATGCTGGTGCAGGATCTCACTACTAAACACATCCTCATTATTAATTCTCCTTGGCTTCTCTCTTCCTCTAACCACTGCCTATATAATCTTTCTTTTGCATATGAAACATTGATGGACATTGCTTTGGGAAAGTGTGGTGAACAGCAGTAGTCTTCTTTGTCCTTTCCTCCCTGCTTTCTTTGTCTCTGGTGATCTAATCAGCCACATCCTATTATAGCAATTAATGCATTCTTTAGCCTAATGCTAACATGATGGCTCCTCATCCATAGACTCCAGTTCTACCCCTTTTAATGGAGTTTATATTAAATAAAAAGTTGTGAGTATGATCACAATCCCTCCACAACCCCCACTTAGAAAAATCTTTATTTAGGTAGAGATTTACCTCTCTGCCTTAATTTAAATTTGTTGTCTCTTTTAATCCAGATAATCAATGAAACAATCAATTGGCTTTGATTTGTAGTTTGCCCCTACCACTAAATAATACAGTCAAAACTGAATAGTTTCATGATCTGGCTCCAGCACCCTATAGTCCAGCTAACCTGGGTTATTCTTTGCCTTTTAACACACCTTTCTTCAGATCATTCTGTGTGTCTAGAATGTCTTCTGTTCTCTTGTTCACCTGTTTAATTCCTACCCATTCTTTAAAGTCCAATGCAAAAGGTGCCTCCTCCATAGTTTTCCCCGATCTTATTTTTTTGCAATGACTTTTCCCTTATGACATCATAAAGCACTTTGTTTTGCCCCTAGAATATTAATCATCTACCATATTGATGGGGTGCTTGGTACATGTGCTTGGACTCCAATTCTAAAATCACATTTCTCTCTAAAAATCACATTTCTCCCTAGCCTCAAAACACTATCCTAGAGCAGTTTCTCCCCAGCTCAAGGACAACGTGCCCTAGCACAACTTTTATATCTTTTTCTGATACAGTAGTCAGCTGCACCTATAGAACTTATTAGTCTGAACCAGCTGTGTGCTGGCTGGGCTGTCTGTGTGCCGGGTCATAATGACATTTACTACTCACTGACCAGTCATATGTATCCTAGAGTTAGACATACATATACCCCCTTACATTTACCTTGTCTAACAAGACATTGATGAGAGCAGCCTGGTATTCCTTAGTCCTGACTGTTAGTACCTATGCAGTAGATATCAAAGGTGTATGTTCCTTTAAAAACTAACCACTCCTTAACCACTCTCTAATCCTGCCCTGAATCACGTAATTAGCGTATTTGGCACATGTTTTACTATGCAATATCCTGTATAAACTTTACCTGTACTCCCTGTGGTTTCAGATTCCCTAAGAACTCTTGACCACAGAAAAGCATAAGAAATCTTTACCTTGACCTCAAAAATGCTTGAGTCCGCGAATTCATTCCAGGTGACCTGGTCTTTGCGGAGGTGTCATTCACCCCCCTTCCAACCCTCATCAATATCTCTGTTACCCCACTTCATTAGACTATACTTTCTACATTATTAGAATGTATAAAGTCCATTAGAACAGGTGCAATGTCTTATCTGAACTTTATCTCAGCACCTAGTATAGTGCTCCGTACATGATGAATATTTAATAAATCTTTGCTGAATTTTCAGAAAAGCATTTTGCTGACAGAAACTAGACATTGACTTGGCCATACTGTCTATTTTAAATTCTTCTGGTCACCTTAATGGTAAAATGTCAGTTGCTGTTGGGGATTGTGGTATTTTGAATGTCTAGGATCTGTTTCCTTAGCACTAAATAAATTCTCATTGGCATCTTTTCCTCTTGGGGGTTCTGGGTCCCAGTTTAAAATGTGACCAATTAGATTTATTTTTGAATTGGACTTGTATGATCTGCTTTTCTGCTGAGTCAGGATATGACCCACTATCTGCAAGTTTTTGCTGCATTGGAAAGGAGTGCTGACTTTCAGTGAGAAGGAAAAACATTAAAAATTTATATGTGGTTATGTGAAGTAGAACATCCATATCCATAACTTAGCTTTAGGTATCAGTAGGGACATTCAAGTGATAGTTGAATTTTCTTGCAAACTTTACTGCTCCTTGAAATATGAGACTGAATATGCCAAAAACCCATCCTGTTTCTTTCAATTAGTCACTTGTTCTCATCATTTGTTTTGTTAACTTTCTAGTCCCTTAGACTCATATACTTTTTGTACTTTCCTCCTTATTCTCCTCAGTCAGTCCCATTATCAAATTCTACTGAACATTTTTACAATCAACCAATCTTTCAACAAATATTTAGTAAGGTATGCACCAGGCACTTTGGCAGACATGAGGGATACAGGGCCAAAAATTAAACAGCCCCAGCCCTCCAGGTGCTTAAAGGCCTCTCAAATTTTTCTCCTTTCCATATTTAAGGCCACTACTCTGGTCTGGTCTCTCTCAGTCTGTTAGCCACCTGGCTTGTCTCTCTGCATTTTGGTCTTTGCTAGTATTTGCTATACCTAGCTATGTGACAAAATGTGACTCTAGGTGGCTCTTGATTATAACCAAAGATTATTGGAGCTGGAGAGGACCTTAGAGATAATTACATTATGGGATCATAGATCTAGAGCTCTGAGGGACCTCAGGCCCTTTAGACTGATCCTGTGAAAGATGGAGAAAATTATGCAACTGTTCTGACTGGGTCCTCTGCAGATTTATGTTATATAACCTCAACTGGACCCTCACTGTTGCTAGGCAATCCTATTATACCTTTCTTATCAACTCACTATCCTATTTTTCACAGTGCCTCTTCTAAACCTTTTTCCCTCTTGAAACTTCCCATAAAGTTTCTCCCACTCTCTCAGCTGAGAACTTTGCCTCATATTTTGAAGAAAAAATTGAGTATGGATGAACTCCCTCTTCTCCTGTCTTCCTTATCTACTTATCTCCAGATGGCCTCTTGTTTTTAAATATAAATTTTTATTGATGTTTTTGGTTTTTTATATCATCATAATTATCCCCATGCTTCCTTCCCTTTTCAGAGACCATCCATATAGTAAGTATTTTTTAAAGAAAAATGTTAACACTGCTCACATGCTTTTTACCACTTTCCCTTTCTTCGCCTCTTGATCACCTATTCAAGTGACCTCAGTTAGGCTTATTACCATCTACTTATTCCATCACATCTCTTCCAACAGATTGCCTCCTCTGTTATCATTACTTTTTCACTTATTTTCAATTTTTTCCTATCTGCTGGTTCATTTCCTATTGCCTACAAAATGCACATGTCTTCTTTATCCTGAAAAAACTGTCACTTGATTCTTTCATCCCTGCTAACTGTTCTCTGATATCTCCTCTGCCATTTGTAGCTAAACAACTCTTTGAAAAAGCCATCTACAATAGGTGCCTCCATTTTCTCTCTTCTTAGTCTTTCTCTTCTTAACACCTTGCTGTTTTACTTCCAGCCTTATCATTCCACCAAAACTGATCTTTCCAAAGTTACAAACTATCCCTCAGTACCCAAATCCAATGTCCTTTTTCAATCCTCATTTTTCTTGGCCTGTTGGTAGCTTTTGACCTTGTTGATCACTCTTTCTTCCTTGATACTTTCTTCTTTCTCAGTTTTTGGGATGTTACACTCTCCTATTTCTCCTCCTACCTATCTGAATTCTCCTTCTGTTTTCTTTGTTGATCTTCTTCCAGGTCACATCCTTAAACCATAGAATACGTGTCCCTCATGGGCCCTTTTCTCTTCTCTCTATACTATTTCATTTGGTGCATCAACTGCCATGGATTTAATTACCATCTCTATGCTGGTGATTCTCAAATCTCTCTTTGCTGCCCCAGTCTTGCTGTTGACCTCCAGTCTTGCTTCTCAGACATCTTTAACTGGATGTCCACTAGACACCTTAAATTCAATATGTTTAAAACAAAACTCATTCTCTTTCCCCAGAACCCTCCCCCACTCCTATTTTCCGTATTACTGTAGAGGGCATCACTATCCTCCTAGTCTCTCATGCTCTCAGCCCAGGAATCAGCCTGGATTCCTCACTATCTCTCACCCACCAAATCTGATCAGTTGCCAAGGCCTGTCAACTTCACCTTTATAACATCTCTTTAATATACGTCCTTTTCTTCTCTGACACTGTAACACTCTAGTACAAGCTCTCATCACCTTGTACCTGTTTGTGCCTGCTGATGGGTGTACCGACCTCAAGTCTCTCCCCATCCCAATCCATCCACCATTCATTGACCAAAGTGATTTTTCTAAAGCATAGGTTTGCTCACATCAAACACCCCTGCCCCACCCAGTAAAATCCAGGGATTCCTGTTTCCCCCAGGGTCAAATACAAAATTCTCTGTTTGTCATTCAGAGCCCTTCATAAATTAGCCCTCTCCTACCTTTCCAGTCTTCTTACACCTTGCTCCCTAATACGTATTCTTTGATCCAATGACTCAAGCCTCCTGGCTGTACTACAAAAAGGCACTCCATTTCTTGACTCTAGACATTTTCTCTGGTTGTTGTTCCCCATACCTAGAACACTCTTCCTCTTTTGCTCAACTACTGACCATCCCCACTAAACTACTTAAGTCCCCCTTACATTCCCACTTTTACAAGAAGCCTTCCCTAGCCCTTTTAAATCTAGTACTTTCTCTCTATTGATTATCTCCCATTTATCCTAAATATAGCTTGCTTTTTATGTATTTGTTTGCATGTTGTCTCCCCTATTAGATTGTAAGCTTCTTGGGGGCAGGGACTATTTTTTGCCTCTTTTGGTATCCCTAGAGTTCAGTGTAGTGCTTGGCACTTAATACATGTTTATTAATTGATTGATTAATTATTGATGAGGAAGCTGATGCCTAGAGAGATGATGTGACTTGCCTTCAAGGAAATGAAGAAAGTAGCTGAACTGGGATTTAAATCTAGGTCTTCTGATTCCAAAATCCTATGATTTTCCCACTAACTCTATGCTGCCTCTAAACGTATAAGTTCCATTTTATTTCTCATTTTAGCTGAGCAGAGGTTGACACAGACATCAGGTTTTCTTTTTATGATTTTCTACTTGCCTTTTAAAAAAAAATTCACTGGATAAGAAGGAACCACTGAAAATTTTGGAGCATTGGAAGAATATAGTCAGAAATGTACCTTAGGAAGATTATATTGGCTGGAGATAGGAAAGGGAACAGACTACAGACAGGTAGACAAATTAGGATCTTACTATCACATACCAGATAAGAAAGTTTAGATGAGTAAAAAGAAAGGGACAGATAGATGTGAGGATTGATGAGGATGTAAAATATATGAGATTTGACAATTGATATATTATGGTGAGAGGGACGAATCAGGGGTATCTCTGAGGTGATGTGTCTGATGGCTGGGAGGATACCCTCAATAGCCTTCTTTATTAAAGATTAATTGGTTCAGCACTGTCTTTTGCTGATTTGTAGTACTGAAAAACTGCTTACAAACCTGTGTGGTCATCACTATCCTTGAATAGCAGATTCCAATCTAGTCAAAGGCTGGAGGGAAGATGCTGAGGGTGGCAGATTCCAAATCTGCAACACTGTTGAGAGCAGGCATATCACAGAGTGCTGTGACACTGCATCTGCTAATCTCTCTCCTGATTATCTTTTATCTTCTAGGAAGATAGCTAGCTTCCACCCGAAGTATTTGTTATGCTATGGTATACCCCAATGTACAGGAATTCAGGGGGCTGGTCTATTCTTATTGTGCATTTCTTATACTTGACTATTCTTGCCAATAAATAGCCTTGATCAATCAACCAAGTAGTGATTGATTTCTTCCTTTCCAGGGCTCAAGCCTGAAATGTGAAGTAAAAGTCTTACTGGATTGGCATAACTGATGTAACATTTTTCTGGTCATTGAGGTTGGGAGAATGATGCTATGTGTGTGTATACATAAGCACTTGTGTTCCCCAACTAGACTTTTGGAGTAGAAACCATGTAATTTCTTTTGGAGCCTATCTCAGGAATACCCTACAACAGTTTTAGTCTCCCCAGAAACCCCTAGATCTGTATTCCTAAGACAGAGTCACATCATCCTCTTGGAGGTAAAAGTTAAGGCAGATTTTAAAAAAAGTTTATTCTCCAGTGATTGTCACATTTTCAGAGTCACCACAACCAAAAGGCCTGGTGTACCTAAGTAGCATTAGATACACTGAACATGCTTATAAGGACGTTTCCTGCTAACTAGACATTTTTAAAAGCATTAACCAGTGAAGGAATCAAGAAATTTGATGGAGTAGAGCCAGGAAAGCAATGCTGCTGTGGAGAGGTCACATTAATAACTGGAAACAGGCCACCAAGAGAGCAGAGGTTTAATGAGGTTATCTCATTATTGCCTCATCAACACACAAGTCTGAGTTAAATTGCAAACACAGAAACAAAAGAGCAACTTAAGCCAAATGATTTAAGGAAAAGCTATAAATTAGTAAAAAGCTAACTAAATAAACCTATTGATATTTTTTGTCTTTATATAAAATTTGTTTCCAGATATATCCTCACCCCCTCCCCTATCCAGACATCTGACTCCTGTAACAAACAATAGAAAGAAAAAAGGAGAAACAGCAGTTCAGCAAAACTAGACAATATCAATTGAGTCTGACAGCATACACCATGTTCCATGTCCATGGTCTGGGTCTTGCCATCTACTCTTTCTCTATACTTTGCAAACTTCTGAATCTTTCCATTTGTTCTGGAGTTAAAGTCTTTTATGGATTGTTTTCCCTTATTAGAATATGAGTTCCTTTAGAGCAGAGACCATCTTGCTTTTATATTTGTTTCCCCAGCACTTACTACAGTGCATGGCACATAGTGAGTTCTAAATAAATATTCACCTGCCTCCTTCCTTCCTTCCTTCCTTCCTTCCTTCCTTCCTTCCTTCCTTCCTTCCTTCCTTCCTTCCTTCCTTCCTTCCTTCCTTCCTTCCTTCCTTCCTTCCTTCCTTCCTTCCTCTTCCCTCCCTTCCTCTTTATACTTTCTGAATTAGGCTTCTCTTTCACCTCCAAAGTTCTGGTTTCCTCACTATATCATAAGACTACCTGCATGCACACAGGTGATCTCCATTGGATTTCTTCGGTACCTCTGCTCCCATTCAATAACCTTCAGCAGCTCCCTATCACCTCCAGGATCAAATATAAAATGCCCTGTGTGGTATTCAAGGTCCTTCATAACAGGGCATCAACAAAAGCTGGAAAGGTTATCTTTCTAGTCTTCTTACACCTTGCTCTCCATCACTTTCTCTTTGATCCAGTGACACTGGCCTCCTGGCTTTTCTGTGAACAAAATACTCCATCTCTCAGCTCTGGGCATTTTATCTGAACAGGGCAATCTTCATTAATATCATTTTCATTGTCTCATATCTGTAAGTTTAGAACCTAGTGAGTGGGAGGCAATATGGTACAAGGTTGATGAAGCAAAATCATTAGTAATTATAGGCTGCATGGCTAAATAAGATAACAATGGTACAAGCAAGCCACTAATATAGTGCTTTAAAGTTTGCAAAGTGCTTTGCATATGTTATCTCATTTGACCTTTATAATAAGCCTGTGAGGTGGGTGCTAGTATTATCCCCATTTTACAAACAGGGAAACAGAGGCAAAGAGAACTGAAGTGACTTGTTCAGTCATATTTGTTGTTGTTTTCAGTCATTTAGTTATGTCTGATTCCGAATCTTTGTGACCCCATGAACACGAGGCACACCAAGCCCTTCTGTTCTCTTCTATCTTCCAAGGTTTGACCAAGCTTGGTTCAAAGATCTTATATTCATGTTTTAATACAATTCATGGGGTTTTCTTGGCAAATATGCTGGAGTGGTTTGCCAATTCCTTCTCCATTGGATCACTTCTTGTCAGAACTCTCTAACCTGTCTTGAGTAGTCCTAGATGGCATAACTCTTAGCAAGCCCTTCTTCAACAACAAGGCAGTGGACTAGAATGAGTCAGGGTCGTGTATAGGTAATAGTTTGTCTGAAGCAGAATTAGAACTCAGATATTCCAGATTCCAAATCTAGAATCCACTATGCCGCCTAACTTGCTCACCAGAGACAATTGACATGTGCATCCAATATAGAAAGGACAATGGGCCATTCACATGCATTAGAGTAGACAACTCTATTTTTAAGATAGAATGTTAGCATTGTTATACTTGTTTTTCCCTAGAAAAGACAATAATATTGTTTCTGGTCAAAACTTATAACTGCCTATCACTTGTAATTTTCCCCAAAGGCTTTGGCATGGGTCAGTCAGTGAGCATTTATTAAGCACCTATGTTCCAGGCATATATTCAGGGCTGTCTTATTGTCATTTACTAACCTGGAAGATTCTCTGAGGACAGAGCCCTATTGTTTCTCTTTTCTCAGGGCCCTGACATATAGTAGGCACTCTGGAATCTTTGAATTGAAGTGATAAGAACAATAAACAATTCTTTAAGATTTTATTGTGCTCTATTTAGAGTGATAAAACTTAAAAAAAAAAAAAAAGCAGTTTAGTAGAGTCATATCTTGCACAGGGTTAGGTTAGGGATCAGTGTTAGCCTTGTGATTTATTTGATATAGGAAACTTCCCGGAGAAAGTTTCTTCTGTCAGTACAAGTAGGCAGTTTACCTAGGGAATTACCTAGAGTGGAGACGTTATACAGCACCAGCAGCTTTATGGGCCAGTGCTCTGGAGTACAGCTTGAACCAGATTAAAATGTAATTGGGAAATTTTTATTTCCACAATACTTGAATTGTTTGTTTCTAGCTGCTTGCAATATTTTCTCCTTGACCAGGGAACTCTGGAATTTGGCCACAATGTTCCTAGGAGTTTCTCTTTTTGGATCTCTTTCAGGAGGTGTTCTGTGGATTCCTTGAATGTTTATTTTGCCCTCTGGTTCTAGAATCTCAGGGCAGTTTTCCTTGATAATTTCATGGAAGATGATGTCTAGGCTCTTTTTTTGATCATGGCTTTCAGGTAGTCCCATAATTTTTAAATTGTCTCTCCTGGATCTATTTTCCAGGTCAGTTGTTTTTCCTATGAGATATTTCACATTATCTTCCATTTTTTCATTCTTTTGGTTTTGTTTTGTGATGTCTTGGTTTCTCATAAAGTCATTAGCCTCCATCTGTTCCATTCTAATTTTGAAAGAACTATTTTTTTCAGTGAACTTTTGAACCTCCTTTTCCATTTGGCTAATTCTGCTTTTGAAAGCATTCTTCTCCTCATTGGCTTTTTGAACCTCTTTTGCCAGTTGACTTAGCCTATTTTTCAAGGTGTTATTTTCTTCAGCATTTTTTTGGGTCTCCTTTAACAAGGTGTTGACCTGCTTTTCATGCTTTTCTTGTATCTGTCTCATTTCTCTTCCCAATTTTTCCTCCACCTCTCTAACTTGATTTTCAAAATCCTTTTTGAGCTCTTCCATGGCCTGAGACCATTGAATATTTATTTTGGATGTGTGGGATACAGAAGCCTTGATTTCTATGTCTTTCCCTGATGGTAAGCATTGTTCTTCCTCATCCTAAAGGATGGGGGGAGACACCTGTTCACCAAGAAAGTAACCTTCTCTGGTCTTATTTTTTTCCCTTTTCTGGGCATTTTCACAGCTAGTGATTTGACTTCTGAGCTTGGGGTCTGAGATTCAAATGCTGCTTCCCAGCCTCAGGGCTTTGGGCAGGGGCAGGGCTGCTATTCAGTGTGAGATTAAGTTCAGGTGCTCAGGTGGGGGCAGGGCCACCTCATGGGGCTCATTTCCCTGAGGGGGTTTATGCGGAGACCTTCAACAATGGATCTGAGCTCCTGCCTGCTTTGGGAGCCCTTGTCTACTACTGCTTCAGCTGCTGCCTCCTGAGGGGGCCTGAGTTATGGGGACACCCCACTTCCCTCTTGGCGAGCTGAAAAGACTCTCTCACTGACCTTTGGCGCCTGTGGGTGGAGGGACCTGCACGGCCACTGGAGATTCTGTCCCTGAAGCCTGCTCGGATCTACTCCTCTTGGTGTCCCACGCCCAAGGCAGGGCTGGGCTCTGCTCTGGGTCTGGTGTGCGACAGACCTTTGGTGTCAGTTCTTCAGGTCTCTCTGGAACCGAAATCTCGTCTGCTCCATTGTTCTGTGGCTTCTGCTGCTCCAGAATTTGTTGGGAGTTCTTCTTTACAGGTATTTTATGGGCTGTGGGTTTGGACCTAGCATATGTGTATCTTTCTACTTCGCCACCTTGGTTCCTCCCCCCAGAAATTTTTAACAAAATAAAAATACAGCAGAACTTCATAATATTAATATGTGTTTTTTAAGTCAACATATGCCTGCAGGGATTCTTATGGATGATTTAGTGGCCCCTGTTTCTATTTGGGTTTGATAGCACTGGCCTAGATGCAGGGGTAGGGGACCTGCTGCCTCAAGGCCACATGTAGCCCTCTAGGTCCTCAAATGTGGCCCTTTGACTGGATCCAAACTTTACAGACCGAATCCGCTTAATAAAAGGATTTGTTCTATAAAACTTGGACTCAGTCAAAAGGCTGCATCCAAGGTCTCGGAAGGTCACATGTGACCTCTATGTTTTTAGGTTCCCCACCCCCTGCTGGAGCTGTAGAAGTTAAATGACTTGCCTAAGAACATACAGCCAGTAGGTAGCAGAGTTACAGCATGAATACTGGTCTTGCTCACTTTGAAGCTGGCTTTCTGTCCTCTGTGCCCCAATGCTTCATGTCATGAAAAGTGAAAATCTTGTGTAGTCAAAGTCATCCTCTCTTTGAAGCAGGCCTCCAAAATCAGCAGCCCCTGGCACATTGGAACAATGTAGGGAAGTGCAGAAAGATCCATCAATTTTGGCATAAAGATTGGTTCTAAGGGCTAGGTGTGTGGGCTTGTATATGAATGTGGCCTTTGTAAATGTTTAAAGAGTAATTATTGAACCAAATTCAAGAAAATTAACATGGATAACTTTTTGTTGTATGTATGCTAGTATGTGTCAGAAGTGGAAATTAACCCCAAGTCACTCTGATTCCAAATCCAGTAATGTTCACAATGCCATGATGCCTCTCTTTATAACAGAACTATACTGTCCTTAGAGGCTTATTTGCTGGTATTGTCTTATTAGCAGTCCTTCCTTTTAACAATGAACTTTAGGCACTTTCAGTCATCATATTGCTTGGAGTATCAGTTTTCTCTTCTATGGCTCCACTCGCCATCCCTGTAATTTTCCTGACAAATGTGCCTCTTCCCAGACCATCATTCCGGTTTGTGTGCCATCTCTCCCATTAGAAACAATGTAAGCTCCTTGATGGCAGGGACACATAGTGGCTGGCAAATAGTATCTTGTTATTCAGTCATTTTTAAGTCATATCCAACTGTTATAACCCCATTTGGGGTTTTCTTGGAAAAGATACTGGAGTGGTTTGCCATTTCCTTCTTCAGTTCATTTTACAGATGAGGAAACTGAGGCAAGCAGGATGAAGTGAGTTTGAGGCTAGATTTGAACTCAGAAACTCCTGTCTTCCTGATTCCAAGGCCAGGGCTCTATCTGCTGCACCCCCTTACTCAGTGCTGAGTAAATGCCTTTTCATTCATTCATTGGAAGGGGTTCAAGATGGAATTTCCTTATGTTGGATTCCACTTTGTAGTGAAAAGTATCATAGATAAGTTCCAATTTATTCTAGTTGTTTTCAGGACTGTATTTTGGCATTCAGCTGCTGTTTTGAAATGAGTGGTTTAGGAGTTACTACTGTTCATAAAGAACACACAAACTGGGTATTTCTAAACTTATGGGGTTTTAAAGATATTTGGATTATGACTGTTCTGTGTGCTTTAGTACCTCATCCAGTTTTTACACTTAGGAGCTCAGTGATTTGCCAGAGATCATTTCCAAGTGTTTGGTTAAGTTTTTCAAATGAAGAATTTTGTTGTAAAGGAGGCATCATTTGCCTGCAGGAAAATGAAAACTGCATATGTGAAATAGATTTAATGTTTGTGTATAGCTCTGGATGGCCTGGTTGAGTTTTTTCTTATTAAAACAAAGAACACTGCTATAGGTAGCATCAAGAATACAAACTTCTGCCTAGTATCTCTCATTTATATGTATAGCAGTTGGAAGAAATATCCATCACTTGTTTTATCCTCTCAAAAACTTCAAATATTCACCTAGAAAAACAGAATGCTTTCAACTTAGGGAATGGTTTTGCTTGTGTCCTGGAATAGAACCGAGTGTTGCCTCAGTTTTTTTGTATGCTTCCTGACTTCAGTGACAGCAGAGATCTTGGCAAGATCATTCAAAATGCAAAGTAGTTTGAAATTTCTTTTCTTAATTGATTAAATAGAACAAAATCAATTTTAAGTGGAAGTTGTGGGTAAAAAACAACAATGCACATGTAAATGTGTAGAACAGATTTTCATATCCCTTAAGGTAGGACTGAAATAAGATTGAAAATATTTGTTTTTGATTCTTTTTAATCTTAATATTTTTTTATCTTGATATCTGTGTATATGTATGGAGAAATAAATGACGTACATATACACATAAACATGTAGAAAATGAGAGTGTGTGTGTGTGTGAGAGAGAGAGAGAATGAGAATGAGAATGTCATCCTAAATGTAACTTAGGTATTGAACGAAACTGATCCAACAGCCTCAGCTTTACTAGCAGCAGGTACTACCACACCTGGCTATTTTTTTTTTTTTGCTATGTTAGGAAAGAAAAAACAAAAGGAAGAATATTTGGCTTATTGGAATACAGGAATTATTAACTTAATTGTATTAAAAATAGTCCAGGTAAACATGTAATTCGCCCCCCCCCAATTTATTAATTTATTTGTTTTCAGTTTTTCAGTATTTCCTTCCAAAAGTTTTGAATTTTCTACTGCTTCTTTTCTCCTTCTTCCCCAAGACAGCATGCAGTCTTTCCTATTAAACACATTTTTGCATTAGTCATGTAACATAGAAAAATTATAGCGAGTGGGAAAAACCATGAGACAAACAAAACTAAACATAACAAAAGAGAAAATAGCCTGCTTCATTCTACATTCTGACTCCATAGTTCTTTCTCTGAATGTGAATGGCATTTTTGCATCATGAGTCCTCTGGAAATGTTTTAGGTCCTTGCATTGCTAAGAAGGGCTAAGTCTGTAAAAATCAGTCCTTGTACACTGTGGCTGTTACTGTGCATAATAGACATGTAATTTTTAAAGAATCTTTAAAAAGAAAATTTTAAAGAATAAAATAATTTTAGTTTATTTTGTCATTTAATTTTATGATATTTTAATAATATATTTATATTATATATAATTATACATTATTTTATAATTTTAATAAAATAATAAATAAAATAATTTAAAGAATAAAATAAAATAAAGAACATAATAAAAGAATAATGTTATTTAAGAATACATTTTAGGGGAAGGGGACAGGTATTTAGACAATTGAACGTTGGTAGAATTCATTGTTTGACGTATGAGCAGTCTCTTTGGTCTCCATTCCCACAGTATACATTTATTTTCCAGCCTGTAAAACATACTTTTGAACCTAATATGATATAAATTGCTTACTCTTAATCAAGTATTTAACACTTTTATTCTGTTAAACTTTACTCCAACATCAGTTTCTTTGGTCTTAAACGTGGAATCTAAGGAATAGTTTTCCTTGTAAAATACTGTATGTTGAGAAAATTATTTTTGATTAATTAAAATTTTAATTATGTGATTTTTGGGGGCATAATGCGAGATTGTAGGGACCATCTCATTTATTGGAAAGTGAATTTATATATAAATTGCCTCAGGGTATATGTGCCAAAATTAATTATTTTTACATTGAGTCTCTGACTTGGGTTTTTCTGATTCTTTTAGCTCCTTATGAAGCTAGACAACTTGCCCTCCAACAGGAGGGACCCACATCAGGAAGCCATGGACCCAAGCCTGCACGACGGCAGACTTCTCTTATTCGGGTAATTATTGTTATATCATGTGCTCATCATCATCATCATCATTTTAACTCATTTATGTGTTTTCCTCACAACAGGTCTAAGAGATAGTTAGTAGGTTATTCTTGTTTTATGAACAAAGAAGCAGGTTAACCTTGCTCAAGGTCGCATGACTCAGGTCATTGTCAAGGTCAGTGTTGGAGGGAAATGGGTCAGAGCTCTGGTTCCTAGTCTCTTGATTTCCCCATGATAGCCTGGACTGTAAAATTGAGGAAGGAAGACAGTAGTTAACCTCTCAGATGCAGAAAAGTGGCTTTTTAGCTGAACCTTTGCAAATTATTACAGAGAAGACATGAGACTGAGCCCCTGACTTTCCTTGAACTTCAAATTGCCTTGTAAGTAGTTAATCTTTACTTGTTCCTTTGTTTCCCTTGTAAATTTTCCTATGCCTATTTAGCACATACACTTTTTTGAGTTCAGTTGTATATATTAAGCAAAATATTAGCAAAATATTCTTTTGTTTTTTGTAATAAATTATAAAAGGTGATCTCTTTTTTTTTTTCCAAGCAGGTGATTCAAAGCTGAACCTCACTGGAGTGTCAAGCAGGAAAGGCAACTTTAGTACAATTTCTTTTAGATGATATCAGTAGAGAAAATTGGAGTCATATTCAGTAATATTCTGTCTTGTGAATTTAGCACGTACACTTTTCAATTTGGATTCTACTATTTCACTAAACTGAACTCCCAACTATGCCAGGCTCTTTCCTGGCTCCAAGTCCATACTTAGGCCACCTTCCTTGTTGAGAATGCCTTTCTTCTAATATCTTCTTCTGTCTTCTAATATCCAATGCTTATCAATAGTTCTTGACCAAGATCCAGTCACTTTTCTCCCATTAATCCTTCTCTCACTCTCCCAGCTCACATATATCTCCTTGAATCATCGTTTCTGAGTAATTAATAATTTTATTAATTATTGCTAGTGGATAATTAATAAAAGGGGTCAGTGGAATTTTTGAATGCTAAAGACCCCTTATGTAATACCTTGTAAGAATGGATGTTCCTGAGGGTGGCAATCAACTCTGGTAAATAACTAATGAGAAGAATGAATATTATAGTGAGAGGTGCACTTATTCTAAGGAGGGACTGAGGGATGTGACCTTGATTACTTAGTTTTGGACAAAGAGACTGGATTACTTCTCCAGAGCAATCTAGGCAAAATGGGGTCCACCTCTACTCAGACCTGGATGACTAAAACACAGTGGGCCAGATTTCACTGGACTAGTCTCTCTTTGTAAGGTTTTTCTAGTTGGGTGGGGCAACAATGCCACTTAGGTAAGATGGTCTGAGTCAGATAACTTTTTGGGTAAGGTCAGAGGTCTCTAATAATTTGTTAACCTACTCTCTGGGCACCTTCCTTTCATTCTTATATCTTGTATTACATTGGTATTTAATTGTTTTATGGATATTTCTTATTCCTCCAAGTAGACTTTCAAGCTTGTATAAGGCAAAGATTTTTAAACTTTAAGATTTTCTTAGCCCTGTAGTGCCTGGCTCAGAGTAGGTACTTAATAAATCCTTTTTGGCTTGATTTGAAATACAGGATGTGTACTTCAGTACTTTGGACTATATCATGTGCCTCCTAAGCATCTTCAGCAGCTCCCTGTTGCCTCTTAGAATAAACATAAATTCTTCAGCTTGACACCACAGGCTCCAAACTAACTTTTCCATAGGGTACCACTATGCTTTTACTTATTTGTATTCACTTCCTCAGCTCCTTACTCTCACTTATCTAACATATTGTCTCTGTTGCAAAGTCTTCCTGTTTCTCTCTTCATAACATATCTTGCATTCACTTCTGTCCCCTCAAAGAGCCACCATATAATTTGGGCCCTTAATTTCTCTTACCTGAAGTATTGCAGTAGCTTCCTAATCTTCCTCCTTGCTTCAAATCTCTCCCTTCTCCAAACCATTCTTAACATAGTCACCAAACTGATTTTCCTAAAACACAGATGTCTGGGGAAAAAACAAACCTTAATTTAGAAAGGCCATCCCAGGACATCACCAGTTGTGTTGACTTTTGTCTTGTTGCAGGGCTTCTATGACTCTGGAGGAGAGCTGATGAATTTGCTCAGCTTTGCTCACTTAAATCCAGTTCACGAACAAATCAGGATATCACCCTTGTGATGTCGTTGGTCCTTTTTGAGAATGAAGGATGAACAGCAGCAGCAATATGTTACTTCTCTTCTCAATAAATTCTAGTGGCTGTTACATCCAGGATCAAAAATAAAATTCTCTGGCATTTAAAATCCTTCCGTCCTGCCTTTCCAGTCTTATTGCACGTGGCTCCCTTCCATACATACCATGATCCAGCTAAACTGATCCATTGTCCTCAGACCTGGAATATACTCCCTCCTCACCTGTTTGTTAGAATCCCTTGTTTTCATCAAGATTCATCTCAAGCATTTCCTTCTACACAAGACCTTTGCTGTGATCCTTTTAGTTGCTAGTGTCCTCCCCTTAAAATCAGATTTACATATGTATATACTATATCCCCTGGATGTAAGCAAGCTGTAAGCTTGCCAAGAACAGGAACAGTTGTCACTTTCCTCTTTTTACCCTGAGCTTCTAGCATCATGCCTGGCATACAGTGTATGCTTAACAAATAAATGCTTGGTGATTGATTGTTTCTCATTATTCCCCTCCATGAACATTATATTCAAGTCAAATTGACCTGTTTCTGGTTCCTTGAACTTGGTTTTCTATCTCCTATCTTTGTACTTTTTTGCAGGCTTTCAGTTCTACTCTTATCCTCCCTTTCACCTCTTAGAATTCTTAGCTTCCTTCATGATTTTAATTATTCCTTTTTTTTTCTAAATTCAGCTTTATTTTATTTGCAATTCTGTATTCTCTCCCTTTACCCCCATCACTTTCAATTGAGAAAGCAAGAAAAATAAAACCCCTTGGAAACATAGGCAAGTAGAACAAATTCCTGCATTGGCCATATCCAGAAAACAAAAAGCTCTAATCGGTGCTCTGAGTCCACCACTTCTTTTATTGTCTTAAAACATGAATCTTCTGGAATTATAGTTGGTCATTGTGTTGACTGGAGTTCACAAGTCTTTCAGAGTTGTTTGTCTTCACAATATTTATTGTTATTGTATAAATCTTTCTTTTGGTTCTGTTCTCGTCACTTTGCATTAGTTCATACAAGTCTTTTTAGGTTTCTCTGAAGTCATGCCCCTCCATCATTTCTTATACAGTAGTATTCTATTGTATTTGTATACCATACCTTGTTTAGCCATTACCCAATTGATGGACACCCCATCAGTTTCCAATTCTTTATGACCGCAAAAATTGTGCTATAAGTATTTATGTATATATGGATCATTTTTCTCTTTCTTTGATCTCTTTGAGGTATCAGTAGTGGTATCACTAGGTCAAAGGGTATGCACAGTTTAATAACTTTTTGGGCATAGTTCCAAATTACTTGCTAGGCATTCATGTACCTGTTTTCCCACAGCCCCTCCAGTATTTGTCATTTTCCTTTTTTTTCAACTTTGCCAATCTGGTGGGTGTGAAACAACCTAAAAGTTGTTTTAATTTCCATTTCCGTAATTATTAGTGATTTAGAACATTTTTTTCAAATGGCTCTTGAGATTTCTTTCTTTGAAAACTTTCTATTTATAACCTTTGACCACTTATCATAAAATAGATCATAAAATAATTCAGATACCTCTTAATAAAAAAACCAAACTATTTCCTGATCCCTCTAGTCATTAGTATACTTTTGATCCTTTAATTATATTTACTTACATTTTTACATGAAACACACAATATGTTAAAAGTTAAGGTCTTTGAGGGTAAGGCCTGTGTTTTATTTTTTGTCTTTATGCTCCTAGTACCTAGCACAGTGATTGGCATATTGTTGGTACTTAGTAATTGCTAGTTGAATTGGTTAATTTATAATCTCATCAGTGTGGGCATGATTTCCACTGGTGCCACCTATCCATAACTTATCCTGAGTGAGTCTTGTCTGTATCTTAATGCACTTGAGGCCTTCTAATAGGTCTTTTTATGTTTCATGTATATGGTTCATTTCTTCTGGTTACGTATCAACTTGTTGATTATTGATTCAGTGTTTCACAGTTTGTAAGAACAAATGAAGGGACATTTTGGTGTAGTGGAAAGAGAGTTCGACATGGAATCAGGAAGATCTGAATTTGAATCTAGCCCCAGACACATAGTTGACACTTGCTAGTCACTTAATCCTGCTTCACTTCAGTTTGGAGATAATCATAGTTTGTTCTTCACAGATCTATGAGAGAAGAAACCAAGACACTATATGTAGAGTGTTTTGCAAATCTTAAAGCACTATATATAAATATTAGCTATTAATCCTTGCTGCTGATAAAGTGATTGTTATTGATTGTTGTACCCTTTGTTAGATTGTTAGTACCCTTTGCCCCCTTTTCTCTTCCTCCACACAGACTGAGTGCCACTTTGTGTTTTTATATTTTGAGGTTTGGAATGACCAAAGCAAAGAATTCCAGAGTGACATTTTCATAATGAACTTCTCCGCATTGGACTAGTTCTCAGAGTCTATTGTGGGGATGGTGGTTGGTGCCTCTCCAATTTAGTAGAACTTGCTAGACCTTTCTGTCTCGTTGGCATAACCAAATCCGTGTACCTTGCACTCTACTGCTTTGCTGTTATGCCCCAGGGGGAATAGATCTTACCTCATTCTGACCCATCTTAAACATAGATTGAAGAACATGTTAGTTTTCATTTAGGGTTTTCGGCACTCACAGGGGTAGTAGTGAATATGGTACTTGGGGGAGAGAGAGAGAGAGAGAGAGAGAGAGAGAGAGAGAGAGAGAGAGAGAGAGAAACAGAAACACACACACACAGACACACACACGCAGAAATGAGAACTGGTTCAATTCTGTTCTTTAAGGTGTTGTTCACCCACAGGTTAATAATGTCCAAAAAAAGTATTTGGTGGCGATCATCTCTTCACATTTGTGTCATTCTTCCCATGACTCAGGTCTTTTGTTTTACCTATATGTGAATTTGCACGCAGGTATAAGAAAGTCAACAAATGACAGCCTTAAGGGAGGTAAAAATATTTATTTTGAAAACTAGAAAAGAAGAGATCACAGACACAATTATGCATATCTTGTGAAAATCATATTTACATACACAAGAATTTGCCTTTCAGAATTTTTTAGGAGAGTATTCTTTAACAGTTTATAATGTAGGAGAGTGAAAGCAAAGGAAAATGTGTGACTGATATCTATATCTCTATATAAGCATATATAAGTATATAATATATTGACTGCCATGTTATATAGTATGCAATATATAATACAATATATTATGTAAAATAGCATATGTAATATATGTAATGTTTAGTATTTACAGAAGAATGTAATATTACATATATTTAAATTTGCAGAAATATGTATGCATATATGTACACTTATCCATAGATTGATCGATTGATCCATCAGTGCTGAACGTAAGTTTTTTTTCTCTTTTTTTGTCTGGTTTAGAAAGGAAAGTTCCATCATGGAGATACAATTTAGATTTAGGCTAGAGGAACTGATACAGAAAAAATGAGCTAGTATGCTCTCTGGTTTTAATTTTTTTCTCTAGGTTTGGCTATGTTTCAGTTTTAGAGACAAGCTGTTTCAACCCATCCCTAGAGTTCTACTTTAGAAGACAAGAGACAACAAGATTGCAAGTTGGGAGTAGTTTATAGCAGAGTATAAATACAATTTTACTTATAGAAGGACCTTTGATATCAAAGTGGTCTGAATACAGACCATCCCTGAATATAGCCTACATGCCTAAAATAAGAGGAATTATATATTATTATGATCCCTTGGAAAGGGGAATATATTATATTAATATGCAAAATATCAATTCATAACTAATATATTATAAACAAGGGGGATATTTATATATATATGTAAACATATCTATATATTTATATGTATATTTATATTTTAACATATAAATATAGACCTGTATATATTCATACCTGTATGAAAAGGAACACTCATTGTAGGTTGTATGGAGGTTTTACACAACTCACATTTGGCTTTATATTTGGACCAGTAGGGCATTTGAGAAACGACTGTGGTCCAGGATGGCAAAAAGTGAAAGCCTACTCTAGAATATTCTTTGGGGCCTTTCAGTTGGCAATACTGGGATCTCCTCCTTCAGTAAGTTTGGGTTCATGGCTTGTAAAGGAAGTACAGCAAGTTTAAATGAGAGCAGGTGGTAATGCTTTAGTTTTCACAGCTGAAGTATTCACCTTCTCTAATTTGTGGACTGTCTTTGAGAGCTTGCCAAGTTGACTTGGCTGAATTCCATATCTCAGAAAGGAAAATGCCACCTGGTTCAGTCATGTAGGTGTCCCTAGTTTAAAATCACTAATCTAGGAAAGAAAAACTTTTTTGTAAAATGATTTAAAAAATACACAATTCAGTGATATAATGTTTATTGAGTTCAGATGATGTGGAGCAATTACTGGTCATTTTGTTCTTTTGCCATCCACAACCACAAGATACAGGATATGTGCTAATCTGCTGTCAGAGGTGATGGTGACTTCTTGTTTGTGCTCTGTGATTCCAACCTTGCTGCCTGATTGGAAATAGGGATCACCACTGAAAACGGAAGGATAGTGGTAGTGATGGTGGTCCCTGTAGACCTTAAGAACCTTGGCCAGAAGTTGCCATCAGCAGTGATAGAAACCCCCGTGTCAGGTGCTGTATATAATTTGTGACCCTGGTCTTTCATAGACTTTGGTTCTATGGCAGGGATTCTAAATCTGGGGATCCACAAGGATCTATTGATAGATTTCAGGATATCTGTGAATTTGCATGGGAAACACCCCTCCCCGATTACATCTTTATTTTAAATAACATCAAGTTGAAATGTAGCATTTTCTTCATTTATGAATGAAAAAATATTCTGAGAAAGGCTTGGGAAGTTTCATGAAATTGCCAATTTTTTTTTTTGGAATTTTTTTGGGGGGAAATTGCCAGTTGTCATGGGTCATAAAAAAAGTTAACAGCCCCTGATCTTACGGCTCATGTCAGAAAACATACCTACTAAGTGCACAACTTTTATATTTTATTTCAGTTTATTTAGCTTTTGGATAGCTTTACATTTTTCTTCTGCTTAGGTTTTTTTTTTTTTAATGGATAGATATGAAACATGTCCTAGGGGAAAAGATATTTGAGAGAGTTTTAAGAAGTCTTCAGCCTTCCTTCATCTATTATGGAAACCTATTACGTTTTCATTATTTCCTATTTATTAGATTACCCTATTTACACAAGGTATATTCTCCACTGAGATTGCACAGAACAGGTTATGGCCTGGGCCCTGCTTTGCGTGGGTCTGTGAGAGTAACCAAGGACTAATACCATAGTAAAATAATTAGCATCCTGAATCTATTCATTACTGATGTCTGTTTCTCATCAGGAGGACTCTGGCAAAGACCCCTTGTCTGCAATGGCCACTCTGTGTTCCAGACCTCAAATTGTTAAACCTAATGCTTCCTCCTCCCTTTTTGTGAATTTTGTTCTCAGAGTCAAGAAACCTGAGGTTTAATAATTACACAAGCTGAGCCAGTGAATTGTTGGTAATTAAATCCTTCATTACCCTGGGAAAAATTGAAGAGTTACTTTCTTAACTTGTTGATTTTGATGAGGAATGCTAGATTTACTGATCTGTTTATGAATGGAAACATAATCCTATAAACAGACTACCAGGCATGTGATATTACCACCTAAGTGTTCATTTCCTACTCTAATGCCAGAGCTGTGTTGACAGATGGTACTGCTTGCTACCACTGAGAAATCTTGTTGAGGAAATCTTTATTTCCCCTTCCCTCTCTTTTTTCTTCTCATTTATCATTTTCTGTTTAATTCCTTTATTTTTATTTTTCTTAATATTTTCTCCTTTTTAATATTTTTCCCTGATAGTGCCTCGGGCCTTTTAATGCATCTCTCAAGCATGATTTAGTTCTAGCTAAAGCTATTCATGCCTAAAGAAAAAGTTGATGACCAACAAACCTTTGTATGTAAAAGAACATTAAGATTAGATTGTTTTAAAAGAAAATCTGGAGCTCTGGTGAGAAGTAGGATGCTTGAGAAGGTTTTTATTAGTCTGGAGAAACAAAATCATGAAGGATTTGAAATTGTAGCTGACAAAAGAAGATGAGTTTCTCAGAATAGGTGTTAAGGTTGAGTGCTCTAAAAGACAGTTGGTTTTTTGACACTGACAGTGAAACAGTCTTGGTGTGTGTTAGGAAAGGAAACATGGAGGATTGGAGATGATACATAGAAAAGAGATAAACAGAAAAAGGCCTGACAGACACATTTCAAAGGCGAGGAATTATTTATCATGGCATCTCATTTAGGCAGGGACTTCTTTGTTTTTCATTTTGTTTCGTCATATCTTCCTGTTGTTTTTTCTTTTTGTGTCAAAGAACTTTTTGGTATGCCCCTAGAAGTAAGCTGCTGTTTCCTCCCAGCTTTTAAGACCCGTTCTAATGAAGCATCTCTATCTGTTTTGTGGGGTACTGGGAAACTCAGGTCATTATTCCACAGTGAGGTGAATTTTAAGGGCTTAGAAGTCCTGTCTTTAGTTTTGATTTACTGTTCTCTTCCAGTTGGTTTCGGTTCCTATTTGTGTCATAGTGATCGTCGATTTAGAGCTCCAAAACCTTTCTGGTCATCTATTCCAATTCATTCATTTTTATCAGAGGGAATTTAGGCCCAGAAAGGTTGTGACTTGTTCAAGGTCACACAGATATCAGGTGGCAGAAGCAGGAGACATTCAGGTGATGTGATTCCAGATCCATTCCTCTTGCTACTCAGGCAATTCTTAAGACCCTTCCAATGTTTTGCAGAAAGAAACTTGGGAAATATGGTGTTGTCTCCTGAGTGAAATTTAGAAGAAAAGGTACAAGTAAGGGGGGAAAAGAAGACGATGAAGATATCCTCCTCATCTTTAATAGCAAAAGGAGTTGGAGTTGATTATTTTAAAGAGGTATATTATTCTTCACATACATATTATTCTAAGACATTACATTTTATATTCTAAAGGGTCAGCTCCTTTAGGTTCTGAGATTGAAAGCTTTGAAACATTTCTTTGTTCGTGGTTCCTGGTGTTTTGCAACATTTCTCTTTGTTACTGTATCTTGTGGAAAGTGAGACACTAGAGGCTAAATCCAATGCTACTGGAATGTTTCCAGGAATAATTCAGATCTCTTTAAGATGCTCATGCAGATGAACTGATATCTTTTGAATTCTGGGAGAAAAAATAAACAAAAACCAAAGCAAAAACTAGCCTCATTACAATTTCCCCGCTGCACCCCCCCAGAATATTAGCCCTTCTTAAGCAAATTGGGACATCTGGTTGTCCTTATTTGGATCATAATAGCAGCCAGGTTGAGTGACTTAGCGGTTGAAATGCAACTAATAAAGTCCCAATTGTTAGAGGTGGGAAACATTAAAACAATTGAGGGGGAAGACTCCTCAAAAATTGTTTTGGAAACATAACTTCTTTGCCTTTTACTGAACTAGAAAGGAGTGTGTGTGTTTGTGTGTGTGTGTGTGTGTGTGTGTGTGTGTGTGTGTGTGTGTGTGTGTGTGGTAATAGGAAGAACTGGTTTGATAGATTTTACAGGCATCTGCATTATTTCCTGAATAATCTTGACATCTTGTTTTACTATCCCCTTCTTTGTTTCACTGGAAAGCAAAGCTAGACTTTTAAGCCATTTCTCTAAGGGTCAAAGGTTAGTATATCGGTCAGCCCTTACCACTATACACTGCCTTTGGTCAGGTCTGCAGTAAAATTAGCTCCTTATTCTGATGTCTCTAGAGGGGTCTCATTCCTGTAGACATCAAACTTCTTCCTGTTTCCCCTTCCCTTCCCATACTTTCTTCTAAGATTTCTGCATCCTTACTTTTCAGAGTACTTTTCTTCCTTATCTACTTAAAAAACCTCCAAATCTCTTCTTTTCTTTCTGTTCCCTTTTGTGTGATTGCTGATGTGTGCTACTTAAATATTCTTTTGAGCACATACACTACTCTGTACAATGTAAAGGGAAAAAAATAGTCACTCTTGGGGAATCTTTGCTGCAGGGGGCATATGTTTGAAAGCCCAAACTGTTTGCATTCATTTTTCATAATGCAAGCAGTTTTTGGCAAGAATTCCTCAAAAATTTTCACAAAATCAACAAATACTAGGCTAGGGGTTCATAATCGAGGTTCACAGACTCCCAAGCAGTGAGCTGGTAGATTTTAGAGGGACTGCAAATATGTTTTTTATTTTGATAACCATGTTTTAATAAAATTAATTTCCTTTGTAGTCCATGTATTTTTTAATGTATTTAAAAATATTATTTTATGTAAGTGTTTATAGGCTTCACCAGAGTGGTGAAGGGGTTCACAACATAAAAACATGTAAAAAGCTTTGGTCCAAGCTCTTTCCAGAGATAATCAAAGTTTTAGTCTCTTACCTTATGACTTCCTTCTATAGCTGTACCCTCTGTCCCATCCTTTCTACTCTCAAGCTAATGGTATTCATCTGAGAGATGAGTTGTAAAAGCTTTAACACATTATAAGATTTTAATTATGATTTATTTTATAAGTTTCTTTTTTATTTAGCCTCTTTCCCTTCTCTTTCTTCCTCCTACATTTTTGCCTTTTTTTCTCTTTTTAAAATTTTTATTTTATTCAGATTTAAAAAATAAAACAAACATTTCCATAACATAGTAGAAGAGAAAAAAATATAATTGCACATGAAATTGCAAATTATTGCGCAGCTTGTTATTCCTTTAATATATATTTACATATAATAAATAGTAATAATGTTTTCATGTAACTTTTTTCTTTCCTCTCCCCCACCTTAGAGATGGTTACCATTAGATGCATACACACACACACACACACACATACACACACACACATATGTAAAACTTCTATTAGTTCTTTCTCTGGATGCAGATAATTTCTTTTCCTTCCTTCCTTCCTTCCTTCCTTCCTTCCTTCCTTCCTTCCTTCCTTCCTTCCTTCCTTCCTTCCTTCCTTCCTTCCTCCCTTCCTCCCTCCCTCCCTTTCTTCCTTCCTCCCTTCCTAGCCTGAGCTGGAAGTACAATAGCCAGTCATTGGCCAAATGCAAACTTTTAATCTGTTCCATTTTTTTTGGTTTTGAGACAGTTTTATCCTTCTTAGGCAGCCTAGTGGGACCTCTGCTCCCTAGGACTTAACCATATTAGAGTATATCGAAATGATGTTTGATAGATTTTAGCCCTACTGAAGCTGAGAACTCCCAGTCTCAAGTGATCCACCAATCTGTCTCCCCCAGTAGAGTGATTACAAGCCCTGCCAACTTCCTCTTCCCATCTCCCTTCCTCAGTGGCTAGCAGATCCTAACCTTCTGTGCATCTAAACCCTGTCATTCACTTGTCACCCCTGCTTAGGTGAAAAAGAGTTAATCAGTTAGCCATCATTTATTAAAGGTACCAGCTTTGTGCTAGAAGCTGGGGATAGAGAGACAAAAATGAAGCTTTAATCCTTGTTCTGTGAGTGTACATTCTATTGGAACAGTCAAAATGAACACAAAAGCATGTTCAAAATATATGCAAAGTCTATACAAGGTAATTTCTTTGATGGGGAGGCATTAGCAGCAGGGGGAAGCAGGGAAGACTTCCTGTAGGAGGTAGTCTTTTTAGCCAAAGTTTTTAAAAAAATTATTTTCATTTAATGGAACAAAACAAGCCTTTCCATGATACAGTAAAATAAAAAAGATGATTGCATATGAAACTTCAAATCTAACATACAACTTGCTATTCTCTCTTAAATATACAGCAAAATTATCATAAAACTTTCTTTTTTTCTTTCCTCTTCACCTCTCCCAGATGGTTACCATTAGGTGCTACACACACACACACACACACACACACACACACACACACACACACACACGCGTAATGTAATGTAAAATTATTCTATATATAATTCTATTTATAGTAGTTCTTTCTCTGGAAGCAGATAGCGTCTTTCTTCATATGTTCTTTTATTTTTAATTTGTGTATTTAAAAGTCAAAATGGCAGTCACACAAAGTCATTCTTAAAAGAATATCACTGTATACAATGTTCTCTTGGTTCTGCTTACTTCTCTTTATTATCTTGTGCAAGTCTTTCTATGCCTTTCTAAGATTGTTGAGCTCATCATTTCTTTTAGCTTAGTAATATTCCATGACAGCCATACACCACAACTTGTCTAGCCATTTCCCATTTTTAGCTAAATTTGGAAGAAAGTTAAGAATTCTAAGAGACAGAGGTGAAGAAAGGAGTGGTACATTCAAGGCATGAGGAAAAACTGGTACGAAGTCACAAAGAAGGGGAATGGAATATTGTTTGTGAGGAAAAGAGAAAAGTCCTGTTTTGTTGAATCATGGAATGCCTGAAGGGGAGAAATGTGTAGTAAGGTGGGACAGGTAGGATAAAGTCAGGTTTGGAGAGTTTTAAATGCCAAATAAAAGGTTGGATCTGACTTTAGTAATAGTAGGGTGCCAGTACCATTTATTTATGCTTCTCTCCCTATCCCAGTCCTTAATCTTCTCTACTCACTCTCCCTATTGTACTGTTTCCATTTATCCTTGGATTCTTTCTCTTTCAACCCCTTTCATTTCCTGCCTCCAAGTGAAATCTGCTGGCAACTAGCTGGCACCTGTCTAGGTAGATAGAGTGCTGGGTTTAGAGTCTGGAAGATCTGAGTTTGAGTCCAGCTGCAGACACTTACTAGCTATGTGACCCTGGGCAAGTCATTTAAACTCTGTATGCCTTAGTTTAATCTGCTGTAAGATGGGGAACACAATAGCATCTACCCTCCTAGGCTTATTGTGTGCACCAAATGAGGTAATATTTGTAAAGCACTAAGTATTGCTTAAATACTAAGTATATGCTTAAAGCAACATAGTGGTGCTTAATAAATGCATAATTATTTCTTTATTCCTTGCCCTCCTCCCCTTCTCCCCCATGGGGAGTTGGCCATTCTTGTTCCCCTTATCCCTTTAAGATATGTATTCTTTCACCATCCTTCAGCAATATTTCTTCCTTTCAGTTTGATGCCGTATTTTGCTCAGATCACTGTTGCTGCCATCTACTGGCTCTCAGGGCACTCTTCATTTTTCTTCGACATCTGGCTTACAATTTTTCTCTCCATCCATATGTTTCCAGCATTCTCAATGGCTTCTATATTTACATTGATAACCCAATAACATTTTGTATCTCAGTTTACAAATGTCCTCAAACACCATGGTCTCCATTTCTAATTTATCATAACCATGTCAAGTGTGTTCAAACTTTAGACATCTCCATTACCTGAAACTCACAAGATCTGAATTCTGGAATTTTCCTCTCTGATGATAGTCTCTTCTTCTTCTCCCTCTCTTACTACCTCACTCTTCTCCCTCTTACTGAACCTGCTTGTCACTGCTGTTGTGATCTCTGATCCCATCTTCTCTCCTTCCCTTCTGCCCATCATCCCCTCCTTCATCACTCCTATTCTAGCTTCTCTTTCTTCCCTTTGAATTCTTGATACTATCCTAGGTCTCAAATAATTAATATTTAGAGACCATAATGAGGCAGGTGGAAGGTAAAGACATAATTGGTTCATATTTTTGTAGGCAGTTTCTGTCTAAGATATATGTGTGTGTATATATGTATATATATATGTATCTGTGTGTATGTATATATATGTATGTATGTATATATGTGTATATGTATATATGTTTATATATATATTATAGTATTGATAAAATAGCATGGCTTTTACTGATGAAAGCAAAGTAGTACTTACTTTGTTCAGGCTGCCAGCCCTTGCCAACTCTTGTACCTTGGTTTTATAACATATGTGTGTGATTATGTAGCAGACTTAACATTTTTGATGGCCTGCTCTCCAATGGGGACAGCCTATTTCCCTCTGGTGACTCACTGAACTGGACTTGATTCAAATGGGATGAATATGATTAAATCCCTTAGGTTTGGGCTACAAACAACTAATTGGCCATGTGGTGCCAACCAGCTGTTTGGAGAGCTGGAGGGAGATGAGTTTTGATCTGTGCCTACAATCAAGTCCCTCTAGAGGGTGCTTGACATCAGGCAATGAAGAGTGAAGTATCTCTTCCAGCCAGCTGCATTATCATTTTAGACTTTGTACCCATCCTTCCATCTCCTGCACATTTATGACTAGATAATACAGTTTCCAATCCTGGCCTTTCAAGAGACTGTTCCCTTCAGCATCTCTTCACTCCTCATCATGATTCTTCCAGCATTTTCATTTCCTACCTTGGAGTGCCTAGGGGCAGGGTCAATAGAGGTATGGGATGGTAAGATTCTTCTCACAGTGGGAAGGTTAGGTCTGGCTCAAAGAGTTAGGGGTGGAAAAGTTTAGTGGGGTTATCTGAAGAAACTGCAAAAAATACATAGTGGTCAGCCTGCAGTTTTTGACTCAGGCTAATGATTTCTTATCCTTTCTTCTACTCCCTCCAAATTAAAAGTTCCGTTAATTTTAAAGACAAACTGACTCTTCCAGAATAACAGAATTTTTGTTACTGATGGAAGAGTTTTGTTATGATGACTTAGTTTTACTTTGTGTGTTAAGTGAAATAAAAATTTAAAGATACATGCAAATTAATAGCATTTATTGATTTGTTATTTTTGTTTATTATTATAGCATTATTGATATTTATTTACTCTGTAAAGGAAATCTAGGTGCTGTGGAAACACACTGTCTTGACTAGGGATGAATGTATCAAAAATATTATTTATTTCTAAAATCTCTGTATCAAAATATCCAAGAGTTAAAAATATGTTGGTCAGTGGAGAGTCCAAAAATAGTATACTTGCATCTCAAGCTCCGAGTTTCAAATGAGATTGGCCATATATCAAAATAGTTTAATAGTAAAACTAGCAGGTAGTTAGTTTTGGATCTGATATCCTTTTCCAGCTATCAGTATGTTTCCTAAATATACTGATATACTATATTTCCTTTTCCTAAATCCCAACAAAAATTAAAAATGAAAGTCAATGAATGTTAGTAGGCATGTTCCACTTTGGCAAGCTCTGTGTTGAATTCTGTCTGCTCATGAGATTGCCACTTAATAAAACAAAGGTTCTGAGAAGTGGCTTGGATATAGTCTAGGTTCTAGGGCATTGCCTTTTAATTCGTGGACCACCACTGACTCTGGGGCAGCATGACACCAGATAACCTACACAAAGGAGAGATCTGGAAGAGATTAGTCTGGTGGGAAATGGTACTGGGATTTGTTAAAAGTATAATTTGGAAATATGTAGTGGTCCAGTAAATACAATGCTAACTTGCTTCTCCAGCTGTTTTTGTACTTACATTCTGTAGCATGTAATTCACACCTTATTTTATGTTGCCCTATCCTCTAATTATCTGCATTGTGCAATTTACTGTTTTATTATAGAAGTAAAGAATGTAGTTTATATGTTCATGCTTAGTTCTCATTTGCATGCCTGTGCAGATAACTCTCTATACACAGACGTATTATTGATTTGTTCTCTGTTTTCTGGGCATATCTTCTTTCTAAAATTATATTTTAAGCACTTATAGGCAGGAATTTCCCCTCATACTTACTGTTTTTATATTTCTTATAGCACTTAGTGATAGGGCATAGTAGTTAAGTGCTTGATAAATATTTGACATCAGTTGGAATACTGTGTAATTTTTTAAAATGGCATAAAATTAGTTTCTCATTTTTTTTTCTTCTTTGTGGGAGTAGTCACCTATTGTTTTGGTGATATATTTGAGTTTGCTCTTTTTTTGTAAAAAGACAAATGAATATTTGGGGTCTTTAGGGACAGAAAATTTCACCTCTTAGTGTGTGGAGGGGGTTAATAGAGTCAGGCATCTTTCAGCTTGTGTAAAAACTTAGTTTTCCTGGTTTCTTATGCAGTTTTTGACTTAGAATCTTTTACTTAAAATGGAAAAAATGCTTGGGAAGGGCTAGGTAATAATGACTTTAGAAATGCACAGGAGCTTTGCTATGAGAACATTCACTATAGGTTTTAGTATGAGACCCCAAGATTTGTTAGTAACTGAAATTCCCCAGAAGGTTATATTATAAAGTATTTCTTAACTTGTAAAGAGGTCTCATGTCATGGATCTGAAGACAGTTTTCTACCATAGCTCTAAGGTGGCATTATGAAATAAGTAAAAACGTTGCATGATTAAAGAACAATTTAAAGACTTCCCCTAAATTCAAAAGGACAACGTTTACTTTGCAGTTTATGTAATTCAGTTGTGTTGAACACCTTTATTTTTTCTTATTCTTTTGTTGTTTGACTCTTTTTAGGACAAATAGGGACAATAAGGGGGAAAAAGATCACCCTTCTAGTAAGTTTTATAAAATGAATCTCTATTAAAAAATAATCCATTTTCCTAAAGGGAAAACTTGAAGCCCTAAAGATCTGAATTTGACAAGTATAGGTTTGAATATTTTAAGTTTAAGCACATCTAATTCCTCTGTGTCTGAAAAAATAAGTCTCTTTATGTGTATGTGTATGTATACATACAGGCATATGCATGCACAATATGTGTGTATGTATATTATATGCATATAATATACATACACATATATGGAGAGAGAGAGAGAGAGAGAGAGAGAGAGAGAGAGAGAGAGAGAGAGAACGAACTTAAATAGAGTGACTTAAATAGAGTGATTAGAATAATTTTTTTTTTCCCCTTCCAGATATGTATCTCTTTAGGGGAAAAAGAAAAGCCCTCAAAATTGGTGCCTTTTGTGCCCATCCAACATAACCATAGGAGCTGAGACTGAATTAGAAAGCATTTTGGTTACAAGCAGAAATGAACCTTTTCCAGAATCAGCTTTGACAGAAATGCCAGAGCACGGTGCTAATTTAGGAGCAGATTGCTGTTGATGCGTATAGGTCCTTAGCTTCTAAAAGTCTTTGTGGCCTCTGGGCTCTTGGTGAATACTCACCGATCAGCCAGTGACTTGGCAGATGAAGAGTGTTTGGGGAGCTGTCCCACAGCTGGAATCCTTCCATGGGTGCCAGCCAACTCACTTTTATTATTTCTGCAATTTCCATTCCTGTGTATATAACTACTAAGTGTATATTTCCTACTAAGTAGACATTCAGAACAATGTGGAAGCCCTGGCTGCATTTTTACCTCTGGTTCGGTCAGTAACTTTTGATATTTTCCTTTTAAGGTCAATTAGCCTTAATTTCTAGTGAATACTTAGGATATTCCACTTCTTCACCGAGTTGATCACTTTATAGAGGAATACTTGCAAATAAACATAGAACTTGGCAGAGTTAGGATTTCAGTCCACGACCTCTGGATTCAAATTTGTTACCAAAAATATAAGTAAACCTGTGAAATAATTCATCTAAAAAGTAGTGTGATGTAGTAGAAAGAATATTTGATTGTGAGTCAGGAAACCTGAGTTCTAATCTCTCACCTGACATTAACTCATGGTGTGACTTTGAGTAATTCACTGAAACTTTGTTTTGCTCACTTATAAAATGGAGTGGAGTAGGGTTTATTAGATAACCTTTAAGATCTCTTTTACTTCTCATAGTCTTTGATTAAAAATTTTTTACTGCCTACTTTGTGTTCTAGTGTTGTTTAGGTGCTATGGAGGGAATCTAGAAGAATTGTATAGTATTGCCCTTGACTTCAAGGAACTAACACATAAAACAATTAGAGATACATGTGTTTGTATTGACTATGAATTCAGAGAAGGAAGGGTTAATGTGATTTGGAGGAGTCAGAATACCTCATGGCAAGGGTAGAACTTGAAGGAAGAATAAAGGTGGATATTCTGGTCTCAGGTAGCAGCATGTAAATAAATATAGTTTTGTGTGTTGGGTAGATGTAAGAGATAAACAGCACAAAGGAGGGCTGCTAGCACAGGTTCATGCTTGATTTGGTCAGACAGGAAAGATGCTAAGAAAGGGCTAATCATCTTACTTTATTCTAGTCTTGTTTTCTCAGAAAAGGTTGTTGATAATGAGTGACTGACTCTTAGAGCATTCCGTAATCATCCTTCTCACAGGGACCAGTGTAACTACCCCTACGTCTCTATGAGTTCAGTTGGGACAGGCACAACTTGTTCTTTCCCTAAATCCCCTCAAGCCTCAATGGGGGCCAGTTGAGGTACACATAGCATTTGTGCATTCAGCCCTAAAGTTCCCCATTCACTGACCAGTGCCCACCTGCTTTATAGGACAATAGACAAAGAAGCATATTGCCAGCAATAGCCTCGCAAGTTTACATCACCCCATCCCTGTGTCTCACTGCACAACGGCAGTGGCTGTTTATATCATTTATTGTTATGTAATGCTGCACAAGCATGGTGGAAATGTTTTGAACAATAACTGTGGGAACTCATATTGAATACCTAGGAATAGGAGATTGTTATAGCTATGGATCCTGGGAAACTGGATTCTAAGAAATAATAACAAAAATTCGCTTTACACACACTAAAACCCTCCTTACTTACACTAAAATTCACCTTACATACAAGAGATCTTTAAGAGACTCAACTGACTATAACAGAGTCGTCATACTGTATAGTTGGACTGTTTGGTCACTGAATTTCCTTTTTTTGTTGAGTCTTTCAGTCATATTTGGCTATTTAGGACCCTGTTTGGGGTTTGTTGGCAGAGATGTTGGAATGGTTTGCCATTTCCTTCTCCAGCTTATTTTCTAGATGAAGAAACTGAGGCAAATAGGATTAATTGACTTGCCCAGGGTTGTGTTTGTCCTTTGTTTTTGAAGAGGACCATGACATCAGGGAAATGATGACATCACTTGACTTTGATTTGAGTGAGGGAGGGCTGTGCAAGATCACCAGCCTTACTTTCTCATCCTGAGCCATCTGGGTCCAATGACTAGATATTTATCAGGATGACTGGAGATGGCCCAGGGTCACACAGCTAGTAAGTATCTGAGGCTGAATTTGAAATCATGAAGATGAATCTTCTTGATTCCAAATCCAGTGTTCTTGTTTATAAGAGATGAAAGAATGATGAAGGAAGAATTTTGTTCTTATTTCTAGACAGGGAGGCAGAAGAAAAGTGAGGGTCTAAACCAAAGCCAAGAGGCCCAGAAAAGAAACAGCAGCCCAACTTGTAACATCTCCAATTTTGAGTTGATAAGTAAAGGAGTGGAGTTTTAGATTAAAGTTGGTGTCTCAGCCCTCTCAGATTGTTTATCTGTTTAATGAGTATCTTATCACTTCCTCTGGCATTACATTCTTCTTGATCAGACACACAGAAAAGCTTACTGCTGTTCATTTCTTTCACCTGTTAGTATCCGAAGTATTGACTTAACTCTAGGGTCAGGGTCACTGGTAGTTTCATACATCATAGTCCAGCTAGTGTTCCATCTCTTTGGGCAGCATCCGGGACTGTTCTGTGTGAGGTTCCACATCTGGAATCTTGGTCATGCATGTGGTTCACTTCAGGCAGAGAATGCTTTATGAGATTCTTGGACACATTTGGATACAACATGTTTGTAGGTTGCCATGTGTATAGAAGATTCACTTGGTTTAGGTTCTCATTCTCAAATCCTCCCCCACTCCCCCCATTTGCTACATGCTTCAGTTTGTCTAGGCAGGTAGGTGGTGCAGTGGATAGATTTGCTGGGCTTGGAATCCAGAGCATTTGAGTTTCAAATCCTGTCTTAGTCATTTGCTAGTTGTGTGACTCCTGGGGAAGTCATTTAACCTCTGTTTGCCTCAGTTTCCTCATCTGTAAAATAGAAATAATAGTAACATCTATCTCCTAGGTTTGGGCAGCCAGGTAGTGAAGTGGATAGAGTGGTGGGCCTGGAGTCAGGAAGTCTCATCTTCCTGAGTTCAAATCTGGCCCGAGATACTTCTTACCTGTGTGACCTTGGGCAAGTCACCTTAACTCTGTTTACCTCACTTTCCTCATCCGTAAAATGAATTGGAGAAGAAAATGGCAAACCACTCCAGTATTTTTGCCTAGAAAACCCCAAATGAGGTCACAAAAAGTTGGACATGACTGAAATGACTGAACAACATCAAAAAAACAAAGGGTAGTTGTGAGGATCAAATGTGACCATTTTTGTAAATCACCTAGCATAGTGTCTGATGCATAATAAGTGCTTTAAACTTGGTTTCTCGTTTCCGTCTGCCTCAAAAATCCTGCCTCAGCTACTTACTAGCTCAGTGATCCTGGGCAAGTCATTTAACATTTCTCAGTTTCTACTTCCCTGTTAAGTGGGAATAATAATAGCATATATCTTAAATGGTTTTTGTGAGGATAACTTGAAGTTATATATGTAAATCTTGGCAAACCTTGAAGTGCCACATAAATGCTATTGTTATCATTATTATTAATTTTTTATTTGTCAAAGAAGATCCCAGGGTACTTTACCACTTCCTTTTTCTGCATTATAGCATGGTAGAGTGCAAAGGGTACTGAATTTGGTCTTCGATTTCAGTTTGAATTCTAGTTCTGATATGAATCATGTGACTACTTCTGACTACATTACTTTACCTTTCTGAACCTCACTTTCCTCACCTATAAAATAAAGTTAATAAAATTTATAGCAAATCCCTGATATGACTATTAAGAAAAAAAGTGCTTTATCAAGTTGTTTTTATTATTGCCCTACAAGAATGCTATGTATGCTGAATAGAATAATTCTGCATACATAGATGCCCAGCTTTAAGAGTCATGATATGCAAAAATAAAAATTTATGTTAAAAAATCAGTAAAGAATAATTGTTTGTTTCATACTACAATTCACTCCATGGTTCCTTTAAAGAACAAATTACTACTGTACATTTACATTTATCTGATGTCCACACAATTGGTAACACATCTGCTATGTAAAGAGAAGTACACTTTTGATAGAAGATGTTCTCAATATTCCCCATTCTGTTTGCTTTTCAATGGTAGAATGGAAGGAACACTGACTGGAGTCAGAGGGCTTGGGTTCAAATCCTCCTGTTGCTCACTACTTGTGTGACCTTGAGCAAGTCACTTAACCTTCCTATGCCTCATTTTGCTCAACTGTTAAATGAAATGGTTGACCTTGATGTCTGAGATTCCTTCCAGCCCTAGACTGATGATCCTACTTGTGGCTTCTTGTGGATGGGAAGTACACTTTATCTTGTACTGAACCATGAGGGCTCCACTACTTTCCTAAGGTCCACCTTAGGATAGGAGGATCTGCAGGACAACTGATGCATATAAACAAAAAAATATTTCAGCCTAGTAAAGTCAAGTTCTCACTTAATTTCTTTTTAAAGTCCCTTTCAGTAGAACGAGAACCCCAGGAGAGCAGCAGTAATTATCCAGATGACCCGTGGAGAATAACAGAAGAACAGCGAGAGTACTACATCAATCAATTCAAATCCCTTCAACCTGACCTGAGTTCCTTCATTTCAGGTAATGGTTATTCTGGAGAGAAGACTAGGAGGCCTCTGTGTAGTTCTTTGTTCTAACACGAGTGCAAAGGAACTCATTGTGGTCTCCCAAAGTGGGTCAAATGGAGAGTTCTGGCAAGCTCCTGTTTTGTTTTTTTGTTGTCTTTTCCCTTGTATGACTTAATGATTTTACAATTATAAAAGATGAGGAAAATTAGCAGAAATCACATCCAACTGGACAAATCCTACTTCAGTTTCAAAGAGATTAAATGGAAGCTGGAGGGGACTTGTCCCCTCCATTAAATGCTGACTGAAATCAGCTCTGATGTCAACATTTCATGACTTCTAAAAGATGTTTAATTGCTTAAGAGTAGCAACAATAGTAATAGTAATTATAGCTTATGCTTTACATTTTCCCAAACTCTTCACATCTGTTATCTTTAAAAAAATTTAAATAATGGACTTTCCCTCCCCTCCACATCCCCCAAATTACAATGTATAAACAGTTGTTGCTACAATTTTTGAGAAAAAAAAGAATGTTCGGTGGGTCTTCTCAACCTACATTTCATCAGCGTAGCTTGAATCATTCTCATGTTCTTCATGTTCTTTGCTTAATTATTCAATTTTTTTTTCAATGAACAAGCATTTATTTTCTTTCCCTTTCCTCCTGGGGAAAAAACCCCAAAACTTGTCCCAAATATGCATAGTCAAGCAAAATAAATTCCTGTGTTGGCCATGCTGAAAAATATCTTTATCCTTTACTCTTCCTAAGAGGAAAAAAAACATATAAAAATGGTCATTAAAAAAAGATCAGTAAGATATAAACCTTCAAGTTTGTGTCTCTATAACAGCCTCTCTGAGTTAATTTTAGGAGCTTGTCATCTTATTGCATATCACTTCTAGGCTTTGAGGTCAAGAATGGATATTGTGTATCCTCCAATATGGTTTCTTTTGGTAGTACTACACTCACTTCAAAAGAGACACCTTTTCTTTCCTCTGCAGGGACATACCTTTCTAGGACAACAAAATAAGCATTGAACAGGACTGATGACTGAAGTAGGGAAGTACAAAGAGTGCTGTGTTTGTGAAGGATGGCAGTTAGCTTGAATTAATTATGGATTGATTTGAGGTGACCAGATACCTTACCTTTACTCTTTAGACCCAGTTTTCTTCCTTGAAATGCAAATTTCTTGTGTATATTGGAGAGACCTTCTGGTTTAGTAGCTCCAGAACTGTTCTTGGAGTCAGGCAGCATGAATTTGAATGCTGCCTTTGACGTATACCAGCTGGAAGACATGGGCAGTTAGTTGGTTTAACTCCCAGTAGCAACGGTAAATTATAAACTAAATTAGAGATGAGTCATCTTTCTGCACAGGTGATGGAAGTTCCTACGTGGAAAGTTCCCTACAGATATGAAATCAAATAAGAAAAATAAAACCAAAAAGTGAATACCAGCTTCTCCTTAATCTCTCCACTTATTTCTCTGATAACTCTTTTTATCTTTGTTTTTCTTGTCCCTCCTCCCCCAATACTCTGTCCTTAGCCCCCTCCACATCTCCTTCCATTTTTCTCTCCCTCTTCCTCCTCTTCCTTCTCTTCCACACCTTCTGATATTCTGTCTCCTGCCATGACTTCATTTAATACTTCTTTAGACTTGACTCCCAGAGTTTTATTTTCAACCCTGACCTCTCTTTTGAGTTCTAATCCTCTTCCTCTAAGTACTTGATGGACATCCCTCCTTGAATGCCCCACTGGCACCCAAAGTTTAATATATTAGTGATTGAACTGAATTTCCCCTTTAAATCTACTTGTCCCCCCCTCTTCCCATGCACCTTGGCCATTTCTCTTAATGGCGCCATCATTTTCCTCATCAAACTCAGAGTTATCATTGAACCTTCCCTCTTCATTTTCCCCAATATCCAATTAGTCCCCAAGCCCTGTTAATTTTGTGCTACAATTTCCTCTCAAATCTCTCTTCTTCTATTCCCATTGCCACCACTTCTACTTTAGGCCTTTTGACATTTTTCCTGGACTATTAGAATTGCCTTCTGACTAATTTCTTTGCTTCTATTCCCTCTACAATTCATTGCTGGTTTATAATCTTGTAGGGAAGATAAGACATGCTAACAAACAGATGTAAATTAGGATATACACATAAAGCTAAGGTGCTTTATATAGAGAGTGCTATGAGAAATAAGATACTTCATGCAGGCAGGAAGCATAGAAATGAATTTAGGTTGGCTATTGATGTGCGTATGGCTTCTTCTCGTCTCCCAGACTCAGTCTGGCCCTGGTGCCTGTGGTTGTAGGTCAGCATTGGCCCAATCACCCTGTGGAGGCATCTGTGACCTAAGCATGCTTGTAAGTAGGAAAGACAGAGGTACAAAACTTAGTGGAGCTAGGGAGAGGAAGAGGAGGAAGAGAAAGACAGTGGACTGGGGAAAGTGCCTTATAATTACAAAATAGTTATTTTCTTGTGTAGCTCAAACTGGCTTTTAAAGGATTTCTTAAGGAGATTGCAAAAGAATAGTTGCAAAAATAAAATGAAAAGGTGACTAACTTAGACTAACTTAGAAGGAGAGCACCAATGTGAGAATGCATGTTCCATGTATTGTAGTAGGTCCTTATAAAAGGTGATTACAGTGGCAATCCATCATACGGAGAACCAGCATGTGACAGTGGAAGTCAGGAGACTTGGGTACAAATCCCATCTCATGATGCTTGAGAGTTGTGTGAATATAGATATGACCCCTGTGAACCTCAGTTTCCTCGTCACTGAAATGGGGATAATACAGTATTTTGTTCTTAAGCTCAGGTGAGAGTGAAAATTAAAAGCTTTAAAGCATGGCTTTAATGGCTAACTGCCATTTATTTATTGTAGCTTAATAAATCAATGTGTAACTCATATGGCTGAAATGCTTGCTTTTGTGGATTCATCCTCCGTCAGTGCTGTTTGGTTTTGAATTTGGCTGGTATTCAAGTTGAAGATTTGAGGCTTTTTGGCACTGTGGAATCAGAGGATCAGTTATTTAGAGTGAGTAAGGTTTGGTTCATGTATTTTAAAGCCAAGACTAACCTCTATAATATCAGAATACAAGGAAGGAAGGGGGAAAGGGAATGAGCATCATGTTAGGTGATGTACTAAGTGCTTTATCTCATTTGATCCTCCCAACAACCTTTTGAGGTAGATGCTATTATTTAATTACCATTTTTACAATTAAGGAAACTGAAGCAAACAGGTTAAATGACTTCCTCAAGGTCACTTAGACTATAAGATGAAGCTTCTAATGTCAACAGTTCAGGAAAACAGAAGGAAGACTGTCTGATTTCTAACACAGAAGAATTATTAACTTGTTCTCTAAGTAGCACCTTTGCTCACTGCAGAGATATTTGCAAATAGTAAAAAAAAAAAAGAAAGTTAAAAAAATATTTCTTTGGGTAGGTTTCTCAAAAAGGCCTTGTGTCCCAAAGATCTTTTCCAAAGATACTAGCCAAAAATACCCAGAGACTCCTCTTAATCTCGTGATACTGGTGTACTTTCACCTTTGGAAGTGTTAATAATAATAATAATAAAAAATGATATAATAATGATATGATAATCATTATCATCATCATCAATAAGTAAGAATTTTAGAGAAGTCAGGCCAGAGCTTATTCAGTAGATCAATACTTTGTAATATAAAAGTCTTGAATAATCATTATTTAGCCCTTTTAAACATATGCACTTTAGAAAATTTTATACTTTATACTGTACATTGTCACCATTAATAAAAGTTTGAGTATGGTATTTGGGGTCATGTTTATGAATAGTTAGTAAGTCTGTGATAAGGACTGTGGCTCTTTGTTATAACTCTTTTTATGGGAGTGAGTGGGAGAAGATTAACTTACATAATTTTGAAATATAAATTCAAATATATATACATATGCATAATATTTGAATTACATATATATGTGTATGTATGTGTATATTTTTGAGGAGTTAATTTAGTACATTAGTGCTCAAACTTTTAGGTGTCAGGACATTTTTACACTTTTAAAAATTATTGAGAATCTCAAAAAGACTTATGTGTATGTGGATTTTCTATCTATCGATATTTATCAAATTAGAAATTAAAGCTGATAACATTTTAAAATTTTATTTTTTATGCACTGACATTTTTTATGCATTTTTTTATGCAGTAAAAATCATGATTCTGAGAAGGGGTCCATAGGCTTCAGTAGCTGACTGTCAAAGGGGTCCAATGACTCAAAACAAGATGAAGATCCAGCATATTCTGATTTCTGGTCATAACTGTAGGAAGTCTTTTGTTGGCCCAGTTACTTTCTGCCAAGCTGTTAAAGTCTGAGGAAGGCAGATTTCACCCCTGATCATGGGAGTGCTTGTTGAATTCAAGTTGAGAAGTGTCATACAAATTGAGGCAAATAAAAATTAGTGCTGTAGCAGACAGGATTATTTATTACTAACTTATTTAAAGAGTATGATTTTCTATAGGTTCCTTGGCAAAGAATTTTTTCACCAAATCGAAGCTGACTATTCCAGAACTTTCTTACATATGGTAAGTAAAATAGAACCATTAATCCTTTAAGCTGCTTAATCAGTTCTCTTTTTTAAATGAAGATATCTTAGCATGTTTTTTTTAATAGGCTGAAAGACTACTATTTTAAAAGAACTTTTAAATTTTATTTAAATACTTAATATTTAAAATAATTTCAAAAATATTGTTCTCTCATCAAGATAACACTTACTAGCTATGTGACCCATGGCAAGTCACTTAGTCCTTCTGCCTCAGTTTCCTCATCTCTAAAATGAGGAGACTGGCTTCTAAGATACTTTCTGGCTCTATATCTATGATTCCGTGATCAGATTTTCCACACTAAACATGAGAGGACGTGTCAAAAGTTCTCTTTGGTTTATTACCTTTCAAGTATTTCATCTTTCTAGTGAGTTACCCAAAGAACTAGTTAAACCCATGTCTGTAGATGATGATGATGGTGACACTGATGAAGCCAATGACTGACAGGCTGATGGGTAAGTCAAGTAATGACTTGCAGTGATAAATTTTAATCTAAAATATTTTAGCTGTATCTGAGCTCTGCATATTTGACTTGTATTTTGTCAGATAAGCCCTAATTAATACCTAATGTTTAATAAGTACAGCTGTGGAATTCATCAGCACTTTACTAACAAGCCAGCTGATTTTGCTTTTGATGAGCTTGTTTCAAGAATGGTGCAGATGGCCCAATTTGCATTTATGAGAACCATTTGGTGCTTCTGAAACCTCACTGCATTGTGTGTACCAGTATCTTACTTCAGGCTCGGAAGAGTACCAAAAAACTATTCTAAACATTAAAAAAATTGCTGATTAAATACATGTAAAGCATTCTTTTTAATGATGAAAGGTTCTTTTTTTGTTTTGGTTTAATTATTGGGTAAAATTGCTTGCCTTCTTTGTGAGTACATATACTTGGTGACCGTGGACAATGCTGTCAATGAAATTTGTGTCTTCCAAAGTCTCTCAGATTCTGAAACTGTATTTATATTCAGTCTACTCTGATATTAAAGCCTGAGAGGAACAATAGAACCCCTCCCTTTCTTGTCTTAACCAAGTGCAGTGGAAGCAAAAGTCAGTCAATAAACGTTTCTTAAATGCCTGCTGTGCTAGGCACTGTGCTATCACCTTGTATTTTATGATGTATTTATATTATTGTAAGACAGTACTCATAGGAACTTTTGGGCTCTGGCAGGGAGATTCCCTGGGCAGCCAGAAGGACAGCAATGGAGACTTGATAGTGGTTATTTAATTTCTTTTCTTAATTTTTCTGTATTTTCTTTGCAAGGGGTCCTGATAATGGGAGCACCAACTCCTACAGGATCCTCTTTTCTACCAGGGGTAGGCAAGAATGGAAGTAAGAGCACCAACTCCTATAACATTCTCCTAAGTCTTGACAGGTGGAGACAAGCACAGCATTCCAGCTTTCACATCCCCCTAAACCTTGATGGGGCAAGTTCCAGGCAATCACAGCACTTGCATTCCCCACTTACTGACCAGTCCACGCTTGAGTTATAGCGAAGACAAAGAAGGCATTTTGCCCGCAATAGCTTCACAAGTTTACATGAACTTTAGCAATATCATCGTGACTTAGCATAGAACACGTGCAGTGGACTGTTTACAACTTAACTCAAACGTTTATATTATCCATCCTTATATCTCACCTTGCAGCTGCAGGGAGATTCTTCACAGCTCATGATCCTGGGGACTAGTAGATTGTTTATGGCCATGGGTCCTGGGAACTAGTTTCTTAAAAAGAAAACATTCACCTTACATATAATTATACTATCTTGTTTACGTACTATTATATGTATTATAGTATTAAATGTGTATAATATTATCTGTATCATACTAATGTATGTATATAATATATATGTATATTATAAAGGTGATACCTATGACTTTTTAAGGAGTAGTTTCAGTGAACTACAGGAGAAAAGTCACTATATCTTTGTTCCGATAAATGACTCATCTCAGATTATCCCTTGACAAGGATATGGTTCCACTAAAAATGATGTATAAGATAAAAGTAACATAGGATTTACTTTAGATTTTCCTTTAATAGGATCTTCTTTTCTAGTACCATTAAGAGTACATATTATCTTTCTTTTCTGTTTGTCCTGACATCTTCTCATGAACATAAAAAACTGATTAAACTGGGGATAGGAATGAGGAAAGGAAAGGTTGAGTTTATGGGGGTGTTAGTATTCTGACAAGTAATTTCCTTTGTTGTGGCTGTGTAAGACTGAGTGCCCAGTTCACTGTGAAGCAATAGTTGAAGAAAAACTAACTCTCTTAAGATAGCCCTTTTTTTTTGTATCTGGATTGTCTAGCACCATTCTTCCCTCCCTATCTTTTAAGACATTGTTAACATACATTCAACAAATATTTATTGAACATAAAACGTCTTCATAATAGGGAATTCTCAAATCAGGGGGAAAAGTCCCTGAACAATTATATGGGTCCTGTTTGACAAGGACATGTTTAAAAATAAGAACAGGAAATGTGGTAATATTTCCCACATACTGAAATACTGCCCGTACTTACTACATACCCACAACACTAACTTGACATTTCCAGCCTGATTGTTCTAAGCCTTCACTCTAATCCTTTTAAATAATTGTTAGACATACTCCACATTTTACTGTAGCAAATGTAGTACAGTACCTGGGACACTTAACAAATGGTTGTTGGTTGATGGGAGGGAGTGTTTAAAGAAATTAGAGGTAGAAAAGACTTGCCTGGCTTTTGGTCAGTTCAACACTGTTGGTCCACTTGTCTCTTTCTAGTTTATGTTTAATAATTAAACTTTAATAATAATAAAAAATAAACTGGAACTTTAAATGCTCCTGAGGATGGGCTTGGCTTGTATCTAGTATTTGTGTAATCCCTTTCAAAGTCATAGGGCATAAAGTCATAGTCTCAATAAGAAATCAGACTAACTTTTTATTTTTTATTTTTTGGATGTGATCAGGATTCAGTGATTTGTACACGCACAGCTAGTAAATATATGAGGTCAGATTTGAACTCAGGTCCTGCTGTACCACTTCGCTGTCCAGATAAGGTTTTTAGATGGAATGTGTATTTTAAATCTTAAACTTGAGTTTATCAGTAGAGCTACACTGATAATCTCAACTCCTCTACAATAAAAAGTGGTCTCTATGAGTTACTTTCTTCCCCTCTCCCCTAAATCATTCACCAGGTGGCCATCCTTCAGCTGGTACTTAGTAGGCTGGACTAGGATGGCAAATAGTTCTTACATCACCTGGTCTGTATTTATAGTTGAACCACTCAAAGCTTACATTCCACTTGAAGAACATTGGGCTATCATACATGGGTCAAGAGGAGAGGACTCCGATGGAATTTTCCCATAAAACAAAAGAAATAACAAAATAAGAAATGTTGCAACCTACCCCTTATTCTTTTTACTCTCAGTATTCTTCTAAGTTTGGAGTTCATGGTACTATACTTTTAATTTTACTAGGTCTAAGTGGGACCTCCAAGTGGGAAAAGGGAATTTTTTTTTCCCCTTCTGTTCTGACCAAACATTAGAAAGTCTGAGGATACACTGTGTGATGCATTGGTGGGATCCTAGGGGTTGAGCTTAACTTCCTAACCAGGTTGAAGTTGCTGCTAGTGGAGGCCTTCACAGATACAAAAAAAAAATCCAGCCAGTGTGCATTATTTGCAGATTGACTGTGGTCTGAGGGCAATTGTTTTTCTTCTGTAGCTTCTTAGTTTGCAAATTTAGAATAATAACATTTTCTGGGGCTTTTGTGGGCTTGCTAATTAGTGCCTAGGGGCAGCTAGGTGGTGCAATGGATAGAGCACCAGTGCAGGAATCAGGAGGACCTGAGTTCATATCTTACCTCAGACACTTGACACTCACTAGCTGTGTGACCTTGAGCAAGTCACTTAATCCCAATTGTCTCATCCTGGGTCATCTCCAGTCATCCTGATGAATATCTGGTCACTGGATTCAGATGGCTCTGGAGAAGTGAGGGGACCTACACAGCCCTCCCTCACTCACAACAAAGTCAAGTTTCTCTGATGGCATGGTCTTCTTCCACAACGAAGGACGAATACACTACACTAATAAATTCCTATTAGATATAAGTTACAATGTAAATGCAAACTTATTTCCTCATAGTTTTAAAAAAAACTTTAAAATGTTAAAAATTTAAACATTTTTTAAAAACTTAAAAAACTTTAAAATATTTCCTCCCACAGATATAGTATATGAATATTTTCAGCCTGACAGACAGCAGTTAAAGAAGTTTGGAAGCTGGTTGTAGGTGCAATGGGCTGAAGGTTCCCTTTGATTCCTAGGTGTCAGGTTGTCATTTATGTTGTATTCAGGGAACTCAGTGATGTGGACTGTGATGGAGCCTTGACACTGCCTGAATTCTGTGCTGCCTTTCACCTCATCGTGGCCAGAAAGAATGGCTACCCACTGCCTGAATCTCTGCCGCAAACCCTGCAGCCGGACTACCTACAAAGCGGTGAGGCTTGACTGGAAATCCGTGAGTTTCCAGTTGATTTTTTGAAAGTTAGTGATACATTTCTTAAAACCAGTGAATTTTGTGCTTTTCATGTACATGATCTTTTAAGAAATGCTTTTATTTTTCCTCCCTTTAAAATATAATAGAATTACACAGCTGATCAGGATTCCCAGCTTGAATTGTTCAGAGGGGCCTGAAGAACCTGTTCCTTATTTTCCTGTAAGCTGTGCCCTGTTCTGTCCTCAAAAGTCCATGATGCCCTCCTTTGGAAGGTGCTTCTCCTGTGAAGACTCCCTGGAGTTTCTTACAGTTGCCTTCTTTGACCTCTACCTTCTTTACCCCTTTTCTTCTAGACCTTGTTTTCTGGCTCTTTTGGACACACACACACACACACACACACGTACACGTAGACGTACGTATATGTGTACAGGCATGTATATATGCATACACATGTGTATATATGTATATGCATGTACAAATATTTACATATATATGTATATGTATATTTTTTTGAAAGTTTTACATCAACCACAAATTGAGCTCATTAGGGATTGCATAGTATAGAATTAGGGGACTATAGAGGTCAACAATTTAGTGGTGTCAAAATAGAAATGGATACCCATGAGCAGCTATTGACTTAGAAAGCCACAAATTAATATTATCTCTATGATATTGTATTTATATTTAGTAAATATTTCCCATATGTTTATGGGAAATATTTATATATTATAAATTTGTATATTATAAATATATTATATTTAAATACATATATGTCTGTGTGTGTGTGTGTGTGTGTGTGTGTATGAAGTTTTATTTCTTCCCCCCTACAAAGATTGGAATGGTTGTAATTGCAATGGTTGCAGCCCCCACACCAGCGAAACCCAGATATTTTGAAATGCTGAAGAAATAATCTCTCTAGCAAGTAGTTAGGTGACTCAGAAGACAGAGTACCAGACCTGGTGTCAGGAAGACTCATTTTTGTGAGTTCAAATCTGTCCTCAGACACTTACTAGCTGTATGACCCTGGGCAAGTCACTTAACCCTGCTTGCCTCAGTCTCCTCAACTGTAAAATGAGCTGGAGAAGGAAATGATAAAACTACTCTAGTATCTTTGCCAAGAAAATCCCAAAAGGGGCCACGAAGAGTTGGGCATGACTAAACAACAACATATAGTGCTTACTATGTGCCAGGCCCTGTGCTGTTTTACAGTTATTTCATTTGACCCTCATAACAACCCAGAAAGGTAGGTAGTATTATTATCATCCCCATTTTACAGATGAGGAAACTGAGGTAAATAGAAGTTAAATGATTTGCCCAGGGTCACATGGCTAGGAAGTATCTGAGGTAGAATTCTATCCAGTGCACAGCTTAGAATAAGGGGATTAAATGACCAATAATATTTTCAATTCGTCAAAGCTATTTCATGATTCTGATCACCTAGAGATAATGTGAACTCCTTGAAGGCAAGAGCTATTTTTACCTTTCTTTGTATCCCAAGTAACTAGTGTCTGGTATACAGCAAGTATTTAATGGATGTTTTTTGCTTGCTTGGATGTGATATAGAATAAAGAACACTTGAGTTCAGATACCATCTCTGCTACATGTTACCATGTGACTATGGGCAGGTCACTTCCTTGTTGCCTCAGTTTACTCACCTCACCTGTTGTAATTGGTAAAATGGGAACTATGCCACGGTTGGAGTTGGAAAATGTGTGTTCCAATTTTGCCTCTGATCCCTACCACCCATATGACCGTGGGTGAGTCAGCCTCTCTGGCTTCTGTTTACTCTTCTGTAAAATGAAGGAATTGGAATAGAAGGTCTCTTCTAGCTCTAGTTACATATCTATAAACATATTGCCTCTCATTGTATGAATTTGTGATTCCCATTTCCATTTACTAAAGAACACAAACAAAGTCAGTTATGCCCATGTCCTCTAAAATATTTCCCTTCAGGGAGCAATTCTACCTGTTTCTAAAAAAATCTGAAACATTTTAAGGAAAGACTACAATTGCTGAGACTGTGTTTTTAGGACAGGAGGGAGATTTACAGGTAATTAAAATGTAAGGAAGACTATTCTTAAATTGCTAAAAAGTACTATCTGCAATATTATACTGTTTAGTTAAAGCAAAAAAAATCAGAATAAAAATCCTACTGTAGCAAGATTTATATGTAATTTGGCCTTTTAAAATTTTCTCTTCAAAAATTTCCTTGGCTTTACTCCTGCATAGGTGCTCCTACCCTAATTTCTTTATTCCTTTTCTTATCTCTCTCTGCTTATGCTAGCAGTGCTCCTTCTTTGGAACATAAAATTTCTTTCTTTTTTTTTCTTGTCAGTCATCTGTGGGAAATGTACATCTGACAGTTGTTCATTCAGCCACACACACACCCTCTAACACATTTTTCTCTTGTGTGTGCAGTCTCTTCTTCATACTTGTACCCTGCCTTTGAGGTATTAAACATGTGGATTATTATGGACAGATTCATATGTAGGAAGGATCTTAAAAGTCAGGATGAAACAAACTCTGCTCCATGAAGATTTCTGTGACTGAGCCTTCTAAGAGTGGCCCTGAGGTTGTGAAACTCAAAGGCAAGATGTTTAACAAGATTATAAAATGAGAGCAGGGACCAATCAGTTAGCTTCTCAGTCAATAAACGTTTACTAACATTTCTGGCACTGCTGTGTGCTTGGGATACAAACAAAGGCAAAAACACTCTTCCTGCCCTGAAGGAGCTCACTTTCTAGAAGAAAGAAAAACATATATTGACATGTTGCAAGACACATACAGGGTAGATGGAAAGTAATGATGTAGGGAGAAGTCTTCGAGTTCACCATATCACGTGTGTGTATGTGGGTGTACCACTGTGGAGTCAGGAAGACCTGAGTTCAAGTGTGGTCTCAGACACTAGCTATGTGACCCTGGGTAAGTCCCTTAACCCCTGTTTGCCTCAGTTCCTCATCTGTAAAATGGGGATGTAGTGGAGCAGGAAATGCCAAACCACTCTAGTAACTTTGCCAAGAGAATCTGATGGACAGAATCCATGGGGTCAATGAGATACGACTTAACAACTAAACTACAGCTATGCATGCATATATATATATATATATATATATATATACATACATATATATATATATGTATATATGTATATATGTACATACATATGTATGTATGTATTTGCCACTTGTCATGTCACATAGGCGGTGGATTGTACCCAAGTCACTCCCATAACTTTCAAGGCTACAGATTGGCAAGGCCTTGGTTAAGGTACAAAATAGCATTACTTGGATCATGTGAAAAGGCAGAGACTCCTTGTAAAGCTGAGCAATATCCAAATCCTGCTGACTCTACAGACTTAGACACAGCATAAGTTTTCCCAAGAGGTCTCATAAACCCCTGGGACAAACCCAAGCCTGAGAGTACTTGTACTGTAGAACCTGCACCCTTAAGCTACTTTGTCACCCTCTTTAGTGAGGATGGAGCCATGGTAAACTGAACAAATCCATCTGTTCTCACCGAAGATTGTAAGTAGGTGAATGCCTAGGGCATCTGGGAGGCTCAGTGGGTACAACGCTGGGCCTGGAATCAGGAAGACTCAGATTCACATTTGGTCTCAGATATTTGTTAGCTGTGTGACTGTATGCAAATCACTTCTGCTTGCCTCAGTTTCCTCAACTGTACAATGGTGATAATAAGAGTATTTACTTCCCAGGATCAAGTGCTTAGCATAGTGCCTTGCACATAGTAGGCATCATATAACATAACACCAACTGTTGAAAGTGATGCCCTGAATAGAGTGCTGGGTCAGGAAGATGAGTTCAGATCTGGTCTCAGATACTACTTACCATCTATGTGACCCTAGGCAAGTCATTTAACTGTTGTTTACCTCAATTTTCTCATCTGAAAAAGGGGAATGATAACAAAGCCTCTTACCTAAATCTCAGGGTTGTTAGGATCGAATGAGATAATAATGTAAAGCACGTAGCACAGTGCCCTCAGCACAGCGTAAGTTCTATATCAGTGTTACTATTATTATTGTAACAATTCTTGTTCCAAGGCAATCAAAACAACTGAAAGAATACTGGAATGTTCTCCGTCCTTCAGAGAAATTTCAACTTCTTTTCCAAAAAGAGGAGAGAGATGATTCTAGATAAAATTGCAGCCACCTTTTAAATAAAAACCCCTCCAAAACTGAACGTTTTATCTCTCAGTTTTACTAATGAAGTGGCCTTCCCTCTCACACCCCTCACCCTACCCTTGTTTTAGCCATATTTTCATGCTTTTTGAGGGTGAAACCTATTTATCAAGTGCTTAGCATAGTGTCTGAGGCTACATTTAAATTCAAGTCTTCCTTACTATAGGCCTAGCATTCTATCCACTTTGCTACCTATAGTAACTAGCATTAATACAATGCCTACTATGTGCAAGGCTCCTTGCTAAACACTTTGCAAATATTGTCTCATTTAATCCTCCTAACAACCCCAGGTGTTAGGTACTATTATTATCCCTGTTTTACAGATGTGGGATATTTTACACCCCCAGTCCCAGCACAGCGTGCTACATACATAGTAGGTGCTTTAAAAAAAATGCTTGTTGGTAATTAAATGAATTCTCTTTCCTGTGAGGAAAGGGGAAAGGGATTAGAGAATTCTTCATTTAATAATTTCATTGATGTTTCAAAAGATGCTGAGGAGATTAAAAAAACCTACTCTAGCTGAATTGTGCTGAAACAACGTGTTAACAAAAGCAGTGTGGTCTCTTTAATTTCTGGATGTGGCACGGTTACTGTGAGTGGCTTATTCTTCAATAAAGGGGCTTCTGTAAAGTAGAACCTCCAAGGAAGAAACCTCCCTTGACTAATGAAACAGCCCTTTGGAACAATGCTCCCTGTCTCTTTTTAGCCTTTTATGGAGGCTGTCAGCAGGAATTATATATGAACATTGAAGAGTTCATTACCTACCCTTCAATTAAGCAAAAATGGCATGGCTTTCTAGAGTAGGCAGGATTAATTGCAAATAATAATTATGATGCTACTAGCAAACATTTAAGACCTCCTAAAGTCCCTCTTAAACTCAGTGACAGTGAATTTAGGAGATGAAAAAAGAACAGGTTGAATTTAGGAAAGGCAAACTTCAAGGAAGGGGCATTTTTTTTTTTAATACCTTTATTTGTTTAGAGGCAGTCAGGACATCCAAAAGAATACTGCAGTGCTCTTCACACTTCAGAGAAATGCAGTTTCCTTCCCTACCCAGGGCTGAAAAGTCGACTTAAAAGGGAGAGAGAGAGACAATTCTAGATATAATCACAGTCACTTTAAAACAAAACCGAAAAACCCACCAAAAACTCCTCTGACTTCAGTCAGTTTGTGTTTCTCAAAGAAAAAACCAGTCCACCTTAGATTAATTCTGCTATTTTAGCCTGACTATGAAGAGTCTGCACAGTCCCAGTTACTGACATTTCAACAGCTTCACATTTTTCCTTTTCTTGGAGTCTCATAATCTGATTCCAACATTTTCAAATTGATCTACATCCAATTTTTCTTTAGATTTCATCCAGCTCTTGACAGTCAGTTTGAGGGAGAACATACCTCTGTCTTGATACTGCCATGAGTTCAAAACTTCACAGGTTTCTTTTTGGTGAAATGGAAAGTGCTGAATTTAGCTTTAATTTAAGTAGCTGAAAAGAAAATATTTTTCTCCTTCCTAAAAGCTGAGGAACTAGCATGGCAGGTTGGACTATATTGCAGTTTAACTAGGGCTGTTAGAAATTTTTACATGAGTGGATTACAGTGTAGGCAGTTTTAGTATAGGCTTAACAAATGTTTAGTTTGATCACAATGAGATGCTTGTCTTCCTTTAATTCTTAGGAACAGATGATCTAATTTATAATGGTTGGAGCACTGGGTGATGGTGCTCCAAAGAGAAGGCCTATATTGCCCTGGAAACTACTTGTGTTGTGTGTTCTAAGTGAATCAAAAGGTACACTGAAAGAGGCAAAATGATATTGGAAAAATTGTATGAGGCAACTTGGTGATTTTAATTTTTAAGAGACCAGTCATGATTAGAAATATTACTATGTTCTGAGTTTTCTTTGTTTTTCTTGCAAAATTCAGATCTGTTCTTATAGAAAGTAATACACTTGGTACTAAAGTGTGAAAGTTACATAAAAACAGATTTCAGCTCAATATAAAGAACTTCCTAAAAAACTTTTCAGATAAGGAATTAGATGCCTTGATGTATAGAGTACCCTGTTGTAGGAGTTCAAGAAGGTGTATCATCACTTGTCAGACATGTCAGATAGATGATTCATGCTTTGGCAGGGGGATATGAACTACTTTATTTCTAAAGTCCCTTCTACCTCAGTGATTCAGTATTTTTGTGCCTAATACTGCCATTCTGATGGAATTTCATGTACTTGGCAAGAAATTAGTATGAAGAATTAAGATTTAATATATTACTCTACATTGTTAAAAGTTCTTTTAAAGAGGACATCATAGTGAATGAATTAATTTTACAATTATGATATCTTAAATGCTTATCAAATTGTGGATCAGCTATTTCTCTTTTAAATATTGACAAGTTTCCTATTTATTGAGGCTGCTCTTCCCATACTCCTTTATGTGCTATAACAGGTATAATAGCCCTGTGAGATAGATTATATGAGAATTATTATCTCTCTTTTGTAGATGAAGAAGCTGAGTAAATCTCAGACAGGTTAAGTGATCTTCGATATGAATCCAAAGGTTGTTTAATGATAAGACTGTTTAATATCTGCTTAAAAAACTCATGCTCATAATTCCCCAACTTTAGCAGTAGCAGTGACTACTATTTTGTGTGTGTGTGTGTGTGTGTGTGTGTGTAATAGCCTCAAAATGTTGTTTTTCTTTCTTTTTAATTGGCAAGTAAAATAAGTTCCTGTTCCTCATTATCTACTTTGAAAGGGTGAACATTTCATCAATATCTTTGAAACATCTGCACATTTTTAACTCTCGTGGCTGTAAAATCCAGACTGAGAAAAAAATGCTTGAATAATGCAATTTCTTACTTTTAACAGAACAGCAAATATGAGCCATCATGATATTCAACTGCTCTGCAGTGTTTCAAAAATGTGAAAACAGCCTAAATTCACCTCATGTTTGATTACAGTGTCGATACTGGTTGCTGTGGCAAGCAAGAATGAATTAACTTTTTTTTTTACACTATTCAATTCACAAGGGAGAAACTATGTGAAACAATGGTCAATGTGTATGTCACTGTAGTTCTCTTTTGTTTCCCTCCAGCTTTTCTTAAAACCAAACGGGACTGCGCATTATTTGATTCTTATTCTGAGTCAATGACAGTAAACCAACAGACACGAGACTTGAATCGGATTGAGGTAAGAAAAATCTATTTCTATTAATAAACCAACTACAGATATGTGTAGAAAGTCAATCTGTAGGCTTTGATAGCAATGTTAAAAATAAATTTATGTCATCTATTCACCTGTAAACTAGTTATTTACTTACTTTGGAAGCTAAATATACCAAAAATATACTTTAGGTTCATTTGTTATAGATTTTTTTTCCAAGCATTTAGAAATACCTTTAGATGTATAGATATATAGAAAGACAAAGCTGAAATCTGCTGTTCACTTTTGCAACATTCCCCTCTCCCTTTCCCTCTCCCTACAGTCTAAACTGTTATAATTTGGCCCTACTTTCTAGCTTGAGTTTAGTTACCTAGTTTACAAGATGCTTCTCTGATAAGTGAAGATAGCCCAGCTGCTGATAGCAGGTTAGAACTGAGGGCTGCACCTGCAAGAATGTGTGTTATAACTTGAGCATTCATTTATATGAAACAAATTCGGGATCCAAAAGTACATTTGGAGGCATTGTGTCCTTGTGGGTTTTAGTGAAGAGGAGCACTGGGTGATCCCCAAAACTGGGACAGAAAATTTTCCTTGATTTCATCTTTTTAAGGGTAGATTTCAATGCTGCTCTTACTACAATGCCTACAATTATCCTTTTTCCTTATCTGTTCATTGTCTCCTCTTTCGCACCCCCCCAACCCCCTCACTGCCCAAGGTCATTAGGAAATGAATAGTCCTTCCACTGGACTAAGCCAACCCCTGTTAAGGCCATTATGATAGTGATAAAAATTAAATGAAAGATAATATTCTTTTAATTTTTTTATTCACATGAGATCCTCTTGCATATATTCTAGGCAGGTGTTTGAGATGTGAAGATAATGGTTGGGTGCTGCTTTTTTGGTCACAGTTACACTTTATAGAGTTCTTTCTTCACAATGGCCCTATGAGATATATACTGTACAAGAATTATTATCTCTCTTTTGTAGATGAAGAAGCTGAGAGAGTCTCAGAGAGGTTAAGTGATTTGCCCAAGATCATATAATAAATAACGATCAAAACTGAGACTTGACTCTTTTTATTCCAAAAAATGCTATTTTTTTTCACCATGTCATTGAGAATAAGGCTTCTCCATTGATTCAGTTCAACTCAACACACATTGGTTAGGTGGCACATTCACTGACCTGGGGTGATAGAGAATCTAATGGGAGAATACAAATATGTATAACAAAAAGTAGAGTGTTATAATCATGAAGGAAAATCAGGAAAAAAATGCTCTAAATGTATTTAATAAGGGAGAGATCACTTTTATCTAAGAAACTGAAGGAAGGCTTTATGGAGGAGTGGATAGCTATGCCAGATTTGGAGGGAGGAGAGAAGTGTTTGATCAGGTTTAGAGATATGGGACATGTGTTCCAGGATTTGAAGATAGCATGTATAGCATGCATAGGGGTAGAACAGTGCAGGATGAAATCTAGGGAAAAACCAGTTTAGTTGGAGTGTAGAAAGCATGAAAAGGAACAGTAAGAAATAAGATTGAAAAAATTAGATTGGAAGCAGATTGTGGAGGTCTTAAATTCCAGGACAAGTTGCTTGAATTTTACTCTAGAAAATAAGGAATCACTAAAAGTTTTGGGGGAGGGGAGTAGCACAGGCGATTAGGGATGCACGGTGCATTAGAAAGACTGTGTGAAGGATGGATTGGAAGGAGGGAAATAAGTATTTATTAAGCCCCTTCTATGTGCCAGGCACTGTGCTAAGTGCTTGACAAATATTACTTTATTTGATTTTCACAGCAACCCTAGGAGGCAGGTGCTGTTACTAGCCTCATTTTACAGCTGTGGAAACTTGGGCAGACTGCAGTTAAGTGGTTTGCCCGGGGTCATGCAGCTAGTAAGTTCCTGAGACTTTTGAATTCAGATCTTTCTGACTCCAGACCCAGTGCTTTATTCACTGTGACACCTAAGTGCCCCTCTTGGTGAAAGGTGAGAGTCAATGGAGGAAGACCAGTTAGGATGTTCCTATAGTAGTTCAGAAGCACCAGAACTGGAGTTGCTAATGTCTGCTGGGAATAGAGAGGTATGAATAGATGACAGAGATTGTAGAGGCAGAGTTGTCAGGAGCCTGGCTGTCCAAGTTCTGACCTGAGCGTTGGAAAGACTTTGAATAACAGTATAATTATAAGGCACATTTGTCATACCAGAAGGAATGTCATGGGTATTTATGCTTTCTTATTCAAGCATCTCCTGCTGGGACATGGTGTTTACTTTTGATCTTTGCATTTCTAATCAATGAATACGATAGCTATTTCATGGAGTAAAAAAAATTTTAGTCTCATATGGTCTTTGAAAGTTATTACTTAAAATTTCTTTTTCTATACATCCATGTTCAGCTTTATATACTTGAAGTCATGACTTTGCCTATAATACTGGGTGTGTTTTCTACCCAAATTATTAGTTTCAAATTATGATTATTATTATTAGTTTCTTTTCGTTTTGGGGGTATGAGAAGAACCTCAATATAAGGATACTGAAATCCAGAGAGGGGAAGAACCTGTGCTGTTGTTTCAGTTAGTAACTGACAGAGCCAAGATTCATTAACTGCAGAATTTTAGAGTCGGGAAGGTCTTCAGGGAATCTCTCCTACAGCATACCTGACCGGTAGCTGTCCACCCTCTGATGGTAGCTCTCCAGTGAGAAGGAGCTAATTACCTATTAAGTCATACCCTTTCACTTTTGGATAGCTCAGAAGTTTTTCCTGACATCAAGCCTAGGTTTAGCGCTAACTTCTCAGTGTTCCTGGTTCTCCTTGGGGCCAAAAGGAAGAAATCTAGTCCCGACTTCACATGACAGCCCTTCACATATTTGAAGATATGTATCAATTTCCTTCTAAGGCTTTTCTTTTTCAAGCTGAGCTTATCCACTTTCTTCCACTAACTCTTAGATTCCATGGACATGGTTCTTAACCATGATGGTTGTATTTATCTGCCTTTACGTGAATGTTCTCCAGGTTATCATTATCCTTTATAAACTGTGATACTTCCAACTAAACAAGCATACCAGCTGTTGTTTGATCAGAGCAGAGTGCCCCAGAGCAGTCTATCTCCTGCTTATTCCATATTCCTATGCCTTTCTTAATGTAAACCAAAGTCACATTGGCTTTCTGGCTGTCTTATCACACTGTTTATTTATATGTCATTGCAATCTGCCAACATCACCAGATCTTTGTCACTGTTTAACCATGTCTCCTCCTTTTTTCCTACTTAACATTCATCACTATTAAATTTTACATGATTATTATCAGTTCAGTGCTTTAGGCTCACCAGATCTGTTTGGGTCCTGAACCCCATGTCCACGGTGGCATCTGTAAACTTGATGTTTTGATGTTGTTTAGTTGTTTCAGTCGTGTCTGACCCTCTGTGACCCCATTGGGGTCTTCTTGGCAAAGACACTGAAATGGTTTTCCGTGTCTTCTCCAGCTCATTTTACACATGAAGAAACTGAGGCAAACAAGTTTGAGTGACTTGCCCAGGGTCACACAACTAGTAAGTGTCTGAGGCCAGATTTAAACTCAGGAAGAGGAGTCTTCCTGAATCCAGGACTGGCCTTCTATCCATTGCCCCATCTAACTGCCCCCTGTAAATTTGATAAGTAGACTTGCCTCCATCCAAGTTATTAATTAAAATGTTAAATAGCACAGGACCATGCATAGCTACTAGGGCCACTCCACCAGAGACCTGCTGTCAAGCTGACATTGTAACTGTTCTGTTGTGTAGTCTGTGTATCTCCTGTTTTCCACAAGAGACAGCTAAGTGCTGTGGTGGATAGAGTGTGAGACTTGATGTCAGGAAGATCTGAGTTTGAATCTTGCCTTTGACACTTACAAGTTGTATGACCCTTTCTATGATTCTTTCTGTTTCCTCATCTATAAAATGAGCACATAGGATTGTTGAGAGGATCAAATGTGTTCACAAGGGTAAAGTGCTTTGCAAACCTTAAAGTAGACTGATATAATGCTAGCTGTTGGTGTTATCCACAAGACTAGCATGAAACTATTTGCTAAAAATCTGGTTTAAAATACCTATAACATTCCCTTCATTTACAAGGTCAAAAAAAGGAAACAAAGTTAGTCTGGCATGTTTGATTATTTTAAATAATATTTTATTTTCCCCCCAATTACATGTTAAAATGATTTTGTACATTTGTGTTTTTTGTTTTGTTTTGAGCTTAAAATTCTATTCCTTCTTCCATTCCCTCCTTCCTCCCTGAGATGGTGAGCAGTGTAAGATGTGCAGTCATGTAAAACATTTCCATATTAGTCATTTTGTATAAGAAAAATAGAACAACAAAACAAGAAATAGAAAGAAAGAGAAAAATTAGTGGCATGATTGGTTCTTGATGAAACCATGAAAACTGTTAGTGATCATTGCTTCTTTTAGGTGTTTATTGTCTCTTTAATCATTCATTTTAGACTTCAGAGTCAAGCTCATTGGCCTATAGTTTGCAGACTCTATTTTCTTACCTTTTTTTCTTTTCTTTTTTGGAAGATTGGAATAGCACTTCCCCTTCTTCTGTTTTGTGGTATTGCTCTTCACTTCCATGATCTTTCAGATATCATTGGTGGTAACTCAGCAACATAACCTACCAGGTCTTTAATTTCTTGAGAATTTAGTTCATCTGGGTCAGATGATTTGAGCAATCAACTCCTTCTTAGCCATTTTTGATCTCTTCCAGGGCAAAGGTCATTCTTGGAGGAGGAGAAGAAGCAAAATAAGAGTTGAGCAGCTTTGTCTTCTTTTTGTTCTCTGCTGTTATCCCATAAACCCTGAGCCTGGGTCCTATCCTTTCTTTGATATTCTTCTTTCACCTCATATAACTTAAAAAAATATTTTGCTGTCTTTTACTTTCTTTATCAACCTTGTTTTGTTCTTAGCTTTAGCCCATTCTTGCAGAAAATTATGCAGTGCTTTTGTATTCATCCTCTGTTACCTGCCTTTGCTGTCAGCTTCTGAATCCTCTAGATCTCAGCACAATGCTTAGCACAGAGAAGGCACTTGATATGTATCTGTCTTTTTAAAAGCTAAGCTGATTGCTGAGTTTTCTTTGCATCTTTAGATCTCCATGCTTGATGGCAGCCCATCCCTTCTGGGCTGACTTCTCCAAAAGAATTTTCATCCATGTAATTTTACTTGTCCTTCCACTGAACCCTTTGAAGTTTCTCTTCCAAGATCTGGAGGACATAGTAGACTGGGCCCAGCTTTTTTTGTTCTTTATTACAAACCCTAGGAGGAAGTCACTTTCCCATAAGGTTCTCAACATTTCTACTTGATTCCTATCTCCAGGCTACCAGATTGCTTGCCTGACACACCCATCAAAGGAATTACGGTGAGAATGTGACTTGCTATCATATTACCTATGATAAGCAAACCAGGCAAATTGCTACAAGTCTAGGTTACTCACTTCTACGAAAAATGCGGAAGGATCCTGGGTCATCTCCAGTCATCCTGATGAATATCTGGTCACTGAATTCAGATGGCTCTGGAGGAGAAGAGAGGATGGTGACCTGCACAGCCCTCCCTCCCTCAAAACAAAGTCAAGTGCAAGTCATGTCATCATTTCTCTGATGGCATGGTCTTCTTTGGCAATGAAGGATGAACACAACGACCATAGAAGGTTCATGTTTGATCAGAAGTTCCTTGGCAAATGCCATATTACTTTCTTGAATCAAATTCTATTTTTCAGGTAGTAAGTTTGCATGTTTCATATGGAGAAGGCATATGGAGTGATTGATCTCAAATTTAGGAAAAGTTAAAAGTAATTTATAGCATCTAGATGGCATTATGAATAGAATGTGCTTTGAAAACTTTAAAGTGCATTACAAATGCTATTATCATATTATAGTTATTTACTAGCATTTTCATTTAGGGCAGCTAGGTGGCTCAGTGGATACAGTGCCAGGCCTGGAGTCAAGAAGATTCATCTTCCTGAGTTCAAATCTGACCTTAGACACTTACTAGCTGTGCGACCCTTGGCAAGTCATTTAGCCCTCTTTGCCTCAGTTTCCTCATCTGCAAAATGAGTTGGAGAAGAAAATGGTAAACCATTTCAGTGTCTTTACTGAGAAAATCCCAATTGAGGTCACAAAGAGTCAGAGGTCACTGAAAAGTATTTTCAGTATCATGTGTACCACAGTGAATGGGATATATATTTTAGAAATGGCTTTATTTTTAAAAGTATTTACTTATCTTTTGCTACTTGTGTACACACTGTAGTGGTCCTTATTCCAGTACACTTAAATAATTTATGTACTTTCCTTCTCCAAGAAGACTTCTATTAAAGAGAAGATTGATGTGACTGCACCAGCCCAGGATGTGATTATTGATGACAAACAAGGTATGAAAAAAAAGGTTGTTTTCTGTTACTAAGGACATTTCACTTACGTTTTCCTACCTGTCTCTGGGAGTGGCAGGATTTTCAAGAATATATGGGTGGATCTACTTGGATGGTGGCAGAGCCAGCCTATCTGAAAAAGATTAAGTGTTTAAAATTGGCATTGCAGAATGACACTATGAGCTGAAACCCAGAAGTATATATGGGAAGCTGCTCAGTGATAAGTCTTATATGTTCAGAACCTAGCATGGTGCCATATATATACAGCACATAGAGTGCTGGGCTTACAGTCAAGAAGATATGCACTCAAATCTGGTCTCAGACATTTAATAACTGTGTGACTCTAGGCAAGTCATTTAACCTCTGTCTGCCTCAGTTTCCTCATCTGTAAAATAAGGATAATAATAGCATTCACCTCCCAGGGTTATTGTGAGGATCAAATGAGATAATATTTATAAAACCCTTGGCACACTTTAAAGTGTTATATAACTGCTAGCTTTTATTATTGTTGTTGTTAACAACAGTAATAAATAATAGTATTAAATGACTGTTGAATTGAATTTGTGACAGGCTAACAATTATGATCAGACCAGATCTGTTACCATCTCTATCTGGAGAATATTATCTGATAATGTCAGAGAAATTACTATCAAGTCAGAGAAGATGCAGGGTTAACTAACATTCTACTTTGGTGCAGACAAACTCCAGACTATAGACTTTCAATTCACATTCTTTATTAGTCCTTGAGGGAATTTGCTCTTATCATCATTTCTGTTTTATTTTTTCTGTTCAGTAATATTCTTGACCACTTTATAGATATGATATTTTAGTGTGAAGGTTCAATAAACAAATCTATGAGGGAATTTTCTTCTTATTATCGTTTCTGTTCTTGGGCTTAATATGTTACTGTATCTGTCCATTAATATTCGTGACTACCTTATGGTGATGGTATTTTAATGTGAAGGCTTAATAAACAGATCATGCAGGCAGAGAAGTAAAGCTCTTGGTAGAGTTAAAAGCAGCAGGGAAAATACAGTCTGCCATAAATGCGATAAAATTCCAAGATAAATAGCATTGGGAATATTTAGAGCATTACAGAAAAAAAAAGAGTAAAAATATATTGAACTGGGTTTGTTGGAAGAGGTTAGATAAGGATAGATAAAGCATTTCATAAGCACTGACTATGTGCCAGGCCCTGTGCTAAGTGTTGGGGACGCAAATACAGCCAAATAAGACGCTCCCTAGCCATAAGGAGCTTATATTCTAATGGGGAAAGCAACCCATAAAGAGGTGCTGAAAAAGTTTGTGTTGGGGGAGCTGGGGAGGAGGGATGGTGAAAGTACACTGAACATCTTCTCAAGTGAAAGAAAGGCCATGGAATCACACATTTTCTTCACTGGTCACACAGGGTTATTAATAAGTGGGAGGTCTTAACCTAGGATTTGTGAACTTGGTTTTAAAAATATATATATTTGTTGCATTTCAGTATAAATTGGTTTCCTTTATAATCTTGTGTATCTTATTTCATGCATTTTAAAATATCATTTTGGAAAGGGGTCCATAGGCTTCATGAGACTGTAAGAAGGGGCCATGATATAGACAAGAAGTTAACCAGCCCCTGGCTTGTGGCTATCCAATCTCGCCTCCAGTCCTGTAGTTAAAACAGTTAAAATACATCATCCCTTGTCCTGGAGGGCCTCATTCTAACAAATCCTCGGATCTGGATATAAAGACTCGATTGTCACTGAGCAAACCAACCAGATGTAGTTGAGGCTATTAGGCATGTCCAAAAATATAGTGGGGCAGAAATACTCTTACTATTCTGATTCTGGATTTCCCAACAAAAATTTACTAGTGGTGTCAAAGACTGACTACCAGTCATCTTACCCATCCTGTTATTTAAAAACCAAAACTCCTTACAGGAAATTCTTATCACCTTCATGGCAGGACGCATCATACCTCCTCACATCATCCACAGGGGATTTGTACAGACATGGTGTGGCGATACTCTTCTGCTTAAACTAAACTAATTGACTGCCCGGGCCTGTACAATGGTTTGGTGATAAATACCCATAACTAAATATTGATATTATTCAGGTAGGATTTTGCCCCCAAATCAGGACTTAACTATATGCCATGTAGTCTGGTTATAATGGGGTGGTAGGTTGTATTAAAGGACATACATCAAATCCAGCAAATGTACTTCTTTTTAAAAAAAATCAGCCTCTTCCCCTCCTGTCCTTCATCCAATAATTGACTGCAGAAGGAGTTTTCTTTATCTTTACAGACTTAAAGATGCAGAAGGGACTAAAGTTTGTATTCTTTTGTAAGGATTGTTATTGTATTTATATAATGTATTTTGTATAATTATATACATTTATATAATTATATATAATATATATTATATATAATAAATAATATATTTATGTAATTTTATGAATTTTCAACTAGGAAAAAATATTTACCATTTTGTACCCTACATTCTCTTCTTTGCATGTAAAGGATAAGAAATTCAGAACCAGTGAGGTTCTAGAAGAAAGGGAAGAAAACAGTTTGAGGAATGGTTTGCAATATTTAACATGATAATTGTACATGTATGAGATTGCTTGCCTTCTTAGGGAAGGGTAGGAGAAAGGGAGGGAAGGAGAGAATTTGAAACTCAAAATTAAAAAAAGCACAACCAAATGTTTAAAAAATTTTTTATGTAGTTGCAGAAAAAATAAATTACTATTAAAAAAAAAGATTGAATGTGAGCCGTAGTGCTTCAGGATTTCTTTTCTGTGGTTGTCACAGGCAGTGAGCAACTAGGTGGTGCAGTGGATAGACCACCAGTGCAGGAGTCAGGAGGATCTGAGTTCAAAGCTCACCTCAGACACTTGACACTCATTAGCAGTGTGACCTTGGGCAAGTCAACCCCAATTGCCTCATCCTGAGTCATCTCCGGTCATCCTGATGAATATCTGGTCACTGGATTCAGATGGCTCTGGAGGAAAAGTGAGGCTGGTGACCTGCACAGCCCTTCCTCACTCAAAACAAAGTCAAGTGCAAGTCATGTCATTATTTCTCTGATGGCATGGTCTTCTTCGGCAACAAAGGACGAACATACAGATGTGGAAGAAGCTATATCCCAGAGATTATGAGTCTCTACCTGAAAGAGAACTACAGAGTCCATAAAGAGCCTCACTGGAAGAGACTACATCAACAAAACATGTGTTTTTAGTGCAGAACTTCTTAACTTTCTTTTTGTCATGAGCTCTTTTAGGAATCTGGACCTCTGGACCATTGGCCCATGGAGCTCTTTTCAGAATAATGTTTTTAAATACATAAAGTAAAATACATAGGATTATAAAGGAAACCAACTCTATTGAAATACAGTTACCAGAATATTGAACAAAGTTCTTAGACTCCTTTAAATCCATGTGTTGTAAAGTAGAAAGTGGGTATAGCTGATTATCAGATAAAATAACTGGAGATTAATTTGTTTTAATGTAACATGTCTTAAGAAAAAAATGACAGTGTTTCCTTTCCTCCCCATACCCTCCCCCTCTTAAAATATAGCTTTGAAAATAAGCTCTGTGGATGAAGCCATGCCAAAGGACGTGTCTGTTGACACAGGTAGGAGAAAGCCTTTGATGAGTTTGCAATTGTAATTTTTTTATTGAGTCATATCTAACATAAAATAAGCTTACAGTATTCCTAATTGCTCAGTAAAAAGTTGAGTAGGTAAAAGATGGTTGCTGATTTAGGTTTTGCTACACAGGGAGATTAGGTGTTCACCTGGGCTCCTGTGTTGGGTATAACATTGCTTTCTGAATGTTTTAGAAGGATGTGTTTGTTTTTTGACTTTCCTTCCAGCCTACCAGTTATGAGAGAGTAGAGTAGTCTAATTATCCTTAATTCAGGTTATGTAAGGAAAGGGCTGAAAATTTCATTTGGGAGTGACCTAGCCACTGTGTGAGATTAGAATAAAGGAAATTTTAGCAGGCCCTTTTACTTGCTTTTTTGTATGGCATAAATAGATGATGATATTTTTACTGGACATCCAATGTCAATAGAAGCTATTTCCCAGAAAATCCCTCCCCAGATTTTTAGATATACTGGGAAATGCATTAATTAAAGTTGACTCTGAAGAGAGTAAAAGTAGAATTGTATCAAGCACAAAGCTGAGTCCAAGTTAATTGCTGGAAATGGAATTAGTTGTAACTCTTGGAAGATTCTTTGTCTGGGAAGTGAGAGAGAATACTTGGACCCGTGCAAGCTCAACCTCTGCTTGATTCAAGAAGCCAACATTGGCTTGTCAAAGTCTGCCTTGTGAAGAGTCTTGTCCTGGTTTTTTTTTTTTTAATTCTTTTGTTTTGGTTCTGGCTTTGGCAAGACACAGAAACAAGATGGCGTTCTCATTTTTATTATCTTTAATCATATTCTGTCTTCAGCATGTATGAAACCATGGCATATATCTGTTTGAATTAGGTAGATCAAGACCTCAGATTGATACACAGAGCAGGTAGAGAAATTATTTACCTCTGAAGTTTATGATCTGGATAATGACATTAAGAAATGAAAAATTGAGCTTGTATATCACTAGGAATTCCCCCAAATTATAGGGATCACCATCCTCATCTCCATCTTCTCATTTAATTATTTGAAACTAGACCACAGAAAGTATTACCAAGTTCATTTCCATTACTGAAAAATTTACATTGGCTTAGACCAGATGTCTTTAATAGATTCCCCTTCCCCCATCTTTGATATCTGCAAACTGAATTGGGAATGTATAAGTCTTTGTTAAATTCATATTATGCTGTTAATAAAAGTTATTTGATTTGAAGGGTAAAATGCCATCTGGTTACAGCATTAAGAAAATATCTTCTCTCACCATAGTAGATAAGAGTCTTAATGTTTTCCTGACTAAGAGATTTTAGCTTATAAATATGGTACATGTAGTGAATTTTACATGATATGTGAACTTTATGATCAAATTAATTTTAAAAGTATCTTTCTCCATGGGCTTTGGTTGGAGTGTAGCATATTAGAATAAACACTGATCAAACCTAAGTGACCAGAGGTAGTGAGCATGGCTTAGAGATAAAATTGTATCTGAATTTGTTTTCATCTTAATGTGGTAATATGATTTATTTATAGGCTTTTTTCTTGTTATTTTTTTTTCTAATATGGACAAGGAGCCCCACCCACACACGTTTTATTTAGTAGAGGCAGCATGGCATAATGGGTAGCAAGTTGTTCTCAGAGCAAGGGAGACTTCCATTCAAGTCCTACTTCTGACACATACTTCCTGGATGATCCCAGGAAAGTTTTGATGCTCTAGTCAACTCTCTAAGACAGTAAGTTGCAGAGAAGGTATTGGCCTGCATAAGTAAAGAGAGTTAAAGTTTCTGGAAACTGTTCATTCTTTCTAAGGTTAAGTTGTTGAATATCAGGCCTAATTTTTAAACTGACAAAGGAACTTTGAGAGATTCCTAAATCCAATCCCTTTCTTCTTTCAAAGTCTGTGACTCTGCATTTTTTCAGGAAAACATTTATAGTTGTATATATAAAAATGATAATATGTTCCCCTTGATGTCTTGGTGTGATTGTTCGCTTTTGTTGGAGCCCTAAACATAGTGATTTGTAATACCAATCAGCTTTTCACTGTTTCTCAGGTTAAGTTGTTGAACTTCAGGTCTAATTTTTAATTCACAAAGGAACTTTGAGAGGTTCCTAAATAGAATCCTTGCAAAGTCTGTGAATCTACAGTATTTCAGAGAAGCAATCACTTACCCTTGTCTTAGCCTTTGCAATGCAGCACTTCCCCTCTCCCCACCCCCAATTCCTTATTAATGTTAAAAGTTACAGCATGTCAGTTAACTTCTATATCTTTGTCCAGATCCATAGCAGCATTCTGTGTATATCAGTGAACAGCAATTAAACTACTTTGGGAATGGTACTATAGAATTTTCCAGCTTCTGCATTAATACTATCTTGGTTCTAGAGGCAGTTATGACAGTATAATAGGACAGCTACATATAGTCATGGTTTAGAGTTGGAAGGGGAGCAATCAAGGTAAGGTAACATTTATTAAGCACCTACTATGTGCCAGGCACTATGCTAAGTACTTTGCAAATTCTATATTATTTGATACTCACAATAACTCTAGGAGGTAGGTGACTCATTTTGCAATTGAGGAAACTGAGGCAGACAGAGGTAAGTGATTTTCCTAGGTTTACACAGCTAGTAAGTGTCTGAGGTCAGATTTGAACTCAGGGCTTCTCAACTGCAGGACTACCACTCTATCCAGTGGCAACCACCTGCCACTGACTAATATTCTAGTCCATGAATCAGCAAATTATAGCCCAAGTGCCAGATTTGGCCCATGCCTTATAAGGTCCAAGGGAATATTGCTATTTTGTTTTGGCCCATGATTTTCCAAAAATGTTTTTGTAAGGTTTGTGAGCTTTTTTAAGGGCAGCATTTACTTATAATTGTAAAAAACAGACAGCTGGACAGGATTTGGCCCGAGGGCTATAATTTGCCAGCCCCTGGTCTAATTTAACTCCTTCATCAAAAAGGTGATGTTATTTGCTCAAGATCATATGGGAGCAGAGTCAGGATTCAAACCAATGTCTTCGAACTCAAGATTCAGAGTATTTTTAAGCCAGGCTGCCTTAGTATTTCCCAAACTTTTTTGTCTGTAACTTGTTGGAATATATCAATATATTTGCTTTTTATTGTGTTCAAGGAGGTGGAGGGCAAGGAAGGATAAATTAGCAGAGAAGCACTTATCTTTCTACTTCCATAGAAATAATAATGTCTGATAATAATAATGTAACACCTTACTTATCCGGTGGGTAATGAAGTGTTCTACAGAATTTTGTAGATAACAGAAACTTAGCATTTTATACTTTAAGCATTAAAGCATTAAGTGTTAAACAGTTTTGGATGGAAATCTTTCTAAAATTTATTACCTAATTAATTAGAATATGTTAAACATATAGCAATATATTTAGCTTTTCTTGATGACTCAGAATTATGGAATTTTAGAACTGAAGGTCTTAGAAAGACCTCAGAGGTCCCAACCTAGTACGACCCATATCTGAATGAGAATCTTCTCCTATAGAAATCCTCCCTATGTGATCTTGCTGCCTTTACTTAAAGAGTTTTCAGAGAGCCAATGTACACTTTCTATTCTCACAGAACTCTCATTGGTAGGAAGTTTCTCTTCATTGTGAGTCAACAACAATTGTCTTTGTGTAACATCTGCCTACTGGTCCTATCTTTCAGAGAAAAGCAGAAAAAATCCAATCTCTCTTTTATTTGAAATTCTTTCAAACATAACTCTCATGATTATTTCTCTTTCTCCCCAGTCTTTTCCAGGCTAATCTTCCCCAGACAAGCTCATCGTGACTCAGGGTCATACTCATATGTGTAGGTCTTCTTGCTCCAACCACAAATAGGTCCAGATAGCTGTGGATGATTCTGGGATCTTTAGACTCATTATCAACATTTATTTCTCAATGTGTTGGGATAGAGTAGGCTTCACAATCCCCTCTCCCCCTTTTTAATCCCAACACATCATCCTAGGAAGAATTAAAGGGGAAACCAGTGATTTAGTTTTCTCTAAATCTGCATGTTTCCATATAAGAAAGTCAGTTCTCAGATAGTAAATAGAAAAGCTGAGACCAAAGTCTCCTGATTTTCAGGCTTTTACCCACTTTCCAATACCTTAACATCTCTCTATGCCTCTGTTTTTAGAAATTTGTGACTTAATTTCTGTTGCTCAGAGACTTCTGCCATTACCTGTAGTTTATTATTTGTCTTCCACAGAGTTGCCAGAATCAATAACAAATCAATAAGCATTTATGCAGCAGGGAGACAATGAGAAAACATACAGTCCCTGCCTTTAAAAAGCTTGCATTTTAATGGGAGAGATGATGTATAAACCAGATCATGCAAGATGATGGATCATGAAGCAGATGGAAGGTAGCCATAGAGAAGGCATTGGCAGCTAGGTGCACCAGGACAGGCCTCCTACAGAGACAGTGCTTGAATTGAGTCTTAATGGAAGTTAGGGGTTCTAAGAGGTAGAGGTAAAGAGGGTAAATAATGTGGAAAATGGAATGGAGTAGGAAGACACTTCAGGATGAGTCCAATTTCAAGACTATTGTAATTGTTCAGGGAGAGAGGTGGAGAAATGACAAAATTTAGCTACGGTCTACCTGATTAATGAGCATGAGGAGTCAAGGATGACACCAAGTTTGCAAACCTTGATAACTCAGAGCCCTTGTATATTAACAAGGAATATCAGAAGAACATATTTTGGGGGAGGGAAAAGAAAGATAATGATTTCTGTGGACCTGTTGAATTTGAGATGCCTTTGGGACATCCAAGTCAAAAAATGTCCAATAAGTGATTCATTTTTGTATTTCAAGAGAGAGACTAGTAGTAGGTATGTAGATCTGGGAGTTATTTGTATAGCTAATTGAACCTATGGAAAGTGATGAGATTACTGAGTAAGAGAAAAAAGAGAAGAAGGGCCCAGGCTAGAGCCTTAGGGGGTATGCGCGCGTGCGCACACATGTCCTATTTCTCTCCACCAGAAAACCCATATTGTAGCTATTAGAAGACAGTCTGAACCAAGAGCAACTGGTTCTGAACCATTGTGATCTTCAACAGGGCTGTGGTCTCCGGCAGAGCAGGGAGAGGCCAGAGCTTGATCGGTTGGTTCACCTGAATTTCAGTAGAAGATTTCAGTATTCTCCTTGAGGGAAGTCTAGCATGTTCTCCTCTCTGTAGCAGCCACATGAGCCTGGCTTGTAACTCCAGTTAGCTGAGGAATGAGTCTCCCTATTAGCCATTATTCTTTCATGGCTAGGGAATTGTGTATAGGAAGGATCCCAGAGCAAAGCTCTTCTTTCATCAGATTGTAGAAGGACACATAACTAGGAAAGGGAAACTTGTCAAAAACAACTTGTCCTTGTTTTTAAAAAAACAGATTAGTGTGGGGACTTACTCTTTTAGGGTGAAGATGAGGGACAGGCATTGTATAGAGGACCACAGAAGCATAGGATTATAGTTGTAGAGCTGAAAGGGATCTCAGAGGTCATTTAGTCCAAAACTTTTATAAGGGAACTGAGCCCCTGAAGGTTGAATTACTTGCTGAAGATGTTTGTTTACTTCTTACATCTTTACATCTCTCTTTCCCTCTCTCCTCTCTTTACCTCCTCTGCCTCTCTCTATCTCTCTCTTCCCTCTCTCTGTCTTTCTCCCTCTCTTTCCCTCTCTCTTCCCCTCTTTCCCTCTCCCTCTTTCCCCTCTCTCTCCCTCTTTGTTTCCCTCCCGCCATAAAATCTAGCCTCAAACACTTACTAGTTCTATGATCCTGGTCAAGTCACTTAGTCTCAGCTTCAGTTTTCTCAGCTGTATAGAATAGTAGCACCTACCTCCCAGGATTGTTGTAAGGATCAAGGTACAGCATCTGTCACACACGTAGTTGGTGCTTGATAAATGCTTATTTTCTTCCTTCTTTCTTAAAAATGTATCTTACATGTATGAATGACCAGTTAAGTTCTAGCAATTTGCTTTATGTGACATATTGGATTTATTATTGGCAGTTTTCATTTTTTCCGGCTCTCCATTCTTTCCTGACTGCCTCAAGTAAATATGTATAGAATTTTTAATGAACATAATCAATTCTCAGATCCTTTTAAAGGGGATTTGCCTCCTTAAGCAATGTAAAAGAAGGTAGGGTGAAGCTATAACATCTTCCCTAGGGTTGAATATATGAACCTGAATACAAAAAAAAAAAATGCAGTACTTGCTTTCCTATGAGTTGTTATCTTTCTTCCATGGAATTTTTATAGGAATTCTTAGTCAGCAGTTCCAGAATTTGCAACATCTCATTTTGACCTGGAGTTTCTAAATGTCTTCTGAAAGTAGTAGAAACCAAAATCTGGAAATTGTTCATGGCTACTTGCTTTTAACCAAAAAGAGGTGGTGGGAATTAACCCTCACACGGAGATGAGTGAGTAGATTCTGTGGGAATTTGTTGCTGAAGGTTTTAGTTTATGATTCTGTGTCACTCCTGTAGAAGTATTTTTTTTAATGGATGACAGTGTATTTTAATGAGTCATTACATTAAGCCTGTCTAGATTTCAGTCACACAGTTTCAGTTTTTCCTCCCAAGAAAAAGTTTATGTCCCATTTGCCTTAATTTATGAGACAGCTTTAATTTCTCATATATAATAGGTCTTCAAACCCTTCCCACAATATAGTATTGTATTGGAATTGGTAGACAAAATAAGTGACCCAAGAAACTCTTTTCCATCCTCCAGGGGGTAAGCTTAGAAAATTTTCTCCAAGGCTAACAAAAAGTACTGTGGGCCAAAAGTCCCCTCAGTCATAAATGCTAATTGATAACTCTATGAAGGTCACCTGTTTAAGTAAGACTTTCCTTATTAACTGACTTAGGTTAGAAAATTATTTATGAGGGTCTGAAATGATAAGAGGGAAAATGCGTTGGAAAAGGAAAAAGGAAAAGGAAAAAGGAAAGGAAAAAATCCTTTTCCTTTCAATTCTGGCTTCTGATTTTAGAAACAGGATTTCAGTTACTCATGAAAATAAGGAAGCCATCAAATCACTCTGTGTTGGAGTCTCCCACTTATCCATTGGGGGGTCCTTTGCTAGCTCTGCAGATAAGTTTCTGGATTTGTAATGGCATAAGTGGAACCCAAGCAAATAGCAATAATCTCTGTTTCAGCTTCTCCTAAGGACTTGAACACTCTCAAAGCAAGACCAAGATCCAGGTAGTGTTTCTTTGATTTCTGTTTCAGTGCCTTGAATTCTGCCTCATCTCTATCTAGGGGAAGAATAAGCAAGCACTTGTGTTTCTCTATATCTCTATATGTACATACATAGGTACATAGAGATGCAGTTTTAAAAGTCACAAATATGTGTATATATGCATGTTACATATACATGCATATATGTATAAATATGCCTGTATGTAATTTTATTAGTGATGAATGGCATGCTGAATACAAGTAGTGACCCTGAGTAACTATGGAGTCTTGTTTGTATTAGTACTAAAAACCAATAGTTTTTCCATAACCTGTTTTGGGATGAGGTTGCATGTAATATGTTACTCTGTAGGTATAATATAGAGAAATAAGTTTGAAAAACAAACTTGAGTGAAAGGAAAAATCATGAGAATTAGCACTGAAGTTTGATATTGTAACCAAAGTGAATCCCTCAACATTAAAGAAAAGGGGGGGGGGTCAGGGGAAGCCATCTAACACCATTGAATATATCTTTATTTCTTTTCTTTTTTTAGATCCAAACAAGTAAGCTATATAAATAGTCCATTATTCCCTTCCTGCAAAAGAAAGAAAAAAACAGTAAGATCAGAGTAGGGGGAAAATTAGATTTATCTATGTGGTTGGTTGAGATCAAAACAAATGATCTTAAAAAATATATATAAAAGCTGATGTTAAAGCAGATGATAGGCTGGCCCTCTGTCTACAAGAACCCATTTTTCAAATGATATTTGTGTTTTCTGATTTGATTCTGGTCTTTGAAGAGTGTCTAAATTCCTCATGGAATTACTTGTATGCAATAGACATGTTTCTGAAAAATGTATAAATCAAATTCTGTTGTATACCTACTGGGATGTGTTGGCTTCTTAAGATGTCTTGTAAGTAAAGGGTCATCCCCCTCCTCCAATCTTGATCATGCTTAAATTTGAACTTTTTCATATTGATTTTGGTTAAAGTACAAATAATCCCACACATCAATCCTGTATCTAATCCTGTATTATATCTATATGTATTAATGTAATCTGTTTATTATAAACTGAACAACCTTTTACATAGCAAAGTTATGATCACCCTATTTTAAGCTTCATGATCTGCAAATAAATTAAAAAATTTTTTTTGAGGAATGAACACAGCATCCTTTTGGTTTATCTACTTACCTCAAAAAAGAAAAGCATTGTTTGCTTCAGGGGGCCAGTCCCTGGCTACCTCTGATGTTTAATCCACCTTATGCTCTGCAATTCCTGAATAGTGTAGTCCATCAGTTGGGGAAGGAAGGGGTGAGATGGGGAAGGCAACAGACATTCATAAAGCACCGACAGTATGCTAGGCACCGTGCTTAGTGATTTACAAGTGCTGTCTCATTTCATCAGTGGAAATCCCCAAGCTTCTTAAATATATAAAGCTGACTAACGTGTGAATGGCAGGGCTTTTCTCCTTTCTGTTGACCCTAAAGAACTAGTCAGATCCACATTTATGTTTCTGTTCACCAAAAATTTAGATTAATGTTTAGACATTAGGGTTCTAGACCAATGACAATCTCTTTTCTAATACATTTCACTCAAAATCTGAGCATAGCTGGAACAAAGAAAATAATATCACATATATGCTTTTTTTTGGAGGGGGGATGGGCTTTCATTTGTATACCCATAATTTTGCATGTGCTTGGAAATAAAATGGAACTAATACTTTTTGTTGAAGGGGAGGATGTGTAAATGCTTTTTTAGAATGAAGAATGTCATTAAGGATACATCTGCCATGAATCATTCTATTAACTTCTAGAGAGAACCTGTATATTTACATCTTAAATTTGAAAGTAACTATTAAAAAAGCTGACCCCCTTTCATCTTAAGTACCTCAGTCTTTGGTAAAAACAAAACAAAACACAACAAAAGAATCAGTACTCTCATGCCCTATTTTGGCTCTTGTACCAGCTTTGGCTCCTGTACATGTCATGCCTAAGGGTAAGTGTAACACCTCAAGTTGTTAGTGCTGACTTTTAGTCAAGATTGCAACCTTGTGAGAAATCAAAACCAAACAAACAAAAAACCCCTTGACTGCAGCAAAAGAAATCTGAAAAGCTTGTTCAGCAAAAGCAAACTTGCCACAATAGTAATTCCTTTGCCTAGAACAGGAAGGATTTCATGGTATTTAATAGAATTTGAATTGTAAGTAACACTTCTGCCCAAACCAGCCTTGAGAAGTTTACACGTTTGTTTGTCTTATAAACACTTTTCCAAGTAAAGTGCCTCATTCCCCTTCCCTGCATCCCCTCTCCCTTCACCCCTTTAAACCAGAGAGGCAATTTAAGACCCAGTTGCTAGTTTAGGTACCTGGTTAAAGTCATTCAAGGATTAAATGGGGAAGGCTGGATTTATTCTATTTTCTAGTTTCTACTTCTATTATCTCACAAACCTAAAGAATGTGATTTCATAAGCGGTAAACTCTTAGTTTGGGGGAAGGGGTGGGGTAGGTTGCTGTGCAAAGTGATGGAGGTTTTTGTTAAACACATTTCACTTGATGTGGCCCTAGTAGGAGTTATTTCCTACTTGGCTCATAGTGGTTTAAGTTACATAAACCAGACTATTAGGGGTATTATATGGAAATATAATATAGCTTTAAAACAACATAATAACCAATGTTACTTAGAATAAAAAGAATCCTGGTTTCTGTGTACTTGGGTTGTTTTGGGGACATGTTTCTTTGCTACTCTGATACCTCCTTCTTGCTTTTACTAGTCACAATGAGGTGCATGCCCTGAGGATAGAAGAAAAGAGTTGCTTAATGCCATTTGATCCTTGTGGTAAAATGAGGATACATTACCAATGAAGATTTGGTCAACATTACTATTTTTAATGTCATGTATAGTTGCAGTACAGTTTGAATTTACATATAGTTCACCTCCCCCACCTTCCCATCACAAAGGATGAACATTTAGGTGTAAAGATGTAACAGGCCAGTGACTTCATTTTATAGTTGAACTTGACAGATTATTACCCTGTCCCTGATAATTGCTTTTCAAGACCACTGAAATCACTTCGCTAAACTTTTGGGATATTATTTTTCCTCTCTCAGTTTTAACTCCAGAGAGTGAAACAATTGCTATCTTCCTTTTGATATTCCCTTATTTTGCTACAGATCTTACTCTAACACATCTCTAGAAGAGGCCATGAAAAGGGTCGAGGAACCTCCCACTCCCCCACCGAGACCACAGAAATCCCATTCCAGAGCTTCCTCCTTGGATCTGAATAAAGTCTTCCAGCCAAATGCTCCAGGTGAAGTTGCCCTTTTCTTCCCCTAGCACATTTCCTTTGGTTTCATAAAGGCATGCTTTTAAGAGTGGAAATCAAAGATAAACAGAGTAATTTCTCCCTCCCGCCATGTTCTTTTAGGATGTTCACTTAGGAGAAAATAGTAGTAGACTTTTAAGTTTCAGATATGTCTTGGGGAGGGTGTCCCAAAGATGCTATAGGTCAAGAAATGTGAGATTTCCCTAATCTCAAGATTTAGATATTCTTTGAGATGGAGCAACTGATAAAATGGATGACTGCTACTTGAGTCCATCCAGTTCTTTCACTCACAAGTAGGGGTTTACTTTGGTTTCGTTTTCCCCTTCATTGCTTCTTTGTTAGGAGGTGTATGTAGTTCAGTCTTTGAGGTTCAGCCTACACTAAATAACTTCCTTGGCAAAAAATTCAGTTTTCCTTTGGTTCCTATTCTGGGTGAGAAGATACCAGTTTTCTATCCTGTCTTGCTACTTCCATATCTAGAGTCTGACTTCCTTTTTTCCACATTGTTAGGAGGAATGGACTGCCACAGGGCAGAAAATGCGCCTCGTTGTGGCTTCAGGGGTTGTCTCTTCTCTCCTTCCCCCAAGTTGCTCACTCCTCACTTTAGGCCACAGATTGTGTAAGAGTCATGTGTGTGGTAGGGGTGTGTAGCGGGGAGTAGCCTCCATGGATACCACTCTTTGTGGCTGTGGGGTAGTACAGTGGGTAGAATGTTAGACTTGGAGTTAGAAAGTTCTAAGTTCAAATGCTGTCTCAGGCATTTATTGCTGTGTGATCCTGAGCAATTTACTTTAACTCTCTAAGGCCCAATCTCCTCATCTGTAAAACAGGAATAATAAATAGTACCCACCTCATAGGGTTGTTGTGAAGATCGAACGCGATAACTTGTAAAGCACTATTTGTGGTTGCTGTTATTCTAGATGGAATGGCAGACTTTTAGGTATACCGGGGAGCATTGTAGAGGGATCAATAAACTTTTTGTGTAGTGAAAATTATAAACTTAGGGTTTATCATAGTTATAATTGCTATTTGGGTTTAAAACAATCCTTTCTTCCAGCTAATATAAGCAAATCTGCAAATAGGATTATTTCTTGGAACTCTATAAACCTGTGTTGGTTCAACAGTAAGCCAGCCCTAGTCAGGGACTGGTGATTTTCTAATTGTTGTTTTTTTCCCCAGAGTTAGAAAACATTCTCCTTGGCCTATAAATCAGTCCTGATCTTTATGGTTAGGGTAGAACCCAGCTTGTTTTACTTCTATTGAACATGGACCATCTTCACTGTGAGGACAGAACTTAAAAAAAAACAAACCAAAACTGTTGTGGACCAGAGCTGTTTTTATTCTGAGTGAAATTTAATTCTGGGTTGTATGTGAGGTCATTAGATAACAATTTGATTTCCTGTTTAGGACTTTTTTTTCTTCCTAGGGAAACTGTCCTGGAAGAGTCTATCTAAATATGTAACTGATTCTTTGGGAGTAGTTGCAGATGATTTTTAAAATGCTGTGAAACCAGTACATCTGAACATAATTCATAGATGTTTAAACCCAGATATTTTGGAGGACTGTTTCAAGGAATAAAGGATTTATCTGACAGTTGTGAGATATCCAAGTGCCTAACCTGAATCAGTGGGGCTTCTAGCATGTATATGATTCTAGGATTTCTGCCCTAAGAGAAATAACGTCCAAGGCAGGGCTTATAGCCAAGGTAGTTTTCACAGTAGGGAGTTTGGGATAAGATTTAGGCTAAGGAGATGCTGGATAGATGAATTTCATGCTTAAAGATTCTGCTTCTTTTTCTCATTAGTCAAACATTTACCTAAATATACAATAATATATAATATATTGTAAATAATATATAAAATATAGAATGCAGAAAGCATTTCAACAATCTGGCATGAGTATAGTAGAAATTACTTAACTTTCCTTGTGGACTAAATTCTCCATGACCTGAATGTCAGATTTCATAACAGCAAACTCTGGAGAACAGTCTAAATTGTTTGGTTGTAATGAAATGGTGTTTTACCAAGTATTGCTTAAAATAAGTGGGTTTCTGACCTGGTATTAGAAATCTATTTGTTATATATTCTGATGGTATTGTCATAACTGGATTTCAGCAGGGTTCTTAGGCCATGCAAACATAGAAACTGCTTCTAAATCCAGATTAATATTAAAATTAGTAAGTTTAACTATACCATAAACATAAATAGGAATGACCTACAAAATAGAACTATACCCAGATTATGAAGGAAAAGATAAATGTGAAAAAATGCCATCAGTTTAGAGACCAGAAAAATGCTAAAAGGGCAATAGGAACATGTAGTAATTCTTTCAAAATAATGTTTATTATTTTACTTTTTCATAATGTCAGAATTTCCCTCTGTGACCTTCCCTTCTCCTAGTGAGCCATAAACAGTAATTTTTAAAGAAAAAAATTAAAGAAATCATCAAGAATGATCAATGTATCAAAAATGACGATTTAAAAAATACAAATGTATTGATTAGAAGACTGATAGAAATCTGATTTCTCACCAGCAGTGTTATGCACACATGACCTTAGCACATACAGAATTAAGACACTTTATATACATGTTATGTATATTATCTCATTTAATCCATTAAATGTCCTATGAGGTGAATAGTGCCACTAACATCCTCATTTTACGCATAAACCACCTGAAGCTCCCAGGTCAGGTTGTATACCACAGGGTCAGTAAGTGGGAGACTTGAAATTTCAATCCTGAGTACCGTTCCATGCTACCATTTTCAGGATATAACTGCAAATTGTCAGAGGATATGTGAACTTATCAGTATGGTTACTCCTTCTTTCTTTCTAATAGATTTTCAATTCAACAAATGTAAATTTCTTGAGAGTAGAGACTTTTCTTTTTTTCTTTAAAAATTTTTTTGGGGGCTTACCTCTAGCACTTAATAAATGCGGAGTTGAATTGAATCGAACATTTACTCAACACCTATAGTGTGCAAGGTGATATGTTTAGGTATTGGGGAATACAAAGACAAAACAGTGTGTGCCATCAAAAAATATAAATAAAATTTATACTGTGATCAATTTATATTTTCCTCAGTGTGTTTACTCTCTCCAGTGATTCCATCTGTTGGCTGTCTATACATTCATAGGCCATTTTGTGTGACCTTTCTTCATGGCCTCGCCTATGACATCAGTTTTATTTGATGTTCTGGAAGAGTTCCTCTAGTTCTCTTGATGTTGCATGGATATAATTGGAGGTTGTAAGCTGTACATCAATTACCTTGCCACATGATTGGCTCATCCTTTTCTGGCTGACACTTATACAGGTGTAAACCACATTTCACAATTATGATAAATAAGATCCCTGTTTTTCAAGGACTCACCTCTCCGTTTACCTGCCCATCTATCACCTTGCTGTGCCATCTCTGCTATGTGACATCATCTTCTGACCCCTGATATGACTAGCTCACCCTCTGGTGTGAACTATTGTACGTATTATGTAATTAGTATAATATTTATGTTATAGAGTGGAGGAAGTGATTTTTGCTCCTTTTGGTATAGTCCTATTGGTCAAGCTGTAAGCCCCCTTGTCCTTATCTCCACAAGTCTTGTTCCATAGATTTTATGAGCGTTAACTTTTTCAGGCAGTTTTTCTTTATCTGAAAGATCATTATTGTTAAGGAGCTCAAAAAGTGTATCCCTTATAAAAGGGATTAATTATCTAGAAGTATGCTGTTACTAGGAGATAAATTAATCAACAATTATTGTAGTGGGTAGAGCATTGGACTTAAAATCAGGAAGATTCACCTTTCTGAGTTCAAATCTGGCTTCAGACACTTATTTATGTGAACTGGGCAAGTGATTTTACCCTATCATCTGTAAAATGAACTGGACAAAAAAATCTCAAACCACTCTAGTATCTTTGCCAAGAAAACCCCAAATAGGGTCACGTGACTGAAAAATGGCTGAACAACAATTGCAAACATGTACAAAGGTACTCTGCCAGATGCTCTGGGAGGCGTAAACAAGTATTGGAATAAAATCCTTGCTCTGAAGCCAGTTACCTACCAATTTGGACAATTAGGCAAAAGTATATCATATAAAACTTTTATTATTAAAATGCCATTGTGACTGTGTCTCTTCCCTACTCAATAAACCCCCATGGTTCCCTATTGCCTTTAGGATAAAAATAAGGTCTTTTATTTGTCATTTAAAGCTTCTCACAATCTGATCTCAATTTGCTTTTCCAGGCTCCTTCTGCTACTCTCCTTCATATTCTCTGCAATCCAATCATGGTGTTTTACTTTCTGTTCTGTGCACAAGAAAATTCAGATCCTTTCCCTGTGGTTTTACATCGGCTCTCCTCAGTGCCTGAATGCACTCCTACCTTGCTTTTGCATCTTAGAAATTCTCATTTCCTTCAAAATTCAGCTCACAGACAATCTTCTTACATAAAAACTTTTCCTCATCCCTGCAGATGTTAGTGCCTTCCCCTAAAATTACCTTGTATTTATTTTATTTATTTATACACATATATCTTGTATGTACATATATATGAATTTGCTGTCTTTTCCCTTTTCACCAGTAGAATGTAAAAGTCTTTTTGAAAATATTTTATTTTTTCCCAATTGCATGTAAAAACATTCATTTTTAAAGAACATTCATTTTTAAAATTTTGAGTTCCAAATTCTCTACCCCCCAAGACAGTAATATGATATGTTATACACATGTGCAATCATGCAAAACATATTTTCATATTAGTCACGTTGTGACAGAAAATACAAACAAAAAAACCCCCAAAACTACACATAAAATAAAGTGAAAAAAGTATGGTTTAATCTGCATAGAATGCAAAAGTCTTGAGGAAAGGGGTTTTTAAAAAAAGACTTTATATTCCCTGCATCTAAGTGCCCGACACATAATGGACGTTTAATAAATGCTTTTTGGTTACTTGATTGAATGTCTAGTGAGTAATATGGACCAAAAATGATGTAGTTCAGAGGAGGAAGAAATCAATTCAGGCCAGAATGATCAGGGAAAAATTCATGAAGTCTAAATTGAAACCTTTAAGATAGGTAGGGTAGTTAAGTGTAAAAAAAATCAAAAGATATATTTGGAAGATTGCAGGCAGATCATTTTGGCAGTTGTTGACGTGTTTGGAGGGTTCCAGTAGGCGAATAGTTAGAAACTGGGTCAAGATCCCACACCCACGGGTGACCTAGAATGTCAATCCAAGGCACTTAGACTTTATCATTTATGTAAAAGGGAATCAAGATGGTGAAAATATATTTGAAGAAGATTTTTCTGAGAATTATATATATATCAAAAGTGGATTTTCTAGAAGAGAATATGCAGTTATATGTCTCAATTAGTGGTGTATAACTCAAAATAGAACTGGGGTAGGGTGTCACTAAATTATATAGAAGGATCTCTGTGGGCTACATATTGACTTAATTTTAAAACAGTTTTATCTGTGTTTTATCATATTTTTGAAATCAAGTTTATTAAATGCTTTCCCATACTTGGGAGTATTGTGGGTTACGTGTGCAGCATTTGACTAACCTCTGCCTTAGATAATTGGTGGCTAGATAAAGATGATTTCTCAAGTTGCCCTCCAGCTTTGAACATCTGAAAACTGTTCCCTACTCTTACTCAGGTATTCCATTTCCCATTTTGTGGTGGAAGAATGAGACATGTTTGTCTACCTAGAAGTCAAAGAGCTCTTTCCCCCGGGCACATTTATATACATGTATCTGTCTGTACACCTACACTTATCTACTCCTGGTTTACTCTCACCTAGCACATACAACTCTGGACAGAATGGTGATAGGCATTCAATTTCATACCTCTGTCATTGTTAGGGACTCAGGGAAACCCCATGTTTTGTATTCTGACTGTAATGATACTTATTTTTTTAACGGAGGGATGAAAAGCAAAATATTGGGTAGCACAAAATGCAAGCATAATAAACAAAAGTGGGAAGTTGGAAAAGGAAAAAACTATTAGATTAGACAGAAATAAATAGAATATGGAAGAATAAGTTATACAGAATTTTCTAAAAGAAACAGGGAAAACCAGAAGAAAATGATGAGGAGATGGTAAAAAAGGGAGAGAGAATTTTAAAAAGAGTAATGAGAAGAAAAAAGCATGACAAAGGAGAAAGGAAAGGGAAAATAAGAGAATTTAGGAAAAGGAGAATATAAATGATAGTTTCTGGAAAGAAAGAAGAAATGAACATCATACTACTTACTCTATTAGGTTATATAAGGACCTGGCTAAAGAACTGTAGCATCATTTTTTTCTTGAAAGATTTATAGAGATAGAGAAAAAAACCTATGAAAGTATCAAATTTAGTGATTTTTTTTTTTAAAAGAGCAACTTGGAAAATGATAGGATGATTGGTTTAATCCCTGGTATCTGTTATGATAATATTGGGATGAAGTCATTTGGAGTCTGGTATACCTTTGAGTTCTTTGTAATAGGTGGCATTGCATGGCAAACAGCAAACCAGAAAATGGCAATTGGTTTAATATTTCTCTCTCTAATGAATTGATGTATGTAAAACACTTTGCAAAACTTAAAATGTACTTATATTTGCAAAATATAAAGAAGTAATCTACTTCTATTTTATGATGGAATTCTAAATAACAGCATACAATGCTGTTTGCAATATTTTGATTTTTGCAAGATTTTAACTTTTGCTCCATAATATATAATATATATATATAATATATGTTCAAAAATTTAAAAAATTAGTCTTGGCTTATTATGACCAGATTGTGGCTCCCTAAAGATTTCTAGGGGTACTCTTCTTTGCTTAGGCTGCCTCTTTTAAGCCCATATTTGCCTTTTGGTTCTGAGATTCCACAATGGAATATACTTTTTTTAATAATATGGTTGTCCTTCATTCTCAAAGGGGGCCATGACGTCAAGATGATGACATGATTTGCAGTTGACTTTGATTTGAGTGAGGGAGGGCTGTGCAAGGTCACCAACCTCACCTTCTTCTCCTGAGCCATCTGGGTCCAGTGGCCTGATAGTCATCAGGATGACTGGAGATGGCCCAGGAAGGTTATACAAATATTCAGGAGTTAATTATCATTCTAGTAGGAAGCACTGGGACTAGCCATAGTGGGCTAGGAGAGATTTAAAAGTTGACCCCCCCTTGATCTTGAAACTTGAAAATTGCTGATTCTCTCCAGCTTACTACCCACCAAAGGGTCTGAACTTTTATTGCAACTAATGTGCGTTACATTATCACAGAGTAAATACCTACATACCATGAAGAACGTGACATTTTTACACCAATGATTCTGGAATCTTGTCAATGTAGGTATCACCTCTAGTAATGCAGATCCCAGCTCTTCCATGCCTGCTCATCTGGTGAGACTCTCTTCTCAAATTCTTCTCAGATGATCACCACAGTGGGTCCCTTCAATATGCTGGCAGCCTTCCTTAAAGGCCCATAACTTTGGGAGGATGCCAGTGGATCCTGCAGACTGTCCATCTTTTACCCTTCCTTCAATAAGATTCTTTACACTTCTCCTCCTGCATTATTCCTTGTTTGTGATATAATCTGACCTAGAAATGTCATTTCCTTGAATGTAGTACTATTCTTTTGCTCTCAGCCATGTTGGTATTAAAAAGATGGGCCTTTGTTTCAAGAAAAAGTTTGGAGTCATTAAAAGAATGTTGTAACTTCTAAAGGCAATTCAACCTAATCTTCATCTTCTGTTCAGTTCTGGACCCACCTCACTGCATTTGCTATACCTACTGAAGAAATATACTGATGAAGGAGCCATCCAGGTTATCTATCCATCAACAAGTGTTCTTCATTCACTTTTTTTTTTCCTGAACACAAGGAGAAACAAGTGAGAAATGTAGATCACAAAAAAATGTATATTTGTAAGTATCCCCTATCTAGGCTCCTTTGTTTTGTGCCATAATTAGCTTTCTGTGTTACCTACCCCGAAATTAAAAAAAAAAAAATTTATTTATTTTTAGTTTACAACATTCAGTTCCACAAGTTTTTGGGTTCCAGATTTTCTCCCCCTCCCTCCCCTCTTCTCTACTCCCCCCCACCAAGATGGTGTGCAATCTGATATGGACTCTATATATATACATTCACATTAAAACATATTTTCACATTAGTCATGTCGCAAAGAAGAATTAGAATTAATGGAATGGACTATGAGAAAGAAGAAAACAAAAAAGAGAGAAAGCAAATAGTATGCCTCAATCTGCATTCAGACTTCATAATTCTTTCTCTGAATGTGGATAGCATTTTCCATCATAAGTCTTTTGGAGTTGCCTTAGGACCTTGCATTGCTGAGAAGAGTCAAATCTGTCAGTTAGTCATCACATATTGTGGCTGTAAGTGTGTACAATCTTCTGGTTCTGTTCTCCTCACTCAGCATCAATTCATATAAGTCTTTCCAGGTTTTTTCTAAAGTCTGCCTGCAGAACCTAGAATTTTAGCTTTTTATCTGTTGCCTGAAATTTCCTCTTCTCTGAGTAAAGATCTTTGTCCTATTTGCTCTAGCCCTCACTGGGGGGTGTATAGTGAGTGTTGTGTCTGATTCTTCATGAACTCATGCACTTGTCTATGCAGTTTTCTTGGGAAAGATACTGAAGTAGTTTGCCATTTCCTTCTCCAGTGTGTCCCCATTTTACAGATTAGGAATTGAGACAAATAGGGGTTAAATGACTTGCCCAGGGTTGCAGAGCTAGTAAGGTTCTGAAACCAGATTTGAACTCAGATCTTCCAGATTCCAGGCCTGGTGCTCTATCCAATGCTCCACCTAGCTGCCCCTTATGTAATGGGAAAGTGTGTCATAATCAAGAAAATGATTCTCTCTACTTCTGTAAAGACTTAGGAGGTAGAATGTTTTATAAGACTCTCATGGATTTGGTACCATTAAATATTTCTAGTCATGATTAGGTCAAGGGTTGACAAACTATGTTTTGAAGCATTTTTTTACACATTTAAATGTGACAAAACTTTATTTAAAAATGTAAAAACCCCCTTTTAGCTCACAGCTATACAAAAACAGGTCATAGGTCAGATGTGGCTTACAGTAGGCTATTAGTTTGCAGATCCCTGATGTAGATGACGGAATAGGATACTTCTTATCATCACGTTACTGCTTAGCACTCCAAAAAACGGGGAGTTACATTCTTTCCACATTTTGAAAAACATTGAAAGAATCCTTTCCATTAAAAGCTTGATGTCTGAAATGCAGTCAAGGGCCCATGCATTTGTCTTCCTCTTTCCTTCTCTAGCATCCTATGGAGTGTAATACTTTTCATTCATACAAGCAAGGCAGCAAAGAATCCTGGCCTTGAGGCCAAGAGAACTGGGTTTGAATCTCATCTCAAACACTTTTGAACACTTTGATCTTGGCAGATCACTCAGACTTTGAGAACCGCACTCAGTTTCCCCATCTGTAAAAAAAAAAAAAAAAAAAAGCATATCTTGGGTATGCTGATCTAGCAGTATTCTGTAAGCTAGCTCAAAGAGTAAACATTGGGAATTTCATTCTACTGAAGGAATGAGACCTATTCCCAGTTCAGTTATCGGGTCATTGTTTCTTTTAATGCTCAGGGCATATCCTAAGATCTTGCATTCATTAGCTATCCTGGAGCACACTCAACCTTTAGCAAGAGGCTCTTGCATTTGTTCTTGATCTTAGTCAGACCTTTCCAGCTCAGCAAATAGCTAGTGAATAAAAGTTATTGGCCAGAGTACTCTTTATCTCATATACATCATATTGACAGTTTGGAAATCTCATGCAAGTGTGAGAAGATGTAGCAGAGTTACTGGAACAGCTGGGTTGGATAAACATGAACCTCTCATTGCCAGGCATTTCTGTACAAATAAGCGGAATCTTTTGCAAAGTCTGTCTTCTTTCTTTTTACACTTTACTGTGTTTTGTCAATCTGTCTGAGTCTATCCTGCCCTCCTAAGTTTCTTACTTCATGTCTACATAATACAGGTCTTGGTGAAGGTTTGTGAATTTCAAGCACCAGTAACTTTTACTAGAGTGAAATGTACTTTTCCTGTATGTTCTCCCTTACATGGATACTCTTCTTAATTCCACATCTCTTCCAGCTCGAACTGAAATCATGGTAGTTGTTATTGTTGTTGGTAAGTTGTCTCAGTCGTATCTGATTTTTTTGTGACCTCATTTGGGGTTTTTTTTGGCAAAGATACTGGAGTATTTTGCCATTTCCTTCTCCATATCATTTTACAGATGAGGAAACTGAGGCACATGGGGGTTAAGTGACTTGCCCAGAGTCACTCAGCTAGTAAGTGTCTGAGTCTGTATTTGAAGTCAGATCTTCCTGAATGCAGGTCTAGTTCTCTATTCACTGCACCATTTAACTGTCACTAGTTGTTAAAGGCATGTATGACTACACTGGCATCTGTGCCAGGGCTTATAGGGTGACCCTGGTAATTTGACTGAGAAGTGACACTGTTACCAGGTAGAGCAAATGTCATGACTAAAAATGGGTGTAAAGGTGTTAGCATCTACTCCAGTTTATATGAAATCTAAGAGCAATTTTAAGGAAGTAGAAGGGGGACCAACCTGGTTGGAAAATGGTGCATTAATAAGAGACACCGGTGGGAAACTAGAGACTAGGATTCTGACTGAGAATCTATTTCAAGAAGCTAGGCGAGTGGTTAACTCCCTGTGATAACTTGAGAGGTGTCACTGGGAATGAAAAGTTAGCAACAATGAGAAAGTGTTTACCTGACTTTTGTGACTGATTGGATGTGAGGGAACAAGAGAGAAGGAGGGATCAAAGAAAAATAGAAATATAAGGTTTGAATGATTAACAGAAACAACAGAGTCAGGAAGAGATGATTTGGGGGAAGATGAATTTGAATGTAGACTTGTTGATTTTGGGGAGCTCCTATATGAGGAGCTGGCAGGAAATCCCAGGTACATAGTGGGTGACAGAGAGTTGAAAATAATGAGCCTAGAGTTTGTCAGAAATGGAACTAGAGAATCATTCATATAAGTTTGAAAATAGAAGTCAGAAAAGTGTCTGGGATTACCAAGAAAGAAAGTGTAGGGGTAGAAGGCAAGAAGGCCAAATACAGAACATATTTAAAGGGCAAAAGTATAGAAAGAGGACCAGGAGAGACCAAGACTGAGCACTATAATTAGTTCTGCTGTAACACTTGTTTTGAAAATGTGAATTTGTTCTAACAAGATTGATATATTAGGGAACAATTTGAGTGTAATGTGAATTTCGCATTTCTTTATGTGAGATTTCACCCATGAAAATGCAGAAAATTGCCCCATTTTGAAATAACTCACATATTGTAATCTTTTTGATACCCACTTCCATGAACAAACTTCAGTTCTTTTGCAGGATAAAGCGTCACGTTTATTGTATATCTTTGGTGCAGTAGCAGCTTTTGGCAAAGGAGGGCCATTCTATAACCCACACCCCAAGTCTGCCCCACACCCCAATTCCATTGTTACTAGTTGTGGGCTCCAAGGCCCTTTCTCCTATAGTTCCTGACTTTGCAGCCCAGGCTCCATGGTAACCTGGGTACAGGCAGAATAGCAGCCTAAGGCCATGAACACCACTACTGTTGTTGTAGTATTTATTTTTTAACAATTTCACATATATAAAACTGGCTGTTGTTTTTGTTAGCTCCCTTTTTAATGTATCACTGATGGAATTTTTTAGTGTTGTATGCTTAACCCCCTTTTCCCCATAAGTCCTATTTTATCATGCAATTTCATATAGTACGATGATTTTTAGGAGCTCATGTTGTGTTATAGCAGAACTGACTATATTAGTAAAATAATTATAATAATAGTAAATGTTTATAGCACTTACAGTTTGCAAAGTCCTTTATATATGTTATCTCATTTAGTTTTCATACCCCTTTGAGGTAGGTGCTACAAATAAATAGACTGATGAGTAAAATGACTTATAAATCTAGTAAGTATCTGAGATCATAGTGAATATATGAGGCTAGGTTTTTCTGATTTCAAGTTCAACATTCTCTCCTCTGTGCATTCTCAGAAGTAGAAGGAGATCCAGGGCACTGAGTGTAATGTCCCAGAAAACTCGTAATAATAAGAGCCCACATTTATTTAATGGATTACCTTTTGCAAGGTGCTTTATTCATAATACCTATGTGAGATTTTACAGATGAGCGAAGTACTTACATTTGAAAAGGTCAAGTGATTTTGTGCAAGGTCACAGAATTAGCAGGAATCAAACCCTAGTCTTTTCATTCCAAGGTTAATGTTCTTTTCACAGTGCCTTGTTGTATATAGTGCTCATCAGGGCCAAATGGCCTAGTAGATCAAGGAGAATGAAAACAGTGAGGAAGTCTTTGGATTTGACAGCCAGGTAGCTTTTGAAAAAGTCATTCCAGCAGTCTAGTGGGAACAGGTGCCAGAATTGAAAGGTAAAAGAATGTGAATGGGTAGGAAAGAAATGGTACACTCATTGAAAACTATACTCTTGAGAAATTTGATGGTTGAAAGATTATATTTAATTTGAAGGGATTAGCTTTTGCTATCCCTAGATAAAATTTTAACCTAGTATTTCAAGTTTAGGTTAGACTAGGTATCTTGGATGAATGTAGAGAAAACATGGAATCTCATTGATCAACTGTAAAAGCCAACTGCACAGTGAGGGCTAATAAGGGTTACTCTCTTGCAAGGTTGTTGTGAGGATGAACTAAGATAATATTTGTAAAAGTACTTAGCACATTGCTTGGCACATAAATATGCTTTATAAATGTTTATTTCTTTCCTCCTTCCCTCCTTTCCATTGAAAACTGCTCATTCCCTCAGTTTAATATGACTGGTATTTTTAAACCCATGCTTTCCCCCTTCCCTCCTCCACTGCATTATTCATTTACTAATGTGAAAATCAGCATATACTCTCAGGAGTGTTAGAAGAAGTATAGTGACAGCTAACTACAATAACAAAAAAATCTATTTTTTTGTGGGTGAAGGATTAATTAGCGAACACTAAGTACATGAATCATAGAATTTTAGAATTGGAAGGGGCCTTAAAGATCGTTTATTTCAACTCTAACCGCACCTTCCCCATTTTACATGTAGGAAAACTAAGCTTAAAATAATTTTATCTTGCTTACCATCAAAGGCCTTTGATGGTGAAAGATTTGCATAAATCATAGATGAGCAATTTTTTTCCTGATTTCCAATAAATATTAGATTATTATAGTAGGTATACCATAAAACATTTAATTTTGCAGTGCATTGCTTAATGTTTGGACAATGGAGAAAGGGGATTAATAGGTATCTGCTGAAAGTATCAGATGCCAAAGAATGAAGAGGATTCTTTGTACATTTAAGAAACCTTTGCTTCCTTTTTTCCCTTTATTCTTGATCATTCTAATCAGTTCCAAATGTTTGGCTGATTTCCCTGGGATTCTTCGGGGAGGTAGGAAAGTCAGCCTTGACTTTTTAAGCAAGTGGAAGTAGTAATAATATTCCATTCTCCTTTGGTTATGGCTGATGTTTTTTTCATTTACATGTTCGTAGAGTAGCTCTTATTAGGTTAAATTGATTATAGTAAACTTGATAATCATGCTCTGATATTAAATCTTTTGAATACTTATTGCAGTGTAATCTGTGTGAAATTGTTTTGGCAAATATGTAATATGTCATGAATATGTGAAGAGTCTATGATTTCGTTAGTGTGAGAGAATTCCTTTTACACCCAATGCAATTGTCTGAGGTACAAGTGATTTGTTTAGGGTCCCACAGCTCACATAGAGGTAAGGTTTGAATCCAGGTCTTCCTGATCCCAAGCCCAGCACCCTATCTACTCTGTTAGACTGCTTCCACAATGAGAATAGCCCTGTGAAAAATATTTTTACTGGAAGAGTTATATAGCTTTATGGACATGGTATATTAAATTATTTCCTATATTTAAGATATTTGTATATTAAGATTTCATATATTTAAGAAGCTGTGATTTTGTTAATATAGGTATATATTTTTGTTAATATAGGTAATACAGTCAGATTAGAACTCTGACTCTTGGGCCGCTGTTGCTGTAAACTTTGTAGCCCGGTGGTCACACTGGGAACAGGTCTCTCTAAAGCTCCCCAGATAATAGACAATGTGTCTTCTGGCCTATACATAGACACTATCCAGTTTGACAGAAACTGTCACTGTGTTTTCATAGTCTTTGAGAATATAGGATTTCCTCTGTGCCATGATAAGAGTTTAGAACTCTTGTTAAGTCTTGTGGATAAGTAATCAACCAATCAATAAACCTTTATTTTGTGTTTACTATGTACTAAGTTGTCCCGGCCTAATTACCGTGGACTGCCTGAGTCATCTTACCTTAGTCCAGGTCTTTGGTGGCCAGCCGGATAAATGTATGGAGAGAAGAGACTTTCCAGAGTCAAACAAGGATTAGGCTTTATTCAGGATCTTGGTTACATGTCCATATGCAGGCGAGTTCTTCCCCAGGAGAAAGGACCCCCACCCCCCCCCCTCCTCAGGGAGCAAGGATCACACAGCGAGAGGACTGGGGTGGAAGAGGGGAGGGACCCCCGGAGGGGACCCCCCTCAGGCTTTCCTGTCCCCACTTAAGCTCTCCCAGCTGCATAGTCCGCACGTGGATACCGTGCATGCTTTCAGCCCCTAGCTAATCATCAAAAAGGTGTGCTCAGACTGTGGACCAATCTCAAGGGTGGGATGCTCTCTCCAGCAAGTTTCCACTGAGAAGAGGTGGAGAAACAAGAAAGCTTGAGTCTCACTCCTCAATTCCCAGCTGTTCCCTGGGGGGCCTCATGAGAGCTCGCAATCAAGAAGCCCTCATTTTTACCTGCCTGAAACCGTTCACGTGAGAGCTGAGCTTACACCCCAACATCTCTCCTTTTTGGTTTTGCGCGGAGTGCACGTGACTCTAGAGTGAATAGCGGCTGGCGGCTAAGTGGGTTAGGGAGGCATTTAACATGTGGATACCCCACGCCAAGAACTTCATTTACACAGGAACCTGCAGCTAGCACAACTGACAAAGAGAGGCATCTCCCCATCACAGGGAATCAGGTTTGTTTCCAACAAAGCAAAGATGGAACTAAATGGCTGAATTAAAAGGATTACAACAAGAGGAAGTGCAATCACTAATTCCAAACCATATTCTACGAGAGGTGACGCAGTGCTGGCGCCTATCTCCACCACCCCCCCAGTCATGCAAAATGGACCGCACGGCTGAGCCTGTGGAGTTCAGGTGAAAGTTTGTCACCCCGCTGCGTCCTGGATCCGTGATGTCAAAGTCCTCCTTCAGCCACTGGGAGGAGTTGCCTTGATGGATAGCGGGTGGCAACGTATCAGTCCTCTCAACAAGGACCGGCCATGATGGATTTGGCAGGAGCGCCCAGTGGCAGTGGTTGGGAGGGGTGCTGCTCCTCCTCTGGGCAACAAGGTCAAAGCTGTCAGCAGTAGATTCAGGTGGTGCATGGTCCTTTTCCGGAGTCTCTGGGCTCGTCGCTTCCGGTGTCTCCGTCGTCTCCGACGCTGGTTTCCACCTGTGGATCCTTCTGTTGGGGATCCACGCATCCCCTTTTCCTGTGGAGCTACAAACATACTCTGGACCCCATATTAATATCTTATACGGACCTTGCCATTTCCCTGAGGCCATAACCTTTACTATGGCCCATGTCTCCTTATTTCCAGCCTGGGTATCACTTTCCTTCCAGGGTTGTCATGGAATAGTCATAAAATGTCTCATAGCTGGAGTAGCTTGCAAATTTGTTTGTCTGTTTATTTATTTATTTTTAAAAATTTAACTTTTAACATTCATTTTCACAAAATTTTGGGTTCCAAATTTTCTCCCCTTTTGTCCTCTCCCCCTACCCCAAAACACCAAGCATTCTAATTGCCCCTGTTTGCCAATCTGCCCTCTCTTCTATCATCCCTCTCTGCCCTTGTCTCCATCCTATACCCCTTTACCTGTATTTCTTATTTCCTAGTGGCAAGAACAGTACTTGACAGTTGTTCCTAAATCTTTGAGTTCCAACTTCTCTTCCTCCCTCCCTCCCCACTCCTTCCCTTTGGAAGGCAAGCAATTCAATATAGGCCAAATCTGTGTAGTTTTGCAAATGACTTCCATAATAGTAGTGTTGTGTAAGAACTAATTATATTTCCCTCCATCCTATCCTGTCCCCCATTACTTCTGTTCTCTCTTTTGATCCTGTCCCTCCCCATGAGTGTTGACCTCAAATTGCCCCCTCCTCCCCATGCTCTCCCTTCCATCATCCCCCCCCCACCCTGCTTATCCCCTTATCCCCCACTTTCCTGTATTGTAAGATAGGTTTTCCTATCAAAATGAGTGTGCATTTTATTCCTTCCTTTAGTGGAATGTGATGAGAGTAAACTTCATGTTTTTCTCTTACCTCCCCTCTTTATCCCTCCACTAATAAGTCTTTTGCTTGCCTCTTTTATGAGAGATAATTTGCCCCATTCCATTTCTCCCTTTCTCCTCCCAATATATTTCTCTCTCACTGCTTGATTTCATTTTTTTAAGATATGATCCCATCCTCTTCAATTCACTCTGTGCACTCTGTCTCTATGTGTGTGTGTGTGTGTGTGTGCGTGTGTGTGCGCGTGTGCATGTGCATGTGTGTGTGTGTAATCCCACTCAGTACCCAGATACTGAATAGTTTCAAGAGTTACAAATATTGTCTTTCCATGTAGGAATGTAAACAGTTCAACTTTAGTAAAGTCCCTTATGACTTCTCTTTGCTGTTTATTTTTTCATGCTTCTCTTCATTCTTGTGTTTGAAAGTCAAATTTTCTTTTCAGCTCTGGTCTTTTCATCAAGAATGCTTGAAAGTCCTCTATTTCATTGAAAGACCATTTTTTCCCCTGAAGTATTATACTCAGTTTTGCTGGGTAGGTGAATCTTGGTTTTAGTCCTAGTTCCTTTGACTTCTGGAACATCATATTCCAAGCCCTTCCATTCCTTAATATAGAAGCTGCTAGATCTTGTGTTATCCTGATTGTATTTCCACAATACTTGAATTGTTTCTTTCTAGCTGCTTGCAATATTTTCTCCTTGACCAGGGAACTCTGGAATTTGGCCACAACGTTCCTAGGAGTTTCTCTTTTTGGATCTCTTTCAGGCGGTGATGTGTGGATTCCTTGAATACTTATTTTGCCCTCTGGTTCTAGAATCTCAGGGCAGTTTTCCTTGATAATTTCATGAAAGATGTCTAGGCTCTTTTTTTGATCATGGCTTTCAGGTAAGCCCATAATTTTTAAATTGTCTCTCCTGGATCTATTCTCCAGGTCTGTTGTTTTTCCAATGAGATATTTCACATTCTCTTCCATTTTTTCATTCTTTTGGTTTTGTTTTGTGATTTCTTGGTTTCTCATAAAGTCATTAGCCTCCATCTGTTCCATTCTAATTTTGAAAGAACTATTTTCTTCAGTAAGCTTTTGAACCTCCTTTTCCATTTGGCTAATTCTGCTTTTGAAAGCATTCTTCTCCTCATTGGTTTTTTGAACCTCTTTTGTCAGTTGAGTTAGCCTATTTTTCAAGGTGTTATTTTCTTCAGCATTTTTTTGGGTCCCCTTTAGCAGGGTGTTTACTTGTTTTTCATGCTTTGCTTGCATGTCACTCAATTCTCTTCCCAGTTTTTCCTTCACCTCTCTAACTTGATTTTCAAAATCCTTTTTGAGCTCTTCCATGGCCTGAGCCCATTGAGTGGGCTGGGATACAGAAGCCTTGATTTCCATGTCTTTCCCTGATGGTAAGCATTGTTCTTCCTCATCAGAAAGGAAGGGAGGAAATGCCTATTCACCAAGAAAGTAACCTTCTGTAGTCTTATTTTTTTTCCCTTTTCTGGGCATTTTCCCAGCCAGTGACTTGACTTCTGAGTGTCTTCTCCACCCCCACCTTGCCTCCAGATCTGCCCAGCCAGCACTTGGGGTCTGAGATTCAAATGCTGCTTCCCAGCCTCAGGGCTTTGGGTGGGGGGCAGGGCTGCTGTTCAGTGTGAGATTAAGTTCAGGTGCTCAGGTCAGGGCAGGGCCACCTCACAGGCTCAATTCCCTCAAGGGATTTATGCAGAGACCTTCAACAATGGATCTGGGCTCCTGTCTGCTTGGGGAGCCCTGGTCTGCTGCTGCCTCCGCTGCTGCCTCCTGAGGGGGCCTGAGTTATGGGGGCACCCCACTCCCCTCTCGACCCGCCAAAGAGACCCTCTCACTGACCCTTGTCACCTGTGGGTGGAGGGACCCACACGGCTGCTGGAGTTTCTGTCCCTGAAGCCTGCTCGGATCTGCTCCTTTCTGCGCCGCGCCGCCGAGGCAGGGTTGGGCTCTGCTCCGAATCCGGGGCGCGAGGGACCTTTTGTGAGAGGTTTTCAGGCTCTCTGGAGCAGAAATCTCCTCTGCTCCATTCTATGGCTTCTGCTGCTCCAGAATTTGCCGGTGGTTCTTTTTTTTACCGATATTTTATGGGCAGTGGGTTCGGAGGTAGCGTATGTGCGTCTTTCTACTCTGCCATCTTGGCTCCGCCCCCAGCTTGCGAATTTTTTGAGAGATGCAAAAAATTGTGTATATATTCAGCTGTGTCGAGCTCTGATTGCATTAGGCGACCTCTTCCCCTTTTTTGTTTAGCGAGGATCACCTTTATGGTGAAGTTGGCCCTTTCCACTATGGCCTGGATATATCTCTTGAGTGTAGCTGAATTATAAATGGATGTCTTGTGATGTTTTGTGGCATCTGTAAAAATGTTAGACCCCTCTACTGGGTTTGGTGAGTACCTTTTCACTGGTTCTGGGGCCCACTGCAACAACTCTTTGAGTAGGAAAGTCGAATTTAGTTTCACCTTGGCCCACTGGAGTATAGTGGCCCAGGACACGTGATTCTGAGCTAACTCCTCTACATCTCTAGTGGTGAGTGTAACATAGAGAATTGCCTGTTTTTGGTATATGTGGGTAGATCTTTTCACAGCTTCTAGTGCTAGCAGTCCTAGAAATTCCCATTTATTTATTAAACTGCTTCCTGTTTTACTTAGATACACCCACTCTAGGGGCTTCTCCTTTTGATGTATGATGGCATAGGGAGGCGTAGTGGAGATAATAGATACCTCCACATCCTTTTCTGGGTCCCACCGGAATGTGATGGACTCTAAAAATTGTTTCTTTATTGCCTCTAAGGCCTTGGCTGCTTCGGGAGTCAATGTTCGAGGGGAATTTAAAGCAGAGTCTCCTGTCAGTAGGGAATAAAGAGGTTGCATGAGAGGTAGGGGTATGGGCACCTTTGATCTTATCCGTTGGATAGCACCTACCAGTTTCTGAGCATCATTAAGTGTTTGGATCTTTATATCCCACTTTGGGGGTTCCAGCTGAATGATGGTGCCCTGTATTTGATATCCCAGATATTTGTAACTGGGTCCTCTCTGTATTTTTTCAGGTGCAATGACTAATCCTAGTCCTCTAAGGTTTGTTTCTACTGCTTGGAAACAATTCTCCAGTTCCTTAAGCTGGGGTGCAGCTATAAGGATGTCATCCATACAATGGATGATTTTGCATTGGTATTGCTGCCTGGGGCTCTCTAATGCTTGATTAACATACTATTGGCAGATGGTGGTGCTGCAACTCATGCCTTGGGGCGGTACCTTCCACTGATACCTCTTTGCCCGTCTTTCATTATTAGGGTGAGGTACTGTAAAAGCAAATTGGGGACAATCTACTTTATTTAAAGGGATGGAAAAAAAACAATCCTGAATGTCAATGATTATAAGTGACCAGCCATCTGGGATGGCATTAGGAGAAGGGAGACCTGGTTGCAGGGCTCCCATGGACATGAGAGACTGATTTACCTTCCTTAGGTCTGTGAGGAACCTGAATTTTCCCGATTTTTTCTTTATTACAAACACAGGAGCATTCCAGGGTGACTGTGATGGTTCTGTATGCCCCTTTTCTAATTGCTCCTTAACCAATATTTGTAGCACCTGAAGCTTTTCTGGAGTCAGGGGCCATTGCTCCACCCAAATCGGGGTGTCTGACTTCCAATTCAAAGGTGGGGACTCCAGTGCAACTGCAATGGCCATTACTAAAAATTTGATAGCCTCATCCCCAGGCGGCTCATGATGTCTCTTCCCCAGATGTTAAAACTAAGTCCTGGAATCATCAACGGCCATACGGTTCCTTGGTGATCCTCTGTCTCCCACTTTACTGGGTGCATTGTCTCTAAGGTATTTTGGCACCCTCCTACTCCCCACACTGGTCTCTGGCTTTCTCTGAGCTTCCAATGCCAGGGTACTGAGTGACCGCTAAGGCAGATACTATCAGCTCTGGTATCAAGGAGGCTGGTCATGGGTATTCCATTGAGCCAGATTGTACACTCAGGTCTATTCTGTCCTATTTCTTTTAGTAGATTTGAACTGAGTACTTTAAGGGAAGGGCAATAGCTATGGGAAGCTGATTGTCTATATAAGTTGGCTCGGCTGCCACATTGGAGCATGGAAGTGCTGTGGTGCCAGTGGGATAAATTCCTGTATACATAACTACGGGTGTGTGGGAGGGGTTCTGCAATATCAGGGATTCCTCCTGTACAGGGTCTCTCAGGGGGATCATAGCAAACTGATGAGCTGCAAGCTGGCATTTATCTAAGCTGTAAAGGTGTTGCGTTCCTTCCTCTGGCCCCATAATCTCTTATATTCTCTCTCCAAGGGGCCGTCCTGAGTCTCTGCCAAAGGGCACATTTCCGGGGCCCTCGAAGGGCCCCTCACCCCGTTTCCCAATTTCCTACATTGTTTGGCTAGGTGACCTGGCTTTCCACATGAAAAGCAGGGGCCGTGGCCCCTCCCCGTTCCTTCCCCTTTCCTATAGTCCTTCTTGAGGTGTCTCCGTTTTCCACAGCAAAAACATTTCCTCTCCAGGGAGATGTTATTTAAGACTGTGGCCAGATGCTCCCCTTGGACTTGTGCCATGTATACCTGGCTCCCTACCCTTTCACATCTCTGTATCATTTCTTCAGTGGATGCATTTTTCAGCAGTCCCAGCATTGCGTTTTTACAGTCAGGATTACAATTCTGCCATAACAATGTCCTTAACACTATCTCTGTCCCTTGACTCTCCTCTCCCATGTCTCGACCCACTGCCTCCTGCAGTCTGGCCACATAGTTAGTAAATGGCTCAGTGCTTCCCTGCATAATCTTAGTCCTGGGAAGCTCTCTCTCTTTCTTAGAGGCTATAATCTTCCAGGTGGCAATAGCCATTCCCATAATCAGAACGTAATCTGCTCCCGAATACTGTAATTGATCTCCTGTAGCCTCGTACTGCCCTGTTCCTGTTAATTGCTGATAAGCCTGGGGGGCCTGAGCCCCCAGCCCACTGGTAGTATGAGAAAATTTTGAAGCTCTCCCAATCATTAGGGGTCAAGATGAACTGACCACTTATCTTGCTCGCCAGGATTCTCTCCTCTTTTTGCTTTGTTCTGAACATAATTTAATTGACTGCTTTAAGTATTTCAGAAACACAAAATTACCGTAACATCACAGTGTAAAAGTTAGTTTGGAGGTCCCATAAAAATGTAAGCTAGTTGAACTGACTGGCTGATCAGCAGCTAGCAGCATAAGCCTTATGAAATGTCAAAACCAACTTTCCTTGTGAATAAAATAGAAGTCCTCCAACTCCCTGGGGCATTGCTGTTTACAGAACTTTCGGAGGTCATTCAGATGTATAGTGACCCCTGCATCCCTGCATTCCTTGTAAAGTACCTTAGCCCAGGCCTACTGTTCCTCTGGCTTTATTACTGGCAATTGAGTCCCCATCCCTGCCCTTTCCCCGCGGGTACAGGAAACTTCTCTTTCACAGCCCCTTCTGGGTTTCCCACCACCCAGGATCTCTGCGCTTGTCCCTGTTGGAGGTGCCAACTGTCCTGGCCTAATTGCCATGGGCTGCCCGAGTCATCTTACCTTAGTCTAGGTCTTTGGTGGCCAGCCGGATAAATGTATGGAGAGAAGAGACTTTCCAGAGTCAAACAAGGATTAGGCTTTATTCAGGATCTTGGTTACATGTCCATATGCAGGCGAGTTCTTCCCCAGGAGAAAGGACCCCCCCCCCCCTCCTCAGGGAGCAAGGATCACACAGCGAGAGGACTGGGGTGGAAGAGGGGAGGGACCCCCGGAGGGGACCCCCCTCAGGCTTTCCTGTCCCCACTTAAGCTCTCCCAGCTGCATAGTCCGCACGTGGATACCGTGTATGCTCTCAGCCCCTAGCTAATCATCAAAAAGGTGTGCTCAGACTGTGGACCAATCTCAAGGGTGGGATGCTCTCTCCAGCAAGTTTCCACTGAGAAGAGGTGGAGAAACAAGAAAGCTTGAGTCTCACTCCTCAATTCCCAGCTGTTGCCTAGGGGGCCTCATGAGAGCTCACAATCAAGAAGCCCTCATTTTTACCTGCCTGAAACCGTTCACGTGAGAGCAGAGCTTACATCCCAACATGCTAGCACCGGGGATCTAAAGAAAAAATGAAAATAATTCCTACCCTTAGACATTTTAATGGGGAAGGCAACATGCAGATAACATAGACGCACCAAAGATGGAAGCAAAGTCTATGTAACGTTACTATAAAGGGCAAGGAGCTTGGGATCAGGAAAATTCTCCTTAAGAAGGTGCTGAGCCTTGAGGGAAGCTGGTGAGGAGGGAAAACATTCTAAGCAAGGGAGATGACCAATGTAAAAGACATCATATGTGAAAAACATCTAGTAGGCCACTGTGGCTGATCCATAAAGTATGTGCGCATGTGTGTGTGTAATATGTAAGAAGACTGGAAGTAAAAGAGAGCCAATAGAACTTATTCAGTAGGGAGATGTTGTGATCAGAATTGTGCTTTAGAAAAATCACTCTGGCATCTATAGAGAGGATGGATTGCAGTTGAGAGAGATGAGGCAGGGAGACTAATTAGGAGGCTATTGTGATATTCCAAGGAAGAAATGATAAGGGTTTGTGGAGGCTGTATAAGTGTAGGGAAGGGAATGACAAGATTAGATCACTGTTTGGATGTGTGGGGTAAGTGAGAATGGGTAGTTGAAAATGATACCAACATTTATTAAGTACCTACTATGTGCAAACCTGGATGACTAGAAAGATGGTAGAACTTTTGGAAGTTAAGAAAAGGGGTGGATTTGGGGGAAGGATAATGAATTCTGTTTTATGTATTGAATTTGAGATGTTTACAAGGCATTCAGTTTGAAATATCCAATGAGCAGCTCTTCATGTGGGACTGAAGCTCAAGAGAGCTTAGGGCTGAATATCTAGAATCAGGAGTCATCTGCATGAAATTGATGGTTGAATGCATGGAAACTAATGACATGACCAAGTGGAAAAGTATAAAGGGAAAAGGACACTACAATTAATGTGTGTAATTGGATAATTAATGAGCAAAAGGAAACCAAAAAGGAGCAATTACACCAGGTGGGAGAATAACCAGGAGAGAGCAAGTCTTAAAATTCTCAGAAGGACCAAGTGTCTAGGAGGAGGTATTTAATAATGTCAAAGGATATAGAGGTCCAGAAGGATGAGGAATGAAGAAATCATTGCTTACTTTGGAGAGAGCAGTTCCAGTTGAATGATGAAGTTGAAAACCAGATGTGAGGATTGAGGAAATGGATGCACCTAATGTAGATGACTTTTTCAAGGAGTCTTAATTGGGAAGTGGACTTAAAGGATCTAGTGAAGGTTTTTTTTTTTAAAGGCTGGGAAGATTGTTTGTAGACAGAAGGGATAGAATGGATAGAGATTTAAGATAGTAGATAGAGATTGAAGATTAGACCAAAGATTAGACCCAGTGGGCATATGTGTAATAGTGATGGATTTCTTCTGGAGATTCTGGAGAGGGTGAGATCACAGGTGCATACAGAGGAGTTGGCCACAGCAAAGGGAAGACCAAGTTCTTCATCAAAAACTAGAGCAAAAAAAGAGATAGTGGAGAGGTGTGAGCTAAGGAGAGGGCAAAAATGGAATTTTAAGTGAATGACCCTGAGTTTTTTTGGTAGAATATGAGGTGAGATCCTCAGCTGAGAGCATGGGGGAAAGGGGGCTTGATGAGAGAAGAGAAAGTCTGGAAAACCCTTGGAGTGAGTGGGATAGAGAAGCATAATATTTTTCATTATCTAGAGAAGGATTGCCCTCCTGTAGTGAAGGACAAGTTGAATTAGATAACAGAAGTGTGTAGTGGATCTAGTGAAGGTTTTGTGACTTCTTTTATAAGAAGTGATAGAGATAAATGATGGAGACAATCCAGAGTTTCTGTTTGGCAAGACGTGAATGGTGATCAGAGCAAAGGATTGAGAGTAAAAAATAGTACAGCATTAAAAAGGTTCTACAGGGGGTTGAAATTGGAGATGAGAGTGTAGCCAGAGGGGTGGAGGAGATTGGAGGACATAGTGAGGATGAAGAATGGGTATATGAGAAGCAAGTTATAGGGAGTGATGGAATGCTAAATGATTTGATCAGATAACTGAATTTCAGACTTCTTGAACATAGAGTGTGAGTGAGTGGCAGCGTCAAGGTGTCAACGATAATAAAAAAGATCATCCCTGAGTGTGTGACTAAGGTAGAGTGAAGGAAAAGGTTATGAAAGTTGAGTAGATTGAGGAATTGGGAAATTAGGGTAATTAAGCAAGCATCCATAGGTATGCTGAAGTCTCTGAGTATGAAGATGTGCTTTGGGGTGGAGAGGAAGAATTTGCCATAAGGCTGACACATTGTAGATAATAGGTCACGAGGACTTAGATTGTGTGATAGAATTGGAAAGAATAAATCTTAAAGGGGGGAGAAGTTGCTTAGTGATTGAGATAAGGGAGAGTCTAGAAGTGGCAGTGGAGAACAAGAAGTATTTCCACTCCCAGAATATACAAGGAAGTGGAACCAGAACTGGAAAGGATGGCATGGGACTTACTATACTCCAGGGAGAACCAGGTGTCATTGAGTGACAGAAGATGGAAGGAGCAGAAGGAAAAGTGGTCTAAAATGAAAGGAAGTTTGCTCATCTTAGATTAGGAGTTCCCAAGGGCATGGTTGAAGGGGTGGGTAGATCTAGACTGAGACACTGTGAGGGTAGAGTTGAAATGGATGAGAATGAGGAAGCCAACAGCAGGGTTTGGGGAACCTGTTGGAAGATGTCTATGTGACCCAGGTACCTAAAAATTTTTCTGCACTGACAAAATACCAACCAACAGCCTGATAAATACTGTGTTTAATTTTCTTTCAAATGATTCTTCACCTTCATATATAGGTACTAGTGGACATTTTTGCAGAAAGGACAACCACCATTATGGTTATATATATTGAATATATTCTAGGGCATGAGTTTATTTGTGGTCATCAGGGAGCAAAATCGTTTCTTGTAGAGTATTATGCGCTTTTAATATTTTTTCAAACTCCTGTTGATCTAAATGTGTGTCACACACATGTATGTTGTTCAGTTTAAGCCATATCTGACTCTTTGTGACCCCATTTGGGGTTTTCTTGTCAAAGATACTGCAGTAGTTTGCCATTTCCTTATCTAGTTCATTTTATAGATGAGGAAACTGAGGCAAACAGAGTTAAGTGACATGCCTAAGGTCATACAGCTAGTAAGTATCTGAGGCTGGATTTGAACTGAGATCTTCCTGTCTCCAGACTCAGCATTCTATCCACTGTGCCACCTACTGCACATGTGTGCACGTGCACACACAGAGAGTTATTTAATATGCCTGCCCACATATTGCAGCTAGTTTGTTTATTCTCTAAAATGAGGGCAGTGTTATTCTTGGATAGGAAAAAGAGAGATAACAGATGATTTGTGTTACAAGGAGAAGTTCCTTAAATAAGCTTGCCAAGACCACTAATGATCTTTATAGTAGGACGTTAAGGTCACAGACCTGGAAGAATACTTGAAGTTTTGTGTATGATTTACTTGCCACTTGATACTTAGCCTGGTGGACTCTAGGAACAACACGTGTGAGTCTGTTGAAACCTTTTTTTAAAATTTTGTGCTTGGATCCTTCCCGTCTCCATTTTTAACATTCTTCACTCTCAGATGGCAAGAGATCTTTTCTGTATGTAAAAGTCATTCCTTACCTAACCAGAGCTATTGTCGAATATCAGTTTCATTCCTTAAAGTATTCTCTTGCCAAGTGGGCATGTTTGTTTTTTTAATGGTGGGTTAGAGTACGTTTTTATTTAAGCTGGTTAAGGTATGGCTTTATTAAAAACATGAGAGAAATTAGTAGAATAATTTCTATTATCACAGTTGTATCTATAGTTATTAACTAACATTGATGAGAAATATTTGCTGTTTGGACTGGAAAATTCTTAGTTCAGTGAGGCAAGTGGATAAAAATGTTAGAGAGTTTCAGTTTAAATGACGAGAAAAGGAGATTTTAGGAGCTTGATATATAATTTGTTGCTGTAACCCTGTAGTAATTGACAAATCTGAGATTATAGAAGATTTGTTTAACTTAGATAGCTGTCCCACATAGTGGGAAGTATCATAAGGACTTCCTGAATGTATGATTAAGTACTGGAATTAGCACATAAATTTTAATCTGATTTTCAGGGTTTTGAGTGTTTTCCTTTTCCAGTTGAATATCCTGATTGTCTTTATAAACATTTATGATTTGAAAAAGTAGTGCCAGAATATGACTCTGCTATGCTAATTGTTAGATCTCAGGAACAGACAGAGTCAGTTGACAATCCTTGCTTTACAAATATGGTTGCCTATATCAAATTGCTTGCCTTCTCAATGAGGGTGGAGGAGAGGGAGAGAATTTGGAACTCAAAATTTTAAAAAATGAGTGTTAAAATTGTTTTTACAAGTGGTTAGAAAAAATAAGATATTCAAACATGGTTGTCTTTTTTTAAATGAGGATTTTTAAAGTGTGAGTTACAACCCTAATGTCCCACCACCTCATATTCTTCCCATGTATTGCCCTTCCCCAAACCCAAGAAAGTAGCATTTTGCATTAGTATTATATTACCATATACATAGTCAACATATTGAAGCTTCCCAGAAACCACAGACTGTATTTGACAACAATGTTTTTCAACATTGCTTTGATTGTACAGTGGTCAATCACTTATTTTGTATATGAGTATGATGGATAAAATAAAATGTAGAAAATCCCAGTGGCATGATGAGCTAGAAGTTTCTCAATAGAGGATTATGAATGTTCTTAGGTTTTGGTATGAAGTTCCTGGGTTAGGGAATACCATCCTATGTTGAATGGACTGGATTTCATTTTTCTTTGTCTTAGTATTTTGCCATTGTTTCCTGTTAGGGGAAAATTCTTACCAGTATTATTTTTCAGAGTAGTAAGTAATTTTGAGATGCTGGTGATGGGACAACATGGGAAAAGGGACAACAAAATATTGTTGAATTTTTTTTATAGGTAGTCTACCTTGAGGCATTACTAGATCTGACCCATATATGATAACCTCTCCTTCCTTCATGTAGTACATTGAAGATTCAGTAGATCTGAATTTTGCCAAATAAATATGGAAAAGTAATCTGTTGTTATTTCTACCTTAATTCAGTGTTTGAATGTTTGTCACATAAAATACGGGAGAATGAAATTCATACCATGCACTTAAATCTCTTATGAACAACTTGAAATGACTTAGAACTTTACTATGTTTTATGTTTTGTGTGTGAGTGTATATGTTTATGTGTGTGTGTGTGTGTACACTCATTCTCACATGTATGTATTATATTGAGCCTGTGATGTTTACTGATTTGAACTGTTAAGACTAGCTTAATAAGCCTTTACTAAGACATGATGCAACGAAGTGAAAAGTATACCTCAATTAAGATGTTGGGGATCAAAATGGCTCCCCAAAACCACTGGATAATTGAAATAAAGAAAGAAATGAATACTGTTCCACTCAATTCTATTTTAAAAAAACCCACTCCAAAATAGAACTTTTTTTTGGTTAAAAACAGCTAATCTTCACCAGTATTACTAAGCACTTAAAAAAATACACAATCAGAGCAATATTTTTAAAAACAGTAATAATAAATGCCTAAACACAGTTTGGTATTGATCCTTAATTATTGTACATCTCTTAAATCTAACCTCGTTTTTCCTCATAGGCTTAGTTGAGCGTTTCTCTTACCTTAAACCATTTGTCTTGAAGTAAAAATCCTCATTGGGAATATATACTCTTGGCTGTAGACCATTGAGTCATAAAATATCACTTGAGAAATCATCTAGCTTAATCCTTCCCTTTTAAAATGAAACAGCTGAAGCCCAGAGATGTTAAGTGACTTGCAGAGGTCCAAGCAGAGCCAAGTTTCCTGACTATTACCCTGGTGCCTGACACAAAGAAGGTGCTTAAATAAAAAAACTAGTTCATTGACTTTTGCCATTAAAATGTGTCTTGTATTTAGTGGTGTGATGGTAAATTTTTAACAACTGTCTCTCTGGGGGAAAAAAGTATACAAGATGCCTTTTAAAGTTTAATCTGTATTATTAACATTTCTCCATCTCATGAAGTCTAAGCAATCAACAAAACAATAAGTCAATCCCTGATTTGTAGTAGTTGCTGATTTCTGAATTGTAAATGCTCATGCTGAAATTTTAATAGACATTTCGAGCCTTTTCAAGCTGACTCCAGCGCATCACTGCTTATGTTAAAAAATCATACTTTAAAATATTGTCCAAGTAAAAGAGGTCACCCTTTCCCTTCCCCACAGTGATAGGAGTGTTGAAGTACACTTTATAAAACAGATGAGAATTTGGCACAACATTAATATTTCTGAGTGGGCATTCATGAAACTGCCTGTTGATCTATAGAATGTATATAAATTGACTCTAGTTTTCCTATGACCACATTAGCATGAAGCATTTTTAGTGTTCCTTTCAGCTCCATCCATGAGGACTTGATCTTAGGGAATAGTTCTGCTCACTCTCCTTTCCCCCCAAAAGCAGGTAAGATAATTCCTCACAAGTTTTAGCATCTTTGTCATCGTAGCTCTTCATTTTTCTTTCCACATGGCTGATGAGAAGCCAGAAAAGAGATTTACAGATATGTCATATAACATTACATAAATTAGTGTGACCTCCAATTAGAGAGGAATATTTTTTCCCTTCCCTTCTTTAGCTCTTCACCCTTTTTGCAGCTAGTTTTAGTAGCTGCACACATCCACACACACAATCATATATAAAGTTTACTTGATTTCACAACAGAGTTAAAAGATCAGGTTTACTAGAACATGAATTTTAAAAACAGATTTAAACAGAACTTCAAGATGTAAAGTAACTTCACCATGATGCTTATTAGAGTAACTGGAGGATTAAAAAATAGAATTGTATTAGCCAGAATTGACAGATGCCAAAATATGTAGACTCTTTTATTTTAAAGTGGTTACTGTTAAAAGATCACAGAGGTTCTCAGGGTTTGGGACATCTGAATTGATATTTTGAATGAAACTTAAACTGAATCAGATTCCCAACATTCTCTTAGGAATGAACTGAGAGGTCAGGTCAGATCCAGTTTTTCAATGCCTCTCCAAGAGAGTATGAATCTTGCCTTTTCCCCCAAACCCATTCTGGTCATCATTTAGGATGGCCTGAAAATGAACTTCTCTCTAGGATTAGGGGAAAAGGCACCATCTATTCAGATACCTGTTCTAGAATGAGCTAAAATGGGATAACTACAAGGAAACAAGACCTTGTGAGATTTGAACTTACAGCTTTCTTTTATCCCACAACTTTGTCCAAGTTCCTTAAGGACCAGAGTTTTGTCTTATACTTCTTTTCATCCTGCTCAGTACTCAGTGCAATATCTTAGACAGAGTAAAGATAAAATAGTGATTGTCTGATTGAAGATTTTGAATGACTTCTGGTGGCCTACAGAAGAAAGTCTGGGTTCCTTTATGCCGATGATCCTTCTAAATTTGCTCATACAGCTTGATTAGCATTTACAATGAATCCTTCACTCTTCAGTTCATTAACAAACATTTATAAAATACCTAGTTTATGCCAGGCAGTATGCTAGGTGATGGGATTATATAGACATAAAAGAAATAATTTCTGCCCCAAGGAGTTAACATTTGATTGGGGAAGCAATATAAGTGTATATGAGACTATACAAAATGGGGAAGGACAGGGAGAACGACATGCTAGCAACTGAGAGGACTGGGATATTTCTCATGTATGAGATGGCATTTGAGCTGAGCTTTGGAGGAAACTAGAGATTCTGGGAAGTAGGGATGAAGAGAATGAAAATTTCTATTATGGGAAGACATGGCCTGTACTATAGACATGCTCACTGTATCCCCCTCTGCCCCATATAACTTAATCAGCCTATATGTTGACTCATTCAATAAAATATAATTGTCCTTCATTCATCAGTCCATCAACAAGTATTTATTAAATTCCTAGCATGTGCCAGGCAGTGTGCTAGGGATTGAGATTATAAATCTAATCATTTAATGCGTAGGTGAATAATAACATGAAGACCATTTTAGCTGAGCAAAAGAGCAAAGGGGGGAGTAATGTATAATGAGACTGGAAAGGTAGTTTTGGGGCCAGGTTGTGAAGGGCTTTAAATACTGAAAAGAGGAATTTGTACTTTATTTGACCCTGTTCTAATTGGTTTATTCACAGTCCCCTAAATATACCTTTCACTTCCAGCTTTGTTTCATACTCTTCTCCTTGCTTGGAAAACCTATATTCCTTTCTTCCAACATAAATCTTATTCAGTCTTCAAAGTCAAGCTTAAATCCTACTTCCTTCACTACCTCCAGGCCTTTCTTGACCACCCCAAACAAAGATGATCTTTAGTACTAATTTATTACCTGTATCCCTTATTTGACATTTTATCATTTAGCAAAATGCCTGGCACCTAATAGGTGTTTAATAAGTGTTTATTGAATGAAATTGAACATATATTGACTACCTTTTACCGTTAACTTACCTGTTCATGCATGGTAGTCCTGGATTATAAACCCCTGAAACATGGGGATCAAATAACATAGTTCTTGGTTTAAGAAGTGAACATATATTGAGGGACTAGGAGAGGAGAGGAAAATAAGCATTTAAATAGTGCTTACTATGTGCTAAACACTTTACAAATATTATCTCATTTGATTCTCATAATAACTCTTGGAGGCAGTTGTTATTATTATCCTCATTTCACAGTTGAGGAAACTGAGGCAAGCAGTGGTTAAGTGACTTGCCCAGGGTCATGCATCTTATGTCTGAGGACAAATTTGAACTCAGGTCTTCTAGATTCTAGGTCCAGTGTTTTATTCACTGTACCACTTAGATGCCTCCAAGGAAGGACACTGTGTCTACCTCATTGCTTTGCAAATAGTAGGTAGTCAGCTAACTAGCATTTATTAAGCCCCATGTGATGTGTCAAACACTGTTGTAAGCCCTAGAAATACAAAGAAAGGTACTAAAGAATTGTTGGTTGAAAATAAATCCAAATCTCAGGATTGAAGGGGATTCCATATCTGAACCAGAATTTTCTTTTCTTTTTTAAATTAATTTATTTGTTTTCAGTTTTCAGCAATCACTTCCATAAACTTTAAATTTTCTTCCCCTCCTTCTCCGAGATGGCATGCAATCTCATATGGGTTCTACACATACATTCTTATTAAACACATTTTCACATTGGTGAATTGCATAGAAAATTAAGACAAATAAGAGAAACCATGAGAAAAACCAAAATAAAACATAACACAAGAGAAAATAGTCTGCCTCATTCTGTGTTCCAATTCCATAGTTCTTTGGATGTGGATAGCATTTTGCATCAAGAGGCCTTTGGTCCTTGCATTGCTTTGAAGGGCTAAGTCTGTCAAAAATAGTCCTCCCACACTGTTGCTGTTACTGTGTATAATGTTCTCCTGGTTCTGTTCATTTCACTCAACATCAGTTTATATAAGTCTTTCCAGGTTTTTCTGAAGTCTGACTGTTCATCATTTCTTATAGCACAATACTAATTCCATTACATTCATATACCACAAGTTGTTCAGCCATTCCCCAGTTGATGGGCATTCCCTTGATTTCCAGTTCTTGGCCACCACAAAAAGAGCTACTATAAATATTTTTGGACATGTGGGTCCTTCTCCCATTTTTATGATTTCTTTGGGATATAGCCCTAGAAGCAATATTGCTGGGTCAAAGGGTCTGCACATTTTTATAGCCCTTTGGGCATAGTTCCAAATTGCTCTCCAGAATGGTTGAGTCAGTTCACAGCTCCACCAATAATGAATTAGTTGAACAAGAATTTTCTTGACAGCATCCCCAGCAAATGACTGTCCATTCTTGGCTGGAAAGTACTTAATAATGGGAAGTTGACTCTCTGCCAAGGTAGCTCCTTCTACTTTTATTGATGTTTAAGAAGTTTTTCCTTACATCAAGCCCAAACCAGCCCCTCTGTAGTTTCCTCCCACTGTTCCTGGCCCTACCTTTTTTTGGAGCCAAGCAGAATGTGTCTGTTTCTTCTTCCATTTAATAGTCCTACATATTCTTAAAGATGATTCCTTTTGCTGGTTAAACAGTTGCTTTACCCAATATTTTTATGGCAACATCTTGAGGTCCTTCAACATCCTAGTTGCCTTGCCCCAGGTCTAGTTTGTCATTATTTTTCTAAAAATATGAACACTCTAAACTAGGGCAGAATACAGTGGACCTCTTCACCAGTAATCAGCAAACACTTATTAAATGCCCACTTTGTGTCAGGTACAGTGGTAGGTGCTATAAAATAAAGGCACAAAGCAATTCCTTTCCCACAAGGATTACACTCTCAGTCGTGATGTTTCTGACACTATTCTTACAGGATCTTGCTATGCTTTTATATTTATCCTCACTGTAGATTTGATCTTCTATATGCGTCTTTTAAAAATCTGAATTAGTGATTTACATGTATATCCCCATAGATCTATTTAGACAATTCTCCACCTTTTTTTCGTCATCAGAATTGTTTCTCTTTGTGTATTCAGAATTTCATTCTTTAGAGTGAAAGCCGTGACCTGGAATGATTTCCCTTGTAGAATTTTAGTCCATAGGATACTACTTGTTCATTCTCCAAAGTCTTTGAAATATTTTCTCTCAAAATATAGGGTGCATGTAAAACTATGCAAAACTTTGCTTGGCCAGAAATTTGAAGTTAAGAGTGGGGTCATGTGACTGTGAAGGTTCCCATCCTTTTTATTTCAGCAGTCAATTTCTTATTGGTGAGAATCACTTTGCAAGTTGAGAGAGAGAAAGAAGAAGAGAGAACAGACAGAGGCAGAGAAACAGAGAAGAGGGCGAGAGAATGAGAATAAGAATAAGTACACAGGATAATAGGATCAGAAATCTAGAGCCAGAAGTGCCTTAGAGGTATTTGACTCCAGAGCCTCATTTTACAGTGAAGAAACTGAAACCCAGAGAATTTAAATGATTTTCCAAGGTAACACAGGTAGTAATTGTCAGTCAGAAGTTTAACCTAGGTCATGTGACTCCAAGTTCAGTTTTTCAAATTTAGCCTGTTTTTGACTTCCCAATAAATGTTCAAATCCACTGGAGTTTATTGAATAGGGAGGTGACATGGTCAGAACTATGCTTCAGGGAGAACTCTTTGGCAGCTAAGAGGAAAATGGACTAGATTGGAGGAGAGTCAAGGCAGAGTGATAACCTACAGGCTACTGAAATAGTTCAGGTGTGAAAGGATGAGGGCTTGTTCCTGAATGGTGGTGGCCATATCAGAGAAGAGAAGAGAGCACAGTGAGAGATGATAGATAGAATTTCTGTTGTCAATCTAGAAAGAAATGTTGTGATTTTTTTTTCATTTTGTCTATTACATCTTCAGAGCAGTGTTTAGTTACTTTTAGATGTACTGAATATTTTAACTATCTTAAAAATAGTTGCTCCGTTGTATGTATATGTGTGTGTGTGTAGGTGTGTTTCAGTTCTTGATGGTTGTTGTGTTTTTTGATTAGGGAGTAGATTTTTAACAGTGAAGACACACAGTCTTTGTTAAGTCTGGATGTCTTTACCACTGAAATGACTACAATATTATATTTTTTAAAGTTTGATGAGTTATAGAGAAAATGAAAATATGTGATGTTCTCACTTGTTTAGCATTTCTTTGTGAATAAAATTTTGTTATAATTTGTAAATTACTCAAGTATAATTTTTTTTTTACTTTTCCAAAGGAATAAGCATTGGTTTGGGAAATATCCAACAGTGTTGATTGGGGCTTCAGAAGTCTGTATTTGATAGGGGGCCCTTCAAGGGTAATTCCAAGTGATTTTCATCAATCCCACCTGATAAGTGCTTTTAAACTTAGGATTCTTCATTACAAATGCCTGTACAGAGTCTTAATACCCTGGAGTTTGACCTTATGAAATGTTTCATGGATTTAATGAGAGACAGATTGAGAGAAATAATGGATGGGTCATGTGTTTGTTACCATCTCAGTTCACAATCTTGGAATGAAAGAGTGCATTACATTACTCTCAGTTACATTAAGAGAGCACACTTCTCCCCCTACCCCTGCCTTCTCTTGAGCTATTCTGACTCAGTTTAGAGAAATATCTGCAAAAATTTAGGAAAAATGCCACTAGTTTCTATTAGGACACTGGTGATCATATATATGTTACCAAATATATTTTTTATTTTATGAATCTCCTACATCTGAATAGAAAATTTCATATTACTCTTTTTTGCAAGTAAGATGATTTACCTTGTCAATATAAAAATAGACTTTGTGTAACACTAAATTGATTTTTATATTATTCCACTGAGTTTTCACATATCAGATTTATCTAGTAGATAAATCCTTTCTCAATTATTTAGTGACAGGTAAGAGATTATTCTTGACTTAGTTGAAGTTTATTTAAGTATGTCATATAACTTTAAAAAATAGACATGCTAATGACTCAGTTTTTTTCTAAAAGCTGCTTTCATTTGGAATCAGATTTTATCATATGCACACATACACACACATGTGGGGTGCGTGTGTGTGTTTAATATAAAACTACTTCAGCAACTTATCCATATTGATAGGTATCAGGTCTAACAAAGAAAATTGAAATCTATAAGTAACCCACCAAATATAACAATGATGATAGAGCTAACATTTATACATCACTTTAAGCAAAATGCTTTACATACCTATTTCATTTGATCCTTACAACAGCCCTATGACCTAAGCACTATTATTATCTTCATTTTACAGATGAAGAAACCAAAACAGAGTGACCGCCCTAGGATCACACAGGTTAAGGGTCAGAGGCAGTATTCAAACTAAGGTCCTTTCAACTCTAAGTCTAATTTTCAATCTGCTGTGTAAAGCTTCTTCATAAAATATCATTTTAGCAAGTCTTAACTCTCCTTTCCCCACCCTCAAATCAGTTTCCCAGAACTCTATATATCAAGGATTATATTATATTATAGAATGGCAGCTAGGTTGCACAGTGGGTAGAGTGCCAGATCCAGAGTCAGGAAGACTCATCTTCGTGAGTTAAAGTCTGGTCTTTGTCACTGCCTAGCTGTGTGACCCTCAGCAAGTCACTTAACCCTGTTTACCATACTTCCTCATTTATAAAATGAACTGAAGAAGGAAATGGTAAACCATTCCAGCATCTATGCCAAAAAACCCCAACATAACCCAAATGAGGTCAGGAAGCATCAGACTGGACTGAAGTGACTGAATAAAAGCTGACTTGTTTGAGTCCCACTCCTTTTATTTTTCTTGGTTTATTCCCTGTGTTTATTTACAATTCAATGGCCAAAAAAACAAGAAAAAGGCAGAAAAGCAAGGGAGCTGTGTTATCCTAAAGTAAGTGATAAACCCCTAAATGATAGCTCACTTCCTGAAATGTTTTATTCCATTGTCATGGTATGCCATTCTACTCCTGCTTACACTAAGCCCTTAAAAAATAGTTGCTTCGATAAATACTTAGATTTGGATGTCAGAATAAAATGGGGGGAAATGGTTAGAAGTAATGTATACTAGGTATTTATTTTATTTTAAAAAAGATAAGCATTTACATTATATATTTTAAACATTTCAGATATTCCTGGTTATAGACAAGAGTTCTTCACCCTTTAAAAGAAATTATAATAATATATTGTGGTTTGTTTTTTCAGCTGCTAAACCAGGACTGTTACCTCCACCACCGGCTCTTCCCCCCAGACCTTTTGTGTCCCAGGTAAGAACCAAATTTGATCCCAGTAATTTTGACATGAATGTTTAATATTGCTAACAGCTTTATGCACACAATTGTTTGACTTAGACAAATGAATTGGGCAGATTTTTATGTGGATGACAAGTCATATAGTTTGCAAAAAAATTAGACTTTGATTGTACTTAAAAGATGAGTTACTCAATAGACCACCCAACCAATGACTTTGGACAGATCTCTGGCTATACAAGTTTGCTTTCTAGCAGAATTGCTGCAGTTATAGCCCAAAGGGATGGGGGTGGTGGCAGGTTGGGGAGGTATGATGTACCTGTAAGGACTAGGCTGTTCCATTGAAGAACAGGATCAGATTGTCTCTAAATCTTTCCACTTATGACTAGGCAGCAGGGATGAAGCTAATTGGCTGAAATCAAGTGGTCATAAGTGTGACACTAACTTTGTATTGTGTAGTCCTCCTAAGAACAAAATGCCAAGGCAGCAGAGAAGGGAAAGCTGTTTTGTATGCGAATTGTCTATCTCATTGACATGCATTTCTATGCTTCCTCATCAAATCATCACTCCCCTGTTGATTAGAAGTTAGAGTGCAATAAATTTAGAGAGTATGTTATGGGGCCTCCCTTTTATCAAGTCTGCTGATGAGAGATGTTAACAAGACAGTTTCTATAATTGTTTTATTCCACATTAACTTATAGGGGTGACAGTTATTTTAGTCTCCTCTGCAAGAATGCCCTTCCTTATGTCTTATTCTCAGTTCTATCACTGAAATATTTCAGTTTTCATCTCTCAGTGAGTGTTTTGTGGTAAACATTAGGGAATCTTTCACCAGGAAGGGTCTAGATTTCTGCCTTGTGACGTTCCATAGTTCTAAGGTGTTAATTTACATGGGACAAATAGTTGACTTCAGATTAAGGTGAACAATTTCATGACCAGCTTAGTTACCTAATGCTAACCCATCTCTCCCCTTAGTAAAGTATTTGTTTCCAATTGCAGGATAATAAGATAGCTGGAAAGACTAGTTCAAGGTCTGTCTTCCCTGACTCAAGGACAAGGCAGAAATCCTTTAAATTACTGTCTTAACATACCTACCTAATGGCTTTCACTGGTCTTCACTCAATCATATTGAGTGTCTATTATGTGTCTAAGTGCTATATTTATCTTTTAGGCCAGTGGTGCCAAACTCAAGTAGAAATGAAATCCTTGTCCTTCATCTTGACTTAGAAAATCATAAATTCATGGTGTCTGTGTTTTATTGTGTTTTTATTTATTTTGTTAAATGTTTCCCAATTACATTTTAGTCTTGGTGTGAGCAGCCCCCGGGTTTGGCACTTCACATTTGAGCTGCTCCAGAACCATTTTTTTTTTTACCTCTAGTTTTAAAGGCTTTGCCATCATTGTTAGGCAAGGATCTGGGCTACTAATTGAAAACTGAGGAGGGACAACATGGTATAATGGAAAGAACATGGGAGTTGTAGTCAAGAAGATCAGAGTTCAAATTTGACCTTGGACATTTACTAGCTATTTGACCATGAGAAAAAGTCACTTAACCTCTCTTGGCCTCAGTTTCTTCCTCTGTAAAATGAGGGGCATTGGTCTCTCCGGACCCTTTCAACTCAAAATCTTACATCCTAAGATCTCAATTCCAATGTTATCCTTATAAGAAATTGAGATTTTGTCAGTCTAAACCAGATGAAATCACAGAGTTCAGAGTCATTCTCATATGCCATTTTTTTTCAGTGACTGCTGTCTAGAATCCAAACCTGGAAACTAGTAGCTAATGTGCTCTACGAACATGATGGCACACAGAGAAAACTGGTTTCTAAAAAAGGCATTCATGATGATCCTCACTTTTTTATATATACTCTTTCCCTTGTTCTGAATTCTGCTGCTGCTGTCTGAAGTCTTGGATCACTTGACTTGAGCCTTCCACCACTGTATTGAGGTAGAAATTGTTACCCTTGTTTGTGTAGCCGGAAGGAAAGATCTTCATGAGTTTTCTTGTTTGTCTAGCAGGTTTTACACCATAACACAAGCAGTGACTCTATCAGCCAGCCCAAACCTCCAGGCCAGCTACCAGGTTATGGTGATTTCAGACTTCCAGAGCAGGTAGGTAACAAAGACAAATGTAGATATCCTAGGCCATTCTTCCATCTCCTCCTGTGCCTTTTCTTAAAAAAATTATTTTCAATGAATAACAGTTTATTTTGTCTTTTTCCTTTCTCCCCGCAAATGAAAAACAAAAAAATTTTTCCCAGCAAATATAAAGTAAAACAAATTCCTGTGTTATTTATTTATTAAAATATTTATTTTAGTTTTCAGCATTTACTTTTATAAGATTTTGAGTTTTAAATTTTCTCCCCCTCCTTCCCCTTCCTCTCCCCAAGATGGCATGCAATCTGGTTTAGGCCATACGTGTACAATCATATTAAACATATTTCCATATTAGTCAAGTTGTAAAGAAGAATTAGAACCAAAGGGAAAAACCATGAGAAACAAAAAAAGGAAAAATAGTTTGCATTGTCTGCATTCAAACTCCATAGTTCTTTCTCTTTCTGTCATGAGTCTTTTGGAATTGTCTTAGATCATTGTGTTGCTGAAAGAGCTAAGTTTATCAAAGATGGTCACTGCCCAGTGTTGCTCTTACTGTGTACAATGTTTTACTGGTTTTGCTCACTTCATTCAGCATCAGTTCATATAAGTCTTGCCAGGTTTTTCTGAAGTCTACCGATTGATCATTTCTTATGGAACAATACTATTCCATTACATTCATATACTACAGTTTGTTCAGCCATTCCCCAGTTGTTGGGCATCCCCTCAATTTCCCCATGTTGTGTGTTATATGTGTGTGTCTGGTTCTGTACTGTGAGTGCATCATATCTTTTTTAGAAGGTAGGTGGGTTTGAACTTTGGAATCAATTACATGACATAGGAGATGTTGGCAAAGCATAGCATGCCTACATTAAAGAAGGCTCTGTGCTCTATAAGCAAAGCAGAATTGCTTTAGCTCAGAAGACACAGGAGATGTGCAAATTTAGAGAATCTCCACCGCAAATGTTCAGGACTATTTGTGCCTGAAATGTGGTAGAGTCTTCTGAGTTTATATTGATCTGATCAGCCACAGTCTGACATACTGTACCTTGACTCCAAGATAGTGATGTCATTTTGGTCCTCTTCTACAATGAACCTACTCTTTAGAAGGTAGGTAACCATTTCATCCTCAGTCCTTTCCAATCATAGTTGGTCATTGCATTGATCAGAGTTTGTATGGCTCTCTTGAAGTTGTCTTTACAATGGTGCTTTTGTTGTATACATTGTTTTCCCGATTCTGCTCACTTCACTCTGAATCTCTGTCAGTTTGTACAGATCTTAGATTTCTCTAAAGCCTTTTGGCATTTCTTAGGGCACAATAGTGTTGCATTATGTTCATTTACCACAACTAGCTCAGCCATTCCTCAGTTGATGAGCACCTCTTAACTTCCAGTTCTTTGCCACCACAAAAAGAGGTGCTATAAATATTTTTGTACTTAAGGATCCTTTTCCTCTGGTATACGTGATACATGAGACTAGTGGTGGCATGCCTGAGTCAATGGGGTTCTCTAACACTTTCTTGTCCCACAGTTTCCTTGAGGAAGAAATTACTATGTAATGTATTATGTAATCTAGTACTATGTATTATGTACCATGTAAATCTAGTACTACGAAATTAGTTTTGATGCTTTAGTCAGTCATGTGCGGAAAAAGATGATATCATTTTATAACATTGCCTTTTGGAAGAGATCCTCAAATATCTGCAGCGATCCTCCCTTAGGGCTCCTATAGAGGCTGGTTCATTCTGCTTCATTCCTAAAGATATTGAGACCCATAATCTGTAGCCTCCCTTAAGTGCGACCCTTGGGCTGCATTATAAAAAAGTAAACTAACGTAATTATGAAGCGTTATGTAAATGTAATCCACTATTTTCATCACCTAATTTCACTAAGGCTGTAGTTAAATTATTTGTCTTTTCTAAATTGGTTGTTCAACAAGTACACATATGCCAGAACTGTGCTAAGTACTGGAGATACAAAGACAGGCAAAAGCATGTCTTCAGAGAGCTCCCATTCTAGTGGAGGAGACAGCAGAATGTGGTAAATAACATGGAAATAAGTACAAGACATACACAGTGTAATAGCAGGTCATCTCAGAAGGAAGGGACTAGCAAAGCTGTTAAAATCTAGTCATTTCCCTTGAAAGAGTTAAAAATGAGAAAGTTTAGCTACAAGATATCTTTGAAGTTTCCACTGGAATTTGCTTCTTAGAAGCTGATTATACAGTTGGTGGATCATCGAAGCCCTTTCCTTTTCCTTCTTCCAGCTTGCCACTTCAGGACCACTCGCTGTTTAACAGTCCAGTCTCATTTTAAAGAAATCCAGAGGATTACACAGATTCTTCTTTTGCTCTGGAATTTTTACACATGAAGTACTCCTTGACATAAATGGCCAATTAATCAAGTCTTAGACATCTTTCTTTCTTTTTTTTTTTTTGAAAATTGATGTGGAGCTATTTATTATAGAGAAATATGAACTGTCATGTCTACATTAGAAAGTAGACCTTGTTAGAAAAAAAAGAAAACCAGGTGAAATTAAAGCCATCAGGTTTTTTCCCTTCTTTTTTTCTTTTCCTTCTGCAGCTCACAGAAAAGGTTTGGGGATGGGGAAAAGAAGCTGACACAAGTGGTGAAAATATCAGTTTTCAGATCAACTGTGGATTTCATTTTCTTGGTTCTTCATCTCTGGTATTATGCAGAATGAGCACAACTTAGGTATTCTAAGTAAATGCATCACTTAGAAGATGTAGAACTTTAAGGTTTTGGCCAAGCAGCAAAATGAACATTCAGAGATTTGTGTATGCATGATACAGGAATGCGTATGTGGGTTTTCAGATGTATCTATTCATATTTATATATCCATATAGGATATGATCAAATGAGATAACATATACAACACTGCAAATCCTGGAGTGCTGTGTAAAATGCTAGCTGTTATTATCATATGCATGTGTACTTGCATGTTCTACAAATATCTGGATATGCTTATATTACCTATTTTCTTCCACACAAAGTAAAAACGAACTATTAAGTGAGATAAAATGTATAGGTTTTCAGTATAAAATAGAATTTTACTGAATCCTAAATGTACAAGCACAGCTATAGTTGACATCTGGATTAAGTTACCAGAGGGGGAGCCCTTGGTTTGAAAAGTATGAATAAATTTAGTAGAAACAGATCTGCTTTCAAACTGGAAGGAGGATAACAAAGAACCCAAGTGAAAAAAAATAAACACTAGCCTTACTCTACTGGAAAACTTTCTGTAGTCTATCTTATCTAATAATCATATTAGCTAGAATTTACATAGCACTTTGAAGTTTGCAAAGTGATTTTACTCATTTTATCTCATTTGATCCTCACAATAACCCTGAGAATTAGTGCTATTATTTCCATTTTATAGTTGAGGAAACTGAGGCAGATAGAGGTAAAGTGACTTGCCCAAGGTTATACAGTTAAATCTCTCAGGGCAGATTTGAACTTGAGTCTTCCTGACTCCAAATCTTTTACTCTATGTGTTGCTTCTAGAAAGTAAATTGATGAGCTTCAGTTTTTAAGGCAGATGGTTAGAACAGTTGTCAAATGATATATGTGTATGGATTTCACAAGAATGGAATTACACAGTAACGGGAGACAAATAGTTTGTAAGAACTTAGAAAAGGAAATAGTGATACTGGGAGCCAGTATGAGTTCTTCAAGAACAAGTCTTGACAGGATGGTGAATTTTGCTTGTAATTCCTGCTACCGGGAAGATTGAGGCTGATGTATCGCTTGAGATTAGAATTTCTGAGCTGAACCAATCCAGTGCCTGCACCAGTATGATACCTATGAGAACAGAAGTTTCTTAAGCTCCTTCAGGATAAGTGAACTGCCTTACATTAAGATCCACGAAAAACTACTGTAACTTCCAGTCTGGGCAAGATAATAAGACACAGGCTCAAAAGGAAAGAAAAAGGGGGGAGAAAGTAAGATGGGAGAGTGAAGTTAACAATTTTGCTGAACTCTACCAACCCACCCCTCTAAATAAAACTTTAAAAAGTGCCTCATACTGAATTCTAAGTGAGATAGCCAACACAAAGTCACACTGAAACATTTTTCCAACCCAGGGCAGTTTAGAAGGACAGAAAGATGTTTGTAGACACTGGGGTGGGAGCTGGTTTGCAGCAAGGCCTTGCAAAAGTGCTGTAGGCTATGGGCATCCCAGCAGTGGCATTAGTGGTGGTGGTGGCAGTACTTGGCCAGGGTTGGTATGGAGACTGGACACCTGGTCAGAAAGAGATTCCAGGTAGACCCTTGGGTTAGCACTGGGTTCAGGATTGAGTGCCATTTGGCAATTCCATTGCCCAGTACCAGGGTAAAGAGGAATGGTTATGGTCAAGGTCTCAAGGGAGCAGGGGCCCTATCTGGATAGGGAACAGAGTGCAGACCAGGAAGGCAGTTAACAGACTTCACCTAGCATCATACCACTCTGGAAACTCTGAAAATTTAAAGCACCCTGGCTGAGAAAACAGCAATACAAAAAAGTGTGATACAAAAAACAATCACCTCTCCTCAGAGGTGAGCAGAGCCCAATTTAAGAAATAGGTTTGGAAAATGAACAAACAATAAAAAGAACCTAAGCATAAAAACTGCCGTGCTGACATGAAACTCATTACATAAAATCACAATAAGACAACAGTGTGAAAACAGCTACAAACAAAGCCTCAAAAAAAAAAAAATACAATTTGGACACAAGCCCAGCAAGAATTTCTAGAAGAACTAAAGGAAGATAATTTTTTTTAAAAGAGCAAAAGAAGATTTTAAAAATAAAATAAAAGTGGTAGAGAAAAAATTGGAAAAAGAAATGAGGGTAATGCAAAAAAATTATGAGAAGATAATTATTAACATCTTGGTAAAAGAAACACAAAGAAATAATGAAGGAAATAACTCTTTCAAAATCAGGCCAAATAGCGAGAGGTACAAAACCTCACAGAAGAAAGTAACTCCTTAAAAAATTAGAATCAGTTAAGTGAAAGCTAATGACTTCACAAGACATAAAGAAATAATAAAATAACATAAAAAGACTGAAAAAATAGAAAAAAATGTGAAAGATCTCACAAGTGACCTGGAAAATAGATCAAGGACTTATTAAGAATTATTTAACTATGTCAGGAGAAAAAAAGAAAACAAATCTTGCCAAGTTAATCTTATTTGTCTTTTTTTTTTTTTTAATGAAGATTTATTAACTGGGTAGATTGGGGAAATGCTGTGGAGATAGTGTATCTTTGCTGAACTTCAGTAAAGCATTCTCCAGTCTCTTAAGATATCCCTTTGGATAAGACCTAGAAATGTGGGCTGAATGATAGGTAAATTTGTAACTGGTTGAGTAACTAGATTCCCCTCACCCCCTAAAAATGTTGATTAATAGATTGAAATTAACCTGGAAGGCACTCTCTGGGGTTTAGTGACTTGGTTGAAGACATAGGTTATATTTGAAAATGATACGTATCTGGGAAGGATTGCTAATCCATTAAGTGATTAATTCAGAATCCAAACAGAGTTTTGAAAGGCTGGAAAATGGGAGAAATCTAACAAGCTGAAATTGAATAAGTATAAATTTTACTTTAGGTTAAAGATATCAGTAGGCTCAGTAAGAGGATTAGAGATACAGCTAGACAAAAATTCATGTGAAAAAGATCTGAAAGACTTTTCATTAGCTGTAATTGCACATAAGCCAGCAGGGTGATGTGATAACCTGCATTAGCAGAAGTTTGGGCCTAAGAAAGGTATTTGTATAGCTCAGGCAAGGTTTGGAAATATTTGTACAGTAGTAGCTGGCAGACATTTTAAGCCTTTTCTGTGCTATCACAAAATACTCATGGGCCACAGAGGGTAGAATTTTCAGACATTAAACATAGGTGCATTTGTAAAAAGTAACATTAAAATGGGTATCATGGTTTATACTGGTCAGTTGTCAGAGAAATATCATCATCACTGACATTTACATAGCACTTCAAAGTTTTCAGAATAGTTTACATTATGATATCTAAGTTGATCCTCACAATAATCCCTTTTAGGCAGGTGCTATATTATTCCCATTTTTACAGATGAAGAAATTGAAGCTGAGAAAGGTGAAGTGAAACTCACCCAGGGTCACATAGCGAGTGACTGCCTGAGGCAGGATTTGACTCTCGGTGCAATACTCCAACTACTGTGCTACCTGCCTGCCCTAGTCCTGGCCCAGAAAAGGGAATGAGGGGTCCCAGCTTCTCTGTACTCTTTGCTGGTCAGACCACTTACAGAGTGCTGAGTCTGTTCTGTTAGGTAGGGTTTTAACAGGTAGAGATGATGGAGGAAGGGCATTTCAGGCGTAGGGATCTGTGCACAAAGGTAAAAACATAAAGGATGCATTCAGGATATGGAGTGAGTATGTATAGGAATATAATGACAGGCAAAATTAGAAATATAGGTTGAGGCTATATACTAGAGGGCATCTAATGCCATGCTTTCTTCAGTAGCCAGTGGGGGCACACTGAAAGTTTTTCTGTTCTTTGGAAAGATTCAGGGTGATGTGGTAGAATGAATTAAAGTGAGGAGAGACTAAAGGTCAAGAGACTTAAGGAAGTGTGAAATGATGCTAGAAAGGCAGGGCAAAATTAGATTTGGAGAGACTTGACAGCCAGGCAAATGGGCTTAAGTTTTCCTTGGTTGGTAGTAGCTAGCCAATGATGATTTCTGAGCAGAGATGTCAGTCGTTCAGTCAGTCAACAAATGGCCAGCATGGGTCAGGCACTGTGCTAATAAATACAGATAAAATACAAGTTTTATTTGGGATTGCATAGAAATAAAAATAAAAAGAATGAATGCATGCCCTTTGACCCAGAAATATTGCTTCTAGGGCTGTATTCCAGAGAGATCATAAAAATGGGAAAAGGACCCACATGTACAAAAATATTTATAGCACCTCTGTTTGTGGTGGCTAAGAACTGGAAATTAAGGGGAAACTTGTCAAATGGGAAATGGCTGAACAAGGTGTGATATATGAATGTAATGGAATACTATTATGCTAAAAGAAATGATGATGTATAATTAATCTGGAAACATACTTTGGGGTGAAGGGTTTTAAAGGCCAAACAACAGAAATTATTTTTTTTCCCCCTTAAACATATTTTCACATTAGTCATGTTTCATAGAAGAATTATAATGAATGGGAGAAAACATGAGAAAGAAAAAACAAAATAAAATAAAAAGAATGAGAACATTCTACTTTCAAAAAGTTTATCTTCTATTAGGAGAGACAAGTATATATATCTATGTAGATCTCTCTCTGTATACACACAATAAATACGTATAGAATAGATACAAAGTAGTTATGTACAGAGTAGTTATGGAGAGGAGGCCCTGTGATAAGGAAGAATTAGGGGAGACTTCCTGTGGAAGATGATGCTTGAACCAATCTTGAACATGGCAAGGGATTCTGTGAGGTAGAGGTGAGGAAGGGTGCGTTCTCAAGGTGAGTGACAACCACTGCAAAGACATGGAGATGGAAGGAGAGAAAAACAACTAATACAACTGGATCATAGAGTTCAGGAAAGGAATTGATGCATAATTAGTCTGGAAACATAGGTTGGGCCAGGTTGTGAAGGGCTTTAAAGGCCAAGCGGTACAGTGTATATTGTATCAGAGAGTTAATAGGAAGTATCTGGAATTGTGACATGGTCAGTTTTGTACCTAAGGCTGACCAGGTACATGTGGAAGGATGATTATTTTGGCAGTGAAGGCATTAACTAGTTTGGCAGCAGTGGGAATGGAAAGGCTATTAACAAATGTAAGAAATGTTGCTGAGGTAGAATCAGTCATGTTTACAAAGTGATTGGATGTGGGAGCAAGAGAGTAGGAGGAGTTAAAGATGGTTCTAAGATTTTGAGATTGGCTCTATGGAAGTTAGGGGGATAACATAGTTTTGGGGGGGAAATGGTGGTTTTGGATGTGTTGATTTTTGTTTCAGGGCTGGGAAACCTGCGCCCTTGAGGCCACATGAGGCCCTTCAAGTGAGGCTCTTTGACTGAACCCAAACTTCATAGAACAAATTCCCTTAATAAAAGGATTTATTTTGGACTCATTCCAAAGGTCACACCCAAGGACCTGGAAGGCCACATGTGACCTTGAGGCTATAGGTTCCCCACCCCTGGAAGTAGAGATTGGCCTGAAGCAGTTGAAGATAAAGGCCTGGAACTAAAGAAAAAACTCAGGGTTGGATATGAAGATTCGAGAAGCATCAAAACCAGAGGAGTTAATGACATGCTCCAGTAATGAGTATAAGGGAAGAAGAGAAGAGAGCCAAGACTTTTGGGAAACCACCTGTATTTTGAATGCCAAGCAAGAGGACAGTGCAGAGATAGAAAAGGAACATTGAATTGATCAATCAATAAATATTAAGTACTTCCTGTGTGCCAGATAGGGACAGCTAGGTGGATAAAGCTCTGAACCTGCAGTCAGAAAGATCTGAGTTCAGATATAGCCTCAGATACTTAGTAGCTATATATCCCTAGGCAAGTCACTTACCCCATATTTGCCCCAGTTCCTCTTCTGTTAAAATGGGGACACACTAGAGAAGGAAATGGCAAACCACTCCAGTATCTTTGCCAAGAACATTTCATGGACAAAGTCCATGGAATCTTGTAGAGTCAGACACAACTGAATAACGACAAATGTTCCAGAAACTGCAATGCTCTGAGTATACAAGAAGAGGCAAAAAAGTCCTCAAGGAACTTAAAATCTAATGGAATAGTTAGAAGAAAAGAAAGACTTTTTGTCTTAATTTCCTTTTTTTCCTGAAATGCCAATCAACCATAGTAGTACCTCAGATCTTCTGTTCAGCATTTTGGAAGGGAGCCATAAATATAAGCAAATTGAGGTGTATACTTTTAGATATACAAAATGCGGTATACTTTTCTCAGTCAATTAACAAGTGTCCAAGTGCCTGTGAATCGTAGCTAATACTAGCATTTCTATAGCACTTGAAGGTTTGCAAAGTTTATCTCCTTTTATCATGACACAACCTAGGGAGGGAGCTGCCATCCTTTCATTTAGTTAAAGCTTCCTTTTGTCCTCTGGTTTCATTTTTAGCAAAATAGTCACTATTGATATGAAAAAATTTCTTCCAGTTATATTCCATTTTGTTAGTTGATGGACAAGGATGGTGCATGCTGAGTGCCTGGAGTTAAATTATTTATAGACAGTATAAGCTTTGCCCTTCTTACTCTTTCAGTTTTTTGCCTCTCTGCTACCATCTACTGTAGAATTAGAAGGAAACTACATAAAACTGAGGGCCATTTTGTGTTTTTCTTTGTTTCATGAGTCATGATGGCCGAATATTCATCACTTAGACACATTTTGTCACTAGGACAATACTCAGAGCCTTTCCTTCATGGTAGAACCTGTCAGAGCTAAGCAAAACCTTATGGAAACCAACATCACTTCTATACCACATGGTAAGACATTAGTGGAGGACTTTTGTGGTGGTAAGAGTCTAATTCTTAATCATCCAAATGTAAATTCAACTTTTCTGTCAAAACGAATTTTTTTAAAATTCATGTGCACTTATTGATTAAAATAAGAACTACATTTCTTTAAAAAAGGTTTGCTATTCTGTTGTACAATGTACTGTAATCAACGTGTTTATTGTTTCTAGTTTGGTTAAAAAAGGGGAGGAGGGTATTAATTAGGTTAAAGATTTTGCTTTTCATCATGGCAGATTATTTTGCTTTGTCTAGGTATAATTTTATCTTAAAGAGAGACTCATTTTTCAATAGTTTTTCAGTAGTGTCTGATTCTTTGTAACCCCATTTGAGATTTTCTTAGCAAAGATACTAGAGTGTTTACCATATCTTTCTTCAGTTCATTTTACAGATGAGGGAAATAGGGTTAAATGACTTGCTCAGGGTCACAACAGCTAGTAAGTGTCTAAGGCCAGATTTGAACTCATGAAGATGAGTCTTCCTTATTCCATGCCCAGGGCTCTCTATGCATTGTGAGCCATGTAGCTGCCCTGTGGACATACTCACAGGAGCAAAATCTTTGTTGAATGGTAAATAAAGTATCCACACTCTTTCTTGGCATTTTGTTAAGTGACTGCAATTAAATGTCTAAAGACATTTCTTTACATGTAAAGAAAACACAGGTTTCAATAAAATATTTTGTGAGGTTTACATTGTCCACTGGCCAAAATAAAAAACTCTACTTTAAATGAAAATCAGATGCTTGTAAATCCAATTCGTACTCCCTTGTAGGTTATACCAATTTGATTTTGTTTTACGTAGAGACTATTAATGCTCCTGTGTGGGTCACAGCCATTTTTGAAGTGAGCATTTTTGACATTTTGTGCAAATTTTATTGCCTTTTACTCAACTTTTATCATGAGCTCTCAGATTACTCAAATAGCTTATCAGAGCACCAGGTCTGCATAGTGCTAAGAAATGGCAGATTTCGAATGGTTTTACTTTCATCTTTATTACTTTCAGTTATTATAGACAGCAGTAAAATGAGCCAGTGGATAACTGCTTTAGGCTAATCTGTGTTTGAACTCCAGAGTTCTGTGAGGTATTTCTTAAGGATTTCTTAAAAGAAGTCACTGGTCATGATTCCACTTTCATAGGTCATGAAAGACACTTAATTTAGGTATGCTGTCATTAGTCCATTCTTACAGTATGAGGTGAATTTTTAAGTCTTAAAAACAAAACAAATGAGCCATACAGTTGGCCTATTACTGGATAGACTAGCTAAAAGATCAAGAACAAAAGAGTAGCTAAAAAGAGAAATAGAAGCTAAACGTAGATTTCTGAAAGGAGGTAATAAAGGCGGGGGAGGGCAAGTGAAGACTGCAGTCTGAGACAAGTAACAGTAGAAAAGGGAAAAAGTAGGTTTTAATGATATAAAAAAGACCAGTGACAGAAAATCATTACAGTGACAATAATGTTAACTATGACATCAGTTCAGTAGGCACTTAATAAGTGCTAATCTACTGGAGAAGAAAATGGCAAACCACTCCATTATCTTTGCCAAGAAAACCCCATGGACAGTATGGTCCACAAGATCACAAAGACTTGGAAACAGCTGAATGACCAGGACCACAACAGCAGCAGCAGCAGCAAAGTGTTTCATACCACTGCTGGCATACATTTTGAAATAGTTTTAGGAAGACTCTGTAATTCTTGCTCTGGATGTGGATAGCATTTTCCATCATGAGGTTTTTGTAGTTGTCTTAGAACCTTTCATTGCTGAGAAGAGTAGTCCTACCTCTGTCCATAACTAGTCTCTCAACCTCAGTTTAACACTTTAACAAAATGAAGGGAATGGACTAGATGATTTTTTAATGTTACCTCTTTGCCACTTCTGTTTTCTGATGAATCAAACTGATAGTGAGGCAACCGAAGAATTTATGAGCATATGCTCATAAATAAATAAAAATTCTTTGACCTAGCAATGCAATGTCAAGTCTATTCCACAAAAAGACAAAAGAAAGAAGGAATGGATTCATATTTACAAAAATGTTTATAACAGCTCTTTTTGTGGTGGCAATGATTTAGAACCTGAGGGGTTGCCCATTATTTGGGGAAGGGCTGAACAAGTTTTGATATATGAATGTGATGGAATATTGTTGTGCTGTGAGAAAATGATGAAATGGAAAACTTGTATAAACTGCTACTTCCACAGTTCCAACTGGATACCTGCAAGTTTTCAGGGCCTCTAAAGTGTTGTGAATCCAGGGAGAGGTCCCAGTTCTGCAAGTTCCTGGCAAGTTGAGGTCTGTCAGCTTGTGTCTGGTTGGGAATTTTAGCAGAATTCTGTTTGACTCAGCTACTATTGGTCTGTGTGTTCAGAGCATCTAAATTACTAACTTCTCCTTGGTCTAGGACTTTACCTTTGCTCCAGAGACCAGAGCCATATGGTTACTGTTTGCCTCCTGGAAGTTGTTCCTATGACTGAACATTAGCATGGGTGACCATTCCTTTCTGCCCTAGATCTGTGACCCAGAACTGGGTAGTGGGCAATAGAGGTGCCAGATGGCCCCTCCTTCCTGGGCTCAGTGCTTGCCCAGGGATCCTCCGGGATCTCTTTCTGATTTCCTGTCTTGGCCTTTTGTCAGTTCCTGGATGCTGGAATGTTTTCTGCCTGACAAGACTTCTTTCTCTCTCTCCCTCCCCCCCCCCCCCCATCCCTTTTCTCCTCCATCTCTCCTTCTGCCAGTGTATGCAGACCTTTCTGTCCATCCCTCTTAACCACTCTGAACTGGAAAAATGACTCACTATGACTTCTTCTTGACTTTTCTGATCAGAATTTAGTCTGGTGTCCTCTCTAGATCTTTGTTGAGAAAGTGTCGGGGGAGGGCTAAATTCTGTTGCTTCTTCTCACTCTGCCTTGGGTCTGCCTCCATTCTATTTTTTTTTTTCAGAAATGACCAGTAGGGTATTTGTTTTGCTTGACTATATGTGTATATTTGTATTTATATTTTTTATTTTTATTTCTTTCTTTTTTTTTTTAAATTAAATTATTTTGTTTTCAGTGTTTGACAAGCACTTCCGTATATCTTGGATTTTTTCCCCTTCTCTCCCCCTCATTCCGCCCTCCCTCCCCACTTTCTCCCTGAGAAGGTGTACAATCTTTTATATAGGTTCTACATGTACTTTCCTATTAAATATATGTTGAATAGAAGAATTAAAATAAAAGGGAGAAACCATAAAACAAAACAAAACATAATACGAAAGAAAATGGTCTGTTTCTATTTGCGATCCAATTCCATAGTTCTTTCTCTGAATGTGATAGACATTTTGCCTCGAGTCCATTGGAAATTTTTTAAGTCCATGCATTTCAATGAAGTACTAAGTCTACCAGAAAAATTCCTCACACACTGTGGTTGTTGCTGTGTACAAAGTTCTCCTGGTTCTGCTCCTTTCACTCAGCATCAGTTCATGTAAGTCTTTCCAGGCTTCTCTGAAGTCTTCCTGTTCATCGTTTCTCATAGCACAATAGTATCCCATTACATTCATGTACCACAACTTGGTATATTCCCCAATTGATAGTCATCCCCTTGATTTCCAGTGTTTGGCCACCACAGAGAGCTGCTATAAATATTTTTGTACATGTGGGACCCTTTCCCATGTTTATGATCTCTTTGGGATAGAGTCCCAGAAGCGATATTGCTGGGTCAAAGGGTATTCTCATTTTTGTAGCCCTTTGGACATAGTTCCAAATTGCTCTCCAGAATGGCTCCACCAACAATGAATTCATGTTCCAACTCTCCCACATTTTCTCCAACATTTATCATCTTCCTGTTTTGTCATGTTAGCCAATCTGATAGGTGTGATGTCGTACCTCAGAGTTGTTTTGATTTGCATCTCTCTAATCAATAGTAATTTAGAACATTTTTTCATATGATTATAGATAGCTTTAATTTCTTCCTGTGAAAACTGTCTGTTCATATCCTTTGACCATTTATCAATTGGGGAATGACTTGTGTTCTTGTACATTTGACTCAGTTCTCTATATATTTTAGAAATGAGACCTTTATCACAAACACTAGTTGCAAAAATTCTTTCCCAGTTTTCTGCTTCCTTCCGAATCTTTGTTGCATTGGGTTTGTTTGTGCAAAAACTTTTCAATTTAATGTAATCAAAATTATCCATTTTGCACTTCGTAATGTTCTCTATCTCTTGTTGGATCACATATTTCTCCATAAATCTAACAAGTACACTATTCCTTGTTCCCCTTATTTGTTTGTAGTATCAGTCTTTATACCTCGATCATGTATGTATTTGTTTTTCTTTCTTATCAGAGATGATGGAAGGGAGTTGGAAGAGAAGGAAGACAGATTTTCATTATTGGAAAAAAATTTAACTTAAAAAGGGAACGCAACATTATAGGGGTTGTGGCAAGAGTTTGCACTTGGGATCAAGGGAGATCTGGTTTCTCCTTCATTCTCTAACATCTCAATCAGTTAATCAACAAAAATTTAGTAATCATCTGCTATGTTCCAGGCACTATGCTAAGTACTGGGAATACAAAAAACGGCACAAGATAGTCCCTGCCTTAAAGGAAATCACAATCTAATCTAACACCTACTAGTTCTATGACCACAACAAAATCACTTAATCTTTCTGAGCCTGAGTTTCCTCACGTGTAATATGGGGCCAGTTCCTTCTTCAGAGAGTTGTCTTGTGGATCAAATCAGATAATGTGTGTAAAGTGCTTGTAAAATGTTATGTTGGGAAGCTAGGTGGTGCAAGGGCTCGAGTGCCAGGTCTGGAGTCAGGAAGACCTGAATTTAAGTCTGGCCTTATACACTAGTAGCTGTGTGACCCTGAGCAAATTTGCCTCAGTTTCCTCATCTGTAAAATGAGGAGAAAGAAATGGCAAACTACTCCAGTATCTTTGCCAAGAAGAAGCCTAAATGGAGAAGAGTTGTTCATGACTGAAATGACTGAACAACAAAAATAAATCGTCTTGCTACACTTGCTTGTTTTGGTGATTGGTTTAGTAGTCATGTCTAGGTACTTTTCTCTGTTCCTCTACATTTTTAAAGCAAATGCTTACTTTTTGAAAAAAATTAATAAATTCATTTTTAGTTTACAACATTCAGTTCCATAAGCTTTTGAGTTTTAAATTTTCTCCACACTCTCTCCCTTCCTCCTCCCCAAGATGATATGCAGTCTGATATAGGCTGTACATAAACATTCACTTTCAACATATTTTCACATTAGTCATGTTACAAAGAAGATTATAACCAATGAAATGAACGATGAGAAAGAAGAAACAAAATAAGACAAAAAGGAAAGAGAGCAAATAGTATACATCAGTCTGCATTCAAAATCTGTAATTCTTCTTCTGAATGTGGATAGCATTTTCCATCACAAGCCTTTTGAAGTTGTCTTAGAAGCTTGCATTGCTGAGAAGAGCCAAGTCTATCAAAGTTATTCAGTGCTCCCCTCACTCAGCGTCAGTTCATATAGGTCCTTCCAGGTCTCTCTGAAGTTTGCTTGCTCATCATTTCTTACAGCACAATAGTATTCCATTACATTCATATACCACAGCTTGTTCAGCCATTTTCCAGTTGATGGGCATCTCCTCAGTTTCCAATTCTTGGCTACCACAGAAAGAGTTGCTATAAATATTTTTGTATGTGTGGGTCCTTTTCCTATTTGTACAATTTCTTTGGGATACAAACCTACAAGTGTTACTAAAAACAAATGCTTATTAACTGACAGACAACATATTGAATAATCAAGATGTTTTGATCCCAGAGGGACTGAGAGATACTGCTCTGTATTGTCTGTGAACTGAAATAATTCTGGTTCAGGATGTCCTATGCAGAACCAGGATGACTCTCTTATTCTTTACTTGGAAACTTGAGAAAGGGTGATTTTTGAGAGCAAGGACACCTTGTGTAGTCCGGTGAAGCCTGCAGGCCCCTTCTCAGAATAATGTTTTTAAATGAATAAAATAGAATGTATAGGAATACAAATGAGCCCAATTATGTTGAATGATAGGTATCAAAATATTTTCAGTGCCTCAGGTTAAGAACCCTTGCTTTTTGAGAGAGTTTTCAATGTTGTTTTTTCAGAACCTGGAGATAGTTCTTAGTGCAATAAAAATTTATTAAGAATGACAATAGCTTTTATTTGTGTATTGCCAAGGCAATAGTCACAGCACCGTGGGTGACTATGAATATGCTGGTATCCCAGTGTATAACAGACTCTCAGAAGACAGAAGAAAAACATTTATTCAGACACTATAAAGCCAAATCCATCATAGTTAACCAAGAAGTCAATACACATTAGCACTGCTGGGGACAAAGCCATTCCCAAGCCTCCCCCTCTCCTACTTCAGGGCCTCCCCCTAAACAAACACTCACAAGATTAGCTGTGCCTGCCTGTCTCCTCTCTCCTCCATTCCAACTGTTCTCACCACCTTCCTCCCAGCTCTGCTTCACCCTTTCTACCACAAGCTCTTTCTACCACACGTGACTTAGACTTTCATGTGATTTAAGCAAGTCACATGGGCCTGTTAATTAATGGGAAAGATCTTCCCATTTAAATTACCATTACAGTTTATTGTCCAACCTTGCTTCTAGCTCCTTGAAACTTTACCTGAGCTCAACTTGTCCCTGCATCCTTTTCTTTTAGACTCCTACTCTCTTGAGTTTTTTATAGAAAAAGAGGAGATAAATTCCATTTCTTTAGCTTCTGACATATTATACACCTAGTTTTTGATGTAAATTGTCTTTAGCTTATCATTGTAAACTCAGTATATTTATGCAATTTAAGCTTCTCCTTTCATTTCCAATCCATTCTGGTCACCGTTTTTTTTTTCTGGACTGAAAGTGGAGAAGAATACCTTTCTCATTAACCTTGTGCCCAACTATCTCAACTCAACAAGGCATTGTGAATTATAGGAGGTAAGTCTCTTTGGCTCTCTTCAAGGTTCTAACTCTTTCTCTAAGAACCTCTGACCAAGATCCTCTTGGGCCTCTTATACTTGGGTGGTGAGACCTCAAGTACTAAATCCTTTTGCCAATTGGCAGCTGCAGCAGCCCAGTGTGGGTGGGCCCAGCTAACCCTCTGTGTCTCGAACACAATCAGAAAAAATCAGACTATGGCCTCTGGTGAATTCCAAGATAAATCCTGAGGCCTCACCACAGCAGTCTAGCCTAAAGGTGAAGAAAATGGAGACAGTTTTTCTGGAGAGCACAACAGAGGATTTTCTTCCTCCCAGATCTCCCCTAACTAGGCCCTTTTGCTCCATATCAACATCAGTCTTACCTCCCAAGTAGTAAATTAGTATATGTGATCTACCTCACGCTCTGATTCTCCCTCTTTCTAGTCTAAGCAAGATCAACAAAAGCTATTTGTATCTATCATGTATGGTACACAGTTACTGGTAGCAAATAAATTCAGGGTCACTCTGGAGGTGGCATGTTATCATGAAAAAACCCAGTGAATTTGGAACAAAGAGACTTGGATTCTAGTCCTAGTCATGCCACTAACTATCGTTAGTAAGTGATTTCTATTTCTTCATCTATAAAAGGAGGAGGCAATTTAATTGGGATGTTTGTTTTATTAAGTTCAGAATAAAATAAATAAAATTTTTAAAAAAGGAGTTTAGATTCAATGATCTCTATGGCCTCTTCTGGTTCTGAAATAAAGACGTTCTACATTGACTTTAACATGACAGTCCAAAGCCCAATTAGTATTGTTTGCAATGAGGATGTATTTTGAAGCTCAGAAAAAAAAAAAACTTCTCTCACAAATTTAAGTTCAGCTAATGCCACTAGGTGGCACTTTAAGGACATTACAGGAAATTATCTGGCTAGTATTTATTTCTTGGGAAGCCCTTGAATATGAAATAGTTTATTTATTTTTATAGCTGACCTCTCTAACCAGCTGTTCCCATTTTTATAGTCTGTCTTCTCTTGATGAACATGATCTTTCATGCAGGAAGAGCTGAGCCAACCCGGAGTGACATTTATCACAATCCAGATGTCATATGTAAGGAAAAGTTGTCATCTTGTCTCCAGATAGAGAGGGGAAGGGGAGGGAAAAGAATTAAAAAAAAAAAAATCACTAAGGTAAAATGCTCTGTAATTTAATGCCAGAACTTATGAAGCATTTCTAAACACAAAAGATGGAAATAAATCTAATTCTCAGGCATTATTATCAAGAATCATTGTGATAATTAGACTGTCAGGGCCTTAGGCCCACATCTGGATTTTAAGAGCCATATGGCCCACATGCCTTTGAGGATCTGCATTTAGGTATGAGAATGGTAAATGTTATAACTGTGTGTAGCGCTGGAAATCATGCAGGAAGTATAGGGTCAACCCCGATTCCATCTTGGCTTTTCAGATCAAATTGTCCAGCTATTTATATCTATCATGGCATTGGGGTCTTCTCAGTTGGTTGTGCTGAAGGACTTTCATTTCCATGGAGATGGTGGTTCTTGGAATACCATGGCAACATGAGACCTTTCAGACTAACCCCAGTTGTTCTGAGTACTCTATTTAATTCAATTTAAGAAGCAGGGAGTGTCGACAGCATGCAAGGCACTCAGGTGGATACTGAGTTTACGAAGGCAAAGCAATACAGTCTCTGCCTGCAAGAAACTTATGCTTTACTATAAGGAAATAAAACATGCTCACAGCATGCTCATCCTTTGAGGAGGGAATTTCCTTACAGTTGTCTTAACTGCCATGCGTTTCTTGGTGAGTTCATCTTTGATCCATTTTCTAAACTACCTGTTTTTTTTCTCACCAAGATTATATGCTTCTCAAAGGCAGGGAATTGTGTATTCTAATTACTGAGAATTCTATGTCAGTATGCCAGGGACATTTTGTTAGTAGGGAATCTCCCTCCAAGCTGATCACAACTTCTATAGTCTTAGAGGGTTCCCTTAGGTTGGAGAAGGTCAGTGACCTGCCCATGGACACTCCACTGCTTAGTGTCAAAGAAAGGTGTTGAACCTAGGTGGTTGTTTGGTCATTTCAATCATATCTAGCCCTTCATGATCTTTTTTGGGGATTTTCTTGGCAAAGATACAGCAATAATTTGTTGGTTTTTTTATTCATCATCGTTTTATAGATGAGGAAGCTGGGACAAACAGAATTAAGTGGCTTGCTGAGGGTCCTATAGCTTGGAAGTATCAGAAATTGGATTTTGAACTCAGGTCTTCCTTGACTCCAGGACAGGCACTCTACCCACTGCTCCATCTAGCTGCCTTTCCTACCTTGTAATAATTCCTAAATAAGTTCACCTTCAAGCAGTTATCTTATAACTAATTATTTATTGTATTGCTGATTATTAACTTCTAGCTAATAATTATAATTTATTAATTATATAAAACTATATGAAAATTATACAAAACTTATTAAACAAAAAAAAATTGAGTTAAGGTTAGGAAAACACTTCACCAGTTGTCAGCTAGTAAACATTTGTTAAGTTATGTGCCAGGGACTGTGCTAAATGCTGGAAGATCAGCTAGTCCAACTCCTTCATTTAAAATGTGAGGAAACTGAGGCCTCAAGGACAAAAGAATTGCCCAGGATCAGACAGTGAATTATAATAATTATAATGATAGCTCGTTTCCATAGTGCTTTAAGGTTTCCTCACAACTTTGTGAACTCGATATGGCAGGACCCATTTTGCATCCCTGTTTCATAAATGGGGAAACTGAGACTTAGAAAGGTTAAGTGGCTTTTCTAGTGTTACACAGCCATGCTGTGCACCTGACAGTGGAAATAGGGCTCAAACTCAGGTCTTCAGATTAGAGACAGTTATGTGGTGAAGTGTCTAGAAACAGCTCGGGGCCTGGAGTCTGGAAGACCTGAATTCAAATCTAGCCTCAGATACTAGCTCTATGACCCTGGAAAAGTTACTTAAACATCAATCTGCCTTAGTTTCCTCAACTGTAAAATGGGGATCATAATAGCACCTACCTTCTAAGGGTTGTGAGGATCAAATGAGATATTTGTAAAGCACAGTGCACCTTGGCATATAGTAGGCCCAGTATAAATGTTTGTTCTCCATCTTCTTCCTCTTTCTCTATCTCTCCCTCTCCTTCCTTTCCCCTTCCGCTTCCCTCCCCAGTCACATTCCAGGTCCAAAGCTCTTTGCGTTGATCTAAACTGCTTTACCCATAGTAAGGGTTCAATAAGTATTTGGTGTGATTTCATATGAATTGTTATAACCTGCCAACTGGATGAAATTATGCAATGTAAATATTGTTTACTTATTGTTTAAATATTTAAATGTACTAATGTGTTTATTGAGAAGAAAATGAAGTTAGGAAACAGGAACATAAATAGATTTTTTTTTTTTTAATTTAGCTTTTAACATTTATTTTCACAAAATTTTGGGTTCCAAATTTTCTCCCCTTTTATCCCCTCCCCCCCCAAACCCAAGCATTCTAATTGCCCCTGTGACCAATCTACTCTCTCTTCTATCCTCCCTCTCTGCCCTTGTCTCTGTCTTCTCTTTTGTCCTGTAGGGCCAGATAGCTTTCTTGACCCCTTTACCTGTATTTCTTATTTCCCAGTGGTAAGAACATTACATTTGATCCTAACACTTTGAGTTCCAACTTCTTTAGCTCCCTCCCTCCCCACCCCTTCCCCTTGGATGACAAGCAATTCAATATAGGCCAAACCTGTGTAGTTTTGCAAATGATTTCCATACTAGTTGTGTTGTATAGGACTAACTATATTTCCCTCCATCCTATCCTGTCCCCCATTACTTCTATTCTCTTATGATCCTTTCCCTCCCCATGAGTGTCGACCTCGGATTGCATTCTCCTCCCCATGCCCTCCCCTCCATCCTCCCCCCAACCCTGCTTGTGCCCCTGTCCCCCACTCTCCTGTATTATGAGATAGGTTTTCCTATCAAAATGAGTGTGCATTTTATTCTTTCCTTTAGTGGAATGTGATGGGATAGACCTCATGTTTTTCTCTTGCCTCCCCTCTTTATCCCACCACTAATAAGTCTTTTGCTTGCCTCTTTTATGAGAGATAATTTGCCCCATTCAACTTCTCCCTTTCTCCTCCCAATATTTCTCTCTCACTGCTTGATTTCATTTTTTTTTAAGATATGATCCCATCCTCTTCAATTCACTCTGTGCACTCTGTCTCTATGTATGTGTGCGTGTGCGCATGTGTGTGTGTGTGTACTCCCTCCCAGTACCCAGATACTGAAATGTTTCAAGAGTTCCAAATATTGTCTTTCTATGTAGGAATGTAAACAGTTCAACTTCAGTAAGTCCCTTATGACTTCTCTTTGCTGTTCACCTTTTCATGGTTCTCTTCATTCTTGTGTTAGAAAGTCAAATTTTCTTTCCAGCTCTGGTCTTTTCATCCAGAAAATTTGAAAATCCTCTATTTCATTGAAAGACCATTTTTTCTCCTGAAGTATTATACTCAGTTTTGCTGGGTAGGTGATTCTTGGTTTTAGACCTAGTTCCTTTGACTTCTGGAATATCCTATTCCATTCCCTTCGATCCCTTAATGTAGAGGGTGCTAGATCTTGTGTTATCCTGATTGTATTTCCACAATACTTGAATTGTTTCTTTCTAGCTGCTTGCAATATTTTCTCTTTCACCTGGGAATTCTGGAATTTGGCCACAATGTTCCTAGGAGTTTCTCTTTTTGGATCTCTTTCATGCGGAGTTCTGCGGATTCCTTGAATATTTATTTTGCCCTCTGGTTCTAGAATCTCAGGGCAGTTTTCCTTGATAATTTCATGGAAGATGATGTCTAGGCTCTTCTTTTGATCATGGTTTTCAGGTAGTCCCAGAATTTTTACATTGTCTCTCCTGATTCTATTTTCCAGGTCAGTTGTTTTTCCAATAAGATATTTCACATTATCTTCCATTTTTCGAATCTTCTCGCTATGTTCTGTGATATCTGTCTTTCTCATAAAGTCCTTAGCATCCATCTGTGCCATTCCAGTTTTGAAAGATCTATTTTCTTCAGTGAGCTTTTGAATCTCCTTTTCCATTTGGCTAATTCTGTTTTTGAAAGCATTCTTCTCCTCATTGGCCTTTTGAACCTCTTTTGCCAATTGAGTTAAGCTAGTTTTCAAGGTGTTAATTTCTTCAACATTTTTTTGGTTCTCCTTTAGCAGGGTGTGGACCTGCTTTTCATGCTTCTCTTTCATCCCTCTCATTTCTCTTCCCAGTTTTTCCTCCACCTCTCTAACTTGATTTTCAAAATTCTTTTTGAGCTCTTCCATGGCCTGAGCCCATTGGGTGGGCTGGGACACAGAATCCTTGATTTCTGTGTCTTTGCCTGATGGTAAGCATTGTTCTTCCTCGTCAGAAAGGAAGGGAGGAAGTGTCTTTTCTCCGAGAAAGTACCCTTCAATAGTTTTATTTCTTTTCCCTTTTCTTGGCATTCTCCCCAGCCAGTGGCTTGACCTCTGAATATTCTCCTCACACCCACCTTGCCTCCTGGTCCTCCCAGCCAGCGTTTGGGGACTGAGATTCAAATGCTGCTTCCCGCCTTAGGGCTTTTGGCGGGGGCAGGGCTGCTATTCAGTGTGAGAATTAAGTTCAGATGGTCAGGTCGGGGCAGGGCTGCCTCTCAGGCTCTGTTCCCTCAGGGGGTTTATGCACAGACCTTCCACAATGGATCCAGGCTCCCGCCCGCTTGGGGAGCCCCTGTCTGCAGCCGCCTCTCAGCTTCTATCTCCCGGGGGGGCCCAAGCCATGGGGGCACCCCACTCCCCTCTCGACCCGCCAAAGAGACTCTCTCACTGACTGTCCTCACCTGTGGGTGCTCCACAGCTTGTGCTGCCACTGGAGATCCCGTCTCTAAAGCCTGCTCGGATCTGTACCTCTCGGAGCCGCGGCCGCCGCAGGTCTGGGCTGGGCTCCGCGTCTGCAGTGCGACGGACCTTTTGCGAGAGGTTTGCAGTTCCCTCTGTGGGTGGAGGGACCCGCGTGGCCGCAGGAGATCCCGTCCCCGTAGCCCACTCGGATCTTTTCCTCACGGTGTCGCGGCCACTGCAGGGCTGCACTCAGCTCCCAGTCCCAGCGCCCAGTCCGCAGCGCGAAGGACCCCCCGCGAGAGGTTTGCAGGTCTCTCCGGAACAGAAATCTCCCTCGCTCCAATTTTCCGTGGCCTCCGGGTGCAGAATTCGCCGTAAGTTACTCCCCTCTAGCCGTTCTGTGGGTTGTGGGTTTGGAGCTATGTGTATGTGCGTCTTTCTACTCCGCCATCTTGGCTCCGCCCCCTCCGTAAATAGATCTTTCTAAGCCAACTCTCTTGCTTTGGCTCCAGAGCACTTGAGCCAAAATAGATGGGTAGATTGTTGACCAAAAGAATGGTGGGGTCTCTGCCATTATAGATTAAGGACTACATTTCTCAATGTCTCATTCTGTAGAAACCAGAGACAGATTGGAAGTAGGGGCTCCTAGAAGAAACTGACCTTAAGATTTGAGCATGGGAAGCGTCCATGGGGTTGGCAAAGTGCAACTCAAGGGCCAAATCCATGATCCTGGAGTTTGCCGACCCCTGCCAGCTTAATTTATTTTGTAGATGAGGGAACTGATGGTCATAGTACTAGTAAGTAGAGTCTGTATTCAAGTCCTCCAACTTGAAATCTAATGCTGTTTCCACTATACTGTTTACCTAGGGGGATTGTCTGATCCATCTTCCTTCTTGGGGTTCATTTCCTCAGATTATCTCTAGATTTAATCGCTTATCTCTGGCCCCCTGCTGTGCTGATCTATCCCCTATCTCCAGCAGGGTTGTGCCTAGCCTTTTTCTACCATATATATCTATATCTATATCTGTATATCTATCTATATATACACAGACCATCTTATTGGAGAAATTTATGGGGGATAAGGAGAGATTTATAGCTCCAAGAAGTATAGAGCATCATTCCATATCAAATATAGTTTAAGTAGAAGGGGGAATAGAGTCAGAATACATGAGGGCAGTTATCTAATTTGCACATCTGAAAACAAAAGCTTAAGTCCTTTAAATGATCTGATTTCAGCGTTTTGGGTGGAACCTGGTGGTACTTACCTGTAATTTCTCCTGGAGAAGCTGAGGTTGAGAGAGGTGGGAGGAAGGAAACTCATCTTGGAGCAACTGTGCAATCAAGAAGATTGAATCTGCACAATGGCCCTATCCAAAAGTTCTGTCTCTGCACCTGGAGTCCAGCATCTCTCTATCAGGAGGTGGGGGGCGTTCACCACTTTATTTTTCAAATGTACTGCTGGCCTGGGTGCTTTCCAACTTTGAGTTCTTTTGTCCCATAATTATCCTACTCATCCCTTGGTCAGGATACTCATTACCTCCCAACGCATCCCATTCAACTTGAGCTTTGAATGGTAGAATGATTTTCCCTATAGGATATTTAAAGTTGCCGTCAAACTCTAAGTCCTGTTTCTGCTTTCTGCAAATAAGTAAGCAAGTCTTATTCTTTTTGTAAGTAATAGATATCTTCAACTATTTTCTAAAAAGTTTTTATTATAAACTAAAAAAACATCAGTAAACACAAAGACTTTCGTTTCATGTACAAAGGCCAGAAAAAGATAATTTACATGAAATCATTAATCTATTTTTTACAGCTTTAAATATATGTATGTATGAATGAATGTATACATATATGTGGTTAAAACTACACTGACTGAAATTTAATGTGGTAGTACCAACATTACCCTGTTTGTCTCTCTTTCTGAACTTTCTTCTACTCTCATCTGTGTAATTTTTAAAAATGTTTCATTGCATGGCTTCAGCTAGTGAACATGATCAAAAACAGACCTAAATCTTTTCTTCTTCTGGTTAAACTTTATCCACTTCTTTCATCACATCCTGTGATGACTTGGGTTTGAGCCCCCATACCATCCTAGTCACCATTGTTTGGACACACTCCAGGTTCCTCCTAATCTCTGCCTAATCCCTCGTTTCCGTCAAGCCTTGACTCAAACCACATCTCCTGCAGATGTCTTGGTCTCCCTGTTGCTATGCCTTCGTCTCTAATGCTGCCTTCCACCTACTCTGTTTTTATCTTATATGTACTGATTTTTCTATATGCTGACATTTTCCCTTATTGTTCATTTATTTGACTCTTCATGACCCCCCTTGGAGTTTTCTTGGCAAAAAATCCTGGAGCAGTTTGCCATTTCCTTTTCCAGCACATCTTACAGATGAAGAAACTGAGGCAAACACGGTTAAGTGATTTGCCCAAGGTCACACAGTTAGGCAGCGTCTGAGGCTAGATTTGAACTCAGGAAAATCAGTTTTCCTAACTCCTGACCCAATGCTCTATCATTGTGCCACCTTGCTGCCCTAACGTATGCTTAAATACTGCTTAACAGAAAAAATATACTTCATCTGAAAAAAAACCTAAAGAATGTGTAGTAATATATCTCAAAGAAAAGACGTCCAAATTTGAAGGTATCAGAAAAACTACCTTCTCAAAATCTAATCTAAAGAAACCTTTTACAGAAAGATTTGTTGACCCTCTCTGTGATCCAGGCTTTTGGCCTTCCTTCCTACATTATCCCTCCCATCTCTGTGCCTTCTCACTGGACAACCCCTTCTCTCCCTGCCCCCTTCCCTGAAGGTGTTCCCTCTTTATCTCTGCTTCTTGGAATCCCATGTTGCCTTTAAAATCAAGTGCCCCTTGTACAGGAGTCCTTTCCCCTACATCCTGTTAAATATTGAGGATGACTTTTTTTTCCTTTGTATTCCTAGCACTTATATTACAAGAACTTGCACATAGTAAGTGCTTAATAAATGCTTGTTGTTCAATAACTTCTTCAGATGTTTTCAATAACATAGCACCTAGAATTGGAAATAACACTTAAGTGTGATTTAACCAGGATGGAGCATAGTGGGAACATAAAATCCCTTGCTTTTTCACTATTTCTTCTAGAGTAACACATTAGCTTGGGGGAAGAGGGCTGCTTTGTCACACCGCTAACTTATTGATTCACTAAAACGCCATCTTTTTCACATGAACTGATCTACAATCTTTCCATCTCTGCCACACACACATACCATACTGTACTTGAACAGTTATTTTTAAATGCAAAGTTCAGGACTTTACACTTACTCATTAAATTTCATCTTATTAGATTTAGCCTGTTGATTCAGCCTATTGAGATATTTTGGGATTCAGGTCCTGCCATCCAGTATATTAACCATCCCTTTCAGATTTTTCATTCAGACATTTTCATAAACACACTATCTTTGTCTTCATCTAAATCAACAATAAAAATGAACAGAATGGCTAAGGAGAGACCCCTAGTGGGATCTCTGTCCAGGGAGATGAATTTGGTCAGTCAGCCAGTTCAGCCTCTACCTCCAATCCAGACTAATGCCATCAACACTCATTGAGTGCGTACTATGTGCAAGGACTGTACTAAATGCTGGGGATAATAGGAAGAAAAACAGTCTTTGCCTTCAAAGAGCTTGCTGTCCAAAAAGGGAGACTCCACTCAAAAGGAGGACACTTGCCTCAGACACTTACAAGTCACTTAATCCTGTTTGTCTCAATTTCCTCATCTGAAAAATGATCTGGAGAAGGAAATGGCAAACAGCTCTAGTATTGTTGCCAAGAAAACCCCAAATGGGGTTGTGAAGAGTTGGGCATGACTGAAACAACTGAACAACTCACAAAAGGAAGCAGGAAGAACAGAGTCTATCAGGAGGTACCAATTTCTGCCTTCTGTAAAAGGAAGGCATTGGGAGAAGTTTGGTACTCTGTCCTCCAGCCAATCAGAAGGGAGGTGGTGTCAATCAAGGCTTCAGTTAGCATCATGATGGTGAGTTTAGAAATGATAAGCTTTTTCTAGGAGGGTCATCTTGTTCTCTGGTGTTGAATCGGGCAGATGCAAAGTGGAGTGAGTAAAACATTTAAAAGTATTGCCATCAAGTACTGCCTTCATTCTTCTCTTTCCTGTCCAGTAGATATCATAATAGTTGACATGTACATGGTGTTTTAATGTTTGTAAATTACTTTACATACTTAATCTCATTTTCCCTTTACAACAACACTGTGACACAAGATGCTAGAGGCATTATTATCCCCATTTTATAGATGAGGCTCAAAAAGATGAACAGACCTGCCCATGAACCAGAAGTAAGGTTTGAATCCAAGCCTTCTTCTCACTGTACTATCCTGCCTTATGAGAGACTTTCTCAAAGCCTTAACTGAAGTGTAGATATGCGTTGTGGATATAATTTCCCTGACCTACCATATTAGTTGTTGTGTTGTGCAGTTGTTTTCAGTCATGTCCAATTCTTCATGAACCTATTTGGGGTTTTCTTGGCAAAGATACTGGAGTGTTTTGCCATTTCCTCCTCTGGCTCATTTTACAAATGAGGACACTGAGGTAAACAGGGTTAAATGATTTTGTGGGCCACAGAGCTAGTAAGTGTCTGAGGCCAGATTTGAACTCAGGGAGGATGAGTCTTTCTAACTCTAGGTCTGGCACTCTAGCCACTGTGCCAGTGAGCTGCCCCAAGATTACTACATTAGTAATCTTGGCAAAATGAGAAATGAAGTTCTTCTGGTTCAGCTTGTTTTCAGCCAACATATTCTGACTCCTAATGACCTGTCTTCACTGTCTGAGTTCATAAACCTGTTCTTTAATAACTTACTCTAATATTTGGGCTGGTATTGAAATCAGTCCATGTCTTTCTTCTCTTTGAAAATCAGGACTGTCTATGTTTGTCTGAAGCCAGGTGGTATAATAGATAGAATGCTAGGTTTGGAATCAAGAGGACCTGACTTTACTAATAGGCTGTGTGAAGCCAAGATGGTGGAGTAGAAAGACACACATACGCAGGGTCTCCCCACACAGCCCATAAAATACCTGTAGAGAAGGATTCTCAACAAGAAGTGGAGAACAGCAGAGTGGAGGAGATTTCCAGCCAGGGTGACCTGAAAGGCCCACAGGAAACATCGGTTGCACTGGATGCGGAGCCCAGCCCAGCCTTGGCTGCACGTGGCGCGGCTTGCGAACAAACCCCTCGGGGGTGTAATTTCCAGTCGCAGCAGCAGCAGCAGCAGCAGCAGTTCACAGATCCCTCAACCCACAGGCGCCAAAGGTCAGTGACGGGGTTTTTTTAAGCTGGCCAGGAAGGGAAAAGAGCCTTCACATACCTCCGGCCTCAGGCAGCGGCCAGTGGCAGAGGCCACGTTGACACATGGCAGCAGTTCTCAAGGTAGCCCCTACAGCAGCCCGCATCCATTGTTGGATCGTGAAAACCCCTGGGGTCACTGAAGAGCTGAATTTTACCTCAGCCCTATGTAGAGGCCCTGAAGGAGCTGATCTCTGTCTCACACTGAATGGCAGCCCTGCCCATCCAGCTTATCTGAAAATCAGCCCCCAGTGCTGACTTGGAGGAACTGGAGGCCAGGTGGCTGTGGAGAGGAAACTGCTAAGATTCTGGACACAAAAATCTCTCCTTGCTTCCAGATCAGTGTACATGCTTGATTGTGCCACCTTGGAAGAACTGAGATCTTACAGATTCCCAGAGTATACCCCACTCTTAACAAAGGACCCAAAAGTCAAGTAACTGGTTGGGAAAATGCCAAAAAAGGGGGAAAAAAAGTAAGACTATAGAAGGTTATTTTCTTGGTGAACAGATATCTTCTCCCATCCTTTCTGATGAGGAAGAACAATGCTTATCATCAGTAAAGACATAAAAGTCAAGGCTTCTGTATCCCAAACATCCAAAATAAATATTCAATGGGTTCAGGCCATGGAAGAGCTCAAAAAGGATTTTGAAAATCAAGTAAAAGAGGTGGAGGAAAAACTGGGAAGAGAAATGAGAGAGATGCAAGAAAATCATGAAAAGCAGGTCAATACCTTGCTAAAGGAGACCCAAAAATATGCTGAAGAAAATAACACCTTGAAAAATAGGCTAACTCAATTGGCAAAAGAGGTTCAAAAGGCCAATGAGGAGAAGAATGCTTTCAAAAGCAGAATTAGCCAAATGGAAAAGGAGGTTCAAAAGCTCACTGAAGAAAATAGTTCTTTAAAAATTAAAATGAAACAGATGGAGGCTAATGACTTTATGAGAAACCAAGAAATCACAAAATAAAACCAAAAGAATGAAAAAATGGAAGATTATGTGAAGTATCTCATAGGAAAAACAACTGACCTGGAAAATAGATCCAGGAGAGATAATTTAAAAATTATGGGACTGCCTGAAGGCCATGATCAAAAAAAGAGCCTAGACATCATCTTTCATGAAATTATCAAGGAAAACTGCTCTGATATTCTAGAACCAGGGGGCAAAATAAATATTGAAAGAATCCACTGATCACCTCCTGCAAGAGATCCAAAAAGAGAAACTCCTAGGAATATTGTGGTCAAATTCCAGAGTTCCTAGGTCAAAGAGAAAATATTGCAAGCAGCTAGAAAAAAAGAAGTTCAAGTATTGTGGAAATACAATCAAGATAACACAAGATCTAGCAGCCTCTACATTAAGAGATAGAAGGACGTGGAATATTATATTCCAGAAGTCAAAGGAACTAGGACTAAAACCAAGAATCACCTACGCAGCAAAACTGAGTGTAATACTTGAGGGGAAGAAATGGTCATTCAGTGAAACAGAGGACTTTCAAGCATTCTTGATGAAAAGACCAGAGCTGAAAAGAAAATTTGACTTTCAAACACAAGAATGAAGAGAAGCATGAAAAGGTAAACAGAAAAGAGAAGTCATAAGGAACTTACTAAAGTTGAACTGTTTGCATTCCTACATGGAAAGACAATATTTATAACTCTTGAAAACTTTTTTCAGTGTCTGGGTAGTTGGAGGAATTATACACACATACACATACATAGAGAGAGAGACAGAGAGCACAGGGTGAATTGAATAGGATGGGATCATATCTTTAAAAAATGATGGAAAGAAGGGCAATGGAAGGAGGGAGCAATTAGAAGTTAACACTCTTGGGAAGGGATAGGGTCAAAAGAGAGAGCAGAAGAAATGGGGGGCAGGATAGGATGGAGGGAATTATAGTTAGTCGTACACAACACGACTATTATGGAAGTCATTTGCAAAACTACACAGATATGGCCTATATTGAATTGCTTGCCTTCCCAAAGGGAGTGGGTGAGGAGGGAGGGAAGAAGACAAGTTGGAACTCAAAGTTTTAGGAACAGCTGTTGAGTATTGTTCTTGCAACTAGGAAATAAGAAATACAAGTAATGGGGTATAGAAAGTTATCTTGCCCTACAGGACAAAAGAGAAGATGGAGATAAGGGAAGGGAGGGATGTTAGAAGGGAGGGCAGATTGGTGATAGGGGTAATTAGAATGCTCGGCATTTTTGGGTGGGGAGAAATGGGGAGAAAATTTGGAACCCAAAATTTTGTGGAAATGAATGTTGAAAACTTAAATAAATTTAAAAAGAAAAAAAAAACAAAAAAAACCTTATAGGCTGTGTGACCCTGGGCAAGTTGCTTAATCTCTATTAGCCTCATTTTTCCATTGATAAAATGGGGACAATAGCACCTATCTCTAAAGGTCACTATGAACATTAAGTGAGATAATATTTGTAAAGTGTTTATTATTATTAATTATTACATATTTGTTATATATATAGTATATATGTAAAATATAGTGAATTATTATTAGTTTAGCCCTGTGACATCTCTCCTGTTCTTCATTATTCTTCAAAGAACAGTGCCTTGTGGCTAAGGGCTGCTAGGTGGTACAGTGGAGAGAGTGCCAGGCCTTAAGTCATAAAGGCTCATCTTTTTGAGTTCAGATCTGGTCTCAGACACTTACTAGCTGTGTGACCCTGGGCAAGTCACTTCACCCTGATTGCCTCAGTTTCCTCATCTGTAAAATGAGCTGGAGAAGGAAATAGCAAACCACTTTGGTATCTTTGCCAAGATAACCCCAAATGAAGTCACAGAGAGTTGGACAGGAGTGGAAAAACAACTGAGCAACAATGAATACTTACTTGCTTGTTACTTCTAAGATAAAAATTACTTTAAAAAATTATACACACACAGAGGACGTCTAAAATCCTTTAGTGCAGGGCTTTGCCCACCATAAGTACTCAATAAGTTGTATTGATTTGGCCCTCTTAAGGTTACCTTTTTTTTAACATGATGTTACTTTTAAAAAGATGTTTTCTGAATGCCTTTTCTTTTCTTATCAGTCATTTCTCAATAGATCCCCCCACCAACACGCACACATAGACACAGACACACACGCGCGTGCAAAACACACACTGTGCCACCATTGTATCTTTCATTTTAAGCAAGAAAAATAGTTCTACAAAAGCATCCTATACAGCTGAAAGGGTATATTTACCTTCCTTTACCTCTGGGCCCCCACATCTCCAGTGACAGGAGAGAGGCATATTTTGTCATCTGTTCTCTTGGGCTGTTATTAGTCGTTACAGTTCATCAGGATTTGGCCGTCTCTTGGTGTAGTTTTTGTTATGCCACTGTTATCATCATGTGTATTAATAAGAATAGCTAACATTTATATAGCATTTATTATGTGCCAGGCACACTGCTAAGCACTTTACAATTATTATCTTATTTGATCCTCACAACGACCCTGGGAGGTAAAAGCTATTGGTTACACTCATTTTACAGATGAGGAAAGTGAGGCAAACAGAGGTTAAATGATTTACCCAGGGTTGCACAATTCATAAGTGGTTGAGCCTGGATTTGAACTTATGTTTTCAGGAGTTCAGGCCTAGTGCTGTGTCCACTGCTCCACCAAGTTCTGTTTACTTCACCCTAAATTATGAGTTGGTACTAGTCTCCTGAAGTTTCTCTTGAGATATTTCTGTTTGTTACTTCTCTCATCATAGTAGTATTCTGCTATTTTCAAATACTCCAATTTGTTCATCCTTTCCTCAAGTGATAGGCACTCACTTTGTTTCCAGTCTTTTGCTGCCACCCAAAATAGCAAAATATGAATATTTGACCTTCCAGAGTCCATGCTCAGTGGTTAGATCCCTAGTTAAAGGGTATGAACAGATTGCCCTCACAGTCATCCATTCTTTCTATGTCTCCTCCATCCTCAAACAACTTGACCCCTAACTTGACCCTGTCATGCCCTCAAGTTCTATCTCTGATAACTTCATTTTCTCTGCTGACTCATCAATAAGATTAGACTTGTTCACTCTGTTCCTTTCCTTTTACTTACTTTTCTGATTTCGGTCCTCATCGTCCACATGAAACAACTCTCTCCAAAGTAACCAGTGATCTCATCATTGCCAGAGCCAATGACCTTTTTCAGTTCTCTGCTTCCTTGACGTCTCTATAGCATTTAACACGATTGACCACCTTTTTCTGGATTCTTACACCTCTGTTGGTTGTTGTTGTTGGTATTTTGTTGGTTTTTTTTTTTTTTTTTTGATAATGGGCAGCCCTAAGGACAATCGATTAGAGAAGGGATAGATTGGAAGCTGCAAGATCCGTGAGAAAGTTCCCATAATATAGTCTGAATGAGAAGAGATAAGAACCTGAAGTAGAATGGTTGCAATAGGAATAGAGAGGAAGACTTGAAAGCCAGAGAAAGTTCTTAGAAATTTGTGACTGTTCAGATGTGGAGGGTTCCTAGCTATGCTATTTGGTGTCTGAATGACCATGATCAGTTTAACTTAATCACTTTTTAAAAAAATTATTAACTTATTTGTTTTCAGTTTTCAAAAATCAGTTCCATAAGTCTTAGATTTTCTCCCCCTTCTTCCCACCTCTCTCCCCAAGATGGCATGCAGTCTTATATGGGTTCCACACATACATTCTTATTAAACACATTTTCACATTAGTCATGTTGCATAGAAGAATTAAAATGAATGGAAGAAACCATGAGAAAAAGTAAAACATAACATAAGAGAAAATATTCTGCATTCCAATTCCATAGTTCTTTCTCTGGATGTGGATGGCATTTTGCCTCAAGAGTCTTTTGGGAATGTTTTAGATCCTTGCATTACTGTGAAGGGTTAAGTCTACGAGAAAAAATCCTTGCACACTGTGGTTGTTATTGTGTACAATGTTCTCCTGGTTCTGCTTCTTTCACTCAGCATCAGTTCATGTAAGTCCTTCCAGGCCTCTCTGAAGTCCTCCTGTTCATCATTTCTTATAACACTGTAGTATTCCATTACATTCATATACCTCAACTTGTTCAGCCATTCTCCAGTTGGTGGGCATCCCCTTGATTTCCAGTTCTTGGCCACCAGAAAGAGAGCTGCTGTAAATACTTTTGTACGTGTGGGAACTTAATCAACTTTTTAAAATTACTTATAAATTGGGGATTAGATTAGATGCCCTCTAAGTCTCTTCCTGTATTAAGCCAATGATCATTCTCCATATCATATGGAAAAGACAGGATTTTTAATTTCAGTTCTGGCACTTAATAGCTATGTGACCATGGGCAAAAAGCATTTTATGGGTAAGGAAACTGAGGTTTAGAAGCATCAAGTAATTTGGCCATGATTAGTTCAGTCATTTTCAATCATGTTCCACTCTTGATGACCCCCCCATTTAAGGTTTGTTTTTTTTTTTTTGGCAAAGATACTGGAATGGTTTGCCATTTCCATCTTATTTTACAGATTCAGAAACTGAGGCAAACAGGGTTAGGTAACTTGCCCTCCAGTTAGTGTCTGAGGTCTGATCTGAACTCAGGTCTTCCTGATTCCAGTCCTGGTAGTCTATGCACCATGCCACCAAAATCCCCATTTGCCCATGGTTACAAAATTAAGAAGTGTTGTAAGGCTAAAAGCACTTTGTAAAAGGCAGTACATAGAGAAATGTGAGTTTTTGTCCTTTTACCTTGTGTTGAACTTCTGTTCTCCAGCTGAATAAAGACCAGGCAAGATATACCAACCTCCTTTTTGACTGAAATGATCAGTATTTCTCTTCACAAGTAATGGTTCCTGGCCCTTAGGCAAACAGTTGTTCAAGTGTCTTTTTCTGGAAATCATCTCTTAACATTGCTCTCTATGCCATGTTATTTTGTTCCTTATCTCCGAACTTAGGAAAACATCAATTGGCAGTTATTGTTGTGAAGTTACTTTTATTTAATGCTTCTCAAAACAACACAGTCACAGAATTTCAATAGTTGAAAAGATCCTCAGAAGCAATCTAGTTGACCTAATGAAGTAATCCCTTCTTCAAGAGTTATTTTAGCTTTCCCTTAGAGAGTTCTTACAAGGAAAAATCTACTCCTTCCCAAGGCATCACATTCCACTTTTGGATAGCCCACATTAGAGAGTTTTTCCTTGCCCTTTGTCTTTCTCTACCATGGTTTCCTTGGTAGGTGGTCTTCCAAAAACAGACAATAATTTTGTTTTGTTCTTTAAATACCGTTGACTTTGAGCTATTGTTAACTTACTTAAGATTTTGGGTTGACTCGATCAGGATTCTTTTATATTCATGATGACTCATATTTTTATATTCCTCTAAGATTTACTAAGTGCTTTCTCCCAGTTTGGAGCTAGAATTATTATCCCCACCTTATAGATGAGGAAAACTGAAGAAAACCCCATTGTTACATAGCCACTGTGTTTCTGGGGCTAGATTTGAAATCAGGTTTCTTATTGCTAAATCCAGAGTTCTTTCTATACGTAGCTGCCTTCCTCAGGATAGCTTCCTTTTGAGAATGACTTCAAGAATGATTTTAAACAATAATTCCTTCATTTAGAGAGTTACATTCTGCAGACTTTCTCCAGGTTCGATTTTATTACCCTTTGAAGTTCAGCACCTTTGTGAAACATTCATAGACAAGATGCAGTATTTGTTATTATAAATATGCTGACGAAGGCTTTGCTTTATTTCTCCTTTTCAGATGATCTTGACTATGCAGTTTCATAGATTGCAAAAAAAAAAGAAAATCAGGAAATAAACCCCAGATCTAAAGCAGAGAACAAGTGCAGTTTCTAGAAATGATTTTTTTAAAACTAATGATAACCAGTCAGAACTTTTGGATGAGGGTTTAGGTGAAGATTTGAAGAATAAGATGGTAATCATGAAAAAATAGCTAGAGGCCACAGCAGGGGATTTATTTGCTCTTTGCTATTATGGTCACAATCTGGATGGCTCCATAGAATTCCAAATAATGTTTGAGACTTGATGTGTTCTTTTCCCATTTCTGAATCATATGACTGTTGTAACCTCTTATCTTCTACTTAGAATTCATCTACTTCTTTGTCTATGGAATGTAGTATCCAGGTACGTTTCACATGGGATTTTCCAAGCAAGACAATCAATAGCTTTAATTTGCCCAAAGGTAAATTTGGCTACATCCAGATTTACAAAAGGTAACGTCTTATGTAACTACTGCAGAATTTATCCCTTTTACCTAGTTTCTAATATCCATTCAGTCAACAATATAACAATATATAGTTACCCTCCAGTAATTTACTGGAGAGTAACTCCACTGGGAAGATGTTACATATATCCATATAAAACAGACGACATATAAAACAGGCAAGTGTCAAAATGAGTAATTTGGACAAGTGCTTTGGAAGTTTAGAGAAATTAGAAAAGAGTTTGGGGCTGTGGTCATTAGGAAAGTTTTGTGGGAGAAATGGGATTTGGGGTAGGTCTTGAAGGATGTGTAGGATCTGAATTGGGAATAAATACTGGTAATATTGAGGGGGCAAGAAAGAGCCTGGTTGTATTGGGGCAAATGATCAATGTGGAGTGAAACGAAAGTAAAGAAAAAGTTTGGAATCTTGAATGTTTGGCTAAGATAATATGAATTTTAGATTGTAGGCACTGGGGAGCCATTGAAGGGTTTTGAGCCAGAGAATAAAATTAATCTGACTGTAGTTTCCATTTGATTGGAACTGGGAGATACTGGAAGCTGGGAGAAGAGTTAGAGGGATCACATGTTCTTAGATTTAGAGTTGAAAGGGACCTTTTAGATTGTTGAGTCCAACTCTTTTGTTTTACAGAATACTGAGGCCCAAAGAAATTAAGTGACTTGCCCCGGGTCACAGAATTGCTAAAATATCTTGAGGGAAGATTCCAACTCGAGTTTTTCTGCCTCCTAGTTCAATGCTTTATCCATTATGGCATTTAACCTTTGGCTCAGGTTCAAACTAGAGGTGCTGAGGCCTTGAATTAACAAGACAGCTTTGGAGCCTTTTGAAAAAAAAAGAGCTTACCTCAGAGTTAGTACTTTGTAAAAGGTACAGTACTATAGAAGATGTGAGTTTTTGTCTTTTTACCTTGTGTTGAACTTCTGTTCTCCAGCTTAGTAGAGGACAGGCAAGATACACCAACCTCATTGACTGAAATGATCAGTAATTCCTCAGGGATGGTTCTTGGCAATTAGGCAGACAATTGTTCAAGTATCTTGTCAGGAAGTCATCTCTTGACACTGCTATCTATCCCATGTTATTTGCATGTAAGGTTTATTTATATATATATACACATGCATACATACATACATACATATATACATACATACATACATACATGTAGCTATTTATATTTTATATCAACGTATTTACATTGACATAAGATTTATAGATATGTATTATATAAATTCATAATTTATGAAAATATGTATGCTTACGTATGTATAATTATTTGTATGTATTATGTTGTATAACGTGAGCCGTAGCACTTTGTGCCGACATTTTTTTAAGAAAAAAAATTTTGTTATTGTTGCTGCAGTTGCCTGATTTAAATGTTAGAATGAGAGATTTTATTATGTTTGTACCCAGGGGCTTTTAAAAGAGACCAGTAAACAGATACATATAGAAAAGGGGTTGACAGTAGCAGCAGCTGCAGAGAGGAAAGATTCTGCTTCCCTACTAGATGAATCATTTTACCCAACAATAGAGAGTAGTCTTTAGGTATTATTCTCACCCTGCTTTTTTACCTCTTCCCCCATGTTAGCAACTGTGGTATTGAGCAGCTGACTGGGTCTGCTTTTGGCTTGTGACTGTGTCTGCATCTTGAGAGAAATCAATATTAATAGCCAACGAGTTGGGGAGATTCTAATTTCACCCTTTTATCTTCATTGCAAGACCTCGGTCACTGAAAATTGAGCTAACCTTCTCCTCTATCCAGACCCCACCCACGTGGAACAACCATTGTGTTCCATTCAGGTTTGGGTGGGGATAAATTCTTTGAATAGATTGCCTACTACTAAGTAGTAAATGACATAATCAAATTCAGGTCCAGTCCCTTATTGTAATATTCATTCTCTCATTAATTGTTAACCAATCAGAGTTGATTGTCATTCTTTTGAACACTCCTTTTCCAAAAGAACACATAAGTTATGAGCCAGCTGCCGTGATTGTCTTTGGTCTAAGAGAGAGACAGCCAGATGACCACCCTTTTATTAAAATGGGTTAATTATTAGTCATTTATTAATAAAATGATTGAATTACCCAGAATTTATGTCTCTCAATCCTTTTAAGTTCCACAGTCCAGATCGGAATCCAAACTCTGTACTGTGGTCGCTGAACCAAACACTCCACCTTAGAAGTAATGGAATCATGTTGCTGGTTAAGGGAAGGAGCCTAAAGTGATGGGACATAATATTTAACATTTAGGTAAAATATTTTACTTCTTGCTCCTGGTAATCTCTGGGCAAGAGCAGAAGAGGCTTTATCCAGTCTCATCTCTAGGGCTTGTGAATGAACATCTTTCATCTTGCAAAGTGACTGATTTAGGCTGGATGTCAGAATATGTTTCATAACAGTTAAAGCTATATCAAATGAGGCAGGGTAGTGCAACAAGCCAATCAGTAGGCATTTATTAAGCACTTACTATGTGCTGAGCTCTGTGCTGAGCACTGAGGATACAAAGAAAAGCAAAAACAGTCTGTAGCCTCAAGGAGCTCATTTTCTAATAGGTAGACAACTTATGAAATAAGATGAATATTCAGTAGATGGAAGGTAATCTTAAAGGGAAGATACTAGCAGGGTACACTGGAAAGAATTTGCAATCCGTCCTTTAGGCAGTAAGCAGTTATTAAGCACCTACTGTATTCCAGACACTATGCTAAGTAATGGGGATACAAAGAAACATAAAGGCTGTCTCTCCTCTCAAGTAGGTCACAGGCCAGTGGGGGAGATAGCATTATGTACAAATAAGCCATGTATAGGATAAACTGAAAATGACCAACAGAAGGAAGGTACTAGAATGAAGGTAGGTCGGGTAAGGTTTCCTGTAAAAGACAGGACTTAGGTGTGATTTGAAGGAAGCCAGGGAAGTCAGGAGACAGAGACCAGCATTCAATGCATGTAAAAATGTCCTGAGTCAGAAGATGTAGTGTCTTGTTCAAGGAACATCCAGAAGGCTGATGTCATGGGACTGCGCAGCATATGTATGTTTGTAGCTATGTGGGTGTGGCAAGTTATAAAGAGCATTGAATACCAAACAGAGGATTTTAAATTTGATTTGGAAGTGATAAGGGGCCACTGGAGTTTACTGAGTCCTGGGACCTGAATTCCAGTCATTGCTCTTCTATTTATTACCCATGTAACCTACATGACCTCAAGGAAATTACCTCATCTCTTTGTGCATCAACTTCATCAGTTATAAAACAAGGGATTGGACCACATAGAGTTTGAGATAGCTTCTAGCTCTAAATCAGTGATTTTTTAATCCCATGAACTTCTGCCCATCAGCTTGGCAAAGCTGACAAAAATGGAAAATGACAAATGCTAGAAGGGCTGCAGGGAAAACAGATACATTGATGCATTATTGGTTGAGTTAGGAATAAGTCCAATCATTCAGGAAGGTAGTTTAGATCTATGTCCAAAATTGATTAAATTGTGTGTACCCTTTGACCCAGAGATACTACCTATATACCCAAAGAGATCAAAGAAAGAGGAAAACGTTCCATATGTATAAAAATATTTAAAGCAGTTGTTTTTTTGATGGCAAATAATTAGAGACTGAGGGGATGCCTGTCATTGGAAAATGATAGAATAAGTTATGGTATATAAATGTGATAGAATACTATGTTATAAGACGTGATGAAGGGGACAGATAGAGAGAAACTGGAGAAGGCATATTTGAATTGATGCAGAGTGAAGTGAGAAGAACCAGAATAATTTATATAATAACAACAATATTGTAATAACACATGACTTTGAAAGATCTAGGAATTCTAGTCAACATAATGATCAGCAACAATTCTAGAGAACTTAGGATGTAGCATGATACCTAATTCTTTTTTTAAAAAATTAATTTATTTGTTTTCAGTTTTCAACAATCAATTTCATAAGTCTTAAATTTTCTCCCCCTCCCTCTTCCATTCCTCCCTGAGATGGCATGCAATCTTATATGGGTTCTACACATTCTTACTAAACACATTTTCACATTAGTCACGTTGCATACAAGAATTAAAACAATTGGAAGAAACCATGAGAAAAACCAAACCAAAACATAAGACAAGAGAAAATAGTGCGCCTCATTCTGCATTCCAGTTCTGTAGTTCTTTCTCTGGATGTGGGTGGCATTTTCCCTCAAGAGTCCTTCGGGAATGTTTTAGGTCCTTGCATTGCTGTGAAGGGCGAAGTATATCAGAAACAGTCCTTGAACACTTTGGCTGTTACTGTGTATCCTGGTTCTGCACATTTCACTCAGCATCAGTTCATATAAGTCTTTCCAGTCTCTCTGAAGTCTTTCTGTTCATCATTTGTTATAGCACAATAGTATTCCATTACCACAACTTGTTCAGCCATTCCCAGATTGATGAGCATTCCCTTGATTTCCAGTTCTTGGCCACTACAAAGAGAGATGCTATATATAAATGATACCTAATTCTTGACAGAGAGGTGATGGACTCAGAGTGCAGATAGACAAATATATTTTGATTTTTTTGGACAGGATCAATGTAAGGATTTTCTTAACTATATATATTTGTAATGGGAGTTTTGTTTTTCTTTCTCAAAAGTGGGGGTAATAAATAAGAGGGAGAGAAGATGGATTTTCATTAATTAAAAAAATTAAAAACAAAATAGAAAAATAATTCTAGGAGCTTCCCCTAGAAACAATGAGTTCTCCCTTATCCAGCAGTCAATCAATTTTTATTAAATGTCTAGTATGTGACAACCACTATGCTAAGCTAAGCACTGGAAATAAAAAAAAGGAAATAACTCGCATAAAACTCATAGTTTAAAGGAAGAAGACAACATGTACATAACTCTGTACAAATAAGATACAGGGTAAATTATGGTCAGTGCCTGGATGATTTCTTAAACTCAACTCCTCCACTTCCAAATCTAGCATTTTTTTCCCTCTACCACATTGCCATCATCAGTTAGTTGCTAACCTTTCAGTTCATCCTTTTCCCTGGATGATGAGTCCAGTGCTGAGCATTGCTTGGGGCTGCCCCTCCACTGGTGCTCATCAAGAGAAGTGGCTGTTAAGGAAGCTTACTCAGCATAGAGCTTGTGGCTCCACCATCTCTAGGTACTAGCTAAGCTCTGTTGTCTTCATCCATGACAACCAGTGCTACATATTCTTGCCAGTGTTGATAACTACTAATTTTTCCAGATTTTTGTTGTAGTGTTGGAAGGAAAATTCATTCAGAAAGGCATGGAGGAGGGAGGAGATTGTGTCATTTTACAATTTGTTTTTTTTTTTTTTTTTAAAGAAAGCTCACTTTTAGCTATAGTAGACTTTTTCTAAAAGTATGTTTCCTTAGCATGCCACAAACTGGCAGGTACATTTTGTCATGAATAAAGCTGGTGGGAAGGTATTATTGCATTCAGATATTAATAGCAATTCTAATATTTTTATTTGTCCCACACAAGTTCAAACATTTAACTTCAACATAGACACGACATCTTGGAAATCTTGCCCGTCATGGCACCGTTTTTCCATTATTTTCTGTGGTTTTTTTGGGAGGGGTGGGTATTTTTATTGGGATTTGTGAATTTTGTTTATGAAGGGAACTTCTGTTATGGAAATTCCCCCAACAATGTAGATTTGCAATTCTTCTATTTATAATCTTAGAAAGTTTCTTTATGCACTCAGTGGTCCAATGACTGCCAGTTGTGATATGACTAATATATTATAAAAATCAGGTCCTGAACCAAGTTTCCTGATTTCCAGTTCTCTAGCAACTACCTCATGTTGCTTGACATACTCTTGTCTGTATGCAATAATGAAAAGCCTGAAAATGTGAGGATTTTTCAAAGCATACCTCCTGTTAGTTGGTTGTCGTATCAAAAGGTCTACTTGGGGATTCTAGTATTGATAACTATGAAGGGAAATGTGACAAAAATTGTCCACAGACTTGTTAATAGGCACTACTGTCGATCACAGTCACCAGTTTAGAATAGAGGAAAACCTGCCATTTATCACACGCAGAGGGAAGGCATCACTGACCAAAACATTGGTGAGCCCTGAACATCAGTTTCATCAACCCCATATAGGTTTTGCTTACACAAGTAGGATGGGTATAGTGGAATTTCAAAGAGCAAATAAAGGAAAATAATGATTTACACACCTAAGAATAGATGGCAGAAGGGAAAGATGTGTGTCAGATAAAACAAGAAACTGGTCAACACCAGACCTGTAGCTTACGAGTGTGATTTTACCGACTCTGTGTGACTTGTTCATCTTAAGTAAATGGCAGTAAGAAAATTAAACTTAAAGCAGAATGGATTGCCTAGGGGAAATGTTGATCTTGACCTAACTAGAGGTTTTCATGGTTTTTATTTTATTTTATTTTATTTTACCAGAACTGTGGTTTCACTGGTTTAGCAAATTCCTAGTGAGGCAAGCCTATCACTGTAGCTCTGCAAAGGCTCTGCCATAAGCTATGAGGATGATGGTAGGTAGCTTTTATGGTTTACTTTAAGGTTTGCAAAGTACTTCCCTATCTTATTTTCACAACTCTGGGAAGTAGGTGCTATTATTATCCCCATTTTACAGATGAGAAAATTGAGGTTAAGTGACTTTCCCAGGATCACACAGCTAATCAGACTTAAGTCTACCTGACTCTAATCTGGTGAATCATCTGTTATGCCACTTGGAACGCACTGCATGGTTAAATGACTTGTCCAGGGACATGCAGACTCTGTGTGTGTGTGTGTGTGTGTGTGTGTGTGTGTGTGTGTGTGTGTGTGTGTGTGTGTGTGAAAAAGAGAGAGAAAAAATGAGTATTAGAAGTAGTAGTGGTAGTAGTAGTAGTAGTAATAGTAGTAGTAATGGTGGTGGTAGTAGTAGTAGTAGTAGAAGGGGAAAAAGTCTGGAATCTGGGTCTCCTGACTCTGAAGATGAGTTCCTGTATCACTGGCTCGGTATAAATTGTCAGTATCTTAACTACATTTGTGCCATGTTAGAACGGGGTCTATGTATGGTAAATGTGTCATTAATGAGTGCTAAGTGAAATAAGAAACTTCCATCAATTTCTCTACCCAGTGTGACATGTCAGAGCTTCTGTGGGAACATTCTTTTAATATGGACAGAAAGCAAGTGCTGCCTTCCCTCTGCCAGGTCTAGGTCTGCAAAATAAACAATCTAGATCATAGAGTGGCCAGTAGGGAATATGCTGAGTGTTCTGTGCCCTCTTTGGTCAGCGTGGAGTCACTGGTACATTACTCACTAAGCTTGAATACCTAGAGTATATAAGGGAGATGGTTCTATAAATATCCTGGAAAGTTGCTTCTGTATAGGACATTCAGCTGCATTTTTCCCTAAACAGTTTCCACAAGTGCTTTTGTTAAAAAAAATTTCTCTGAGGGAAAAAGCAACCACATATCCTTGATCTTAAGTGATACTTGTTATGTCTGGATTTTTTTTTCTGTTCATTTGTTTTCAATTTGATCATGTCAGTGTAATTTAAGGGAATCAAAGCTGTAAACAGGAAATGGAGTATCCCTGAGGTTGAGGGCAAATCTCTTGATATTTGATGTAGGTATAACACTTCAGGTTTTTTAGTTTTCTGACACTGTTTCCTCATTCTAGGCATTTTTTTTCTTTTTTAGCATCATAATAGAAAGATGAGAGGCAGTATCTTACACTGGATAAAATAATGGCACTGGAGAATCAAGACTTGGGTTCAAATCCTGGCTCTGACATAGACTTGGCTATGTGACTCTGAACAAGCCATTTAATAACCTCTCAGCCTCCCAGGCAACTTTGTAGGTCTTTATGTTGTAGACTAGATGCCAGCTTTCATTGGTGACAAAAATTTCCACTTTGTAAGTTCCGTGCACCAATGAAATCACAGATATAGAACAAAAATAAAAGAGAAAAACGTTGATCAAGGGATACATGAAGGGGAAGGGATCCCTCCTTTGCTCATGATTTTCCTTACTTTGTGGCTTTTGGGAAGTTGCTCTACCTCATGTCAGTTTCCTTACCTGTTTGATGTGTGTGTGTGTGTGTGTGTGTGTGTGTAGTATATAGATTATATGTTAAATATATATTTATTATATATGAGTGATTTATTACATATCTGTATCTCTGTGTATATATATGTGTGTGTTGTCAACAGGCAATCACAATTTCATGAAACTTATGTGAAAATTAGATTTATTACAAGAGAAATGAACATACATGTGGAACTTAAAGAGTTCATAAGCCATGTAAGAGTTTGCATTTTTATAACAGTAGGACAGAGGAAAGAGGAGATACCAGAATCTCCACCTAAAGAGACGTGGAGTGGAAGGAGAAAGGTCTGTATTTGTAAAGGTGGGAAAGGGACAAAACCCTTCCTGAACGGGAGGAGCAAAGCAACAGCAGAAGCCACATTCTTTTCCCTTGGGAACCACTAGACTGTGGAGATAGGATGGTCTATTTATCTACAAAGGTCTCAGCTACAAAAACAATTTGTCAGCTTGTGGCAGGGGTGTTGATAGGGAGCTTCATCTTTGACACATTCAGGGTTTCCTGCATGCTCTGGGTACAATGTTTCTGGAAAACATGGCAACTCAAAAAGACAAGTTCAAGGGACCCCTTAACATTCCTTAACAGTGTGTGTGTGTGTGTGTGTGTGTGTGTGTGTGTCTGTGTGTGTGTGTGTGTGTGTGTGTGTGTGTGTGTGTGTGTATGTATGTGTGTATGTGTGCACATGCATAATTTTAAAACTCTTTTCCACCTCTCCGCTTTTGAGAATCTTTGGGGATATAAATTCATTTTTTTTCCCTTTGTGACCAAGGTTTGAGAATGTTTTGTTCCCTTATGCTTTTGTATGCACATTACAACATCTGATTTATTCATGTAGACAGACCAAGTATCGGAGATTGAATTACATCCTCAATTGACCAGAACTCCTTCCCAGACGGAGGAGGGTGGAAGTCCTGTGAAGAAGGTAATACTGGAATGCTTAATGTTATCGTCATGAGATATTCCCTGTGTCTTGACTCTGTCAACTCACCAAAGTGGTTTCATGTTCTAGAACCATGGAAATTCTTTTTGGAGAGGCCAGGATCTTAGCAACATAGGCCTGTGTTGTGCAGTGACTACTGGCCGCCTTGCCAATGATCCTTCCTTTCCCAAGCTCAGGGGACGGCCTAGTAATTGGGTTTGAGTAGATTCAGAGGTTTTTGCTTTCTTGTGGCCAGAATGACACACTTCTGAAAAGAGCAAATTGTCTGGAAAGCTCTGAAAAGGCCCCCATTGTGCTCCCCCAGATATTTTCCTCCTGTTTATTTCCTTGCCCTTACATAGTATGGCAGATTCTGCTCTGTCCTTTTAGGCCATGAAATCAGTTTTGCCTGACCTTTAAGTTTCTGTCATTATCGTTCCCTTCGTTTTTAACCCAAAGTAGCTAACTGTTCATCCTAGTGCTAAGTCAGGAAGATTTAAGCCATCATGGAGGTTACCCAGATTCTCTAGAAATGTTTCAGATGACTGCTTCTAGATAGCGCTATGGTCCTTAACATGCCTTCACTTAATAATTGAGTTAGAACAATGAAGAATATGCAGATGTAAAGCCAAAAATATGTATGGTAAAGTTTGTGATTTTTATTGTTGGGTGCTAGGTGGTGCAGTGAATAGAATGCTAGGCCTGGAATCAAGGAGACTCTTTTTCCTGAGTTCAAATCTGGCTTCAGACACTTATTAACTGTGTGTCCCCAGGGCAATCCACTTAACCTTCTTAGCCTCACTTTCCTTATCTGTAAAATGAGTTGGAGAAGGAAATGACAAACCACTCCACTGTCTTTACCAAGAAAACCCTAAGTGGGGTCACAGAATCAGACACTACTGTAAATGACTGAACGACAGAACCGGGCTTAGAAAACAAAAACAAAGAAAACCCATCACCACATGGGGCAGAGATCAAGTATTCTCTGAGTTCAGTAAAATCCTAATAATCCATTGAGGAAATAGTAAAATTTTCAAACAAGGACAACATCATCCATACAATTCTAGACTTTGAATTGAAAGAGCCTTTAGTGGTTGTGGAATCCACACCTCGCATTTATAGGTGACGAGACTGAGACATAGACAGGCTAAGTGACTTGCCCAGGATCACATGGCCAGTCTTTATCTGAGGCAGATCTTAAGCCCAAGTCTTTTGGACAATACAAGGCCAGCCCTTAATCACCCCAGCATATCCTCCTTCAGCTTTTTATTGTGATCCTAGCAAAAATCCCCTCAAATGAAAAAACATTGTAAGTGCCTGTAGTGGGAGGTGAATCTGAGTCTTCTCCATTCCAGGACCAACACTCTATCCATTTGGTCTGAATCCAAGTTCTCATTGATTACTCTAATTTTCCTAGGTGCCTTTAATTATTACATTGCCATTCCGGTATGGGAATGTGAGGGGCTATGTGTGTGTAGACGTGTGGGAAGCTGGAAATTGAAGGGTGTTGGCATGGTGGTGGTCTTTGTGTTTGTTCTTCTCAGGACCTGCCACCATCAAAGCCCATTCGTCGAAAATTACGACCTGAAAATCAAATAATGGAAAACCAAGAGCCTCCTTCTTCTGTGAGTGGGACATCAAATGTGCCAACTGTGAAGCCACATGCACCAGTCCAAAAGTAAATAGAATAAATCAGTAAAAGAAATGGCAGCTTTAGAAACTTTTAATATTGTCCCTTTCTTTCTCTGTTCTTTTCTTCTCCCCCTAACCCATCAAATTAAAAGGGCTGGCCACTAATCCTTTTTGTTCTAGACCTGTAATTTCACCAGTATTGTGAACTTCAGTGGGAAAACTCCTTTTATCAATACAAATCAGTATCTTCTTTGCAATAACCAATAAAATTAAAGACTTGCTTGAGAGGTTGAGCAACTCATTGCCTAAGATTACTCAACTAGTGCATATCGGAGGTGGTACTTGAGTCCAGGGTATCAATGTGCCATGTGGCATTTCTAGCACCTGGTAAAAATAAAGGAAGTTAGCATTCTTTACCACTTTCCTGGGTTATGTCCTGTTTTGACTAGGATAAGAAGCTATTTACATGGATGTCAAACCCACTTCAATTGGAGTGGGATTAATTTTTTTTCTTAGAAGTATTTTCTGTTTCAGATTGACTAGTATTTATATAATGCTTCAAGGTTTGCAAAGTGCTTTACGCTTGTTTTATCATTCGTTCCTTACTACAACACTGGGAGGTAGGTGCTATTATTATCCTCATTTTGTCAGTGAGGAAACTGAGGCAAGCAGAAGTTAAGTGACTTGCTCAGGGTCATATAGCTGATAAGTAGTAATAATATTAGCTAATATTTACATAGTGCCTACTATGTGTCAGATACTGGGTTAAGTTCTTACAATTCTCTCACTTGATCCTTACAACAAACCTGGGAGGTAGGTTTTATTATTATATCCCCAATTTACAGTTGGGGAAACTGAGGCAAGCAGAGGTTAAATGACTTGCCTAGGGTCAGCTAGCTAATAAATAGTAATAATAGTAACTAATATTTATGTACTGCCTACTATGTGTCAGATATTGGGCTTTACAATTATTCTTTCAGGTACTTTTATTATCTCCACTTTACAGATTTGGAAATTGAGGCAAATAGTGATTAAGTGACATACCCTGTGATTTGCATGACTCTCCCCACCCTGACAGTCAGATCTTTCCTGCTTAGGAATGAGATAAGCCGGGGTGAAGGAAGTGGATATCATGGCTAGGAGAGGGGGTCAAGCTTCTTTTCTGGGGATCTGCAAGGGACTTAATATACTTGACTGCTATAGGTATGCTTTGCATTAATTCTAAAGCCCCACAGATATGCAGGCACACACGTACAATACCATTTTCATGCTGTTGGTTCTGGTAATGAAGAAAGAAAGCAATATAACCCAGGCACGTGTTAACAGAATTGCTTCTTCATGGAACCTGCTTCTCTTCTTAAGACTTGTCCAAAGGGCATGAGGAGCTCTTTAAATGCCACTGATACTTACACACAAGGAACATTTCAATTAATCTAATTTGTCAGAGACATTTTTTTATTTTTACTAAAATATCTTGGAATACATGGAAGACCAGGTTTTTGAACAGTCCCAATACGTAGCTACTCTTCAGGTTATGAAATATGCAACTCAGATATATTCATATTCTATAAATGTAAAAGGGATGGTATTTCTTTTAGTTGTTATTGGCCCTGTAATGCCATTTGTTTCATTTTTTAAAAATAATTGGACATTATCATTATGGAGATCTTGGCTCAGTAAGTCTCAAAGTCCTTTCTGACTAAATTATTTTCTACTTCTGTTCTGGCAGACAGTCTTCTAAGCAGAAGAAGGCAATCCAGACCGCTATACGGAAAAACAAGGAGGCCAATGCAGTGCTAGCCAGGTTGAACAGCGAGCTCCAGCAGCAGCTTAAGGTGAGGAGATGTGTTGAAAATTGGGTCATTAGACTTGGATCATCCAGGTATTTTTCATGGGTACCCACAGAACTGATCCCTTTCTTAAGGGTGAGACTGGCAGCTTTGTTCTTGGACTCACAATGTCAAAGAATATCAGAGTTGGAAAATAGACTTCAGTGGCCACCTAGTCCAATCATACCAGAGAAGGAAATCTCAACCACAGGATCGCAAGCAAATAAACTTCCAACTTTTAATTGCAACATCTTATTGTGGGTGAGGGAGCCCATTCCGCTTTTGGACAGTTCTAATTGTTTAGAAAGTGTTTCCTGACATGAAGCATAATTGAATCTTTACAATTTTCTTTGCTCCTGGTTGTGCCCCATGGGCTCTTTGGGTGAAAAAGAGGGAGGGAAGGGGGATGTACCTTTCCTGGCACAGAGGAAGTGCTTAATAAATGCTGATTGATTTGGCTTGACTACCAAAAATTCATTCCCAAATATTTGGGGAGAAGAAGTTAAGTAACATCCTTCTGACTTCACAATTAATACCCTAATGTCTAATATCCTTCAGACTAAATGTCTGGGGGTTAGAAGGTTGGTAATACAAAAAATGCTGCTCCATGTACTTTACCTGCATATGTCTTTTTTTAATAACTATTTATTTTTAGTTTTCAACATTCACTTCCATAAGATTTTGAGTTTTAAATTTCCTCTCCTTTCCTTTCTTCCTCCCTCCCCAAGAGGGCATACAGTCTGATACAGGCTCTACGTATACATTCATAATAAACATATTTTCACATTAGTCATGAGGTAAAGAAAAATTAGAACCGATGGGAGGAACCATGAGAAAGAAACAAAGCAATAAAAGAAAAAGAGAGCAAATAGTATGTTTCCATCTGCATTCAGACTCCAACGTTATTTCTCTGAATGTGAACAGCATTTTCCATTGTAAGTCTTTTGGAGCAGTCTTAGGTCCTTACTTTGCTGAGAAGAGCTAAGTCTGTCAAAGCCAGTCATCGTACCATGTGGCTGTTACTGTGTACAATGTTCTCCTGGTCCTGCTAATTTCACTCAGCATCAGGTCGTGTAGTCTTTCTGAAATCCACCTGCTCATCATTTCTTATAGCCCAATAGTATTTCATTACTATTGTTATTTTTATATTATAATATACCCATTACTATTCATATACCACAACTTGTTCAGCCATTCCCCAATTGATGGACATCTCCTCAATTTCTAATTCTTTGCCACCACAAAAAGAACTGCTATAAATATTTTTGTACATGTGGGTTCTTCTCCCTTTTTTATGATCTCTTCAGGATACAGACCTGGGAGTGGTATTGCTGGGTCAAAGACTATGTATATTTTTATAGCACTTTGAGCATAGTTCCAAATTGTTCTCCAGAATGGTTGGATCAGTTCACAACTCCACCAACAATGCGTTAATGTTCCAATTTTCCTATATTTTCTCCAATATTTATCATTTTCCTCTTTTGTCATGTTAGCCAATCTGATAGGTGGTGATGTGGCACCTCAGAGTTGTTTTGATTTGCATTTCTCTAATCAACAGTGATTTAGAGCATTTTTTTCATATAACTATAGATAGCTTTAATGTCTTCATCTGAAAACTGCCTATTCCTATCCTTTGGCCATTTATCAATTGGGAAGCATGTACGTCTTTAAAGATTCTAACCAGTGCTGCTGCTTAGCTGGATATGAATGCTTCCTGAGTTCTAGATGTGCTACACAGCTCTGCTTGTTCATTATATATGTATATATAATATATATGCATAGATACAAGATATAAGTATATGTTCTATAGATGTATGTCTATGCCCACTCTATGTATACGTGTTATTAAATATATATGTATGTATATACAGGGATACGTGTGAGATAGTTTATATAGTGCATATTTACGTATACACATACAATGTATGATATATATGCCCCCATGTAATAAATAAATTATTCTATATGTACCCACCCACATATGTACGTTATGTATGTATATGCAGTATGTTTGATAGTTTAGATATCATTTATATCCATGTATATTTAACTCGTATATATAGGCATGTACATACGTATGTATGCATGAATACATGTGTGTATATACACACCCAAGTTAAGAATACCTAGACTAGATGATCTCAAGGGTTCCTTCTAGTTCAGATTAAGTGCCAATTTCTGACTTTCATGAATATCCTTTCTCTCCTTTTCCTCCTCTCTGAATTTTAACCATCCTTCACAATTCAGTTCTAGTCTCAGATGCAGCTCACTAGTGTGTAAAAGACAACCCGGTGTGTTAGTCAATAAACATTTACTAAGTGCCTACCATGTGCCAGGTATTGTATTAGTGGGAAGAACATTGAGTCTGGAGGTCAGAGGACCTGGACCCTAATTCCAGCTCTGGTACTTATTGACTGTATGACCTTGGGCAAGTTTCCCTTCCTGTGTGTGTGCATGTGCATGTGTCTATGCTTGTGTGCGTGCATATTGGCTGGCCTGGACCATGAAACATAATATCCAAAAATACGTTTGCTAAGAAATGGTTAAATTTTTGAATTAATATCAACAGAATGGGCCAATTCAGCCAGTTTTTATTCATGCACACACTTGATATGTTGAGTATAGTCTACATTTACGATGCGCTTATTTCATATATATGCGTAATATGTTTGTTATATATGTGTAATATATTAAATATAAAGGCATGCCATAGCAAATATGTTATTTATTATATACACACACACACATACACACATACATATATATACACACACACATACACACATACATACATACGTATATATGTATATATAAAATACATAGGAATGATTGAATTCCTCAGGCATTTATTAAATACCTCTTTACATACAAGGTGCCAAGCTACGGCACCCCAGGAATCAAAAAACCGAAAATGAAAAGCCATTCGTAGCCTCAAGGAGCTTATAATCTATATTCTGCAGCTAATCGTAGCTGGCAGCTCTATCAGCTCAGAGGTTTTACATAGCAGTTTACATGCATAATCTCATTTAACTTTTAAAAAAAACTGTGAGAGACGAGTCCTGCAGTTATTGTTATCCACCTTTTCCCCACTGGAAAACTGCTTGTCAGGGGTTACCCAGTCAGGAAGTATAGAGAGAAGCAGCATTTGAATCTGGGTTGATCCTCCAGTGCTTGCCTCTCTCTGTGTTGGTGCCTTCTTCTCCTACTAGACTACAATCTCCTCGAGGGCAAGGACTATGTCGTATCTAAACTGTCCACCCTGGCCCTTTGCATTATGATGTGTGGTCAGCATGCATGGCTTGTGATTGCAGCCAGTAGAGTGCTTGAGCTGAGCCTTCAGATTGAGGCCTGATTCTTGAGCCTGCTAACAGACTTCTCTAGGACAACAATAGATGCTGAAACATCATGTCTTATCATCCTCACAGTAAACATGAATCGAAGTACAATCAAAAATAACAAACTTTATAAACCTTCTGATATTTTAATTTTGCAAACTTAGCTTTTGAAGTCTTTTTATTTCTCATTCTTAATAGTGCTCTGTAACTTCAATTCTTTAATATACTAAAGTCTCCTAGCCATGCCCCCAACTACTGGGCATGCAGGTTGCAAACAAGGCATTTTAGAGGAGCCCCTGCTAAGTCCCCAAACAGTGAATTCTGAACTCTACCCAGAGGTCATGGTGTTGTATATAGGATGCTGGATTTGGAGTCAGTATGGCCTGGGTTCAAATGGTTGTATGGCCTCGGTCGAGTCACAGGACTCTTGGTTTCCTCAGTTCTAAAATAGGGGCTTGGAGTCTGTGGTCTCTAAATCTAGGATCCCATGGTCTTTTCCTCACATTATCTTTATATGCATATCACCAGTGAGGCTAAGCAAGGACCCTTCTTATTTCCAAAAGGAAGGAAAGAAGAAGGAAGGCCACAAGGACTCATTGAACAATGACTGCATACCAGGCACTTTACAATTATTATCTCATTTGATCCCCACCTCAATACCAGGAGGCAGGTGCTGTCACTATTTGCATTTTACAGATGATGAAATTGAGGCAAAGGTTAAGTGACTTGCCCAGGGTAACATAACTAGTAAGTGTTTTGAGGATGGATTTGAACTCAGGTCTGCCCGATTTCAGATCCAGTGCTCTATCCACTACATCATAGAATCACAATTAGCAATAAGTAATAAAAATAGCTACTATTTATAAACTACTTTAAGGTCTGCAAATTACTTTATATTTGTTATCTCATTTGATCTTCTCAGTGATTTGGAGAGAGGGGGTTATTATTACCCCCATTTTGCCGAGAAGTTAAGTGATGATTTGCTTAGGATCACATAACTAATAGGTGTATGAGGCAGGATTTGAACATGGGTGTTTCTTCTTGCAAGTCCAGAGTCCTATTTATTATGCTAACCACTTCTTATTATTCCTCTTCCTGTTTGGAAAGCTGCCTTTCATTTTCCCACCTCTGATTGACCTAGTCAAGATGAACTCTAACCCAAGGATCCAGACCCAGGGAATGGGTCTACAGATTAAAGGGGGGATGATAGTTGGTATACATGGAAGGTATTGGGAATTTAATTGAATATGTCCCTAAATAGCATGAACTATACTTACAGATTTTACTTAGCATAATTTTATACTGACCTTCCTCCACAGTGTGATAATATTTCATTCTGAACCTGAATCTTCCCTGTGGGATTGCACAGGGTGGAAGACGTTATCTCCTGCTGAAAAAGCCAGAGAGGGCAAAGAGAAATTCAAGACATGGGTTCATTCTTGGGAGAAAATTTTATCCCTCTTTTTACCATTGGGTGGTGGCAGCAAAGAATTTGACTGAATATTGGTTTCAATTCATGTAACATTTATTAAGTGTCTACTGTGAACAGTACATTGTGATAGATGCTAGAGGAGATATGAAAGATTAGATTAGCCATAGTCCCTTCTCTTATGAAGCTTAGTCTAACAGGGAGTATAGAATCATAAATTTAGAGTTGGAAGGGACCTTAGAGGTCAAACCCTTAAATTTACAGGTGAGGAAACAGGCTCAGAAAAGTTGTGATGCCCAGGGTCACACAGCTAGCAAGTATTTGAGGCAGGATTCAAACTCAAGTCTGTTAGATTCCAAGTACAGTTAAGGAACTATGGCACTATATGGAACTATCCACTATGGAACCTAATTACCTCATGAATTGCCCCAAATAATTTTGATACAAAAGCAATATATATTATATAATTAGCATATTATATAATATATAATTATTTCTATGTGTGTATATATGTAAATATGTACATATATATACACACACACATATAAGTTCATAAAAGACGTGAAAACTGTGCGTGAGATCTGAATCTGAGGAAATTGCTATGTTAGTTCAACTATGACTCCCATTTAGGAGTGAGGTTGTGTTAATAAGATTTGAACACCCTTTCATAGCTCTTAGGAAGGTGCAAAGGGGTTGTCATTAGTAATACCCACTTTTTAAAAATGTATTTTTGTATGTATACTTATGTCTCCTCCAATAGAATGTAAGCTCCTTGACAGCAGGGAATATCCCTCCCTCCCTCCCTCCCTGCTTCCCTCCCTCCCTCCCTCCCCTCCCTCCCTTCTTCTCTTCCCTCCCTTCCTCCCTTCCTCCCTTTCTCCCTTTCTCCCTTCCTCCCTTCCTCCCTCCCTCCCTCCCTCCCTGCCTCCCTCCCCAGAACCTAGCACAGTGCTTGCCAGAGAGTAAATAATTACAAGAGCTACCATTTGTATAGCACTTTAAGGTTTGCAAAGTGCTTTACAAATATCTCTTTTCATCCTGACAGAAACAAGAACCGGTGCTTAATGTAGATGACATTATGGCCTCATTTTACAGATGAGGAAACGGAGTTGTGTACACAATTATTTAGTACCTAGTATTTAGTACATTTATTAAGTCCCTGCTGTGTACATTGTGCTAGATGCTAGAGGAGATACTAAAGACTGGATTAATCACAGTCCCTTCGCTTATGGAACTTAGTCTAGTAGGATCATACAGATCATGGAACTCCAAATCCAGTACTCTATCCATTCTTACACCTAGCTGCCTAATTATAAATGCTTACTGATAGAAGGATTCCTTCACCATCACTGACTCTAATGCTTCCTAATCCACACATCTGAGTTAAGTATGAACCATACATATATCTTCCTAGAAATATTTCTTTTTCATACCAGGTATAGGAGCAGAGATGAACCCTTAGCCAGAAATATCGTCTTTATAACTTTTTGTTTGTTTCTTTTTGTTTTGGATGATTAGGAAGTTCATCAAGAACGAATTGCTTTGGAAAACCAGTTGGAACAACTTCGCCCAGTCACAGTCTTGTGACCTTTGGGGAAAGAGTGGGAGTAGCTGACCTCTGTGCTGAGGTCTTCCCTTTTCACTGTTGGAGTACATCCGCTGGAAAGAGATATCTGACTGAGTCAAAATCAGGGAGAAGTGGAATGCCATGTGTATCCTGTTCCTCTTCCACCCTCCTGCCTCACTTGCCATCCCTGTGTTTCTGTATGCAGGTGGAAAAGTCCGTCAGCCAATGTTCAAACTTGAGATTGTGGCTAGAGAGTGAAATTTGCCTCATGTTCGTCCATTCCCAAATACTTCTTCAGGGATGGAATTCATCACCAAAAATTAATCCAATTCCCTAGCCCTTTAATAAATTCAGTGCATTATTTATTTAAAGAATTCCTGATTTCTACGGAATCTTGTTACTTGCTGTCAGGGTGTTTGTTTTATATTGCCTTTATAATTCATATATGCTAGCTTTGGTATCCTGGGTATGTGATTCCAGTAGGCTTGTCTTGGGGCATAATATTATATGGCTAAGTAAATAAATCTAAGAATAGCAACAAATTTATACTGAAGCTATGCCCACCATTCTCATTTGCCAAGAAATTGATACTGTGGTGAGTGCCATTTATATTTCATATCTATTGATAATTATATAATCCTTATTTTATATTGACACTCAGAGACTCTCCATGATTACACAGCACAAGATAAACTAGAGATTTGATATGTATCTGGTTCATTTCATCAGGATGGATAGTCAAATTAGATGGATTTTTTATGCTCTAACCTGAAAAAAATTAAATAAAGAGTTGCCAAATCTTCATTTTTATTCCATATAGATGCAGCATATACAAAAGTACAAAGTTAAAAACCTACAGGACAGTCCAAGAAATGGTCTGGGCTGACAAATTCCTCTTTATGGTTCTTTGCTTAAGCGATAGTACATCCAGACTAGAAAAAAAGTAGAAATGGTCAATACCAGTACAATATGATCATTCCTGGAATAGAGTTGCTGTTTAATTTGGGTCTGTGTTTTTATTAACCTGGACTATATCACTGGATTACATTGAATGGTAAGAAGGGATGGATGACGGCAAAGGTTACACCAGACACATCACTGCACATATTAGTGATAAAATGTGGGGGTCTTAGAATGTAATTCGATTCAGTCTAGCCAGGACAAGGCCATTTGTACTAGACACATTTGATGTTTGTTATTCAGTCATTTTAGTCGTGTCTGACTCTTCATGATACTATTTAGGGTTTTCTTGACAAAGGTACCAAAGTGGTTTGCCATTTCCTTCTTCAGCTTATTTTATAGATGAGAAATTAAGGAAAACAGGGTTAAGTGATTTGTCCAGGGTTCACACAGTGTGTGAGACTGAATTTGAACTCATCCAGTTGAGTCTTCCTGACTCCAGGACTGGTACTCTATCCACTGCACCACCTAGCTGCCCCAAGACAGTTGATACAAAATGCTGAATTCCACTTATTTTAGCCCCACAGAAGTTCAAATAGGCACTTTCTCCACTGGATGTCAGCACCAGAGGACTGCTTTGTCTCTACCTGTCACAAGAACAGGGACACAAGAAGTTTAAAAGCACTTAGGTGAACTAACTGGCCCCTTTCTTAGAAAACTGCCCTGCTTCAAAGTGGGCTACAATTTAAGGTTGAGTCTAGCTGAATGCCACACTGCTGCAAATAGCATGAACATTTCTCTTTCTCTTACTGCTTAATGTACCCTACTTGGTTACTCCTAAGATATGTTTGGTGTGTGTGCTTATGTGTGTTTGTCTGTGTGTTGCAAGGGGAGTCCAGAATTCCACTGGAAATGCTGGCATTTGGGTTTGAATCTTAAGTATAAATATAGTGAGGCACTTTGGACAGAAGAAATTTTTTTTATAAGACTTTGTTCACCTGGAGCAGTCTCGGGCATGAGTTTACCAATCATTGTCTTTGTGAGGGAATTTTTTCTCCCACTCAAATGAAATCACAGACTATTTGAGGAATTTTATTTGGTGGAATTTGAAGATCATTATTTTTGTTTGTTTTGAAAGCCATCACCACCTATGGTGATGCATGCTTGTAATCCCTACTACTGGGGAGGTGGAGGCTAGTGGATTGCTTGTGGTTGGGAGTTCTGAGCTGCAGTAGGGCAAAGTTGGATTGGATGACCACACTAAGTCAAACACCAATGGCAAGGAATGGAGAGCCACAACGTAGCTGGCTAAGGAGGGGTGAGTGGCCCAGATCAAGAAAAATGAAGCAGATTAAAATTTCCCTACTGATCATTCATGAGAAAGGAGGACCTAGTCACATACCTACACACACACACACACACACACACACACACACACACACGCTTATATATACACATGCATACTCGCACACATGAAAAAAGAAAATACCTAGTAGAGCTCTTCCTACCGCTCTTTACTTTTTTTCTTCTCGATTCCTTACTCCTTTTCTCTTTCCCCCTGCCATCCTTCCCACTTACCTCTACACATACACTATTCTCAAAAAGTAGGCTGACTCTTCTGACATTGAGTCTGTCAGGTCATGTTTTAGGTAACCTGCTTTTTAAAAAGTTCCCTTTAGCAGCAACAAATATTAGGAATAATGGTTTCAGCCCGAACCTTTCAGATCTTGCTTGGATTGTGCTGCACTTAGAAGAAAGAACCATGTTTGTACTTTAATCATTGCAATTTTCTAGCATGTTCTGGATAGCATTTTACATTAAACTACTCATGCTATAAATATATATTAGAATGTTTGTATTTTTTAAGCTGAATGATATCCTTATCATGATATAGGACCACTTAATAATCCAGTGTCAGGAATATATAGCCTGGGTCAGTTTCCTTTCCTGGTTTTTTTGTTTGATTTTTAGTTTTTAGTTTTTTTCTTTTTTACACTAAACAGAGCAATTGAAATATTATCAGTATTTAAAATTATATCAAAGAGTGAAGTCATATTGCCTCAGATTCTCTTGGCTTCACTTACTTATGACCCTAATTAATTAAATGTCTGAAGGTGATTTTAAAAGGAGCCATGATGTTTGTGGACTTGGCACTAGTTGGTGCAACTCTTATCCAAGAACTGACCTCACTAGATTCAGAAAGACCTGTCCCCAGAAGTTTGACCATCATGTGATGACATTATTTGGGCCACTGTAGCTCACAAAGCCTGTCTACTAAGACTTGGAAAGGTTGGGATGTGCATTGGTCAGGGGCATATTCACATCTTTAAAGTAAGCACTGAATGTCCTGTTACCCAGTATTATCCAGCCAGTTGGCCTCTCTCTGTCTCTGTCTCTGACTCTCTCTCTCTCACACACACACACACATGCACACATGCACACACACGCACATACATACTATATATGTATATGTACACACATACACATATGTATATATGTACATATATATACATATACATATATTGAAAACCTTTATTTTAAATGTGTGTGCAGCTACATATGCACATTTATGTACAACTTTATTTTAGGATGCCTACCACCCATGTGTTTTTTCCTGTACTTTTTTATTTGGTTTATAGTGAGAAATGACACTAGGCATTACTGTAGCTACCATCAATTGTATTAACATTCTATCATCATCAGTGTATTAACATTGGAATTTGGCTATAATATTTCTAGAGAGTAGAACTGAAGACAAATCCGTAGAGGTTAAATTATTAAAGTACCAAGAAACTCTGGCATAAAGTGACTTTTCCATTTAGGTGGAAAAACTGTTAGCCTCCAAAATAGTGTTGTAGCAGAAGGCTATTCTCACCTGCCTGACTTCTGGTCTTTGAAGGTATCTCCTGTCTGCACTCCCATACTGTGACTTTTTCTTTTAGGTGAAGAGGTCCTGGCTAGGAAGTATCATAACTGAAAAGGTGTAGGCTAATAGCTTATTACTTTCTTTTGTATCTTTTAGTTGAGTAAAAATAGTAATGTAATTTTGATTTACCTTGATAAATTTAGTAGTACATTTGATATTTTTAATTGGACCTGTAAGTAATATAGTCAGTATAGACAGCTCCTAGAGGGGAGCTTCCTTTATTATTGCAGATAGGCACCTCCTCTGCAATTTACAGAATTTTAGAGATTTGCTTTGGGTGCAGAGGTTGGGTCAGTTAGGAGGTATCAGAGGGGAAAGCTGAACCCTAATTTTCCTGGCTTTGAAGAAGGCTCTTTCTAGTATTCCACACTGCCTATCATACTTGGTATCTTTTAAAAATCATAAAAAAAGTAGTTTGATTTTTCTTTGCTGTGGTAACAAATAAAGGGTCTATAATAATATTTAATAGAATATAAAAGAAATGACATTTTAAGGGAGGTAGGACCCAGCAATATTTTGTATTTGTGATCAGTTTAGAAGAAAAAGAAGTTAAATTTCAAGGTGAACAAAGTGATAGAACTAGGTGTTTTTCTAAACAGAAGCCCTATACTTTTTGAGAAGCTACAAATTACATTAGCTGTTGCTCAGTATAGACTCTTCATTCTTTATGAGAGTAAAGTCTTCTTTAAGCTGCTGGAGAATCTATGTTATGGTAAGAATTCTTGTCAGCAATTTGTGGCTTATTGGATCTAAAATGTAAAGTCTCAGCATTATTTTAAGGTGAGTAATCAAAAACATGGTTCTTCTGCCATTGATGACGACCTACTTGTATAACTTCAATCTCTGAAAAATCTGTTCAGATGAACTTGTATACTTTGGTTTATTTACAAATGACATTGGCCTTTCCCCTACATTTCCTTCTTCTAAGATAGTAAGTTCACACCAAGGTGACTCAGATGTATTTGGAATGAACATGTGCATTGTTGTCATAGAATTTGACTCTCAACAAATATGTTTATGAGGTCTTTTTCTAGAAAACAAAACAATCATGGCAAGTAAATGTAAATACTGCCTACTATGGATACAAATCAGATGGAAAATATCTATATTTAGGAAGGTGTGTGTGTGTGTGTGTGTGTGTGTGTGTGTGTTTTTGAGGGCATGACCTTTGGTTTCATTGGTCTGGGGAATACAGGCTTATTACCAATGGAGAAGGATATTTATTCTGCAGTTTAGAGTTTTTGAGAGTTTTCTGAGGCATTGAGCATTGAGATTACCTAGGATTATACAGCCAACGTGTCAGAGGACATGTTAAACACCTTTAACTCAGGTGTTTCTGACTGTAAATTCCTTTTCCCCTGTTTTATGTTTCTCTACACATACATGCTATATACATATATGTATGTATATAGCATGTATATGTATATCATGCATATTACACAATGTTTATATATGTTTGTATGAATACACCAATATACAGACATACGCACATGATTTCCCAAAAGTTAATAAGGCTTAAAATGACACTTAAGTTTTGAGATATACTCATATATATACATATATATAAAAACATGTATGCACATGTATAAATATGTGAAAGTTACAGAAACTTGACTTTAGAAAATTTTGGTCTAGTTACAAAGGACTTGGAATATCTTCAACTGTTTGAAGAGTTTTGCTCTTTTGTGCTTTGAAAATTTTTCTTTTTAGCTGATTTCATGACTACGGATATTTTGGGAAAGAATTGGGAAGGTTAATTTTTAACCTTAAGGACCAGATAACATCTAAATTGAGAAGTGCAGAACTGGAATTATTGGACTGCAATGAAGAGACTTTAAGGTTCCTCAGTCATACTGCTGTATGATATACACATATCACAAAGACAATGGCTTGTCACAACTCTGCCTCATTTAAATCCAATTCACTGTCAAGTCATCACCTGTGACATCATTGGTCCTCTTCTAAAATGGAAGACGAACAACATCTCACTAGTTAGCATAGGGTGGAGCTAGGTAGAGGCTGTGTTCAGGGAATGGGTTAAGTGGAATAAGTAATCATAAATATCCCATTGCAAAGCTATGGGTCACCTGAGTTTGAAAAAAGCAGCTAATAAAAGCCCCCGCTGCATCTAGTTTAGGAAATAGACTTAGCATTTTTTAAAAACTACTACTCTTAGCACAATTCAGACACATTAAATGGATCAAAGACCCTTCTTTGGTCTTCATAACCACTGGATCAAGGAACAGACATAAAAATTAGATATTCTATTTTAACCTCTATAGCAAACATGTCTATTTTTTCAAAAGTCATACTTTAATAATTGTTTAATAATAATAATAGTACATAATGCTTTAATAGTTTATCAAAGCACTTTTCACACAACCCCCATGAGATATGAGTATTATCCCTAGGGTCTCAAAGAGGTTGTAACTCAAGATCGCATGCAGCTGGCAAGCACAGGAGTCAGGCCTTGAATCCAGGCCCTCTAATGCTCTTTCCCCTATACCACAGCTGCCTCTGGATGTCATGAGTTTTAAGAAGGACATGTATATGGCTAATGCTTTTGTTCCATTATCTTCCTGGATAATGACTTAAGAAGTTGTGTTAACATTTTACTTAACCATCATCTCAGTCATTTGGTATCACGATATTGGGAACATGGTTGTCACTGACTTTGTGATTAAATCTCTGAAGTTACTGTATATTTGTATTTTGACTTGTACGTAGGGCCCACAGACTAACCTTATTGCCTCTTTTCACATTGGTCAAAATGTTTGTTTAGTACGTAGTTTATGCAATTGAACATATGACTTGGAAAATATACAATACATTAAACTGGGGTGCTATGTTGAAATAAAAATGTACATTAACTTCAAAAAACCACTGTGATTTTCCTTTTTGTGTGTGCTGTTTATATTTAATCTAAAGTGCCTTTAGGAAAAAGGAGGCTCTACTAGACTGTAAACTCTGTGAGGATAGTCACTATACTTTAAACTTTTAATTTCCTCCAGTGTCTTGTCACATCCTCTGCACACAGTAGAAAATAAATGTTTTTTGAATTGCATTTCTTGGATCTGGGGGTGGAGAGGAAAGGTCTGACTTAGAATAGAAATTCACTTTAATATGACCTAATTAATGCTATAATAATTAAGGAAAATGGTTTTAAACTTGTGAAAATTGGGCAAATGTGTTTTAGTGTTTGGTTTACCTGGGAGTTACAAGTCAGGGAGGGCTCACTGTGGTACTTGACATGTTTGTCTGGGACCTTATCATTGTCATTTGTAGATGGAACTGCTTATGGTATCAGTAGATGGGTAAGGTCAGAGTGGGAGAAAGATGAACTTGCCTTTCTACTATACATATTGTTACTTGGTCTGCAGAAGTAACATCTGTAGGATTTATTGGTAGCCTTTGGTGGTTCTGCTCATTTTTTCATTGGAGGTTGATACTTACTTCTAATTGAGCAAAACTGTTTCAGGCTGTTGCTTATTAGGTTGTTCTGATTGCTATAACTTTGTGGTCATCCACATTATTATTTGCATTTGTACTGTGAATGATTTCTGTATCCTCACAGAGATTCATTTCTTTCCATTTGGCTTGACATTTGTCCCTTTCAATGTAAAGGGCAGCAAATATTTTGGGTCCTTCAACAAATATTTGTCAAACACCTACTTACTATATAGACCCAAGACTTCAGAGCATGGGCTAGGAGTGAGGAGGGATTCAAGTGAAGATTTAAATATGACTTTCGCCTTCAAGGAATTTACAATCTAGTCTGTCAGAAAAACCTAGTATTCACAATATAATTATAGAGCCATTAAGAAGATTTCCTAGCATTGGAATCCTCAAGTAGAAACTGGTTGACTGCTTGTCAGGGACATTGTAGCTGGGATTCCTGTATAAGTGAGTTGAATGAGATGGTTTCCGAGGTCTCTTCTGTCTGAAATATTCTGTGAAGTGCTATCGTTAAACTTCTGATTAGGTTATAGAGCTGACATCCACAATTTCATATGCTTCTAAATTAAAGCCATCAGGCCTTGAGTTGACAGCTTGGTGTTTGGTGATAATTTAAATTGAGAATTGGAATTTTATAGCTAGAAGGTACCATCCAGCTAATCTAGTCCAACTCTCCTCCTTTTTTTTTTTTTTAATAAGTAAGCTGAGGTGTAGTGACCTTAAATTATTTGTCTTAGGTGTTATATGTTGATCATGGCAGATTTGAACCCACAGTATTCTTGATCCCCAAGGCAACTCTTTGTTTTTATACCTTACTGGAGAACTATTGAATGGCAGGTGTACAAACTACCCATTGTTATGTCTTCATTTAGCATTTCTAGGCTTTAATTCCTTCATCTATAAAATGAGAGAGTTGGTTTAGATATTGAAAAATTTTCCTCTGGGATTTACATGCATTGCTTTTCTCCTAATTTTTTTCCCCTAGTACTAAAAAAGAAATACACTATTGGGGACTGTAAATTAGGTGAACGTTTTTTTTTTTCAGCAGGAAGACATGACAGGACTTGTTTTATTGATCATACAACACATTCTCTGAGTTGCTGGGCATAAGGAAGGTCAAAATCCAGATCACAAGAGAATTATGCTAAACATGTTGGGGAAAGAGAGGGAGGGAGAGAAGTTGTAAGAGATGACAGGATAGACCTTTTCCATTTTTTGTTTTTTTTTATGGTTCTTGGGCTGGTGTTCATATTACACTAAATATTTTTATAATTTGACCGACTGGATTATGTGGGTAATGTTCCCTTTAAAGAATCAAACACTGAAATCCAGGCACATGGATTTCTTTTTCTCTTAGGAATGAATTGAAATGCAGTTGGATTTCAAAAATAATCATAAGGTCGTAGATTTGGAGCTAGAATGGACCTCAGGAACTGTCTAATTAAACTCTCTAAACAGCTGAAGAAACTGAGACCCAGAGAGGTTAAGTAATTTGTTCAAGGCCAAATAGATATGAAGGATTAGAGGCTGGATTTGAATACATGTCTTCTAATTCTAGTGTCAGACTAATCTGAAACACCCAAGTTATTTTACTGAATGTGTTGAATAACATTCAAGGCTTCTTAGAACCATTAGAGGCAGGACATGGTAATCCTTAAAGAAAACTTCAGCCCTTAATGAAGCACTGCCCTTGGGACACCATTCCAATCCATCCATCCATCAGAGTAGTCAGACATGGTCTTGTGAAACTACCTCCAGGTAATGAACTCTGAAGTTTTCTTCTCTTACTACACCCACCTATTCCTTTTGTACACACTCCTGAACCTCTTTATCACTTACTAGGACCATCAGTTCCTTGATCCTTTCCCGTTCTCTTTGTCCTTCTCAGGTGTGGCTTCATTCTTTCTTTCCTTATTGACACCTCTTTCAGGAGAGGGCCTGCACCAAAGACTCTTCACATCCATTATAGATTCTGAGCTGTGTATTGTCTTGTACTTGCAAGAACTCCAGGGTTGAAAAATGAGTACTTCCTTAATGTCTGATGTATGTCAAACATTACTCTATCATCTTGGGATGAGCTGGTGCTGATTGTGAATTCAGTATGGATCAGTGAACCCTATCATCATGACCCAGATATCCAGCCAGGACTCCCAGCTTCCTATACTCATGACTTGTACACATATTCCCTAGTGATTGAAGTGACAAAACCATGGGAGCCACCACCTTCCAACAACACTTTTCAGTCATCACAGGACTGGAGTATATGACCCTGATCAGCTGATTCATTCACCATGTTATGCTTACTGCTCTTGTGATTGAGCTGTTGAGACAAAATTCCTTTTTCTCTATTGCATTCCTATCCATTTTAGCCCTATCTCTTAAGAAACCATATCCATCCTCCTTTGCCCAGTATGCCTTCTGGAATTTCCACTCCATTGTTAAATTTACCTTCATTCTCAGTTTCTTCATCTCATATTGTTTCCATCTTCTGGCAATCATGGAAACTTGACACTTCAGAAAACACTACATGGCTGGTCACACTCTCTACTGCTTTGGAGCCTTCTTTTATGCCCTCTGACACCTTGCATGGGGAGAAAGAAATCAGCCTATTGCTAGATTCCTATGACGACTTCCAAAACTTCCCGCTTCCACCCTCACTGTGCCAATTTACCTCCTGTGAGGTTTGTTCCGTCCATCTCTATCAACCATCCAGATCCTTTCTGTGAAACACCAGTCTGGAGACTCATTCTTCCTTCCCCCTTTCCTTTTTCCAAGACTGTGTCTCACTATTTTGTCTAAGCTGGACGTACTCATGGGACCAACCCAACTATTGACTGTCAGAGAAACTTTGACTTGCTCTATTTCCAACCTGGGCTGGTTTGCCACCTGATCAACTTTAGCCCTACTGTAGCTTAGAACTCCCAAACTCAAACAATCCACCAACATCAGCCTCTCCTAGAATAGGATGCCATGTGTGTCTTATTCTCCCTCATTTTAGAGTTCAGTACCTGACTTATAGCTCTCTTCAACACTGTGGATGCCTTCATGGTTAGAGACTTTAGTATATATGTTGATATCCCCTTGACCAATGTGGTGTACTAGTTCATCAATATTCTCCACTCTAATGACCTACATCTTCATTCTTTAATCACTCAGATAGTCATGTTTTAGATTTCATTGTTATCCATAACTATGCCAATGATATAATCTCAAACTCTAAATTTTCCTTTTTAATAAAAATTCTATCCTTAACAAAATTCATTTAGGAAAATTAAAAGCTAGAATATCAAGGGAAATGATGAAAAAAATAGAGATGAAGGGATAATAGTACTTCCAGACCTCAAACTATATTATAAAGCGACAGTTGTAAAAACCATCTGGTATTGGTTAAAGAATAGAGAGATCAATGGAACAGACTAGACAAGGGAAGAATTAGAAATAATAGAATGCAATAATTCAGTGTTTGATAAAATAGAAAATGTAAATTACTTGGGGAAAAAAGCCTTATTTGATAAAAAAAAATTGCTGGGGAAATTAGAAAGCAATCAAACAGAAATTAGGCTTAGAACAATAACTTAAACCATATGTTATAATATATTCTAAATAGACACATGATCTTAATATTAAAGATCATACTGGTGAAAAATTAGAAGAGAAACAGATCGTATACCTCTCACAGTTACAGGTGGGAGAAGTATTCTTAACCAAACAAGAGACAGAGGAAATTACAGAAGGTAAAATAGATAACTTTGATTATTTGAAAATGAAAAGCTTCTACACAGACAAAATTAATTGACCCAAGATAAGAAGGTCAAATGGGGAAAACAAATAAAAAAACTTGGTATAAAATTTTTGGGGTTTGGTATCTACAGTATATAAACTATATGCAAACACACACACATTGTTATTGAGTCATTTTTCAGTCGTGTCTGACTCTCTGTGACCCCATTTGGGATTTTCTTGGCAAAGAAAATAGAGCAGTTTGCCATTTCTTTCTCCAGCTCGTTTTACAGATAAGGCAACTGAGGCAGACAGGGCTAAGTGACCTGCCCAGGGTCACACAACTACTAAATGTCTGAGGCTAGATTTGAACTCAGGAAAAGGAGTCTTCCTGACTGCAGTCCCAACACTATTCACTGTGCAACCTAGCTGTCCATATACATACATTCACACACAGTCATACATGTGTGTATGCACACACACACACACACACACACACACACACTGTTCTCCAATAAGTGGTCAAAGGATATCAACAAACAGTTCTCTAAAGAACTGTGGAAGTATTCACAACCAAATGAATAAATGCTCCATATTATTAAGAGAAATGCAAATCAAAACAACCTCAAGGTTTCTCTTTACTCCCTGAAAATTGGCACAAATGACAAAAAAAAATGGCAATGGCAGTGGTCAGTGTTGGAGAAGTTGTGAAATGAAAGGTACAGTAATATATTGTTGGTGGAGCTGTGAAATGATATGACCATTTTGAAAAGCAATTTGGAATTATGCAAATAAAGTAACAAAGGGTTACTTTGAACCAGACAACCTGTTACTGGGAAGAAGATCCCTATATACCCCCAGATTTTTATAGCAGTAATTTTTGTGATAGCTAAGAATTGAAAACAAAGTAGATGCCCATGAATTGGAGAATGGCTAAACAAATTGTGATACATTATTGTAATGGAATATTACTGTTACAAAAAATTGGTTGTGTGATGAATACAGAGAAACATTGAAAGACCTATAACAAACTGATGCAGAGTGAAGAAAAGAGACAAATATATAATATTATTTATATATATATGTATATATATATATATATGTAGAGAGAGAGAGAGAGAGAGAGAGAGAGAGAGAGAGAGAGAGAGAGAATATATAGCAACTATAGCAATGTAAATGAAAACAGCTACATACCAAAATAAAAAGTAAATGTAACAAAATTATAAAGATCAACCAGGACTCAATTGAAGACATATGAGAAGATACCCCAACCCACCCTTTCATAGAGGTGAAAGGTCCCTAAGTGTTACACATTGCAAATCTTTGTTAGTGTATTGATCAGTTGTGCTGATGTTTTTCCTTCTCTAAAGAATACTATCAATTATGTGGAATGGCTCTCTAGAAAGGGGAACAGGAGGGAGAGAGATACTTAGGATACCTATGATCATGTAAGAAACAGAAGATATCAATAAAATTAGTTAAAAATAAAACAAATCATGCAAAATTTAATCTTCATCTCTTCCTGTTTCTTCTTTCTTAAATCTCATCTTCATCCTTACCATGCTTTCCAGTCCCTTTATCCTTTTCTGTTTTCCCACCCCAACTAGAAAGAGTAGCTATTTTTTACATCTCCGCTTTTGCAGTGGTAGTGACCTCTATACCATCTGGCTACTTCAATGTTGTTAGTGCAGTTGCTCATCCTTTATTAACAAAGAGGACTATCATGAGGGCGATGTCTTGGCTTGGGAGTGAATTGAATTTGACTGAGGCAGAGCTGGACAAAGTCATCAGCCTCACTCTCCCCCTCCAGAGTCATTCCTACAATGGCCCCAGATACAGTGGTTAACTTTGACCTTTCTAAATTAAGGTCTTTCCCAGATGGCAGTTTGTCTGAGGCCATACCCATTCAGCGACAAAGATCTAGGTATGACCAGAGAGTTTGTATGTTGAGGCAAAGGTTTAGGATGCAGAGATACAAGAGATCACTCTTTTTCTTAAGATCAAAGTTTATGATATTATCCTGGAATTTCCCCCTTTTGCTGTGATGGAGGAAGGGACAGGAAATGACCTAATAATAAAAGCCTTGACTTTCTTTGGGTTGGCATGGATTTCATGAATGGATACTTCTAAAGGACAAAAGAAAAAAGGAGCTTTGGATGTTCACCTCTAATTTTAGGAGTTTCTAGTGAAACTTATTTTTTCTGAGGTCATTCCTAAAGGATTATTATTTATTCCTTAGCTCATTGGGCGACATCATAAAAACATCCTTTCTTGGCAAAGAAGGATATGGAGCACTGGCAAAATTAGTTTGGCGAGAGGAATTGCAAAGAGGTTTTTGAAATAGGGCACAGGTCTGAGTCACTGGAGGAACCTAAGACCTTAAATGCCTTTGCTGCCCCACTCTGGGGGCTGCTGAGTTCCTTGTGTCATAAATGCATTGTCTGCAAAACAACTTGAAGTCTGGGTAGGTTCTTCTGACCTTCAAGGGGCAGTGTAGCTATGAGTGCAATTCATAACAATTGTTGGGCACCTTATTTCTATAGGGCTTTGTATTCCATGATGACTTCTGACATTTTTAGTTTACACAGAAACTGCAGAAAATTTCAGCCTCAGAAATAATTGTTCCTTTCTCCTTGAACCTCCTTCTGCTTTCTTCTTTGTACTATAATCCCCTCTTGTCATTTTGTGGATGGGGGAGCAGAATCAGAGATGGAGAGCCAAAAGGGACTGTTTCAGGACATGTAGTTCAAAGGTTCTTAACATAAAGCCCATGAAAAAAATTTTTATATCTATATTTCAAACATAGTTTTTTCTTATTTATTTAGTTCATTTATATATTTATTTACTTTCATTTACATATTTATTTGTAAATATGTTCAAAATATAATAAAGCCAAATATAAATCTATGTATTTTATGCATTTAAAAACATGAATCTGAGACAATGTTTGTGGGCTTTACCTGACTGCCAAAGGAGCCTGTGATAAGGTTAAGAATTTAACCTCTGTCTGCCTCGTTCCTCCATCTGTAAAATGAAGCTTTGGAATAAGAAAGACCTGAGTTAAAATCTGACCTCACACACTAACTTGTGTGACCTTTGAGCATGTCACTTTACATCACTCAATCTCAGTTTCCTCATTTATAAAACAGGAATAATAATAGCACCTACCTCTCAGATTGTTGGGTGGATAAAATAAGATAATATTTTTAAAGTGTTTTGCAAACCTTAAATGTGTCTTTAAGTGCTAACTATTATCAAGTTCAACCCTCTCATTTTATAGATGAGGAAACAGAGGGAGGGACACAAAAGGTAAGTAACTTGGCCAAGGTCACCCAGGCAATAAGCTCAGGGGTGGACTTTGAATCAATGTCTAGAGACTTCCAAATCATTCTATCCAATGGGTCCTCCCTTCCCAGAAAGTCAGAGAGGAATAAGGGTAGAACTGCCTCCCTACTTCTCTCTCACACCCAGAAAAAACCTTGTTAACCCTTCAGAAGCTATCTGGGGTAGAGAAGGGTAGGAGAAGGTGAGGAGAGACTTTTAAGAAGATACTCATTTGTCACTTTGTAGTTTCTGAGTGGGAAAGACCTTACCTTAAAAAGGCCAAGGTCTCCCACTGTATCCAGGGCCATCTCCAGTCTTCCTGATCTATATCTTACCTCTGGACCCAGATGGCTCCAGAGGAGGAAGGGAAGTTGGTGACTTTGCATAGCCCTGCCTCACTTAAATCCAATTCACTTGCAAGTCATGGCAACACCTTCCTGACTCCATTGGTCCTCTTCAAGAACAAAAGAGAAACAACAACAAAAACAGTTTCTGAGTAAATTACAATTATTTTCTGTTCTAGCCAGAAATTCTAATTGTCTTCCCCTTCCAGGCTGCTATCTTTGTGATGATAAATTAGACCATTTTTTGTGTCAACTCTTACTTAGTTGTTGTGTTTGTCCTTTGTTGTGGAAGAAGACCATGCCATCAGAGAGATGATGACATGGTTTGCACTTGACTTTGTTTTGAGTGAGGAAGGGCTATGCAGGTCACCAGCCTCACTTCTCCTGAAGAGCCATCTTACTTATTCCTTTGTCACTGAAAGGGCTTATCCTTAGACAAACTGAGACCTAGGAAAGACTTTAATTTAGAAAGGCCAAGGTCATCTACTGCATCCTGGGTCATCATCAGTTGCTTTGACTTCTATCTTGCCACTGCACATCGGTGACTGGAGGAAAGAGTAAGGCTGACTACTTTGTGCAGCTCTGCCTCATTTAAATCTAATTGATTCAGAAGTCACGACATTGCCTCATGATGTCATTGGTCTTCTTTGAGAATGAAGGACAAACAGAAACAAGAACAACAAGAGCATAGGTTTATTTATGTAGATACTTGTGGGATGTGAGAGGGAATGAAGAAAGACTCACAATAATGTCTAATGAAATTGAAATCAATTGGAATGAGTCCTGGACTAAAAATGTTGGGATTTATTCCTCTGGAGAACGTCCTGGGCTATGAAATATCAATGATATTAGTGGACAACTTCCAGACCATTATACAAATGCTTAGGATTTATTCAGAATATACTTTAATTGTCTATATCACTGACGTGACCTTTAGTTATATGATATAGCATATAAAGATTAGGTTTGACTTTGAGGAATCTGAATCTACTTATTTTTTATAACAGCCAAGAAAGGCCAAAAGGCTAATTATCCCAGGTTGCTAATGAGCAATTTTTACAGAAACTAAGATGTTTTAAAATTATTGCTGGGATTATTTAGAACTTTTACTCAAAATTTCAGAAAGCCTGAGTACTCTGGGAAATATGGATGCATATAAAGAGAAATGAATGAATAACGATACAAGTCTGACCTCTGACTTAAACTGGTTGTGTGATCGTTTGGGTAGCTCACAGGCCCATCCTCTGGGAAATCATCAGCTAACACGACCATTCGATGATATAATCTTTAACAGGGCATCTCTACACCAGTCAGCTGACTTTGAATCTGCTCTCTTTGGGCTCAGTTAGCATTGACTTTGCAGTTCCCTCTTTTTGTCTTATATTTCTTTGTGGGAACTTCTATTTATCTGATGATGGTCTCTTTGATAGTCCTATCTCTTGGTTTGCAAACAAACCACTGTGGGTTGTGACCAGTGACACTCCGATCCCTACCCCAGTGTGAAACCTAGTGTAGAAGGAGAAATTGGTCAAGCCAGGACTTGGTTAAAAATCTGTGCTTTTTGTGGTTTATATTATAAAATGAGATTTCCTACATTTTAAATCTTATTAATTTGGTTTATAGAGTTGCATTGTCTGCATTTGACTGATTTGGTTTTTGGATATGCAATGCTCTAGATTATTAAAGCTTTAATTTTATTACTCTGGAATGAACTCCATTCTGTTTTTCAACTGTAGGAACATTTCTCAGTTTTGTGCAGAAACTGTAAGACTCCATGGTGATTGGTGTCCGAGCAAGGCTGTCTAGTCCACTGCTGAAAGTCAGTATGGTATAAATGGAAAGATGACTGGAGTGGGAGGCAGAAAAGACTTGGATATGAATCCTGGTTCTGATATTCAGTAGTTCTACAACCTTGAACTTAATCTCTTTGAGCCTCAGTTTTTTCTTTATCAAATAGGAACGATAATAATTTTAATAACCACGTAGGAGTGTTGTAAGGAAAGAAGACTTGGACCTCCAGCTTTAGTAGTTTCTAGTGAGGCTTCTGTTCTTCCTTGTATCGTTCCTCAAGGGCAATTATTTATTCCTTAGCTCACTGGGCATCACCATGAAAGCATTCTTTCTTGGCAAAGAAAAGTGTCTCCAGTTTTTCACTACCACAAAAATATCTGCTGTAGATATTTTTGTATGTTTAGGACCTTTCTCTCTTTCTTTGATTATATATTATTTAATTACTTTTTGGGCATAATTCTAAATTATTTTCCAGAATGGTTTTACTCTTTCATAGCTCCATGTATCAATGTGCCTGTTTTTCTACATCCTCTCCAACATTTGTCATTCACTTCTTTTGTCATATTTGCCAATTTGATAAATGTGAGTGTGAATTACTTCAGTTTATATTTTTCTAATTTTTAGACACTTTGTACATTTTTTATGTGACTATAAATTTTAGATTTCTGGAAACAAGGAATTTGCCCAGCAATTGGGGGATGGCTCAGTGAATTTTGATATATGAACATAATGGAATACCAGTATGCTGAAAGAAAGGAGGAAATAATGATTTCATAGAAATATTTGTTTGAGCTGATATAGAATGAGGTGAGCAAAATTAGAACGATTTATACTCTGACGATATTATAAATGCAAAGTTTTGAAGACATATTAACTGATGAAAAATGAAATAATCAGAACTAGGAGAACAACTTATATAATAACGTTACAAAAAAAAGCACTTTGAAAGTTTTAAGAGCTCTGATCAATACATTGAACATTCATGATTCCTGAGAACCAATGTTCAAGCATGCTATTGGCCTGCTGACAGATGATGAACTTAATGTGCAAAGACAAAACTTTTTGGATGTGGACAGTGACAAATTTTGTTTGACTATGGACATTTGTTACAAAGACCTTGTTTTCCTTTTTTAAAAAAAATTTGGATGAATGGGGGTGTGAGGAAGAGAAAATAAACCTGTTAATTTAAAAAAATTAAATAAGTAATAATAATAAAAAATACTAGATTAATTAAAAATAAATAAAATTTAATTTAAAGAAACTTAAAGTACTACAGAAATATGAATTATTATCCTACCAATTTGGGTTTGGATTAAAAAGGAAATCTAACCCCTTGCTCTCAACTCCTGATTTTCAGTAAAGTTTCTAGCAGCCAGGGATATTTGAAAGAGTGGATGTGGGATCTTTAAGTAAGAATCACTTAGTCCTTTGGACATATATAATATAGCCTACTGAAAGGAGGAGGAGAGTGTGACTTCACTGCCCCACTGAGCAGTGCCCAGTGAGTCCTCAAGGATGCCTTACATACCAGACAAAACAATCTTGCCACTGATGACCTCAGAGGTAGGTAAAAGTCCAGGTGGAGAAGTACTGCTCTTGCCCCAGCATTAGCCCTGCCATCCCATAGACCGTCTACACAGCACCATAATAGCTGCATAAAAAGAAGAGAAATTTGTGATCCCCTAGGGATTTTATCTCTGACACTAAACATTGAGATATTTGTAACTCTTCATATGATTTTGCTTTCTGTCTGAATAGAAAGGCTTTATTGCCACAGAATAGGTTTGGGGTTGTTGTTTGTTTGTTTTTTGTTACTTTTTTGGGTCATGGACTCTTTTGGAAATCTGTTGAAGCCTATGGATTGATTCCTCCTCAAAATAATGTTTTTAAATGTATAAAACAAAAGAGGGGAGAAGAAAAGAAGAAGCATTTAAGTTCCTACTATGTGCCAGGCACAGTGCTGACCACTTCACACATATTATCCCATTTGATTCTAACAACAACCCTGGGAGGGAGGTGCCATTATCTTCATTTTACAGATGAGGAAACTGAGGCAGACAGATGGTAAGTGACTTGTCCAGAGTTTTACAGCTAGGAAGTGTCTGAGGTCAGATTTGAACACAGGTCTTCCTGACTCTGTGCCCAATGGTAAATAAAATGCACAGGATTACGAAGGAAACCAATTATATTGAAATAAAGTTATAAAAATATTTTTTGAAGTCCATGAACCCTAAGTTAAGAAGAATGCGCTACACCTCATGACCTCCATCTCCTCTGTACTTTGGCAGGAGTTGTTATATCTAGAGATATCTTGCTGTAATTGCAACTAAAATCCCACCTTCAGGAAACCTTTCCTAACAACTCTGAATTCCGGTGCTTTCCTTCTCTTAATTATTTCCTATTTATCCTGGTTATAGCTTGCTTTGCATATATTTGTTTTATGTTGTCTCCTCCATTAGACTCTAAGCTCTTTGAGGACAAGAAGTGTATTTTGCCTCTTTTTGTATCCCCAGCACTTAGCATGATGTCCAGCACATAGTAGGTGCTTAATAAATGTTTATTGAATTGAATCGAATGGGTGTCCTTATTTATGTCTCTTTCCAAGGCTAAATTGTTGTGTTTCCACAAATTGTTGACTCTCGTTGTCTCATTTCAAGCTGTGGGCTCAGCAATCACCTCATTAGGATTAAATAATTGCCCCAAATAGCTACAGCTTCTTTATTTCTTCTCTGCATCTCAGATATTACATGAAAACAAACAAATGAGAAATCTCCAAAACAAACCCCCTGGGAGTGAAGAGTTTCTGAACATCTCCATAAATACAGCCTCAGAACGGGCTGAGTTAAGTGGTTAATTAATCATTGACTAAACCACTAGAGAATTTCCACCTGATCTACCTGTGGAGCAGTAGAGATGACTCTGGAATCCCATCCAAACCAAATGTCGGGGTGGAGGAGTCAGAGAAGGAAGTTTTGCATTAAAGAGCTATAGGATGTCAAGTTGGAAGAGATCTTAGAAGTCATCTATTCCAACCTCCTCATTTTGCTTAATGAGAAATATATGGTAGAGAAGAAAGAAAACAGGACTCAGAATCTGGAGACATGAATGAGTCAGAACCACTACTTACTACCTATATGACTTAGGAATTCAGTCTCCATCTCTGTAAAATGTATTTTTTTCACTACCTACCCAATAGGGATATAGTGAATTTCAAATTATTTTATACACACGTGTGTGCATATATGTAGATATATACATATGTGTATATTATATGTATAGTTTTGTTTTTCACATATATTTTTAATTTATGCGATAAAATAGGCATCTCCACAACATAATATAATAAAAATACAATTGCATATGAAAGTACAAATCTATTATGAACAACTTGCTATTCCTTTTAAATATATAATAAAGTTATCAGCTAAATTTCTTTTTTTTCTTTCTCCACCCTTCCAGAGATGGCTACCATTAGATGCAAATAGGTATACATATATATAAAATTATTCTGTACAAACTTCTATTTATCAGTTCTTTCTCTGGATATAGATAGTGTCTTTCTTCATGTGTCCTTTATACCTAACTTGGATATTTATAATAGTCAAAATGATTTTCTTTTTGGTCAATGTAATTTTTAAAAGCAACATTGCTGTTACTGTATACAATGTTCTCTTGGTTCTGCTCATTTTGCTTTTCATTATTTTTTGCAAGTATTATATATTGTTGTATATAGTATATATACATATGCATTACGTAGATAGTGCCTTATAACTACAAAGCATCTTTAATTAGTTCTGGTTTTAGAGACAATCTCTATAAAATACTGTTTTCCAACTGTAAAATGAAATTGAAGGTAATTGTCAATAATGTCGTTATACAAATACAGTGTTTTTCTTTAACATTTAAAGCATAGCATTGATGACCTATTGTATATGCCTCTTTGTGGCAAAACAGATTTCTTCTGAAACTCTTCCCAAATAAGCGAAAGAAGTCCTAGATTATTCTATAAATTCTTAAACTTCTATAAATTTATACCCAAGAGTAGGTCAGCAGCAGCATGGTATAATGAACTTGGAGTCAGGAGATTTGAACTTGAATTCTTGCCTGGATGACTTCATTAGTTGAGTGCCCAAGGGCAAGTGTTTCATTTAACTTCTCTGAGCCTCAGTTTCCTAATCTGAAAAATGTAGATAATAATATTTGGCACTACCTATAACACTTGGTTGTTTTTGGGGAAGGGATTTGTAAATTTAAATGATTATTGTAATCTCTAAAATGAAACTAACAGTACTTCCTTGAATACGTAGGAGAGGAAGGAGACAATGTATGTGAAAGACACAATTATAAGAGCTATTCAAATATAGCCTTACGCTAACCCACTGATACATTTAATCTTTTGATTGCTGTCTTGGTTAAGAACTATCCGAAGCTCAAAACAGTTTCTGAGTCTGGTACAAATAACCCCAATCAAAGTAATAGATCTCAAACTTGGTTGATTTTTTGGTTCTTGAACCTTAATTAACGATGCATCATTCCATAGAAGTCATTCTATGTTTTTCTGTATTCACCATACTTGTCATTTCTTAGTGCAACAATATTCAATTACATTCATGTCCCACAATTTGTTTAGCCATTGCCCAGTGGATGAGGATCTGCTTTGTTTCCAGTTTTTTGCTGCTAAAAGGTACTTTCATAAATATACACAAAATAATAATAACAGTAATAATGACAGTAGCTTATGCTCATATGGCGCTTTAAGGTTTTCAAGACTCCTTACAAACATTATTTCACTTCATTCTCACAACAGCCTTAGGAGATGGGCGCTACTTTATCATCTCCATTTTACAGATAAGGAAACTGAGACTAAGTGACTTGCTCAGGGTCAGACAGCCAGCTAGTGAGTATCAGAGGGCACATTCGAACTCAGGCCTTCCTGACTTCAAATCCAGAGTTCTATCCACTATATCACCTACCCGCCTGCATAGTTTTTAGTGTGTGTGTGTGTGTGTGTGTGTGTGTGTGTGTGTGTGTGTGTGTGTGTGTGTGTGTGTGTGTACTGTATGTATCCTCTCTTTCTATCAATGATCTCCTTGGGGTATGCCTAGCAGTAGAAACCCGGGGTCTGAATTTTTTAACTACTTTATTGACATGATTCCAAATTGCTTTCCAGAACAGACTATTATTCTTTCAAAGAAAGAATCCAGGAAATTTGGTTAAAATACCTTCAGCTTCTGAATTCTACAACTATTATTTTCATGTTAAAAGGCTTATGCATTTAGGATTCATCTTAATGTAATGTAAGCCTATAGCAATTTCTCATTCACTTACCCATTTTACTTATAAGTACCCATTTGTCATACATTCATTCATATACATGTTCCAGTACTATATGGTATGTGAAAGTAATGAAATTAAACATGGGGTATGGTTTACTGCTCCCTTCTCCCCCTTGCCATATGTGAATTCAAGGCTGGGAGAAGAATTAAGATGCAGAGTCATTTTTGTTTGCTAGGTGTACAAGGTCATTGTGACTCCCTGGGCTAGTTTTTTTTTTTTTTTTTTTTTTACAGATTTCCCTAGAGAAAGACTGGGCTACTTCATTCCCTCCAAGCAGCTGAACTAGAGTGACTAGATGCCTACTTGTAAATACCACATCCTTCCTTCCATGCTTTTGGAGAAGAGCAGCTCCACTGCCTGCCCTGGGATTCTATTCCTGTGTTTTCATGCAGCTAAGTCTGGAGAGGCAGATGAGATGCTGGCACTTGTGGGAGAGGTGAAGCTGTCCTGAGGCTGGACTTTCCCCACAGGCTGCTGATACTGACTGACCCTTTGGTGCCAAGGTCAAGCAGAGACAGATAGCCTAGGGCATTGTGGTGAGGATCAGAACAAAGCAAGACTGAAGGATGCTGGGAACCCCAGAGCCCTGGTGTGACTTAGCAGGAGGCTCCATGCCAAACTTGGCACTTGTCTGCTGCTATCTCTAAGGATTTGCTAAGCTGATCATTGGGAGTTCCAAGAAGAAGCCATAGGCACCTTATTGATTCTTTCCTCCACATTCCAGCTGGGAACCAGAGCGTGACTGGGAGAGTCCACCAGGCAAAGCAATTGTTTTTTGCTATTTGAAAGCTTTTTTCCATTGAAAAACAATAAGGGGACTATAAAATGATGGCATAGCAAAACCAAAAAAATTAAAAACCCTGGAAATATAGGTAGGAAGAGTCAGGCTGTGAAGTGTCATAAATGCCAAACAGATTTATGATTTAGAGGCAGCTAGCTAGCTAGCACAATGGATAGATCCCTGGACCTGGAGTCTAGAAGTTATTGTTAAGTCATTTCAGTCATGTCTGACTCTTTGTGACCCCTTTTAGAGGTTTTCTTAGCAGAGGTACTGGAGGGGTTTGCCATTGCCTTCTCTGGTTCATTTTACAGATGAGGAAACTGAGGCAAATAAGATTAAATGACTTGCCCGAGGTCACACAGTTAGTGCCTGAGGTAGGGAACCTTCCTGACTCCAGCCTAGCTCTCTATCCATTGCCTCACCTAGCTGCTCCTAGAAGTCAGGGAGACTTGAATTCAAATCTAGCTGTGTGACCCAGGTCAAATCACTTCACCTCTGATTGCCTCAGTTTCCTCATCTGTAAAATGGGGATAATAATAGCACCAACCTCCCAGGGTTGTTAGGATCAAATCAGAAAGTATTTGTAAAGCACCTGTCATATAGTAGGTGTTTAATAAATCCTTATTTCCTTCCTTTTATCTTGTAGGCAATAAGAGTGGTCAGATCTGTACTTTAGGATTATTAATTTAGCACTTGGTTGGAGGATGGTCAAGATGGGGAGAGATTTGAAAGTGGGGATACCAATTAGGAGGTTATTGGGATAGTTTTCTTATTCCTTCCTCTAATTATTCTGACATAGTGAAGTAGTATAGTGAAACAGAGGCCTTGAAGTCAAAGGTTCTGGTCCTGACACTACCTAGGTGTGTGACTTGGGTCATGTCACTTTGCCTCTTGGGCAATGGATATAGTGAGTGACAAGCCTGGAGTCAAGAAGCCCTGAGTTCAATTCCAACCTCAGACACTTCCTAGCTGTGTGACCCTGGGCAAGTCTCTTAACTTCTGTTTGCCTCAGTTTCTTCATTTGTAAAAATGAGGATAATAACCTACCTGCCAAAGATGTTGTAAAGCTCAAATGAGAGAATTGCAAAGAAAGCTTGGCACAATGTCTGACACAGAGAACAATCTATACATGTTAGCTATTATTTATTACTTTTATTTCCTCACCTATAAATGTTTTCGTGCATATATTTTTAAATAATCCTAGTGATTGTCTTGTCAACCTATTCTAGTGATTTACAATAGACTTGAAGAGAACTTGACATGGACAACTCATCGCTGGATTATGTCCCAAACTCTGGTTTTAGTTTAGATTCCTGTGCTGTCTCTGCTGTTTCTTCTCTTTTCAGCCTTCCATCTACTCTGGGCATATCTTATATGTACCTAGTTACACATATTATCTCCCCAATTAGAACATAGAATTGAAGGCAGGGACTGTTATTTTTTCACCATTATTTGTGCTCCACCAATGAGCCTGTTCTCAGCACAGAGTAAACACTTAATGCTTGTTGACTGACTGAATGAAGGTAGAAGGATTTTTCAGGATCATTATGGGTAAAAATATAATAGTAACTGAGGATAAGAAATAGAAATTCTGACTGATTTGGAATTAAATAATTCCCTGAGAAATTAAAGGGATATAGCTTTTGAGAAGACAAGCCCTGCTCCTTGACAGTGGATACTCTTTCTTTTTGAATCCCAAGCACCTTGCACAGGGCAGGTCTGCTACCTCACTTGAGAAAGGCTTGTTGAATTACATTGACTTCTTCTGGCCCTACAGGAAGTAGGAACCACACTGGTAGATTAAAGTTTCAAGGTGGCAGATTTTAGTTCAATAGACAGAAAAAGTGTTACTGAAGATCTTTGAGTGGAGATGGGAGGACCACTCTTAAGGGATCCTTCAATATGGATTAAACTAGATGACCTCAGAGGTTCCTTCTATTTCTGTGATTCTATGATTCTATGACTCTGGAAATTTATTTAGCCATCTCAGTCACTGGTAAAGTTGATTTTGATCACCCACTGCTAGCGAACATGTGGCCAGCAGGCAGTTTTAACTCAATCCAGGTGTCAGATAACCATTTCTCATAAGGAAGGAAGAAAGCAAACATGGGTCCTATAGGGCAAGGGAATCTGAGCCAGGAAAAAAGTCAACTCAAACCAGTACAATTCTGTTTGTGTTAGGAGCTGAGCTAACAATTGCTCTCCAAGGGGAATGGAGGGTGGGACAGCAGGGAAAATCCTCAAAGTTCTATGAATATGACTGTCTCTCTTGTGAGTAATTTTGGCTTTGCAGAGCAGATTAGTTAAACAGCTTCTGTTTGAGAAAATCGAGAAAGATGGGAGGGGTAGGGTGGAGAACGGCAAGACCAGCGTTGAGGGAAGAGTTGTTAAGTCCCAACTCAGTTCTGGAAAATTCATTAATAGTTCTGTTCTCTAAAAACATGGCTTAACATCTTCTGAGAAGCCGAAATGCATGATAGACAGTGATCTTTGGGTCTCTTGGTGCCAACACAGGGAGAGGTTAAAGTCTCTTGGGGTCTGCCCCTTGACTGGAAGACAGAGTGACTGGAAGACACATAATCTTTTTTTTCTGTTCTTTTTCATTGGTTACCTCACACTATGTGTGATTTCTAATGTTGCTGCCACATAATAAGAATTTTTTCCATATCTTCTCTATTATTTATGGAAGTTTCTGAAGACCATGTAGTTATTGCCTTTTTTGTTTTTTCAATACCTTTATTTAATTTTTTTTTCAATCAGTAAAAATTTGCCCTTTCTCTTTCCCCAATCCTCACTGTCTCCCTCATCCTAGTGGAGAAAAAAACAAAAAGAAAACTCCTGCTACAAGTATGTGTAATCAAGTAAAACAGAATACCTGCACACAAATATTTTATTCTGTATTCTGAGATTTTTACTTCTTTATCAGGAGGTGGGTAGCATGTTTCATCATTAGTACTCTGGAATCATGGTTATTCTGATTAAACTTCTAAAGTTTGTCTCGACATCTTTGTTGACAATGTATAAATTGTTCTGCTGTTTCTATTTACTTCATTGTGCATCATTTGATACAAGTCTCCTGAGGTTTCTCTGAAACTAGTCCCTTCATCATTTCATATAACTCAATAATATTCCATCACACTTACATACCATAATTTGTTCTGTCATTCCCCAATTGATGGACATCCCATCAGATTCCAATTCTTTGCTACACCTAGTTATTGCTTTGGAAATTGGGTGAATGACAGTAAATTGAAGGGATAAAACTATAAGCCTGGATTAAGAGAGTTGAAGCAAGATTCATAACAAAAGGTCAAAGTTATGAGAATGGTTTGAACCTGAGAAATATGTAGAAGGAATTAGAAGACAAATCTGATATCAAGCCAGAAGCTGGGGTCCAGAGATGACACAGAAGCCAGGCCAAGGCAGATCAGTGACTCATAAATACAATAAGAAGTTAACATCCAGAGCATCATAGAATCTCAGAGCTGGAAGAATCCCACCCACAATATCCCAACATGTGATTTTCTAACATTGGACCCCAAACCCCCAGTGATGGGAAACTTACTACCTCTTGAGGCAGTCCATTCAACTCCTGGACACTTCTAATTATTTGGGTTCCCCCCCCCCCCGCCCCTTACATGGAGGATGAACTCTGCCTTTCTTCTCATTGTTTGTCAAGGAGTCCTGAGTAGATACATTCCTAGGGAACTGTCAAGAGCACTGGGGAGTTGAGTGATTAGGCCAGAGTCATGCTACTAGTAACTATTAAAGGTAGGATTTGAACTCAGATCTTCCTAGGGGTGATAGAGAACCACTGGAGTTTACTAAGGAGGGACTTGTTCAGATTAGTATTTAAGGAAAACATTTTGGCAGACAATGGAGGAATTGGAGTACGAAGAGATTGTGGCTTGGAGAAGAATGAGGAGGGTATTGAAAATCTGAAATTGGGGTTCTAACTGCCTGAGGAGTAAGAAGGTGACAGGATTTCAAGCGATATTCTAGGGCCAGAAATGGCGAAACTTGATAACTAATTGGATGTGTGAGATAAAGGAAAGTTTGGAGTCAAGATGGAGCTGCTGACTGCAAGGATAGTGAGGTCCATGACAGAAAGTGGGAAGTTCAAAAGAGGAGTAAGTTTTGGGGAAAAGACAATGAGTTCTGTTTTGGACATGCTGAACTTGAAATATTCCTTTGATATCCAGTTTTAAAAATCCAATGGACTTAGGACCGGAACTCAGGAGCCAGATTAGGGCTGGATATGTAAATCTGGGTATTATTTGAATTGCCATAATACTTCAACTCATGGGAACTTTTGAGAAAAGAGAGAGAGGGAGAGAGGAGGAGGAGGAGGAGGAGGAGGAGGAGGAGGAGGAGGAGGAGGAGAGAGAGAGAGAGAGAGAGAGAGACAGAGAGAGAGAGAGAGAGAGAGAGAGAGAGAGAGAGAGTTAGGGGGTGGGAAATGGATGATGAATTGATAAAGGAGACCAAGAGGTGGTTAGATAGAAGAAATAGGATAGCAGTATTTTGAAAACCCAGAGAGGAGAAAGTATCCTGGAGGAATGAATAGTAAATACGGGGAGAGTGGTCAAGAAGTATAAGCATTAAGAAAAAGAGCATTAGATTTGGTTCATTGGTAACTTTGGAGAGAGCAGTTTCAGTTGAGTGATGAAGTCTGAAACTACATGCCTTAGGACAGCAGACAGAGTGAGAGGAGAGGAAGTATAGGCAACTGGAGACTTTTCCAGCAGTTGGTTTGAAAGGGAAAAGAGTTATAGGAGGATAGCTTGAGGGGATGGTTGGTATAGTGAAAGATTTTTAAGGTTAGGGGAGTCCTGGGCATGTTTGCAAGCAACAGGGAAGGAACCATCATATAAGGAATATTTGAAAATCAGAGAGAGAAGGGGTTTAATTGAGAGGACAATCTGTTGAAAAAGCAGAGGAGATAAAATCAAGGTTACAAGCAAAGGGGGAAGAAAAGGGCCAACTCATTATTAGAGATTGGTGACAAGGAGGGGGAATATTGTCAAGAATTTGAGAATGGAGAGAAGGAAAATATTCTTCCAAATGGCTTTCATTTTCTCAGTAAAATATGGGATGAAAGGTCTTCAGAAGGAGAAGAGAGTGGGAAAGGTAGGAATTTTGAGGAGAAAAGAGAAGATTTGGAACTGTCTCAAGGACAGTGGGATGAAGAATCATTTAGGGCAGAGTAAAAGAATTTTCTAGCTGCAGTGAGGACCCAGTTGAGGTCAGATAGCATAATTTTGTAATAGACCCACCCAGTCAGCCTTGTTGTGCTCTAGCTCTGTTTAGCAGTATGTGAGTAGGAAAAAATGGATATGGGGGCACAGTGAGGCAAGGCATAAGCAGGGATGAGACAAGGGGGCAAAGCATTGAGAGTGGGGGAAAGTGTAGAGTTAGCTATAGAATTGACACCATGAAGGTTGAGAGTGATGTCAGACTGGGATAATGGCTTAAGAAATTACTGAGAAGTAGAGGGATTGGATGTCACAATGAAGATAAAGAAGAGTTTCAGGAAGGATAAGACCCAGGGACAGATAGGATGATAGGATGTTCTGATCAGTTAGAGGAATAACAGAGTTTTTGATTATGGGAGTGGCATATTTGTGGCTGATGATGAGACTTAAGGTGAGATTATTCCCTTGTGACTGAGGTACAGTAAGAGAGCCATCCCAGGATCATAGGACACTGAGGAATTGGGAGATTGGGGTGTTTGGGAGAGATTTGGCATAGATGCTGAAGTCCCCTAGTCTAAGGACAGGAGTTGGGGGAAGAAAGGAATCATTAAGCTAGATTGTTCTTGTCATTCAGTTGTGTCTGATTCTTCATGACTCCATTTTCATGTTTTCTTGGAAAAGATACTGGAGTGGTTTGTCATTTCCTTGCTTATTTTATGGATGAGGAAACTGAGGCAAATAACGTTAAGTGACTTGCCCAGTATCACACAACTAGTAAGTATCTGAGACCAGATTTGAACTCAGAGAAATGAGTCTTCTTGATTCCAGACCCAGTACTCTATCTATTGTAACATTTATCTGGCCCAGTAACCTAGATACTGAACTCTTTAAGGAAGGAGAGAGAATGACTTGGGGACTAGTATACAATAGCCACCATGATCTGGATTGGGTTATAAATCTTAATTAGAGTAAACTTCAAAGGAGGAGAGTTTCCTGAGAATTGGCAGCCAAGAGCTTCTTGGAAGGAAAAGAAGATGGTCCATGTGGCCCTCACAGCTGGAGAAGCATTCAGTATGAAGACTAAAGGAAGTATGGGAGGGGATGTGTAAGACCCTTGTGGAAGAGAGGAATTTTTTTGAAATATCAGGGCTTTGATCTTATGTTTTTGCCCCCAATTCAGCTCTCTTCCAAGGGGAGCTTATGCTCCTTGCTCAAGCACCATGAGTGCTTTCTGTGTTTTCTGCTTCTACTTATGGTCTTCTCTGAGTCATTTGCAATTTCTGCATGTTTTTGTGGTCTTAAATAAAGACTGTCTTTAACTCAATATACATGTGTTATCTAGAGTACTTGTACAGAAATTAGAACCCTGTAATTCACTTTTGTGAAAACCTAGACACAAGTTATCTATATTTGGAGATTTCCCAGAGTAAATCTGTACTCTGGGAGATTTCCCAAAGTAACTCTAGGTTAGGGCATGTGAACCAAAGAGAAAATGACCTTCTTAGGTCAGTCTCCAAGATCAGAATTGGTCACGTGAACCCAGGACTTGGGGAGCTCTGGGTCACAAATTATATTTGTGCTCATCCAAATTAGCTTCATTATCACCAGTTGCAATGGCAAACATTTGATCAGCTCTGTGCAAGACAGGTACTATATTATTGTAGGATTTAGGAATGCTCAAATATTCAAATGGACCATTCAAATGGAATATCACTGATTTGGAAGTTCCCACCCCCCTCCACCCATACACTCCCATGCTGATAGCAACTTATTTATGCCTGTCTGTTCTGTGTGACTGTTTTCCATTGTCCTCCCATAAACTCACTATAGGAGTTCCATCCAAAGTTCTGGAGGCCTTTTCCATGAGGCATAAGATATAGTCTCTGCTTTCTAAGTTTATTTGGAAAATGTAAGACTTACAAAAAAAAGATTTATAATAATGTAATAACTGTCTAATGAATGGTATGCAGAAATGCTCCATGTTTACTGGCATGACCAGTAATGAAGGCCAGAATGGTTTAAAGCCTATAGTAGTGTCATTGTAGTACAATACTGGACTTAGAAGAAGGGGTTCCAATCCATACTCAACCAATTAACAACTCTAAATTATAGGCCCTATGCCAGATGTTGGGGATATAAATGTCCTTTATGAGGGGATACAAGTACAAAGACAAATACATACAAAGTGCTAAGTCCCAGGGCTTCTAGGAGACAAGTGTGTGGAAGAAGCACATTCTCCATTGTTTTAATTTATGGAATAAAACAAGCATTTCTATAACATAGTACAATACAAAAGATGATCTCGGATGAAACTGCAAATCTCCCCTGCGCAACTTACAACAAAATTTGCATGCAAATTTCTTTTTCTTTTCCCTCCTCCCTGCCCTAGAGATGACTACCATTAGGCACAAATAGATATACATATTTATATATGTATATAAGTAAAATTATTCTATACATACTTCTATTTATCAGTTCTTTCTCAGGATGCAGATAGTGTTTTCTCCCTATGTCCTTTATAGCAATTGGGTATTTATAGAAGAAGTTCATTCTTATAGGGAACAACTAATTCAAAGGTTCTTTCTCTCTCTAGAGGGTTATAATCCTCAGTTCTCAAGCGTGAGGCTACTTAAAAGGTAAATCCCAAAGTTAATGCTGCCCAAGAAAGCCACTTTCTCTGGCCAGAATACTAGATCTTGGGATCACATAGATGAAAAAGCTGTAGGTGAACACATCATGTCCCTGGGCTTCTGCACCAAGGAAGTCATTAGTGGGTGCTGGGCACAAGGATGTAGGGAGGGGTAGGAGTCACCATGTGCATCCATGGGCTCTTCCCTTCTCTCTCTCAGAACGAAGACAAAAAGATGGTAGTCAGGCTGCTCTCTTCTATACCAGCAAAAAGTAACGGCTCCCCTGACAACTCATCTTACCAACTCAAATTACTGAAACTCCTCCCATAGGATACCTTGAGTTGTCCTGTGACAGCCTCAGACTTTGAGACCTTACAAGGTGCCATTGTACCTGTCTATTATTCTTTTTCAAAAAATTATTCCACAAGCTTTTGAGTTCCAAATTTTCTCTCCCTTTCCTTTTCCCCTCTCTCCTCAAGACGGTATGCAATCTGATATACACTCTGCATATACATTCACATTAAACATATTTTCACATTACTCATGTTGGAAAGAAGAATTAGAACCAATGGAATGAACTAGGAGAAAGAAGAAACAAAATAAAAAAGAGAGGGCAAATAATACTCTTCAATCTGCATTCAGACTCTGTAATTCTTTCTCTGGATGTGGATGGCATTTTCCATCATGAGTCTTTTCGAGTTGCCTTAGGACCTTGCATTGCTGAGAAGAGCTAAGTCTATCAAAGTTAGTCATAGAACAGTGTGGCTGTAAGTGTGTACAATGTTCTACTGGTTCTGCTCCCCTCACTCAGCATTGGTTCATGTAAGTCTTTCCAGGGTTTTCTGAAGTCTGCCCACTCATCATTTCTTATAGCACAGTACATTCATACACAACAGCTTGTTCAGCCATTCCCCAGTTGAGGGCATCCCCTCAACTTCCAATTCTTGGTCACCATAAAAAGAGCTGCTTTAAATATTTTTGTACTTGTGAGTCCTTTTCCTATTTGTTTGGGTCAAAGTCACCTGTCTATAGTCTCTATAAAAAAAGCTGATTTCTGAAGTTTCTGAAGTCTGAACCAAAGGCTCACTGCCTTATAAACTCAAGTTTCTCTGATGAACAACCACCCCTTTTACAAACCAAGCCATGAGACTGGTTGAAGCTCTAGAAAGAGCATGGGTAAGAGTGTGATTGTCTTTGTGGTATCTTATTGGATGTAATTGCTTTGATAGTGTTATCTCAAGTCAAAATCTTTTTCCAGTAGCTGGTCACCCTAAAGAAGCCAGGCTTCTTTTAGGAAACTGGTAGATACAAAATAGGACTCTGTGAGTGCCTGGCTGTTCCACCATTACACTTAGGCACACGCTACACTCTTGCAGACAACCTCAGCTATTCAGTGAGTCAGATGGTGAGAGAGACGCCCTTGGCAATGACTTTTAAAAACAAACTCCACATTCATCTAAGTTGGAAATGGACAAACCAGTTTAGATAAAAGAAGGGAAGCTGGTCCTTAGCCCATTGCCACCAACAGACTTAGGATAGGCCTTGCCTTCAGGGTTTGAACTGAGCTCAGCCCTGAAGTGCTTGCTTATTTGCTTTTTAGAGAATGAACTTGACATATTTCAGGAAGTTCCATTCTCTCAGAACATAGTTTCAGTATGTTTATTTCCTTTAGCATGTTTCAGAGCACTCTGTTTCCAGATCAGTTCATCCAGTCTAATGGACTGAAGAAAATTGGACCCTGCCTAGAGTTGCCCCAAACGGTAGATTTATGAGTCTACAATTTATGAGTTGTCACTGGATGTCATTAGAAATCTGCATTTATAAAGACATGAAAATATGCTTAAAATCAAAGAAGGATGCTTCCCAACAAAGAGAGAGAGACAGAGGAGGAAGGAAGATCTCTAACTGTGAACATTAGGTCTATAATGCAACTTAGAACTTTGGAAATCCAGCCCAATCCTGAAGTTTTTTTTCATAAAAGAAAATGAGGTCCGGACTGTCAGCCTTTGAACAGCACCTGCTTTCCCTTTGAAGCCTTCTCCCCATTGGAAAAACATGTGGGAGTCAAAGAAAGGCCAAGAGGGCTTCTTTTCATTCCATTTTTCTAGGGCCACTGCTCTTATTCCTGCTGTTAGTAACATGGGGAGAATGAGTTTAGGGGAGGAATAGAGGTGTGGCCAATTTATTTCCAAATCTACTTCTTGCAAATGAATGATCAAGTTAGCCTAGGAGTATTTGAGTCTAACTTTGAGGGAAAGATAGAAATGTATCTTAAGTATTGCTTGCCATAAGACTGAGGTTGCCAAGCACTCACAGAGTCCACTGATAAAACCACCCTACACAAAGACAAAATGTTAAGTTAGGAAACCTGGCTTCTTGTCCTAGTTTTGTCACTAATTTATCATATGACATTGGATAAATCACCTACTTTTCAATTTTCTCAGGAGATATAATATCTGCCCTCTTTATCAATAGGATAACTGAGCCAATAAAAAATTAGAAAATATTTGCTTTAAAAATTTTTGGAATGCTATCTAAATTTAAGGTGAATAATAATACATTATATATTATTATATTAATTAATAATATCATGGGATATCATCACAATAAACTTGTAAGGGAGGTAGTGGAAATATTATTCCCATTTTACATCTAAGGAATCTCTGCAAAGCTATTAAGTAGATAACAAGATGTCATTTTGAACCTAAACCTCTTGACTCAAATTGACTTTCTGTTGTGCTGTAACTTTAAGTGACAATTTTGTTAGCTAATAATTGCAGCTGAATGTTTATACATTGCTTTAAGTAAAGCACTTTACATTAATATTTTATTTAATCCTTACAATAAACTTATTTACAGATGAGACTCCAAGAGGTTAAGGAATTTGATCAATAAATAAGCATTTATCAAGTGTCTACTATGTGCCAGGCATTGTATTGAGAAATTTTACTGGATTCTACTAAGACTGCATCAACCAGTAGGTGGGATTAAATATAGTGAACACCCTGTACTGACATATTACCCACAACTGAGGTACACTCCAAGCATTCTGTGAACTTACAATGGCAGGGGTCATCTCCCAACCATATGGTTTCCTTTGCAAGGGGAAGAATGATAACGGGTAACATTTATAGAACATCTTAAGGTTTGCAAAACTCTTCACAAATATTACCTCATGTTATCCTCACAGAGATCCAGGGAGGTAGGTGTTTATCACTCCTATTTTATGGATGAGGAAATTGAGTCAGACGGAGGATAAGTGACATTCCCAGGCTCGCACAGCTAATACATGTTTGAGGATTTGAACTCAGGACTTTCTGATTTCACGTCTAGGGTTCCATCCATTGCACCACCTAGCTGCATAGTAGTAGTAGTAGTAGTAGTAATTAAGAAGAAGGAGAAGAAGGAGGAGAAGAAGCATAAGAAAAAGAAGAAGCAGAAAAGGAAGAAGAGAGATGTGGGCAATGAAGTGGCAGAAGAAAAACTTTCTTTACCTCCCATTAGCCTTTCAGGGGCTTAATATTGCACAGCTTTCTGGAGATAAACACACTATTCTTTGTAAATTGTGGTAACTAGCAGCCTGTTACAACTAGGGAAGAGGACAAATGAGCACTGACCTCATACTGGGCTTCTGTACATTGTCTAAAACTGCTGCTGTATTATTTGCCTAAGATTTTTACAGTCACAGACATCTGCTAGCAGAGGCTTGCAACATCTGCAGGCATTGTAGTCATTTTCTGTAAAGGACCATAAAATTCTTAGAAAAACAAATCCACCCAGGGCCAGATGAGACCAGAATGCACTACCTTGCTGGCTGGGAATTTTGTTATTCAACATTTGGGGATGGAAAACAAAAAGCTGACCAATTATGCTTAGGAACGTGGAGAAAATGAGCTGAGATATGTGTTTTTTTCCTCCCTCCTCTCCTCCCCCCTCTCGCCTTCTCTTCCTAGTTCCTTCCTTCCTTCCTTCCTTCCTTCCTTCCTTCCTTCCTTCCTTCCTTCCTTCCTTCCTTCCTTCCTTCCTTCTTTCCTTCTTTCCTCCCTCCCTCCCTCTCTTCTTTCTTTCCTTTCTATTTTCTTCCTTTTTCTCTTTCCATGTTATTGACTCTCTTCTTCTTTATCTTTTTATTAATATGCATGTATGCATATACATAAAATTTCCAAAATATATATGAGAAGAGGAAAAAGTAATTACTTGGCCCTTGGAGTTAGGGTACAAAAGAATCTAGGAGTTCCCTTTCATATGGGAAAAAATGAACATTTTATTCCTAAATTAATTCTGGAGCATCTACTATACTCTTTCCCTCCCCTGCCAAAAACATAGGCATTTTGAAAATGCATATTTTCATTTTCTAGTTTAAAACTCCCACAATATACAGTCTGAAGAATTCATTGGTCAATATTGAGCTATTGTAATGTTGGTTAATTTCAGGAAGATGAGGTCACTTTTTTCAATATCTGCTTGTTCCAATTCTCCCAGGTTTTGACTGCAGGAGAAAAAGAAAAGCTTGCCTGATCACTATTATCTCCCATGATGACTTCTTACTCCAAGGTCTCTTAGTATGTAAGTCAACACAGTACCTATCATATTATTGGTGTTCTTTTTTCTGGTTTGAGATTGTTCCTAATATATAGTCAGAAGGCAATAGACCATAGCTCTTTGGTGGACATATCACAGACAATCAAAAACACTTGTTGAAAGAAAGAATGAATAAATTTAAGCTCTTTAAGGACAGAGGTAATTTTTAGCTAAATTTTCTATCTTCCTTGTGCCTAGCAAAGGGCTCTATACATTGTAGAGACTTAATAAATATTTCTTACATTGTCATATAAATGAATGAGTGAATGGATGATCATATTACCTTAGGAGTATTTAAGTCTAACTTGGGAGAAAAAATTACTAATTTTTAATAAAAAATACCACTAAGTGCAATAAAGGTATTATGTGGTTCACAAAGTTATGCAAAGTCAAAATCCTAGACCTTAAGAAACTTACAGTATAATAGGAGAAATAAGACATGCCAAAATATTTGTAAGATAACATGTAATACATGTGATAAATAAAAATTGGTATAAACCAAGTGCTATAGGATTAATGATATATATTCTCCAAGGCTCAGTGCAAATACTGCCTCCTCCATGACTTTCCTATTACTCTCTCATCCAGAAATGATCCCCTCTACAATTATGCACACACACACATACACACATATATGTTACCTATATGTGTGTTTTCTTCAAGGCTCAGCTCAGATATATATTATATATGTGTATGTATACATATATTTATTTATTTTGAGAGAATGTTTTGTTCTAATATCATTTCCAAATATAGTCTTCCCTAGTGACCCTTGTACAAAACTTTAAAAGAGAAAGAAGAAAAAAAGAGTTCAATAAAATCAACCAGCTATTTCTGATATTATATACAATAATCTACATGAATAGTAGTCCATCTCTGCAAAGAAGAGAGGGACATTTGTATTCTCCTCTTCTCCGTGGTCATTTAATGGCAGAGTGTTCAGTTTAGGGTTTTTGTTCTATTACTACTGTTGTTATTATGGTGCGTATTGTTTTCCTGGTTCTGCTTGCTGCACTCTGGATCTATTCATATAAGTCTTCCCACGAGACTGAAAATTTCATATTTCTCATTTCTTATGGAACAGTAATCTTCCATTATGTTCATGTGCTAAATTTTGTTTAGCCCAACTCAATGGACAATTACATTTCTTGCAATTCTTCGTATGTTTTGGTTTGTATGTAACCTTTCCTTTTGTGTTTGACCTCCTTGGGGTGCTATACACAGCAGTGAAATCTCTGGGTCGTAGGATATGAACCCTCTAGATATTTTAAAAAACATAATTACAAATTGTTTTCTAGATGGTTGGACCAATTCACAGCTCCATCAATTAGTGTACCATCTTTCCACAGCTCTTCCAACACTGATTATTTCCACTTTTTTGTCATCTTTGCTCAATTGCAGGATGTGGGGTAGAGCTTCAGAGTCATTTTGATTTTAATTTTTCTCACTAATGATTTGAAGCAATCTTTCATGTAGTTGTGAATAGTTTTAAGGTTTTTTTTAATTCTTCATTTATTTTTATTAGCAGTGAACACCTAATATTCATTTTATCTGCCTCTGAAGTACACTTCATTTGTACATTTGACATTTTATGAATTCACAGTGACAGGGACCACTTCTTAAGTATAATTGTTCTCTTTGTTCATATTTGTGCTAATATCACATATGTTGTTTTTCAGTTGTTTCAGTCTTGTCTGACTCTTTCTGGCCCTATTTGGGGTTTTCTTGACAAAGATACTGGAGTGGTTTGCCATTTTCTTCTCTAGATCATTTTACAGATGAGAAAATTGAGACAAACTGGGTTAAGTGACTTGTCACAAAGCTAGTATCTCAGGTCAGAGTTGAATCCAGGCCTTCCTGATTCCAGGCCCAGGGCTATCCACTGAACACCTCACTGTCCAATTTCATGTGTCAAACCCATATCACAGCTATTTGTTTGACTATCTGACTCTTATTAGACCAGAGCTATTTGATTAATGTTCTGACCCTTATTAAACCCTTAGAGAATCTATTTGATTGACTATCAAACACTTACAAACAATTTGATTGGCTATTAGACCCTTAGTAGACCTATTCGATGTAGTGCTGTCAGATAGTAAAATGACCTGTGTGGATGGCTGGATGTGATATGAAACAGAAGAATTAATTTTTTTCTTCTAGAAGCAGGATTATTTCTAAATATCATTTCTGTAGAGGCCCCAAATGAGTTATTGTTTTTCCTGGTAGAAATTGGTCCCCATGTGAGCACTGAGAGCTCTAGCTATATCATCAGTCATGGCAACATGGCTGAATCTGTCACTCTGACAGTAGCCACTTGACATGGTAAACAAATCTAAGGGTGACTCCTGTGCTATCAGCCTGCCTGACATCTCCTCATTTGGGAATAGTGATGGATATCTTTGGACAGCCAAAGTCATCAAGAAATTGCCATTGTCGACCGGTGGTATAAAAGCTTAGGTCAAGATGACCAAAATTACAGAACCCTTAGGTTATTTCCCATCTTTCTCCCAAACCTGATAAATTACTAAGGTCATATCTGTCAATAAGTCAAATTTTGTTTTCTTGTTAATCATTTCAAACCTTAACCTTTATTTAAATGAAAATTTGTAAAACTTTATTACTTAGAAAATACTTTATTTCTTTTTTTTTGAAAAAAACTTTATTTAAACAGTTGTTAGGTTTTATCCCTCCAGCACAACTTTTACATGGCAATGGACTTTTAAGGCTGAGACAATGGGAACTTATTGGAGTGTAATGAAAATTCATTATAAGGAATATGTTACATATGGTCATTTCAAACCAACATTTTATATTTCTGGGTTTCAATATGAACACTGACTTGTTTTTTTCTTCTACTCATTAAAGGGACCATTCCCCTATTACTTCTTAAAGAAGACTATTCACTGAATGGGCGTTATCTCACCCTAAGTGAGTACCTGAATAGACCAATTGTATCTTGGGCTTTCTCGAGTCATCCTGATGAATATCTGATCACTGGACCCGGATGACTTAGGAGGGGAAAGTAAGGCTGGTGACCTTGCACAGTCCTCCCTCACTCAAAACAAAGTCAAGTGCAAGTCACGTCATCATTTCTCTGACATCATGGTTTTCTTCAAAAACAAAGGATGAGCACAGACAGACAGATGAAATATAACTCTTTGTTTTAGAAGTTGACTTTACTGGTTAGGCTTTTGGGGGACAAGTCTAGAAGAGCAAGAAAAAGATAACCAGAAGAATCAAACTAATCTTTGTTCACAAAAGTGTATGGAATATTTACTGCCTGATGTTAGATGTTTCCACTTTTCTGGCGAAGACTAACATATACAAATTTCTAACATAAAATAAATTTATTAAGCTCTTACTACATGCCAGGCACTGTGCTGAGTGTTGTGTATGTATAGCTATCCCTTCCACATCACAGGAATTAGAAGCACAGAGCTCCCACTGTCTAGAAAATCCACATAAAGTTTTGGCCCTTCCTTCATACAAGAGAATAAGTCTGAATTTTTTCTTTTATGCAGTGTCTACAGTATCTTACAGCACAGTTTGGTTTGAGTATTTGATCATAGGCTCTATGCCACCCTCTGGCCTTTGCATATTGTCAGGGCTTCCAAAAAATTCCACCCAAATTCCCATTTAATTTTTTATGCCAACCTGTGATATATTGAAACTGCGATGGGAAAAGTAGTGATGTAGAAGAGATAACTGTAGAGAAAAATGCAAAAGACTGTCTCTACTGTCAAAAAACTTAGGGCCTAATGATTGCACTTTACCGAGGTTGAACATACCAGAAGATTTCGGAGCACTGAGCTCATGGTGTTGTAGAGAAAGCCATTTAGAAGAGCCTTGGAAGAACTCTTGTCTTCAATGGAAAGTATAGGTGTCATGGTGGCAGGCCTACCTTGAGAAGCAATCTCAAGAGCAGCCTGAGGAATGAGAGATGAGTCTGAAAGGCATGACTGAAACTGTCCCTGAGGGCTTGGGAAAAGTTACCTGAGTTTTGTTTCAAGCTCCCTTTCATGTCCCCTCCCCACCAGGTATGACTATTTCTTTCTTTCTTCCTGGTGTCACTCTTGCCTCCAATACATACTTTTAGGGGCCCATTCTGCATCCATTCTTGTTTCAGATCACTGTCAACTGATCAAGGCTTCAGGGTTGCCCCAGTGGTTGAAGCTTAGGTTAATATGGTCCATAGAGCCAATGACTCTCTGTCAAGTGCAACCAAGCTCATCTACTAGATTGAACAGCAAAGTGGTTGGGAAGAAGTAAGGCAGGCAAACAAGCATTTGTTAAGCACATACTGTGTGCTGAGCACTTTACAAATATTATCTCATTTGATCCTCACAACAACCTTAAGAACTAAATGCTATCATTATCCTTATTTTATTAATAAGGAAACTGAAGTAGACATTGTTTAAGAGATTTGCCTAGTATCTGAATACATACATAGTATCTGAAGCCAGATTTGAATTCAGGTGGCAAAGTGGATGGAGCGCTCCACCTGGAGTCAGGAAGACTCATTTTCCTTAATTCAAATCCAGTCTCAGGTCCTTTTATCTCTGTGACCCTGGATGAGTCACTTTCCCCTATTTGCCTTAGTTTTCTCACTTGTAAAATGAGCTGGAGAAGGAAATGGCAAGCCATTCCAGTACCTTTGACAAGAAAACTTCCAATGGAGTCACAAAGATTTGGACTCAACTGAACAACAACTTCCTGATTCTAGAATCTACTGTGTAACCTATCAGCCACTAAGGAGTGCTAGATTGGATGGGATTAGATCTATAAATCTTGGTGCTTGTCCCATACACACGAGAGTTACTTTCTGCCCATCATTGCCTCTACCATCACTAAGAGGTTATCAACCCATGAATTAACTGCTTATTTACAACATTATAGTGATGATGATGATTACGGTAACACTGGTCCCTCTGAATTCTCACTATTAGACTGCTACAACAACTCCTACTATTACTACTACCAGCTAACATTGATTCACTGTTTTAAGGTTTGCAAAGCGCTTTACAAATCTTGTCTCGTATCCTGAGAGGTAGCTGCTGTTATTATCCCCATTTTACAGAAGACAAAAGTGAAGCAGACAGAGGTTAAAGTGACCTGCCCAGGGCAACAAGGTGAATAAGTATGGCAGACTAGATTTGAACTCCTGTCTTCCTTAACTCTAGGTCCAGTGCCCTATGCACATACCACCTAGCTGCCTGCTTGTCCTGCAGTGTTGTTTTCTAATAATTATGACTCCTTTGCTTGGCATTCAAGGTTCTCCAATGATTTGGTGCTATCATGCCTTTTCCTTATTGCACTACTCCTTAACATGCCTCTAAGAGTCCAAGGAAACTGGATAAATCTCTGTTGCCTAAAACCCAAGATGGTAAAAGGGAACTTAGAGGCCATCTAGTTCAACCCGTCATTTTATAGATGAGCAAAATGAGGCCCAGAAAGGTAAAGTGAATTCAAGATCACCGAGGTAGTAAGCAGCTGAGATGGGATTTGAAGCCCAGGTCCCACTACTTTCTCTTTCTACTGAATGGCACCACGTCTCATTTGGCCTTTCTTTTCTTCATGCCTTTACTCACTCTTTTTCTGATGCCTGGAATGTCTTTGTATTCCCTTACTTCCCCTCCTGAATCTGTTTCTTAAATCCAAGGGCTCACTATAACCAGGTCATATGAGCACCAGATAGCTGATTATTAAATTTTCAGTGAGCATTTATTCCTCAGAAATAGACAAATAGGACTTGATTTATTATTTTGTTGATTGTCCAGACTTAAGAAAGTGATGAAGAAAGTGTTAATAATGCTATATATATATATACACACACACACACACACGCACGCACACGTACACACACACACACACACACACACACACATGTTTTTGGGAGCCATTTTTTTTAAACACTTACTGCCACACCCCTGCAACTGAAAAACTTTCCCTTCTAGATGTATTGAAAACTCCTAGTTCAGGGGTGGGGAACCTGCAGCCTCGAGGCCACATGTAGCCTTCTAGGTCCTCAAGTGCAACCTTTTGACTGTCAAAGAACCTAGAGGGACCTAGAGGGCCACATGTGGTCTCGAGGCTGCAGGTTGCCCAATCTTGTCCTTGTCCTAGTTTGTGGCTAACTGGATCCCATTTAACTCTTTCTTTTGAATTTTTGAGATAAACACATATAACTTTATATTAATTACCCTAGTTGGTTTCATTCCCACTAGATTGTAAGCCCTTTAAGAGTAGGAATCTTCCCCAGTCCTTAACTGTGTACTCTGCATGCAGTGGGTGCTTAATATATATTTGTGGAATTACCATAATCATAATTCAGCACAAAAGGTTTTAAGGTTTATAAAATGCTTTACATGTGTTATCTCAGCTGATCTTAACAAATCCTATGAGATAGGGGTTATTATTATCCCCATTTTATAGATGTAAAAGCTGATAGACGTTAGAAGTTAAGTGACCTGCTTAGGGTCACACAGCTAGTAAGTATCTAAGGCAGTTTCTGACTTTCCTGTGACTGCAAATCTAAGTCTATTCTATTTATTTTTCCAGGTTAAGCCTCTGTAGTGTGTCCTGACAGGCTGCTAAAGGAGGAACCATGACAAAACATGTTGATTGTGCCTCCTAGACCTCAATATTATCTGATGTCTGTATAGTGCTTTGTAGTTTGCAAAGTGCTATGTATAAATTGTCTCATATAATCCTTACAAATCAGATAACATTTATTGCCATTCGTCATTGTTCAGTTACATCAATTGTGCCCAACTCTTCATGACCCCATTTGGGTTTGTTTTGGCAAAGAGACTGGAGTGGTTTGCCATGTCCTCCTCCAACTCATTTTACAGATGAGGAAACTGAGGCAAACTGGGTTAGGTGATTTACTCAGGGTCACATAGCAAATGTCTGAAGCCAGATTTGAATTCAGGAAGATGAGTCTTCATTGATGCCAGGCCTGGTGCTGCATCCACTGTGTCACTTAGCTGCCATCATCATCACCATCATCATCATCACCATTTTATAGATGAAAAAACAAAAACCCAGAAAGATTAAATGAATTTGGCCAGGGTCAGGCAGCTAGCTATTAAACAGCAGAGGCACCATACAAAATTGGGGTTTCTGACTCCAGACCCAGAGCTTTTGCCACTGCAGTTTTTTCCCTTTGGTAATCGCACTAATGTCAGAACCAAGAGCCTGGACAGCAGGAATGGATTGTAGGACTTCTCACACTTGTCATGTCCTAAATTCTAAATTTATTTGTGCTGACTAATTCTATGATAGGATCATTTTTGGAGGATCTATTTTTAAGGTCTCCTCAGTGTTTCCATTATAATATATATTCAGGGAAGACTGTTACTTGTAACAGTTACCTTCAGAACAAAACAGATCTAATGAAAGGAGGAATCATTTTCTTTCTTCTCTGTACTAAGATGGCATGCAGGTATGTCTGTACATGGGGGGCCCCCTCTGCGGTATGAGTAAACAGACACTGTTGAAGTGTGTGGTAAAGCTCATGATGTTAGGGGGACAAGTCCATTCAATTCAACAGACATTTATTAATGCCCAGTTCTTGGTAAAACTATGAGGAGGTGGTGTGTGTTCAGTACTGAAAAGCTTTCCCCTTGCAGTAACTTTCCTTTTTCTTATTGATTTATTATGATATTCCTTCCAAGTAACACATCTGAAATTTAGCAATGAGCATCTCAAACATCTTAAAGATGGGATGTTCTGGCATCTCTAATTATACAAAATCATGTCAATTACTGTGGACCCGCATGTCTGGTACTAGACCAGTACACAGAGATTCTGTGGGAGAGGGGACTCAACAAGTTTTAATTAATCAGTTAAGTTCAACTTGGCATTCGAAACCCTCCCTTATCTGAATACAGTACAGGAGAAAACTAGGTGGTGTGGTAGATAGAGCATCAGTCCTGGAGTGAGGAAGATCTGAGCTCAAAAGAGGCTTCAGACATTTACTACTTGTGTGACCCTGGGCAAGTCACCTAACCCCTATTTGCCTTAGTTCCTCATCTGTAAAAATGAGGACACACTGGAGAAGGAAATGACAAACCACTCCAGCATCTTTGCCAAGAAAACCTGTCCATGGGGTTATGAAGAGTCAGACATGACTGAACAACAACAGCAAATGGCTTTCAAGGCAGCTAAATGTTAGAGTGGATAGAGCACAGGACTGCAGTCAGGCACTGACTAGTTGTGTGACCACAGGCAAAGCACTTCAACCTCGCTAAGACCCTGCTTCCTCATCTGTAAAATGATGATAATAAGAGCAGTAGTGAGAGACAGGTGGTGATTAGGATCAGTTGAGTCAATATATGGAAAGTGCTTTGCAAACCTTAAAGTATAACATAGCATAGCATAGCATAGCAGAGCATAGCACAGCATAGCATAGTGTAACATAATATAATATAATATATATGATATGATATAATGTAACATAAAATAACATAACATAATACAATGTAATAGAGTATAATATATACATGATATAATATATACATAATAAACAGAATAAAATAATACAATTCTCCTCCTTCTTCCTCTCTCCTATTACTCTCTTTCATGTACACTATGTTCTAGGCTAACTGCATTCATAAACATATTCTATGATTTTTTTCTTCTCTAGCTTTGTTCTTATACCTTCCACTTGGAATGACTTTTACTTTACTTATTAAAATATTACCTATCTCTTCAGGTCTTGCTCAAATAACATTTTTTTCTGTGAAGCATTCCCAGACTCTTTTCTGCCTTCCCTAGATGTGATCCCCCTTTCCCCCCGACTCTTATGCCTCTTTTGTGGCACTTATACAGTCCTCAATGTATTATAATTATTGGAATGCAGGTATATTTTTACCCCTTGGCATTATAACCTCTTTACTTGATCTCATGACACAGATGGATCACAAGTTTCTTTTGGGGCAGAGACCTTGCCTTATTAAATTTGTATGCCTGAGAGTACCTAGAATGATGCCTGACACAAAATAGGTATACAGTAGATATTTGTTGAATAAATGAATGCAAGATTACTGAAACAGGAACCCTTGCAAATGAAACATCTTTACCCTAATTCTTCTCAGCATGGGACAAATGATTAGGACTTTAGCTCTGACATTTAGTTTATTAGTTTTTAACCCAGGCTAGCGCTTTTAGAAAACAGAACAACACCCTTCATTTCTTAAGTAACATTGACAGTTTTAAAAAAATGAAGTTGGAATTTTCATTGTGATATTTAGACTTCTAAGAGTGAAGCCTCCACTTTAATGACTGAGGATCTGAGGAACCCACAAAGGTGTTATAAGTGACTTCAGACTGGAGGCGGAAATGTGAATGGAAGCAAATGAATGATTTTAATGAGTCAAGATAACACTTGAATAATGGGCAGCTAAGGGGCATGATGGATAGAACACAAGTCCTGGAGTCAGGAAGACCTTAGTTCAAATCTAGCCTCAGACACTTTTTCGGTATGTGACCCTAGGCTAGTCACTTAAACCTGTTTGCCTCAGTTTCCTCATCTGTAAAATGGGCTGGAGAAGGCAATGGCAAGCCACTCCAGTATCTTTGCCAAGAAAACCCCAAATGGGATCACAAAGAGTCAAACAAGACTGAAATGACTAAACGACAAATACTTGAATGAGTTAAGCCAAATCTCAGAGAAATGGCCCTCTGAGCGTTCCCTAAAAGGAGCCTGACCTCAATGCTGTAAGGATGAGTAACTCTGTGGTCCCACATCAGTTGTGTGCATTTTTCCCCTTTACAAAAACGTAAGTCTGAATATGATGGTCTTGTTTTTGAAGTGTTGTTGTGATAACTACCATTCTTTTCACCCACCCTGAGGCTCCTACTTGCTTTGTAGGAGAAGTAAGGAAAGTGTGCATTTTCCCAGTCTTTCAGCACTAAGACTACCACATTGACTTAAAAAAATGTACTATTAAGGAGACTTTGCAAAGGGAATAAATATCCTTTGCTTAGGCCATGTGTCTAAATTCAGGAAATATGGCCATAATATTTATAACACTGAGCTCTGAATTATCAGTGGGAATCATAGAAACAGAGTCGTGGAGAAGAATGGGCCTTCCAATCCTATAAAAACAATAAAAAAGTTAATTGCCTCCCAGGTGCCAGATACTATGCTAAGCACTGAGGATATAATTAATAAAAAGAAAGTCCTTACCCTCAAGCTACTTACAATCTAAAGGGGGAGATAAAACACAAAAGGAGGCAGGAAAGGGGTGGGGAGGGAATATCTTGTTCTGTAGAGTTAAAACCTGGCAGAACATCAGATGCAAAATGGAATGACCTGAGTCCAGTTTTAGTCCTCTGTAAAGGAAGGCATTGAGAGGAGCTTAGTCCTTTATTCTCTGGTCATCTAATCAGTGTGAAGAAAAGGCTGAGGTAGTTGGTGTTGTGGAAAATAAAAAGTCCAAGAGACAGAGTTTCTGGGTAGTGTAGTTAATAACTAATTTACTGATTAGGCTGGCAAATAATCAATAAATTGATGATTAGTAGTCTTTTTTGGTAACCAATGACAAAACCATGGACATCTTTAAATGCTTTGGAAACCTTTGGAAAAGGAGATGCCCCTGACAGGTGAAAATCAAGCCTGATTGGAGAACAAGTAATAAGAGGTGAGCATATTAATGAGGGGGTGGGCTAACATTTTTCAGCTCCCCCTGTTGAGAACATGATGATCATGAGCAATCTGGACAAAGTAATCCATCTCTACCCAGACCACTATGGTTGGTTTTCTCTTTCACAAGCTGGGTCACCCTAAATTCTAATGAGCTGTTCCAAGGACAGGGGCTTATCCTAAGGATAAGGATTCAGCTAGATTAGATTCTGTTTCTAAGATCTTGCTGGGTGGGGTCTCACCTGAGATGGCAGGACATAAAGCCAAGGATTTGGGCGATCTCATCTATCAGCAATGTCCTTCAGAGGCTAATGGACTGACTGACTGACAAAAGGCTGGTCCCTGAATGAGGAAACAGAAAAGAAAAACCTCAATACTAATTTAATAATTGGTTATTAATATAACAATATAATTTATTTCACTTTATCATGGTGATGTCATTCGAGAACAAAGGACAACAACAATATAATAGAAAAATAATGATTTCTTTCAGTGTCTGTCAAGGCTTGAGTGACAAGCTTAACCTGAAAGGGGCATCTTGTTGGTGGAGTTGGTTGAAACCAGACAGGATAACAGATGTAAAGTGGATGACTTTAAAATCCAGTGGTGTTGGTATCAAACTCAAATAGAAAGGTTCACAGCTGGCCTCGTCCTAACTTGGAGAGCTGGATGTAGATTTAGAAAACCACCAGTTAACATTATCTATTTTGTATTTTTATTTATTTTGTTAAACATTTTCCAATTACATTTTAATCAGTTTCTGGCTGCACTGAGGAGTTTTGCCTGGCCAAGACCTGGAGTTTGACACCTTTGATACAGTCCAGACCCTCCCATTTTAAGGTTGAGGCGCTGAGAGCTAGAAAGATTAAGTTGCTGGTCCAAGAACACAGAGTTAATAAATGCGAGAGGTAGGATCTGAGACTAAGTCCTCAAACAGGGATTATTAAATCTACAGATGATCCATAAACGTCATTTAGACTAGTGTCCTCAACCTCTATTACCACCAAAATTTTTACTAGAATTGTTAAATAAGCAGATAAGTTCCCTTGCTTTTCATTTCCTTTGCCAGTCTTTGATGGTGATATAAACAACAATGTAGAATTTTTGTTTTAAACACATCTGTTAAATGGTAAGGAAGAAGAAAGGAATCCATTTTTGTTGTTTGGTCATTGCAGTAGTGTCCAACTCTTTGTGTCCCCATTTTGGGGTTTTCTTGGCAAAGATACTGGAGTGGTTTGTCATTTTCTTCTCCAGCTCATTTTACAGATGAGGAAACTGAGGCTCACAGGATTAAATGACTTGGACCTGAATAAATGTATTTATAATAGGTTTCCAAATTTCTGGGAGGTGGTAAATAATCCAGACTTTCATCACACATGAACATTTTCATAGAAGTAATTAAACAGAAGACTGTACATAAAACCATTAATCCCTGCTATATATAGCTTGTATTTTAAAAAAATGATATGAAAAATTTGGCAGAATTTAGAAGCTGTACTGATTTGTATTTCCTTTTGAACCATATTTTGTTCTCTTTTGTGGCTAAAAAAATTGCTACAATGACCTTCCTTTCTTTTGTTCTCACCGTTGTTATATACTTCCCAAATTCTGTTCTCACCCCATTTGGGGAGAAAAACCCTCCTTTGTAAGAAGTAAATCAAGAAAAATAATTCACAATTGCACTATATCTTAAAATGTCTATCTCAACCTGCTCCTTGAACCTCCTACCTCTCTCAGACAATGAGTACTGTGTAGCAGTGTAGGGGGAAAAGGTACAGTTTGACATACTTCTAAGTTTAATCTGCATTATTAACATTTTTCCATCACTTTCTTAAGTCTAGATAATCAATGAAACAATAAATCACACTGTGATTTGCCAGTTTCTGAGGCATAAACACTCATGCAGAAAAGTTGACAATTTGTGACTCTTGAGAGTTGGTTCAAGTTGGTATATTAGCAACCATACTAGCACACAGAGTGGGTTACTAGCACAAGTTCTTTGATCTGCTTTTTTAAAGGAAAGACAACTTTAAAGGGGTCAACCATCTTACTTTAATGACAGACAAGTAGAAATAAGTGAGTATAGAAAATACAAGTATAGACATTAGCACAGAGATTCAACAGACAGGGCTCCAACCACCTACATACACCACCAGACTGGTAGAGCACCAATATCTGAGTAGTTGGGGGGTGCTCTTAACAAACAGCTACCCAGCGTCTGGTCCAGGGAATCACAAGCTCTTTCTCATGAGCAAGCCCCAAAAGCAAAGTGCCAACCTCCCAGAACATATAACAAAGACTTGTCCCCTGATTGACTCAGAACCAGAAGGCATGAAACCTACGTGACTCAGTACAGCTGTGAATTTTCAGGGTTCAAAGGAGATTAATCTTTAAGATGTTTACAATTTAGCCAGAGTCTAGGAAACTGAATTCTAGAAAAAATAACCACAGAAAATCCCACTTTGCTTATGCTTACCATTGGCTCCAGCACACTTTGGACTAACATATTTCCTCATATGTCCCATGGAGGAGTGGCTGGCCATTGCAATGGTCAAAATTGTTAAGTCTTCCAGAGTTCTTTTTCTTTATAGTATTGTAGCAATTGTATAGATTGTTCTGGTTCTGATTACTTTATTTTGCATGAGTTTATACAAGGATTCCCAGGTTTTTTTTTCTAAATCAAGCATTTCCTAAGAGAATTTTAGTCTTGCTAAATCACATCAACTTGCTAGAGTCTGTAAGATAAAGATGAGACATCAGTTGTAGCCCTGGTGCTCTCTGGTGACTTCTTGTTCTGTCTCTTTGCAAAATTCCATTTTGAGCTATCAGCTTTAGCCCCTGTTATTTGCTGACCAGTTTGTTATTTTACCTGATGGAGATCTTTCCTTTCTTCTGTCAGATCTTTGATGTGTAAGTTTTCAGTTTCCCTTATTCCAACTGTATCCATCCTGGTTTGTAACTAAAATCTTTAAAAGGTTGCTGAACATTTTGTCAGAGGGGGGGATTGTTTTTTTTGTATACATGGGACTGTGTTATGAACATAAAATAAACCCTTTATTAAAATGTCTCAGCATGTTAATAAGTATGATTGGCAGCAATTCCAACGTAAGAAAATCAGAGAATCTCAGAATGGAAGCAATTTCTGAAGTAATCTAGTCCAAGCTGTAGATGAATAAGAATTTCCCTTTGATTTTTTTTTAACCATTTCCTACCATATATATTGGGCAACTAGGTGACAGAGTAGAGAGTTGGGTGTGGAGTCAGGAAGACTTATCTTCCTGAGTTCAAATCTGGCCTCAGACACTTAGTGGCAAGGTGATCCTGGGCAAATCATTTAACCCCATTTGCCTCAGTTCCTTATAAAATATACTGGGAAAGAAAATGGCAAACCAGTACCTCTGCCAAGAAAACCCCAAATAGTGTCACAAAGAGTTGGATACAACTGAACAACCACCATAACCATATACACACCTCTTTATAGACACAGCATACATTTTCTCTTCCTTTTTATTCCTTGTTCAGTGGAATATAATCACTAGTCATGAAACTATGGACCTAATGTCCCTGCCATCTTGTATGAATGAGAATCTTTCTTGGCCCCCTTGGACTTTAGGCAGTAGACTGCTAGAAAAGAGTCTATGCCTGGGTTCTGCATCCCCTTGGGTCTTGAATCCATTTCCATTTTCAGCCCTGCTGACTGATTCACAACCTTTCCATCTCTTTCTCAGAGCAGCGTAATTAAATCATCATTACCAGCCTCTATAATGAGTATATTAATGGACTGATCTTTTGTTCCACATACTATCTTTGTGACTCCCCAGACCATAACTCCTTCCCTGGTCCCTCCATGCCATATTTTCTGTCTCCTCTAATTAGTATGTAATCTTCTTGAGGACAGGAAGTGTCTTGATTTTGTATTTGTATCCCCAGAACTTAGCACAGTACTTGTCATATCATCAGCATTTACTTAATAGACTTCATTCATTCATTCCCACCCTCCTACTTCCTGAGAGCTAGAAGTTCTTCACCCTGTCCTGAGTGTTTCACCTAAAGCAAATTCCTCTAGCTAGACTAATGATGGCTGGTTTTGTCCTTAGGCATGAAATTGCTTCTTCTATCCATTACCTTAGACTGGTATCAGGCCCTAGAGCCCAGAACCATGAGGTTCCTTAGTCTTGGCAACTTTATACTGTTCTTAAAATAAGATCTTTCAGAATAATAGTTTTCCCTGCTTAAATGTTCAGGGTTGCATTGTCAAAATGAATATATATTACATAAATTCTAGCCATTATTCATTCATTTATTTGTTTGTTTATTTATTTGATGGTCTCCAGAAAAATAAGAGGAAGATTTTTCTAATTATTGAGAGAATCAAAAGCAACTTCCTTCTGTGCATTTTTTCTTCTATCTGATTTTTGATTAGTCTGAATGATTTTAAGGGTAGTGAAAGACTATTAGTGAGATTAGTCAAACTGATATTCCTAGAGAAGACCCTGGTATGAACCATAGAGATTATTTTTGAGAAATGCCACCAAGGTGACCTTGGTCCACCTTGTCAGGGGTGAGGGCCTCACTAACATTTCTGGTTTCCACAAGATACTGTGACATGTAGATATTACTTTTATTAGCTCCCCTGCATTGCTTTCTCTTTTGAAAGTTGTAGCAAATCCCTTTAAAAATATCCAAGGAAGAATTATCTATTTTCAAGGAAAAGGGGAAAATGGGAGAGAAAAAGAAACATAGTTTCAAGGTTAGGTTGTAAGGAAGCTAGTTCAGAGAGAAGAAGGAGTGGCAGGGAGAAAACTGGAAGATACCAAGTGCTAGGGCAGGAAGGAGGAGGGTTTGAGGGGAGTGGGGTTGCGGTTCCTTGTGTATTAGAAGAGACCAAATTACCATCAAACAACAGACAGTGGTGGGACTAGCTGACTATCCCCACTCTACACTTCCCAAGCTCAGATGGTGCCTAAATGGGCAAGCAGAATCACTGGAACATAGAAGATTAGAAGTAACTTTATCTAGTTTATTTAGTTCAAGCATGGGACAGCTAGGTGGCACAATGGATGAAGTGCTGGACCTGGACTCCTCTTCCTCAAATCTGGCCTCAGACACTTGCTAGCTGGGTGACCCTGGGCAAGTCACTTAATCCTGTTTGCTTTAGTTTCCTCATCTGTAAAATGATTTGGAGAAGGAAATGACAAACCATGCCAGTATCTTTTCCTGGAAAACCCTAAATGGGGTCATGAAGAGTTGGACACAACTGAACAACCACAAATTCAAGCAAGTCAGTTTTCATGAGATTGTAAGGAAGAACCTGGAGAAATGAAATTCTTACCCAAAGTGAGTTAGTAGAAACCAAGGGATTGTTGAAAGACAGACTAAAATACTATTAAACAGAACTAGAACAATTTATATTCTAACAGCAACATTGTAAAAATGAATAAATTTGAAAGACTCAAGTATTCTGATCAATGCAATGATCAACCATGATTCTAGAGGATTAATGAGGCAGCCAGGTGGGGTAGTGGAGAGAGTTACCAGCCTGGAAGTAGGAAGACTTAAAGTCAAATCTGTTTTTAAACACTTATTAGCTGTGTAACCTTGGGCAAGTCACTTAGCTTTTGTCTGCCTCAGTTTCCTTAACTGTAAAACAGGAATGATACCTACCTCCTAGGCTTGTGGGGATCACATGAGATAATATTTGTAAAACACTAAGCACAATGCCTGGCATAGCTTTTTACAGTTTGGAAATCACTAAGAATTAGGGATTGATTTTTTTTTATTTCACTGATTGTCTAGCCTTATTTAAATGATGGAGAAAATGTTAATGTGATTAAACCTGAATGTGTGTCCAGATGTAACTTTTCCTCCCCAGGAGAGCTGGGTGTTAAATGTGTGCTGGCACACCTTTGCTTGCTGTAACATTCTTGGGTGGGGACAGAGCTGCGAGGTTTGGTCAAGTCCAATTCCACTCCAAAGCCTATCTAATTCTGAGTGGATATCTGAGAGGAGAAGGTGTTCTGGCTATCAGCCAAAAAGGAAAAAAGGAATTAAGCAGTTCTGTCTTTCAGCAGAGGCTTGGCTGGGCTCTGCTAGCTCAGGGCACTTTAATGAGGATTAGGACACTTTCCACAGAGCTGCCAAGCCAGGGGAATAAATTGTTCTTTGGAGACAAATTACCCACAGTCAAGATAAGGAAACACACACACACACACACACACACACACACACACACACACACGTGAAGCCCTAGGGAAGCACCCTTGTTTGTTTTTCTATAAATGGAATGGAGAATCAAGGGCTGAGAACAACAACAAAAGATAGTTGAACTTGAGTGCAAACCAGCAAAAAAAAAGTCATCCTGCACAGTGTTTGCAACCTCTCCCTTTCTAGAAGATCCAAATTAAGCAAAGGAATTCATTTTATCTGCCAGTCTGCTTTGTCTGCTCTTTCTTGCTGGAGGTGGACCAACTACTCGCAATAACTTTTGTGCAATAACCTCAGCTCCCAGACCCGGACTGTTCTGTTCAAACCTGAAGGAAACAGACAACAGAAAAAAGGACCCAGGTGGGTAGCTTGGGCTTTTTTCTGTCCTTCCTAATCACATTAATCCTTCAGGGGAAGCTACTAAGCCCCCTTTCACTGTGGAAAAGTAGCAAACAGGCATTTACTTCTAGGTTTGCTCCTTGACTATCCATCTGGTCGTGGAAAGGCCTTCACCCTCAGCTGTGGGCCCTGTGGTTGAAGCCCTCATCTTTCCATGAATCTGGTCTTCTGCATGGGCCAAGGAAAAACTTTTACCTGGCTCCAGGACTTCATTTTTCACTAATTTTAAACAAAATTGACTAATGTCCATCCTACTGCAACAGAATCAACTATAGCACCAGATTCTATATTATATCGTACTACAACAATAATATTAACTATAATAAACATGTGCGTAGCACTTTACAGCTATTATTTCATTTGATCCCTACAACAACTCTGGGAGGTAACTCCTTTTATGATCCCATGATGAGGAAACTGAGACTGAGAGGGGTCAACACATAGCTAGTAAGTGTTGGAGGCAGGATTCCAACTCAGGTCTTCTTTACTCAAGAACCATGCTGTATCCATTGTGCCTCCAAAGGATCTGCAACCAGTATGTCTACATGAACTGGCCCTGGCTTACCAATCTCTCTGGTAAGGTAACCCCTTGCTACCTATTGCAGTACAGGGTTGCATTTCTGAGGATATTTAGAGAGAAAGGAGAAAAAATACTTCAAGAAATAGAAATTATAAGGTTCAGGAAATCAAAAGCTCTTACAGAAGAATTTTACTTAGCACAGGATTGCTGACTCCCAAACTCCCTGAACTACCTACGTAGCTGAACTTGTCAAGACTCCTCCCAAGGTCGTGGAGTCTTTTGCTACTACTCTACTCAGAAAGAGATTTATCTTTTTTTTTTTCCATCCTTATGGTTAGATGCTCTGAACAAAGTCATTCATTCCAGTTCTTGTCCTAGGTTCACCCACCTACAGTAGGTAGGTCTGTGTTCCTATTGTATCTTGAATTTCAGGCAGTCCAGATTATGTTTTGCTTCATTTGACATGTTCCTTCTTCCCTTACTGGAAAAGTACGTTATGTGTCCATGACAATATTTAGCATTGCAAGCATATAATGAAGTTAAACATATGTTTCTCTGAATGATCGATAATATAGAATTTATTACAACTAGGTTCTCAAAACATGGCCTCAGGGGAAAAGAACAGAGTTTCAGAACCAGGATTATATCAGAAATACTGCTGAATCTGTTTCTAAAAGCCTTTCTTTTAATAGACGCAGCCCTTAATGGAACACTAACTTCTTACCACACACTTAACTGCCACAAAATGCCACATCCCTAGGGAATCAGACACAAATAGTTTCTCCTAATTACTTCCCTGCAGCTTAGATCACTGAGGAAGGGATACAAATATACATTCACATCATGGAAGCTCCTCCTTGGAAAAACTCAGAAAAACCTTGCACCAAAAGCTCATCTGGATTTTACTCTAGGTTTGTGGACAAATCAAATAAGGTGAAGCAAACGTGTGCCAGAGCAAGCTCAAACCCCAGAGTGGATTGTCAATTTTCAGTATTGGTATTTATACCTTGGAAATTGTCAAATGCTACAAATCAGGTCTTAACTTCTTGTTTTGTGGACTGTCTAGACTTAAGAAAGAGATGGATAAAATATTAATAATATAGACTAAATTTAAAATGTGCCCCAAGTGCATTTTCATTTTCAGAGAGCTTGCAGTTAAATATTCACCAGCACACCATTAAATTTTGCCAGTACAAAGCCTAACAGACTAGACTAGTAAAGCTATAAGTCTGATTAAGAGCTCTTCCTCCACCTGGTAATGCTGTCAACCATAAGACCAACAAAACCAAACATTTTAGCCTGTTTCCAAAGCCTCGCTTACAAAAAGCATAGAAATTGTTATTGTCTTTTAAAGAGCAAAGACACCAAGAGTATAGTTACAACTGTGATTCCTTCTGAAGTCAGGGAAAGTGTGTGTGTTATTTTTGATCTATGAGATAAAATGTGAAGAAGAAAGAATGAAAGAAGATGGGAAGAAACTTCTTTCTTGTTGGGACTATCTCATTGATCTTAACTGAGGACAGTTTAATGAACAAACCTAAAGAGAATTCTTTTTTTTTTAATTTTATTTAATTTTTAACATTTATTTTCACACAATTTTGGGTTACAAATTTTCTCCCCTTTTATCCCCTCCCCCCCCCAAACCCGAGCTTTCTAATTGCCCCTGTGACCTATCTGCTCTCTCCTCTATCCTCCCTCCCTGCCCTTGTCTCCGTCTTCTCTTTTGTCCTGTAGGGCCAGATAGCTTTCTTGACCCCTTAACCTGTATTTCTTGTTACCCAGTGGTAAGAACATTACATTTGGTCCTAACACTTTGAGTTCCAACTTCTTTAGCTCCCTCCCTCTCCACCCCTTCCCCTTGGAAGACAGGCAATTCAGTATAGGCCATATCTGTTTAGTTTTGCAAATGATTTCCATACTAGTTGTGTTGTATAGGACTAACTATATTTCCCTCCATCCTATCCTGTCCCCCTTTACTTCTATTTTCTTTTGGTCCTTTCCCTCTCCATGAGTGTCGACCTCGGATTGCATTCTCCTCCCCATGCCCTCCCCTCCATCCTCCCCCCCACCCTGCTTGTGCCCCTGTCCCCCACTCTCCTGTATTATGAGATAGGTTTTCCTATCAAAATGAGTGTGCATTTTATTCTTTCCTTTAGTGGAATGTGATGAGAGTAGACCTCATGTTTTTCTCTTGCCTCCCCTCTTTATCCCACCACTAATAAGTCTTTTGCTTGCCTCTTTTATGAGAGATAATTTGCCCCATATAACTTCTCCCTTTCTCCTCCCAATATTTCTCTCTCACTGCTTGATTTCATTTTTTTTTTAATATATGATCCCATCCTCTTCAATTCACTCTGTGCACTCTGTCTCTATGTATGTGTGCGTGTGTGCATGTGTGTGTGTGTGTACTCCCACCCAGTGCCCAGATACTGAAATGTTTCAAGAGTTATAAATATTGTCTTTCCATGTAGGAATGTAAACAGTTCAACTTTAGTAAGTCCCTTATGACTTCTCTTTGCTGTTCGCCTTTTCATGGTTCTCTTCATTCTTGTGTTAGAAAGTCAAATTTTCTTTCCAGCTCTGGTCTTTTCATCAGGAAAATTTGAAAGTCCTCTATTTCATTAAAAGACCATTTTTTCTCCTGAAGTATTATACTCAGTTTTGCTGGGTAGGTGATTCTTGGCTTCAGTCCTAGTTCCTTTGACTTCTGGAATATCCTATTCCATTCCCTTCTATCCCTCAATGTAGAGGGTGCCAGATATTGTGCTATCCTGATTGTATTTCCACAATACTTGAATTGTTTCTTTCTAGCTGCTTGCAATATTTTCTCTTTCACCTGGGAATTCTGGAATTTGGCCACAGTGCTCCTAGGAGTTTCTCTTTTTGGATCTCTTTCATGTGGTGTTCTGCGGATTCCTTGAATATTTATTTTGCCTTCTGGTTCTAGAATCTCAGGGCAGTTTTCCTTGATAATTTCATGGAAGATGATGTCTAGGCTCTTCTTTTGATCATGGTTTTCAGGTAGTCCCAGAATTTTTACATTGTCTCTCCTGATTCTATTTTCCAGGTCAGTTGTTTTTCCAATAAGATATTTCACATTATCTTCCATTTTTCGAATCTTCACGCTATGTTCTGTGATATCTATCTTTCTCATAAAGTCCTTAGCGTCCATCCGTACCATTCCAGTTTTGAAAGATCTATTTTCTTCAGTGAGCTTTTGAATCTCCTTTTCCATTTGGTTAATTCTGCTTTTGAAAGCATTCTTCTCCTCATTGGCCCCTTGCACCTCCCTTGCCAGCTGAGTTAGTCTAGTTCTCAAGGTGCCAATTTCTTCAAGATTTTTTTGGTTCTCCTTTAGCAGGGAGCTGATCTGCTTTTCATGCTTCTCCCTCATCCCTCTCATTTCACTTCCCAGTCTTTCCTCCACCTCTCTAACTTGATTTTCAAAATTCCCCTTGAGCTCTTCCATGGCCTGAGCCCATTGGGTGGGCTGGGACACAGAATCCTCGATTTCTGTGTCTTTGCCTGATGGCAAGCATTGTTCCTCCCCATCAGAAAGGAAGGGAGGAAGTGTCTTTTCTCCGAGAAAGTACCCTTCAATAGTTTTATTTCTTTTCCCTTTTCTTGGCATTTTTTCCAACCAGTGGCCTGACCTCTGAATGTTCTCCTCACACCCACCTCGCCTCCTGGTCCTCCCAGCCAGCGTTTGGGGACTGAGATTCAAATGCTGCTTCCCGCCTTAGGATTTTTGGCGGGGGCAGGGCTGCTATTCAGTGTTAAATTAAGTTCAGGTGCTGAGGTCAGGAGCAGGGCCGCCTCTCTGGCTCAGTTCCCTCAGGGGGTTTATGCACAGACCTTCCACAATGGATCCAGGCTCCCGCCTGTTTGGGGAGCCCCTGTCTGCAGCCGCCTCTCAGCTTCTATCTCCTGGGGGGGCCCGAGCCATGGGGGCACCCCACTCCCCTCTCAACCCGCCAAAGAGACTCTCTCACCTACCCCCGTCAGTCACCTGTTGGTGGGGGGGCTTGTGCCGCCGCTGAAGATCCCGTCTCTGGCGCCTTCTCAGATCTGTGCCTCTCGGAGCCGCAGCCGCCGCCGCAGGTCCGGGTTGGGCTCCGCGTCTGCAGCGCGACGGACCTTTTGCGAGAGGTTTGCAGGTCCCTCTGTGGGTGGGGGGGACCCGCGTGGCTGCTGGAGATCCCGTCCCTGTAGCCCTCTCGGATCTTTTCCTCTCGATGTCGTGGCCGCGGCAGGGCTGCACTCTGTTCCCCGTCCTGGCCCCCAGTCCGCGGCGCGAAGGACCCCCCGCGAGAGGTTTGCAGGTCTCTCTGGAGCAGAAATCTCCCTCGCTCCAATATTCCATGGTCTCTGGGTGCAGAATTCCCCCTGGCTTGGTCCCCTCTAGCCGTTCTGTGGTTTGTGGGTTCGGAGCTATGTGTATGTGCGTCTTTCTACTTCGCCATCTTGGCTCCGCCCCTCCCTAAAGAGAATTCTACAAGGAATGAATCTGTAGAGAGACTATTCAGAGTGATGGCTTAAGGAAAAATCAGGGACTGTTTTCCTGTTACGTCCAAAGAGAAGCTGAAGAACATAGTGAGAAAGAAGATAGAGAGACTTTCTTTCCTGATAAAAGGATGAAGAGAATTCTTGTGAAGACATTTTGCTTGTTATACTGAATAAACTAAATGGTGGAGCTCTTAGAAGTCTCTTGAGAGACTGGGGCATTCTGTTTGTGATTGAAAGAAACTGAGGCAAACAGAGGTTAAATGATTTGCTCAAGATCACACAGCTAGATTTGAACTCAAGCTTTTCTGATTCAAGATCCAGCACTCCCTACTCTATGGTGCCACCTGGAGGCCAAGGACTTGGAGGGAAACGGATCTGTCTGTCATAGTTAAACGTAAATAATTATGTCTTTCTATTATTATTGATTTTGTTGCTGATAAATGCAACCTGAGCTTATCTGGGCTTTCCCAGTTCGCCTAACATGGAGGTACCCTGAGGGGCCTTTGGAACAAGTCCAGACTGTCTAAAATGGAAGTCTCTTCATCTCTAGCCACACAGGCAGATTTAGCTTCCTTTGATTGGCTGCCTGAGTCTTTAACACTATTAAGATGAAGCTGGTTGCCTTTTCTGGTATTCTTTTTGCTGCTCTTTTTGACCATTCTAATCTGCCACATCTAGAGGGTGAAGATCATAGTTCATCCATAGCATGGGTGTCATGACCTGAATCAGTGAGAGGGAAAGGACTTTCATTCCCTTGCATCCTTTTACTCTCCTCTGAGAAATGGACCTGGGGTGATTTTTTTCTATTTTGGGTTGCTTGTTTTTCTCAATTTCAGGTACCGGTAGAACCTGGAGTTCAAGTTGTAGCCAGTTATTCCAGCAGAGAAGATAGGGTGCCTGAGACTCAAGTCCAAGAGGGATTTGGGACTCAGAAATGGGATTGTATGTTATATAGGAAGTGAGCTAAACTATGAACCTAATCCCTTTTCTCCCCTTGGAGACTGAGGCAGTGCAAGGTGGGGAGAAAAGGGATTTGGGACTCAGAAATGGGATTGTATGTTATATAGGAAGTGAGCTAAACTATGAACCTAATCCCTTTTCTCCCCTTGGAGACTGAGGCAGTGCAAGGTGGGGAGGAGGATTATGCCTCCCATGAGTTAAGGGAGTAAGTTTTTATATTTATGATTATACCTTTGAAGTAAATGTTTCTTTGTAAAAGCCAATTGTACTGTTAGTGGCTAAATGGAAGTAGGATGCATGGGACCAACCCCTAGAATTGAGAGAACAATATCTGTGTAGGCTGGAGTCATTTGTAGAGAGTTTAGATACTCCCCCAATCCCCTTAAGGGTACTATGGGAACCCTGAGGAAAGTGAAAATCTAATCTACCTGACCTTCCAGTCAGTGAGGGCCATGGTACTCTTTGTTATATACATTCATTAATTTTAACATTTGCCTAATCCTAGGAGATTAAGGGATCTGGGGAGAGACATACACAGACAGAGAGACAGAGACAAATACACACACATACGTACACACACAGAGACAAAGAGAGGGAGAAACTACTACTGAGAAAGGTTTTCCCTAGTCATTAAATAAATAATATTTGATGAACTAATGGAGCTTAAAGTTTAGTTGATTAGTTGAGATATATTTTGAAATTATGATAATGAAGAAATATACAAATATTCTTGTATTATCCTAGAATTCAGGATGATTAGAGTAAAGCAGTCAAGTAGCAGGCTAAGAGATACTTTACAGGTGAGGCTGGGAGACATTGGAGCTCTTCCTTTTAACCTTACTCTGCTCCTTTTATCACTAACATATAACCACTGGCCCTGATGACCTAGATGATCATGAGTACTGCATTAGAAATTCAGAGCCCAGTGTGAGCCCAGTACTATCACCGCTCAGCAGAGCATGGAGGATCCCTAGCTCCTTCAATATATTGATATATTCTTTCTGTCCCTAAACCTTCTCCATCTTTTTTCCTCACAGATGATCATTCACTTGCACTGTTATGTCAAACAAGTTTGCTAAGTCCTAAGGCATAGGTAACCATGCTAAGTTGTCCTTTATCAAGGGTTACTAAACTACAGTTTGTGAATCCTAATCCAGCTCTTGAATTTATCTATTAGCATTTTGAGCTCATGTATCGTATAAAGGTAGACAGATTTGCCTTGCAGATTGTAGTTTGCTAACTCCTATTTTCAATCATCACTTTGGTCTTTCTGAAAGTCCTACATTGCTATTTTCCTTCCAGTCCAAAACGATTCTCTAATTGAACTCAACTAGTTGTGGTTCCAACATGGCTGAGTACTTTATTACCTATTTTTGTATGACACATGATACAGCTGTCCCTTCCACACCATGATTTTCTCCAGCATGGTTTCAATATTTTGCAGGCTGGCTTAAGAAATTAAATGGAAATTTTTAGAAGTTTGGTGGAAGCTGCAGACAAAATGCAAAGGTCAGCAGATGACATAGGAAAAGTTTAGAAACTCAGAAACACATAAAATGTTTGCATAGTATTGTATAATATCAACATATTTTACCTTTTAATATCATAAATATACATGATTTCTTTTTTAAAGTTAAAATAAGCAAAAGTTAAAGTTTGAGAAAAGAACAGGAAAGCCAGCAGATGACACACAAAGGCTACTACTATATGTGGAAGGGATTGAACCTTTGCTTCTGTCTTCATCTTCCTCAGGATATATGCCAATTTGGGGATTGCTAAGTCAAAAGATATAGACGGTTTACTCACTTTTCTTGTATAATTCTAAACTGATATCTAGAATGGTGGGACCAATTTACTATACCAATTTACTATATGTAACAATGTATTAATATGCCTATCTTCATACTACCCCTCCAACATTGACTGTTCCCTTTTTGTATCATCTTTGCCAATTTGCTTGGTATGGGGCAAAAACTCAGAAAGCTTTAATTTCTATTTGTCTTATTATTAATGATTTGGAAACTGTTTTAAAATAGTCATTTATTATTTACCATTCTTTTGAAAATTGTTGTTTTTCTTTGACGTGTTTGTTCCATATTTGATCTACTGCAGAATGGCTCTTAGTGTAATATATTTGTATGAGCTACCTATATATCTTGGATATTATGCTTTTACCAGTGATATTTGGTGTAAATATATTTCCTCTTCAACAATTTCTCTTCTAAATCTTCCTCCATTGATTTTATTTTAAAAAGCTTTAAAATTGTATATAATTGGAATTATCTGTTTTGTCCTTTATGATTGCTTTTATTCTTCATTTGATTAACAGTTCTTTTCTCAGTCCTTACCATGAAAGATAGCTCTAGTTCTCTATTTCTCTTCTGATAAGACCTTTTATATTCCACTACTTATTGCAGTATATGGTATAAGATGTTGGTTTAAAACTAATTTCTGCCAAACTACATTTGTGGTTTTCCTAGTAATTATTTTCATAAAAAGGAGCCCTTCTCCCATTCATTCATATTCTTGGGTTTATCCAACCCCAGATTACTTTCTCATTTGCTTCTGTTTCTTCTTTTTCTCTTCCACCAATATACTTTTCTGCTTTTAATCAGTATTGAATAATTTTGGTACATGTGCATGCTCTTCCTCTCTACCCAACTAGATTGTAAATTCCTATAGAGCAGGGAATTTCACCTTTGTTTTTATAGTCTTAGTGCCTAGCATAGTGTCTTCTCATATAATAGGCACTTAATAGATGCTTGATGATTGATTGATGATCACTGCTTTATGGCATAGTTTGCTGTCTGGTATTAAGTTTTATTTGTGCAAGGAGGGAAGGAAGGAGAGAGGGAGGGAAGGAGGAAAGGAAAGAAGAAGGGAAGGAAGGAAGCCTTTATTAAGTACCTCCTATGAGCCAAGCACCACGCAAAGTGCTTTACAAGACAGATGCAACTAGTGGCTTCAGTCTTAGTCTTCTGTTCTGAGATGCCATAGGGACAGACAGCCATCCTCAATCTCTTCCTTTTCTGGCAAAGTTTAGGTCTACTTTTTCTTTTTCATTTTACCTATTGCTCTCATGTTGCCAGTTCTTTCTGATTTAGTCTTTATGGTTCTCCTTTACCCCTCTTGAACCAAAGATAGAAGCCACCATGCAGACCTTGTGATTGCAAGTTGGGGTAGTGTCCTAGAAAGGATGTTATGTAAATATTAGCAGGATTTTAATTCCACCCCTCTGACTCCATTAACAGTGCAGTATCACACCATCTCTATTTAATGGAGATAGTTTCATGTGCAGCATAGGATGACAAGAAAATATAATTTCATGGAATGTAATTATTTCACTTTGTAAGACTCATAGTGAGCACAAGTTCCACCTTCTCTTCTCTGACTCAGCCTCAAACAAACAAACAAATAACTAAAAAACAACACCTCAAAAAGATAATTTCAGCATATGTTCAACATTTGTTAAAGAAGGAAAAGAAGTAGAGGACGTCTTTAAAGAACTTTATCTTCAAACTAAGTTAGCATTAACCTTGATATTTAGTGGCTACAATGTGAGGATGAACACAGAAGAGAATGGTAAAAGCTACGCTGGAAAATATGGTTTAGATCAAGAAATGAAAGACACCAAAGATCTGTAGCCTATTCAGAAATATATACTTATGCATTATTAATATTTTTTGAGAAGGGATTAGGAAAAAGGACTGAACATCACAAATAATGAAATTGATTATATCTTAACAGACAGGAAATGACTAATTACCAACATATTAATTTCAGAATTAAATAACTGTGTACATACAATCAAGCCATTGACTGCTCAGAGTAAGGGTGAATATTAACGCCAAATTATAATAAAGAATAGAAATGAGAAGACATTGTGAGATCATAGCAGCAATAATCCCCCCCCTTTTTTTAACAAGTTGTGAACCTTAAAAAAAAAAAAAGTGAAATGAGCACAATGTACAGAGAGCTAGGCCTCATTTTCCATCAGCTGTTTTGCTTGGTTTCAGTTCCAGGAATATAACATTCCTAATGCTTGTTAATAATTACTATATAATGTATATTTTATATATTTTTCACTTATATTTATTATTTAATATTATTTCTTATAGCTATCATGTTTTTCTTCTATAGATGGTTAGGACAATCTATACTGGGTAGTCATGAAAATCCTTGAGAAGGGCTTTGCAATTTCAAGGGTCTTGACAGAAATAATACAATGTAACCCAGAGACAGAAACATCTGGAAGCCTTCACCATCCATATAAAACTTCCATTTGAACTTTGTGTAGGACATTATCCATGACAATGGCAAACACTTTTAGGAAACATATGTCACTGTTTTTTCCTTCCTTGATACTGATAGTTGAAGGATTGTTAAACAATGTTATCTTTGTGGTTGCATCTTTCAAGGAATCTTATACTAACTTAATTACTGAGGAGGCATTTTGTTCCAAGAAAATCCAAACCAAGGTTCCAAATTGTCAATGATCCAATAGGCAATGGGGAGATGTGTGGTGAGTTTAAGCAAGTTACAACATAGTGTCAACAATTACTTTTATGAAAGAAGTATCATTAAGAATATTCTCCAGGAAATATATGCCTGGGAGAAAAGGTGGGCTAATTGTGTGGCAAAAGCAGGAGACGGACAAGGATAACCTGAGTGCTTTACTGGGTCCCATGGAATGTTAATGACCCAGATGAAGGTTTTCTGAGCATTGGATAGAGCTTTTATGGAAGATTCATGGGTGGACATGGACAAGAATTGCACAGAATAGAAAGGTATGAATGGGCAAGGATTGCACCAGTGGAAGTAGCACCCACTTCATTAAGATCATGGATTCACTGAAGCACTGAAGCTCATCTATGTATGTGATTTATCTTTGTATATAATATAAGTGCCACAGTAGTAGGGAGCATGTCTTCTATAGGTTTTCTAACTCTCATGTTCCCAAGCCCAGTGCACTGTGTAGTGGAATACAAAGGATCTATGTATCTATGTATCAAATGGATCTATACAAAGAAATCTTCAGCTTAGGGGAATTTCCAGTATAGAAACTCTTTCCATAGATGCATATCACAAATCATCTTTGTAGATATGACTTAGACTGTTCCTTGAGTCAATTTAGGGGTAAGTAACTTGCCCAAGGTCATACAGCTAGTAAGTGTTAGAGACAAAATTTTCAAAAGTCAGGTCACCCTGACTCTAGGCTCAGTATTCTATCCATTAAATCATTCTACTCCTTCCTGTACTCAGTAGCTGCTTTAAGGAATGTTTGTTGAATTTGAATTTGGGAGTTTCTAGCAAGATGGTTTAATGAGAAGTTGATTCTGAGCCCAGCTGATTTTCACCACCAGCTGCCTTTCATCACCTCAAAACAGCAAGAATGTGCCAAATAAAGTAAAATAATAACAACCAAAAGAAGACAAAGACAAAAAAAACTTCACAAGGAAAAATGTATTGAAAAGCCAGTGGAAGGAATGAAGAAATGAATAACTGAAAATGAGTTTCTAATTGACTGGAGAAATACAATGTGGTAAAAGCATAGAAGGAGAAATTGTCTCTAGAAAAGCATAATTCTACAACTAGAACCTTAGAAATAAGAATAGAACAACCACAACAGAACCTAGAACAGGTGAAATCCTAATATTATAATGGAAGTATAGGTAAGGAGCTAAATTAAAATTCCTAAAGAAAAAAAATTGAAAATGAACACTTGGTTTGAACAGAAACTGGAAATTTTTAATAATTCAGTAGATGATGAAAAAATTCAAATTCAGAGATACAATAAAAATTATTGGAGCAAAGTTAAAAAAAAGAACAACCAACAACTGTAAAACTGGAAGAACACGAGAGCTTTTTACAAACTAAAGCAAGAGCCTGAGTTTCACATTTCGGTAAATCAAACAAGAAAATTTCCCAAAAGTACTGGAGCTAAACAGGATACCAGCAGAAAAATTTAACTCATACAGAAATATTGTCACCAGAGTCCAGTCTTCTAGGTTTAAAAAAATTGCAAGTGATCTGGAAAAAACAGTTCAATTACCAATGTATTCCAGTCTGAATCACCCAAGACTATTAGCAAGAACAAGAAATGAAAGAACTTGAATTGGAATATAGAAAAATTTGGAATGGGTGGTAGTATATTCAATTGAATTTGAAACTTTTTAAGGGACAACATTTAAATGATCTTGAATATTATAGCCTAAAGTAGAGCTTCCCTTGATAAAGCTCACATTTATTTGTCATTTTGTTTCATTCTCTTGGTAAGCTAGATACAAGAGGTATTGCTATGGCCATTTGGTAGGTAAGTACATTAAGAATCAGAATTAAAGAGCCTGTTCAGAGACAGAAGCAGAGTCTGACTCAAAGTATTTTGACTCCAAGCCCCACGTTCTTTATACTATGCTAATTTTGCTACACCATTGAGTGACTTGAGCCTACAGATTCTAGGGACAAATGACTAAAGAATAACCTTGGAAATATGGAACCCCACCAAAGCCTCAAAAATACCTGACAGTTAGCATCATGCAGTGGAAAGCATATTCAGTTCGGTCTCAGGAGTCTTTGTTTTGAATCACAATTTGGCCACTTCTTAGCTATGTGTTGGTCATGGATGAGTCACTCTACTTTTCTCTCCCTCAGTTTTCTCACTTGTAAAATGGGGATAATATTATGAGCACTATTTACCTTACAGGGTTGTTTTAAGGATCAAATGAAAAAAGGTGTGTTAAAATGTTCCATGACCCTAAAATACTTGATAAATGTATGTTTTAAAGTGCATTTTACCTAGAATTTTTTCTAATACCCCTATTGGCTTAAATGGGATGAACATAGCTCTTCTCACTTTTAAATTTATGCCTTTTTAGGAATTGACTTGTTCTAAAGTCCATTTTGGTAAATGCTATAAGCAAGCCTTGGATTAGTTCAAGTCATTCGTGATATGACAGCACCAACTTTCATGGTAATCCACACTGGAATATAGCCTCAGAAACTGTCATTTTAAAAATGCACAAGTGAGAAGATGAGAGAGGAAGAAATCTGAAATTTTTCCAATTAAAAAGTGAGCCTAAAAAACTATCAAGGAAGAAAAAATTCTCTTCAAATGGCAATTCTGCCAGGACCACATTTTCACATGCAGTCACAGACAGAAATAGGGTCGACATGGAGCAGATATCAACTTCAGCCAGTTTCTTGAGAAACAGTGTGAGGAATTTTGGCAAGAACTACATATGAGCCCAAATTAAACCAAACCCCATCAACGTGGAGTTAAGCAACCAACTCAAGAAACTCAACATTTCAAAAGGTGTGACCTTCTTTAGCTTCAGAATTTGGGCATTCGGTGGTCTCCTTTCCCCATTCCTCACCTAAAAATTCCAAAGTAATTTATTCTGACTCTTTAGAAGCAAGTCATGAAATCCATCCATCCATCCATCCATCCATCCATCCATCCATCCATCCTTCCATCCCTTCTTCCATTCAAGGAGTTCCTAATGTTAACTATATCTCAAAACTGTGACAATATGTTATGCATAGAAGAGTACTTCTGGAAACTGAGATGGGAGAGAGCACAGCTAATAAAATTATCATGGGAAATGACCTTGAAATTTCTCCTTTTCCCTTCTCCCTTCCAAAAATAAAAAAGTAGTCAGACTGCAGGAAACATTTGAATCCAGTGGTGGCTGATCATGGACAATTCTGCTCAAATGCTTAAGAGAATCAGATAGTGAGAACTAGTATTTCTTGGATCAAACTGGCCCATATTTGGTGGTGAGAACAGCTGGAGAAATGCTGATTGAGTCTGGGAGTTCTGCTGAAGCTGTTAATAAGATAGTGAGAAAGATGTTCTAGTGTTTCTTTGATCAAACTGTCCAGAATTTGTGAGAGGGAGTAGAACTGGAGAAATAATCATTCTGGGAGGCACAACGTGACTGTGGTGCCCACAGTTTTTGCCCATAATTTCTTTCCTATGTGTCATTCTTGTGGTGAGTTGGGGGGGGGGTTTATGAGTATGTAATTGTTTAGTCTGGGGTCATAGCTCATGATGTTCTAGGTCTCACATGATGAGCATCAGAATTAAGAAAGTTCATGAAGATGAGAGCTGTGGTTAGATCCACACAGGTGCTGCCCAAAGGAATTGTAACAGATTAGTTTACTCTTAGTTTCCTATTCCAGAGAAGCATCCCCAACACTATGCAATAAATACGTGTAACATTGTCATAGGTACTGTGGATATGGGGTTAAAAATGTTACATCCCCTTTGGGCTACTTTTTTCAAGTCCTTGAACTCATAGATTTGCAAGTTGGGTCCCCATGAAAGTAAAACTGTCACAGATTCTAGGGTAGTTTTTGAGTGCACAATCCAAAAACTATAGTTCATGAGCCCATACTGGTAAGATTATCATTATTAGTCAGCCATTAGATCTAATAGAACAAAGCAAAGACATTTGCTATAACAGCATAGTAAAAACAGCAGTTATACACAATACCTCACATAAAGCTGAAGCATATGTCTTTACCAATAAATACAGCATCTGAGAGAAGCTAGTATGGTATAGAGAACACATGTGGCCAAAGATACACATATTTTTATTTTTTTAACTACAAGGCCCCAGTATCCTTTTGTTCCTTGTGGAGTCTTTATACTATTCTTTTCTTTGTACAGTACTTCTGCTGAGTAAGTCCTCTCCAAAACTTGACTTTCAGTTGCTAATGTGACTTCTTTCTTGAATTTCATCATCTCTGTCCTTTATTCCTAAAGGTCTTGCTTCTTGAAGATGCTTCTTATATTGAATTTTGTCTCTCCCTGCCTATGTTGACCTTCCCTTAAATTGAATGATTCTTTTGCTGGATAAGATAGCTTCTACCATGGCAGGAGCTTCAGTGCAAGATATCATGGCCTCTGGTAGAGGCCATAAAGCTGCCTGCCTCAATTCTCTTAGCTCTCTAACTACCTAGGGCTTGGTGGGCTTGGTGGGCTTGGCTCTTTAAAGGTTTCCAGGAACATAACTAGTCTAAGTCAAATGCTTCCAATTCAACTAGAACACTACCTCACACTTTGTAAAGGGATACAGGGTATAAACTCTAGGTGTTTTTCACACACACACACACACACACACACATACACACACACACACACACACACACACACACACACACGAAATATGTGACATGGTCCCTTTCCTCAAACACTTCAAAGTCTAGCTGAAAAGACAAATGCAACCTAGAGACAGAAAGAGCTTTGTTTCACAGAAGAACAGAAAAGGGGAAGATAAATGTGGACTGGAATAGTTAGGGAAAGCCTCATGAAAGAAGTGGGATTTAAGCTGGGCTTAGAGGGATGAGGAAGATGGAGATAAGTGAAGTGGAGGAGAGAGCCTTCCAGAGGGAGGGCAAAATCTGAGCAGAGGGCTAATGATAAATGGGGGCTTGTTGTATGGGGAATATGAACTATGTAGGGCACTGGGAAACCAGTAGATAGGTTTGGTTTTGATACAATGGGGCAATAGGAAGCCATTTTTTTTGCATGTAATGCAAAAAATGATCCTCTCCTTTTCTTCTTCCCTTCTTTCCTTCTTTCTTCTTTGTTCCTTCTCCCTCTCCTTTCTTCCTCCCCTCTTTTCTTGCCCCTTCTCTCTCCTTCCCTTCTCCTCTCCTCCCTCTGTTCTCTTTATTACTGTAAGCAGTCATTGAAACATGATCTTCATTTAGAAAAACAAAGCAAGATCTTTAGTCTTGCAATTCTCCCTCCTTGACTTGCAAGTGGAGAACAGCAGGACAGTTGGGATTGAGGTTGTTGTTGGACAGGTCTGCCCTCTAACTGGCCTAGGGGTAAGTCCCATTACTGACCCAAAAGGTCTCTAGCCATCTAATTAACTCGAAAAATCTTCTAATTGGTAGGTAAGTGGCTAGAAATGGTAATTTCAAAAATGGGATTATTAGACCCCCTTGGGCTGATTTTTTAAATGAACTTGGGTGTCAGTTAGGATTTCTGAACCTATTATTGACACCTTTGAAATTCAAATTTCCAGCAAAGTGCTTCAAACATATATTTCTCCCCCACCCCTTTCCTAACGGTCCTCAGGAGTGCACAGTATTAAAGGGGAAAGAGGGAGCATCACATAAATTAAAGTAAGCTTCAATCTCATGCCCCATTTCTACTTTCTACTACTCTATCACAGAGAAATCTTCTCCAGAGGAACACCATGACACCATGACAGCTATCATTCATTCCAAAAATATCCCCCAAACATCTAGAGTTAAGCAGTTCTGAGCAGGCTTCCTTCTATCACCCCAAATTACTTTGTATTTATTATCTGTGCCCTTCTCATATGGTCCCGGTAGAAGGCAAGCCCCACAAGTGCAGGAACTATTTTATTTTACCTTTTTATGCCCAGCACCTGGCACAGCGCCAGGTACATTTCAGTGAGCTTGAACCTGTGATTTCATGGATGTGTGAAACTCTGCATATGGAAACTCTCCTCTCTGATGTCGCCAGTGACACAACGTATAGAATTTTGGACCTGGAATCAGTAAGACCTGAGTTCAAATGTGGTCTCAGACACTTGTTAGCTATGTGAGCTTAGGCAAGTCATTTAACCCCTGTTTGCCTCAATTTCTTCAACTGTAAAGTGGAGATAATAATGGTACCTATCTCCCAGGGTTCCTGTAAGGATCAAATAAGATAATAACTGAAAAACACTTAGCACAGTGCCTGGCATATAGTAGGCTTTATATAAATACATCTTCTCCCCTCCCTTCCCCTTTCCTTTTCCCTTCCTTTCCTTTCCCTTCCCTTCCCTTTCCCTTCTGTTTCCCTTTTCCTTCCCTTCTCTTCCCTTCCCACTTCCTTTTCCTTATCCTTCTCTTTCCTTCCCTTTCCCTTCCTTTTCCCTTTTCCTTCCTTTCCCTTTTCCTCTCCTTCCCTTCTTTTCTTCCTTTTTCTTTTCTTTTCCCTTCCCTTCCCTTTCCTTAACCCTCATGTCCTTGAATTGCTTGGAACTTTGAGGAGTTAAACTTGAGAGGGATGGGAATGTGATTGAAGGTGGAGAATGGGGTTTGGATGATGACCTACAGGGGTTCAGAGTTACTAAAATGTGAAGGATATGACTAGATGTATGTCAGTCTTTAAACGGAAGTCACCTGTCCTTTTCCCAGAGGAGGCTGGAAATCAGCCCTCCCTCCCCCACATCCCAATCTACTCATCCCTTCAACTCGGGCCTCTGCATAGGCAACAAACTTGCATTCATCTTAAATCTTTTCCTTTCCCTCTTCTTTCATCTTCTGGCAATCATGGGAATTTGACTTATTCCTGATGACATAGCCTCTGTGGCCACCCCTTCTACCGTTTCACTCATTTCCCTAGGTTCACTGGTTGAGGAAGGGGGTTGGAATACTTCTGTTTTCCATTGCCACTTCCAGGCCTTTATTCCAAATGCCATCACTCAGTAACCTCTCCTCCTTTGAGATCCATACAATCCACATTTTCCACCCAATCAAAATCCTGGTAGCTGTTGTCTGCAGACCACCAAGAAGCTCCCCTGCCTTCTTCAGTGAGTTCAGTAATTGGCTCACAATTTTTCTTTCCTCCCTAATCCCTGTTCTCAAACTAGAGGCCTTTGAGATCAACACAACCTCCAAAAACTGAATTCCTCAGTGCCTCAACCTCTTCACTTCCCATGAGCCCTTCGCAGCCACAGACAAGGATGATTATACCCTTATTCTTGCTATCAACCACAAAGACGACACCTTTATATTCAAGAACTCTGAGATCTCCTTATCTAATTATAATGGATTGGCTTTCCATACCCCCCTTTGCCTTCTTATGTCAACTTTATTTTTTAACCATACTATGACTTCCAATCCCCTAACCCCTCAGTTCTCTCATAAGCCATCATCCCTTCACTAGTGATTCTTTCCTTTTTGCCCAGTATTGACACCCTGATGAACTGGTTTTACCCTGTCCTCTTCTTTTGAGTCCCTGGTCAACTTCTCATGTTATAGATTTCACCCTGCCAAGTCTTGACCTTGGATTCCTCCCCCATCCACTGCCTTTGCTCTTACCCCATGTGCTGCTAAACAAAAATAGAGCAAATAATGCAACTGTTCTGACTGGGTCTACTATAAATTTATATTGCAGAATCTCAGTCTTTCTACACTTCCTCTATCAACTCATTATCCTATCCTCCACAGCAGCTCTTCCAAACCTTTTCATCCCTCCTCACAAACCATGGCTTCCCCTCTCACTACCCTCTCAGATGAGAACCTTGACTCATATTTTACAGAAAAAATTGAGGCTATTTCACCAAGAGCTCCCACTTCTCCCACCTTCCTCATCTCATGTCACTCAGATGTCTTCTGCTACTATCTTCTCCTTCATCCCTGTCTTATATTAAAAGGTGATCCTATTCTTTGCCAAGGTCCCCTCTACTTACACAATTGATCATATTCTATCTTATCTTCTTGAAGAGTTTCTTCTCTGTCATTCTCACTTTATCACTTATTTTCAGTCTCTCCTTGTCTACTGACTTATTCTCTACTGCCTAAAAACATGTCCATATCTCTCCCATCTTCAACCCCACCCCCCACTTGATCCTACCATCCCTACTAACTATCATCCTATATCTCTTCTGCCCTTAGTAACTAAATTCCTTGAGAGGGCATCTACAGCAGGTGCTTCCACTTTACCTCCTCTCACTCACTTCTTAACCCCCTACAATCTGGCTTCCAATCTTGTTGTTTCACCAAAAAAGTTCCTTTCAAAGTTACTAATCATCTCTTAGTGGCCAAATCCAATGGCTTTTTTGCAATCTTCACCCTTCTTGACCTCTCTATATATCTTTGATACTGTTGATCACTCTACTTCTTGATACTCTTTTCTTTCTGGGTTTTTGAGATCACCACTCTTTCCTGGTTCTCCTCTTACCTATCTGACCACCCCTTCTCAATATATTTTGCTAGGGCATGCAAACTTATGGTGAGTGTCTCACAGAGTTCTGTCCTGGGCCCTCTTCTCATCTATCTCTATACTATTTCACTTGGTGATCTTATCAGCTCTTATGTATTTAACTGATAAATGGCAACAGAAAAGATATATTGATGAGAGAGTCATTGATATTTGAAAGATCATGGAACTCCATAAAGGTACCACAAAGATGGTAAAGGACAAATGTGCCTATTTTCCATAAAAGGAAGAGAATAAGAGTCTCTCAACTATAGGTCAGGGAGCTTGACTCTGATTCCTGGGAAAATCCTAGAATGAATCATTAAAAATATTATTGGTGAATATCTAGGAAGAAAAGCTGTGATTATAAAGAACCAGCATGGCTTCATCAACAAGAGGTCACATCAGACTTTTATTTCCTTTAAGTGTAGGGTATATGTTGACATATAAATTATGTATGTCTACATGAGCTGTTCTAATGTAGCTCAAGGGAAGGCATTGATAGGTATCTTTGGAATTTTGCCCACTTCTCTCCAACAGAGACTTTGATTTCTTCCAGGAAGGGAGGGAAGTAAAGAACCATGAAACTGTCTATTTTGGTCTCCTCTGAGAGAGAAAGAAAGGCATATTGGATTAGAATTATATCTCTCTACCTCCCTGGCTCCAAAATATTGCTTGTCCAGGGGAATGGTCTTTTTTTTTTTTGAGATTTAAAGATAACAAAGCATTTAGCTTCCGTGGTCACTATTCCTTAAATGGGAAGGATACCCAAGTTTCCTCCCACAGGCTTGACTCCTTCCCACCAAACACTAGCTTCGCAAAAGACTATCACAAATAGTGAGTTGTGAACAAAATCATTTATCTGAGAAGATAGCAAACAGAAATCAGAGAACCTACACAGATTAGAATATACCAGACAATATAGAGTAAATGAGCTATCTCACTAGGAAATATCTCAGTTCACCCAAGAGAAAGGCTCCAATTCACCTAAGGAGAAATTCCCCAAAGTCTCTAGGGAGGCAAGCTGGAAACCAGAAACATCTTGAGATGGCTTTCCCTTTCATAGTTGCTGCTTCCCAAAGTCTTTTCTCTTTCTCTGTCCAGAACTGATCCCAAAGAGAGTCTAGAACCAAGAAGATTTCTCTCAAAGAAGTAACTTCAAAGACTATCTCTCTTCTCCAAAGCTCTCAAACCAACTCTATTCCTTACATAGGCACTCAGCACTGAGTCATCATTGTCTTCACCAGTGAGAAAAGACTCATGTAAATTCTCTAGATTTGCAACATGGGTTGCAGTAGCATTACTAAACTAATAGATGAGAGGAGTACTATGGATATGGGTCACCTAGATCTTAATAAAGTTTTTGACAAACTATCTTTTGATATTTTTTTGGAGAAGATGGAACAAAATAGATTACATGATAATACCACCAGATAGCTTTGGAACTGGTTGGTTGGGTAGATTCAAAGGTGCTGGTCCTATGGAAAATAGCTTTGAAGAAGTCTAATTGTTCAATTAATTTCAATGCTAAGCTTTTATTATCTCAAAAACTTAGGGGAAGTATGGGTTTAATATTTTGGCTTTAGAAATGAATGAAAATAGTCACAGGTGAGATGATCATGAAATCTATCTACCTACCTATCTAGAAATACATATTATTATATTATATATTGGATTACATATTTTATGTGTATTCATACTGATCCTAAATTTTATTGGTCTGAGAACAGCTTCCCTTGATACAAATCACAAGCTGCAATCTGACTACACATTTTCATCAGTCTTTGTGAGTGGTTGTGGCCTGATGTAGCTAGGCTACTCCTCAGACAACAGAAACACCTGTGATCACTAGGCCCATACTCAAAGATTCTGCAGCTGGGGAGGTTTTGCAAGACTTTATGCTTTACTGGCATAGCCTTTCAAGAACCAAAGGATAGTTCTATGCCTTGGTCAGAGGTTATAAAACTGGCCATATGTACTTCCATGTACATACAGAGAGGGGAGCTGTGGTGGAGGAGAAAGAGCCATCCTGAAGCTGGGAAGACCTGTGTCCATGTACCTCCTTTGACAGGTACTGGTGATGTGGCCCTGGGTGTGCTGTTAAACCTCATTGCCTCAGATTACTCCTTAAGACTAAGTTGGATAACAGCTGCCTATTTACATTGGTAAAGAGAGGTCTCACCAGGAGCTCCTGATACTAATTAAGGAAATCATAGATAACATTTGTAAAAAACCAGAGCTTTATAATGATACATATATTTATAAATATACTTATAAATATATGCACATGAACAATATATGCAAATATAACACACACAAACATGTTTATAAATACACACATATAGAACTTCTATGTGCATAACATGTATTTATAAATATGCACATATATGTATACATATATACATATATGTACATATATACGAGCTTGCTCAGCTTGTGTACATGTTAAATCACTAAAACAATAATGGGCAACAGCTTGGAAAGTGTAAGCTACTGATTTTTTGAGAAACAGTGGTTTGACTCAGTGAGAGATTTAGCATTTTACTGCATATGTTACATAGTACTGGGATATACTACACAAATCTCTTAATAAATTTCTCTCTCTGCCTCTGTCCCTCATTTCTGAATCCAGTCCTCTTTGTACCTTCTCAAGTCTATGTATGTCATAGTGTGTGTGTGTGTGTGTGTGTGTGTGTCTGAGTCTGTGTGTGTACATCTTCTGAGGGTCACAACTTCTCTGCACTTAAAAGATTCCTCAACTATAGCTAGGAGTCAGTAATCTTGTTAAGAAGAGATTTAAAACTACATAGAAGCATTTTGGCAAAGTGTACTGTTCTGGCTTCAGTATATCCTCTGGTCTGCCACTATTGTTCCTAATGTTTTACCAATTAGGCTCCCCACATAGTCTTTCTGGTTTGGCCAAGCAACTTTGTATGCCATCCAGGCTAGTAGGTAGCCAAGGGGGCTCAAGGTCAAAGTGTCTATCCTGTAGGATGTGCCAGAGGCTGGAAGTCTTGTGCTCTGGTCATTCTGAGGTTGGCAATATCTACCCCTCCCCTGTCCCACCCTATCTCCCTCCTGGCCACCCCCAGCCCCCCTCCTCATAGCAGAACATACTTTCTGTAGTGAGCTGGGCAAACAGAAGACTGGGAAGTCTAATGGGCAAGTGGAAAAGGTTTACTCCAGGTGCCTCAGAACTGGGAATGAAAGGGGAAGGGGAATCAATGATCAGGGGACAGGGTTATTGGGATGCTGCCTCATGTAGGTATAGCAATCTTTGGTAAGGGATTGCTTGACTGCAAAAATCCTGGAATTTGTAGTTCTTCCCAGTTTAGGAAGAGAAGGACATCAGTTCTCAAAGCCACCACACTAATTCAGGTCCTTTTAACTTCTCACTTAGATTATTGGAATAGCCTCCTAACTGGTCTTCTTGCCTCAAGTCCCTTCCTATGCCAATTCATTTTTCCACATCGCTGTCAAGCCAATCTTCCTAAAGCATAAATCTGATCATGATATTTCCCTATTCTGTCAGCTCTATTACTAATAGGATCAAATATCAGCTCCTCTGTTTGGCATTCCAGGCCTTTCCCGACTTGTCACCTCTCCACACACAATGCAATCCAATCCAATTCTTTCTCAATCTCCATGCCTTTGCTGTGATTGTCTCCCACACTCAGAATGCATTCCTTCCTCTCCATCTCTCAGAATCCCTACTTTACCTCAACATGCAGTTTGAAAATACTTCCTACATGTGGCTTCTCGTGATGCCTTGTGATACAGTTATACCTTCCACACCACAACTTTCCCCATAGAAGTTTTAACATATTGTGGGGCCACTTATGAAACTAAATCGGAATTTGGGGGGAGTTTTGTGGAAGCCACACATGACACGGGAAGGCCAGCAGATGAGACAAAAAACGTTTAGAAACTCAGAACTACATAAAGTATGTGTATGGCAGTATATAACATCAACATATTTTATCTTTTAATACCATAATAATTCAGACTTCTGGGCCAAAAACGTCTATGTGGATTTTTCAGATAGCAGGTATTTGTGTTTTCCCCCCAAAATCACCTTGCACATACTTCACATCTAGTATTATATTTATATGCGTATTACATATAATAAATAACATATCATACACAGAGAGTGTTCCAAAAGTTTTGTCGTACTTGCTATTAAGCTATGGTAGTTTAAAGGTGCACTAAGACTTTGGGACATCCTGTGTGTATACATATATATACAACCACACATCATATATGTATACAATGTACATATACACACATAATATATGTACACACATACCTATATGCACATATTACCTACCCTGATTAGACTATATATAAACTTCCCGAGGGCAGGGATTATTTTCAGTTTTGTTTGTTTATCTTCAGTGCCCACCACAGTACTTAATAAATTCTTGTTGATTGAAGTTAAGTTTTAATGTAAGACTAAAAAATAAACTAGTAAATCAGGTGATTCATGAGACATTTAACAATCTATTTTCCTAGGACTGTCCTGATTCAAAGCTGTGAAATCCTGGGGAGACTTTTGTGTGGTCTTCAAGGCCCTGAATAACTCTAGACTGTCATGTAGCTAGCCCTTCCTCATGCACAGTGCCAGACTTGAAGGAAATTGCCAAGTGAATAAAGAGCCTCCTTAGCAGTCTCCACCTCATCCTTCTCTGAAGAATTACTATCTCTTCCTTGATGAAGGATCCAAGGTTTTCCTAAAGCAGTCCTCCTATGAGGGAAGAAAGGCTCTGAGAAACTCATTGATGTTCAGGGAACTTAATGTGTCATATTTACACTTTAAGGGAAGATACCAAAAGAGAGCACTGCTTTACGCAAAGAAATGATTCTCTAATGGTGGAATTTCAGGCATTGTATATGGTATCTAACTTGGGAAGATATTTTTGGCATCCTTTAAATTATACAACATAGTGAATAGTGTTCTCCAACTGGTTATGTACCTTTTCTATTTATATATTTTGAAAAAGTGAGAGCCTTAAGGTTGGGAGTGAATGTATCTGAGAGAACAATGTGATGATCTTCACTGAGTTCTTTTCTTTGACAACAGAAACAGGAGAGCCTCAGAGCCACACTCACTGACAAGGGATGAATTAGCTTAGTCTAAGGATAAGTTCTCCTGTATACCCTCCTTACCTTACCACTTATTTGGGCCAGTCACTCAACTCCTTTTAATTATTCAAAGATAGACACAGGGCACCAGGTTCTCCCCTTCAATAGAAGAATTCCTCACTATTGCATTGTTGGTGGAGTTGTGAACTGCTCCAGTCATTCTGGAGACCAATTTGGAACTATGCCCAAAGGGCTATAAAATTGTGCATACCCTTTGATCCATTGCTAGGTCTGAATCCTAAAGAGATTTTAAAAAAGGGAAAAGAAACTATTGGTATGAAAATGTTTAGAGCAGCTCTTTTTGTGATGGCATTTGCCCCATGTGAATTCTCCATAAAAAGTCTTTTAGGCAAGCATACATTTGGCATTCGAACAATGTGGTCAGCCCATCATAGTTGTGCTCTCTGAAGTAGAGTTTGAATGCCTGGCAGTTTAGTTCAAGAAAGGACCTCAGTGTTTGGCATCTTATCCTGCCAGATGACCTTCAGAATCTTCCTAAAACAATGCAGATGGAAGTGATTTAAGTTGAAATTAAAGGGATGCCTATCAATTGGGGAGTGATTAAATAAGCTGTGGTATATGATTGTGATGGAATATTATTGTACTATAAGAAATGACAAGTAGGATGATTACAGAAGAACCCAGAAAGACTTAGGTGAACTGATACAAAGCGAAGTGAGCAGAACCAGGAAAACATTCTACACAGTAACAGTCACATTGTGGGATGAACTATGAATGACTTAGCTATTCTCAGCAATACAATGATCCAGGACACTATGAAAGGATTCATGATAAAACATGATATTCACCTCCAGAGAAAGAACTGAACCTGTCTGACTACAGACTGAAGCATATTATTTTTCCACTTTGTTGTTGTTGTTCAAGTCTTCTTTAATAAAATGAAAAATATGGAAATGTTTTGCATGATTGCACGTGAATATATTGTATTGCTTACTATCTCAGGAATGGGGTAGGGGAAAGATGTCAGGAGTCATAGAATTTGGAACTCAAAACTTTAAAAAATTATTTTAAAATTGTTTTAACATGTAATTGGGAAAAAATATTATTTAAGTTTTCAACATTCATCTCCACAAAATTTTGAGTTCCAAATTTTCTCCCCATCTCTCCCCTCCCCTCACCCCAAAACACCTTGCATTCTGATTACCCCTTCCACCAATGTGCCCTCCCTACTAACACCTCTCCCTTCCCTTATCCCCATCTTCTCTTTTGTCCTGTAGGGCAAGATAAATTTCTATACCCCATCACCTGTATTTCTTATTTCCCAGTTGTATGCAAAAACAATTCTCAACATTTGTTCCTAAAACTTTGAGTTCCAACTTCTCTTTCTTCCTCTCTCCCCACCCATCCCCACTGAGAAGGCAAGCAATTCAATATAGGCTATATATATGTAGTTTTGCAAATGACTAACATAATAGTTATGTTGTTACATTTCCCTCCATCCTATCCTGCCCCCCATTTCTTCTATTTTCTCATTTGACCTTGTCCCTCCCCAAGAGTGTTTGCTTCTAATTGCTCCCTCCTCCCATTTGCCCTCCCTTCCATCATCCTCCCCACCCTGCTTATCACCTTCTCTCTTACTTTACTGCAGTGTAAGATAGATTTTCATACCAAATTGAATGTGCATGTTATTCTTTCCTTGAGTCAAATGTGATGAGAATAAGCTTCACTTTTTCCCTCTCTCCTCCCCTTTTCCCCCCCTCCATTGGAAAAGCCTTTTCTTGCCTCTTCTATGAGAGATAATATGCCCCATTCGATTTCTCCCTTTCTCCTCCCAATAGATTCCTCTCTCACCCCTTAATTTTATTTTTTTGATATGATCCCTTCCTATTCAACTCACCCTGTGCTCTCTCCCTCCCTCCTCTCTCTCTCTCTCTCTCTCTCTCTCTCTCTCTCTCTCTCTCTCTCTCTCTATGTGCATAATCCTTCCAACTACCCAGATACTGAGAAAAGTTTCAAGAGTTACAAATATTATCTTTCCATGTAGGAATGTAAACAGTTCAACTTTAGTAAGTCCCTTGTGATTTCTCTTTCCTGTTTAACTTTTCATGCTTCTCTTCATTCTTGTGTTTGAAAGTCAATTTTCTTTTCAGATCTGGTCTTTTTGTCAAGAATGCTTGAAAGTCCTCTATTTCACTGAATAACCATTTTTTCCCTTGAAATACTATACTCAGTTTTGCTGGGTGGTGATTCTTGGTTTTAATTCTAGTTCCTTTGACTTCTGGAATATCCTATTCCAAGCCCTTTGATCCCTTACTGGAGAAGCTGCTAGATCTTGTGTTATCCTGATTGTATTTCCACAATACTTGAATTGTTTCTTTCTAGCTGCTTGCAACATTTTCTCCTTGACCAGGGAACTCTGGAATTTGGATACAATATTCCTAGGAATTTCTCTTTTCGAATCTCTTTCAAGAGATGTTTGGTGGATTCTTTCAATATTTATTTTGCCCCCTGGTTCTAGAATATCAGGGCAGTTTTCCTTGATAATTTCATGAAAGATGATGTCTAGTGTCTTTTTAAAATCATAACTTTCAGGTAGTCCCATAATTTTTAAATTGTCTCTCCTGGATCTATTTTCCAGGTCAGTTGTTTTTCCAATGAGATATTTCACATTATCTTCTATTTTTTCATTCTTTTGGTTTTGTTTTGTAATTTCCTGGTTTCTCATAAAGTCATTAGCTTTCAACTGCTCCATTCTAATTTTTAAAGTACTGTTTTCTTCAGTGAGCTTTTGAACCTCCTTTTCTATTTGGCTAATTCTGCTTTTTAAAGTATTCTTCCCCTCATTGATTTTTTTGAACCTCTTTTGCCAATTGAGTTAGCCTATTTTTCAAGGTGTTATTTTCTTCAGCATTTTTTTGGGTCTCCTTTAGCAAGCTGTTGATCTGCTTTTCATGATTTTCTCGCATCTCTCTCATTTCTCTTCCCAATTTTTCCTCTACCTCCCTTACTTGATTTTCAAAGTCCTTTTTGAGCTCTTTCATGGCCTGGGATCATTGCATATTTATTTTGGAGATTTTGGATGCAGAAGTCTTGACTTTTATGTCTTCCCCTGATGGCAAACATTGTTCTTCCTCATTCCAAAAGGATGGGAGAGCGATAGTCTTCTATAATCTTATTTTTTCCCCCTTTTTTGGGCATTTTCCCAACCAGTTAATTGACTTTTGGGTCCTTTGTCAAGAGTAGGGTATACTCTGGGGACCTGTAAGTTCTCAGTTCCTCCAAGGTGGCACAGTCAAGGGAGAGGAATTTACTCCCTGGCCTGGCTCATGGTTGAGATTTAGATCAGCTACTCAATTCCCCCAGGGGCTTTATGCTGAGGCTCCAACAGTGCCTGCTACAGCCACTGCCACCTCAGTCACCACCACCACTGTGGCCATTGCCTGGGGCCAGGACTAGGGGAGGACCCTGCTCCCTTGTCACGGAGGTGAAAAAGCCCTCTCTTTGACCTTTGAAATGTCTTTGTCATCTGTGGGTTGGGAGATCTGGGAACCTCCGCTGTTGCTGCTGGGGATTCCTCCCCCCCTCTCCCCAGGTCTGTGGTCCTGATCCTCCCAGCACTGAGCAGCTGAGGCGAGACTTGGCTCCGCTCCATGTCCAAAGTGACAGACCTTTCCCGTTGACCTTCCAGGCCACCCTGGGCTGGAAATCTCCTTCACTCAGTCATTCTATGGCTTCTGCTGCTCTAGAATTTGTTTAGAGTCTTTTTTAACAGGTATTTTATGGGCTGTGGGGGAAGAGCTAGAGTATGCGTGTCTTTCTACTCCACTATCTTGGCTCTGCCTCCAAAATAAAATATTTTTAAAAAGAGGGATTCCTGCTCTCCCAGGAGAACACAAGACAAAAACTCATATAAAGAGTGAACTGAGAAAGGACTCCTAAACATTGGGACCTATTTGAGGTCCAAGGTCCTGTATCCATATTCTGGTTACAGAATCAGAATTTCCATTTTGAAAGTAGAACTTTTAACAAACTGGGCAGTCTCAGATCACTAGTGCCCTCAAGCTAGTTGAAATAGGCCTAGTTTGATTGTTGCTTGGTGGGAACACTGGCTGATGCATAGCATGAGTCCAGCTGGATCTTCAATGAAATGGCAGGGAGAATTCTTTAAGTAGCTTCTTGGTGGGCCTGGTTCCTGTCAAATATGTGCAAATCTGTTTACTTCCTTTGGTGTCTTAACCCTGAATTTCCGGAACTGCTGCTATTGTCAACTGTGCAAACCCAAAACTGTTGAAGGTATTGTAAGGCATGGTCCCCTGGGTTTAGGAATTGGTTGGTTGTGGTCCTTTGTTCTTGAAGAGGAACAAAATAATATCACTATATTAGAGTCCAGGTTCAGTGTGTCCAACTGTGGTTGATCAGATTAATAGAAACTCAAAATACTTTATCACAGGTTGGGAACAAATAGTCCATGTGAACATGTGTGATGGATTCTCTAAATCTGTGCATATTGCATTTCTTTTGAACTGTGTTTCAATTCTACTTTGCTCATAGAGCACAGCACCTTCTCTGATGTGGGCATGTCATGCTGGGTAGTCCTGCACCAGTGTCTCCATGTCTCACAATCAAATTCCAAAGTTTTTAAGGGAGACCTTGAAAGTGTCCTTGTATCACTTTTTCTGACCACCATGTGAGCATTTTCCCTGTGTGAGTTCTCCATAAAAAGTCTTTTAGGTAAGCATATATTTGACATTCAAACAATGTTGCCAGTCCATCAGAGTTGTTCTCTGTGCAGAGAGTTTGAATGTGGGCAAAGTTCTGACTATAGCTCCCAGTGTATCCACAGCTGTTGCTTAGTCACTTGCTTGTTTCCACAGCACCTTGAGAGAAATAAAAATGGTAAAATGGTATGAGTGATGTTTTTTGATTCATGTGTATATTGGATTTAAGTGAGGCAGAGTTGCACAAATTTGTCAACCTCATTCTTTCTTCAAAAGTCATCGCAGTCCAGTGACAGGACAGAGTCAAGACAGCTGGCAATGACTCAGGATGCAGTGGATGACCTTGATGTCTTTGATGTCTAACTGAACTCTAAACACTCCACATTGCCTGCTTCAGCTACCTTCAAAGCTGTTGGAACAAATTGTTCTAAAAACAAATTGTTCTTAGATACCCCCTTAAGTCACCAATGGGTTTAAGACCCTTCAGTTACCCTCCACCTGGGTTAGCCCATCTGTCCAAATGGTTTACTGAGGTATGGCCATTGCACATGCTACAGCTTCTTAGAGTCACAGGTGAGGGTTATGTGGATCAAGTAGATACCAAAGGTGGAAAGTAGACCTGAAAAAGGCTCAGCAGCTCTCACACCAGAGGCATTAGTCTTTCCTGAAAACACTCTACACCAAACCTTAGGAAATAGTATTTGAATAAACTTGGTTTTTAGTGTATGGTTCAAGATATTTCAGAAGATAATGAAAATTTTGTGGTCTTCAGAATAATCCATGACCCCTGCTTCTGCCTTGGGGAGACATTTTTGAAAAGTCAGGGAAAATCTGCACATGTTGTTTCAAGTATGATTTTAAAAAATTTCTCTCACTAGTCTCAAAAGTCTCTCTTCTGAGAATGATAATAATTATCTTGGATTCAAATGTATGCAAAATAAGATGCAAATTAGCTCAGTATTCCCATTATTGGAAAGTCAATTTTTCACTTGCTTTGAAAGAGCTTAATAAAATAGAAACCAAAACTATATTTCTTTGTGACCTTATTGTTTACCTACAATTAGCAATTTGGTCCAAGGAGAATTACGCTGGTGGTAGTTGGGGATTGATGTCAGGAAATGAAATAGTCAAAGGAAAGATTCAACTATGGATAAGAAGAATTTGCTTCAAGGGCTCTCTGCTCATTTTCTATTCAGCATAGCACCTAGAACTCTGGTGCTCAACAGATGTTTAGAATAGTTTTCTGACTCACCTCCAAAAGTACTCCACTCATACAGATAATGAATATATTCACACTGATGATAGGGAGCGAGGTAAAGCTATAACTTGGGAACTGAAGGATGAATACATGGATGGGGACTAAAGTGGAAAGATGACAAGGGCAGTGGTGTCGGACATGTAGATAGATGGTGGTGGAGATGGGAGGGCAGGGTTAGGATACTGCTAAAATCAGGGACAGCATCAGAAGAATCAAACATAATATTTTGATTTTCTCATTTATCCTCCAATGGAATGTCAAGTAATATGCTCACTTTAAGTCTAAGCAGCCATAAGACCCCTTAATTTCTGCTAGTTCTCACTTGTGTTCCTTCCTCCAGAGACCTGTTCTGTCCACATCCTTATTGGGATGGTGTTGGTTGAAGGTACTGTGAAAGATATTAACTAGCAGAAATTTGTATGGGCTTTATCTGCTTTCTTTTTTTCATTTTTAATTTTTTGGAAGACACCACAGAGATTATTTAATGTGACTTAAAAAAATGTCCCAGCATTACATTCCAAGAAGTGGTCATCTATCCTCTGATCTCTGGGAAAGGGAGAACTCACTGCATCCAAAGTCAACCTTTTTCCATTTTCAAATGTCTTTAGTTGTTAAGAGATATTTCTTAATGTTGATTTCAAATTTTTTTTTGAGAAAAGTCCATTTTATTTCTACAATAAAACTTTTCATTGTATATGTGGATTAAAATTATACTTAAAAGTAAAAAAGATGACTTATCTGTCAATGTTAATTGAAAGTAGTTTTCCCCTGCCAATTATACCTTTACCTAAAATATTGACTTAGCTTGTTATATTTCCCCCCAAGTATTTATTTAGATTTTTGTAATAGTTGCTATACCATTTTTATTTAGGATCATTTCAGTGAAACATGAAAAACAATGTTACGGCAGCAAATCATAGAATGGTAAGACTTTGTAGTTTGAAGAGAACCTCACACATTATATAATCCAAACTCCCACTCAATGCACTATTGCAGTGTTTTTTTATGCATCCTCACTTTTACCTTTTCCTGATTGACTTAGAAGAGCAGATATTTTATTATGAAATTTCTGTCCTAATCTTTTGCCTTTGATTTTTTTTTGCTTTATATATCACTTTATTTTTTGTTTCTTTTTTTGCTATTTTTAATAGTATTTAATTTTTTCCCCAATTATATGTCAAGACAATTCTTTGCATTTGTTTTTACAAGATTTTGAATTCTGAATTTTTCTCCCAACCTCCCTTCTCCTCTTCCAAAAATGGTAGGCAATTTTGATATAGGTTATACATGTGCTACCAATGTAAAACATATTTCTATATTAGTCACAGTTGTGAAAGAAGAAACAGATCAAAAGGGAAAAAATCACACAAAAAAAGAGAAAAGTGAAATATGCTTAGGTCTGTATTCAGAGTCAATCAATTATTTATCTTGGATGTGAATATCATTTTCCTTCATGAGTCATTGTGTTGCTGAGAAGAGCTGAGTCATTCATAGTTGGTCATCACAAAATGTTGCTGATACTGTGTACAATGTTTTCCTGGTTCTGCTCATTTCACTTTGCATCAGGTTCATGAAAATTTTTTCGGGTTTTTCTGAAATCTTCCAACTCATCATTTCTTATAGCATGGTAGTATTCCATCACATACCACAACTAGTCCCCAACTGATGGGCATTCCCTTGATTTCCAATATTTTGCCACCACAAAAAGGACTGCTGCAAATATTTTTGCACATGTAGATTCTTTCCCCTTTTTTATGATCTCTTTGGGATACAGATCTAGTAGTAGTGTAGTATTGCTGCCTCAAAGAGTATGCACAGTTTGGTTGCCCTTTGGGCATAGTTCTAAATTGCTCTGCAGAATGGTTGGATCAGTTCATAACTCTACCAACAGTACATTAGTGTCCCAATTTCCTCACATCCTGTCCAACATTTATCATGTTCATTTTTTGTCATATTAGCCAATTTGATAGGTATGAGGTGGTAGTTGAGAGTTGTTTTCATCTGCATTTCTTTAACCAATAGTGATTTAGAACACTTCTTCATATGCCTATGGATTGTTTTGATTTCTTCATGTGAAAACTACCTGTTCATGTCCTTTGACCATTTATCATTTAAAGAATGCCTTGTATTCTTATAAATTTGACTCAATTCTCTATATATTTGAGAAATGAAGCCTTTATCAGAGATACTTGCAGTAAAGATTGTTTTCCAGCTTTTTTGCTTTCCTTCGAATCTTGGTTGTATTGATTTTGTTTCTACAAAAGCTTTTCAATTTAATGTGATCAAAATTATTCATTTTACTTTTCATAATGCTCTCTATTTCTTGTTTGGTCATGAAGTTTTCCAATCCCTATAGATCTGACAGGTAGACTATTCCATGCTCTTCTAATTTGCTTATGATATCATCCTTTATGTCTAAATCACACACCAATTTTGACCCTATCTTGGTATTTGTTGTGAGATGTTGGTCTATACTTAGTTTGTGTCCTATTGTTTTCCGGTTTTCCCAGCACTTTTTGTCAAATAGTGAATTCTTATTCCAAAATGGTTTTTATCAAACACTAGGTTACTGTGCTCATTGAATTCTGTGTCATATACCTAATCTTTTCCACTGATCCTTCATTTTGTTTCTTAACCAGAACCAGATAGGTTTGTTACTGCTTTACAATATACTTTGAGATCTGGTATTGCTAGTGTACCTTCCTTTGTATTTTTTTTCATCAATTCCATGTCTGCTTTCTTTTAAAGGCAAGTTCCAAGAGATGGAACATGTCAAATACAATGAAGGAGGGCCACGTGGAAAGAACTTGAGATATTTCTCATCTATTGCACCATGTGATCTTGTCCTGTCCTTGCCTCAGTCTCTCCATTTGTCAAACGTGAGGTCATTATAAGGATCAAGTGAGGTAGTAGATGAGAGAGAATAGTTTAGGAGGAGGAAGCTTGATGTGATGAGCATTGAATGATAAGTCAGATGATGTAGAAGAGTTCCACCTCTGTCATTCACTAGCTACAAGATGTCAGGCAGGTTATTTTGTCTCTCTTGGCCTCAATTTCCTTATCTGTAAAATGAGTTTGATAGATCTTGTCTGAAGAAGGCATTTTATGAGCAAAACAGAGGATTTTATGTTTCATATTTTAATATTTTATTTTTATTTTATTTATTTTATATTTGATCCTGAAGGTAATATGGAGTCACTGGGTTTTTTTGACTCTGTGTGTGTGTGTGTGTGTGTGTGTGTGTGTGTGTGTGACAGAGAGAGAGGGAGAGAGAGAGAGAAGAGAGAGAGAGAGAGAGAGAGAGAGAGAGAGAGAGAGAGAGAGAGAGAGAGAGAGAGAGAGAGAGAGAGATGGTGAGACTTGAATTTTAGGAAACCAATTTGACAGCTGCGTGATGACTGAGAGTGGAGAATGAGCTACAGGAAGGGAGACACTTGAAATAATTAGATAATACATCAAGCAGAAAATAAATTAAGTTAGCTTTATTGAGAGGAGAGAGGAAGTCAAGGAGGATGGGAATAGGTTAAGCCTGCCAGTGGCAGGAGGTGGCCCAAACTGAATAAAACTTATAGATTTTTATAGACTTTTTCTATAGGTGAAGCAGACCTAGACATTAGGGGAACAGAGGAGTGGGGATTCTGGTTCTAGAGTGCTGTACTAGTGACAATGAAAAAGGCCTGCATGGAGGGTAGGTCCCTGTGGAGGATTTATAAAAGAATGGGGACAAGAATCACCTTGTAGGCTGAAATGATCTAGATCTCTACCAACCAGGCATCATTGAGATCATATACTCATTGAATTGAATTGAATCTTCATCCTAGCAGTATTTGTACATATGGTAGATACTTCATAAATCTTCATTGATAGAGTAAAGCTGAGTTGGTTTAAGATAAAAATTCCTCAAGAGGCAGTATCCTATTGTAGTCAACCAGGCAAAAGACCAGGACTCAAGACCTAGATTTTAATCCAGTCTCTGTCACCAACTGGCTATGTGACCATGCAAAAGATACCTTGATTTTCAGTCCTCTGTTCCTTATCTATAAAATGGGAGGGTCAGACTATATAATATGCAAGACAATAGGATTATGGAGGTAGGACTGGATGACCCAAATTAATATCTTGCCTCAGACATTAGCTGGGCAAGTCTATGTAAGCTACCTCAGTTTCTTCATCTGTGAAATGGTACTAATAATGATACCTACCCTTCAGGGTTGTTGTAAGCATAAAATGAGTTATTTTTTAAAGTGCTTTATAAACCTTAAAACTATATAAATGCTGACTATATTTGCTATAATTGGAACTACTTTAGGTAGCTCTAAATTCTGCAACTATTTTTATTTTTATTTATTTATTAATAGTTTATTTATTTATTTAACTTTTAACATTCATTTTAACAAAATTTTGGGTTCCAAATTTTCTCCCCTTTTGACCCCTCCCCCCCCAAAACACCGAGCATTCTAATTGTCCCTATCACCAATCTGCTCTCTCTTCTATCATCCCTCTCTGTCCTTGTCCCCATCTTCTCTTTTGTCCTGTAGGGCCAGATAACTTTCTATACCCCTTTACCTGTATTTCTTATTTCCTATTGGCAAGAACAGTACTCAACAGTTGTTCCTAACACTTTGAGTTCCAACTTCTCTTCCTCCCTCCCTCTCCACCCCTTCCCTTTGGAAGGCAAGCAATTCAATATAGGCCACATCTGTGTAGTTTTGCAAATGACTTCCATAATAGTCGTGTTGTGTAAGACTAACTATATTTCCCTCCATCCTATCCTGTCACCCATTACTTCTATTCTCTCTTTTGATCCTGTCCTTCCCCATGAGTGTTGACCTCAAATTGCTCCATCCTCCCCATGCCCTCCCTTCCATCATCCCACCCACCCTGCTTATCCCCTCATCTCCCACTTTCCTGTATTGTAAGATAGGTTTTTATACCAAAATGAGTGTGCATTTTATTCCTTCCTTTAGTTGAATGTGATGAGAGTAAACTTCATGTTTTTCTCTCACCTCCCCTCTTTATCCCTCCACTAATAAGTCTTTTGCTTGCCTCTTTTATGAGATATACTTTGCCCCATTCCATTTCTCCCTTTCTCCTCCCAAAATATTTCTCTCTCATTGCTTGATTTCATTTTTTTAAGATATGATCCCATCCTCTTCAATTCACTCTGTGCACTCTGTCTCTATGTGTTATGTGTGTGTGTGTGTGTGAAATCCCACCCAGTACCCAGATACTGAAAAGTTTCAAGAGTTACAAATATTGTCTTTCCATGTAGGAATGTAAACAGTTCAACTTTAGTAAGTCCCTTATGACTTCTCTTTGCTGTTCACCTTTTCATGTTTCTCTTCATTCTTGTGTTTGAAAGTCAAATTTTCTTTTCAGCTCTGGTCTTTTCATCAAGAATGCTTGAAAGTCCTCTATTTCATTGAAAGACCATTTTCCCCCCTGAAGTATTATACTCAGTTTTGCTGGGTAGGTGATTCTTGGCTTTAGTCCTAGTTCCTTTGACTTCTGGAATATCATATTCCAAGCCCTTTGATCCCTTAATGTAGAAGCTGCTAGATCTTGTGTTATCCTGATTGTATTTCCACAATACTTGAATTGTTTCTTTCTAGCTGCTTGCAATATTTTCTCCTTGACCTGGGAACTCTGGAATTTGGCCACAATGTTCCTAGGAGTTTCTCTTTTTGGATCTCTTTCAGGAGGTGTTCTGTGGATTCCTTGAATATTTATTTTGCCCTCTGGTTCTAGAATCTCAGGGCAGTTTTCCTTGATAATTTCATGAAAGATGATGTCTAGGCTCTTTTTTTGATCATGGCTTTCAGGTATTCCCATAATTTTTAAATTGTCTCTCCTGGATCTATTTTCCAGGTCAGTTGTCTTTCCAATGAGATATTTCACATGATCTTCCATTTTTTCATTCTTTTGGTTTTGTTTTGTGATTTCTTGGTTTCTCATAAAGTCATTAGCCTCCATCTGTTCCATTCTAATTTTGAAAGAACTATTTTCTTCAGTGAGCTTTTGAACCTCCTTTTCCATTTGGCTAATTCTGCTTTTGAAAGCATTCTTCTCCTCATTGGCTTTTTGAAACTCTTTTGCCAATTGAGTTAGCCTATTTTTCAAGGTGTTATTTTCTTCAGCATTTTTTTGGGTCTCCTTTAGCAGGGTGCTGACCTGCTGTTCATGCTTTACCTGCATGTCTCTCATTTCTCTTCCCAGCTTTTCCTCCACCTCTCTAACTTGATTTTCAAAATCCTTTTTGAGCTCTTCCATAGCCTGAGCCCATTGAGTGGGCTGGGATACAGAAGCCTTGACTTCTGTGTCTTTCCCTGATGGTAAGCATTGTTCTTCCTCATCAGAAAGGAAGGGAGGAAATGCCTGTTCACCCAGAAAGTAACCTTCTATAGTCTTATTTCTTTTCCCTTTTCTGGGCATTTTCCCAGCCAGTGACTTGCCTTCTGAATATTCTCTTCACACCCACTTCACCTCCACGTCCTCCCAGCCAGTACTTGGGGTCTGAGATTCAAATGCTGCTTCCCAGACTCAGGGCTTTGGGCAGGGGTGGGGCTGCTATTCAGTTTGAGATTAAGTTCAGCTGCTCAGGTAGGGGCAGGGCTGCCTCACAGGCTCAGTTCCCTCAGGGGGTTTATGCAGAGACCTTCAACAATGGATTCGGGCTCCTGCCTGCTCTGGGAGCCCCTGTCTGCTCCCACCTCCACTGCTTCCTCCCGAGGGGGCCTGAGTTATGGGGGCACCCACTCACCTCTCGACCCACCAAAGAGACCCTCTCACCAACCCCCGTCACCTGTGGGTGGAGGGACCCGTGCGGCTGCTGGAGATTCCGTCCCTGAAGCCCGCTTGGATCTGCTCCTCTCTGTGCCGCACAGCTACGGCAGGGCTGTGCTCGCTCTGTGTCCGCAGCATGACGGACCTTTTGCACGATGTTTGCAAGGCTCTGTGGAATAGAAATCTCCTCCGCTCCACCGTTCTGTAGCCTCTGTTGCTCCAGAATTCACCAGGGGTTCTTTTTACAGATGTTCTATGGGCTGTGGGTTCAGAGCTATGTGTATGTGCGTCTGTCTGCTCTGCCATCTTGGCTCCGCCCCTCATGCAACTATTTTTAAAGTAATACTTTAATGGAAACTCATTCTGTCTAAAGGGAAACCAATCAATAATCAATTATTGATTTCAAAAGCTTACATATTTTGATCCAGGAGAGTTGGCAGAAAGAACACCAGGACTCTGGGTGTCTAAAGTAGGTGAGAATGGAGTTATTACTAGACAAAAAAGAATCACAAAGAGAAGGCAGGGGGTATGGAAAACAAACTTTAGTATGACAATTTGCCAAGGGTCAGACCCTCAACCCTTTCTGCTGGGCTGGGACAAATAGAAGCTGTGAGTTGATGTGCTTTTGATCTCTAGCTGCAAAAACTGATGGCTTACACAAATGGATTTGTGAAATTTATTTTTCTATGGTTGATTTTTTTGTAAAGGATCTTTGTTCTCAAGATATTCATTAACTAAAGTATTACTGTACAGAAAAAGTTGGTGTAAGGTAATTCCATCTTGGGCTCCATACCAGGGGTTATTTAGGGACTGAAGTCTTCAACATTTCAAGAACTTGTTGTAAAATAATGTCACATATAGCTTGGTTTCATAGTGTGGATTACAGTGAAAATGCTTTCTCTTAATGGTTCAACTCAGTTCAACAAACATTTCTTAAGTACATACTATGTGCATGGCACTGTTCCAGGATCTCAGAATACAAAAGATGAGAATCTCTGCCCTCAAAGAGCTTATAATCTAATAGCACAAATACAGTTTGAACAGGTATACAATACAAGACCCAGTGATGTATGAAATATTTGGGACAAGCAATACTTTTAATATGCTTTCAATTTGTGACAGCAATGATCATGTGTGTTTCTTTTTTTAGTTACATTTTGCATTTTCAATTAATAAGCATTTTTCCCTCCTTATGTAGCACCAACACGATATTCACAGTGCCTTCATGAATGTATGCCAGTGTAAATCTGAATTGCAAAATGTAACAGAATCTCTGCATGGAAGACAAAATCAAAACATTGATTCAAACACCAGAAAGCGAAATCCATCATAGCAACAAAGAAATCTATACAAAGTAACAATGCAGGGGCCATGACCATCCTCATGTCTTCCCTCTGTTAGGGCGTTCCCACAAATGAACACTCACAGCTTGCCTGCTTCCTCTCTCACCCTTAGCTCTAACTGCTGTGATCAATTTCCTCTCAATTCTGCTTCACCCTTCCTACTCTGTCTTTTCAACAAGCTCCTTTCACCACAGGATTCATGTGACTCAAACTCATGTGACTTAGGTGGGTCACATGGGCCTATTAATGACTAGGAAAGATCTACCCACTTACATTGCCATTATACTTTACTACCTCTCTCCCCATATGGAGAAAGAAAAAACAAAAACCCAAAGCCATCATAATAAATACGCATAGTCAAGCAAAACAAATTTCCACATTGCCACCGTCCAAAAATGTATCTCATTCTGAATACTGAGTCCATTACTTCTACATTAGATGATGGGTAGCATTATTGATAATTGATTCTCTGTATTCATGATTAGTTATTATGTTAATCAAAGTTCTTAAGTTTTTCATAGTTGTTAATACAATATTGTTATTGTTATGTAGATCATTCTCTTGGCTCTGTTCTCTTCATTCTTCATCAATTCATGTAAGTTTTTCCAGGTTACTCTGAAATTAATCCTTTCATTATTTCTTATACCATTCTATTACATTCATGTGGTATAGGAATGTGTTTTTACTGTCTCCAGACTTACTCAAATGGGGGACTAGGTGGTGCAGTGGATAGAACACCTAACCCAGAGTTAGGGAGACCTGAGTTCAAATTTGGTCTTTGTAGCTGTGTGACCCTGGCCAAGTCACTACTTAACCCTGTTTGCTTCAGTTTCCTCATCTGTAAAATGAATTGGAGAAGGAAATGGTAAATTATTCCAGTTTCTCTGCCAAGAAAACCTCTAATGGGTTTACCAAGAGTCAGCCATGACTGAAATGAATGAGTGACAACGGATTTACTCAAAACTTTTGAACTTGACCAGTTGAAACCAGATTGAACATTTTTCTCAATTTTAGATAGTTGTCTATCGATCAAGTACTGCATTTCCTGCCATTTCATTGCTCTCTTTAATTTGTGCTTTTTAAGAATGGATATTGCTCCAAAGAAACATACAAAAGTTGTGGTTCTAAAAGCACAAGTCAATGAGGGTTATAGATATTGCAAAGGTTGTTGTCACAGGGAAGTCATCTGTTTCAAGTGCCATTCAAACCCACAATGAAACAGAATCTGTTATGCCAAATCACAAAGGAAAGTTTGCTTGAAAATGAAGAACAGCTTCAAGGACTGACTAACTATACCTGCAAAATAGGCTAATTAATCTCCAGAAATCAAGCAAAGACTTTCAGAGGCACCGGGCAGCTGGAGAATTTGTTAATTATTCCTCTACAATAGGATAAAGGCTTCTTCAAGTTGGAAGAAGAGTAGGAAAACCAGTATATAAAAGATCATTGCTACGAAGAAAAAACATTTGTCTTGGGCAAGACAATACACACACTGAGAATGGGAAAAAGGTAATTTTTACTAATGAAATTCACTTTTAATTTAATTCTATATCAAAGTCATTGTCTGAAGAGATCAAGGTGAGCCTATGTAGTCTGGGCATCTTTACCAAATTGTAAAACTTCCACCTCCCCAAAATATCTTGGAGATTTTTTGCTTCCATTGAATCCATAAGTCTTATTCCCAGTGAGAAGCTGATGGACTCTGATAATTATATCGATATGCTTAGAGGCAGAATTGTTATAGAATTACAGAAATTCACAGATGGAAATAGAATACTTCAATACAGGCTTATACCATGCTACATGTAATGAAACTTTAAAGAAATTTATCCCAGTGATAAATATGCCTCGATAGCTTGGGAACTTACATGACATAAACCTCATTGAACATTTGTGGTCTAGACTCTAATCAAGGCTAGAGGAGGGAAAAATGAACCTTTGGAGATAGGTGCCATTATTATTCCCATTTTATAGATGAAGAAACTGAGGCAAATTGTATTTAAATGACTTGCTCAGGATCATACAGTTAGTAAACATCTGAGATCAGATTTAAACCCAGATCTTCCTGCCTCTAAGTCTGGCAGTCTATCTGCTCTACCACATAGTTACCCTTATATTAAAAAAAATATATGTCAAAGTCTTCAGCCCCAAATCATGTAAAAAAGTGATTGAAGTAAAAGAACATATTGAATATGAAAAGATTTTAAAGATTAAAACATTTGTAAGGTTTATTATATGTCAATAAATTTAGTTTAGTTTTTTTTTTTTTGTCCATTGTAGTATGTACTAGAGGCAAAGGAGAGATTCAGATAAAGCACTTCAGGAAAGTAGGAGGAAGGAGGGATAAGCCCACCATATATTTGATACTATAGGTGTTCATGTAGAGACTTTTATTATGAAGAAGAGCGCACATCCATTGCCTGGTGAGGGTGTCTCTGCACGCCTTCCTTGTCTCTTGTTAAAGCACATAGTCCCTCAAGGTGATGGCAGAAGTCAATACCGAACCATGCTTGGGATCAGAGGTGTATCCTTCTTTTGTCAATATAGTAGGGGAGAGAAAACTATTCTTGGAAAGACTCAGATTCACCTCCTATCAGAAGGTTTATCTATAAGTCAGTCATTTAACTTACCATTGCTCCCAGGCCACTCTAACAATACTAGTTAGAGATTGGTGGGATGGGTTCCATGTTGGTACTTCCTCACACTGACGAAATCATAGGCTTGGATTCACAGTGATGTCATCTTACACTTGAGAGAAAGCTGTTTAGAGGACCCTTTCTTTTCTGGCATTCACATTTTCTCCTCTTTCTTTTTTCCTTTTAAGTCTCAGGTTTTGGATAGGACAGAGAGCACAGCAAGGGTGAGAGAAGGAAAGAAGAGAATCATTCCAGGTGTGTTTTTCCTCTTTTAAGCTCCAAACATCAGGACAGTCTGTGTAGTTTATCATATTTAAGTACAGGTTCAGAGGATCCCAACAGTCTTGAAGAATCACGTGGTGCCACATTCACTACAGACAGAGAGAATTCTTTTGAGATCCCAATAGCAATAAACATTTTTAACCTCTATTTTTTTCTTGGACTGTATAAAACATTTTGTACTTATCAAACCCAAATGATGTGATACCTTTGGAAAAGTTTCCATTAGATGAAGGTGTTAAATGTATATTTTGATGGAACCATATAACTTCGGGATTATCATATGCTAGATGACTGTGGTCATTTGCTATAATGTATTGTGTACCTAATCTATTCCACTCTGATTAACCACTCTATTTCCTAATCAGTACCAGATTGTTTTGGTAATTACCACTTTATAAGACAGTTTGAGAACAGATACACCTTCCTTCATATTTTTTCCCATTGATTCCCTTGATAATCTTGATCTTTTGTTCTTCCAGATGAATTTGTTATTATTTTTTCTAGCTTTATAAAACAATTTTTTGGTAGTTTGATATGGCACTGAATAAATAGCTTAATTTGGCTAGAATTGTCATTTTTATTATATTGGCTTGGCCTACCCATGAGCAATTAATATTTTTCCAGTTGTTTAGCTCTGGCTTTATTTGTGTGAAACCGAAAAATGACGAAGCATAGTACCCACTTCCAGAGGAAGAACTGATAATGTTTGAATACAAACTGAAGCATGCTACTTTTCACTTTCTTTCATTCTTTTTCTTTAATTTGAGTCTTCTTATACAAAATGACTAATATCAAAATGCACTTATATACATAACATACAAAAACATATACATAATATACAAAATGCACAAATACAATTGCACTTGTATAACTTATATCTGATTAATTACCATTTCAGGGAGGAGGGAGGGGAGGGAGGGAAGAAGGGAAAGAATTTAGAACTCAAAGCTTTAAAAAAAAATTAGATGTTTTAACATGTAATTGGGGAAAAATAAAATATTATATATTAAAAAAATTATCCAAATATATGAAATGATTAATATGGTGTATTGGTAGGATTCCTCCTTTGTATGGGGAACAGGGGTGTGTGTTAATGTTTGATAGCTGCCTCAAAAAAAATGAACATGGCACACTTTCAATATTATTCTGCATAATAACTTTAATCTGCAAAATAATAATTTTCTCTACCATTTTTTAAAATCTCGAAGACAATCAACAAAACAACAAGCCCTGATTTATAATATTTGCTGATTTCCAAGGTACAAATGAACCAGTAGGAGCCAACTCCAACATATCACCGCTTGAGAGCAATATCAGTTCTATCCAGAAGAGATGATAATATGTTTGAGACTAGGAAGAACCATAATAACCTTAAAATGTATATATCAACTGTCCTTGAAATGATTGTTAGTAGTGTGCTTAAAATAGAAAACAATATTCCATAGAATCATCAAATTCTTTTGCATTCTAGCTATACTTGGGTCTAGTTTAATATGTGTGGGGGAACATAAAGTCATAGATATAGAGCTGGAAGAGACCTCAGAAGCTGTCTAGTCCAACCCTCTCATTTTAAGATAAGGAAATTGATGCATAGGGAGGTAAATGACTTGCCCAAGGTCACCCAGGAAGTAAATGGCAGAAGAGGGATGTGAAACCAGATGCTCTGGTTTCAGGGTCAGTTCTATTGCCATTTTCCATACCATGCTCTCTTCTCAATAAGCTATGAGAGTGGTTAAGCTATAAAGGTGGAACTGGGTCAAAGACTTTTTGATAATCAATGTGTCATAAACATTGTAGCACTTTGGACAACTTGTTCAATAATTACCCAATTGAGAATGAGTTGCTCTTTCCATTTCCAAAAAATTTTGGTATATTCTTTTTTCTCTTTAATCAGTATATTATTTTCTTGTGTTTATAGTTTTTTTTGTTATACAAGCTGTAAATGTTTTGTCTAAAGTATATAAACATGTAATGGGGCTATATTTGGAAGAGTTACTTGCATTCTCCTCGTTTGGTAACAAATACATGATGCTTCTGTTAAGGGCGAAATAAGGCTTATGTCTAAGGCGAATTTAAAAAGTATAGTAGTTTGCTGGCATAGTCTCTTTGGCATTGTTTTCTCTGAGGCTAGCTCCATCTTTCTCTCAGGCTACCAGGCATATTCCCTGAGAAGTTGGTTTTGTCATGTCTAAAAAGTTCAAGTGACATAGTTTCTGGGTAATATAATCAATTTATTAATAAAGTTATCATTTTATTAATAAAAGTTGCTAGCAGCACTCTTGAATGCCAAGGATAAGACCCCTCATGGTGGTGGGCTCACAGTTTATTTATCCTTGGAAGAGTGGGTGTTCCTGAGTGTGGCAATCAACTATGATTGGTTAATAATTAATGAGAGAATGAATATCATAATGAGAATTGGATTATATTCCAATGAGGGTCTTGAGGTTCATGACTTGGATCACCCAAGTCTTGGACAAAGAGACTTAATTTCTCTGTCACTTATCTGACAAAAGGGAAAATTCACATTTTCCCAGACCTTTCTGAGTGAACACAGTGAGGAGGAACCCAAGCATTCACCTAAACTTAGAATTTCTTTTACTATCTTTGATTAGATCTTAGCCATCCTGATTGGGTAAGTCTTTGAGAAAGATTTCCTACACTGGGTTGATTTCTGAATGAGGAAGTAGAAAAGGGGTAAAAGCTTGGTCTTGATTCAATTATTAGTTATTAATACATAAAATAAATAATAATTTCTCTCATGGTGCTTTTCTTTACTGCTACCAATTGGCTTAAACTCCCACTCTGGGTCTGTTCTTCCTGGTACCAGTAGCTAGTGCTTATACATTGCACAACAATCCCTTCCCAAACACCACTTAATGGTTCTTTTCAGGACCCTTCTGGTTTCAGAGCAATTATCAATAGTAACTTTGGCTCTTTCCCTCTCAGCTTTTGTTTTTGTTCTTTTGTTTTTTTCTTTTGCTCATTAAAGGGTCCATTCCCTGATTACTTCTTAAAGAGGTCTATTCACTGAATGGGCATTACCTCACTCTAAGTGGGTACTTGAATAGGCCAAAGTCTCCCATTGTATCCTGGTTCTTCTCCAGTCATCCTGAAGAACATCTGGATCTAGATGGCTCAGGAGGAGAAAGTGAGGCTGGGGACCTCGCACAGCCCTCCCTCACTCAAAACAAAGTCAAATGTAAGTCATGTCATCATTTCTCTGATGTCATAGTCTTCTTCAAAAATGAAGGAACAACACAGACAGACAGCTAGTGCCCCAGTTCCATTTAACCAGTTAATGTCAATTAGTTTTTATAAAGCAATATTTCAAAATAGAAGTATAAACATTTTCCCCAATACCTTGGGGATATACACTTTCCCATTCCACTCTCTCTCTCTGGGAACAGTAGGCTCAGGCATACTGCAGTTTCTACATGACATTGGAACTACCAAGTTTACATCCAAATGTGGCTTCAATGTTAGAGAATGTGTCTTCATCTCAGCTACCACTGGGCTAAGTTCCAAAGGTAGTGATCTTTGATCTCCCCTCCACCATATTTAGTAAACTGAAACCTAGGACTGAGTGCACTGGCCAGTCCATCTTTACATTAGTAATTTGTGCACCACTATTATGTATTTGAATTAATTCTGCATCTGAGTCTGCTACTTTCCAATTTTGCAGAGAACTAGTTTTAGCCACTTCCATTGATATAACTTTCTGTTAGTCATTATATTTAACAGCATGTAATTTTTAAATTTCCCTTTTTACCATACTTGTCTTTCTGTTGTGTTTATTTTCTTGTGACAATGTAAATGTCCAGAAAGTGCTTCACTTTTTTTTTGTTTTTTTTTTTTCTCCTCTGGTTCCTTTACTGCACTTCATTTAATTAACCTCTATAATAACATTTTTGAATGACAAATTATTTTGTTCTTTGCATTCTCTGCTTCTATCATTTTGACTTTTTGACTTTTGCTTTCAATTGTTGACTACAAGTATTCAGAATTTTTCATATCCTTTTGTTTTCTGGATTTTTCTGCATGTTTTGCTTCTGCTGCCTTTAATGAGGCAATATAGTGTTAAGGTTTTCTACTGCTCATCATGGCTAGCTATGTATATAATCTTCCATTGATTTTGCACAGGTCTTCACTAGCTTCCTTAAGCTGATATTGCTGTGATTTGGTATCTGTACGTAGGGGTATTTCTTAATAGCTCTATCTTTTTTATTTTGGTCCTTACTATAGTAATGACTATATCATGTACAATTAAATACAGGTCCTGAATTGTATTTATACATCTTCTGACATATATTTTGGTATAATGCACTCATTTTTGATGGTTTTAGTAAATTTCAGCTTTTAAAAATTGCTCTAAATATTAGGGATGTTGAAAAAATGGATTGGGCTGCTGTATGTTGCTTTATTCATTGTGGGTTCCCTTTCAAACAAAGATTGAATGACTTGCTAGCTGAATACTTTGTCAAGAGGATTGTTGTTCAAATGGGAATATTTAGCTAGGAAAAAAGAAACTTGCGGTATGAGATATGTAGCCTGAAAAGTAGAAGACTGTATCTGACACAATATATATGTCACATGGCAAGAAAAATGCAACAATGTTAGTCTTAGGTTAACTATATTCACTCATATGTAATCCATTAGTCTGCTACCCATATTTAATTTTATCATTGTGAACTCTAGGATAATCTAGGGGTATGTTTGTATATTTCCACATCAATGAATAAAATTTCAATATATCTATAAATTAATCAGCTAATGTGTACTCTTTTTAGTCCATAAAATATTATTTAAATAATAGTAGCCTCCTTTCCAAATAGTACTCATACCTCTTTAAACAAGAAAACTTTTAATTTCCTAGGATTAAAGATTAAAGTTACTGAATATGCAATTATTGACACTGAAATTAATGATAACACAAAGGCATAGATATCATTTACTTGAATCTTCACTGGAACTTCAGATTAATTCTGAATTCCTTAATTCTGAGAACCAATTCATATACCATTTAGTTCACTGATGATGCAATGAGGTCTCTTTCTCTATATCTTGACATCCCCCCCCCCAGATGCACAGATAGTTTTTGCTTGCTTTCAAGTGACCATATAGACGTTTGAAGTGATGACAGAGAGTTCTTTAATTGATGACAGAGCCTGAAGTCTAAATGACCCAAGAATTGCAGAGTTGAACTGAGTGTGCCCATAAAAGAGATAATCTACCCATCTCTCTCCCTGTTTCTCTGACACCTATCTCTGTTTCTGTGTGTCTCTGTTTCTGTAGATATCTCCCCTCATTTCTCTCTCTCTCTCTCTCCCTTTGCCACATATATTCCCTACTATCTTTATAAAGTTTGAACCTATTCATTCCATGAACATTGTGACTGTAATGAGGGAAAAGTGCTCCAGATTTGAGGGGAATGTTTTATACTAACTACCATAATAGAGTTAGCTGATTGATAATGGGAAGCAAGTTACCAGGGGCTCAGAACCTACCATACTAGAAGTACAACTCCCTCAGTTTTTCCTAACAGTACAACTTTTCGAGATTAGTCAGGGGAGTGGCCCCTGAAGGGGGATATAGCAAAGGTTCTTCACAATAATTTTGTTTATCCCTGTAGCAAGGTTAAAGTAGTTTCATGAAGAAAGAAGTCTTCTTCATCTTCTTTCCTTGTGTTTCAGTCAGTCTTTCTCCAGTCATAACAGAATAAAAGACTTTTCATAGATAACTCCTTGTAGAACTCCTCATAACTCAGCCAAACTATTCAGTATTAAGTATTCAATAAAAAAGTACAGTATAAACTATCAAGATCCTAAAACCTCTCTTAAAGATATAACACCAACATCTAGAGTCTTTGGAGGAGAGACTACTGGTAGCTGGTGTTACAGATAAAGAGTGAGAGAGAAAGGGAGACAGAGACAGAGAAAGAGAATAGGAATCATTCTTCAAACAAATGGATATTAAAATATTGGCAGATCTAATACTGAACCAGTATACCTCACTTAAGACTTTTGTCTCTTAACGTATTCAAAACAAATGCCATATGATGAATTTAGAGCACATGTTGTATTTTTATTTCCCTCTCCCACTTTGCAAATGTGCTGTTCAAACACTGATTAACGAGATGTGTCGTTGATGTTTCTGTATTCACAAGGCAGAAGTTCCATGGCAGCCCCCTGAGCCCCTTTGTTAAACAATTCCTAATAAAAGATGTAACCATATCAGAGGACCTCCAAGTCCTGATTCAAGTCTATTTTTTTGGAAGTATTTTTAAAATTTATTTTCAGTTTTCAACATTCACTTCCACAAAATTTTGAACTTCAAATTTTCTCCCCATCTCTCCCTTCCCCCACTCTAGGACAATGTGTATTCTGACAGCCCTTTCCTCCAATCTGCCCTCCCTTCTATCAACCCCCACCCCATTCCTCAATTCAAGTTTAAAAGGGTCTCCTAGAGTAGTTTCATTTGGGCAGAAGTGATGACAAGGTCTATTAAACCAAGCTCCCTTTGCTTGCTGAATATCATTCTTTACCATGAGCTCTCCATGACCCAGGTGCTAGGAAAATGAAAAAGAGGAGTCCAAATGCCATGGCCTAAGACAGCATGGCCTTTGTAGAATCCTTTATGAGGTTGACCAGCTCCTTTCACAAACTCCCATTTGACTTTGTCAATCTTCTCCAGACCCCCCTTTTCATTAGCATAGTTGTGGCTGAGCAACCACATGGCAAAGATTAGAATTTCCATGACATCATCAATTCTGAAAAACATTCTAGTATTTCAGAAAATATATGTATTCTCTTTTGGGATTAAGAACAAACCTATGAGTGCCATCTTAAACATATACAGGATGGCCCCCTCTAAGCTGCCCCCTCCCTCCTCCCACCCAACTGCAGACCTTCTTTGTTCCTTTTCTTTAAATTAATTCAAGAAGGAGAGGCAGAAATTGGGGCCAGTGGGCATAGACAGCTGTCATAATAGTAGTTGATAGTCTATGTCATACATGTGGGATATAGAACTAACGACATCCAGGTTGCTTTAGGGAATTACTGTAGATGAATAGGGATGGGGACAGGCCCTAGGATTTCACTGGGGTATGAAGGTAAGGTAACTCCTTCTCCTAAAACAAGTCACCATCTTTTCTGCAATGTATGCCTTTAGTAAGGGTTCTTAACCTTTCATGGGCCCCTTTGTTGGTCTGGGGAAGCCTATGGACATTATCTCAGAATAATGTTTTATTTCATTCATCAAATAAAATACACAAAATTTCAAAGGAAATCTATTATGTTGGAATATAGCTGTCAAAATATTTTTTAAAACAAGTTCATGGATTCTAGGTCTCTGTATTGGAGAGTTTCTCAGAGTATTCAGAGGTTAAATGAAATACACAGACAGTATGAATCAGAACAGAGCTTGAACCTAGGCTTTGAGACTCTGGTTCTATCTCTATCCACCACATCCTGGTTCCTCTCTTCATGTAGATACTTTATTTCCCAATTTTGAGAAGTAAATATGTGTTTTCCACACATTGGTGCCCCTTTTATAGCATGGAGAAGACTCTAGGTTCTCAAGGGCTGTGCCAACAACACGGTGCCATCTCTTGCACAACTGAGAATCATTGGGAACACAAGTCTCAGTGCACTGTTTACCTAAAAACTTGCCTGACCAAGCTGGCTTGGCTACTAGCTGCTGATTCATGAAGACCTTTTCCTGAGTCGTGAAGAACTTGTGGTCTGTATTGCCCAAGGGTATGCCCCTATTGATGAAATCGCTAGTTATTTGAAAGAATTTCTCTGCTAGTGAACTGTTGGGGGAGTGGAAAGAAGTAGGAATAGCAGGATATATCCTGAAGGCTAAGTAAGAGCAACCAAAGAGTCAAGGGTGAACAAAGAGGAGGGGAAGGGGGAATCTGTCAAAATTGGAAGGAATCGTGTAATTAAAAATGGTCACCTCAGTGTCTGGCCAGTTGATGTTTGGAATTGTCTGTAATCAATCAGGAAAAGAGTCTTGGACTTGTAGTCAGAGATCCTGGGTTCAATAAATGAGACCTGGTTAAAGGCACTGAAATCTGTCTGATCCTTACTTTTCTCATTTGTAAAATGAAAAAGTTGAACCAGATGACCTCTAAGGTACCTAAATCTATGAGGTTGTCTTCTCTTCTCCCTCCTGTCCACATTCCCCATCCCATACACTCCCCCAACAACATAAAAACAACACATCACTGAAGAAATCCTGCTGTTCTTGCTTGTCAGAGGGCAAAAATAATAATTGCTTCAGGGAAAACCAAGCAAACAAATAACAAAAGAAAAACCTCTGCTGTCGGGGTCTTTAGTTATCATTAACACAAGGAATGCTATGAATTGGTTCCTGGTGAGTAGAACCAGAGGTAAGTTTTCTTCTCTTTTCCACTCTGAGCTCCTCAACAAGTGACCCTGGTACCTTGACTCATTCCCCATTTGTTAGCCATTAGACATTACTGTTAATGACAAGTATTCTTGCCTTAATGGTGCACCAAGGAATTTGCATAGATATAATTTTCTTGTTCTTCCTGCTAATGTTGTTGCTATGGTTATGCATTAAATTTGCATCCCCAGACTTACCTTGCTCTAACCCCCACACTGTCTAGACTGTAGAACCTAGACAAAGAGAAAGAGTGTTTTAAGTGTGGAGTTCAGTCCTAATTCTTCCACAGTTGGGTGCTGGGCTATACCAGGGCAGTCCTCAAAGCAAGACTGGTGTCCGGGATCTGGGCTTAATTCTTCAAATTATGATCCATGATATTTTTTCAGATGTTGGGCTGGAAGCCAATGCCTTTGGCAAAGTAATCATGAAGTAAGAAAAAAATCATTATCCTAATTTAATAGTGCTCTCAGTACTATCTACAGAAAATAAAAGGAGAGTGCATATTTCTTAAACAACCAGACACTGAAGCTCTTGGTCTAGTATATGAAGAGTTAAGTTGGAGCATTACAAAAGTACACATTGTGCTATTTCTCCTTTCAAGATAAAAGCAGCATAATTTTATCCAGCTGATTTTGGGAATAATAACAGTAATTATAATAATAAAATACCTTATATTTTTATGATCTATTACACCTTTTCAAAGCAGTTTCACATCCGTCATATAATGCAGAGGAGCAAGTACCCATACCTCCTGTGGGTAATGGATAGAAAGTTAGGCTTCCACTGGGGAATGGTTGAACCAGTTGTACTATATGAATACAATGGAATATTATAGTTCTGTAAAAAACAGTAGTATAACTATCATATGGTGCATCCTCATGTAAAATGTGTGTGTAAGGTCTTTGGCATATAACAACATCTTATTTTCCTATTAATGTCTAATATATATTATTATATATATTATCTGTATTCATAAATATTAGCACAAAGAGTTCTTTGCTGATATAGAAAGGAAGAAAGGAAAGAAGGAAGAAAGGAGGAAAGGAAAAAGGGGAGGAAGGAAGGAGGAAAGGAAGGAAGGAAGCATTTATTAAATACCTACCATGTGCCAGGCACTGTGGTAGGTATTTTACAATGACCTCATTTGATCCTCACAACAACCCTGTAAGGTAGGTTTCTCCCATTAGAAAACAGAGACAAACAGAGGTGAAATGACGTAGCTCAGAGTATCTGAGAATGGATATGAACTCAGGTCTTCCTGGTTTCAGGCCTGTCATTGTCCCAAGAGGCAAAATGACTTGCCCTAAGTTACATATCTAGGTAGTGGCAGAGTCATATCCAGAACCCATCTCTCTTGACTTTTGGGCTTCTGTTTTCCTATACCACCTCACCATGTCAGAATAATTGGGGAAAGGAACAAAAGACTACCCCAATAGTTTTCTAATTGGTCTTCCCACTTTTAAATCTCCCTCCTCTCTCATTCTCCACACAAATGACAAACTAATATCCCTAAAGTACAGATCTGACCATATCACTCTCTTGTTCCAGAGGATTCCTATTATTTGTAAGATGAAAGGAAGGAAACAAACATTTATTAAACTACTATGTGCTAGATACTATGCTAAGCACTTTACAAATATTATCTCATTTGATCCTCACAATAACCCTGAAAGTTAGGTGCTGTTATCATCCCCATTTTATGGATGGGCAATGTAGGTAAACAAGGTTAAGTGACTTGCCTAGGGTCTCACAGGTGGTAAGTGTATGAGGTCAGATTTAAACTCTAGGTCTTCCTACTGTATGCATAGCTGCCAAATACATTATTATTATATATCTTACCAATATCTTTGAGTCTCACAACAACCCAACACAACAAGTGTTATAGGTATTTTTCCCAGACAACTTGGCATAGTAGAGAGATCCAGCCTGTGAGTCGGGAAGACTTAGGAGCTGACATATCCTCACTCTGTGACTTACAACTTTCCACTGGCACCCAAATAATTCTCTAACACTCTAGGTCCCAAAACAGTGAGAGAAGTGATTATTTTTCTATTATATTAATAACCAATTATTAAATTAGGATTGAGGTTTTTTTCTCTTTGTTTCCTCATTCAGGGACCAGCCCCTGTAGGCCAGTCAGTCAATCTCTGAAGGACATTGCTGATAGATGAGATTGGCCAAATTGTCCAGGTACTTGCTCTGGGATCTTCAATGGGTTTTGGGTGACACCTCACCCAACTGAAGACCTTACTTCTGTTTAGAGTGATCTCCTCCCCTCCCCTTCCTTCCCCTCTCCTCTCCTCTCCTCTCCTCTCCTCTCCTCTCCTCTCCTCTCCCCCTTCTTCCCTCTTCTCTTCTCCCCTCTCCTCTCCTCTCCTCTTCTCTTCTTTCTTGTCCTCTCCTCTCCCTCCATTCCTGGGGTGCTCTACCCAAGGGAATGTACACTTCCATGGCCAAAAGGTGTCTTTTTTTCCTTTTGGTTTACTGGCTAGATTTCTTGATCAAAGACCAAGCCTCAAGCCCAATTCACTCTAGAGCTCATAGATTAGACAACAGGTCCCCTCCTGCCCAGGACAGAATGAATGTAAATAATAAATATTAACTACTTCTCTTTTATCCAGAAACCCTGAGGGTCTTCCCCTTTCAATTTGATTTTTTTATTAAAGAGGCCATCCCTTGGGTAACTACTTAAAGAGGCCTATTCTCAAAACGAGCATCTGATAAGACCTTAACCTAAAATGGTCAGGGTCTCCCATTGCATCCTGTGCCGTCTCCAGTCATCTTGATGAATATCTGGCCACTGGACCCAAATGGCTCTGGAGGAGAAAGTGAGACTTGTGACCTTGCACAGTCCTCCCTCACTCAAATCAAAGTCAACTGCAAGTCATGTCATCATCTTGATGCCATAGTCCTCTGAGAATGAAGAACAAACACAATAATCTAGGTGTATTCTTGCCCTTAGGAAATAAGCCCATGTGATTATACCTCTCCATTGGAGTCTAAGGTAACCTAGTTTATAAAGGAGAAAAACCAACCAGAGTGGTCTGGATAGAGACAGATTCCTTTGTCCAGATTGCTGCAGGCAGCTGTGCTGCATGATCAAGTCATGTTCTCAACAGGAAGAGCTGAAGATTTTCAGCCTACCTCCTCAATATTATGTCCACCCCCTCCTTGAATGTTCACCAACCAGGGCTGATTTTCACCTGTGAGAGGCACTTTCTTTTCCAAATGTATTTAAATATTCAGGGATTTCTATGGTTTTTTCTTTGGTTTCTGAGACAACTGACCATCAATTTATTGATTATCAGCTAGAAGTTGATTATTAATTACCCAGAAACTTTGTCTTTTGCGCTTTTCATTCATCTCATCAGGTGCTGGTCTGTATTGATAGAGAGTCATTCCACACCAAGAGTTACTATAGAAGTGAAATCTCAGGTTCAATCCCTCAAAATCCAACCTGTGAAGCAGGGGTTACAGGCATTATTTCCATTTTACAGAGGAATTAAATGAGCTGCCCAGGGCTATAGCAAGAGTGAAAAGCATGATGTGAAGCCAGTCTCTCCTGATTCAAAGTTTTGCTCTCTTCACATCACATTACATTACACACACTCTCTACCTAGTAGATTGTCTGAAGTCTTTCACCTTTCTGCTGACGCCTTAGAGCACTGCTCAATGCACGAAGATTGCTTTCAAGCTGACCTTTATGTTCTCTCTACTCCTCAATTCTTCATCAAATAACCACTCTTGTTGATCTAGACGCTAATCTTTCCTAGGAGTTTCCCTCCCCCCAGTCCCCACCTTTTCTCAAGTACCAAAAGTAATATATCTTATAACACACAGTAAGATTGGTGGGTTTTATTTTTATGCCTGAGTGATTACTTTCCTGGCTTGCTCTCTCAACCTTTCCCTTTTTTCACATGTGAAAATATTTTGGATTGGTACACTCTATAGAAAAAGAAGGTATTTCTAAGAAAAATAAATAAAACTTGGAAGAAAACTGACTTCAAACTGGGAATCAGAAGCCCAGGGTCTGTAAGACCTTAGCTACTCTCTTAATCATTCTGCAACTCAGAGACTCCATCTGAAAACAGAAATGACAACTCATTCTCCAAATGCACACCTCAAAGAGAAGCTGTGAAAGGGAAATGTGGTGCGTATTTGTGAATTGTGTACTATGAAAACGAAGGCTATCTACGAATTCAAGCTTTTTATAGCTTATAATCTTAAATGTCATTGGTGTGTCTTTGAAGTTCCTTGAATAAAAGATTTAGCAATTTGATCCATAGAGCATTCCTTTTCCCTTTACTCTGTTCTCTGCTTTAAAATGGAGTTATGATCTTGCCAGTAGATAGCAGTTGTGAAAACATTGACTGCTGGGGAAGGACTGCCAAAACTTTCCCTATTGCGTTTGGTAACAGGAGGCTCTAAAATTGAATTACTTTCTTAATTCAAAAATCCCACTAATGCTATAGGACACTTGGGGGCTCTATCGTAGCTATAAAACAAATGTTTGGGGACCACCAACTCAGGGACTACCATGGCAACCAGGCAGGGTACTGAACAGATGGGAACACAGGAGGTGAATATTGAAGCTAAGGCAACTAAATGCTTAATGCTGTAGGGTAGACAAGCAGCTGCACTCAACATATCATTGTTGGTAATGCTGAAGACTCGAGAACTCGATTCTCTGCCACAATAAACCCAAAAGTTTTATCAGGGCTATGAGAGAGCGAATCAGGCAGTGCCTTAACTCAAGTGGACCTGCCAAGTCCTTGTGCAGGGTTTCACCAATATGCTGTATGTCTTCTAGGGACTTTTCATTCTGAACCTTTTGCAAGGCATCAGGGAAGTCAGTCACATAGAATCTCTTTGAAGTCAGCTAATTTTCAATCGTCACTCTAGGACAAGGATATTATAATTCCTAAAACTCATTTTTCTCAGCAATTCTAAACTTCTCCCATAAGAGCTGCTCACAAGTAAAAAAATCTCAGTGCTTTGAATGTTATCTCTTTTCATTTTTTCCAGCTCAGTGTATCAGAAGAGTCTATGGATTCAAGGGCAACTAAATGGAAAAGACCCTGGGCAAAACATCAACCTAGAATAAGCAAGAGTTGTCAGTACAAATAACAAGAAGTTATGCAAGGGCATACACTTTTTATGAATAGCAGTGTGTGTATATGTGCATGCATAGTACACACATGTGTACACACAACACATACACAATCGCATATGTACCTATATATATGTATCTCTGTGTACATATATTCCATACACATGCATGCAATGTAACGACATATTACATGTATTTCATTATATTGTACACACATGTATATTGCATGTCATGTGATCATAGTGTGTCCATAATTAGCACACAGAAATATGCATGTGTACACATATAGACATACTCATTATTTGTATTGTGCACGCACACATGTGCATGTGTACATGCTCATCAATATGCACAATGCACACAACACATGTGTATATATGTGTTATACATATAGGCATTGTATATATTTTTATTATATATTATAATATATATTATATATTATTTATTACATATACTACAAATCATGTGCCCATTTGTTAGCACACATAAACATGGATATATGCAAGGCAGGTATACACATTTTATGTATTGTGCATTCACAGATGCGCACATGTATGTATATATACTCATACATATGCACACATGCCCACATAACACAATATCTCTGTATGTGTATATATTGTACACATATGTGCATTTTATATACTTTTGTAATATACAATACAATTCATGCGATCATAGTGTGCCTATACATTAGCACATATAAACACAGATATATACACATACATATGTATGTGCACCCCTGTACTCATAATACATATACACAATGCATATATGTATGTATATATTTTCCATATCATACATATAGGATATATCATTATCTATATAGCTACTATAAGTCATGTGATCACAGATCTAAAGCTGGAAGAAACCCCAGAGGTCATGTAGTCTCGCCTCATTTTACAGAGAAGAAACAGACCTGGGGAGGTTTAATGGCTTGCCTGATGTCACCCAGGTAGTAAGTTTCAAAGGTAGGACCTGAACTTAGAGCCTCTTATTTCAAAGTCAATGCTCATTGCGCTAAATCATGAGACTCCAATAAACATTTATTAAGCAACTGCTATGTGCAAGGCACTATGTTAGACAATAGGAAATACAAGGATGGAAAAAACAACAACAGTTCATACCTTCAACAAGCTTATAATGTAATGAAGTTAAGGGGTGGAGGATAAGACATAATCAATCAATAAATATTAATTAAGTACCTATTATGTGCCAGGCACTGTGCTATGTTCTGGACATATGTATATAAGTGTTGAATATAACATTCATAACTGCAGTTAATTTAGTTCATGGGGAAGGTCCCTAGCTTTGGTTTTTAGCATTAGCAGGGTGAGTAGTTTCAGCAATTTATTGTAAAATTTGGAAAAATGTTAGGGGTTTTTCTTTTACAGCAGTCACTGCTTGTGCTCTGCATGCCCATCTTGGGAAGACAGTGACAAGTTTTCAAGTGGGATGCAACTTGTGAAATCTTCTCCACAACTGCATGCCACACAGGACTCCCATACGTGAAGGCATGAAGAGTTAAAATCACACACACATACACATACGTATGCACCCCTCCCCCCAAAGGTAACCTGTTTTGTTTAAAGTGCATGCATCTAATAAGAAGAGATTCAAACAGTGTGCACAGCCATATACATGGAGTTCATCTTTCTGTTTCAGTCCTTATATTTCATTTAAACTCCCACACTGAATCTAGACATGGTAGATATGCCTTTAGAGCAGATTGACATCACTAATGACTTGTCACTTTCTAAATACCAAAGATGTCATTTAGTTGGTCAAAAATAGGCTAAGTGTTTATTGTTAATAGTCTCTGAACAGACAGAAAAATGTTTGACTATATAGTTTTAATCCTCAGAGTGTTGTCCCAAAATGAGCATCTATCTACAGTGTCCAAAGTCAAGTATGTCTCTGGAGATTATTAAGGCCATTCCTCTCCTCTCCTCCCCCTGCCTCCCACAACCCCCTCCCCGTCCCACTAATTAACAAAGATACAATCTTGTTGCACACCACTGTGTGAGGCCATAATTAAATCAGTTTGGATGCATCTTTTAAAGGTAGAATTTCAAGGAGATTGTCACACATGCTTTACAGTTATAGGATTATATTTTTGGAGTATGTCAACAAGATTTAAAATAAACCTTTCTCAATAATATCAGCTTTTTTGATTTTGAAAGGTCTCCCACCTTTCATCAACTGCAAAACAATGTCCATTAATCATTCCACTATACTTCAGTTATGGTACCATTCTCCTTATTTAGGAAGAAAGCCTTAATTGCCCTCATGCAACCATGCATCAATAGGTTTCCCTTAATTAAAACTTGACCATGAAGAATAGCTCAACACATGAGATTCTGACAGTTGATGATTTTGGAAACATTCATTAGCTCTATGTCAGCGCCTGAAGTTCTTATCAGTAAATGTTGTATGAGGGCGAGCTTTGTTTGCTACATTCATTAGAAGAGAGGAAATGACTGTAAAAGCAGTCCTCTGATGGGCTGTATGGTTTATGCTTTTCATACCAATCACACTGAAAATTTGTTCAATCCAAGCTGATAAGGATCTAATTGAAATTAGAATTGAAGCAATTTTTTTGGAATGCCACAGACCAACAGATCACCAGAAATGGAATGTTTGGTGACTTTGAATGAGAACGACATTGACCTCAACTGATTAAGATTCAGAGTATTTCTATTGGCTATCACTCAGATTATTGAGCACATTGCAACTGGTGGTTCTTGACTGAGGAGTACACAGTATTTTTAGTACTATCAGCAATTCATTATAATTAAACTTGTCGACTCCCTTTTTCCTCTTATCAATGAATGATCTATGGTTTAAAAGTAAAGGGAAGTATTATTATATGGCTGAATTGAAAGGTGGTAAAGTTATACACTTGTTGTCCTATTTCAGTAGAGTACATGAGACAAAGATTGCGAACACTGCACTGTGCTGGGAAGACTTGAATCAGCTGTTTATATGGATTGAAGAATTTTCTAGAAGGGAAAATAAAAGAGGAAGGAAGGACAAATGGATAGTAGGCCCTGTAGGAGTGAGAGTGCATATTATGGGCGAAAAGTTCTTTCTCTACATTTCTACATCTATATGATACAGTATATCACATTTTGTGATACAATAATTAATTCTTTAAAACGAAAAGAAGAGTCTCATGCAACTAAAAGGCAAAGCCACTTTCAAAATATAAGATTTGGGGTATACTTGGGCACAGCTGGCACATGATCCCTAGTGCCTATCACTTAGTAGGTGCTTAGCAAATATTTGCTTGACTGATTGATTGAGGTTTGAAGGTCAGGGCACTGTTAATGAAGGAAAGCAGGAAGGAAGGGAGGGAGGAAGGGAGAGAGGAAGGGAGGAAGAGAGAGAGGAATAAAAAAGAAGGAAGAGAAGGAGGGAGGGAAGAGGGAAGGAAGGGAAAAAGAAAGAAGGAAGGAAAAGAGGGAAGAAGGAAGGGAGGAAGGTAAGGATGAGAAGCAGAGGAAGGAAAAAATAAGGAAGGAAATATAATGTATTGTATGTATGATATATATTTCATTTAATAAATTCATTTATTTATTTATTTAATATAAATAAATTAATAAAAATTTAATTAATAATATTTAATAAATATAATTAATTAAATGCTTACTAAATGTGCTGTGCTAGGCACCAGGGACACAATACAAGCCACCACCCTTCTACTCACCACCCCCATAAAGATAGCCCCTGCCTTCAAGCTGCTTACATTTTAATGAAGGAACACAACCCAGAAAGACAGAGGCATGATTTGAAGTCTGGAAACCAGAAACAGGTCTGCTTGGGAAATGAAGGTCAGCCCCAGGAAAAACTCAACAATGAGAGAAGAAGGCAGGTCTTTCAGAGGAATAAGACAGGTTGAAAAGGTCAGAGGAATGACTATGTTTGAGCTCAAGGAAGACTCAGATGCTCAGGGAAGTTCCAGGATGAGAGTGGTAGAGGAATGATTTTGAAATCCAGAAGTCAGGAATAGGGCCAAGAGAATACCCAGTATGACTTGAAGTAGGTAAACTGATCTGATACTCTATTGGTCAAAGAATACATATATACATACATATGTATATATTTATATATATACCATACAAGAGTTATCCTATGTATTGGACTAGGAGTTTCTAGACACTATGGACCTCTGATTTGGGCTGCTTTTATCTGGAATTTACCTGCTATACCTTGATATAAAAAACAAAGGGAAGCTATGTTCACTTAAACCTCTGTTTCATAAAAATAAGGGTTTACTACCTCAGGCATTACAACTGAGACAGATAATGGAAACCAGTAAAGGAGTGGATGGGGACAAGGATGTCCTTTTCAGACCTGGGGATCAAAGTGAGCAAAGGCACAGAGATAGGAGGGAACAGAATGAGAACAGAGGATGTTTGGTTGAAATAAGAGCATGTAAAGAGTAGAATGAGATGCTGGCTGGAAATGTCATTTGGAGCCAGAGTATAGAGCTGTGGAGGGTTTTGAATGCCAGATTAAAGATTTTGTTTTTCATTTAGGAGGCAATAGGGAACCTATTCAGAAGTACATCAGGAAATGTGCTTTGGCTCTGTGTGAAGAATATAGGGACAGTCCAAAGGTTCAAAGATCAGTTAAGAAGGTCCCATGGGGATGCTCAGGGAGTTAGAGACTATGCCCCTCAAAGATCTTTTGACAGAACTAGGGTATGTTTAGCCTAGTGAATAGAAGATTTAGGTGAGACATGAACATGACTCCAGATGAGGTGGTAAGGATCTGAAAAGGATATGGAAAAGAGATAGTTAACAGTCTCTGTCACCTTGTGCTTCTCTCCAATATAGTGGCTTCCTCCATTTTTCCTTTCCTTTTGCATTTCTTTATTTTTTTTTTTTGTATTTGTATTACCTTTTGTATTACTCTACTCATACTTCATAAGACAAAGATTTAGAGCTGTAAAGGTACCTTAAAGGTCACCAAGTCTAACCCCCTTCTTTTACAGATGAGAAAACTGAGGCACAGAGAGGAAGTAAAACAGGTTGAGGTGAGATTTGAACTCAGTTCTGCCTGACTCCAAGTTCAGTGTCATATGTTTCCTGCTAAGATGGCAATGGATACTTTTCATAGAAATAGATGGAATGGCCCAAGATATAGAGTAAAGTCTGTTGCTGTTTGGTCCTTTTTTCAGTTGTCTTTGTGACCCTATTTGGAGTTTTCCTGGCAAAAATACTGGAGTGGTTTGCAGCTTCCTTCTCCAGTTCATTTTACAGATGGAGAAACTGAGACAAACAGGACTAAGTCACTTGCCCAGGGTCACACAAAGTGTCTGAGGACAAATTTGAATTTGAGAAGATGAGTGTTTTTGACACTGTATCCAATATGACACCTAGCTGCCCTAGAGAAAGCCAGTAACAGATAATAATAGTTGTAATACTAGCCTTTCAATAGCATTGTAAAGTTTACAAAATGCTTTCCTGTCACAATCCTAAAAATAAATAGCATGATTATTAAAATTCTTATTTTACAGAAGGAGAAACTGAGGGCCAGAGTACTTAAGTTCACAAGAGGTAAGTGTCAGAGTCAGTGTTTAAACCTAGATCTCTCCAGGTTCTGGATACATTGATCCTTCTGCTATATAAAAATATCTCAACATTGGGAGGAGAATAATTAGGAATATGTGTAAAATTCCCAACTTCAGTTTACTTTTCTTATCAGTAGAATTATTCTAGACTCGTGGGGAGACAGGTATTAATATACCCTCCTCTTATAAACCATCTGGCCTCAGGAAACATGTCTTCCCAGCATGCTTAAGAGAGGTATTTTAGTTATTTTCAGAATAGAAAATGTTAAAGCTTTAGGGGACCTTGTCAATCAATGAATTCAAATGAAGAGAGTGGGAATCAGAGAAGTTGTGACTTATACAAAGTTACACAGGTAGTGTAGCCAATTTTGAATTTGGACCCAAGACCTCAGATTCCAAATCCAGTTCTCACACTGTACTAAAATTGACTTTACTGTATTCAGGACCATAGGGAGTCACATTGTGAAGAGTAACCTCCTTTTCATATACGAGATAAAAAGGGTGTATGTAAGTATCTATATTTGATCATTTATAGCTGCTAATCCTGCATCTTAAAAAAATTATATGTCCAAAAAATGCAGTGGATAGAGTGCCAAGTTTGGAAATCAGGAAAATTCCAGGAAGTTCAAATCTGAGCTCAGATATTTAGTAGCTATGTGACCCTAGGCAAGTCACTTAACCCTGTTTGTCTCAGTTTCCTCATCTAGAGAAGGAAATAGCAAACCACTCCAGTATCTTTGACAAGAAAACTCCAAACGTAGTCATGAAGAGTCAGATATGACTGGGACAATTGAATGACAACAACAAAAACAACTTATCAATGATCATGAGATGACTGATGAGAAAAGTTTCTCTGGCTATTTCCCTTCTTCCCACCCACCCCACCCCAAGTTGCTATTTTATATCACCTTTTTCATTCAGCTAGACAGTGGTTCTCAAACTTTTTGGTCTCAAGATCTCTTAAAAATTTATTGAGGACTCCCTCCCCCAATATCTATTGATATTTACCATGTTAGAAATTAAAATGTCTTAGTATTATAAAAAATAGTTTTGATCTTGTGGATTCTCTGAAAGGATCTCAGGGATTCCTAGGAATCCTCAGAGCCTAGTTAAAAAACACAGATCCAGAGTATATCCTGATCCTTAGCTTGCTCTTATGTTCTCTTTTATCTAAATAATATGTAGATTTGGGACTTCGTCCAAATGTAAAAAACTTGAGATGCAGGGATGTCTGATTGTATGCTTGTGAGGAACCTATAAGAACCTACCCCTGGATAGAGAACTCAAGTAAAAGATGTAGATTTTTCTTGAAATATCATGCATATGGTAACTCTTTTCCTTGCGGTATTCCCGAATTTTGGGAGAGGCCTCACTGTGTAAGGACCCCACCATAGCTAAAGGCTAGGCATGGTTAGTAACTTTTCACTCTCCAGAACCAAGAACTGAGTTCAAAGTCATCAGAGGCTGATAGATCTGGAAATGTCCTTAACTGTCTCTTAGAGATCCTCTAATCCAACTTTCATTTTAAAGACAGACAGATTGAGGTTCAAAGAGGGGAAGCTATATGTGTGTAGATAGATAGAGAGACAGATGGATGGATGGACAGATGGATGGATTGATGGGTGAATGGGTGGATGGATGGTTGAGTGGATAGATAGGTAGGTAGATAGAAAGATAGATAGATGGATGGATAGATGGATAGATAGATAGGTTAGTTGTTATCAAAGAATGGACCCTTTGGGATCTCTGGGACTTTTCAGGAGATGGGCCAGGTTAAAATTATTTTTTATAATAATTCTAAGACATTATTTGCCTTAAAATACCCTTTGCTTTTCCAACTACATATCTGTGTGAAGCCAAGTTTTCTTCAAATACTTCAAACAAAACCACGTATCATAACAGACTGAATGAAGAAGCAGATATGAAAATCTAGCTATCGTCTATTAAACCAGATATTAAAGAGATTTGTAAAAATTGGTAAAACAATGCAATTCTTCTCACAATTTTTGGGGAAAATATAGCTATTTTTCCTAAAAATGTTATTTGGTAACATGAATTGGATTTATTATTATTATTTTAAAATGAATGATCATAATTACCTGTTTATGTAAAAATTATTAGTTTTACTTTCTAATATGGCATGATATTAAATCAATATAATATTATTTTAGTAATTTATGACAAATTATAATATAAAGTATACATATAATTTATATCTGATGTAATTATTAATTGACATAAACAAAAGCCCTTTGGGGTCCTCAAAAATTTTTAGGAGCATAAAGAAAAAAATTTCAGAACCACTGATCCCCTCATTGACTTCCACAGAGATTAGGTGATTTGTCCAAGGCCACTCAGTGAATTATGGAAAAGCCAGCAAGAAAACCCAACATCTTGTTTCCCAGACCAGTACAATGTCCTTAATCAATACTTATTGACTAAGAGAAGAGTAAAAGGTTCTGAACCTTTTTTTGTACTGTGGACCCCTTTTGCAGTTTGGTGAAACTTTTATTTAAATTAGAGTTAGCAAAAGTAAACATGATTTTCTTGAAAGATGAAGTCTAGGTCCTTTTTTTTTTTGTTAATGGTGTTCATATAGTCCAATGATTCTTAAATATTTTTCTCTTCAATCTGTTTCCTAGGTCAGTTGTTTTTGCTATAAGATACCTTGCATTTTTTCCCCCTATTTTTCAACCATTGAACTTAGTTTTAATATTTCTTGTTGTCTCATGGAATCATTGGCTTCATTTTGGTCCATTTGAATTTTCAGGGAGTTTGTTGCTTGGGTAAGATTTTGTACATCTTGTGCCAAGCTGTTAATTCTCTTTCCAATTCACTCTTCCATAGCTTTCATTTATTTTCCATTTTCCCTCTCAAGTGCTTTCATTCTCTTTATAAAAATTTTTTAAAAACCTTTTCTCCATCTTTTCCAGGAATTTTAGTTGACTATAGCTCAAACTATGTCTTTTTCTGAGACAATGCTTATAGATGTTTTGGAGCCATTCTCTTCTTTATTTGTGTCTTGAGCATGTCTTCCACCCAAACAGCTCATTGTAATGGGGTTCTTCCCCTCCCCCCTATTCTTCTAGTCTGCCTCCTGACTTAGGACTTACTGTTAGGATTGGAAGTTATGGTACTCCTGGAAGGAAGGTATATATAAAGTTTTGTTACTATTTTCTAGGGATATTGAGTATTGTATCACTCCAGGATCTCAGGGGCAGCTCAAACTGGGGATCTGCAGTGCTCCCAAAGTGGGCTGTTCTGGGGCGAAGTCTGATTGCTGGCCCCTGGTCTGAACTCTGAAAATTACTCACCAGATTTTGAGCCTGAGGAAGAGCAGATTGCTGCTGGATTCCATCCCTAGCAGCCAACAGGAGAGCTCTGTTGGCTCAGCAGCAGAATAGTAGGCTCTTCTTGAACTGGGACTCTTGCTGTGATTGTTCCTTTGCAGGCTGAGCTACTAGTTAGAGATAAGATCTTGCTTTATACCTAAGTTCTGAGACACACCAATCCTGCTGCTTTTATCACTGGTTTCTGAATTTGTTCCTTTCTCCGTACAATGCTGATTCTCTCCCTATTGGGAGGACCTCTGTTTTGCCAAGACAGGTCTTCTTTTCACTTTGCCCTGAATCTTGATCTGGGACTGGGCAGTAGGTGATAAAGCTGCTGGTTGGCACCTGTCGCCATTGCAGTCCCCTGATGGATCCAGGAGTGTCCTGGTGTGGGTCTGAGATCTCCTTTTGTCCTGGTGCACATCCTCTCTCTGGGTACTAGAGTGCTCCTTGAGCAGCATGCTACTTGGCCTGATTCTGTCTCTAGTGTCCACAGACCTCCTTATCTCTTTGTGTCAAGATGGACTGGACAAAGAATTCACTCACTGGGACATTTTTTTCTTGGTTTCCCTGTCAGGATTCAGTCTGGTTTATTTTCTAGATCTCTTAGGAGGAGTATTGTTGAGAAGAGTGCTCACTGTATTGCTTCCTATCACTCCCCCTGCCTCTCTATTTCTCACTTTAGGAGGAAGTGAAGGAAGAGAGAGAATAAACATTTATATAGCATCTGCTGTGTGTCAGGAACTGTGTGGAGTCTTTTTACCAATATTATCTCACTTTATTCTCACAACAACTTTGTGAGCAGATGCTATTGTTATTTTTATTTTACAGTTGAGAAAACTGAGCCAAACAGGTTAAGTGACTTGTCCAGGGTCAAACAACTTGAACTCAGGTCTTCCTGACTACTAAGCTCAGTACTCTATCAACTGTGCCACCAGTTGCCTCTATATACTATTCTGGGTGGGGAATAGATATATAGACAGCAAGATAGACAGACAGACAGACAGACAGACAGACAGACAGACAGATAGATAGATAGATAGATAGATATTCTTTCCATTGTATCATGCTGCCTTGCCATCATAACTTGAACATGAGGAGTGGCATAAAAAACATCACCAATAACATGAATAACTGGAAAAGGAGGTATACCTGTAAGATAAAAGAAAAGATGATAACAGATAGATTGCCTGGGTGCCACCCTGGTATCCACTGCATATTAAAAGAACCGGAGGAAGTAGAACTCTGTGGAGAATTCACAGAAAGACAAGGCTAAGAATCATGTAGGGTGACTCAATATGGATCAGTTGTAATTTGCACAAGTTAAAGGAGTGTTGATATCTGTGATCTCACAGAAAAATGGAAGTATATTGCTGCTGTTCAGTCGTTTTTCAGTCATATCTGACTCTTTGTAACCCCATTTGGGGCTTTCTTGGCAAAGGTACTGAAGTGATTAGCCATTTCCTTCTCCAGCTCATTTTACAGATGAGGAAACTGAGGCAGACAAGGTTAAGTGACTTTCCCAGGGTCACACGATTAGTAAGTGAATGAGGTTGGATTTGAAGTCAGGAAGATGAGTCTTCCTGACTCCAGTCCTGGCACTATCCACTGTATCACTATATGTACATTTGTATATTAAAAGGAAAAATTTTAAACTATGCATATATATATTGAAGTATATGTATATATGTATATTAAAGAAATTTCTTTCTCTCCCTGTCCTCTACCCCAAACTGGAAAAATATAAAAAGTTATTTCAGAAAATATTTTCTAGCTTTTAATCACTTTTAATTACTTACCTGAGTCTTGGTCTTATCCTTTCAAACCATTTCATTCCATCCACTGTGACCTTGGAAATATCAACTCACTCCTCTGAACGTCAGATAATCCCTGCACTACCTATCTCATGAAGTCTTTCAGAGGAAGGTGGTCATAAACTCTAAAAGCTAGCAAAATGTGAATCCTTGTGGAGATCAACGTTAAGAAGTTAATAAGGAGATCAAACTTCCAGCGATTGTGAACATAATCTGAGGCTTGGTTTAGATGTAAATACTCTAAGAAGAAATACCAAAGAATCCCTTACCTATCTCTTCTTTCTTCCTTTATGGGAATGGATGATTTTTGCTTCCTTGGTATCCACTGAGTCGAGCTCATCTGCCTAGACCACTTCCCTTTTTCCTTTTCAATCCACTTCCTTCCCCCTCATCAGCCCTTTTTTTTTTGGCCATAGGGCTTCATTTCCCACTAACGGGGATTTCAATCTCCTGGCTGGATATGATACTACTCAGAAGGCCTTGGAGTGGTTTCCATGGTTACTTCTCATGGAATCCTCCTTTTAGAAATCTAACATTCTTTCTTTCTCTCTAACTTCTGCCTTGGAAATTTAAATATGTATGTACACAGTTCTAGGGAGTGTTAACACCCTCCCCAGAAGTCCTTCAAATTCCTGAGGAGACATTTCTACTTTCCTCTTCTCCTTTTTCTCTTTTTCATTCCTTTTCCTCTTGTTCTCCTTCCTCTCTTTTGCTCTTGGAATGAGGGTGGATTGATAGGTTTCTCTGACCTAAAATATGTTGAGATCCCCAGGTTCTCCCAGGAAAGGTCTCTAAGATAGCTAAAGGAAAACAGATCTGTTTTTCCTCATTGGATTTTATCTTTCTGGAGGAGGCACTGACCCCAGAAAAGCTTAACTCTGCCTGTTCAGCTTGTCAATGGTGTTTCTAACTGAAAGGCAAGCATTTTCTGAGGTGCAGTAGATAGTGTGCTGGGCCTGGAGTTAGGAACACTTCATATTCCTGAGTTCCAGTCTAGTCATAGACATTTACTATCTATGAGACCCTGAGCAAGTCATTTAACCTTGTTTGCCTCAATTTCCTCATATGCAAAACGAGCTGGAAATGGCAAACCACTTCAGTATCTCTGCCAAGAAAACATCAAATGGGGTGTCACAGAAAGAGTAAGACATGACTGACCAACAACAACAACATTAGGTTCTAAGCTTCCTGAGTTCAGGGACTTTCTTTTTCCTGTTCGTACTCCTAGCACTTAGCATAGTGCTTGGCACATAGTAGGTGCTTAATAAGTGTTTATTGAATTGAATTTTGGGTCAATCACTGAGTAGAGACCATTGTGCTGTGATGTTTTCATGAGAGGGGGAGCTCCTTAAAAGCAACTTCAAAAAGCTGTTGAATTAAACTTAAAAATAGATACTGGACCTGTGATTTTAGTAGTGTAGAGAAACTTCTCTTTGGACAGCAAGGTGCCCTTCTGTCCCCGACGCCTTCCTTCTCCTCTTCAAAGGAAGGTAAATTTGGATGGCCAGAGGACACCCAGTTAACTTGGGATTATGGGCCAGATTTCTTTTTCTTCCTCCCTCCCTTTCTCCCTTCCTTCCTTCCATCCTTCCTTCCTTCCTTCCTTCCTTCCTTCCTTCCTTCCTTCCTTCCTTCCTTCCTTCCTTCCTTTCTTTTTTCTTTCCTTCTTTTTCTTTCTTTCCTTCCTTCTTTCCCTCCTTCCTTCCTCCTTTTTTCTTTCTTTCTATCTTTCTTTTCTTTCTTCCTTCCTTCCCTCTTTCCCTCCTTCCCTCCTTCCTTCCTTCCTTCCTTCTTTCTTTCTTTCTTCCTTTCTTTCCTTCTTTCCTTCCTTCCTTCTTTCCTTCTTTCTCTCTTTCTTTCTTTCTTTCTTTGTTTCTTTCTTCTTTCTTTCTTTCTCTCTCTCTTTCTTTCTTTCTTTTTTCTCTCTCTTCCTTCCTTCCTTCCTTCCTTCCTTCCTTCCTTCCTTCCTTCCTTCCTTTCTTTCTTTCTTTCTTTCTTTCTTTCTTTCTTTCTTTCTTTCTTTCTTTCTTTCTTTCTTTCTTTCTTTCTTATTTCTTCCTTCCTTCCTTCCTTCCTTCCTTCCTTCCTTCCTTCCTTCCTTCCTTCTTTCTTTCTTTCTTTCTTTCTTTCTTTCTTTCCTTCCTTCCTTCCTTCCTTCCTTCCTTCCTTCCTTCCTTCCTTCCTTCCTTCCTTCCTTCCTTCCTTCTTTCTCTCTCTCTCTCTCTCTCTCTCTCTCTCTTTCTTTCTTTCTTAGCATTCATACATTGCACAATAATACATCCCTGTCCAAACTCCACATAATGGCTCTTCTCAGGACCCTTCTGGCTTCAGAGTGATTATCAAGAGCAACTATTGCTCTTTCCCTCCCAGCTTGATTTATTTTTTTTTCCTTTGGCTCATTAAAGGGGCCATTCCCTGATTACTCCTTAAAGAGATCTATTCACCAAATAGGTGTTACCTCACTCTAAGTGAGTACCTGAACAAGTCAAGGTCTCCCATTGCATTCTGGGCCTTCTCCAGTCATGTTGATGAATATCTGGTCACTGGATCCAGATGGCTCAGGAGGAGAAAGTGAGGCTGGTAACTTTGCACCTCCCTTATTCCAAACAAATTCAAGAACAAGTCATGTTGTCATTTCTCTGATGTCATAGTCTTCTTTGAAAACAAAGGACGAACACAGACAGGCCATGGTGGATAGTTTGGAAGTCAGAAAGGTCCAGGAGTCAGGAAGATCTGAGTCATACACTTACAAGTTGTATGACTCTGAGCAAGTTACTTAATCTCTGTTTATCTCAGTTTCCTAAACCATAAAATGGGGATATTAATAGCCTCTCCCTCACAGGTTTTTTGTGAGGTTCAAATAAGAAAATACTTGCAAAAAATATTTAAATGTTTATTCTCTTCCCCTTTCCCCCAATTTAGGTTGGTGCCTTCTCTGAAACTTCTTGTCTTAGAGAATGGTTTACAGTTTTGAAAGATTAAGTGACTTGCTCAGGATTGCATGGCTAGTCAATGTTTAAAACAGGACTAGAACCCACGTCCTAGTACCTGTGGGACTCTGATTCATGTCCCACTGCTCTTTGAATCAAGTTTGACTTTGGAAAAACTCCCTTCCCTTCTTTCATGTTGTTCTTTACAAATCTCCCTAAAGTATATAAGGGATGATTTACAGGTGCTGGCTGCTGGGGCAGATTCCTGGGGATAATAACAGGAGGAGATATTAATGTATCTATCTATTTAAATAGGCTAAAGTCAACCTAGTCTTTATGAAGTAGGTACTATAGAAATATCTACCCGACGTTATCTTTTTTCCCCATCTTTCTAATTTTCACTTCTCTCTGAATTTGTTATCTACCTTCAACTCTGTCTTGTGCAGGCTCTTATTTGGCTTAGACTCTAGTGGCCCAGATAGCAATATTAGACCAATACAAAAATCTGGGCTTTAGATTTAGAAGGGAAGGAAGAAAAAAATAATTCTTTCACAAAGCCTTGAAATATTTGCACTGGGAACGATCTTAGAATGGTTCAACTGTTTCATTTTACAGATGAGAAAATTGAGGCTTAAAGGAATAATTTGTTCAAACTCACAGTGAGTGAGCAGCAGAGAGCTAAGTCTAGATCTCAGACCCAGCTGACTTCTCTGGTACTCATTGTATCGCATCAGATAGCCTTGCACCTTAAGTTTCAATATCTTGCCACTAAGCAAAGAATCTTCTTGACTTTTACACTTGTAGAAAGAGCAGAGTTAGGAGCTAGCAGTTTTCATTTAGTTTAACCCCTTTATTATACAGATGAGGAAATAGAGATAGGAAGGCATTCCTTGACATCCTCAAGTCAGAGGTTTTGCTATTAAATGTTTAAGAACAGTTTCCTCAAGAAGAAAAAAATGAACTATGCACCATACACACACACACACACACACATTTTAAAAATCCATCAAAATATTTTTGGAGTTCCAATTTTCTACCTCCCCTTCATTCCTTCTACAAGTACTGAGAAGACAAGTATCAATTATACATATGAAGTCATGGAAAACAGATATCCATATTAGCCATGTTGCAAAAGAAAAATAAAGCAAGGAACATAAGGGAAGTAAAAACGGTATGCTTCAATCTGCACTCGGAGTTCATCAATCCTCTCTCTGGAGGTGGATGGCATTTTCTATTCTGGGTCTTTTGAAATTGTTGTTTTGATTAGAGTAGCTAAATCTTTGACAGGTTGTCACTGTGTATTATATTTTCTGGGTTCTGCTCACTTCACTTTGCACTTAGTTCATGTAAGTCTTCCCAGTAGTTCTTATAGCCTGATACTATTCCATTATAACCATTTACCACAACTTGTTCAACCATTTCTCAGTTGAGGTGTATTCCCTCAATTTCTGATTCTTTGCTACCACAAAAGGAGCTGCTATAAATGTTTTTGTATGTATGAGTACTTCTTCCTTTTCTTTGATCTCTTGGAGTTTTGAGGACCTTTAATCTCCTTGGGTTTTAGTTTGGTATTGTTTAGTCAAAAGATATGCACAGTTGTATAGTCCTTTAAGCACAGTTTTGAATCATTCTCTAGGATGGTTGGACCAGTTCACAACTCCACCAACAAAGTATTAGTGTCGCTACTTTTCCACATTTCCAGCCTTTATCATTTTCCTTTTCTGTCATATTAGTCAGTCTGATAGGTTTGGGGTGGTACCTCAGAACATAACATACTTTTAAATTTAATCTGCATTATTAACATTTTTCTCCTAGGTCTAGACAATCAACAAAACTATCAATCAACTCCTGATTTTTAAGCATTTGCTGATTTCTGAGGTTCAGCTGTCACTGAATATTTAACAATTGTCCCTCCTGAGCCCTACTGAATGGGCTCACTGTCCTGAGCCTCTGAAAGGCAGGGATTGTTTTCATAGTGGTTAAGATTTTTTCTCAGTTTTTTTATCTACTATAGTTTATAATGAGGGTTGCATTGGAAAGATCACTGAAGTGAATCAGAAGACTTTTCATTAGGGTGCTGGTAGATGTTCAAGAAATGTTTAAGAGCCAGTTGTTCTCCCCCCTCTCCCAAATATGCTCATGACATACTTTTAAGTTTAATCTGCATAATTAACATTTTCTTCATGACTTTCTTAATTCTTTATAATCAACAAAATAATCAATCAAGTCTTGATTTACAGCGTTTGGTGATTTCTGAAGTGTAAATTTAACAATTGGATCTTGGGAACCAGTTTGAACTGGTAGTCTGAGTTTTCCATTGACTAGTTGTGAGTTTGGCTAAATTGCTTCCTCTCTTGTCACCTCAGTTGCCCCATCCATAAAATGAGGGCATTCCACTAAGTCCTAAGGTCTGTACGCTGCTTCCTATCACTCCATGATTCTTGCCTCTTTCAGTCTTCCCTAAAGACTAGGAAAATAACATTTTGCAATATCAGTACTCAGATGCTTTTCATATAATTCCCCTTTAGGATGATATGATTATAGATTGAAAGCTAGAAGGAACTTTGAATGTCAGCACAATATGGTGATTCAGCATTCTACAGTGGAGAGAGAGCTGGGTTTTGAGAAAGATGACTTGAATTCAAATTCTTTCTCTTTCGTTTATTCACCCTATGGTTCATGGTCATTTAAGCTTGCTGTCCCTTAATTGCTTCATTTTAAAAATATGTGGGTAGGACTAGAGCAGAGTTAAGACTTAACAGTTTTCATCTAGTTTAACCCCCTTATTATACAGATGAGAGAACAGAGACAAGGAGAAGTGACTTATGAAAGGTCACACAGAAAAGAAAGCAGCAGAACAAAGATTTGGACCTCCATTTTCCAATTCCAAAATCCATTTCATTGTACCATGTTTCATTAATTTATCTCCAAACTGTGAAACATCATAGTGTTTTCTAGAGTTGAAGAGAACCTGAGAGATCAACTATTTGGTTGGTGCAGAAGAGGAAACTGAGGTACTCATAGTGACTTGTCCAGGAGCCTGTGGTAAGTGTTGGAGTCAGGGTTAGAACCTAGAAATCCTGATTTTCATTCTCCAGTGGCACAAGAGCAAGAACTGAAGAACCTAGTCCTATTTTTTCTATTTAAGGATGAATAAATTTACTTATTCTTTTAAGTACTTGTTGGTTGCAGTTGTTAAAGGTGTATTAGCTCTCAACAAGACTTGATGTAGACTTACTCACTGGAATTACAATTATACAAATTATTGGATTTCAGAATTATTTCCCCCAGGTTTCTTCAAATGTTAAGCCCCAATAGTAGATTTAAGTTGCAATTCAATTTTAAAAATTCAGTTTACATCCAACATTCCAACAACAGATCAAATGCATAAAGAAAGACATATTTGTAAAGTATGTGAGTTTAGTCTTGGAGCTCTCCACCTCCCTTCCCCAGTTGACTCAACAACCTGCATATATGCGTGTGTGGGTGTATAGTTGCGTGTATATATACATATATATATATTTGTATTTTTTACACAGATGTGTATATGTATGTATCTCACTCTATCTCTACAACTCTGACAGCAGAGAAAGTTTAGCGAACAACTTGTGTGCTATTAAAACCTTCAGCAGGCAGAAAGTCTATGAACTGAAACCTGTCCCTTGAAAGTAGTTTTAAAAACCAAGTTCTTGAGTTAGAGGGTGCTGCTGTGTGGCTTTATTCATTATTTAAATCTGTGAGCTGACCTTTTATGTTCCCCATAAGAGAAAGAAAAGCCTTTTGTTAAAGAAGATCATTGGAGAAAAGGTTTCTTAGGGATAGCTAAACAAGAGATAAATTACTTGACAGATGGGGAAAAAAGGATGGTGGCCTGCGTAAGGAGGAGTTGGCAATTCAATGGAGAGAAAGAAACTGTGTCGAACATTTTTGAAAGCAACAGGTTTATGGAAAAGAAGATATACTGAAAGGAGAGCAGAGAGGCATGCCCAACAGAAAGCCAATTGTAGCTTCGAAAGGCACACTGAGAAAAAGGCAGGGAGACTGGGGAGGGCTGAGGAGGATTATCCAGAGAGGACCAAGAACCACTGAATTGAAAAGGTTGTTAGAGGTCATCTACTCCAAATAAGAACCGAGGCAGGCATCCAGGCTGTAACCTTCTTGATAGAGTTTTGGCCTCTGTTGGAGACTTCCAGGGACATGGAGCTCACTCACACACAAGGCAGGACCTTCCACTGCAAGACAATTCTAATCTATTATCAGGTTTTATATTTGTATAGAATATTGAAACATAATTTGATTTGCTTTCATTTCCACTCTTTGGTCCTAACTAGTTCTTTCTTTGAGAGGTATAAATAATAAGTCCCTTCTTCTTTCTATCTGATAACACTTCAAATATTTGAAAATTTATTATATTCCTTTCCCCTTATTTGTTTTTGTCTGTTAGTTTTTTCATTCATTTCTCACTAGATGTAATTTCCAGATTTTTGTGATCCTGGTCAGCTTCTTTTGAGATCCAGGTTGTTAATATTTCTCTTACAATATAGTTCCCAACTAGGCTGATGCAAACATCTCAGGGAGCATTGTGGCAAGATGCAACATATCTCAACACTGATCATGCCTTCAAACCAAAGATTCCACTTTATCCCCACAATGTCATTTTAAAAGGAGCTATATGTACAAAAATATTCATAGATACTCAATTTGTAATAGCAAAAAGATGAAAACAAATGCTTCAGTTAGAGAATGTGTGAATAAATTTTGGTATATTTATGGAATATTATGGTACACTAAAATAAATATGAAGCAGACAAGGAAATTTGAAAAGACCTTTACTTCAAAATGATGTGAAACATAATTAGCAGAACCAGAACTGGATACATACTGTTACTGTATATGAATAAAGAAAGGAAGAAAAGAACAAAAGATGGAAGAAAATGAAGAAAAGAAATATAGAAAAGGGGAAGAAAAGGTAGAAAGAAAGCCAAAAAAGGAAAGGAGAGGAAAAAGCTAAAAGGTAGAAATAAAGGAAGAAAAGAGATTAGAAAGGGACAAGAAAGGAAAGGCAGAAAGGAATGAAATAAGAAATAAAAGGAAGGAAGGAACAAAAAGAAAGAAAGGAAGGAAGAAAGAAGAGCTAACACTAGAGGTAGCCAAACAACACTCATTTGTAAGGGGACACAGAACAGAAGCAGTTTTTTTCTTATTTGTTTGTTAACAATATTTTTTTTTGTTAAATGTTAATGATTTATTTTTATTTGGGCAGCTAGGTGGCACAGGATAGAGTTCTGGGCCTGGAATCTGAAAGATTCATCTTCTGAGTTCAAATCTGGCTTCAGACACTTCCAAACTGTTTGACTCTGAGCAAGTCACTTAACTCTGTTTTCTTCAGTTCCTCTTCTGCAAAATGAACTGGAGAAGGAAATGGCAAACCAGTCTAGCATCTCTACCAAGAAAACCCTAAATAAGGTCACAAAGAGTCAAACATGACTGAAATGATTGAACAACAACAATTTATATTAGATGTACTTTCTTATTTTGTATATTCATTTGCTTATTTGAGTTTGTTGACAGTCACTAAGTTTAGAATAAGTTTTTTTTTAAATGTGGTGGCTAGAACTGTACATAACATTCTACATGTGGTCTGCCTGGTATAGAGTGGCATAGTACATATTACTACATTGAATTGGATACTCTATCAATGCAGTACAAAATTGCACTAATTGCTCTGGCATCTCATGGTTCAATCTTATTGAGTCCACCCCCACCCTCACCTTTACTCCACCCCTCCCCTCCCTGGATCTTTTTTCAAGAATTGCTGTTGAGCCAAGTCTCTCCTTTCCTACACTTGTGCAGATGATTGTTTTCTCCCAACAGAACTGAAAGACTTTACATCTAACCCTATTATAATTATCTTTTGAGATCTTTTTCAATCTTGATCCTGTCATTCAATTGATTAACACTAAAGTTTGAGATTAAGGAACTAGTCTGTTTCAGTAAAATGAGAGAAAAGAGAGATTTTGGCAACAAAGATGAATATTAAGAAAGTAACTTGAACATTTCTAATGCTTAATTAGATAAGGGCGCAGTGAGAGACTATACAACTCCAGGTGGACTTAAAAGTCTACAACATGTTTTTAAATCCTAGAAGGGCGTATGGGCTGCTATTAAACATACTCCTAACCTGCTCCTGGTATTTGGGGATTTCTAGGTATATGTTCCAGAACTATTTAAAATATTGATCTGGAATTTTTTGCCATATAAAATGTGGTATGTTTACTATTCAGTTTGGGGTAGAGAGCACGAAGTATAGGTTGCCCAGGGAGATACAGTTAAGCTCGTTTGGGGAGTAGCCCATTCTCCAGACTCCTTCCCCACTACTCATGGTGTCCACTCCTGGGACAAAGTGGAAGTGTGAGGTGACAGATGGACCCTGGGAGAGGGACAAGACCCCTAAGGATAGTACAGTATGTGGTGCAGAAAAGGCCTGCCAGATGGTGTCTGTGGAAAGAAATTAATGGTCCTCCCAATGTGATATTCTTGGGAAAAAGCCCTGGCTGCCTTGCCCTAGTTATAGCTCTGATACTTGTTAAAACCTGTTTAGAAGGATAGGAAGGGAGATTGTTAGAGCTGGAAGGCACTTTCAAAGTGATTTAGTTTTATGGATGAGTAAACTGAAGTTCGAAGATTAAGTGACTCCCTCCCAGATCTTCCTCCTCCAGACTCTTAACTCTGCTCTGTACCTCAGTGCTGATGAGTACTTAAGTCCTCACAGTTCCTGCCTTCAAATCAGAGACCTTAAGGTTCTGGTCATTAACCCTTCCTCTTCTTTTTCTAGATTTGCCAAGGTGGCAAGAGATAGGGGAAATGGAGGAAAATGAGTTACAGCAAATCTTTGCCCTTCCTTTATTTTTTCTGTATGCATATGTACTCTCCCCATTCTCAATCCCCATTAAAATATAAGCTCCTTATATTTTATGTAAGGGCAGAGATTGTTTTTAGTTTGTTTTTGTATCCTCAAACCCTAGCACAATGCTTGGTACACAGTAGATACTTAAAAGTTTGTCTTAAAGAACAAATTTCTTTTTTAAAAAATTTGTTTCAATTATTAAGTTAAACATAGTCAACAAATGCAACTATTTCAATATTCAAAGTAGAAAAAAAAAAGGGAATTATGTATGAAACCATGGTGATGGCATGCTTCTGGCCCATCTGTCAGTGTAGCTTTTTCTCCCCTTAGTTGTTTCAATAATCTTTCTAGCCAATACTATCCACTGAATGAAAACTAATAAGTCAGGCAATCTTCTTAAATGATCACTATTTGCCAGATATAACTTTAAAGATGTCCTTTTATTCCTAGGCTATATTAATAGTATGAACAAATGAATGAATAAGCAAATGAAAAAGTCTTTATTTGAAAAACTTACTATATGCAAAGCATTGAGCTAAGTACTGGGATTACAAACAGGTGTAAATTTGATATTAAAGATATGCCAGCATCTCAGCAGTAGGAGAGAACTTTTACCCTGGGTATAACAGGATGTTTTGGTGAAGGACATTATAACTTTGGGGATCAAGTCTGTCTTGGAAGAACATTGATCAGCAGTGTCTGATTGATACAGTTTATTCCAACATAGGTAATGTAGATAATTTCCAGAGTTTGAAGCTAACCTGAGGCAGGCAGTTGGGTCTAGCTGCCAATGAAGGCTTTGCATTGTCAGATTTAACTACTATGTCTCACGAAAATGTCTTTCACCAGAACTGCTAACCACAGACAGATCACCTTTAAAGAAATTGTCCAAAAAACTCTAGTTAGCATGACTGAGGAGGAAACTGCTGCTAATGAAGGCTCTTTCAGGAGAGTCTGGGCAAAGGATGAATTGATGAAGTGGATAAATGAGGACACGTAACTTGGGTGCAGGCTCAGTCGTAGAATTCATAGCAGATCCAGGAAATAAAGAATCACCTGGAATTCTGGTGTACAGATATAAATAGAATAGAGATGCTGGTAGAATAGGAGGCCTGTGACATCCTATGCTAGAAGACTCTGCACTGCCTCTAGGAGAATCTTACCATGGTTGCAGAAACTAGAAGCTGCTCAGAATGTTGGCTTTGTACTAAATTGTGTCCTGGAGGAGGGGAAGGTTGGGGTGTTTGGGAAGAAGTAAGATGAATTTCAGAGACATAAACTTCTCTTGCTTTACATAACCCCTCAGGGTGTGGAACAAGAACTTCTTTGTGCCTAGTTATGATTGTCATTAATGGGGGAGCACCCATTCTGCTGTCACTTGGAAGAGAAAAGAACTCCATGAGGATAGTAATATAATTTTTATCATAAACTAGTTATTGGGGGAATGGTCTCAAGATGAAAGAAAAGATTGTAATCCAAGTGTGGGAAGGTGAATTTTCGTTTAATCATACCAGTCTATGGAGTATCCTGGAGGTTTTTCCAAGATTTAAAGGAACAGCTCCCCACCTCAGTGTCCCACCTTCCCCTCCCTCCAACATTAATGACATTGCTAACACAAAGTGTAGCTCTGGGCAAGAGGAACTACCCCTCATATTTTGCTTACCTGTTTTATGGGTAGGTGGTTTTCTAGAAGCCAAGAGATTTTAGATATAGTATACACTGCTTTAAAATCAGTCAACATGCATTTATTAAGCATTTACTATGTACCAGGCACTGTGTTAAATACTCGAGATAAAGAAATACATAATACAGTTTCTGGCCCTTGACAAGCTCGTAGTCTTGTAATACAAGATATGTACAGAGAAGATTGAAGGTACTTGGAGAGGAAGTTGGGGTGGGTTAGAAGGAAAGGGTTCCTGGAGTGATGAGTAGTCTTGAAGGAAGGGAGGAAAACTAAGAAACTGAGAGGTGGAGGGAAGAGGGGAGGAGCATTCCAGGCATGGGGGATGACTAGGGTGAAGGTATGGAGACAAGAGACAGAGGGATGTGTTTGAGTCAAAACCTAGAAGACACGGAGGACGGTAAAGTGTAAGAAGATCTGAAAAAGTAGGAAAGGATCAGTCTATGAAGAGCTTAAAATACCAAAGGAGTTTTTATTTGATCCGGGAGGTAAAAGGAGCTTATTGATCAAAGTATGACCTACGCTTTAGGAAAATCCCCTTGTCAGCTGAAAAGAGAATGGATTTGAATGTGGAAAGAGGATAGACTAGAAGGCTATTTCAGGTAATCCATGATGAGAGTCTGAGTTAAAGTTTCATCTATCTGAGTGAAGTGAAAGTCTGCAAGAGCCATGAAAGTACCAGTGACAAGATCTGGCAACAGATTTGGCAACCTGAGAGAGAGTAAACAATTGAGGATGACATCCAGGTTTTGAGTGTGAGTGACTGGGAGGATGGTGGTGCCCTTGATGGGAATAGGGAAGTTGGGAAGAAGGGACAGTTTCAGGAGGAAAATAATGTATTTGATTTTGGATATGCTGAATTTTAGATGTCTTATGAACATCTAATTTGAGATGTCCAAAAGACCAAAGTGATGCAGGGAGTAGGGCTGTTTATATAGGTCTAGAAATCATCTGTACATAGATGACAATTAATCTGTGGGAGTTGATGAGCTCACCAAGAGAGAGTATAGAAGACAAGAGGGACAGAACCCTGGGGAAGGCCTACAGTTAGTGACATGAACAAAGACCCAATGAAGAAGACTGAGAATAGGATTAAAGAAGAACAAAGAACAGTGGCATGAAAACCTAGAGAGGCTATTTAGAAGAAGGTGTTCAATGCTAGAAAAGACCACTGGATTTGCCAATTAAGGCAGTTTCCATTGAATGAAGAGGTCAGAAGTCAGACTGAAGAAAATTTAGACGAGTGATAGTAGAGGCAAATGACTTGTGACTAATGATTGTGAATGACCACATCAAGAAGTTTAGCCAGGAGAGAGAGGAAAGATAAAAGAGCTAGCTGAAATAGTGGGGTCAAATAATGGTTTTTTAAGAAAAGGGGAAACATGGACATGTTTATAGGCAGCAAGGTAGCAGCCAGTAGGTAAGGAGAGATTGAAGATGAGAGAGTTTGGGAGTAGTAATGCAGATAAGAAATTGAGAGGTGATAGGATCAAGGATACATGTAGAGAGATTGACTTTAGCAAGAAGGGCTACCTCTTCATCAGAAACCAGAGTTAAGGAGGAGAGAGTCTGAATGATGTACAATAAGGAGAGGAGAAAGGGGAGCTCAGTGAATAGATTCAACTTTTTTAGTGAAGTATGAGGCAAGGTTCTCAGATGACAGAGTGGGAAAAGCAGAATGCTGTGAAAGGTTTAAGGAGAGATAAGAAGCATGGGAACAGCTGCTGTGAGTTGTGTAACTGGTCTGATGTAATTTTTTAATGAACATATTGTATGGCACAAGAATATGGTTGGAATAAATGTCTTCCCCTCCCTCTAAGAAAAAGTTTGACATGGTAGCAACAAAATTATCCTACTTGTATCCTCTTCTGACTTCCATTTTGTTTCCTTTTGTACATTTTTCATGATTTATGGATATTCTTTACTTTCTTTTTGTATCTCTATCACAACTCACTAACTTGTCCCCTCCCCCAATAAAAGCCCCTCCTTGTAACAAATAATAGTTAAGCAAAACATGTCAGTTCATTGGCCATGTCTAAATATGAACTGATTCTTCAAAGAGGTGGAAGGCTTGCTTCATCATCAGTCTTTGGAAATCACTTCAATGATCAGATTTCTGATGACTCAAAATTGTTTTTTATTAGTTAGCTCTTAATAGCTAAAGTTGCTTGTCATACCTCCTTTCTCACTACCTCTGCAGACCCATTTTGTAAGTCTCTTTGGCCCCTGTGGAACTGTTTGCAAATAAACCAATCTGCTTCGGAGCAAAATAAAATATATTACCAGTATTTCTGGTTACCTTTTTTTTTTTTTTTGCCTTTTTTAATCCCCTTTTCCTGAAGTTCCACTCTCACCACCAGGTGGCAGAACATCAACATTTATTCCACACAGATTTTTTTTCCTTTTAGTCTATGCCCCATGATCCATGAAAGACATGCCTGTGATTAAAAAAACCAACCCAAATAAATAAAGTGGTGCCCCCCCCCCCCCCCCCAAATATCAGCCACAGTCAGATTGGTGTCTGATTAAATCCTCTGAAAGGTGAAGACTATTGGCTTGAATCCTAAAGCCATGCTGGGCAATCTGTGTGAAGGGAGCCAATGGAGTAGATTTGCAAAAAGCTTTGGGGTGCAACTTTCTCCTGCCTGAGGTTATCCTAAGCCATGGGAAAAAGTTAGGGGGTGGAAGCTTGGAAGGGAGCCAGGTTGAAACCAAATACATGACTGAACAAAGCCATTCTTGATAAGGGGCAGTAACCTACAAATGGTGATTCTTTAGGGAGCTCTGAGACAGAATGTTGGGATTCATTGGCGTTTTCCTGGCCAGTCAGTGCATATGAATACGTGGTTGGGCACTAAAAAAAAAAAAAGACCCAACCTGCTGAGAATTCCAGATGCTTTCATTTTTTGTTTTTGTTTTGGTAGTAGATACTTTCATGTTCTTCCCAGTTTATATAATGAGGCTTTAATTAATTGGCTTTTCAATTTCAAAATCCCTTCTACGCTCTTTCTTATTCTTGTCTGCCTATTTTGGTTAACAATAGAGTGTTAAATTTATAAGATATTATGTTTTTAAGCCTAGGTATAATAACAAGGGCTGAATTTTGTGTTCTTTAGAAAAATATTCCTACCATTCTCTGAAAGTAGGGGAAATTCTTGATGACTATGAGCACCTACATCTCTTTTGGAATTAAGCACATATAAACACTTTTCACCTATCAAGGAAAGATGGAAATTTTGGGTTAAGGATGGGGGTAGGAAATAGGGGAAATATTTGGAAAGATATGAAAGTAACAGTATTTTTTGAGCATGCTACAGGTCATATTCAGCAGAGAAAGAACACTGAAATTGGGAATCCAGAAACCAGGATTTTGGGCAAGTTACTGCACATGATGGGTTGGTCTACATGATCTCAAAGGTCCTTTCTGCTTCTAAAATCCTGCAGTCCTGAGAGTCCTTGGAAAAGGGACTTTCAGTCATTTTGAGAGGTATGATTCTTGCCCTCTTGGATAAATTCATTGTGATGTTCAGGTGATATGATGGATGTAATGCACTTTGCAGACCTTAAGGTGCTACTGCTCTACTCAGCCTCATGGTTCACGTTAGAGCAAAAGATTTACAGAAAATGGGTGCTAGGAGATCTAATCCAAGCATGGGCTTTATTACTATGTGATATAACAAGGAGGTAAAAATAAAAGCATGTACACACATAATACATTTGGCCATGTAGGTTTGGGGTCATTTGCAAGAGAGAGACATATACAATGATAAGATTTCAATGGGAGTACATACTCAGACTGGGGTCTGAATAGGGGAATTTTATTCCTTGAAGATGGGATTGATTGAGAATAGTTAATTAATGGCAGATTTGGGAGGAACATTCCTAATTAGACCCAAATATAATAGAGAAATTCCCAGAGTCACTTAGTGATACCAGCCTCAGGTAAGGTAATTGCCTAATCAGGACCAGAAATGGGGTGAAGGTTTGAATCCATAATCATAGATTCCAGAAATGGATGTGGACACACAGCCAGTGTAGTACCCTAGGAGTTTGGTATAATCAGGAGTCTCATCCAATCAGGAGTCTCCATCATCTATAGGTTTAACACAGGATCGGGAAGAGTCAGGACAATGGAAAAAAAAATAGGACAGTGGAAAAAAAAACCCAGTCTGTCATTGTTTATCTCTTGGTGGCCATTAGGACCAATTAGCCTTAATAATAATAGCTAACATTTATATAGCCCTTGCTAGGTGGCAGGCACTGTGTTTAACAATTTATAATTATCATCTCATTTGATCTTCACAACAATGCTAGAAAGTGGGTGCTATTATTATCTCCATTTTATAGATGAGGAAACTGAGGCAAATAAAAGTTAAGTGACTTGCCCAGGATCACAGCTAGTAAGTGTCTGAGGCAAGATCTGAACTCAGGTCTTCCTTATGTCAAGTTTTGTCTACTGGGCTCCCTCACTGTACCTTTTGTTGTTATTGTGCTTGGTCATTTTTCAGTTGTGTACAACTCTTCAAGACCCTATTTGGGGTTTTCTTGACAAAGATACTGAAGGGGTTTGCCATTTCCTTCTTCAGCTCATTTTACAGATGAGGAAACTGAGTCAAACAGGGTTAAGTGACTTATCCAGGAAAAGACAACTGGTTAATGTTTGAGGCCAGAGATGAATTCAGAAAGATGAGTCTTTCTGTTCAGGCTGGGCATTCTATTCACTGAGCCAGTTAGCTGCCCCTAACTGACTCCATAGCAGAGTCCTATCACTTCTAACTTCAACATCAAACAATATATTTCAAAAAAAATCACAATTATCACCACTATATCACTGCCAGATATTATTAACCTACAGTTACCAGGACTCTGATCTGAGGATGATGATATTTCTGGAGCCTTCTACTACATGGTTACCAAGCTCAAACAATACCAGGACTTGTTGGTAAATGTTTAACAACTGGGATCTCTAGAAGAAAAGGTGTCTGCACATACACTTTTAAGTTTAGTTTTCATTATTAATACTTAGTCTACCAGGAGTGGGGGATCTGTAGCCTTAAGGTTACATGTGACCTTCTAGGTCCTTGAGTGCACCCTTTTTGACCCAATCCAAGTCTTACAGATCAAATTCTTTTATTAAATTCTTCAGTGAAGTTTGAATTCAGTCAAAGAATCACACTTGAGGACTTAGAAGGACACATATAGGCCACATGTTCCCCACCACTGGTCTAGACAATTAACAAAACAATCATTCAAGCCTTGGTTGGTGGAAATCACCTATTTCTGAAGTGCAACTGATCTTCCTGAAAATTTAACAGTGGGCTCTCATGAACCAGTTAGAGCTGATTCCAGCATACCCCTGCCCTTGGAACTTTGTTGTAGCAGAATTTACCCCATATTAGAGTCTATGTCCGATATACATAATTGATGAATACGAATCAGAAACAGGCTCCAGTTGAGAGCACATTTAGCAATAAGCCAGGAAGAACCAGAGAAAACAATTGGTGATGGAGCATGGAACTATGGGATTAATGCCCTGTTTATGTGAAACAGAACTTTCTCAAGTGAATTTGGCTTCAGGTCTGCACACAATTCACCCTTTTGGTTGAGTTTATTATGAGATGGGATTATCACTAATTACACATCTTTCATTGGGGCTGGAAATTGAGATGCTGAGGAACCTCCTCTGGATGCAGTGAGAGTAATCAGAAAGCAAATGGAGCCAGTTTATTTTCAAAATCACCAGCATTGCATGACAAAGCCTGCTGTTCCAGCTTTTTTTCTTTTTCACCTGTCACTTAAGAGAGAGGAATGCTGTGAAGGGAGAATCTGCTGAAAATTCAGAAGAAGTAGAGGCAACAGCCTCCTATAAGAGATGAAGACTTGACGACACACATGTATGATTTATACTTTGTGATATGTCGAAAGTATTAAACAGTAACTCCCTGAGGCCCTTCATAAACTCCAAATTTAATTCAGGACCATTGCCCAACTTGTAGCAACTTGCCTGAACTCATTACGGTTTGCAGTTCTCTATGCACCATTTCAGCCCTATGATCACTAAACAGGCAAGCACCCACGAAAACAATCGGCAGGGGGATTTGGGGAAAATATTGAAAGCTAACTTAATTTTTTAAAATTTTTAAAAAAGTTTAATTTAAATTTTAAAAATTTTAAAAAATTTAATTAATTTCTTTGTTTTCAGTTTTCAACAATCGCATCCATAAGTTTCACATTTTCTTTCCCTCCCTCTCTCTTCCTTCCTTGAGATAGCATGCAATCTTATATGGGCTCTACATATGCATTCTTACTAAACACATTTTCACATTAGTCATGTTGTGTAGAAGAATTAAAATGGATGGGAGAAACCATGAGAAAAAATAAAACAAAACATAACAAAAGAAAAACTAGTCTGCTTCATTCTGTGTTCTGATTCCATAGTTCTTTCTCTGGATGTTGATTTCATTTTGTCTCGAGTCCTTTGGGAATGTTTTAGGTCCTTGCATTGCTGTGAAGGGCTAAGTCTATCAGACAAGGTCCTTGCACACTGTAAGCCTAACTTAATTTTTACGTAGATGCCTAACTAGTTTGCTTGCAAGATAGGCGTTTGGAAACACATTATTTATTTATTTATAATTTGTGATTGCTCTTCCTCCTCCTCTTCCTCATCCTCCCCAATTCTAAATTGAAATGAGGCACTATTTCTTTTGTAGTTTTTTCCTTTTATTCTGTTTCTTCTTTTACAACATGACTAATAAGGAAATATGTTTTACATGATAGTATATATATAACCTATATCAAATTACTTATTGTCTTAGGGAAGAGGGAGAAGGAGGGAAGGAGATAATTTGGAACTCAAAATTTTATTTAAAAATGTTAAAAGTTGCCTTTACATGTAATTGGAAAAAATAAAAATATTCTTTAAAAAAAGAGAAAGGTAATATGGTATAATGGTTAGAGTGTTGGATCTGGAGTCAGAAACACCTACATATGAGTCTTACTTTTGATACTTATCAGCTGAGTGACCAGGTTTTATCTTTTGGCCTCAGTTTCCCATCTTATTAGATAGAAATAATAAACTTATTATGAGGAAGTGGGATAATCAGTAATTACACATCTCTCATTGGGGCTGGTAACTGAGATGTGGAGGAACCTCCTCTGGAGGCAGTGAGAGTAATCAGAAAGCAAATGGAGCCAGTGTGGGCTTCAAATTCATTTTCAAAAAAAATATTGAGACTTTACAGGATTGTTGTGAAGTTCAAATGAGACTACTGGATCAAATGATTTAACATAGGTAAAATGTTTTGCAAGCCTTCAAGTGCCATATAAATGCTAGCTGTTATTGTTATTATTAAAATACATTAACACAAATATCAATTATTTAATAAACAGATTTCTAAATTGATTTTGGAAAATAACTTTGTCCAATTTTTGGATCTACCTGATAATTTTAAGATAAATTCAAATTAAGACAACTCCAGGGTTTCACATCACAGTTATCAAATTGGTAAAGATAATAAAAAATAGAAATGGTCATTGTTGGAATAATAATAATAGTAGTATTAGGTTATATTTCTATAGTACCTTCAGGTTTTTCAAAGCACTTTCCTGATCTCATTTGACCCTCATAAAACCCTGTGAAGTGCATAATATTATTATCCCCATTTTGCAGATGAGGAAGCTGAGGATGAGGAAAGTTAGGTGGCTTCTCCAGGGTCTTACAGCTGGCGAGTGTGACAGGAATATTTGGCACCATTGATTCTCCTTTTACAGGTGACCATTTCAGTCAGAAAGTCAAGAAGTTCCTTATTTTTCTGTCAATCTCATTTTCTCTTTCATCCCTGCTCACTCGGTGATTGATTATAGCAATCTCAGCAATGAATTCCCTTACTTTTCTCACTTATCATCTACTTCTACAAAAAATTTGATTTACCTTTCGCTTTTACATCATAATCATCTCCAGACATACCATCCCTGTCACCCAATGTATCCTCTCTCATTATCCTAACGAATGAAACTAACAAATAATTTGACTGTATGTGACATTGTATACACTGTTCTTAACCCATAGTCATCCAATTCTCTAGGGAAGGGAGGGAGATACGTGTCATTATTTTTTCTCTGGGGTCAAGAAGAGCCACTATAATTATATGATGTTTTCTTTTCTTTTAATTTTCTTTTTACTGTTTCTATAGTCACTATGCAAATTATTTTCATGATACCGACTTCATCTTCTACTAGTTTATCCAAATCTTCCTGTGTTTTTCTGAATTTCTTGTATTCATCATTTCTTATGATACAGTAACATTCTATTACATTCATGCATCTCAAATTTTAGTCATTCCTCAATTGATGTGTGCCCACTTCATTTCTAGTTGTTTGGATTTTTATTTTTGTTTTTATTTTTGCTTCCACAAAAAGAGCTGCTGTAAATACTTTGGAACATTTTAGATCTTTTTGATTGTCTTTGGTATCCTTGGGGTACAAGCCCAACAGAGGGATCTCTGAGCTGAGGGAGATGAACAGCTCAGTGACATTTTTTTCACACAATTTCAAATTGTTGTCAAGAATTCTTGGACAAATTCATGGGTACACTAGCAATGCATTTGTGTGGCTGTCTTCCCATAGTCCCTTAAACAATGACTATTTCCATCTTTTATTATCTTTATCAATTTCATGGTTGTAATGTGAAAATCTAGATCTGTGTTAATTGTCATTTCTCTTATTAATAGTGATTTGGAGCAGTCTTTTGTACAGTTGTTGCTAGTTTGCAATGGTTTTGATTGTTTTTTCCCTTGTCATTTGACATTTATTGTTTGTTTTTCACAAGTATATCGGACACCAGACATTTATCAGAAAGATTTGATGCAAATATTTTCCCCCTTTTTTACACTTTCTGTTTTCATCCTATCAGGATTAACTTGATTCACACAAAAAGCTTTTAAATTTAATGTAGTCAAATTGTCCTTTCCCTTAGATCACACCTATCTCTTATTTGCTTAAGAATTCTCCAAGCAATAGTTATGAAATGGACTTCCTTCCATTTTTTATTTTAAAAATAATATGATCTTTCATATTTAGGTCATGTATCCATTTGGAACTTATTGTAGTATAGAGTATAAGATGCTGGTCTAAACCTATTTTGTACTAAATGCTTTGAACTTTTCCTACAGTTTTGGTTGAACGGGAAGCCTTTCCTCAGTGATTTATACTCTTGGATTTATACAATACTGTGTTACTGCCTTTGATCATTTCTGATTCTTGGTAGTTGCCCATGACCTTAATAGCTTTTTAAATAAGGTTCACTTATTAACCATTTCAATAGCAGGGTTCATTAAGTCCAAATAATAGTTCCTAGCAATTTCCAATGTCTTCAAGTTTTATTTTCCCAATATGCTCTTGTAATTCCAAACAGGTAAAGACCTAACAATGTTATTACTCCTTTTAAACCAATTTTGTGAATCAAGTACATATGCTCATTTTGGCTTGATGAGCTCTAGTAAACTTCCATCCACCAAAGTCCAACTCCCATGTTAAGCTATGTTCTAGGAGTGGCCATGGTTTCTCAAACCATCAGATGATCCAAGTTTGGCAATAGATTTGACAGTATGCAAAACCCAATCTAGCTGAGTACAGAGAGACTCATCAGTAGAGAGCTGGCTACTAGATAATGAAATCTCAACCCATAACACTTCGATCATGCCAGTGAAATTGAGTAGACTCCATGTGTTTAAAACAAAGGTTCTTAACTTTTTTTGTGTCATGGATCCCTTTGTAAGTCTGGTGAAGTCTATGGACCCCTTCTCAGAAAAATATTTTTCAATGCACAAAATAAAATAACATAATATAATGAAGGAAAAAATTTCTATTGAAACATAGTTATTCTTTTAAATTGATAAATCTCAGATTAAGAACTCTTGGTCTAAGTATATTTTACTACTTTCCCCAATTAGTCCTCAGTATTTTTCTTTTCTCTTTTTCTTCCTCAGAAGCCAGAAGATCACACTCAAATGAAATTTTCTTTTGCTAAGAAACAAGTCCTTCAGTGAGTACTGCCACCAGGGAGCAAAACCAAATTCAGATAAGTTTCATTTACATCTTTCTCTTTCTTACGAGAACTAGAATCAGGCCACAGTGTTTCTCAAATGTTATAAAATTAGCTAATAATAAGTAGAGTGCTCAGTGACTCTGCTAACTCCTTAAGAACCTCTTCCCTTTTCCACATAGGAGTTATTTGACAACAAAAGTTAATTAAGACCAATTCAGTTCAATTTCCCAATCTTCCCCTAATATGCCTTCAAGACAGGTGCATTTATCTCATTGCTTCTTTTGACTTTGTAAAAATGAACCAATCATGACTTAAAGGAAAATTCTCAGGGTCTATAGGAAAAGACCAGCATAAAAGCCACATGCCAATAACATTAGCTGAATAGTATAAGACAATCATTCTCTCTCTCTCTCAAACACCCTCTCCCCCCCCCACACACCTAGCTGTTTTCTCTAAGAAATTTGCTTCCCTAGATCTGTCACAGGAATATAGGAAGTCATGCTGTATTGGGGGGAAGAGTCTAAAATATGTTGGTACAAACATTTTAGGGGTTTTAGTGGACTTAAGTTTGTACTCTTCTTCTGGACTTTTTACTTCTTCTGGAGTATTATGTTAAACATCACAGTTTAAGAAGGACATTGAAAAGCTAAAGAGTCCAGAGGAAGGTAATAGAATGGTAAAAGGCCTTGAGTTCATGTCATGTGAAACTGAGTTAAAAAATTCAGGATATATTTAGTTGCAAAAAGACAATTTTAGATTTGATATCAGGAATTTTTTTTTAAACAATTGGAGCTGGTAGTTTCTTCCTTGAAAGTCTTCAACCAGCATATGGATAACCACTTGAGTGCTATACTGTAAATGGAAATAAGACATCTCAGTTTGCTAAAATTAAAATCTGGGGGGGGGGGGGTAGAGTCAAGATGATGGAGTAGAAAGATGCACTCCTAAAAGCTCTCTTCCCACAGCCCATAAAATACATGTAAAAAATGACTAAAAAAATTCTAGAGCAGCAAAAGCCACAAAATGACAGAGTGAAAGAGATTTCCAGCCCAAGGCAGCCTGGAAGGTGGACAGGAAAGGTCTATCACACCAGGCTTGGAGTGGAGTGAAGCCCAGCCTTGGACATGGAATAGAGTGCATCACAGCATGGGCCATGCCGCTGTAAGGACAGGACTGGAACAGGCTTGAAGGCACCACCAGCAGCAGCTGTGAGTCCCAGATTCCTCAACTCACAGGCACCAAAGACAGCTTCAAAGATCAGCGAGAAAGCTCTTTCACTTGAGTGAGAAGGGAACTCGGAGTCTAGCCTTGGCCCCAGGCAGTGGAAGCTTCCATTGTTGGAGCCCTGGCCTAAAGCCCCTGGGGGAATTGAGCAGCAGATCTGAATCTCAGCCCTGAGTGGAAGCTCTGGGGTGAGGAGGAGTGCTGATGTTGTGGACCTGGTAGAGGCTCTGGAGAGGGAATTCTGCTCACAGATCAGAGTGCAAGCCAGGAGAGGAATAAACTCCTCTCCCTTGATTATGCCACCTTGGAGAAACTGAGAACTTATAGATCTCCAGAGTATACCCTCTCCTTGACAAAGAACTCAAAAATCAAGTGACTGACTTGGAAGGTGCCCAGAAAAGGGAAAAAGAATAAGACAATAGAAGGTTACTTTTTTGGTGAGCAAGTATTTTTTTCCATCCTTTTGGGTGAGGGGGAGCGATACATGCCATCATACCTAGGGTCAGGGCTTCTGCATCCAAAACCTCCAAAGTGGATGTGCAGTGGTCTCAGGCCTTGGAAGAATTCAAAAAGGATTTTGAATCTCAAGTAAGAGAGGTGGAGGAAAGGTTGGGAGGAGAAATGAGAGTGATGTAAGAAAATCATGAGAAAGTGGGTCAACAGCTTGCTAAAGGAGACCCCCAAAAATGCTGAAGAAATTAACACCTTTAAAAATAGACCAACTCAAATGGCAAAAGAGGTCCAAAAAGTCAATGAGGAGAAGAATGCTTTAAAGAGCAGAATTAGCCAAATAAAAAGGAGGCTCACTGAAGAAAATAGTTCTTTAAAAATTAGAATGGAGCAGATGGAAGCTAATGACTTTATGAGAAACCAAGAAATTATAAAACAAAACCAAAAGAATGAAAAAATAGAAGACAATGTGAAATATCTCATAGGACAAACAACTGACCTGGAAAATAAATCCAGGAGAGAAAATTTAAAAATTATGGCTCTACCTGAAAGCCATGATCAAAAAAAGAGGCTAGACATCATCTTCCATGAAATTATCAAGGAAAACTGCCCTGATATTCTGGAACCAGAGGGTAAGATAAATATTGAAAGAATTCATGAATCACCTCCTGAAAGAGACCTGAAAAAAAATCCTAGGAATATTGTAGCCAAATTCCAGAGTTTCCAAGTCCAGGAGAAAATATTGCAAGTAACCAGAAAAAAACAATTCAAGTATTTTGGAAATACAATCAAGACAACACAGGATCTGGCAGTTTCTATGTTAAGGGATCGAAGGGCGAGGAATATGATATTCCAGAAGTCAAAGGAACTAGGACTAAAACCAAGAATCACCTACCCAGCAAAACTGAGTACAATACTTCAAGGGAAAAAAATGTTCATTCAATGAAATAGAAGGCTTTCAAGCATTCTTGACAAAAAGAGCAGAGCTGAATAGAAAATTTGACTTTCAAACACAAGAACCAAGAAAAACATGAAAAGGTAAGCAGAGAAGAGAAATCATAAGGGACTTACTAAAACTGAACTGTTTATATTCCTACATGGAAAGATAATATTTGTAACTCTTGAAACTTTTCTCAGTATTTGGGTAGTTGGAGGGATTATACACACATATATAGACAGAGGTCACAGGGTAGGTTGAATAGGAAAGGATGATATCTAAATAAATAAAACTAAAGGGTGAGAGAGGAATATATTGGGAAGAGAAAGGGAGAAATGGAATGGGGCAAATTATCTCTCATGAAAGAGGCAAGAAAAAGCATTTTCAATGGAGAGAAAAGGGGGGAAGGTGAGAGAGAAAAAGTGAAACTTAGTCTCATCACATTTGGCTTAAGGAAGGAATAAAATGCACACTCAGTTTGATATGAAAATCTATCTTACACTACAGGAAAGTAGGAGAGAAGAGGATAAGTGGGGAGTGGGCAGGGTGATAGAAGGGAGGGTAAATGAGAAGAGTGGGGTAATTAGAAGTAGACACTTTTGGGGAGGGATAAGGTCAAAAGAGAGAATAGGATAAATGGGGGGCAGGGTAGGATGGAAGGAGATATGGGTAGTCTTTCACAACATGACTATTATGGAAGTCTTTAGCTAAACTACACATATATGGCCTATATTGAATTGTTTGCCTTCTCAGTGGGGATGGGTGGGGAGGCAGGAAGGGAGACAAGTTAGAACTCAAAGTTTTAGGAATGAATGTTGAGAATTGTTTTTGTATGCAACTAGGAAATAAGAAATACAGGTAACAGGGTATAGAAATATATCTTGCCCCACAAGAAAAGAGAGAAGATGGGGATAAAGGAAGGGAGGGGTGTGATAGAAAGGAGGGTAGATTGGGGAAAGGGTATCAGAATGTATGTTGAAAACTAAAACTAAATAAATTGGAAAAAGAATAAAATTGAAATCTAAACTCTTTCTCCTAGATGGAGGTTGTGTTCACAGGTATGGGGAGGTAAGAGTGGGGAAATATCTTCTCTGGAGAGGACCAAGTTTGAAACATTGGGTATAACGTGTAAATTGTTAAGTAGGAACTGGAGAGTCATAGGGGAGGAACTGTCAGTGGTCCTGAGCTAGATAGGAAGGGTTCCCTTTTCCCAGATCAATAAGGTTCCTAAACCAATATAGCTCTAGAAAACCTACCATTAAACTAAGCAACATTAGAAATGTAGGGGTTAAAGTTCCAATCTATGTCCTCCACACCCTCATTTTAACCTTGAGTGTGCCACTGTAGGCAAAATGCCACTGGTTTCACTCTCTCAAGGAATATAGAGAAACACAGGAAAATTTCTATGAAACAATGCCAAAACAAATAAGCAGAACCAGGGAGATCAATATACGTAATGACTACAGCAATATAAATGGGAGAGCAACAATAACAAAGCAAATAAAATGGAAGGTTGTGAAATTATGATGAATAAACTTGGCCCAAAAGAAGAGACACCTTTGTTTCAGAAGTGGGCAACTGTAAGTATGCAACATTATATAATGTCAGAATTTTTTGGTCTGTTGGTTAGTTGCATACAACTTTTTCTCCCTCTTTTTTATTCTTTGTTAAAAGGGATGGTCCTCTGGGAAGGAGTGTGTGTGTGTGTGTGTGTGTGTGTGTGTGTGTGTGTGTGTGTTTAAGGATGTGGGAAATGTGGGTGATGGAAAAAACAAAAAAAATTTAAATTAAAAAATAATAAAATGTTTAAAAATAAACCAGATAGGGAATAACTAAGGTGATTTGATCAGTCATTGCTGTATTAGAAAGAGTACTGGATTTGGAGCAAGAATGACCTTCTCCCTTACCCCATGCCATTTTACTTTGTCGTTCAGTTGTGTCCATTGCTTCACAACCCCATTTAGGGTTTTCTTGGCAGAACTACTGAAGTATATCTCCATTGACTGGTTGGCCATTTACACACTTTCAAGTTTAATCTGCACTATTAATATTTCCTCCATCATATTCTTATGCCTAGACAATAAAACCCAGCTCATTTTACAGATGAGGAACTAAGGCAAATAGGGTTAAGTGACTTGCCCAGGATCACATAGTTAGTTAAGTGTCTGAAGCTATATTTGAACTCATGAAATGAGTCTTCCTGACTCCAGGCCCAGCACTCTATCCTGTGCCACCTAGCTGCCCATTTCCTTGTTTATATTATGTTTCACTGTATACATGTTGGTCTCTCTTCCTCCCATCTCCCAATAAAATGTAAGTTCCTTGAGGACCAGGAATGTTGGTTTTGGCTTTGTATGCTTAGAAGTACTTGGACATTAGGAAGTAATTAAGAAATGATTAAAGAATAAATGAATGAATCAAAATCTGAGTCTAAATTCCAACTTTGCCTTGGGCAAATTACCTCAGACTAAAAACCAGAACCAGCTGGAACTCTTTTGAGAGCCAATTGTTAAATTTCCAGGGTAAGTGTTTATACCCACCAAATCAGCAAATGGTATAAATCAAGGATTGATTTATTGTTTTATTGTCTGGTCTTAAGAAAGTAATGGAGAAAATATTAATAATGCAGCTTAAACTTGAAAGTGTGTAAAGCATCATTTCCCCCCTAAAAGCAATCTGTAAGTAACAGGCTTCTTGCTGATTTGCATCTGGGAAGATAGTTTTCACACTGGGAGTTTCCAGCATAGATGAAACCATTGAGACAAACAGAACCAAAAAGAAAACAACAAAAAAAAGTTATAGGTGCTTTATAGGATGCAGCAAAAACATGAACCTTGTCCATGGGAAGAAAGGTTTGATGAACTCTGCATTTACTGGCAACTGATGGTAAAAAGAAAAAGCAGTTCCCCTTTTGGGAGGATTGTGGTGGAAGGAGAGGGTGCAACCAGAGTGAGCCTTTGGCCATTGCACACTTTCGTATATTCAGGAATGCAACTAAATTTCTGGGAATTCAGAAAATTATATTAAACCTTCAATTTTCCTTCTTAAAGTGGTCATGAAAAACTCTCATCACTATCCTCCCAGCCCCTGCCTAAATAAATAAATAAATAAAATAGCCAATGAAGTACTTTCTTCTTTCACCACTTAACCTCTACCACCTCTTATTGCATAATTATAGGTCATGTGGCTTTTTGATTAATCTTTTCCAGGGCACAATAAAATCTTTTCATTTCCAAAATGCTCCCTCCCTGACTCACTATAAATACTGCCTGACTTTAAAAAGTATTTGGGTATTGGAAGACTCCCAAGGACTTGGGGCAAAGATGTTCGCTGATAAAATTCATCAAATCTCTCCATCAGATCAGTTCTGTTTCCTTACCAAGTGGGGTCAAGTGATCTCTCCATGTTGGTTATTTGTATTTGTTTCAAAAATTCCTCTGCTGGAGCAGATTCCCTATTAATCTTGTCTAGCTTTTGAGTCTAGAGCTATTTGTTGAAGATTGTATTTTGTTCCACCATTAAGCCAGTTGACTTGAATCACCAAACTGCGGAATTAGAATCAGAGTTGGAAAGTGCCTCAAAGGCCAACTGACCCAACTGAGATCCATGTGATATAGGTAGTACAGACCATGCACAGATATTCCCTGCTGGCTGCTGGCTGTATATGACTCAACATTTGGATGAGTTGGAGGTTGTGAACTGCTTGCTTTTTTCTGGCTATGTGATGAAGGGATTTGACATTTTAATACAACACAGTAAATTCCTAGTGGTCCCTTGGTCCTCTTTCTACCAGGTATCAGGGTTGTGGGGGCTACATCAGATAAAAGAAGAGACAGTCTCACCTTTCCTGTTGTACATAAGTAGTGTGCTCTTTTCCCCCCTAAACTCCCTGTGAGAAGAATGGGGGTTTGGACTGTTCTCTTTCCTTCTTTTCTGCCTTGCTTCACCATGGGGCATGCTTTCAACTTGGCAAACTTACTTCTGGTGCCCTGGTTGCCTTTTCTAAGCTATGTTTCCTTTCCTGAGCCAGAATTGCACATCAACCTCAAGGTGACCATGTCTTGGCTTGCAGATGATCTAATGAGTTTAGAAGGTCTGGAGATCCTGGATTGGATGAGTAGACTTGACTGATAGAATGGAAACCTTCTACTTTGGAGAAAATGACCAATAACATTAGAATCGGTCCAAATTTGGTTATTTTACTTGCAGGTGTTGTTTGAATGGTGTATCAGGAGTTATTTGGACAGTGTAGAGCTGAGGTGAAGAGTAAAATGTCTCACAATCTCCAAGATCATGTTGTATTCTGATCAAGTTTAAATATTAGCCTCTTGAGAGTATATAATCACAATTATAAACAGTGGTGTGCTGATAAATGTCTGATAACCTTCTGTGGATAGAGAGAGGGTAATATACAAATTACATATTTTTAAGTTTTATAGGTATAATTTTCATTTTCTCCACTTTTTTCTTAAATCTTGGCCATCAATAAAACAATATATCTAGCCAGATTTGTAGTATTTGTGATTTCTGATTTCTGAGGTATAAATTGCTCATGTTGAAAATTTAACAATCTGCTTTCTGGACCTAGTTAGAACTGGCTCCAGCATACCTCTGGTTAAGTGAAGTTATTGAATCCAGTTTTAAGTCTTATTGTCAGTGGGTGCTTGTGAAAGTTTGTGTATTATTATTCAAACATTTCTTTAGTGTGAAGGAAATAAATCCTTGTTCCATACCTGATTCATATTGGACACTGAGTAGCCTTCTGCTCCTCCTTTTAGGTAAATCCTAGACATAAACCTAACCCTAAGCTATAGAACACCTGAGTGCTGAGATGGAGGTCAAATGAGTTAAGGAATATGAGGAAAGGAATCCTAACTCCACCTCTCATTAGAGGCCAGGTTCCCCCAGAACTTAACCTGATCTGGTTTGTGTGTCTGAATCCAAAGAGGAAGGATGTCTTCCTGAAGAAGAGAGTAAGCCAATCCCTTTGAGCCTAGCATCAATTTCCTCAAGTTTAGATTTGAACAGGAACCTTCTCTACATAACAAAGAGGATTCAAGTGGTTATCTAGTTTCTATACATGGACATCTCAGTAATGGATAATTCACTTGGCTCAAATTCCACTTTGCACACTTATTAGATAAGGAAAATGGAGCCCAAGGAGATTAAGTGATTTTTCCAGGGTCCCAAGAAAGTGTCAGGGGTGTGACATGAACTCTTATTCTTTTATTCCAGAGTGAGAGGTCTTTCCATGTTTATTGTTTGTCCTTTATTTTTGAAGAGGACCAATGACCTCAGCAAGGTGATGTTTTAACTTGCAAGTGAATTGGATTTAAATGAGGGAGGGCCATGTAAAGTCCCCAGACTTATTCTCTCCTCTGAAGCCATCTTGGTCCACTGGCAAGATAGAGATGGGGGTAGTGGTGGAGCCAAGATGGAAGAGTAAAAGCACAGACTTAATATAGCGCTTCCCCTAAGCCCAGCCAAATATCTGTAAAAAAATGACTCCAAACAAATTCTGGAGTTCCCACAGAATGATGAAGTGAAGCAAATCTCCCGCCCAAGACATCCTGGAAGGTCGCCAGGAAGTGTTGATCATGCTGCCATGCTGGGAGCAGAGCACAGTCCAGCATAAACTATGCCAGCACAGATGGGACCTAAGCAGGCCTTGAGGGGACTGAACCTCGGGCACCTGTGGTGGTTTCCAGACTTCACAACCCCAAAACTCTGAGGACAAATTGGAAGTACAGTGGAAGAAACCTGTGGGAGTTATGTGAGAGAGTAGAGAGGTCCAGCCCCAGCCCCAGGGTGGCACAGAGGGTGGAGGAGCACTTTGAGGAGGAGCCTGGGGAAGGAGTGGTAGGGGCAAGAACAGCAGCAGCAGTGATTGTTTCTGGAGCTCTAGGCCAACAGATGGTGGAGGGATCAAGCAGCTGACAGCTCATCCCCCACCCCCACTGGAAGCAGAGAACTACCTTAAGAAAGAGCTCAAAAGTCAAGTAAATGTCTAGGGAAATGAGCAAAGCCAGAAAAAAAATCAGACTGTAGAATCTTTGGTGACAAGGAAGATCAAAATATACAAACAAAAGACAATAAAGTCAAAGTTCCTGCATCTAAAGCCTCCAAGAAAAATATGAATTGGTCTCAGGCCATGGAAGAGCTCAAAAAAGTATTTTGAAAATCAAGTAAGAGATGTAAAGGAAAAATTGGGAAGTGAAATGAAAGTGAAGCAAGAAAATCGTGAAAAACAAGTCAACTGGAGACCCAATGGAGACCCTAATGGAGACCCAAAAAATGCTGAAGAAAATAACACTTTGAAAAATAGACTAACTAAAAATGGCAAAAGAGATCCAAAAAGGTAAGGAGGAGAAGAATGCCTTAAAAATACAGTTGACCAGATGGAAAAGGAGTTCCAAAAGCTCACTGAAGAAAATAATTCCTTAAAGATTAGAATGGAGCAGATGGAAGCTAATGGCTTTATGAAAAATCAAGAAATCATGACACAAAACCAAAGGAATGAAAAAATAGCAGCCAATGTGAAATATCTCATTGGAAAAACAACTGACCTGGAAAATGGATCCAGAAGAGACAATTTAAAAATTATTGGACTACCTGAAAGCCATGGCCAAAAAAAAGGACATCACTTTTCAAGAAATTATCAAGGAAAACTTCCCTGATATTCTGGAACCAGAGGGTAAAATAGATATTGAAAGAATCTACTGTTCACTTTCTGAAAGAGATACCAAAAGGAAAACTTCTAGGAATATTGTAGCCAAATTCAAGAGTTCCCAAATCAAGGAGAAAATATTGCAAGCAGCTGGAAAGAAACAATTCAAGTATTGTGGAAACACAATCAGGATAATACAAGATCTTGCAACTTCTACAGTAAGGGATCAGAGGGCCTGGACTATGATGTTCCAGACATGTAAGGAGCTAGGATTAAAGTCAAGAATCATCTACCCAGAAAAACTAAATATAATACTTGAGGGAGAAAATGGTCAATCAATGAAATAGAGGACTTTCAAGCATTCTTGATGAAAAGACTAGAGCTGAATAGAAAATTTGACTTTCAAACACAAGAATCAAGAGAAGCATGAAAAGATAAACAGGAAAGAGAAATCATAAGGGGCTTATTAAAGTTGAACTGTTTACCTTCCTACATGAAAAGATAATATTTGTAACTCTAGAGACTTTTCTCAGTATTAGGATAGTTGGAGGGATTATATACATATAGCTGTAGGGCACAGGGTAAGATGAATATGAAGGGATGATATCTAAAAAAATAAAATTAAGGGATAAGAGAAGACTATATTGGGAGAATATATTGGGAGGGGCAAATTATCTCTCACATAAAAAGGCAAGAAAAAGCTTTTTGAAGGAAGAGGGGGGAAGGGAGAAGGAAAGAGTGAACCTTACTATCACTGCATTTGACTTAAGGAGGGGATAACATGCGCACTCAATTTGGTATTTGAATACACTCATAGTAGTATTCACACTACAGAAAGTGGGGAGAAAGGTGCGTGTGTGCGTGTGGGAGATGATAGAAGGGAGGGCAAATGAGAGGAGGGAGTAATTAGAAGCGAACACTTTTTAGGAGGGACAAGGCCAAAAGAGAGAATAGAATAAATAGGAGGCAGGATAAGATGGAGGGAAATATAGTTAGTCTTTCACAATATGACTGTTATGTAAGTGTTTTACATAACTACACATGTATGGCCTATATTGTTTGCTTTCTTAGTGGGGATGGGTGGGGAAGGAGGAGTGGAGAGAAGCTAGAACCCAAAGTTTGGAAAACAAATGTTAAAAAATTGTTTTTACATGTAACTAGGAAATAAGACATACAGGCAATGGGGTGTAGAAATCTATCTTGCCCTACAAGAAAACAGAGGGGGTGAGGATAAGGGAAAGGAGAGGTGTGATAGAAAGGAGGTCAGATTGGGGTAAGGGGTGATCAGAATGCATGTTGTCTTGAGATGGGTGGAGGGGAGAGATGGGGAGAAAATTTGGAACTCAAAATCTTGTAGAAAAGAATGTTGCAAACCAAAAATAAAGAAACAATTTAAAAAACAAAACAAAAATAGATATAGATCAGGTGACTGGAGATGGCCCTGATGTAACAGGAGACCTTGGCCTTTTTAAACTAAGGTTCTACCCAGGTCTCAGTTTGTCTGAGACAATGCCCATTTGATTAGTGCTGGACCTGAAATCCATAAGATTCATCTTCCTGCGTTCAAATCTGGCTTCAGACACTTACTAGCTATATGACCTTGGGCAAGTTATATAACTTTGCTTGTCTCAGTTTCCTCATCTGTAAAATGTGCTGGAGAAGGAAATAGCAAACTACTCCAGCTCTTTTCATTAGGCTGAGACTGAAATACTAACTATAGGAAATGATCAGGACAGGGCTAAACTATGGAGCAAATTTATATGGGGTGCTAGAAGGTCTCAGTGTACCATTCCCAGGGAATACCTAGCCCTTACTCTCATTGTGTCATTGGGTAGTGCCATAATATCATAGTAGAGGCAGCCCATCCCCTCCTGAGTCTATTCCATGGCCCTATGATTCTCAAGGGTCCTCAGGTCCTGCTGAATTCTTAATACTACTTTTCCCTCCCAGGAGATGGTGCAAGAAACATAGCAATCCTCTTTCTCAGCACTTGGATGCAGTATGAACTTGAAATATGCAACAGATGTACTGAGTGGTGGGTCACAAGCACCAGGAAAAGGTCCCAGCTTTTGAAAGGAGTTAGCTGAGTATAATAAAAATGAAAGCTCTACCTAAGTTAATTTATTTATTCCATGTGGATCAGTTCCCTCATCATATGGGGAGTTGTATTAGATGATTTCCAAGGTCCTTTCCAGTTCTAAAACTACCCTGTGATTCTATGACCACCTGAAGGTCGTTATGTAGATTCACCTCTTTCTGCAGCATTTTGGGGAATACCCCACTTTCGAAGCTATTTTAGAAATTTTCTCTTCAGTTAATCTTGAACATTGTGATTTGGAAGTTGGTAAGAATTCTTTTTGCTACAAAACCCTGTGCCTTGTCTTGAGCTTGCTAAGAGCTGAGGCAAAGAGAACTTTATAATGAAATTTTATTTTTTTTGGCAACTTAGACATCTCCCTTCTAAGGGAGCTATTTACATGTAATGGATTAGCTTTTACTAGAATGAACGGGGCTGTAAACTTTGGAGAATTTTTGAGGGAGTTACCTGCAATGTAAATATGAATAGCTACTGTAATGCGTTTGCTCAGCTTTTGCCACCAGAAAGTTTTGCTATGGGATTTGTGTGAAAAAGCAATCTTTTTTGAAATGTGTTCCTGGAAGAAAGCAGTGGAGAAAATAATCTAAAGGCTATTCAGGATGCAAAAAGATAGAACTCTAGCAGGAGACAGTCCCACTTATATTGGTTAACCAGTTTGTGAAACAGCAGGATAATATTATTGGTGGTCTGACTGTTTGTAAATCTGATGTTAGCAGCTATGTTTCTGACTACCTACAAGGTCAGAGGAAGAAGTAATATCCTTCTAAATTTTAGCATCTGGTTCAAAGTACTGCTTACCCTGCCCTACTTTCAGTTCTGCTCATTATATAATCATATGCTTATTTAGTTTCCTATTATCTTTCCATGGCTCTTTATTACATGAAATTTTTATTGCATCATGATCTGAAAAGGATACATTTAATATTTCTACCTTTTTTGCTTTGGATTGTGAGGTATTTATGCCCTAATACATGATCATTTTTTTGTGTAGGTGCCATACATTGCTGAGAAAAAGGTACATTCCTTTCTATCCCTGTTCAATATTCTGCAGAGGTCAACAATATCTAACTTTTCTAAAATTCTATTCATCTCCTTAATTTCTTTCTTGCTTATTTTGTGGTTAGATTTATGTAGAAGGGGAGGTTGAGGTTCCCTGCTAGTATTGTTTTGTGATCTATTTCTTTCTGCAACTCCTTTAACTTCTGCTTTAAGAATGTAGACACTATTCCACTTGGTGTATATGTTTAGTATTGACATTACTTCGTTGTCTGTGGTACCTTTTTTTAGCAGACTGTAATTTCCTTCCTTATCTCTTTTAATTAGCTCTATTTTTGCTTACTTTGAGATCAGGATTGTTATTCCTGCTTTTTTTTTTTTTTTTACTTCAGCAAAAGTGTAATATATTCTGCTCCAGTTTTTTACCTTTACTCTGTGTGCATCCCTCTGCTTCAAATGTCTCTCCTGTAAACAATGTATTATAAGATTATGGTTCTTAATCCACTCTGCTATCCACTTCCATTTTATGGGAGAGTTCATCCCATTCACATCCACAGTTATGATTACTACCTGTGTCTTTCTCTCCATCCTATTTTTTCCTTTTTATGCTTTTCTCTCTCCTTTCTCCCTTTCCCTCCTCATTAGAGTTTTGTTTTCAACCACTGACTCCTTCAGTCTGCCCTACCTTCTATTAGCCTCCTCCCTTTTTGATTTGCATCTCTCTAATTAAAAGTGATTTAGAGAATTTTTTCATATGATCTATAGTCAATTTTTGTCCTTCCTTTTCCAAGCTATTCACTCTCTCTTGTATATCTTTCATTTCTTTTCCCAATTTTTCTTCTCCTCTTATTTGACTTTTAAAATCCATCTTGAGCTCTTCTAAGAAGGTTTTGGGTCTAGGAACCAGTTCATATTCCCCTATGAGGTTTCAGGTGTGGGTGTATATTGACAGTGTTGTCCTCTTCTGAATTTGTGCCATGATTTTCCCTGTCCCCATATTAAGAATCTATGATCATTGTCCATTTCTGCTTTTTGCTCATGGTGTTTGCCTTATTCCTCGCTTTTAGAGTTGAACTCTCCTGCTACAGTGTAGGGGGCACTGACCCAAGCTTCTTGTGCTGAGTGCCTAGGACATGGTCACTGACTTTGTGTATTGGGGTCTCAGGTGCTGGCACGTGGAGGTTGTAGGGGTCTGGCAGCTTATCTGGAGTCAACAACACTAGAGCTCTTGGGGAGGTGGAGAGTCTGGCCCCTGGGGGATGCCTGCTCATTCTGGCCTTGCACTGGCTCCTGATAACCCAGACCTTGCAGTTGAATGTTTGGCTGCTGGAGGATGTTTGCCTGCTGTTTGGAGCTGTACTTCCTGGAGTTGTACTGAAGCACCTGAAGATTTGGCTGCTGGAGAATGCCAGCATATATGGAAATTTTCCAAGCTGGTATCTGCCATTTCCCCTGCCTGTGCTGAGGCACTTGGCTTCAGGGGGAGGTGGGATGGGTCCTGGTGTTGGCACTTGCCTGCTCCACCTCCCTAAGGCTCAGGATCTCCCCCTGGCATGCTGAAGTGGGGCTTGCCTCTGGATTGCTGGATTGCTTCCTGTCCTGTATTGCTCCCCCTCCCCCAAAGTGAGAGGGACCTTTTCTGTTAGTTCCCCAAGTTTCCTGGACTATAAGACTGCCATACCTTTCCTTTCTGATGGCTCAGCTATTCCAGGGTTTTTCCTGTGGTGATATTTTCTGGGCTTTCAGAGGTCAATAGGGAAGGGTGAGAGCGACTTATTTTTTACTCCACCATCTTGGCTCCTGGAAGCAGAAGATGTTAGCTTATGTGATCTTTACAACAAATCTATGAGGTAGGTGCTATTATTACCCCCATTTTACAGATGAGGAAACTGAGGCAAAGAAAGGTTAAATGACTTTCTCAGGGACATTTAGAGTTATGAAATATCTGAGGCAGAAATCAAATTCAGGTGCTCCTAACCCCTATTCCCATGCTTTATCCATTGTACCACCTAATTGACCATAAATAACTTTGCAAACCTGAAAGCACTTTATAATGTTCCTTATTATTATTACAACCTTCCAAGGCCCTTCCACTTTAGGACTATCCTTATTGTTGGGAAATTTTTCTTTATGTTTAGCCTGAAGCTTGAATTGCTGCTTCTAACCCAAATCTGTTGTGCTTAATTCTGTTCTCTTATTCCATGTGACAGTACTTCAAATGCTTGAAGACAGCTATCATGTCTCCCCACAAGTCTTCCCAAGACTGAACGTCTTTAATTCCTTCAGTGGATTCTCATATAGTAATGTTTCTAGTCCACTCACCATCTCAGTGGCCATTTCATTCCAGCTTGTCAAAGTCCTTGAAATCTTGAAACAATTCAGCTTGTTCCTCAAAAGATTTTTCTGAGAGAATGGTGTACTACAGAAGGGGGAAATTCTCATTAGATTCTTAAAAGTAAGTCTTCTTTTGGGAAGAAAAATTGACACTGTTTGGATTTAGCCCAAAATGTGTTATTATGTTGAAACACTAAAATATATTTTATCATATCCTGTTGGGAACTCATCTGATTTTGAGCCTATCAGTACAAAGAGCAGATCTTTCCTGGAGGGAGTATAAAATGGAATATCTCATCCTGATAAAATGAATTCATTTTCATTTCTTTTCTCATTTCTCTGCTCCCTCCTCTCTCCCTCTCTCCCTCCCCACCCCTCCCCAGAACATAGAGGAGAAAGCATGTGGTATTCAGAAGTTAGGCAGTAGCAATCATGAGGGCTTATTCAGTGATAGCCATGTAATTGTGTGATGGGAAAATGGTAAATCCTGAATCTCTCCCATGACTGAAGGAACCACCTCCTTGATAATCCTTCCAATATATCATAAGATTTAGAATTGGAAAGAATCTTAGCTGTGCCCCATCCCCTTTGTTTTTATTGATGTATTTATTTTCATGGGACTTGACCCTCTGAAAAGTCAGGACTCACCAAAATGTTGGTTGCATTGAGTTGAGTTGAGTTGCAATGAGTTGCATTGGTAACTATATTCTTTAGTTCCATTTTGAAGGGAGTTCATGGACTGCTTTATGTGTTTTTTTGTTTTTTATTTTTGTTTGCTTCTCTTTTGTTAATTGTGTAAGGGCAACTGGAAGTCTTTCTTACCTTTGGCATTTTCTGTCATAAGCTAAAGACTATTTCATACCCAAATTGCATTTATTACCTTGAGTGCTTGTCTCCTTTTACCCACTTTTGGAGAAACCTAGATATTGTTTCTACCTGAGATGGCTTTGGAAATTGTCCTGGGGTGAATTCAGATAAAGCCAGTGAACCAAATGAGAGACCAAGTGACCAAGCCAAATGTGACTCAAGGTCAGACTCAGGAGGAAAGTAGTGTTTGGGACCATGGGTTTTATTTTGGAACTCATTCTGGATACGAGGAGTTGATTTCAAACCCAAATGTCAAATCATTTTAGTGAGCATGCAAATCTTTCCCTATTTCTCATTTTACAAACTAGGAAACTGAGGCCAAGAAAGATGGTGACTTTCCTGAGGTCAATTAAGTAATAACAACAAATAGCTTTCATTTATATAACACTTTTAAGGTTTACAAAGTCCTTTACATATGTTAGCTCATTTTAACCTCACAACACCTCTTTTTCCAGCTTTGCTTTTTTCAGGAATTTGTAGTGTGGTGGGCCTCTCCTATCTTCTCTCTTGAAGCTGGAAGCCTCCACTAAAATTTCATTTTCAGTAGGAAACCTTTCCAGATTACCCATAATTCTAGCACTTTCCCTTTGTTAATTATTTTTTTAATTTATCCTCTATATTACTTATTTATGCATATCTATTTGCACGTTGTCTCCTGCATTAGCCTATGAGGCCTTGAAAACTTTTGCCTTGTTTTCTATCCCGAGTCCTTAGCACACTGCCTGGTACCTAGTAGATACTCAACAAATGCTTATTAACTGACTGATCCCTAAGATCGATTGCAATTCTGAAATTATAATTCTGACTCTAAGTACTTAAAATTTCCAATCTGAATGACTCAAAAGCTTCAAAGTCAAATTTGCTCCATAGTGTCTATTTTTCATTTAAAATACAAATACACATATGGAAATTTACCATGCTCCCATTGCTTTTTGGAGTTTGAATCAGGGGAGGTCTGGGTTCAAATTCTGTCTATGACACTTACTAGCTGTGTCAACCAGAGCATTTTCTTTTATCACACTAAGCCTCACTTCTCTTATCTGGAGTTCAGAGAAAAATTGTACAGGAAGGAGTCATTATCCTACTATTGTTCTTTTCTCTTTAATGTTTAATAGACTATTGCACAGGTGAATAAAATGGTTGCTTTAAAAATATTTCTATTATTATGAACTCAACAGACATGAGCAAACATGAATATTTCCATTTTCAAAGGACAGTAAAAGAGGAAGTGTATTTTCAATTTAACACATTTCAGACATTACACTGCTTTCCATTGTCCCCTTTTCATCTTCTATTTTTTCTGTTTATTTTAAGAAATAATGAAAAAATAATGAAAATTGCCTCTTTCTTTCCTTTTTTTGGGGGGTAACATCACTATCCATTTTCTCATCTATTTACCACAGCTTCTCTTGCTGCACCCTCAACTGCAAGTCTTCTTTTTTTTTTTAAACAAGTGAAGTAAAACAAAGAAAATCCATACATTAGAAAATGCATTCTGCAACTTTAGATGATTACTTTTCTGCCAGAAGTGGAGAAGCATGATTCATTTTCAATTTTATGGATTACAGTTAGTTATTGTATTAATCTGAGTTCTTAAGTTTTTCAAACTTGTTTTCCTTCACAACACAGTCATTGTATAAATTGTTCTTCTAGTCAACGTTGTTTTTTTTTTGGAACAAATAAATGAATGAAAAAGAATTAATTAAGCCCTTACAAAGTACCAAAATACTATGATAAATATTGAGAATGCAAAAATAAAAGTGGTGATACAGGAAAGATATTTTAATTTGGAAACTTACAGAGGAACCACTGGGACCTGACTACTCTTTGTAGTAGCTATGACTGAGTTGATGTAATCATGGGTTCAGAACAGGAAAGGCATGGCCAGAGTATTCCACTTCACCTTCCATTTCCCATGAAGTACTCATCAGTTAGGACAGCAGTATCCCTGGGCAGAGGTTCCAGAGTTAAAAGATTAAATCCCCCAATTTATGAGTTCTGATCTGGTCAGAAAAGTAGCTGGTAAAAATATGGCAGTAAAGGAAAACATATTTAGAACCATAGTAGTGAACTATATAATCCATTTTACTGTTCCAAAAGTGCATGTTTTATTTTATTTTAATGAAATAGTATTTATTCCAATTACATGTAAAGACAATTTTCAATATTCATTTTTTATAAGATTTTAAGTTCCAAATTTTTCTCCCTCTCTCCCTCCCATTGTCCCTCCCCAAGATAGCAAGCAAACATATTTCCACATTACTCATGTTGTAAGAGAAAAAACAGAACAAAAGGAAAAAAAAAACCAACAAAGAACCCAAAGAAACTAAAAATAATGTATGCTTTGATCTGCATTCATACTCCATCTGTTCTTTCCCTGGTTGTAGGTAGCAGTTTCCATCATGAATCTTTTGGAATTGTCTAGGATTATTGCATTGTTGAGAAAAGCCAGGTCAATCATAGTACAACCACAGTTTTGTACAATGTTGCTGTTACTGTGTATAGTGTTCTCCTGGTTCTGCTCAATTTACTCAGCATCAGTTCATGCAAATATTTTCATGTTTTTCTGAAATCTACCTGCTCACCATTTCTTCTGGAATAATAGTATTCCATTACATTCATATGCCACAACTTGTTTAGCCATTCCACAATTGATGGACATCGTCTTAATTTCCAATTCCAAATCCAAACACCATAAAAATTGCTGCTATGAATATCTTTGTATATGTAGGTCCTTTCCACTTTTTTATGATCTCTTTGGGATGCAGACTTAGTAGTGGTATTACTAGATCTTTTCCTTTGGGCATAGTTCCAAATTACTCTGCGGAATAGTTAGATCAATTCACAACTCCACAATTTTCCCACATTTTCTCTAACATTTATCATTTTCATTTTCTGTCATATCTGCTAGGTATGAAGTGGCACCTCAGAATTGTTTTAATTTGTATTTTCTTTCATCAATAGTGATTTAGACCATTTTCATATGACTTTATATAATTTTAGTTTCTTCATCTGAAAACTGTTCATTCCTAGTGTTTGACCATTTATCGATTGAGGAATGATTTGCCATCTTAAAATTTGACTCGGTTCTCTATATATTTGAGAAATAAGACATTTAGCAGAAATACTTTTTATAAAAAAATCTTTCCCAGCTTTCTGCTTTCCTAATAATCTTGGTAGCATTGGTTTTGTTTGTGCAAAACCTTTTTAATTTAATATAATCAAAAGTATCCATTTTGCATTTTGTAATGCTCTTTGTCTCTCATTTGCTCATAAATTCTTCCCTTCTCTGTAGATGTGACAGGTAAACTATTCTTTGCTCTCCTGATTTGTTTATGGTATCACCATTTTGACTTTATCTTGGTATATGGTGTGAGATGTTGGTCTGTACCTAGTTTCTGCCACGCTATTTTCCAGTTTTCCCAGCAGTTTTTGTCAAATAGTAAGTTCTTGTCCCAGAAGTTGGAGTCCCAAAGGTGTATGTTAAAACTAGTATTGCAAAGGTGTTAATTTCTCTGAATTTATCCTTTCTGTTAAACTTTGGTGTCAGTATGCCACTGGTCCATTTGACACAGCTATTCTGTTTTCCTTGATAATTTTGTGACTGATGTGTCTTGCTAAGAGAAGACAGAGACATTTGCAAGTCACCTTCCCTCACTGAGTTTATTTGATCAGATGTAAAAGTAAAAGCTTTCAGTCTCCATTTTCCTTTGACATACATTTATAGTTTCATATTTACTGAATCCAAATGAAATTCTGATATCACTGAAGAAAATTTTCATGAGATCCTCAGTTCTTTACTCTTATTCCTTCCACATATCTAGTCAATTGCTCAATATGGTCCTTTCTGCCTTGACAATATCTCTCACACATCTTCTCATTTCTCAGATAGCCACACCCTTTCTTCAGCCCTTCATCACCTAACACTTTGACCACTTCAATAGTCTAACTGATCCCTGTTTCTAAGATTTGTCCCACTCTAGCCCATCCTCTATATAGCAGCTAATGTGATTTTTCAAATTCTCAAGGGCTTTATATGACAAACAGAAGAGTTTATGTTTGTTCATCTATGTAAAATTCAGTGGTGTTCTAACATATCATCTGTTTGGCATTGAAAGCTCTTTTGAGCTTTCCAGTTTTCCAGACCTTTTAAACATTACTTGCTTTTTTGTACTCTATGGTCCAGTCCTGGGGTAGCTAGGTGTCATAGTGGATAGAGTACCAAGTTTGGAGTCATGAAGGACTGAGTTTAAACCTGGTTTGAGACACTAACTGTGTGACCATGGGCAAGTCATGTAAGATTCTTTGCCTCAGTTTACTTATCTGTAAAATGAGCTGGAGAAGGAAATGGCAAGCCATTTCAGTATCTTTGCCAAGAAAACCCTAAATAGGATCACAAAGAGTCTGAAATGAGTGAACAACAACAACAAAAATGGTCTAGTCCAACTGGTCTTTTTATTGTTCCTTATATACAACATACTGTTTCTCATTTCTTTTTGTACTTGCTAAGAGTGGGAGGCATGGGGTGTTCAGGGAGGACAAGCACCTCTAGTGTGAGGGCTTGCTGAGCCCTTTTCAGGGCTGCTCATTCACCCTTGGTGTCCATGTGTCACCCAACTCTCATCTGTGGCTCCAAGAAGCTGCAACATGTGCATTCTAGTAAATTGGCAGATAGGCTAAACTAGGTTGAGAGCAACCCATGGGCCTCAAATCTGTCCATGAATCAGGGGGATATTTACTCCAAATATGTGAAGACTTCTCTGGATGGAATAGGCAGATGAGAACAAATTGTTCCAATCTCTATGAAAACAGCTGAAGCAGGCACTGTGGAGCACTTGGAGCGAGGTCAGGCATTGAAGACACCAAGGTCATTCACTGTATCTCAGGCCATTGCCAGTTGTCTTGACTTTTGTCTTGCCACTGAATTCTGGAAGAGACAATGAGGTTGATGGCTTTGTGTAACTCTGCCTCACTTGAATTCAATTCACTAGACAGCCAAGACAATATCCCATGATGCTATTGGTCCTCTTCTTAAAGGGATGATGAACAACAAGAGTGCACATTCCATCATGCCTGGAATACATTTCCTCCTCTCATTTGCCTCTTGAAAGCCTTAATGTCTTTTTTTCCCACAGAATTATTATTATTATTATTATTATTTAAGTTTTCAACATTCATTTCCACAAAATTTTGAGTTCCAAATTTTCTCCCCATTTCTCCCCTCCCCCACCCCAAAATGTCAAGCATTCTAATTACCCCTACCACCAACCTGCCCTCCTTTCTAACATCCCTCCCTTCCTTTATCCCCATCTTCTCTTTTGTCCTGTAGGGCAAGATAAATTTTTATACCCCATTACCTGTATTTCTCATTTCCTAGTTGTATGCAAGAACAGTACTCAGTAGTTGTTCCTAAAACTTTGAGTTCCAACTTTTCTTCCTCCCTCCCTTCCCACCCATCCCCACTGGGAAGGCAAGTAATTAGGCCATATCTCTGTAGCTTTGCAAATGACTTCCATAACAATTGTGTTGTGTAAGACTAACTATATTTCCCTCCATCCTATCCTGCCCCCCCTTTCTTCTACTCTCTCTTTTGACCCTGTCCCTCCCCAAGAGTGTTGACTTCTAATTGCTCCCTCCTCCCATTGCCCTCCCTTCCATCATTCCCCCTACCCTGCTTATCTCCTTCTCCCCCACTTTCCTGTATTGTAAGATAGGTTTTCATACCAAAATGAGTGTGTATTTTATTCCTTCCTATTGTCGAATGTGATGAGAGTAAGCTTCATGTTTTTCTCTCACCTCCCCTCTTTTTCCCTCCACTGAAAAGTCATTTACTTGCCTCTTTTATGAGAGATAATTTGTCCCATTCCATTTCTCCCTTTCTCCTCCCAATATATTTCTCTCACCCTTTAATTTCATTTTTTAAAGATATGATCCCATCCTATTCAACTCATCCTGTGCTCTCTCTCTCTCTCTCTCTCTCTCTCTGTGTGTGTGTGTGTGTGTGTGTGTGTGTGTGTGTGTGTGTGTGTAATCCCTCCAACTACTCAAATACTGAAAAAAGTTTCAAGAGTTACATATACTGTCTTTCCATGTAGGAATGTAAACAGTTCAACTTTAGTAAGTCCCTTATGACTTCTCTTTGCTGTTTACCTTTTCATGCTTCTCTTGATTCTTGTGTTTGAAAGTCAATTTTCTTTTCAGCTCTGGTCTTTTCTTCAAGAATGTTTGAAAGTCCACTATTTCATTGAAAGACCATTTTTTCCCCTGAAGTATTATACTCAGTTTTGCTGGGTAGGCGAGTCTTGGCTTTAGTCCTAGTTCCTTTGACTTCTGGAACATCATATTCCAAGCCCTTCCATTCCTTAATATAGAAGCTGCTAGATCTTGTGTTATCCTGATTGTATTTCCACAATATTTGAATTGTTTCTTTTTTTGGGGGGGGGTGGGGCTTGAACTGTTTTTTTCTTTTTCTTTTTTTTTTAAATTAATTTATTTTTTTTATTTTTTATTTTTTAATGTTTAACAATCACTGCCATACAATTGCGATTTTATCCCCCTCACCTACCCCCCACTACCCCCCTCCCTCCCCACGACTGCATACAATTCTGTATAGATTCTACATATACTTTCCTATTGAGTATATTTTCACTATAGTCATGCTATGTAGTCAGACTAAAATAAATGAAAGAAATCGTATAACAAATCAGAACATGATACACAAACACATACACATACACAAACATGATCTGCTACATTTTGTGACTGACTTCCATATTTCTTTCTCTGAGTGTGGAAGGCACTTTGCCTTGAGAACCACCTTTGGGATTTTTTTTTTTTTATAAGAAGTTTTTGCGTTATTACAAAAATCCAAGTCTACCAGAAAAAACTCTCACACACTGTGGTCGTTGCTGTGCACAAAGTTCTCCTGGTTCTGCTCCTTTCACTCAGCATCAGGTCATATAAGTCCTTCCAGGCCTCTCTGAAGTCTTCTTGTTAATCATTTCTTATGGCACAATAGTACTCCATTACATTCATATACCATAATTTATTCAGCCATTCCCCAATTGATGGACATCCCCTTGACTTCCAGTTTTTGGCAACTACATAGAGTGCTGCTATAAATATTTTTGTACATGTGGGACCCTTTCCTATTTTTATGATCTCTTGGGGATATAGTCCTAGTAGCGATATTGCTGGGTCAAAGGGTATGCACATTTTTGTAGCCCTTTGGGCATAGTTCCAAATTGCTCTCCAGAATGGTTGGATGCGCTCGCAGCTCCACCAACAATGAATTAGTGTTCCAACTCTCCCACATCCTCTCCAGCATTTATCATTTTCTTGTTCTGTCATGTTTGCCAATCTTATAGGTGTGATGTGGTACCTCAGAGTTGTTTTGATTTGCATCTCTCTAATCAATAGTGATTTAGAGCATTTTTTTCATATGATTATAGATAGCTTTAATTTCTTCCTCTGAAAATTGCCTGTTCATATCCTTTGACCATTTATCAATTGGAGAATGACTTGTATGATTATACATTTGGGTCAGTTCTCTATATATTCTAGAAATGAGGCCTTTATCCCCGAGCTTAGCTGTAAAAATTCTTTCCCAATTTACTACATCCCTCCGGATTTTGGTTGCATTGGGTTTGGTTGTGCAAAAACTTCTCAGTTTAATGTAATCAAAGTTATCCATTTTGCATTTCATAATGCTTTCTATCTCTCCTTTAGTAAAGAATTCTTCCCTTCTCCATAGATCTGATAAATACACTATTCCTTGCTTCTCCAGTTTATTCATGGTATCAGTCTTTATGCCTAAATCATGTACCCATTTGGACTTTATTCTTGTGTACGGTGTCAGGTATGGGTCTATGCCTAATTTCCGCCACACTGTTATCCAGTTTTCCCAGCAATTTTTGTCAAACAATGAGTTCTTATCCCAGAAGCTGGGGTCCTTGGGTTTATCAAACAGAAGGTTGCTATATTCCTTGCCTACTGCATCTTGAGTGCCAAGTCTATTCCACTTGTCTACCTCTCTGTTTCTTAGCCAATACCAAGTGGTTTTGATAATTGCTGCTTTATAGTACAGTTTGAGGTCTGGTAGCGCTAGGCCACCTACCCAAGCATTTCTTTTCATTAGTCCCTTTGATATTCTGGACCTTTTGTTTTTCCAAATGAATTTTGATATTATTTTGTCCAGCTCTAGAAAGTAATTGTCTGATAGTTTAATTGGTATGGCACTAAATAAGTATATTAATTTGGGTAGAATTGTCATTTTTATTATATTAGCACGGCCTACCCATGAGCAATTAATGTTTTTCCACTTACTTAAATCTGACTTTATTTGTGCAAAAAGTGTCTTGTAATTGTGTTCATATAATCCCTGGGTTTGTTTTGGCAGGTAGACTCCTAAGTATTTTACACTGTCTACCCTAGCTTTAAATGGGATTTCTCTTTCTATCTCTTGCTGTTGGACTTTGTTGCTAATATATAGGAACGCGGAAGATTTGTGTGGGTTTATTTTGTACCCTGCAACTTTGCCAAAGTTGTTTATTAATTCAAGTAATTTTTTACTTGAATCTCTGGGATTCTCTAGGTAAATCATCATATCATCTGCAAAGAGTGATAACTTAGTTTCTTCTTTGGCTATTCTTATTCCTTGAATATCTTTATCTTGTCTAATTGCTACAGCTAACATTTCTAGTACCATATTGAATAATAGTGGTGATAATGGACAACCTTGTTTCACCCCTGATCTTATTGGGAATGCATCTAGCTTATCCCCATTGCATATAATGCTTGCTGAAGGTTTTAGATAGATACTGCTTATTATTTTATGGAAAGTTCCCTTTATTCCTACGTTCTCCAGTGTTTTTAGTAGGAATGGGTGTTGTATTTTGTCAAAAGCTTTTTCTGCATCTATTGAGATAATCATGTGGTTTTTGTTAGCTTTGTTGTTGATGTGATTGATAATGCTAATAGTTTTCCTAATATTGAACCAGCCCTGTAGTCCTGGTATGAATCCTACCTGATCATAATGTATTAATCTCATGATAAGCTGCTGTATTCGTTTTGCTAAAATCTTATTTAAAATTTTTGCATCTATATTCATTAGGGAAATTGGTCTGTAATTTTCTTTCTCTGTTTTGTCTCTTCCTGGTTTGGGTATCAAAACCATATTTGTATCATAGAAAGAATTTGGGAGGACTCCTTCTTCCCCAATTTTCAAAAATAGTGTATGTAGTATTGGAATTAACTGTTCTTTAAATGTTTGATAGAATTCACTTGTGAATCCATCTGGCCCTGGAGATTTTTTCCTAGGGAGTTCATTGATGGCTTGTTCAATTTCTTTTTCTGAGATGGGGTTGTTTAAGTATTCAACTTCCTCTTCTGTTAATCTGGGAAATTTGTATTTTTCAAAATATTCATCCATCTCGTTTAGATTATCGAATTTGTGGGCATAAAGTTGGGCAAAGTAGTTTCTAATTATTGTTTTAATTTCCTCCTCATTGGAGGTGAGTTCACCCCTTTCATTTTTAATATTAGTAATTTGATTTTCTTCTTTCTTTTTTTTAATCAGATTGACCAAAGGTTTATCAATTTTATTAGTTTTTTCATAAAACCAACTATTGGTTTTATTATTAATTCAATAGTTTTCTTAATTTCAATTTTATTAATCTCTCCTTTGGTTTTCAGTATTTCTAATTTGGTATTTACTTGGGGATTTTCAATTTGTTCTTTTTCTAGCTTTTTCAACTGCAAGCCTAAGTCATTGATCTCCGCTTTCTCTATTTTATTTATGTAAGCATTCAAAGATATAAAACTTCCCCTAATAACTGCTTTTGCAGTATCCCACAAGTTTTGGTATGTTGTCTCACTATTGTCATTCTCTTGAATGAAATTGTTGATTGTTTCTATGATTTCTTCTTTAACCCAACCCTTCTTTAGAATTAGATTATTTAGTTTCCAATTGATTTTTGGTTTCTCTTTCCATGGCCTTTTATTACATGTAATTTTTAATGCATTATGATCTGAAAAGGATGCATTGATTATCTCTACCTTTCTGCACTGGATTGTGAGATTTTTATGTCCTAGTACATGGTCAATTTTTGTAAATGTTCCATGTACCGCTGAGAAAAAGGTATATTCCTTTCTATTCCCATTTAATTTTCTCCAAAGATCTATCATATCTACCTTATCCAGAGTTTTATTTACCTCCTTAACCTCTTTCTTGTTTATTTTGAGGTTGGATTTATCGAGTTCAGAGAGGGGGAGGTTGAGGTCCCCCACTAGTATAGTTTTTCTATCAATTTCTTCCTTCAACTCCCCCAACCTCTCCTCTAAGAATCTGGATGCTATACCACTTGGAGCATACATGTTTAGTAATGATATTGCTTCATTGTCTATGGTGCCTTTTAGCAGGATATAGTTTCTATCCTTATCCCTTTTGATTAGATCTATTTCTGCTTTCGCTTTGTCTGAGATTAGGATTGCTACTCCTGCCTTTCTTACATGAGCTGAAGCACAATATATTCTGCTCCATCCTTTGACCTTTATCCTATGTGTATCCCCCCGTTTCAAATGTGTTTCTTGTAAGCAGCATATTGTTGGATTATGGCTTTTAATCCATTCTGCTATCTGTCTCCGTTTTATGGGAGAGTTCATTCCATTCACATTCACAGTTATGATTACAATCTGTGTATTTCCCTCCAACCTCTTTCCCACCATTTGTGCTTTTAGCTCTCCCGTCTCCCTTCCCCTCCTCAATAGTATTCACTTTTCTCCCCCTCCTCCTGCAGCCTTCCCCTCCTTCTTTTAGCCCCCCTCCCTTTTACTCCCCTTTACTCTTATTGCTTCTTTCCTCCCTTTTAGCCACCCTCCCCTTTCTTCCCCCTTCCCCTCCTACTACCTATAGAGCTAGTTAGGATTATCTACTTAAGATTATTGTTCCCTCCTTTGAACAAATCAGATGAGAGTACCTCTCAAACAATGCTCATCTCCCTCCCCTCCTTCCCTCTACTATAGTTTTGTACTTCTTCCTGTGATATAATTTGCCATTTTCTGCTTCCCCCTTTTCACACCTCCTATTACAATCCCTTCTCATACTTAAATCATATTTTTGACATGACATCATTTACTTTATGCCCGTTCCCTCTACATATATCCCTTTTATCATAATAGCTGCACAGTTCTCAAGATTAACAGGTATCATCTTCCCTTATAGGGAGGTAAACAGTTTGCCCTAATTGAGTAGCAAGTTTTTGTTTTTTCCCCTCTGTTTACCTTTTTATGATTCTCTGGAGACCTTCATTTGAAGATCAAATTGTCTATTGAGTTCTGGTGTTTTGGTCAGGAAGCTCTGGAAATCCCTTATTTCGTTGAATGACTTTCTCCTTGCCTGAAATGTTATGCTGAACTTTGCTGGGTAGTTGATCCTTGGTTGAAGTCCCAACTCCTTTGCCTTACGGAATATTGGGTTCCAGTTCTTTTGATCTTTTAATGTAGAAGCTGAAAGGTCTTGTGTGATCCTGACTGTATGTCCTTGATATTTGAATTGTTGATATTTGAATTGTTTCTTTCTGGCTGCTTGTAGTATTTTCTCCTTCACTTGATAGCTCTGGAATTTGGCAACGATATTTCTTGGGGTTTTGAGTTTGGGATCCCTTTCGGGAGGGGAACGGTGGATTCTTTGGATGACTATTTTGCCCTCTGAGTCTAGTACTTCTGGGCAGTTTTCCTTGATGATTTCCTGGAAGATATTGTCCAGACTCTTTTCTTCATCATGGGTTTCTGGCAGGCCAATAATTCTTAAATTTTCTCTCCTGGATCTATTTTCCAGGTCAGTTGTTTTTCCAATTAAATATTTTAGATTTTCTTCTATCTTTTCATTCTTTAGATTTTGTTTGACTGATTCTTGTTGCCTCATTGAGTCATTAGTTTCTACTTGCTCAATTCTAATCTTCATCGTATTGTTTTCTTCAGTTAGCTTTTGCATCTCCTTTTCCATCTGACCAATTTTTCCCTTTAAGGAGCTATTTTCTCCATTTAATTTTTGTACTTCTTTTTCCATTCGACCAATTTTCCCAGTTAGGTTTTGGGTTTCCTTTTCCATCTGATCAATTTTCCCAATTAGGTTTTGGGTTTCTTTTTCCGTTTGATTAACTCTTCCTTTTAGGGAATTATTCTCTCCAGTTAATTTTTGAACTTCCTTTTCCATTTGTTCAATTTTCCTTTTCAGAGTGATGTTCTCATCAGTGAATTCTTTTTTTATAATTTTAAAATTATTGGCCAGTTTTTCTTCTATTTCCTTCTTCAGCTGTTCCAGGAGAGCTGCTTGTGCTTGCAAGAAGTTCATAGTCCCTTCTGAAGTTTCAGATGGAAGTACAGTCTCAGCTCTGACCTCTTTGGTGTTTGTGTTTTGGTCCTTATCCCCATAGAAAGATTCTATGGTTTTTTTCACTTTTCGTCTGCTTTTTCCGATTCATGATGTTGGCTGAGTGTTGTAGCTTCTGGTTCTTTCAGTCAGAAGATACAGATCTTTTAAGTTGAGCTGATGTGTGTCTAGGCTAAAAGCAGGCTTTTTTTGTTTGTTTGTTTCCCAGATCAACCCTGGGGTTAGCTTGTTAGGTGTGTGGGAGGGGTGGTCTGGTCTCAGGATATCTCCTCAGCTGACCTGAGGCAAAGGCAAGGTCAGGGGATGGTGATCCCAGCTTCCCTATTGTCTTCCCTTTTCCCCTGGAGGGCTGGGGCACGCCTAGAAGCTAATGCATGTTCCCACCCCTCCTGGGGCTCGTCTCCCGGCGCTGAGGCTTGCCTGGGTCTCAGTGCGAATTTTCTCTGCCCTGGGTCGTCTGTCCTTCCAGCTCGCCTCCGCCACAGTAGGAAGAATCCCCCTTTGCTATTTTTCTAGCCTCTGGTGTTATGAGACTATTTGCCCCCTTCTGCTGGTCCCGCTGATCCAGGATTTATCTGGGGAAGAATTTTATGGTTCTTTCATGGTCATCAGGGGGGAGGAGAGAGCATTTACTGATCACTCCGCCATCCTGGCTCCTGGAAGTTCAAGTCGTTGACTTACCGAAGTTTAGTCTTCAGGCTGAAGGTTTCAAGGGCTGCTGCGCTGATATCTGGCGCTCAGTGGCTCTCACTGGCTCAGTTTGGCTTGTCTCCTGCTCCACTGGTTTCGCCTGTCACTCTCAGGCTTCTCAGGTCCCTTCCGCCCTGCTGCGCTGACCGCGCTGCGCTGTGCGCTGGGGGCTTACCCCCGCGGAACATATCCTTCCTGTGGACCTTCCAGTCCAACCTGGGCTCCGAATCTGTCAAAGTCTGTCACCCACTGGATTCTACACCTCCAAAGTCTGGTCAGATTCTCCTTTCAGAGATATCCAGAGGAGTTTGTCCAGGAGCTTAGGTGAGTCGTTGCTTTCACTCCGCCATCTTGGCTCCGCCCCCTTGAATTGTTTCTTTCTAGCTGCTTGCAATATTTTCTCCTTGACCTGGGAACTCTGGAATTTGGCCACAATGTTTCTAGGAGTTTCTCTTTTTGGATCTCTTTCAGGTGGTGATTGGTGGTTTCCTTGGATACTTATTTTGCCCTCTGGTTCTAGAATCTCAGGGCAGTTTTCCTTGATAATTTCATGAAAGATGATGTCTAGGCTCTTTTCTTGATCATGGCTTTCAGGTATTCCCATAATTTTTAAATTGTCTCTCCTGCATCTATTTTCCAGGTCAGTTGTTTTTTCTAATGAGATATTTCACATTATCTTCCATTTTTTCATTCTTTTGGTTTTGTTTTGTGATTTCTTGGTTTCTCATAAAGTCATTAGCCTCTATCTGTTCCATTCTAATTTTTAAAGAACTATTTTCTTCAGTGAGCTTTTGAACCTCCTTTTCCATTTGGCTAATTCTGCTTTTGAAAGCATTCTTCTCCTCATTGGCTTTTTGAACCTCTTTTGCCAATTGAGTTAGCCTATTTTTAAAGATGTTATTTTCTTCAGCATTTTTTTGGGGTCTCCTTTAGCAAGCTGTTGACTTGTTTTTCATGCTTTTCTTGCATCTCTCTCATTTCTCTTCCCAATTTTTCCTCCACCTCTCTTACTTGATTTTCAAAATCCTTTTTGAGCTCTTGCTTGGCCTGAGCCCACTGAATTTTGGATGTCAGGAATACAGAAGCCTTGACTTTTATGTCTTTCCCTGATGGTAAGCATTGTTCTTCCTCATCAGAAAGGATGGGAGAAGATATCTATTCACAAAGAAAGTAATCTTCTATAGTCTTTTTTCCCCCCTTTTTTGGGCATTTTCCCAACCAGTTACTTGACTTTTGGGTCCTTTGTCAAGAGCAGGGTATACTCTGGGGATCTGTAAGATCTCAGTTCCTCAAAAGTGACACAATCAAGTGTGTATGCTGGTCTGGGAGTAGAAAGAGATTTTTGTTCCCAGAATCTTAGTAGTTTCCTCTTCACAACTACCTTATCTCCAGTTCAGGCAAGCCAGCATGGGGGGCTGAGATTCAGATAAGCTGCAAGGGCAGGGCTGCCAGTCAGTGTGAGATAAAGATCAGCTGGTGCAGGGCCTCTAAGAATCAGCTGCTCAGTGCCCCCATGGGCTTTATGATCCAACAATGGATGCAGGCAGCTGTAGGGGCTGCTGTGGGAACTGGTGCTGCCTGCCCGATGTGGCCTCTGGGGCTGCTGCCTGAGGCTGGAGCTATGGGAAAGCCCTTCTCCCTTCTTGGCCAGCTGAAAAAACCCTGTTACTGACCTTTGGTGCCTGTGGGTTGAGGGATCTGTGAACTACTGTTACTGGGACTGGAGATTCCACCCCTGAGGCCTGCTCGTATCCTGCGCAGCCAAGCCTGGGCTGGGCTCCACTCTGCACCTGGTGTGACAGATGTTTCCTGTGGGCCTTTCAGGTCACCCTGGGCTAGAAATCTCCTCCACTCTGTTGTTCTGTGGCTTCTGTTGCTCTAGAATTCTTTGAGAGTCTTTCTTTACAGGTATTTCATGGGCTGTAGGGGGAGAGCTAGAATATGTCTGTCTTTCTATTCTGCCATCTTGGCTCTGCCCCCTTAATTTCTTTCAATACTCAGTTCAAGCATCATCTTCCTCATGGAGGCTTTATGAATCTCCCCAGGTGCTAGTATATCACTCTTCCCATTACTTGTTATCTCTTTTCATATATTTATATACATGCTATTTCCTCTGATAGATGTAAGCTCCTTGGAGGCAGGTAATATCTAACTTTGTCTTTATATCCCCAATGCTAGCTCAGTGACTGGTGTATTGTAGAAGCCTAGTAAATACTTAAGATTGAGGGAGGGATTGAAGATTTTTGGTGGAATCATACAATTTGATATCCACCACATAAGGATGATTAATGTGATATTTGGAGGCATCTAGGTTGCTCAGTAGATATAGCACTGATCCTGGAGTCAGGAAAATCTTACTGTGTGACTCTCTATTTGCCTTAATCTAATGGAGAAGAAAATGACAAACCACTCAGTATCTTTGCCAAGGAGACTCCATGGACAACAAGGGCATACTATGATCTACAGGGTCACAAAGAGTTGGACACAACTGAGCAGCAACATGACATTTTGATGTGACTCTCTCTTTCACATTGAAGTTATATTCAGATTGATTCAGGATAGATGGCAATGGTTTTGGGGTTAAACAGACCATCATAGGCTTAGACTGCTTCCCTGAAAGAGGACACATTTTCTATAAATTATTTTTGACTGTTCTTGTATTGGGGTTTGAATTAATAGTGTTACTTTTATTCTTTTCATCTTATATTTGACAAATTTCATATAGAAAACATCTGGGGACAAGTTATTATTGTTCTTTATGTTAAATATTTGACAGACTGCTGCACAGGTGGGAAGAATGATTGCTTTTGTAGTTGAATAAAAGCAATTGGATGAAAGCTTGTCTGTTGTAGGTTCAATTAAAACAATAGCTGTTCAGGAAATAATATATATGCCTCATCCAGTCTTCACGTGATTCTGATGTCTTTTGCTATGTCACTTTACAGGGTGTCCCATAAGAATTAGAGCAGTTTTAACCTGTAATAAATATTACTTAGTAACTTTAAATGGCATTTAAAACTTATGGAACACTATATGCTGAGAGATTTTTATTCTACACAGCTTGGAGATTTTGTGTATTTAGTAGGAGGACATTGAATAAAAACATTGTTTTTAAGCACTGTATGTTGATGATGATGATGATGATGATGATGATGATGATGCCAGTCATCTTCCCTTTCAGTGCTCTAGGAATGTAAGTTTCAAAGAAAGTAGCAACTTGCATTGCTAAGCCAAGTTCCCTCACAGGGGAGCTCCTTATGGCAATGTGAATAGAAATCCAGTTCCTTTCCCTAATATTATTTTTTCTTACTTTTGGTTCTCACTATTTGCTGGCCTAGTCTAAAATAACTATAGGTTGGAGTCTGCAAAGGTCTACCTGCACTCCGTGCTCTGCTGCTCATTCCTTGTGATTCTTCAATAAGGCAGTCAGATAGAAGGAACTCACAGGGAAAGCACACCAAACCAACAACTTCAGAAGCCTAAATACTAGAGCATTTCTTTGCTTAAGACAATACAGGCTTCTGACCTGTGTATTTAGTTGAGTTGGGCTTGTGAAGGAGGAAGAGGGGGAAAAGAAGAACGAGGAAGATTAGGAAAAGAAGGAAAAGAAATAGAAAGGGGAAGAAGAGAAGGATGGGGAAAAGGAAAAAGAAGGAAGAGGAGAAAAAGAAATAGGAAGAATGGAGGAGTCCAGGATTTGAACTTGGGATGAGCTAAATGACTCATGGCTCCACACAGGGCATTAAAAATAGCTAATTTCTAAAGTGGAATTTGGTATCAGCTGGAATGTCTTTAGTGGCTTGGATCCTAAGAAAGGAATTTTTGACTGTTTTGATCCTAATAGGATCTATGATGATAAAGGTGGTAATTTTCAAAGGTTTGTGAGGATAACACAGTGAAGTCTTGTAAAGGAGAGAGTGCCTCTAACTATTCACTCCATAGCCCTCTTTCTTTGAAAACTCAACTTAGAAGCCAGTGGAGCAACAACAGGTATTTTGAGTTTTATGGGTCACCCATGAAAATAGACTTTCTTTACCTATCTGACTAAATGCAGGGGCATGACAACTTGAAGAAAGTCAAAAACACTGTGGTCCTTCATTCTTATAGAAAGGCACTCAGTTAAAGGCATTTTGGCACACCAACAGGATCTACAATATGATGCAGTGTTTAATCTAAGAATCTCTTAATGACATCACTAAAATCACATGATCAGAATAGGAATATTGTACAACAATGTCAATTTCTTGTTTTTTGGTTATTTCTGTTGTTGAAAGGGATATCTTCTACCAAGGGACATGATGTAATTCCTGATACCATGTAGGAAGTCTATGATTGTAAAATCATAGAACTAGATGGAATTTCTAAAAGCAGGATTTTTAAAAACATGGACTTCAGCTTTTTAAAAAAATCTATTTCAAAATAATTGGTTTTCTCTGTAATTTGACAGGTTGTATTTTATTCATTTAAAAACAGTATTCTGAAAAGAGGTCCATAGAAGAGGTCCATTACACAGCCAAAGGTGTCCATGACATAAATGGTTAAGGACATCTGTTCTAAAGCTAATTAATGGAGAAAAGAGCAGTATCACCTTTGTAAAGCTAGTCATCTAAAGAATCATTTTTAAATAGAATTTTAAGAAGTATTCATTAAAACCTTTGTTTAAACACCACTTTCATTTCCCAATCTATCTCTTCCTCCTCTTCAGCCCAGACAACTACACCCACTGTAGTGGCCAGACTTAGCAGACTTAGTCTGGTACTGAAAGTTCAAGATTGGAATAAACTGAGAAATTTCTAAAATGTTAGCAGTTAACAATAGGAAGTTGAATTAGCCTTTTTAGGGGAAGGGTATTCAGTGGGAAGGTGAATTCATTCATTTGAGCAGTTTCCTAGCCTTTGTATTGCCTGCAATGACCAGTGAGGAGGAGAGAACAGCTTGTCCTTTTGTACACAGGAGACCTGGAAGTTGTAGCAAGAGCCAGAGCCTTTAGTCTACTGAGCTAGTCAAATCTTGAAGGTGGGCTCGATACTTTTTAAGGTAAAGAACCAGACTATTTCAGATAATAGGGAAGTATCATAAATATTCCTCTATAAATATCCACTCAGGTCAAGAAAAAGTAAGAAAGAAAAAGAGTGGGGAAAAGTCATTCTGCAAATTAGGCAACATATTATCAAATATAATGGTATATAGTGTTTCTCTCCTGTAGCATGCCATCTCTGCAAAGAAGGGAGGAAAGTGAACTGTCTCATCTCATTCTTGTTCCTTACAATACATCAAATAGATTTTAAAAAAATAAAAGAGGCTAGAAGGGAGATTGGGGAGGCAATGTGGTGTAGTAGGACCTCCCTCCTCGACTGAGAGTCAGTCACTGTTCCAAGGCAGATCATTCCAATCACAGCTCTATTATTAGGGGTTGGGAGGATCCCTGTAATCCCTAGCTACTGGTTTTAGTTCTGCTTCTGGGTTCAGTGACAACTCTTCAAATCCTTAAAGGAAGCTGTTCAATCTATTCTTTCAGGTGAACAAGCCCAGTGTCTTTAATAGATCATCACAAGACTTGGCTAATATTTAACCAACATATGTTCATAATTTTCACAGCTGATATAACCTTGTCACTTAAATTCTCTGGATCTCAGTTTCTTCATCTGAAAAACAAGGGCATTGACCTAGATGGTCTCTGAGCTCCCTTTCAACTCTAACTATTCATTATCATTTGACCCTTTATTAAATGCTTTTAAAAGGTTTTTTTTTTTAAGAGGAAGAAGAATATAAGGGACATAGAGGAAAAATCTGTAAAGAGCCTTTAGGAGAGGAAATTCCTAAGAGGAAGAGATGGGGAATTTGAGGATAAAGTTATTTTGGATGTGAATGGCCAACTTCATCCATTTTTTCCAAGATATCAATGGTAAGGTAGGATAGGGAAAGGCATATCAAATATATTTTTTTAATAATGAAAACCTTTTGATTGCATTATGTCCTATTGAATTTATTTCTGTCTTATGACTCAGTAAAAAAGAGAAATATTTTTTAAAAGAAAAGAAAGGATAAGGGAAAAGTAGTACCTCCTCTCAGAAATAATCTTTCCATTGACCCTTATATCCAGAAGGCACTCCTTCCTCATTCTCACCTCTTGGGATACCTTCTTTCCTTTAAGATTCTGTTCTTCTACATGAAACTTTTCCTGATTCTCCCCAAACACTAGTGCCCTCTCTCCATATTGTTTTATGTATTCATTATGTCTATATATGTATGTGTATGTAGACATATATGCATAGAAACATATACATATTCACAGTAGGTACAGTGCCAGGCCTGGAGTCAGGAAGACTCATCTTCCTGAGTTCAAATCTGGTCTCAGACTAGCTGTGTGACCCTGGGCAAGTCATTTAACCCTGTTTACCTCAGTTACCTCATCTGTAAAATGAGCTGGAGAAGGAAAGGGCAAACCACTCTATTACCTTTGTGAATAAAACTCCAAATGGGGTCACAAAGTGTTGGACACCAACTGAGAAACAATTGAACAACTGAGGCCCTTTCAGACTTTAGTTAGGCAAACTTCTTTATTCCTTAGGAAGTGGTCAGTCATACCTGTTAGACCCAAATAAAAAAAAAAAACAAGTGAGCCAGCTCTGGGTTGGAGGTCTGGCAACTGAGAAAAGAGATGAGAATGAGGAAAGGAGTCGGCTGCCCAGGACTCATTTTTCACCTCCTCTCGTGTGCTTCTTGGAGAGGTCAGCAAGAGAGGAAGGGGCCTGGAATTTGTCTCTTCCCTTTCACCCTTAGCAGTGGCACATTGTGCAGAAGACGGACAGGGCCCTAGGCCATGTTTTGCTCAGCAGTGAGCAGGCCCAGAGAGTTGAACTTCAGAAAGGAACAGACCCAGGGAGCCCAGCAGAGCAACCTACCCTGCAGACATGCTGTAGCCAGAGGAGGTAGCATGAGAACACAGGAAGAGAAAGGATATCTGGGCTCTCTTTTAGTGTCATATGCCTGCTCTTCCCATTGATACTGTGTGGCGGGCTTTACTGATACTGTTCTCATTATGCCACTTCAGCAAATGCCTTTGCTCTGAGTTAATTGTTTCAATTGTGTTAGAGGTGAACAAACCAATGTGGATCTATGAACTTAATAATTTTTAAGAAAAAGAACTAGACTACACCAGGTAATAGGGAAGCATTGCAAATATTCCTCTTACATACCCTATTTAAAAAAAAAAGGGTGTGACCCCACACATACTGGAACCTTGAAATAGGGCTCCGGATCTGTGAATGTATTAGTAGTATAGGCTAAGAAGGGGCACCAAAACTGGTTGTAAATCGATCAAATATTATATATGTTGTGCCAAATATCATGTCATATGTTTTCATATGACCATTATTTCTCTCTTTTTCTCTTTTCTTCCCCCCCCCACAAACACATGCACATACACACAATTGAGGGTCCTATTAGATGGATGTGTAAAAGGAAATGACAAGCACTAAAAATGGCATCAATAAAAACATTTTAAAAAACTCCTAATCTTACAATAATAAAAACATTTATATAAGGGAACACTTTATGTGCATTTTCCTATTTGGAAATATTCCCAAGAAGCAGATGTTTTGGATATTATCCCCACTTTGCAGATAAGGAAATCGAGGCTCAGAGAATTCAAGTGGCTTCCCCAAAGTCATGAGCCTCAGATGTATGATTTGGATCCCAAATCTAACATGAATGAATGAATGGATGAGGGAAGAAAGAAGAGAAAAACTTCATATTGCCATTTGAACATAGGCAAGATAGATTTTTTTAAAAGACCTGTCAAAGAGTCACCCCCATCTTTGCTATGAGGCCTTTTTGCCTCATTTGAGCACATTTTCTTGGTTTTTATATTGACCAGAATGTAATGTAATGACCAGAAAGTCATGACCAGAAAGAAGGAAGGAATAGCTTGCTCTTTTGTGCTCAAGAGTCATTTCCTTTTCCTTAGTTAAATAACAAAGAACTTTCTGTGATGGAATTAAAGACTTCAAATCCACTCCACACTGGTCATTCCTGAAGAAAGGCATGAAATTACAGATTCATCTGTCACTGTTGTTGTTTGCTGAGTCGTATCAGTTGTGTCTGACTCTTTGTGAACCCATATGGGGTTTACTTGGCAAAGATACTGGAGTGGTTTACCATGTCCTTCTCCAACTCGTTTTACAGATGAGGAACTGAGACATGCAGGGCTGTGACTTGCCTAGGGTCACAGTTAGTAAATATCTGAGGCCAGATTTGAACTCATGAGGATGAGCCTTCCTGATTCCATGCCCAGAGCTGTATACATTATTCTACCTAGCTGCCCTACATTAGTACTAAATAACTTACAAATCATCCAGTTCATTTCTCTCCCCCTTCCCCATTTTGGTGAGGAGGAAACTGAAGCCCAGATAGGCTAAATGACTTGCTCAGTATCATGCACTAGTCAGTGTCTAAGGTGGGATCTGAACCAGCAGGGTCCTTCTGATTTGATATCCAGTGGCCTTTTTCCTGTGCCATTCTGCACTCTCTACATTATACTCTCTTGTTATAACATATTTCCTCCTAAATTTCAAGTTTTGAAATGAATACACAGGGCAGAATGAGGGCGTTTGTTGTTTGGGGTAGAACATAGAATCCCTTAGGAAGACACTACCTAACAGTGACAGCTTTCCCCCAGTGTGTTCTTTCTCTCCAGTACGTCAAATCCCTAGCTCTCTTGCTATTCCAATTTTTCATTTGTATTGAATTTTATTTTCAAGCATTTATTTTTTCCCTTCCCTCCTCCTCTTTACCATTGCATAAAAAAGAAAAACAAACCCCTTTATTTTAATTGTTTCAGATGCTCTTGGAAATAATTCAGAACTATACACATATTATATTGGTGCTGTTATTAGATGGAGAATATTTTCAAAAACTAATAGATATTCCAGAATTTGAATATTGTTCTTCATTCAACTCAACAATAAGATTCTCCATTCTATAAACCTCAGTCAAATACAGCAGAGCACTGAACAAAAACAAGGGGGACACATGCGTTTAGATAAAAAGCCTCTTCACTTCCCGGCCTTCTGTTTCCTTATCTGCAAAATGAGGACATTGGTCCAAATTATCTCTAATGTCCCTTGCAACACTCAAATGCTGTGATTTTTGCTCTTGCCCACATGGATTTTACTGTTTAATAGGAGGGCAGTTTTGTTAGAATGAAACGGAAAGAAGTCGAGTTGCAAAGGACGGAGGAGAGAATGGGTCATGAGATAACAGAGACATCCCCTAGAGATAATCTGCCCCTCACCCACCAAAGAAATTTGCCAGTAAAGGGTGAAGGTCTCTCTTCTTATGCCCTTTATTTTTATTTGTGTTATTTATAATAGTCAAAATGACTTAGTTGCTCAAAGTAAAAAAATGTCCCAGATGAGTCAAGCAGTGATGAGAATAAGAGTAGAGGAACTAGTTTAACAAGAATTAGAGAAACCTCTTCCTTTGACAAAGGAGGGGAAAATGGATGAGAACTGGGAAGTTTTGAGTGGAGAAAGGGATTCAGACCTCTAGATGCTCTCAATTTTCTCAGTGAAATAGGAAGGTGGGACATCTTATATAAATGTTAGGAGGAGGGGGTGTGGTGGTGGGGAGCCTTGAAAAAGAAGAAAAATTGGGAACAATATTTGCAAAGAATGAAATAGGTATTAAATAAATATAGGACAGTTAAGCAGCAAAGAGAGCTCAGGTGATAAGAAACATGGTGCAAAGGAGAGAGTCCTGGCTATGGAGTCAGAGCACCCACCTTTTCTACTAGCTGAGAGAACTTGGATATGTTATGTGACTACATAACTGCTGAGAGGTAGAATGGCATAGGGGAAAGTCATGGAACATCAAATCAGGAAGACAGGTCCACTTTGGACACAATCTGGGATACAAGGCAAGTCATTTAATTTCTCTGTGCCTCAATTTTTTTTATCACCAAATTGGTAAGAGGAGTGAACTGGCTTCTAAAGTCCCTTCCAACTCTAAGTCTTGGCCTCATGACTTGTGGTTTACTCAGTATTTATGTATAGTGGACGAAATCAGTGTAATTTCATGTCTTTCTTCAGAGATGATCAACAGTCTGGTTCCAGGAGTGAAGTAATCAGATGGTGGCAGTTACTCAGCATTGAGAATGAGCAGATCAGGAATATCAGAAGGTTAGGGGAGTAAGAGATTCTTGGGTATTGGCATTAAGGTGGCAGGTAGGAAGGAAAAAGCATTTGTTAAGTGCCTACTATGTGCCAGGTACTGTTCTAAGAGTTTTACAGATATCTCACTTGATTCTCACAACAGGTCTATGAGGTTGTTGTTGTTCAGTTGTTTCAGTCATGTCTGACTCTTTGTGAGTCAGACACTTGGGGTTTTCTTGGCAAAGATACTGCAGTGGTTTGCTATTCCTTCTCCAGTTCATTTTACAGATGAGGAAACTGAGGCAAACAGGGTTAAGTGACTTGCCCAAGGTCACACAGTTAGTAAGTGTCTGAGGCCAGATTTGAACTCAAGTCTTCCTAATTCTAGGCCAAGTGCTGTATCCACTGTGCCCCTTTGCTGCCTCTGGCAGACCATGGGGATCAACTGGTCATGGTGACAAGATGTGTATCACAGATTCCATGTGCTACAGGGATTCAGAGAATGGGGGATCAATAATCAGTGGTTGGAGGAATGACCTTGGAAGATATGGCACTTTAGCTGGGCCTTGAAGGATGGATAGGACTTGGATAAACAAAGGAGAGATAGGAGGGTATTCCAGTGAGGGGAAACAACCTGAATGAAAACCTCCTGATCTTTTTTTCTTTTGTCCAATTTTTGCTGGCTCAATGAAACATAGTGTGGGGGCCCAGTGTCAGAGAGCAAGTCTGGCTCAGTTGCCTGTAAACCCACAGTCACTGTGACTTACAGGGTTTGCTTTGCCCATTAAATTCAGTGGTTTCCTTTTTTGGTGTTTGCTGCCACGAATCGCTTAGCCTCTAAATCTCCTAACAATTTCTCTGCAGCATTTGCTGTTTCCCCCTGTACTCACTTCCTCCCCCTCCCCTTTCAGTACATTCTGGAAGTTCTTTCCTTGGAGCCCTAGAACCCAACTCCTAAAATATCTGCCAGGATTATCAAAATTGAGGTTCCCTAGGGCATGTTTCAGAGACAAATAGTGAAAACAGAAGGGGAGAGCACTGGACTGGAAGTCAGGAAGAGCCTCTAAACCAGAGGTCAAGCATCTTGTCCCCCTTCTGTGCTACTAAGGACTAGAGCTATATGACTTTAGGTAAGTCATTGTAAAGAGGAGGGGAAGAACCTAATGATCTCAAAGATCTCTTCCAGCCCCCAAGCAGAACTTGATAGAGTACCAGCCTAGCCCACTGCAATGTGAAATGTCCTCAACTTCATCCCCTAAAAGGCATCTCTTTTATTAAGTTCTCAAACTCCATAGTGGCTGTTCAACCTATAATTTCAAATTGATATAACTATTTATTAGGACTAAATGGTCTTTATTTCTCACCTCTTTCAGTATAATTGACCCTGTCATATTACAACTTTCCCCATTGCTGTTTTGATACATCACAGAACGGCATAAAAAATTAAATTAAATTGGAAATTTTGTGGAGCTTTGTGGAAGCTGGAGATGACACAGGAAGGCTAACAGACACAGAAAAAGTATTTTTACTTACATTGACCTACATATAACCTATAACCAAATGCTAAACTGAAATTTTATGATGAGTACTGTAGATACCCCATAAAAGAAAAAGAAAAAATACAGATTTCTATGATATGAAGCGAGGGGCAAAAGATTTTATGTGGATTTTCCAGATCATGGGTGTGCCACACCCTTAACTCTGTGATTTGGAAGGGATAACTGTTTTCTATTCTTTGACACTTGCATGATAGCATATTAGGCTAAAGTTAGGTGGTGCAGTGGATAGAGTGCTGGGCTTAGAACAGGAAGACCTGTGTTTAAATCCTGCCTCAGTCACTTACTAACTGTGTAACCCTGGGCAAGTCACTTAACCTCTGTCTGTCTCTGAGTTTGCTCAATCATAAAATGGTTAACTATGGATCACAATTATGGATAATAATAGCACCTATCTCTCAGGATAGTTGTAAACATGAAATGAAATAATACTTAAAAAGCATAGCATATTATGATTATTTCACGAAAGAAGTATTTTCAAAAGAAGATTAGAGGGATGAAGGGGAAACGGACCAGTTTTTTTTTTAGACCCTTTATGAGATAGCAGGGTGGTGTGTATAGAATTTTGGATTTTGAGTCAGAGAGACCTAGGTTCTAATTCTTCCTCTGATATTTATTGGCTGCATACAAACCTCTTAACCTTTTTGAGTCCTAGTTTCATCATCTATAAAATGGATAATAGAATTTCTTCGCAAGATTGTATAGATGTATATGTATGTAATTATGTACATATTTCTGAGTTCAGATCGCACCTTGGACTCTTACTAGTATATGTTACTTGGCAAGTTATTAAACCTCTTTGAGTCTCAGTTTATTACCAAAATGGGAGGTAGGAGTGGACTTGACAGCTTTTAAAGTCACCTCCAACTTTAATTTTGAGATCCCATGACTTGTACATTATTTGATACATTGATATTTCCATGACTCCTTAATATATTCAGAGATTCAATTAGACTGACAATGCAGAGCTGAGATTTCCATTCTGAAATTTCTCTCCACACCTGGAAAATAATACTCAACCAGATGTTCCTTATTTCACCCACACACATTGCTGCCCCATAGTCTCTTCTCTCCCTTCCTTTCACAGAAAAAAACCTCACCATCCCAGCAGTGTTAACTGGCTATTACAGTATATAATTATATATGGATCTTTTCCCCTATACTGTGATTAGTAAAAATTCATTCATATGCATAGGAATTACCCTGAATCCAGATATAGCAGAAGGTTGGAGGCCACAATTTCTTCCTGAAGTGTTGAGTGTAACGTGCTTTGGTGGTCCTCTCTAGGTGACACTAAATGACAGTGATGCTAATCGAGTCTTCTCCCCACCCCCTCACAGCTCCAGGTTCTTGCCACTAGTTTCTGCTTCAGACTAAATTCTGTGGTCTTGAGAGTCAAGCCACTGGTATCAATGTTCCTTCCTCTAACCTCCCACAGTGATATCTGTTTCCAAATGTTACCAGTTCTGTCTGAAGCTACCAATGAGGTAATTTTCTCTGAGGGAAGTAGCCATGGGGCTGGGTTAATCTCAGAGCAAAGCCACTGGTATAAATGTGAATACTATTCTCTAGTTGTTGGACCAGTTGTTGAGCAATGTCCATTCCACCTCACCACTCTTCCTACCATCAATGAGGAGAATAAGAATGAACACTTTTGGGTCTTAAACGTGCAAAGAAGTGTGGGTGAGTGTCTGGGCAGGGTGGAATCCAATAAAATATTTCAGAACTGGCCCATCTTGTATTTCTAAGGGTCTTAAAATCAGTGCAGGTATATATCTTTAGTTACTGAGTGAGGGGACAGATTAGAAAGGAGCTAGGTGGTTCTATGCGCTTAAGGTATTGGACTTGGATTTGGAAGCCCTGAGTTTGAGTCCCACCTCATACATTAACTACCTATGTAACCTTAAGCAAGTACCTTAACCTCTCTCAGTCTCTCAGTTTCAGTTTCCTCTTCTGTAAAATGGGAGTGATAAATGGGGATGAGGTAGGTACCAACCTACCTCACAGTATTGTGAGGATCAAAAGAGATAATATGTAAATTATTTTGCAAACCTTGAAGTGCCACAAATGCACGCTCTCATTAGAATTGTCCATCATATTGCCTATTATTCGAAGGCAGGTTTTGAACACAGCTCTTTTTGATAACAAGGCCATCATTTACCTGAACTATGTCATGTTGTCTCTCAATCACAGATGGGATCAAAAACAAAAGATGGGAAGTGGTAAATGATTCTCCTTTCTACTGCTCCCTTCTTTTTTCTGCCCTTTCACAATGTCCTTTGCCTCTAGTCCTTGATGAAGAAACAGGGTCATCATTTGATTGTCCTTGAGATGGTGCAGAGACAGTCTGACCAGGTGGTAGAAAGTCAGAATTAGAGTCAGGAAAACTTGGATTCATGGCCTGTCTCTGACACATAATGGCTAGCTGACCCTGAGTGGATCATTAACCTCTTTGCTGTCTTAGCCACTCTCTAAGACCATAAGTTGCATATCTACATCAGTAAGTGGGCATCCTCTGACTGAGAGTCTCTCCTCCTACCTACAAAACAAGAACAAGTTGATAGCACACAAAATGTGAAGCTGCATTTGTCTCCAGTTACCTCTTTTAGGCAGCCTCAAGTTAGGATATGTGCCTGTACTCTTCCACTAATAGTGTACCTGGAAGCACCTACTATAATACTCTCCCTCTAGGGATATAGGTAGCACACTGCCTCCCCATCTCCACCCTTTCCTGAGGGTGGGTCATTTCTAAAAGGCCATTTCCAAGATCATTTCTCCAGCCTTCTTACACATCTGACATGGATATGGGGGTCATAAAAACACAGATGTGGAGTTTCTGGGAGGTCCCCCTTGGAAAGACAAAAATCTCAGGAGGTTGACATGAACTATAGGTCTACTCCATTACTCCTATTCAGTACTTATGCAGGTAAATTTGTTTTAATCATGTCCCAAAATTCTTAATGTAGTTTTAAGCTTTTAGCTTTATTAAGACTTAAGCGACGTGTGTGCGTATGTGTGTGTGCGTGTGCGCGCACAAGGAGGTTGTAAAGACATTTATAATTGGCTGGCATTAGACCTGTTTTTCTACATGGATACTACTATTTCCTATACTTTTCTCTCTTGGCTACAGACATCTTCTTCGCCCACATATCTCTTGGTTTTAGCTTTTGAAATAGCTGGGGAGACAACACTTATCATGGAGTTTTTATTCTAAAGGATTGAACAAGATAACAAAAGCTATTCTTTCCTTGAGAAGTTGAGCCTTGGATAATATGCCCTGAGGCTGTTACTCACTGTTAAAAGAAATTCTTTGGGAATTCACCCTTAATAATGAGTTAGAGGGATCCTTTGGAGCTCAGCTCTACAGGTGGGAACAAAGTAAGAGGAAATTGGTAAGCTGTTGATATCTTTGGAGATGGAAGCCAGGCCACTCACTACCTAACCTGGCTGAGCTTTATTCTTTTCGAAACATATCAATTCTAGGGGAAAGAGCTCCTTGGAGAAGACTGATGCCAAAGTGCTTCGTGCTGATGAAGGGTGTGGAATAATAGTCAAGCCTTGGGCAGAAACCCCAGCCAAATTCATGAAATGTGAGAATGGCAGTTGGAATCAAAAGATGGGAGTCAAGATTTAATACATCCTTGTGGAGAAGGTGCATCTCAAGATAGAAAGAACACAATAGCAATTCAATTCTTGGCAATACTTCGACAAGATGGGTTTGTGGTACTTCTTTCTTTCTTTTTTTAGGTTATACATGTACACTCATATTAAACATATTTCCACATTAGTCATGTTGTGAAAGAAGAATCAGAACAAGAGGGAAAAACCATGAAAAAGCAGAAGCAAAAAAAAAATTGAAAACAGTATGCTCTGATCTGCATTCAGACTTCATAGTTCTGAATGTGGATAGCATTTTCTTTCATGACTCTTTTGGAATTGTCTTGGATCATTGCATTGCCAAGAAGAGCTAAGTCTATCATAGCTGCCCATCGCACAAGGTTAATGTTACTATGTACAATGTTCTCCTGGTTCTGCTCACTTCACTCAGAATCAGTTCATGCAAATCTTTCCAGGTTTTTCTGACATCCACCTGTTTAAAATTTCTTATGAAACAGTAGTATTCCATTACATTCTTATACCACAACTTGCTAAGACCATTCACCAATTGATGGGCATCCTCTCAATTTCCAATTCTTTGTATCACAAAAAGAGCTGCTGTGAATATTTTTGTACATATGAGTCCTTCCCCCTTTTTTATGTGTAACACTTATTCCTGTGAAGTCTACTTCTCATATAATTGATACATGACCTAATTCTTCCCTCCTTCAAGAAGTATGAAATCCAGAAGAATAATGCAGGCAAATAAAAAATTACATTATGTCTCCTTTTAAAAAAAATGGCAGGTAGGGGGAGGACTTTAAATTTAGGATTATGAGGGAAATTTCACAAAATACACCTTAAAACTGAGGGCTAAAGCAATATAAAAATTCATTCAATTTATCTAGCTGTGGTCCACCAAAGGCGAATGGTGTTCATTCACAAAGCAAGCTGATGAAAATGAAACATTTTTCTATGTTCAGAAAAGCCAATGTATGAGTCAGGAAACTTTGTATCTCAGCTATTCAAGTTGAACTTGTCAGCAAGTGGTCTGTAAGCCAGCAACATTATCAGTGATGTACCTCCTGAACATCAGAGCCTTCTTCCAATGCCTTGTGTTGTAGTGGAAGTAGCCCTGCATCTCAAAGGCTACAAAGAGCTCAGATTCTGCCAGCTCCTGCCAAGTTGGAAAGGCTTAGAGTGTGAGTCTAGTGATGACAGCCTCAGATGATGGCCTCTGAGGATCAGCTTAGCTCAGTTCATAGAGACTTATTACCAGAAGGTTGGCCATCAGGGAATGTTTTGTAATTACAACAAATGACTGAGACTGCCTACAAAGATGGGGAGGACTTACAATCTGCTTCTGTGGATGACCTATCCACACTGATTTGTCACAGGTTTTTCAGATAAGATTGTTGTGTTTTTTGTTTTTGAAGAGGACCATGACATCAGGGAAATGATGACATGATTTACAGTTGGCTTTGATCTGAGTGAGGGAGGACTGTGCAAGGTCACCAGCCTCACTTTTTCTTCCAGAGCCATCTGGATCCAGTGACCGCAGGTACTATAAAGGACATCAGGGCAGCTAGGTGGTGCAGTGGATTAGAGCACTGGATCGGGAGTCAGGAAGATCTGAGCACAAATCTGACCTCAGACGCTAGCTATGTGACCCTGGGCAAGTCACTTAACCCCCATTTTTTGGCCTCAGTTCTTCATCTGTAAAATGGGGGCACACTGGAGAAGCCTTATGTGTAGGATATAGCATTTGAGCTAAGCATTGAAACAGAGTTAAGGATTTCAAGAGAAGGGAGTGAATCTAAAGACCAATTATTGTTGGGGGAGGGGGCAGGGGAGTGTTCAGCCTGAGCAAAGATGCGGCAACACAAGATAGAATGTAAGTAAGGTAGAGAAGGAGAACAGCAAATGGTCCAGTTTGGCTGAAATATAAATGGCATGAGTGGAAATAATGTGAAGAAAGAAATGTACAGACAGAGAATGTAAAATTCTCCTAATTATAGAGGAAAGTGATGACAGGACTTAAAATAGCAGTCAGGTCTTCTGGATCCTTGTCTTGTCCTTTAAGAAATGCTCTTCCACTTCCCTGAAGTACACAAATAAAAGAAAAACAAAAGGAGGGGGACCTCTTTCTTGCAAAAAGAAAGTCTTAAGTGCAAGGTAACTTTTGTTATGCCTAAAAGGCAAGGAGTTATTCAATAAAATCACTAAAGTTGAAAATTTAAAGTAGGCCACTAATTTTTAGCATGATTCTTCATGATTCTGATTTTCCCAGTACTCATTGATTTGAGGGTATATTAATTGTGTGAGAGAAGCTGAGGCATTATCCTTTAGTTGGGGTGGGCTGGAAAACAAGTGAATTCTATTGAGAAAGCCAGAGAGAATGCACACTGGATGACCTAGCTTGAATCTGCCTTAATCACTTATTAGTTGTTAATCATTTATAATAGCTGACCTTTATATTGCCCTTAAATTTTGCAAAACAAGTTAGATACATTGTCATTTGATCCTTACATCTCTACTATGAAGTAGATGTTTTTATTACGTTCATTTTTGTTTTTTTATTATGTTCATTATGTTTTATTACATTCATTTTACAGACACGGAAACTGAGGTTTAGAGAGGTTAAAAGTGCCTTGCTCCTCCTGTCCAACCGGCTGCCTGTCTCCAATGACTTTATTGCCTGGCCTTTGAGAGCATTCAGCCCAAGCTACTGGGGGAGCCCACCATAGGAGCCTTTGCTGGAGACTTCACCAACAGGGCTCTAAGGATGAATGGGGCAGCATTTCCATTTCCTGAAGCTCACATGGAAAAAATAAATCATATCAAGTATTTGATGAATATACTGAAGGTATCAACCAGTGGATGAGGATCCCAGAAAAATTAAGTCTCTCCACCAAATGCTGGTGTCATGATGCACGTTCTGGAGAGAATTGTTATAGCAGGTAATAAGAAAGACACTTTATTTTCAAGACCAGCAGACCTTGACCTTATCTGATTAACATCTTTCAAACCCTTGGCATTAAAAATACCTCCCTGTGTTCTGACACTTATTGAGAGAACATTCGATTTTCTAGACTTACAAAGGCCCAACCCCTCAAAATGAAGATCAAGTCTGTACAGCTGGCAGTCTGAAGAGGGAGAAGTCCACCAGTAAAATGCTGCATGACAAAATGGACAATTGCTCAGAAATGATTCCATATATGGTCTTTCAACTTTGTACATGACAACTGAAAGAACACCAGATAATGTGACTGTTGAAGATAGTGCTTCCCTAAGATGTCAGATAATCCAAATTAATTGACTTCTCCAACTTCTGGAAGAAGAAAACAAAGAACATGCAAAGAGAGAGAAAGTCACGTGTTCTGTTACTATAACTTTTTGAATGAGTAATGACCAGTTTTGGTTTCACCACTAGAGGTAACCTTGGCTTTCTAAGGCACTTGTCATAACAATTGGAAAAATAAAGCACTTGCAAACTTTACAAAAAAAGAGTTTTGCTCAGGGTCAAACAACAAAAATAACAAAAATAGATAGTGCCCAGTATGTGCCAAGCTCTGTGCCAAAACACTCTTCAGTTATTCCATTTGATCATCACAATACCTCGGGGAGGTAGGTGTATCATCATTATCTCCATTTTACAGATGAGGAAACTGAAGCAAAGAGCAGTTAAGTGACTTGCCCAGAGTTGCACAGCTAATAAGTGCCTAAAGCAAGATTTGAACTCTTGGCCCAACATTCTATCTACTGTGCCACCTAGCTATAAACAGTTTGGAAAGTAACTTGGAATTATGCAAATAAAATGACCAAAATGTTTATACCAAAAACTCCATCACTGTACTTATACCACAAAGAAGCTACTGAAAAGAAGGAAGTCCCCAGATATACCAAAATATTTAGAGCAGCACTGTTTTTGTGATAGTGAAGAACTGGGAACAAAATTGATGCCAATCAGCTAGGAAATGGCTTAAAAAATTGTGGTACATTAGTGTAATGAAATATTACTGTACTGTAAGAAACGATATATGTGATGAAAAAAGAGAAACATGGAAAGTTCTACATGAACTGAAAGTGAAGTAAACACAGCCAAGAAAACAACATACACAATGAATGCAATAATGTAAATGGAAAGAACAGCCACACACAAAAATCAAAAGCATATATAACCGAAGTATAAATATCAAGTATAATTCAAATGAAGAGGTACAAGAAAGCACCTCTTTGTGGAAGGGCAAGGTCCACGGATGTTATATATTGCATGTGTACAGAAAAAAAGAAAAGAAGAGAGGCGGGGGAGGGAGAGAGGGGCACAGAGAGAGACAGACACAGAGACACAGAAAGAGACACAGAAAGGAAGAGGGAGGGAAGGAGTGAGAGAGACAATGTTTAGAGTACATCCATTATTGCTCTTCCCATAGGGCAAGTACTGAGGTTTCATAGACCTGCTGGAAGCAGCTTCCTGCAAGGGAACAGATGATTCTGCTTCAACTGGTGTGGATGCAGTGATTGTGAGATACCATGTGAATGCATTCCCAAGTATAGTCCCAGGAATATAATCACAGTCCCTAAACAAGCCTTCTGCTACTGTATCTCTTGGAAACACATGGGGAAGCACTGGAGTCAATGACTTCAAGACAGTGATGTTTTCCTCTTAGCATTCATATACTATAGACTAGAATTTATTTAAATTTTTTCCAGATAATTAGTAACTTAGAAATAGTTTGGAACATGTTTATATATAATGAAAAACTAGAAATAATTTTTAAAAAATAATAGGATATCAACACTCATTTCCTAAAACATAGTTTCTTTTTTTTAAAATGATATATTTTGTTTTTGTGTCACCTTAATTTCCCAGTATATCCCTCCACTCCCCCACCTCCCCAACCTGAAGAGCCATCATTTATAATAAAGAATAAAGAAAGAGAGAGAGAGTTCAGAAAAACACATATACACACACAAAACTAACCAACACATAAATGAATCCAAGAATTGACATAGTATTTTATACCATATTCCACCACCTCTGCAGAGAAGAGAGAGAGGTACATTCTTCCATTTTCTGGGGGAGACAAACCCTGTCGTTATAATTATACAGTTTTCAGTTTCTATATTTTTGGTGTTTATGTTCTTTCCATTTATGTTGCTGTATTCAGTGTGCATGCTAAATAGTATACATAACGATTCTGAAGTGCGCAGAACCAGAAAACCATGAGCTATACATAGTGTATGGTATTTAATTTATACCACGGTTCTTGGTTTCCTGGTTCTGCCCACTTCACTTTGCACCAGTTCATATGTCTCCACATGCTTTCCTGTATTTTTCAAAGGCAATGCTGTATTGTGTGTATGTGTGTAGGTTAATTTTAATTAATGAGACATTTGATTTTTACAAATTTAGTATTCAGTTCCTCCCCCAATTACATGTAAAAACAATTTTCAACATTGATTTTTAAAACTGAGTTCCAAATTCTCCCCTTCCCTACACCCCCCCCCCCCATGGAGAAGGCAAGCAATTTGATATAGGTTATAAATTTGTAGTCAAACAGAATATTTCCATGTTAGTCATGTTGTGCAACAGAACAAAATTAAAATCCAAGAAAAAAAAGAGTATGCTTTGATCTGTACTTGGAGTCCATCAGTTCTTTCTCTGAGGATGGATAGCATTTTTCATCATAGGTCCTACAGAGTTGTCTTGGATCATTGTATTGCTGAGAATAGCTAAGTCATTCACAGCTGATCATTTCACAGCATTGTTGTTACAGTGTACATTATTCTCTCTGTTCTATTCATTTCACTTTGCATCAGTTCATGTAAGTCTTTCCAGGTTTTTCTGAGAGCATCTAGCTCATCATTTCTTATAACACAATAGTATTCTGTCACAATCATATACCACAAATTGCTTTGTCTGCTTCCCAGTTGATGGAGTCCCCTCAATTCCCAATTCTTTGCCACCAGAAAAGAGCTGCGATAAATATTTAGGCATGGTTTCAAATTGCTCTACATAATAATTGAATCAGTTCACAACTCCACCAGCAGCGAATCAGTGTCTCAATTTTCCCACATTATTTGTCATTTTATCATTTTCTTTTCCTCTCTGATTATCCAGTCTACTAGATGTGAAATAGTATCTCAGAATTGTTTTAGTTTGTATTTCTCCAATCAGTAGTGATTTATAGCATTTTTCATATATATATAGATAGCTATGATTACTTCATCTGAAAAGACTGTTCATTTTTTTTGATCATTTGCCAATTGAGAAATGGCTCTTATTTTTGTAAACTTGACTCATTTCTCTATATATCTGAGAGATAAGGCCTTTATCAGAGCAACTTGCTTCGAGTTTTTTTTTCCAGTTATGACTGCTAATATATTATATTTCCCTCTATCCTATTTCCTTCATTTATTATATTCTCTCTCTCCCTTTCACCCTGTCCCTCCTCAAAAGTGTTTTGCTTTTGACTACTACTTCCCCCATTCTACCTTCCCTTCTATGAGCCCTGTCTCCCCTTCTCCCACCTTCTCCTATTCTCTTTTCCTCCTACTTTTCTGTAGGGTAAGATAGTGTACATGTTGTTATACACACCAATTGAATGTGCATATTATTCCCTCTTTGAGCCAATTCTGATGAGAGTAAAGTTCAAGTGCTCCATACCACCTCCCTTAGTTTCCCCTCTGCTGCAAAATTTCTTTCTTGTTTTTTATGTGAGATAATTTACCCCATCTACCTCTCCTTTTCCTTTTCTTCCAGTGCATTTCTCTTTCTCACCCCTTAACTTTCTTTTATTAGCTATCATCCCATCATATTCAACTCACACCTGTGCACTCTGATATACTCCTTCTAACTGCCCTAATAATAAGAAAGTTCTTATGAGTTACAAGTATCATTTTCTCATGTAGGAATAAAAACAGTTTAACCTTATCAAGTCCCTTATGATTTTCCTTTCCTGTTTATCTTTTTATGCTTCTCTTGAGTCTTTCATTTGGAAGTCAGACTTTCTATTCAGCTGCTGTCTTTTCAACAGGAATGATTGAAAGTTCTCTATTTCATTGAATACCACTTTTTCCACTGAAAAATTATACTTAGTTTTACTGGATACGTGATTCTTGTTGTAATTCTAGTTCTTTTGCCCTCCAGAATATCATATTCCCAAGCCCTCTGATCCTTTAATATAGAAGCTGCTAAATCTTGTGTTATGTAATCTGTGGCTCCGTAATACTTAACTTATTTCTTTCTGGCTGCTTGCAGTATTTTTTCCTTGTTTTAGCAGCTCTGAAATTTGTTTATAATATTCTTGGGAGTTTTCATTTTGGGATCTCTTTCAGGAGATAAATTGTGGATTATTTTTATTTCTATTTTATCCCCTTGCTCTAGAGTATTGGGGCAGTTTTCCTTGATAATTTTTTAAAAGATATCCAGGCTTTTTTTCTTTTATCATGACTTTCAGGAAGTCCAATAATTCTTAAATTATCTCTACTGGATCTATTTTCTAAGTAAGTTGTTTTTCTCATGAGGTATTTTACATTGTTTTCTTTTTTGTTGTTTTATTTTTGTTTTATTATTTCTCGATGTGTCATAGAGTCATTAGCTTCCACTTGCTCAATTCTAACTTTTAAAGAATTATTTTCTTCGGTGAAGTTTTATACATCATTTTTCCATTTAACCAATTCTATTTCTTAATGAGTTCTTTTCTTCAGTGAATTTTTGTGCATCTTTTCCCATTTGGCCAATTCTGCTTTTCAAGACATTCTTCTCCTCATTGGATTTTTGTACCTCTTTTACCAGTTGACCTACTCTGTTTTTTAAGGTGTTATTTTCTTCAGTATTTTTTTGTGCCTCTTTTACCAAGCTATTGACTCTTTTTTCATGATTTTCTTGCACCCTTCTCATTTCTCTTCCCAATTTTTCCTCTGTTGCTTTTACTTGATTTTAAAAATCCTTTTTGAGCTCTTCTACAGCCTGAGACCAATTCATATTTTCCTTTGAGCCTTTGTTCATAGGAGTATTGACGTTACTGTCTTCTTTTGAGGGTATGTTTTGATCTTCCTTATCACCATGATAACTTTCTATAGTCAGAATTTTTTCCCCTTGTTTGCTCATTTTTCCAGCCTATTTTTTGACTTTCATAACTCTTTGCTAAAGTGGGGTTTTGCTTCCAGGATAGAAAGTGCATGAGGGTGCATTGTCCCAAGCTTCAGGGATTTTTTGCAGCTGTTTTCAGATATACTTTTAGGGACTTGTATGTTTTCAATTCTTACAAGGTGATATCCTCCAAGGAGAAGTGTGTTTAGTACTCTATTGGACTGTGCTCTATGAGAGATCACAAGCACTCTTTTCTGCCCTGGAGCTGTGATGAGGGTCCTGATACATTGGGGCTGCAAACTCTGGTGTGCTAGTGCTTCTCCTAGCCCTGGGACTGCTAGCTTCCACCCAAGACTGCAACCTGGATGCGAGTATGGGAAAAGCAACTGAGTCCTGCTCCCAGTAATAGCAAAAACACCCCTGAAATCCCCTTCTAAGCAGTTGATCAACCCCTTACCTTCTGTGGACTGAGAGCTCCAGAAGCAGCTGCTTCTGCTGCTGATACAGTCATTCCCAAGGCCCACTCCTGGTTTTCTGTTATCTAGTGATGCTAGCACAACCTGTACTAGACACATCCTTGTGTAACACACCTTTCTTAGTTGTCTTGGACTGGGGAATTATTTCACCCTGTCCTCTTGTGGATTCTACCACTCCAGAATTTGTTTTAGGTCATTATTTAAAGATCTTTGGAGGAATTTGGGGGAAAGCTCAGGCAAGTCTCTGCCTTTTCTCTGCCATCTTGGCTCCACACCCTTGGCAATACTGTCTTGATTCCAACTTTCTGGTAGTTGGAAGGAAGTCATAGGTGCTCTTAGGAGCTTGACTTTCAACTGAACATCCAGTAATCTTTTCTGTACTGTTTATTTTCATAGGAGTCTGAGGATAATGGCAATGTCAGAATTACATGAGTCCAACCCATTAATTCCATGGGTTTAACCTTCTTTTGTTCAACTCTTTATTTGCTTTTGACAGAGACCAATATACACATTTGGGGTTAGTGGTTGGTGGGTATAGGCGTCCTTCTTGACAGCAATCTAAAAAGTTAGGAATGCAATAGCAATAACTAATATTTATTAGGCACCTACAGTGTGCAGAGCCTTAGGCAAAATGCTAGGGATGATACATAGTTTAATTAAGACATAGTTTTTTTTCCTCAAGGAGCTTACTAATGGAAGAATAATTTTCCAAAGCAGATCATTATAATATACAGTTTTACATCATGTAATTCAAAAGGCAATTCCTTATAGATGATGAGATCCTCAGATATATCTATTTGTGACTGATATTGTGTTGATTATATCAAGTCTCAGTGACCCCAAGATACTTTCTCTCTCCCTCCCTTCCTTCTTTCCTTCACTTCCTTACTCCCTCTCTCCCTTATTTCTTTCATTCTTTCTTAGTTCCTTCTTTCCTTCTTTTTCTTTCTTCCTTCTTTTCTTTCCTTCACTCTGTTTCTCTCATCTTTTTCTTCTTTCTTTTTCTTTCTTTCTTCCTTCTTTTCTTTCTGTCTCTCTGTTTCTCATTATCTCTGTTTCTGTCTCTCTCTGCTTCTACCTCTATTTTTTTTTATGTCCCTCTCTCTCTGTAAGTAATCTCTAAATAATGTCTCATAATCTAGATCAATAATCACTCAAAAGAATCTGGACTTATTATCCACCCAAGGAAAAGAAATTGGTTGAAGATTACCTATTTTCAAATTATGATATGATATTGAAAGATCAAATTATGGTACTTATATCTTGGTCTATATGGTACCTATGTGTGGTTTATAAGATATTTATATATTGGGTGGATGGATGGACAATAAGCTAGGCCTAAAATTAAACTGGAAGGGAGTAGTGGACTGAATATCCTTTAGAAAACTCTTTGCTTTTAATGACCTTGAATTTGTTCTTCAAACAAAGGTCCATCTTTTTAACGATATTCTTCCAATAGAGAGGCAACATAGCATAATATGTAGAGGTCAGCCCTAGTTGTCTTACCTCTGGAATATACTGGAATACCTTGGCTAAGTCAGTTAACCTCTCAATACCTTAGGGCAACTCTTTAAACCAAAAGCATGTGCCATCTCTGTATCGGTAGAGGAAATTTTCTCACTGGGAATTTCCTAAATCAGTGAAGTGACAAGTCCAAAATATTAAAAAAAAAATTCTCCTGGTTCTTAAGCACAGTACCTGGCTCATAGTAAGTGCTTAATAAATTCTTGTTAATTGATTGATTGATGCCATGTGTTTGAGAGGAATGGAACACCACAATCTCAGAAGAATTCAAGTTGTGGGTCACTGACAGGGCAATGGAAAGGTGCATGGTGTATGTGAGTAGACTGTAATGTATTACTTGTAAAGAATTGCACTTAGAACCTAGACATAAATCCTGTGTTTCCTCCACTCCAAATGTGGTTGACAATTCATTCTTGAAGAAAGCAATGGAAATTGTTCAAACTACTCAAATGAGGATAAGAGTCTTTCTACTCACATAAATGGGAAAGTCTAAGGTTATTAAAAGCTCAGGTATTCTTGCTATTACTATTAATAGTATTAATTAATAACAATATATAAATCTAATAATTCTAACGTACATTTATATAGTGATTTAAGGGTTACATGGTTCATGCCCACAACAACCTTTGTTTTACAGATGAGGAAACTGGTTCACAGAGAATCTAAGTCACCTTGTTTGTATTAGAATAATTATTTTTATCTGTCCCCTCCTGACTCCCACTCCATTATTAAAGCCCACTATGTGTGAGGCACTGTATTACACAAGACTGTATGATTATAGGCACCAGGATCATGGATTTAGAGATAGAAGAGGTCTTAGAAATCACTGAATGTAACTCTCTCACTTTATAGATGGGGAAATTGAGGCACAGAGAGATGAAGTGACTTGTCCAGGGTCATACAACTAGTAAATGTCTGAAGTGTGATTATGAATCTAGGTCTTCCTAATGCCAAGTTCAGTTCTCTATTACCTAACTTGGAAGTTAGGTAGCACAGTGGATAGAGACTTGCAGGCAGGAATAATTGAGTTCAAATTCCACTCAAGATACTTAGAACCTGTGTAACCCTGGATAAGTTACTTAACCTCTTAGTACTTTGGTATTCTTATCTTTAAAAAAAAAAAAGAAAAAGAAAAAGCAATTGGACTCAAGTTATAGGGTATCTTCTAACTTTCAGTCTAAGATCTTATGGTCTTTATCAATAGTGAAGAAAAATGAAACCAAGCTGTGAAGAAAAAGCATAGTTACATGAAAAGATAATTAACCATACAAAGTAAGAGGAGCCTAAAAACTAAGTGAATGGCACAAACAGTATTTTCTCATAAGAGTCTTAACTTGCAGATTCTGTACTAGGGGAGAAGAAATTTTCCTTCCTTCCTTCTTTCTTTTTCTTCCTCTTTCCTTTCTTTCTTCCTTTCTATCTTCCTTCTTTTCTCTCTTCCTTCCTTCCTTCTTTCTTTCTTACCCTCTCTCCTTTCTTTCTGTCTGATTTGCCTTCCTTCCATCTTTCTTTGTCTCCCTCTTTTCTTTCTTTTCTTTCTTTCTTCCTTTCTCTCTTCCTTCCTCCTTTCTTTCTCACCCTCTCTCCTTTCCTTCTGTCTGTCTTTCCTTCCTTCCTTCTCTACCTCTTTTCTTTCTTCCTTTCTCTCTTCCTTCTTTCCTTCCTTCCTTTTTCTCCTATTGTCTATTTCTGTCTCTCTATCTGTATCTCCCTAAGTTCTTATCACAGTCACTTTGCCTCTAACTCAGTATCTTTCAATCTCTGCTCTCAGTTTTTGTGTCTCTATGGCTTTCTCTGTTTCTGTCTCTGTCTCTGTCTCTGTCTCTTTCTCTCCACCCTTAGAAAGCCACCCACTAAGTAAATGGGTTTCACTGTGATATATGACAGGGTCATAAACTAAATTCCAAAGAAAATTCCTCTGAAGCCTTCATTTTGAAACCTTACCTTTAATTTTCACTTTGAAAAGTTACCATTCATTGTCCCCACTACTGGAAAAGTGAGCTTAGAGTGTAATCTGGAGCCAAGAGGATAGGATGTCACATTTATAGTGGGAATAAAGCCCTAGGTAAAATGCCTGTGCTAATATGATGGTCAGAAGTCTTATCCCCACACAGTTCAGTGTAAACATTTGCAGTTGACTCATGGACAAGCCACTTAGCTAAATTGTGCCTCAGTTTCTCCATTTACAAAATGCTTTATGGAATGATCATTTGGAATGCTCGATAAGAGGAGACAAGAGGATGAGAAGGTATTTTAGAACACTATGGGTTTTTATGTATGACCTGCTGATAATCAAATCATATCCAGAATGCATGAATTGTTTTGAAAATTATTTCATTCGCTCTCTCTGTTCCTCATATTTTTCTGAGTTATGTTTGAGAAAGTCAATGTACAAAGTTGTAGCATTAATCCTGGCTCTTAGTCCTTTGATTCTAACACTAACATTGTGTGACCTTGTGGAAGTTATTTGCCAACTCCTGATCTCATTTTCCTCTTTTAGAGGTTAGACTGGACAATTTCTAAAGGCTCTTTGAGCTATGAAGTTCAATAATCGTTGCTGCCAGCCCAATGTATAGGTCTGTGGAGTGTGTTGAGGAGATTTAATTACTTATTTACCTTGGCTTTTCAAGGAAACACTGATTGCTGGGCACTGTCTCATGAGCCTTCAGCCAGAGCACCCCTATAACACAGAGTATCAAAAGTACACCCCCAAACCAAAGAGTAGGTGCTTAATATTATTCTCAAAATCAGCCTGTAGGCAATCCTAGACAAGTTGCTGAAGGGAGAATTGGCATTTGAGGTTAAATTTTTACTTGCATTAATAGCTTTCCTCTGAATCCTTGTTTCCAACTTTACTTTTCATTGTTTTGGAATCATAGTTTAGTTTCTTTCCTAATTACTATAAGATACTCTAAGACATCGTAGACATGATGGGTCCTAGGTGAGTGTAAATTGTTTGCTGCTTTTAAGAACACTCTTGGAGGGAACTTTCTGGGGTCTGTTGGGAAGGAGTTCCAGATGTCTGAGATGCAGTGCCAAAAAAATAAAAATAAATCCAGTCACTTACTGATCAAAAGTCTGGCATTCAGGAATGAAGAAACCCATAGAGGAAGAATAAACAACAAGCCAGACAAGACCAAAACTCTGGGAAATAAATAGTATAAAACCATTTTTCCAGAGGTCACCTAGCTGGTCATATTCATGGGTGACATGGGAATCCAGTATTCCTTATCCAAGTCTTCACATTTGAAGATTAACACTTCCAAATTAGCTTGAGAAAGTGCTAGGCAGCCAGGGTGACTAAGAAGAAAATGAAATAATGGGATGTGTCTTCTGGCTTGTGCAAGATGTCTGGTAACTACATTAAGTAGTTACTAAATAATCCCATGTAACTATTAAAGTGTCTATACAATGACTGGTAAGGAGAATGTGCTTGAGGTGTGTGTGTGTGTGTGTGTGTGTGTGTGTGTGTGTGTGTGTGTGTGTGTGTGTGTGAGCCATTTGCAACTAAATAGAAAAGATAAAGCAAAGAGCCAACTTGAAATATGTAAATAAACTGAAGTAATGAATTACAAAATCTAATCCAGCAAATATTTTTTCAGATGCCTACTACATCATGCCAGGTGTAGGGGCACTGCAAAAGAAGCATAAGACAATCCCTAGTCTTCAATAGCTCACCAGTGTTGTTGGGGATGACAAGATTTACACATAAAATTATAGAATGCTATAAATATGTCAGTCAAGAAATATTTATTAAGCTCTTATTATGTGTTGGGCATTGTAAAGAAAGGTGAAAGATAGTCTCTTTCCTCAAGGAGTTAACTGACTAATGGGAGAGACAACAAGAAAACAGTTATGTACAAACAAGCTATATACAGGATGAATAGGACTAATCAATAAAGAGGGAAGTCACAAGAACTAAGAGAGACAGAGAAAGGCTGTAAGGTTTAAGCTGGGACTTGAAGGAAGTCACTGAAGCTAGGAGGTGAAGAAGAGGAGGGAAGGCATTCCCGGTAGACGGGATAGCCACGGGGAATGCTGGGAGTCTGGAGATGGAGTCTTTTGTGCAAGGAGTAACAAAGCAAGATTGGTGTCACTGGTTTGAAGAGTGTGCAGTAGTGTTTGAATTGAAAGACTGGAAAGCTAGCATTTGTATAGTGCTTTACAAATGGTATCTCATTTGATCTTCACAGCTCCATGTTATAATCTTATTTTACAGATGAAGAAACAAAAGCTGAGAGAAGTAAAAATCACTTGCTTATTTCACACAGACAGTGTCTGAGGCAGTATTTGAACTTGAGTTTTCCTGACTCCAAATCTAACACTCTATTTACTCTACCACATACCTGCCACAACACCATGATTTTAAAGTAATTAACTTATTTTTAAAATATGGTTTCCAGGGGTGTTCTCATCTCTGTATAATCATAGCCTGTACATAGCAATGTTCTCAGTTGATTGTAATCAAGTGATTTGTGGAAAGTATTAGATCTAGAATGAAAAAGTATGACAGATCTGGTTTTGAATCTAAGGTCTGCCACTTACCACTTATGTGACATCGGGCTTTGCCCATGCGGGCCTCTGTGTTCTCATTTGCAAAATGGCTATAGTAGATGACTTCTAAGGTCCTTTTCAGTGCTAAATTCAATAATCTAAGGGCCAAAATGTTTGTGGAAAGTCCACAAGTCTAAGAGCCAAAGAACTTGGATTCTGGGTCTGGATCTGCCACTAACTAGCTCTGGAATACTGGGCAAGGCACATGGTTTCTCTGGGTATTAAATGATGTTTCCTCCCAGTGGTCTTAAGAAACCTTTGAAAATGCTTTGAAAAGGAATGATATAGCTGAAAGGATTAAGCAGTAGCAGCAGCTGGAACAATGGATAGTCAGGCAAAAGAAAGATCCCAGAACTGGCGATATCAGGGAAAGTCCTAACTGGGGTCATAGATCACTGACTTAGAGCTGAGTCGGAGGTCATCTAGTAAACTGAGTCTTCTTGGAGAAGTTAGTTTTTAAATTGAGCATTGAAGAATAGATAGAGTTTGGACAATCAGAGAATGGAGGAGAGGGTATTCTAGATGAGGGGAACAACAGGCAAATCTGTAGAGTCAAGAGTGAATATGGATCGAGTGTGAAAAGGGTGGAATTGAATTAGTAGATTGAATGATTGTAGGAGTTTCTTTAGAAAAATTTTCCTATGAAAGCCATTCTTACAAAAAGAAGTCTTATTGGTTTTTCAGCAATTGTCCAAAAATTGAAATGGGCTTCCAGGGAATGAGAACAGTGATAGTAATGAGAATGATCCTTATCATGAGAACTGTTTAAGCAAAGGGTAAATAATTCAGAGATAATACCATCAGAGTCAATACCAACTTGGATCCTAGAACTTAGACCTAGAAGGAACCACACAGACCATTGAATTCTTAATATTTTTGTTGCCATAGTGGTACAATGGATAGAGACCTGACTTGGAGTTTGGAAGTTGTTGCTGTTCAGACATTTCAATTACGTCTGACTCTTTGTGACTCTGTGGATCTCTGTCTAAGGGGTTTCTTTACAAAGATACTGGAGAGCTTTGCTATTTTCTTCTTCAGTGAATTAAGGCAAATGCAGGTTAAGTGACTTGCCCAAGGTCACCCAGTTAGGAAGTTTCTGAGGCTAGATTTGTACTCAGATATTTCTGACTCCAAGCCCAGTGTTCTATCAACTGTGCCACCTCACTGTCTGCTTGAGTTCAAATCCAGCCTCAGACACTGACTAGCTGTGTGATCCTGTCCAAGTCGCTTGAACTCTGTCAGCCTCAACTTCCTTAAGTGTCAAATGGAGATAATAATAATCAACCTGCCTCCTGAGGATATTGTGAGGATTAAATGAGATAAGATTTGTGAAGCACTTGTCATAGTGCCTGACATAGGAACTACTTAATCAATGTTTGTTTTCTTTCTCTCACTCTTCCCTTCCTTTCACTCCCCCATAAATACATAAGGTTAACTACATAGGATTACAGAGGAAATGATTATACTGAAGTACAGTTAGTCACATATTTAAAAACAAGTTCACAGACCACAGGTTAAGAATTCCTCATGCATTTATTTTACGGACGAGGAAACTAAAGTCTATATAAGTTGCATGACTTGCTTAAGGTTATACAAGTAGTAAGCAATAAACTCTCTCATTTCACAAATGAGGAAACTGAGAAGTGTGGGGTCCAAAATTATCTAATCTTCAAGAAAAACCACTGAGGCACAGCTCCAAGTCATTAACCATTTGGACCAGCCTCCTTCAATGAAAGGGACTTCAGATTTTTCTTATGATCTGAGATGCCCCCTGGTCCCCAGGACCTTCATTTTATAAGACTTGATACCCAGACACTTAGAAGAGGCAAAGTAAAATGCGGAATGTCATTGGTCGATAGACCTTGCTTTTGCCCCTCCAGGAGAGCCAGAAATAATGCACCAACATGGGTGGTCACAGGATGGGCAAGGCAAGAGTTATCTCCTCTAAGTGGTCATAAGATGGTCCCCTTTTCATGTTGGGCAAGAGAGGGTGGTATGGAGGTATGAAATAAATTGGGGAACTTCTTATATCATATTAAAATATCCCACCCATGTTGAGTTTGGTCATTAACATTCTTGTGGTTAGCAAGTGAACTTCATTGCTGATAAATAAATGGTTTTATAGGTTTTAAAGTTTGAGGTCTAATATAAGAAAGTCTCTGTCTTATCTAATTATCCTTACATGATATATGTAAAATATGCATTGACACATGTTATTATTATATTAATAAATGTAAATTACTAAAGGAGCATATCTCTAATGATTGTTAATAATCATTATCCCTGTGGAAACATAGTGAACTGATTAATGCTCATTAGAATAAAATAGGGGTCCAGTAAATCATTAAAAGATTTAGTGATTACAAATTTCTTTTCTCAAATAACCTTGATAAGGCAATTGTGAGAAATAGTCCAAGTATCCATTTTATAGGACAAAAAAATAACGATATAAGGTTCAGCGTTAAGTGCTAGCGTATGTTTATCTAGTAACCATAGTAACTGTCAAATAAGGATTCAAATTTAAGTCTCTTAACTCCAGTTCAAAACTTTGGATGCCTTCTGGGTGATCAGTTCAAAAAAAGAATAATGATTGCATGATGTTTTAGTTTTGTTCTTTTTTTTTTCAGCCGAAGCAGAAATAAACTTCATTGAACTTCTCCAGGGAAGGGGAGAACTCTGAGATGAAAATACTCCTACAGCTCCTGATAGCATCACCAGCCAGGAATTCCTTCTCTGATGCAAAGCCTGGGAAATTAACCCCTGCACCACCTGGTACCTTGTACTAGGTAACAACAGAGGATTATCTGGATCCAGGAAGGGTATATTTATGATCCTTTGAGGTTTACTTTCAGATGGGAAACTTATCCACCAAGATTGACAACTTGCCTGTGCCCCAAGACTTTGGTGAGAGAAGCTTTCCTTTTTCTTGACACTGGAGAATGAAGCTTTGTCAGTGTTTCCCAAATGACTTCTCTGCCTCTTCCTAGAGAATCACAGGAGGACTGACTCTTATCTAAACTATTCAGTTCTTTAACTTCATCTGTGGCTTAGAATGTTTTTGCTCCTATTTCATTATCTTTTCAGACTGCCTCAGTATTCTCTCTCTGTCTCTGTCTCTGTCTTTGTCTCTCTCTGTCTCTCTCTCTGTCTCCATCTCTGTCTCTCTCTCTGTCTCCATCTCTGTCTCTCTCTCTCTGTCTCTCTCTCTCTCTCTTTCTGTCTGTGTCTCTCTCTTCCCACATCTCTCCTCCCTTCCCTTTTTCTTTCCAAATTCTCTTGAATGTAGTAAGTAGGTCCTGATGTGCACAGAGTATCATTTTAACAAGGGATCAGTTGTTGGGAGGAAGCCATGATTCTTAATGGATGTGTCAGTGAAAAGAGTCCCTTTGTAAATGGAGTAAGGACACTATGGGGAGATAAAGGAGCTGCCTGTGAGGTTGGCTCGTAAAAAATCAGACGAAACTGCTATTTTCGAGTTTCCACAATGCATGGAACTGAGCTTTACAAATGAGGCAGCTTCTTACCTCCCAATAGGAGAACTTGCTCACATTCTAAATTGTCTCCACGGGTGACTTCCCCATTTTTGGACTGAAGTCTCCATTCTGAATCTAGCAAGTTTTAAATTTCGCCAGTCTTGATAGGGACTTGGTCTTTTTGATTTTGACAACCAGAGGCTAAATTCACCACCAACCAAGGCATTGAGTTATATCCTTAAAGGTACAGAAATAAAATAAATTAAATAAGTTGTTTTTTTCAGGAAACTGACACTGCCTATGAGGAAAGTACCAAAATGTTGTAAAAGTAGGACTTTGTGTCCTTGGGTCAGTCAATGTGGTGTACTTGTATTTATATCATTTGAGAAATTTTGGGGAAAAAAGACATTTTACTTCTGAAGATATAAAGAGTTAGTTTGATCTCCTGCAGCTTAACCCCATCAAGACTGAAATAAATTCTGAAAGAGGGTCCCAGTGGGATAAGGGGTGATGATCTAAGAATTGTAGGTGTGATTGATATGAAAAGCCTGCCTTAATTCTTTAAGTGGGAAAGGATTCTGTTGAGGATACCATCATCCTTCCAGTCTGCCAGATTTACAACCTCCCTGTCATCCTCACCTCCTCATTCCCTCATCCCACTGAGGAAATCTGTTGGCAAATCTTGTTTCTACCTCCACAGTATCTCTTGCATTCAACCCCTTCTCACAGACACCACCCAAGTTCAGGCCCTCATCCTATTTTGCTTGGATTATTGTAACAGTTTCTCAATTGGTCTTCCTGCTTCAAGTCTCTTCTCTCTTTAAGTTATCTTCCATACATCTGCCAAAGTAATTTTTCTAAATTTCAGGAATGACCATATCATTCCCATGTTCAGTAAACTCCAGTGGTTCCCTATAGCCTCTAGAACAGAGGTTACTAATCTTTTGTGTGTGTTATGAACTCTTTGGCAATGTGATGAAATCTATGGACCCCTTCTCAGAATAATGTTTTTGAATATATGAAATTAACTACATAGGATTACAACAGGGCGACTCTGTGGCACAGTGGATAGAGTACTGAGCTTTAAATGAGAATGACTCATCTTCCCTAGCTCACATCTAGCCTCAGACACTTACTAGCTGTATGGCCCTGGGCAAGTCATCTAATCCTGCTTGCCTCAGTTCCTCATCTGTAAAATAAAGGAAATGGCAAAGCACTCCAGTGTCTTTGACAAGAAATGCCCAAATGAGGTAACAGAGTCAGATGCAAATGAACGACAACACAGCAAGAGGATTCCAAAGAGAAATATTATATAGAAATATGGTCATCAAAATACAAATATTTTAAAAACCTGTTGACAGACTTCAGATAAGAACCTCATCTCTAGGATAAAATATAAACTCTGCTGGTTGCCATTGAAAGCCCTTCACAATCTAGTTCCAACTTATCTTCTCAGCTTTATTTATGCATCACTCCTTTTCTTATTGTCTCCAATCAAGCTATCCTGGCCTTCTCTCTGTACTCCCACATGGTATTTTATTTCCCATTTCCACACTTTTGGACCAGCCTGGAATGTCCATGCCTGGAATATGCTCCCTCCTCATTACACCTATTGGAATCCCTCAGTTTTTTTTAGGACTCAATTCATTCACCATCTTCTCAATAAAGCCTTTCTTTCCAGGTCCCAGTGCCCAACCTCCGAAGAATACAATATCTTTATTTTGTAGATGTTCTCTCTGTATATTTGTATATATTCTCTTTGCATGTATTCTCTCTATATATTTGTATATGAGAGAGGAAGCATGGCTTAGTGGATAGCTGTCCTCAGCAGCAGGGAAACGTAGGTTTAAGTCTCGCCTCTGACATATACTGGCAGTATATTATTGAAGTAGCCTCCTAATTGGTCTCCCTGCCTCCAGTTTCCCCCATTTCAATCTATTCTCCACTTGGCTGCCAGTGATTTTCCTGAAGTGAAGGTTTGACCATGTTGTTTTCCTACATAATTAACTTCAATGGCTCCCCCTAGACTCTAGGATCAAATGTTATTTTATCCTTATCTTACCCTTTTAATGACTATTTTTGTGAAGTTTTATAATGTATGTGATTATTAGTAATAATGCATGTATTTAATTTATGCATAAGTAAACAGACATATATTGGGCATACATCTTCATTTTTTCATTTATTTATTTATCCATTCATTCATCTAGGTATCTAGTCATTTATTTGCTCATTTAACTGACGGAGTGAGTGATTAAGAAAGTTGATCATTATTCTAGGCAACTCTAATTTTTAGAAAAGAAGCTGATCTTCATTGGCAGAGGGAAGTTCCTTATCCCTGAGTTTCCAATATCAGTAAAATCAAAGGGGGTACAACTATGGAGGGAGTAGGGGAGGGGTATGAAGCTGGACTACTGATGGAATCCCTTCTGGAGGGAGATACAGTTCAACCATGGGGAATCCCTGGTTTGTATGCTGCCCTCTTCAGGATGTGATGAGAACAATTAGTGTAACTATACTCAGCAGGTCTCTTTTAATCTAATGCTTGTCCATTTAATAGGGGGAGTGGATGAAGACTGGTGATGTTGGGTTGGAATCTATTTCCTCAGCTGTGAAATAGGGATAATAATATAGCCTGAAGGATAATTGTGAGCATAAAATGAGATCATATTTGTAAAAAGCACTTAGCATAGTGCGTGGTCCAAGTTGTTCAATGTTCAACTCTTTGCGACCCTATTTGGGGTTTTCTTGGCAAAGATACTAAAATGATTTGCCATTTTACAGATGAGGAAACTGAGGCAAATAGAGTTAAGTGACCTGCCCAGGGTCACACAGCTAGCGACTGAGACTGCATTTGAGCTATCTTCCTGATTCTAAGCTCTGTACTCTATCTACTGTGGTGCCTAGCTACCCTTATGTGCCTGATACAGTAAGTGTTATATGTGATTATTCCTTTCCCTTTCCCACCTTTCCCCATTAGATGTATAACCCAGAGTAAGATATGTTTTTGAGCCTCAAATGCATCATCTGTAAAATGAGGGAATTGGACTTGATAACTTCTAAGGTCTCTTTAAGATCTAAATCTGTGGTTCTAGGAAACCAGGTGAGAATGGACAAGACAGAATCTAGGGGAATAATGGTGGCAAAGAGAAGAGCAGAGAGATTGGGTGGGCTTTAGTGATGGGTAGGAGCCATGGCAGGAACTCTTTCTGATGGCAAGTGGGAGCTATGTCTAATGTAGTACATCAACATAGCTCAGGGCATCATCCTTTGTCTTTTAGCATGGATATTACTATTTACTAGTATCTAGAAACTATAACTATCTTATGTTTCCAAAGACCTCAGGGCTCGTTTTACTTTTTGTAATGTCGCTATGAGATAAGCAGATAGTACTGTAGCAACTGTTCCCTTAGAAAGAAAGGTAAAGGGTCAAAGGTACCTCAGGAAGAAGAGATGGAGAGTGTGCTCGAACACTATTTAATTGGGGTAATTTAATGTGGGTAATAGTGAATGGAGTGCTTGACTTCAAGTAAAAAAAAGCCTGAATTAAAATTACCCCTTTTATATTTGACCCTAGCCAAGTCACCTTATTTCCCTGAGACTCAGTATATTCGTCTGTAAAATGAAGGGTTTGGACAAAGTGGTCTCTGAAGTCCCTTACAGCTTCCAAGTCTGTCAGCTGATGAAATGAGAGTGGGTGGGATAGAGCTGAAGGCAACAGATGTGACCCATTGTGTCTTTTAAACAATTTTCTTTCCTCTGCTATTGCTGATAAAGAGTGTAGTGTTGTGCACTGATTCCCCTTTGAACTAGGATAGTTGGAGTGAGTGATGAACCAATTTCCTTCTGAGGTAGGTGCTATTTATCTTCTCCTGGTGATGCCCTTGGGAGTAGCAATGCAGAGCAGAGAAATATCAAAAGCCAAAATACCCAGTTGTGGTTTGTTGCCAACATTTCTACTTTGCCAATTTTTTTCTCTGAACATTATGAAAGTGTTCTATGAAAAATTCCAAAAGATGAGGAGGACATGCCTAGTTCTTAAATTTGGGGATGGGGGAAGTCCATTAGAGAGAGAGAGAGAGAGAGAGAGAGAGAGAGAGAGAGAGAGAGAGAGAGAGAGAGTGTGTGTGTGTGTACGCATGTTTGTGTCTGTCTACCTGCCTGCCTGTGTGTGTTTGTGTCTGTCTGCCTGCCTCCGTCTGTGTGTGTGTTTGTGTCTGTCTGCCTTGTGTGTGTGTGTATGTGTGTTTGTGTGTGTGTGTAAAGGGAGAGTAGGGAAACACATTACCCAGGAATTCAGTGGCTAGCATGGTATCTCTTGCATTGTGGGAATTTAATAAATGTTTGTTGAATTGAATTGAATGTACCTCTCCATGGTGAATCTACCATTTGCATGCTACCCTTTCCTGAAGGAATATCACCCTGTTACCCTATCACCCTGCTTGATAGATAGAGGTAGATACAGGAGTGAGATGGGGAATTTGCCATGGAGTTGTTACTAGGCTGTGGAGCCATAGCAAGCACGGATGCGCAAACCAGTACCTCCAAGAAGCCTAGAGCTGAGACCTTGCATCGATGCCACCATTACTCCCCTAGGTTCTGTCCTGTCCACTCTCACATGGTTTCCTTGAATCATAGATTTAGGTGCGGAAGGGACCTTAGAGATTACCAATTCCAATTCTCTTATTTTAGAAATGAAGCAATTGAGGGTTGGAGATGTTAAGTGAATTACTCAGGGTCACATATCTAGTGAGGAGGGAATAGGAAAGGGAAGAGAATAACCATTTATAATAGTGCCTACTGCAGGCACTATGCTGAGTGCTTTTTAGAAATATCTCATTTGATCTTCACAACAACCCTACATTGTAAATGCTATTATTACCCTCATTTTACAGGTGAGGAAACTGAGATGAAGAGAAGTTAAATGACAGGGTCACACAGCTAATAAATGTCTGAGGCTGGCTGAGCTTCTTTGACTCCAGGCTGAGCAGTCTACCCACTGTATCACCAGCTGTCTCCATAGTAAATGGCTGAGGCAGGATTCAGATTCAGATGTTCCTGATTCCAAGGCTAGAACTCTATTCCCTATGCCACCTGGCCACATTCATGTTTGTTAGAAGGGAGTAGCAATGGTGCTGGTAACTCTTCAGAAGCTAGAAGTGAAGACCCAACCATACTAGGATGGGCTTCAACTCATATGTGCCCAAAGAATCCTTTAGTGCATCCAATTGTAATTGTCCTCATTTAGCAAAAATACGTTGTTGCTTTTCTAGTACCTGATCCTTAATTCCTGAATCTCAGACTTTGCTTCTGGTTTACCACCCTTTTCCTACAACTCATTTCTTTATATTTAATAACAATAATAAACTTTTATATAGTGATCTAAGGTTTGCAAAATGCTTAACAAATGTTTTATTTGATTTTCATCACAACCCTGGGAAATAGGTACTCTTATTAACTTCATTTTACAGATGTGGAAACTAAGGCAGATATAAGGCAGTGGTTAAGTATCTTGCTCAATATCTCACAGCTAGTAAGAGCCCTGTGATTTTATCCTGAGGTAGACAAAGTGAAGAAACAGAAGATTCTTACAAATGTACCAGTCTAGGTGAGGTCAGATAAGGCTAAACAATAATTGGTGGAATTCCTTTGGGTCAGAGACTGCATTCAGATATTAATCACTCACTCTAGCTCTGTCTCCGTCAGCATTCCCTTCCCTTACTTGGGGGCCAGCTCCAGGTCTAAGCAGATTCCATTAATTCCACTTAACTCTATAACTGGTCTAAACTATCAAGCCCAGCCTCTACCTCAGAGAAAGGTGTTGTTGCTATAATTGTGCCCCTACCTTCATCCCAGGGCCTGCTCTAGAATAAGCTGATGAAGCTCCTTCCTTGCTGGACTGTGGGAAGTTGTGGCAACACATAGACGTAAGACAATTAGAGGACATGACAACATAAAATCCAATGCTAAATTGTGTGTAATGGAAAATAATGATTTGTTTGGAGGGGAGGGAAATCAGTGTGGGCTGGGTGGTCAGGTATAATCCGAAATGAACCTCAAAGGATGAAGAGACTTGCATTACATTTGGTCTCTGAGTCTCTGATGGGTTTCCAAGCAGAGGTTTCAGCTGGGCTAAAGGTATGAAGGTATGAAACTGACAGGAAGGGATGGAGCCTGGCAAGGGTTTTTTCCAGTACCATGGAATCAATGAGGTTTAGTCCCCTGAGGGGTCAATGGGAATGTTCTAGCAAGAGTGATGGAGAAGGGAAGGGTAAGTGTGTTTCTTCATTATCTGCCTTCCCTGTTGAATGGCAGCTCAACGTAGTGACAAGGCTTCTTGGTATAGCAGGAATGGTAGAGCTTTTGAAAATGGTGGTGGCATTAAATACCTGGCACTATTTAGTACAAATGATTCACGTTACTACTTGGGATGTAGGGAGATTAAGGACCTTAATCTGGGGACTAGGACTGGAAACACCAGGCAGTAGTAAATCTAGGAAGTAGGGAAACTGAGGGCTAATGAATTCATCTTTCACAGAATTCAAGAAACGTCAAGGATTTAGAAGACAGGGAATCTAGATATAGGTTAAGGCATTGGCAGTTCTCCATGCATAGTGCTGAAGGTTGAACACTCTTTCCCATACCACCATTCTCCCTCCCTAACACTTCTACAAAATTCTACCACCTCTGATCTCATGATATTTGTATGCTTACATCTTGTGCATTTACCAAGTATTATTTTGTATTATAGTCATGTGCATAAGACAGCTAGGTAGTATACTAGATGATAATAATAGTTAGCAGATATATTATATATGTAGATTTGTGTGACCTACTATGTGCCAGGCACTGTTCTAAGTGCTTTACAAATATTATTTCATTTGATCCTTACAATGACCCTAGAAGTTAGGTGCCTTTATTATCCTCATTTTTATAATTGAAGAAACTGAAGCAGACAGAGGTTAAATGACTTGCCCAGGGTCACACAACTAGTAAGTGTATAAGATCATATTTAACTTAGGTCTTTCTAATTTCAATTCTGTCACTCTGTCCTCTGTGCCACCTAGTTGTCTAGAGCTCCTGACCTGGAGTAGGGAAGACCTGAGTTCAAACAGGCCCTCAAATACACAGGAACAACCACAGTGTGCAAGGAATTTTTCTGGTAGACTTAGTATTTCTTTGCAATGCAAGGACTTAAAAAATTCCCAATGGACTCTTTGAGGCAAAATTCCTTCCACATCCAGAGAAAGAACTATGGAAATGGATCGCAGAATGAAGCAGACCATTTTCTTTTGTATTATGTTTCGTTTTGTTTTATGATTTCTCCCATTCATTTTAATTTTTCTATGCAACATGACTAAGGTGAAAATGTATTTAATAGGAATAATGTGTAGAACCTATATAAGATTGTATGCTGTCTCAGGGAGGGAGTGGGGAGGGAGAGGGAGGGAAGTGATTGTAGAACACTGAAAACAAATAAAATAATTTAATTAAAAAAAAAGAAAAAAAACAGGCCCTCAGAGACTTAAGGAAAGCCTTGTGATCTTAATCAAGTCACTTAACCTCTATCTACCTCAACTTCCTCATCTGTAAAATGAGGATAGTAACACCACCTTCTTTCCAGGGTTGTTGTGAGGAAAAAATGAAATAATATTTGTCAACTGTTTTGCACACCTTACAGTGCTGTGTAAATGTGAGCTATTATATGTTTCATAAACTTTGACCACTCTCAGAGACTAGCATAGTGTTAAGTACACAGTGGGCACTTAATAAATACTTGTTGAACTGGAATGCATTGAACTCAATAGCTGACACTTTTGGCTTGGAAAGCGCTTCACAAATGTCTGGTTTTCTCTTACAACCATCATGTGAGGTAGGTACGACTATTATCCCCATTTTATAGATGAAGAAAGGAGGCAGCTAAGGTCCTCAGTGTATAGAGAGCTGGGCCTGAAGTCAGAAAGACCAACCTTAGATGTTTCCTAGCAGTGTGAGCCTGGGCAAGTCACTTAACCTCTATTTGCCTTAATCCACTGCAACAGGAAATGGTCAACCACCCCAGAATCTTTGCCAAGAAAACCCCATGGACAGTATGGATCTTGGGGTCACAAAGAGTCAGATGTGACTGAACCGCTGAACAATAACACAGATGAGGAAACAAGAATACAGAGGTTAAGCGATTTGCCCAGGTTCATACAGCTAGTGTGAACTAGCTCTATGAACTGTATGAACTGAGGTTGAATTCAAATTCAAGTTCAAACTCAAGGTCTTCCTGACTCCATGTCCAACTCTCTATCCATTGCCTGAATTGAATTGAACTGAATAGAATGGGATGGAATACCATTGGTGGTCAAAACATAGAAGTGAGTTTAATTCTTGGGTAGGGTACATGTCTTCTAAAAGTTATTTTATGCTTTTTTTGTGAATAGAAGGAACTGTAAGATAGACATGGCTAGCACAGTGCTCATAGGTTCAAAGGGTGAAAGATGTGGAGAGTGTGAGCACATTTACCCCTCCAGTCATACATATAAGTTCATCAATTGTATTCTCAAACCCCACCCTCTTAGGAAGGGAGATTTTCATTTCCTAGGCAACGTCATCCCCAAATCTATCTTTCCAAATGGAAAAAGGAGATTTCTTAAGAGAAGGCCAGCTTTGGAGGGCTGCCCTCAAGTAATATGGTGGGAGAATAATAGAAGGGACAAACTCTAGGAAAGGTACAGAAGGTGATAGGATCAAGGGTATAATTACAGAGGTTGGCAGGCGAAGATATAGAGAAAACTTAAGGGATGACGTATACACGAGGGGGATGTTAGGTGGATCAGTGGATAGAATACCAGGCCGGGAGTCAGAAAGACGAGTTCAAAACTGGCCTGAGATACTTACTAGCTGTGTGACTCTGTACAAGTCACTTAAGCCTGTTTGCCTCAGTTTCTCATCTATAAAATCAATTGGAGAAGGAAACGGAAAACCACTTCAGTATCTATGCCAAGCAAACCCCAAATAGGGTTGTGAAGAGTTGGTCACAACTAAAAAGATTGAACAATAACCCCAAAAGTACACACAGGAGAGCTCATGGGTAATGAATGGCTTGCATTATTTTTTCACTGAAGAGGTACATTGAGAGATGTGATGTTAAAAGTTTAACAACCAGGCTTTCAAGAGAAAAAAAAGCACATCATAACACATTTCATTATTAACTCTTTCTTAAGTCTGGAGTCTAGACAATCAACAGAACAATTAATCAATCCTTGATTTGTAGCAATTGCCTATTTCTGAGGTGTAAAGGCACACTGAAAAGTTAGCAATTAGTTCTTATAAAGCCTTTCCAGCTGGCTCTAGCACAACTCAGTATGTTAAGAGAAAGCAGAGGAGTAGGGTTGGTATCATGGGCTGGAGAGATTAAGTTTACAGCAGCTGTCATTGTGACATTCAAAGGGGACACCAAAGTAGGAAAATAAGGACTGTGCTTTATTTAAACTTTATCTCCACCCCTTCTCTCTACGCCACCCCCACCCCCCATTTTACAAAGCACACAGTAGGTGCTAGGGCTATTGTTACATGGACTTGAGACCTAGACTGATGAGACTCTTTTATTTATTTTTATTATTAATTTGTTTATTATATTCTTTATTCTTTTCATATTTGCTCTTTTAAAATCCATCCAGCATTATATTTGTTCCTTTCTTAATGTGAGTCAAATTTCATGTGCACTTTCTGAAATAATCACTATGTCATTCATGACATTTTTCTTCTATTTTAAAGCAGTCTCAAGGGCCTGAAGCTGACTGAAGGGGATTAAATCTTCTCCTTTGGGGATTTAAATCACCTGCTGACTGGTCATAGCCTCTTTGTAATTTATAGTACTAGAGAATTGCCCGAGGCCTAGAGAATTTAAGTGACTTGCCTGTCGACTCACAGCCAGTGACAGGTGGAATTTGAATCTAGGTCTTTCTATCTCTAAATTCAACCTTCCAGCCAGTATAGATTCCCCTGTCTTTCTGTGCTAACCAGTGTTAATTATTTTCTGTACCTCTCTATGTTCCTCACACCCACTTGTGGGGGGAGGGGGAACAGGAGGGAAATTGATTATGGGGAAAAATAAGATTAAATTTCTAAGACAAGAGAGTGAGCTGGACGCAAATGGTCTCATCTCCTCTAAGTTAAACACCTCAATCATGACTCTGGTATCAGATTACAAGTGAAACACTTGTCAGCTCATATGCAAGTATCACTAAAACTAACAAATCACAGCAGGATGAATTTCAGTGGCTGCTTTGGTGCAGAGAAAATGAGTGGATTGTTAATAGACTCTCCTAAATAATAGCTAAAATAATGCAGTATGGTTAGGAGTCACTTTCTTAGTCTGATAAATTTGGTACCGTTGTTAATATCTTAAGAGCTTTGTATCACCTTCAGAGAATGCTGAGTTTCTGAGAGATTTTAATTTTCCCCATAGTTAGGATTCATTGAGACAGTTAAGTGGTAGAGATCCTGGAGTTAGAAGACCAGTTCAAATCTAGCCTCCGACAAGTTATCAACTGTGTGATCTGGGACAAGTCAGTTAAACGTTTGTCTGCCTCAGTTTCTCCATCTGGAAAAGGGAATAATAATAGCCCTTGCTTCCCCCCAGGATGGTTGTGAGGATAATATATAACATTTGTAAAGTGCTTTGTAAACTTTAGAATGCTATGTAAATACTAGCTATTATTATCATAGACCACATATTATGTATTTGTATACATATATATATATTTATATATTCCATATACTTCTGTTTTCTCAAGGTAACTATGAAGGTCTCTTGTCCTCTACTTAACATTTTTTCAAGGAATCTTTCCTCTGTAATTCACTTCAGGACTTTCATAAAGAGCACTGGATATGGAGTCTGAGGACCTGAGTTCAAATCTTGACACTGCTACTTACTACCTGTGTGATCTTGGAAGTCATTTAACTTCTCTTAGGTCAGGAAGGCTTGAGTTCAAACCCTGCCTTGTGAACCTGGGTTAGTCACCAAACTTCTCAGTGCTCCAAAGCTATAAACCGCAGAGTTCTTCACTGGCAGAGATTCATCTATAGCTGCCAACAACAATGAGATTATAGGTCCAGTTCCCATCCTGAAGTCTATCCCTATACCTAACCATATCCCTATTTTCAACCTATCCCTAACAAAATGCCAGATCTGATCCTTATCCCTGTCTCTAATGCTATTCCTATCCCTACCCTTCAACTTGTTCTTCACCCTCACCCTATCCCTCTATTTCAATCCTTATCCTTATCCCAATCCTTATCCCCATTCCTTATCCATAACTCTAACCTTATCTTTATTCCTCAACCCATTCCTAACCCCAATCCTAACCCTATGATTAACTCTATCCATATCACTCACCCTATCCCCATCACTAACCTTATCCCTATGCTTAACACTCTCCCTATCCATATCCTGATGCCCATTCCTCATCTTTCCTTATCCCTAACCCTAATCCCATCCTTATCCCCATACCTCACCCTATCCCTTATCCCTCTCCCTAGTCTTATCCCTATCCCCATTCCTATCCTTAACCCTGACCATATCCCTATCCCTATATCCTCATCTCTCACCCTAACCCTCTTCTTCTCTCTATGCCTAATCCTATTCCTGTCCCTATGTTTATCCCTATCCCTCACCTTCTCCCTATCCTCTTCCCTTATATTAACCCTATTCCTATGTCTAACCCTATCCCTGTCCCTTACCTTATCCTTATCCTCATCTCTAAACATATCCCTATCCCTAACTTTATCCCTATTCTTCACCCTATCCCTATCCCTCACCCCATCCCTATCCCTATCCTCAACCCTAACCTTACACCTAACCCTGTCCCTATCCCTAACCTTATCCCTATTTGCTTATGGTATTTCCCTAGAGATGGAGATGGGTAGGGATGAAGAGTCAAGGTGTGGGAAGTACAGAATCAAAGGGACAATTCACTTCCCTGTTTTAGAGGATGAAAAATTTGATTTTCTAAGCCTTAAATATTAAAGAAATTATCAAACACATCTATGAGACAATTATTCCATGACAGTATAAAAGCTGTTCCATTAAAACGTATTGAAAATGTTCAGCAGAGAAAATAGTCATAAAAACTAACATTCATGCAATGTTCTAAGTAAATGTTAGCATTTACTATTTACTATTTTGGCATTACTGGGGAGTGACTCTGACCTTGGGACTGAAGGGGAAAAGTATAGGATCAGAATTTGATTAATAAAGCTTGTCTCTCTCATTCTAATGGAGGAGGGAAGTGGGAGCCAAGCAAGAGAAGACTGTACACTGGGATGAGTGTGTAAAGGAGAGAAACAGGAGGGCAGAGCCAGTTTATGGAAGGGAGAGTGCCATGGGCTACTGGGGTGATGGAGAGAAAACCAGCGTTACCTCAATGCTAGACTCCAGGATTAGAGCCATGTAAGTCAAAGAATGGAACAAAAGATTAGTTTGTTGGTTATTGCCCTTTATTCTTGAAGAGGACCAAAATGACATCACTATATTGGAGTCAAGGTACAGTGTGTCTGACTGTGGCTGATCAGACCAATACAAGCTCAGAAGGCTCTACCACAGGTCAGACACAAATAGTCCACGTGAATATTTGGAGAGCAGATGTCTCTAAATTTGTGCGTCTCACCTTTCTTTTGAACTACTGCAATTCTGCTTTGCTCATAGAGCAGAGCATCATGTGGGCAGCCCTTTGCCAGTGTCTAGTCTCCTATGTCTTGCAGCTGATCCCAAAGTTCTTCAGAAAGACAGAGCACAAGGTATAATGGGATGGATATGTCACTGAATTCCCCTCTGTGCCCCCACCCCCACAACATTCACACTATGCTATAGATCTTCTCCCCTTCCTCTCTTTCCTGAGATTTCATTTACCTATTTCCCATTTCCTAAGAGTTGTTTATCTTTCTGTATACCTTGTCTTGTAAGTATGATAAATGTAATTATCCACTGCATTGCTCTTCTATACATGTACAAGCTCAAAGACAGTAGAGGCAAGGATCCCTCAGGATAGGAAAGACATAGATTTTACACTGGCAGTATATTTTGCCAGAAAAGTTTTTCTGGGGGCTCAAATCTGTAGAAAGAGAATTATTGCTTTTTGTTGTTATTTTTAATAACACCATTGAGCAGGGAGAAAGACTCATTCTCACATCACTCTCCAGGCAATGAATGAGTCAGCAGTTTGACTGGGTAGAAGCCCTTGACTAGCTGGCTGTTTTTGACCACTTCCTTTCCCATTGTTTCCCTCTGCCTGGTTTAAAAGGAGACTGACTCTTCCAGTGGGGAGGGAATAAAGGAGTGGCTATGTGGAATCCCTCTTCCATGCACCATCTCCAGTCATCCTGATGAATATCTGGTCACTAGACCCAGATGGCTCTGGTGTCCTTGCACACCCCTCCCTCACTCAAATCAAAGTCAACTGCAAGTCATGTCATCATTTCCATGATATCAGGGTTCTCTTCAAAACAAAGGACAGACACTCAACACAAGGACAGATGTTATCATGTTTTATTTTCACAACTCTGTGCAATAAGTATCAAAGGTGTTGTTGTCCCCATTTTTGTGGATGAGGAAACTAAGGAACAAAGAAGTTAAATGATTTGTCCCATAGTTAACATCAGGGGCAGAATTTAAATCCTGGGAGGCATTGGATGGTGAGTGTTAGAATCAGTAACTGGGGCATCCAAAGACAGTAAAGGTATAGGAATAGATAGAAATTGAGCCATGGGACAAGTTGAAATAAAATATCTGGGCAGGATATAGGTTAAAGGAAAGAACCTGGTGAGAAATTAGTTATCAGGAATGCAGGAAAGCATGGCACCTGTCACATAGTCGGCTCTTAATAAAGGTTTATTGACTGACTGACTTAAACACAAGCCAAAGACAGGGCACAGGTTGTACAGGAGTATAAAACACACAACTTTGTATACACAAAATACACAAGTACTCAAATGGATTTGTGATCTCATCAATTTGAGAGTTCCTTCCAGCAATGTAGATTACAACTCATATATATACAAGCCCATTTTGGACCAGGTATTATACCAGGCCCTGTAGAAAGAGAAGGGCTCTATACAAATATATCTACCTCCCACCCCTTCTTTTTCTGTGATATTTCTTAAAGAGACATTTCTCTTAAGGTGGAAAGGACAGGGGACTGGGAATCAGAATGGCAAGCCATTTCAACTCCTTGAGTTTTAGTTTCCTCTTCTAGGAAAAGAATGGGGTTGAACTTGTTGAGTTGTTTCAGACTCTTCACGACCTCGTGTAGGGTTTTCTTGGCAAAAGTACTGGAGTGGTTTGCCATTTCCTTCTCCAGCTCATTTGACAAATAAGGAAACTGAGGAAAACAGGATTAAGTGACTTGCCCAGAATCACACAGCTAGTAAGTGTCTGAGGCTGGATTCAAACTCATGAAGATGAGACTTTCTGACTCCAGGCCTGGCACTCTATCCACTGCGCCATCTAGGTGCTCCCATGGGGCTGAACTAGATGTTCTCACAGTTTCATTCTGCTCTAAAAATCACACATTTTCAGTCTCTGTTTTGGGATTTGTTTTTCTCTTCATTGTTTGTTCTCTTTTACTCTCTCTCCTTTTCCTTTGCTGTTTCCTTTCTCTTTCTCTGCTTGATCTCCCATATAGCACACCATATGCCATATAGTCAGCATATGGCATGTTTTACAAACAGATAAACAGTGGCACATATGCAACCATACATCTTGAGCATACAGACATTTCAGCTTGCATTTGTCAGCCAAACAGCAGAAAGCATTTCGTAAACCTCACACAGAAATTCATAGTACATGAGTGGTCCATGTGTCCCCTCACAAGTACTTAAAATAAGTGCTCCATATCTTATTTGGTGCTAAAGCCAAAGCATGGTCTCCTGGCCCTTTTGATTCTGAGTCATTTAATACCAAAGTCTCAATCCTCTCCCTCAACTATTTGGAATAGAATGTTTTGACTAAAGGTCAGAGTGATTGTTGTAGATTCTTTTTGTGCATGGTTGCACCAACTCTGTTACTTTTAGACATCACAAAATAGCTCCTTAGGGTGGGGCCCCTTTGAGCTGAGAATCAAGAGAATGGGACACTTCCAGATTGTCTCATTTTTCCTTAGGTTCCTGTGTACTACTCTTCCTCACCTCCCTTTATCATCAGAAGATCTTACTTCTTATTTAGAAAAGAGAAGCCAGACATGTGAATTCCCTCTTCTCTCTGTAGTTTACAAATTCAAAATATTTCCACATCATTCCCCAGGGTGTAGGGTGTGTTCAGGGAAGATTAGTACCTCTTGTGTGATGGCTACTGAACTCTTTTCAGAGCTGCTTTCCACCTTTGGTGTCCACGTGATCCACCTAACTCTCATCTGTGGCTCCAAAAAACTGTAGCATGCACAGTGACCATGCCCCAGTAAATCATTTCAGCAAATGGACTAACCCTGGTTGAGGGCAACAGAGGGGTCTCAAACCCATCAGTGAGGTAGAGAGTATCTACCTCAAGTGTATGAAGACTTTTGCAACAGAATGAGTGGATGAGAACAATTTACTCCAACTGCCATGAAGGCAGCAGAGGCAGGTGCTGTGGAGCACTTAGAACTTAGTCAGACATCAAAGATGCCAAAGTTACCCACTGCATTTTGAGCCATCACCAGCTGTCTTGACTCTGTCCTGCCACTGGACTGTGATGACTCTAGAAGAGACAGTGAGGCCAATGACTTCATGCAACTCTGCCTCAGTTAAATGCAGTTCATGCTCAAATAAGAAGATATCACTTGCACCATTTTACTATTTTTACCTGTCTCAAAGTCTTGTAGTGACAGGCAAGTGACAAAGCAGCAGGTGTGGATACACTGAGAAGTGTCCTCACAATCTTGCACAGGCCATAGGGTTATTTCTTTAATGGAAGCAGCAGCCTCTTGGGTATCTGAGCAGTCTTTTAAGAATCATTTTGCTTTCCACCTGATGTGAGCAAAGTGCTAGAAAATGTGCCCTAAAAATTGTCTGCTCTCCCAACCCTGGCCTGATTACCAAGGCAAGCAGGAATCCCACCCTGAGTTTAGAACACAAAAATATTTTTAAAAACCTCTGCAAAGATGATTCCATTCACCATCAGCGCATAGAATGTGTGTACATTTGGAGATAACACAAAATCCAGTAGACCTGAAAGACAAACAGCTCTCATTGCAAGAGAACTTTAGCAGTATCACATTCAAATAGCAGCCTTGAGTAAAACAAAGCTGGCACGTGAAGGCCAGCTGACTAAAGTTGGAGCTGGGTACACATTTTTTCTGGAGTGGATGCAGTGAAGGGGAATACCATGAAACTGGTGTAGATTTTGCAATCAAAACTAATCTAGCCAACAAGCTTGTATGCCTATCAAAAACAGTGAATGATAGGCTCAGGACCATGTGATTGCCACTTGCAGGAAAACCATGTCACCATCATCAGTTCCTATGCTTTCATCATGATGAACTTTGATGAGCTGAAAGAAAAATTTTATGAAGACCTGGAGACACTTATCATCAACATGCAAAAAGAGGACAAGCTTATAATTCTGGGTAGAGCAGGATCCTACTATCAGACTTGGCAACGAGTCCTAGAGAGGAATGGAGTTGGAAACAGCAACATCTATGGTCACTTTCTACTGAAGATTTGTGCATCTCATGACCTTTTCATCACCAACACTGCTTTATGTTTACATGAATCTAACCTTGCAGCAAACATTGGCATTTAATAGACTATGTGATTGTAAGGAGAAGAGAAAGAAAGGATGTGAGAGTGACAAAGGCAATATGTGCACAGAGAGCTGGAATGATCATAGACTTATCCTCTCCAACCTAAATAGTCACATAAAACAAGAGTGGCAGCCCAAAGGCAAAATGAATACCAGAAGAATTAATGTAAACAGATTAGAGCACTTCTCTGAGCAAGAACAGTTTGTTGTTAACTTGGAAGCAAAGTTGAGTCAACACACAGCTGGCAACAGTGGAGCAGAAAAGGAGAGGGCAGCTTTCAGAGATTTGGTGTACAGCACTGTATTTCCTCATCTGGATCAAAACTCTTGCAAACCTCAAGACTGGTTTGACAAAAATGATGGGGAAATTCAGAAGCTGCTAAATGAAACACATGAACTCCACAGGGTTTATCAGCAAGATACTTCATCCAATTCTAAGAAGGCAGCATTTAATTCCATCAGAAGTAAAGTAACAGAATAGAATAGCTTAGAAAGAGACAAGATTCTTGGTTCAGTGGAAAGGCAGATGAAATTCCACTTTATACAGATAGTAACAATCCAAAGAACTTTTATAATGCTCTGAAGAGTATTTATGGGCCAAAAACCTATGGTTCATCTCAACTACTCAATGCTGATGAAGCCACATTGATTAATGATAAGGACATGATCTTAGAGAGATGGACTGAACACCTCCATAGTGTTCTCAACAGACCATCATCAATCAATGCTGAAGCTGTTGACCTAAGATTGAATTCAATCCCTCCCTATCTGAAGTTCCAACTAAAAAAGAGGATTTGAGTGTCATTAGACTCCTTTTATGTGGCAAAGCACTTGGCTCTGATTCTATTCTAGATGAGATTTACAAGGTAGGGGGTTCATTGCTGATATAAAAGCTGACTGAAATATTCCAATTTATATGGCAGGAGGAGTTATCTACCAGAAGTTCAAGGACACCTCCATTGTCCATCTCTATAAAGGTAAAGGAAATAGATTGCATTGTGAACATTACAGGGGATGATTAGTCTCTCTTAGTCATTACTGGCAAAATTCTTTCCAGAGTCCTCCTTATCCTTCACCTGGAAGAGGGTCATCTACCTGGGAGCTAGTAAGGCCCAGTAAGGGCCAAGAGACAGTGGATATGGTGTTTGCTGCCTGAAGACTCCAGGAAAAATGCCAGGAACAGAATAGAGGTCTGTACGCAACATTTGTAGACCTGACCAAGGCCTTTGATACTGTCAGTCATGAGTATTAAAGGAAAATTACACCAAAATTTGGTTGCCTAAAGAAGTTCATTAGTATTGAACGTCAATTTTATGACAGCATGCTTGCCCATTTTCGGGATAGTGGATGATGCTCTCCAGCTTTCCCAGTCACCAATGGAGTGAAACAAGGCTGTGTGCTTGCTCCTATGCTTTTTAGCATGATGTTTTCAGCCATCCTGTCAAATGCCTTCAATGAGGATGAATACAGCATCAAGGTCAGCCGCCCTCAGCTTGAAAGGGCTACAAGCCAAGACCAAAGTGGAGGGTGTGTGGTTTTCTGTTTGCAGATGACTGTGCACTTAATGCAGCCTCTAAAACTGAGATGTAACAAAGGCATTCTAATTTTACTGCAGAGAGCACAACTCCAGTGGGCTGGTCATATTGTTTGAATGCCAAATGTACACTTGCCAAAAAACTATTTTATGGAGAACTAACACAGGACAAGCACTCACATGGTGTCAGAAGAAGGGATACGATAATATTTTCAAGGTGTCTCTTAAGAACTTTGGAAATGATTGTATGATATGTGAAACACTGGCGCAGGACTGCCCACCATGGCACGCTTCATCAGAGAAGATGCTGTGCTCTATCAGCAAAACAAAAATTGAAGTAGCTGAAAAGAAACTTGAGATGCACAAATTTAGAAAATCCATTCCAAATATTCACATGGATTATTTATGCCTGACCTGTGGTAGAGCATTATGAGCTCATATTGGTCTGATCAGCTAGTCAGATGCACATAACTTGACTCGTACTTATTTATGTCATTTTGGTCCTTTTTGAGAATGAAGGGCAACAGCCAACATCATTCACCTTCTTTACTTCAATATTTGTCAAAGAAATTCCCCCTACCCTTTTTTGCTAAATCTTCTCCTTTCCCAATTTTTCCTTGGATCCTTCCCCTTCTTTTTCCATCTCATCTGGGATAAACTTGCCTCTTAAAAACTACTACTTTTTTTAATTAAGAAAAATTCATTTCTCTCTGTTCTATCCCTGCCCATTAGAATAATAATAATAAATAAACATAACTCTTGTCACAAATATGCATAGGCATGTGAAACTAATTCCTACATTGTCCATGACCAAAAGAATATGTCAATTTGCACACTGAGTTTATAACCTCTATGTCATGAGATGGGTAATATGTTTTATTACAGGTTCTCTGGAGTTGTGGTTGGTCATTGTGTTCACCAGAGTTCTCAAGTCTTTCAATGTTTTCATCTTTTAAATGTTGTTATTGTATATGTTGTTCTCCTGGTTCTGCTCACTTTGTTCTGCATCTGTTTATGGAAGTTTTCTCATGTGAAAACATGAGAAACAACACTGTCCCCTTTATCAATTCTTATAGCACAATAATATCCCATTATATCTGTTTACCATAATTTGTTCAGTCATTCCCCAGATGACAGTGAGCCCCTCAGTTTCTATTTCTTTGTACCACAAACGAAATATAATTATTTTAGTATAACCATATGTACAAAAGAGGTCCTTTTCTTCTTTCTTTGATCTCCTTATTAGTATAAACCTCATAGTGATATCACAGGATCAAAGGATACACATGATTTACTTTTAGGGTATAATTAAAATTTCTTCCCTGAATGTCTGGATCAATTCACAGCTCCTCCACAGCCCCTCCAACATTTGTCACTTCTCTACTTTTGGTCAACTTTGCCAATCTAATGGGTGTGAAGTGGTACCTTAGAGTTGTGTGAATGTGGATTTCTCTAGTTACTGGTGATTGGTGTGGTTTTTAATATATTTATTGATAGTTTGGATTCATTTGACTAAGAACTTGTTCAAATCCTTTTGACTCTTTATCAATTGTGGAATGGCTCTCATTCTTATAAATTTGAATCATTTCTCTAAATATCTTGAAATTCAGATGCTTGTCATAGAAAATTATTGAAAATATCCCCATTTTTGGTTTTTCACATCCAAATTTTAATATTTTGTAATCATTATGCTTTTGCTCTTCTGACCCTCTTCTGAGGCTGGTGACCTTGCACACCCCTCCCTCACTCAAATCAAAGTCAACTGCAAGTCATGTCATCATTTCCCTGATGTCATGGTCCTCTTTGAAAACGAAGGACAAACACAATCATAGGTTCTTACACTATCTTTCCTTTTAAACTCCTCTTTGCAGTCTACCCTCTGCTGTTTAAGTTTGCTTTGTTTATGACTTATCTTGAATTTGTCCTACATATTCTTTCCCCTTCTTCCCTCTCCCCTTTACTTCACATTTCACTATTGAGTCAAATGTAATCCTTCGCCCAACTGTGTGTATATTCTTTCCTATTTTGATCAGTTCAGATAAAAAGAAGATTCAAGTCAAGTCACCAAGCATTTATTAAGTTACAATTATGTGCCAGGCATAGCACATAATTGCTTACACTGGAGTTACAAAAAGAATTAAAAGACAGTATCTACCCTCAAGGAGTTTGCAATTGAATGGGAGAGACAACATGCAAACAAAGATATACAGGATAACTAAGAAATCACTAACAGTGAAAGCACCAGAATTAAGTGGAATTAGCTAAGGCTTCCAGTAAAAGATGAGATTTTAGTTGGAACTTTAAAAAAGCTAGGGAGATGGAGTAACTTGTTTGTGGAACAGCTAGGATGCCAGTATCACTGGATTAAGGAAAGTCTTAACTTAACCCTCTTAATTCCAGAGCCTTTCCTCTGTTATTATTTCCTATTTATCCTATGTATAAACTGCTTTGCGTATATTTGTTTACATATTGTCTTCCTCCTTAGATTGGAAGCTTTTTGAGGACAGGGGCTGTATTTTGCTTCTTTTTGTATCCTTACTGCTTAGCATAGGGCGTGGCACATAGTAATGTTTCATAAATATTTATTGATTATTAGTTGTCACCTTCTGAGGTGTGAATACTCACACAAGATTTAAGGTACATTAGCTGACTCTAGCATACTCTGCAGCCTGTTTAACCATGATTTTTGCTCATTCGAAGTCTATAACTTTCAAAACCTAGAGTCAAATCCATACAAAGTCATACAAAGCAGTATGAGCAGTTCTAGGTATGTACTTTAAAAAATGCCCCTTTTAACCACAAGCTCTCTGCACTGAGGACTACTGCTTCAACTCAACCCTTTCCCTTTGAGTGACTCACAGAGGTAGGGCACTATCTATTTAGTGCATAGAGAGAGGTGGGAGTAAGTGTAGAAGGTTTCTGTTAATTAGATATGAATAGAAATGTTTGTTAACTAAAAATAAATTCCAAGAAAAAAATTAGATATTAATAGCCATTCAACCTGGGTCACCTCTTCCCTGCTCTTTAAATTATGTCTTCAGGACCACCACCTTCAGAACTGTTCCTCTAATTAACCCATTCCTTTTTCTCTTTAAAAAAATTCTATTAATATCTTTTTTAATTGCCAAAATTTCACCCAGCAATCCTTATTTCATTTTTATTTTTTAAAATTTGTGGAATAAAACAAACATTTCCATAACATAGTGCAATTTAAGAAAAAGATTGCACATGAAACTGCAAATCTATTGTGTGCAATATTGCTATTTATTTTAAATATATAATCAAGTTAATATGTAAGTTTTCTCTCTTTTTCTCCTTTTTTTTGCTCTTTCTTCCCCTCTCTCTTCAGTAGTAAATGACCATTACTACTGAACATCTCGACCTTCTCATCACCAACACCGTTTTAGGTTTACATAAATGCAAAAAAACTTCATGGATCCAAACTTGCAGCAAACATTGGCAGTTAATAGACTATATGATTGTAAGGAGAAGAGAAAGAAAGGATGTGAGAGTGACAAAGGCAATATGTGCACAGAGAGCTGGAATGATCATAGACTTATCCTCTCCAAGCTAAGTTTTCACATTTATCAAAAGTGCCACCTCCAAGGCAAAATGACTACCAGAAGAATTAAGGTCAACAGATTAGAGCACTTCTCTGAGCAAGAAGTTTGTTGTTAACTTAGAGGAAAAGTTGAGTTAACACACAGTTGGTAACAGTCGAGCAGAAAAGGAATGGACAGCTTTCAGAGCTTTGGTGTACAACACTGCATTTGCTTATCTGGGTCAGAACACTTGTAAACTTCAAGACTGGTTTGACAAAAATGTTGGGGAAATTCAGAAGCTGCTAAACGAAATACAAGAACTCCACAGGATTTGCCAGCAAGGAAGTTCATCCATCTCTAAGAAAGCAGCATTTAATACCATCAAAAGTAAGGTATAAGCAAAGCTTAGAGAGATGCATTAACCTTGGCTCAGTAAGAAGTCAGATGAAATTCAGTTTTATGCTGATGGTAACAATCCAAAGCACTTTTATGATGCTCTGAAGGCTATTTATGGACCAAACACTTATGATTCATCTCAACTACTCAATGCTGATGGAACCACATTGATTAGTGATAAGGATATAATCCTAGAGAGATGGGCTGAACACTTCCATAGTGTTCTCAAACAGACCATCATTAATAAATGCTGAGGCCATTGACTCTTTACCTCAGGTTGAAGCCAATCCCTCCCTATCTGAAGTTTCAACTGAAGAAGAGGATTTGAATGCCAATAGACTCCTTTTATGTGGCAAAAGACCTAGTTCTGATTCTATTCCAGCTGAGATTTACAAGGTAGTGCGTCCATTGCTCATTCAAAAGCTCACTGAAATTTTCCAGTTATATGGTATGAGAAGGTTATCCCCCAGGAGTTCATGAACACCTCCATTGTTCATAAAGGAAAAGGAAATAGATTGTATTGTGACCATCACAGGGGGTCATTGTTGGCAAGATTTTTGTCAGAGTTCTTCTTAATAGGCTGATCCTTCATCTGAAGGAGGGTTATCTACCTGAGAGCCAGTGTGGCTTCAGAAATGGCCAAAGAACTGTCAATTTTGTGTTTACTGCCTGAAGACGCCCAGAGAAATGCCAGGAACAGAACAGAGGTCTATATACATTTGTAGACCTGACCAAGACAGTTGATATTATTAGTCTTAAGGGCTTATGAAAAATTATATCAAAATTTGGTTGCCTGGAAAAGTTCATCAGCATTTTACATCAATTTCATGATGGCATGCTTACCTGAGTTCTGATAATGGACTATGCTGTCGCACTTTCCCAGTCACTAATGGAGTGAAATAAGACTGTGTGCTTGCTCCTATGCTTTTTAGCATGATGTTTTCAGTCATGTTGTCAAATGCTTTCAATGAAGATGAACATGGCATCAAGGTTAGCTACTGCATGGATGGTAAATCCTTCCACTTGACAAGGCTACAAGCCAAGACCAAAGTAGAGGGAATGTTAGCTCCTGATTTTCTGTTTGCAGATGATTATGCACTCAATGCAGCCTCTGAAGCTGAGATGTAACACAGTATGGATTAATTCTCTGCTGCTTGTGCTAATTTTAGCCTAGTAATTAACACCAAGAAAACACAGGGGCTCCATCAGCCACTACCACACTATCCATACGTGGAATCATCAGTTACGGTAAATGGAAAAATTTTGAATCCTATGAATCAGTTCCTTTACTTTCGTAGTGTACTTTCCAGGGATGTACACTTTGATATTGAGGTTGATGCCCACATTGCCAGGGCTAGTTCAGTGTCCCAAAGGAAAGTTTGGGACAGAAGAGGTATTAGATTGATTACTAAACTGAAGGTCTACAGAGCCGTTGTGCTGACCTCATTGTTGTATGCCTGTGAAACCTGCCATGCCAGAAAACTGAGTTGCCTCCATTTGCATTGTGTTAGGAAGAGTCTGAAGATCACTGACAGGATAAGGTACCAGACATTAAAGTCCTTTCTCAAACTAAACTGTTAAGCATTCAAACTATGCTTCAGAGAGTGTAACTCTGATGAGGTGGCCACGTTGTTTGAATGTCAGACGTTCACTTGCCAAAAAGACCATTTCATGGAAAACTCACACAGGGTAAGTATTCACATGGTGGTCAAAAGAAGAGATACAAGGACACTCTCAAGGTCTCTCTTAAGAACTTTGGAATTGATTGTGTGACATGGGAGATACTGGCACAGGATTGCTCAACATGGTGTGCCCACATCAGAAAAGGTGCTATGCTCTTTGAGTAAAGAAGACTTGAAATACCTCAGAAGTGCAAGATAAGCAGATTTTGAGAATCTATCTCAAATGTTCACATGGACTCTTTGTGCCTAATCCATGGTAGAATATTCTGAACTCGTATTGGTCTGATCAGCCACAGTCAGGCACTGAAACTTGACTTTGGAGTAGTGATGTCATTTTGATCTTTTTCAAGAATGAAGGACAACAACCCACCAATTAAACTGCAGCTGTGACAATTATCCAAACAGTTATTTGAGACCAATATTGATTTAGAAAAAAGAAATCTTTCTGAAGAACTAATCAAAGTATTTTTTTTCTGTTTGCATTAGCTGTGCCTTCATTACTTTGTTAGAGAAATGGAGTGACTTGTACTAACCAGGAGACAAAGCATTTTGAAATTTGATTTGAGAAGAGACTAATAAACATTTTAAGAGTTTCCAGTAAAATCACTTCTAGAGTTCATTAACTGTCTGCTTATTTATGGATTTTTGTACTTCAATGTGACATAGTGATCTACAAAGAAACTTAAGTCATCCCTTTAAGGTTATTGTTTACCACTGGAGTGTGAATGGAATCTTGTGTTTTCAGAAAAAAATAACTTTTTGGGCTTAATTAAATAACATTAAAAAAAAAGAAAATGAGTAGCAAAAGTGATCAATACATCAGAGTCTGAAAATATGTGCAATGCACCACACCTATGAATCTTCTACCTCTACAAAGATATGGGAGTGAATCTGTCATTTTTCAACCTACTATCTCTTTTCCTGATTTATCCTTCCCCTCAAATGTAATTTTATTTATCTGAACATAACTGATCTCCTTATTATTTCCTATATATTTTTACAAGATTTAAGTTTTAATGACTTAAAGCTGCACTAATTTTGGGGGGAGACATCCTGTAATTAATCTCTCATCTTCTTATCAGTCTTTACAAAGCTGTTCCTGAGAATGCCCAGCCTGAGGTGGGGAACCTGCTCCCTTGAGGCCACATGTGGCCTTCTAGGTCTTCGGGTACGGCCTTTTGACTGAGTCCAAGTTTTACAGAACAAATTATTTTATTAAGACTATTTGTTCTGTGAAGTTTGAATCAGTCAAGGGACCACACTTGAGCACCCAGAAGGCCACATGTGACTTTGAGGCTGCAGGTTCCCTACCCCGAGTAGATTGTATTTCCTCCTTACCTCAACTTCTTAGAATCCCTATCTTCCTTCAAGGCTCATCTCAGTGTCTAACTCTATAAGATGCCTACCCTGTTTCTCAATATTTGAACTTAATTGCTTGTGTCGTCCCCTTTGGAAGTTACTTAGTATCTATTTTATTTATATTTTAGGTTTACTTTTATTAATAATAGTAATAATAATTGACATTTGTAGCACTTATGATGTGCCAGACACTGTGCTCTACAAATTTTACAATCATTATCTCATTTGATACTCAAGACAGCCCTGGGAGATAGGGGTTAATGTTATCGCCATCCTACTGATGAGGAAACTAAGGCAAGCAGAAGTTAAATGACTTGTCCAAGGTCATACAACTAGTAAGTGTCTAAGGCTGGATTGGAAGTGTTCCTGACTCTAACCATCTCCTCCTCCCAAATCCACTGTACCATGTTGTTTACTTCAATACAACAATAGTTGTAAACTTGAGGGCAAGGACTGTTATATTTTTGTCTTTGTGTTCCCAGTACCTAGCAGTACCAGGCATATATAGACTCTTAATAAATGCTTTTTGCAGTGGGGAGGGAGGGAGAGAAAAAAGTATACAGCAGAGAACAAAAGAAAAGTTAGAAGGAAACATGGAACTTTGGATAACTTTGAAAACAATGTGTGGTATTTATTACATAGCTTTAAAAATAAATAAATAATTTGAAATTTTAAAAAACAGTGTCAAATATAGATTCATTGTTTTGTATTGAATCCTTTTTTAATGTTGTAGTGTGTATATGAAAATATTCTCTTTTTTGTATTTTGTATTTAAATTCAAAATGAATAAAAATTTTAACAATGCTTCTTGCATGTTATTTAGAGTTTAGGGTTAGGCTTAGGGTCGATTTTATTGTATATTTGTCTACCAGTTCTCAAATATCATAGAATAATCACTCTGATGCCTGGGACAGTGCCAAATGCTAATAGCACATGGCTATGGTATCTATGAAAGTTTAAGAAATATCTGTTAATTGACTAGTCATATAATGACTGTTGCCTACATATGTGGAACTGGAAAAGGGATGATGTGGTTGGTAGTTTCTGACCTTCCCCTTCTTCCCCTTTTGTCCTTTGCACTCAAGGAGTACCAAAAAGACATCATGATGTATGGGTCAATGTACAGTGTGTCCAACTCTGGCCGATCAGATCAATATGAGCTCAGAAGCCTGTACCACAGGTCAGACACAAATAGTTTGTATGAACATTTGAGATAGAGATATTTCTACATTTGTGCATCTCTTGTTTATTTTGAGCTACTTTTATTCAGCTTTGCTCATAGAGCACAATGCCTTCCTTGGTGTTCACATGCCATACTGGGTGGTCTTGTGTTTGTGTCTCCCATGTCTCACAATTGATACCAAAGTTCTTCAGAGAAACCTCAAGGGTATCCTTAAATTGTTTCTTCTGACCTCCATGTAAGTGCTGGTCTTGTGTGAGTTTTCTGTAAAATAGTTATTTAAACAAATGTCCATTTGGCATTTGAACCATGTGACCAGCCTGTTGGCCACTCTCTTCAAGAGTCTGAATGCTTGGCAGTTCAGCCCAAGAAAGTACCTTATTGTCTGATACCTTATCTTGCCAAAATCTTCCTGACAGTTCAAATGGTGTTATAAATAGTATTATAAATGCTGTTATAAATAGCTGAGAATTCAGCCTATAAACAGAGCCAAACATGTTGGACCAGTTTCCTTCATTCCTCTGTTTAGGTGACCCTGCTTTCTCTCTGATTGGCCAGAGGAAGGAACTGCTCAGCAGGTGCTCAACAGGAACTGCTGCAGCAGCTCTTTATGAAGCAAGTGAATGGTTATCCAAATAGCTGAATTATCCTTAAGCTCTCTGAAGCACTCAATGATTAGCCTTAAACTGAGGTTAGCTCAGGTGATAATCAATCAATCAATCAACAAGTTTGAAGGAGACTACTTGTCATAGTGGAAAGAGCTCTGAACTTGGCATTCAAAGGCATATTGGCAGTTTTTTCAGAGAATTCAGAATCACCAGAGAACCAAAATTCCAGGAGCCAGAGGCATTAGCAGCTCTGCCTCATCAAGTGCTTAAAACTACCAAGGACCACTAGAGCCCATATTTTATGTGTGGGATAACTTTTAAGTATACCTCCTCTCACCATTTTGGAATGGAGCTATGGAGCTGGTGCCAAGTATGTGTTTAGTCTGGCCTTGGTAGTCTGATCACCAGACATTTACTAGCCCAGACACATGGCCAAACTCCCCTCAGCTTTCACATCTTGGAAAGACAAAAAATAGAAACTCACTCCACAGTGATGTTGTGCACATTCATCACAGGTCTCTGGATGAACTAGTTTTTCCTGCTTCCTATGGGAGTCAAACCCCTACTACCTGCTCCCTTAATTCCTGTGATTCAAAGTTGGCATCATGTTCAGACAAAAAACCAAACCTTTTGCCCTACCATTTGATCCCTTTTCCTCTATAGTCATAAGATTATATGATTGCACATTCAGAGTTTGAAAGGATCTTAATTCAGACTCCTAATTCTATAGTTGAGAAAACTGAAATCTTGAGTAGTGGGGCCTGAATGACTTACCTGCAATCACAAAGCTAGTAAATAGCATGCTAGAATATCAGCTCTTGACTTCTCAATACAGATTCTACTTCCTTTTTCTTTCACTACACTGTCTCCTGTCTGCGTTCAGAATTTCCAACTTCTGTTGTTTATAGAAATCTGGTTCTCTTCAGAAGAAAATGCACATCTGAACACTTTCTAATGTAAGTTGTTTCCTCTTTTGTGTCTCTTGACATCTTGCTCCAGGAAGAGAACAATGAGGGCATCTCATTCCCCACTCTCACTTCCAAAACCTTTGGTCAAGCCCCACTCTGCAAATTTTCTTCCTTTACTGTTTACTCTGTTTATATTACCTGGTCTTGTTGCTATAAGCGAATGGGTTCCTGGTCATTCTCTCTCCATATTAAAGGAGATCAGGACCTGTCTCATTGTTTTACTCTCCCCCCTCTACCTTTGCCTTCATACTCAGGAACTTGAATATACATGTTGATACCCTCTTCAAACACCTACAACCCTCCAAAGGGGTGATCCTATCTTAGATCTTGCCAATACCTACAACAGGGTCACATCCATGATCTTCAGTGCTGAAGTTTTGCTCTCTGATCAAAATTTTCTGTCATCTCTCTGTCTGCCCCACTCTTCTTAATTCTTCTCTTGGTCCTTCTCATTACCATTGCTGTGACTCACTTGTTTCAGTTGGGTTTCACTCTTTGTGACCCCAGTTGGGGGTTTCTGGTCAGAGATAATGGAATGGTTTGTCATTTCCTACTCCAGCTCATTTTGCCGATGAAGAAATTGAGCCAAACAGGGTTAAGTGACTTGCCCAGGGTCACACAGATAGTAAGTGTCTGAAGACAGATTTGAACTCTGGAAGCTGAGTCTTCCTTATTCCAGGACTAGCACCCTATCCACTGCAACATCTACCTGCCCAGTCCATTACTATTAATGGATCCTTTTCTGTTCCTTCAACTGACACTGCTATTTTGTCCTCATTTTCATCTCAACACAATCTTGAGCTTATTGCCAACAAGTTTAGCTATAGAACTTTAAATACATTGTTCCTTTAATTGCCGCTGTAGCCTAAGCTCCTCCTCAAACAACCACTGCCCACTCCAACCTCCCCTCCACAGCTATCCTAGGTTTGACTTTGAGTCAGAATCTCATGAAAACTATAGCTCCTGGTGTCCCTCTGATGATTCTTTATTTAAAAACAAAATAATTCAAAATAAAAAAATAAAAACTAAACTAAACAGAGGGCACAGTTGTTCAAAGCAAAAGGTACTTAATTAAAAGTCATAGCAAGACAAATAACAAGGAATACACCTTTTCCTCATACACAAAGATACAGCTAGGTATACTCTCAATATTCAAGGGCACACATACATGCGAACCACATGAAATCAGAGTACCTCATGACCTGTGAGCAGCATCACATCTGGAACTGAACACTGTCACTTGCTGTTCTACAAGTTGCTGGTGTTCTCTGTTAGACCACCTCTGTTCCACTGTTACCAGCTGACCATTCATTGCATTAAGCTGTCTTCCACTGAGCTGTTTCCTGTTACCCTCTTCTGTTCTGCATGGCTGCCACCTACTAAATCACAGCTACTGGCTCAATTGAGTTAAATTGCCTTGGGTTTTGAAGTGTTCTGCAAAATGGCTTTCTCCAGGAATGAATGACTGAGAAGTGAAACCAAAAATAAATCTCCAGATAGTCCATTTTTTCTTATTTTTAGAAGTACAAATTTTAAATGGATTTATTTTTTTTTTTATTATTTTATTTGTTCTCAGTGTTGTACAACCACTTCCATATAACTTGGATGTTTTTTCCCGTTCTTCCCCCTCCTTCTCCCTTCTCCCCGCCCCCCCCCCCCGGGACAGCATACAATTTTATATAGGTTCTACACATACATTCCTATTAAAAATATTTTCACCTTAGTCATGTTGCATAGAAGAATTAAAATGAATGGTAGAAATCATGAAACAAACCAAAATGTAATACAAAAGAAATAGCTCTGCTTCATTCTGTGACTGAATTCCATAGTTCTTTCTCTGGATGTGGAAGGCCTTTTACCTTAAGAGACCATTGGGAATTTTTAAAGTCCTTGCATTGCAATGAAGTTCTAAGTCTACCAGAAAAAATCCTCACACACTGTGGTTATTGCTCTGTACAAAGTTCTCCTGGCTCTGCTCCTTTCACTCAGCATCAGTTCATATAAGTCTTTCCAGGCCTCTCTGAAGTCCTCCTGTTCATCATTTCTTATAGCACAATAATATTCCATTACATTCCTATACCACAATTTATTCAGCCATTTCCCAATTGATAGACATCCCCTTGATTTCCAGTTTTTGGCCACCACAAAGAGTACAGCTATAAATATTTTTGAACATGTGGGACCCTTTCCCATTTGTATGATCTCTTGAGGATACAGTACTAGAAGTAGTATTTCTGGGTCAAAGGGTATGCATATTTTTGTAGCTCTTTGGGCACAGTTCCAAATTGCTCTCCAGAATGCTTGGATCAGCTCACAGCTCCACCAACAATGAATTAGTATTCCAACTCTCCCACATCTTCTCCAACATTTATCATCATCCTATTTTGTCATATTAGACAATCTGATAGGTGTGATGTGGTATCTCAGAGTTGTTTTGATTTTTATTTCTCTAATCAATAGTGATTCAGAGCATTTTTTCATATGACTATAAATAGCTTTAATTTCTTCTGCTGAAAATGCCTGTTCATATCCTTTGACCATGTGTCAATTGGGGAATGACTTGTATTCTTGTACATTTGACTCAGTTCTCTATATATTTTAGAAATGAGGCCTTTATCACAGACACTAGTTGCAAAAATTCTTTCCCAGTTTTCTGCTTCCCTCCTAATCTTGGTTGCATTGGGTTTGTTTGTGCAAAAACTTTTCGATTTAATGTAATCAAAATTATCCATTTAGCACTTCAAAATGTTTTCTATCTCTTGTTTAGTCAAAAATTCTTCCCTTCTCCATAAATCTCATAAATACACTATTCCTTGCTCCCCTAATTTGTTTATGGAATCAATCTTTATACCTCAATCATGTACCCATTTGAACTTTATTCTTGTGTACGATGTCAGGCATTGGTCTATGCCTAGTTTCCACCACACTGTTAACTAGTTTTTCCAGAAATTTTTGTCAAACAGTGAGTTCTTATCCCAGAAGCTGGGGTCCTTGGGTTTATCAAACAGTAGATTACTATATTCATTGACTACTGTGTCTTGAGTCCCTAGAATATTCCACTGGTCTACTCTTCTGTTTCTAAGCCAGTACCAAGTGGTTTTGATAATTGCTGCTTTATAATACAATTTGAGATCTGGCAGAGCTAGGTCACCTTCTCTAGCCTTTCTTTTCATTAGTTCCCTTGATATTCTTGACCTTTTGTTCTTTTAGAAGAATTTGGTATTATTTTTTCTAGCTCTACAAAATAATTATCTGATAGTTTGATTGGTATGGCACTGAATAAGTAAATTAATTTAGATAGAATTGTCATTTTTATTATTATTTACCCACAAGCAACTGATGTTTTTCCACTTACTTAGATTTGACTTCATTTGTGCGAAAAATGTTTTGTAATTGTGTTCATATAGTCCCTGGGTTTGTTTTGGCAGGTAAACTCCTAAATATTTTATGGTGCCTACTGTAACTTTAAATGGAATTTCTCTTTCTATCTCTTGCTGTTGGGCTTTGTTAGTAATATATAGAAATGCAGAAGGTTTGTGTGGGTTTATTTTGTAACCTGCAACTTTGCCAAAGTTGTTTAATATTTCAAGTAGTTTTTTACTTGATTCGCTGGGATTCCCTAAGCATATCATCATATCATCTTCAAGAATGACAACTTAATTTCTTCTTTGCTGGTTCTAATTCCTTCAATTTCTTTTTCTTCTTTTATTGCTACAGCTAACATTTCTAGTATCATATTGAATAATAGTGGTGATAATAGACATCCTTGTTTTACCCCTGATCTTATTGGATATGCATCTAGCTTATCCCCATTGCATATGATGATTTCTGAAGGTTTTAGGTAGATACTGCTTATTATTTTATGGAAAGTTCCATTTATTCCTAAGTTCTCCAGTGTTTTCAACAGGGATGGGTGTTGTATTTTGTCAAAAGTTTTTTCTGCATCTATTGAGATAATCATGTGGTATCTGTTAGTTTTGTGGTTGACATGATTAATAATGTTAATAGTTTTTCTATTCTATCTGAAAATCTGTGAGATGAAAAAAATAATAACCTACGCAGAAGATAATTATTGACCTCTTATTATTTTCATAGAATAATCAATGTTTATTTTATTTTTCAAGTAATGTGAATTTCTTTTCTCTTCTTCCTATCTATCTGTTTTTGGTCCCCCGTTTCCCCAATTTAAAAGAAAAAAAAATCCTGGTAAAATATGCATAGTCAAACAAAACAAATCCCTAAGTATATTTCTAAGAATGTGTGTCTTTTATTCTTCATCATGGATACATCACTTATCTGATGGGAGGTGAGTAGCATGCTTCATCACTGAACCTCTAGAAGTATAGTTAGTCACTGCATTAATCACAGATCTTGAGTTTTTCAAAGTTATTTGTCCTTACACTGCTGTTTTTATTGTTATTGTGTAAATTGTTTTCATACTTCTCACTTCACAGTGTATCAGTTCATACAAATCTTAACAGGTTTCTCTGAACCCATTCCTTTCTTCTTTTATGGTGAAATAATGTCCTATTATATTTATATACCACAATTTGTGCAACCATTCCCCATCAGAGAGACTCCTTGAAGCACAGAAAGTTAGAGTTGGAAAGGATCTCAGAGGTCATCCAGTTTAGTGATTCCCATTTAGTGGTTTGTGACAATGGTCCAAGGGTTTATGTTAAAAATTCTTTAACAGTGCTTTTATCAGTGAATAATTGCCTAATTACAAATATATTTTCCTCTGTGACAATATACATGTGCATATTTGAAGCATTTTATAATGCTTATGTTATATATATATATATATATATATATAATATATAATGCTTAAAGGTTAGCCTATCTCTAAACATTGTTCTAAATGAAGTAGCATATGCAATTGAACTTTAAGTGCATTTATGATTTGATACAGCCAGTGTGAATGTAAGTATTTTATATTATGACTAGTTATTCATTTTCACCATTTAGGTACCTAAAATTAAAAAAAAAGAATTTCCATCTCTCAGTAAGAGAGCTTGTAAATTTCTCCTACCATTTTCTATGACATATTTGTAGAATAAATATTTTCATTTTTAAAATCAAAAATATGGAAATAAACTCAATGCAGAACCAGATTTAAGACTGTGTTGTCTGCTATTGCAAGCCTTTAACATTAAGATTAAATTTCTGTATGATTATGATATTAAACAGCTTCCAAGTTGTAACTTATTTCAAAAAATATTTAATTTAGCAAAATTCATAAAATAATAAAATTTAATGTAAAGTCAATTACTCTTTTTAATTCATAAAGATTGTCCTATATAAGAGATTTTGTTATTTTATAATCAGTTTTATAATTTTTGTTTAGTTTTGATAATTTCAGGTAGGATAACATTTTACATTTTATAATTACATAATGTGAATTTTAATTTGAAGATTTTTGGACAAAACTCATCATTGCAGGTATCATAAACACTTAATGAATAAATCTAAAAGATTACTGTGAGTGGCATATTAAATTGCTTTATTGCTGAAAAAAATCTGAGGGGGCTGGAACCAAGGTGGCAGTGTTACAGCACAGACTTGCTAGTGCTCTCCCCTCAAATCTAGTCAAATACCTGCAAAAAATTACTCTAAACAAATTCTGGAGCTGCAGAACCCACAGAATGACTGAGTGAAGCAAATCCTCAGCCCAAGACAGTCTGGAAGGTTGCTGGGAAGTGTCTATCACACTCCACTGGGAGTAGAACACAGTCCAGCATACACCATATTGGCACAAATGGGAGCTGAGCAGGCCTTGGGGGGACTGAATCTTGGGCAGTTTCCAGACTTCACAACCCCAAAATGCCGAGGACAAATTGGAAGGTCAGGGGAAAAACCCTGTGGGACCTGTGTGAGAGTAGAGTGGTCTGGCCCAGGCCCCAGGGAAGTGGGGAGGGTGGAGGAACCCATGGAGGAGCAGCCTGTGGTAGCAACAGCAGGGCAGGGGCAGCAAGAGTGGCAGCAACTGTTTCTGGAGCTCTAGGCCCAAAGATTGTGAAAGGATCAAGTGGTTGACAGTACAAACCCCCCACACACACACTGGAAGCAGAGAACTACCTTGATAAAGAGCTCAAAAGTCAAGTAAATGGCTGAGAAAATGAGCAAAAACCAGAAAAAGAATCAGACTATAGAATCTTACTTTGGTCACAAGGAAGACCAAAGTATACAAATGGAGACAACAAAATCAAAGTTCCTGCATCCAAAGCCTCAAAAAAATATTAATTGGTCTCAGGCCATAGAAGATTCCTCAAAAATCCAAAAGGATTTTGAGAATCAAATAAGAGAAGTAGAGAAAAAATTGGGAAGAGAAATGATAGTGGTGCAAGAAAATCATGAAAAATGAGTCAACTGATTGCTGAAGGAGACCCTAAAAATGTTGAAGAAAATAACACTTTAAAAAAATAGACTAACCTAAAAGGCAAAAGAGATCCAAAAAGGCAATGAGGAGAAGAATGACCTAAAAAACAGAATTGGCCAGATAGAAAAGGAGGTCCAAAAACTCACTGAAGAAAATAATTCCTTAAAGATTAGAACGGAGCAGATGGACGCTAATGACTTTATGACAAATCAAGAAATTATAAAATAAAAAAAAATTAAAAAATGCAGAAAATGTGAAATATCTCATTGGAAAAACAACTGACCTGGAATATAGATCCAGGAGTGACAGTTTTTGAATTACTGGGCTACCTGAAAACCATGCCCCAAAAAACAACCTAGACTTCACCTTTCAAGAAATTGTCAAGGAAAACTGCCCTGATATTCTAGAACCAGAGATTAAAATAAATATTGAAAGAATCTACTGATCACCTCCTGAAAGAGATCTCAAAAGAAAACTTCTAGGAATATTGTAACCAAATTCTGAAGCTCCCAGATCAAGGAGAAAATATTGCAAGCAGTCAGAAAGAAACAATTCAAGTGCTGTGGAAATACAGTCAGGATGACCCAAGATCTAGCAGCTTCTACATTAAGGAATCACAGGGCTTGGGAATGATATTCCTGAAGTCAAAGGAGCTAGGATTAAAACCAAGAATTGCCTACCCAGTAAAACTTCAGGGGAAAAATGGTCTTTCAATGAAATAGAGGACTTTCAAGCATTCTTATTGAAACAACCATAGCTGAATAGAAAATCTGACTTTCAAACACAAGAATCAAGAGAAGCATGAAAAGGTAAACAGGAAAGAGAAATCATAAGGGACTTGCTAAAGTTGAACTGTTTAAATTCCTACATGGAAAGATAATATTTGTAACTCTTGAGACTTTTCTCAGTATTAGGGTAGTTGGAGGGATTATATACATATAGACAGTGGGTACAAGGTGAATTGAATAGGTAGGGATGACATTTGAAAAATAAAATTAAGGGGTGAAAGAGGAATATATTGGGAGGAGAAAGGGAGAAATAGGATGGGGCAAGTTATTTCTCATAAAAGAGGAAAGAAAAAGTTTCTTCAATGGAGGGGTAGCGGTGGGAGGAAAGAGGGAGAGAGTGAACCTTACTTTCATCATATTTGGCTTAAGGAGGGAATAACATGCACACTCAATTTGTTATGAAAATCTATCTTACACTACAGGAAAATAGGGGGGAAGGAGATAAGTAGGGAGTGGGGGAGATAATAGAGGAGGTAATTAGAAGTGAACACTTTTGAGGAGTGACAGGGTCAAAAAAGAGAATAAAATAAATGGAGGGCAGGATAGGATGGAGGGAAATATAGTTAGTCTTTCACAATATGACTATTATGGAAGTGTTTTGCATAACTCCACATGTATAACGTATATTGAATTGCCTGCCTTCTCAGGGAGGATAGGTGGGAAGGGAGGAAGGAAGAGTACTTGGAACATGAAGTTTTAAAAACAAAGGTTAAAAATTGTTTTTACATGCAACTTGGAAATAAAATATATAGGCAATGGGGTATAGAAATCTGTCTTTCCCTACAAGAAAGCAGAGGAGATGGGAATAAGAGAAGGGAGACATGTGGTAGAAGGGAGAGTAGAGTGGGGGAAGGGGTAATTGGAATGCATGCTGACTTGGTGGTGGTAGAGGGAAGAATTGAGGAGAAAATTTGGAACTCAATTTTATGGAAGTGTCTGTTGAAAATTAAAAATAAATAAATTTTTAAGAAAGTCCATAATAAAAGAAGAAAAAAAGATCTGAGTATTAAAAAGCATGGGGTTTTTTAAAAAAAGCATCACACAGTAAAGCAGTCCTTTGTGACCACACCATATTAAATCAACCTATCCTGTCTTCTGTCTCAAAATGAAGGAATAAAAAATATATCAAAATCAATGCAGCCTTAGACTTTGCCTGCTTGATCATCCTATTGACAACTAACCCTCTACTTCCTTTGAAGCTCAGCATCTGTGTGAAAGTTCTTTAGATATAATCACTTAAGAATACTCATTAAACCACCCTAGCAGTTCCAGGGGGTTTATAACTGTCTTTCTGCTGACAGAAAGACTGTCTTAAATAGCCTATTCCAAAATAGTCTTCTATCTAAAAGGCACCAATTTTTCCCTTTACTGAACATTTTAAACGTACTTTGAACGGAGTATGACAGATCAAGTTTTTAACATGATGTTCCCTATGTCCTTGAAAACTATTTTGTTGACTGCCTCATGAATACAATCCCTCTTTCCCACTCCACTAATATTTTCAACCCAGACAATGGATTCAGTAGTTGTCTCAACATCTTATAATTATGAAGAAAAAACACTGATACTTAAAATATTGCCAACATTATCAATCTTTAGAGGGGGCTCTTCTAAGGATGTTATCATCAAGCAGACAGAAAATGGGGCATAGTGTAAAATGTGTGCTATTTGAGGGTCAGAGAACTGGGATTTGAATTCTAATTCAGTTCCTCATTATCTATACGAACTTTGGTGAGCAATTAAGACCCTCAGGGGTTTAGTTTCCTTATTTGGAACATAAAGGATCTGAACCAGATGACCTCTGAGCTTCCTTCCAATTCTAAACTTATGAGCCAACTTCTGAAGTGGAAACCTACTGCATCAAAATATGGAAAGGACTGAGAACTGAGAGACAGCTATATATATCACTTCCCTATTAAGTGATAACCTAAAGGACCACCCTCAAGATACTTTTGCCTGCCCACCTCCCAAATTCTCAAGCATACATCAAGGTCTGCTTGCACCAAATTGTTCTAGAAATTTAATTTTATTAAGATACTTTGAGCATTCCCCTGAACAGGGGTGTTGTGAGGCTGTAATGAAATTGTGGTGCTAAAGCCATTTGTGAACCTTAAAATGCACTATAAATGTTAGCTATTGTTTTATTTATATTTTATTCTGAACTTAAGATATAAAACAAGCATTTCTATAACAAAGTAGAATGGGAACAAAGATGCTTATATAAGAAACTACAAATCCATGATGTGCAATTGCTATTCCTTTTATATAAAAGATAAAAGTATATAACTTTCTTTTTTCCTCTTTTCTTCTTCCCCCCCCAGAGATAGTTACCATTAGACACATGCATTTATATATATTTCTATATATATATATTACATATGTATGTAAAACAAACATGTATTCAATACATCCATGTATCAGTTCTTTCTCTGAATGAAGATAGTTTTTTCCTTCCTATGTCCTTTGAGTTAATTGGCATATATATAATAGTCAAAATGACTTAGTCACTCAAAATTGTCCTTAAAAATAATATTGTCATTACTGTATACAACATTCTCTTGATTCTGCTCATTTGGATTTTCATTTTTCAGTGCAAGTCTATCCATGTTTTTCTAAGATCATCCAGCTCATCATTTCTTCTATCATAATGTTATCATTATTATTCTTAATCCTACAGTCACCAGGCCTCCAGTCTGGTGATGACGTCATTCCCTGAGCCTTCTACTGCATTCCTGCAGAGCTCAAGCAATGTTCATCAAGCAACATAGGGAGGTGCTGGTAAATGTTTAACAACCAGGCTCACTAGGGGAAAAAAGTAGGTACATTTACTTTTAAATTTGATTTGCATTATTAACACTTCCTTAAGTCTAGACAATAAAACAATAAATCAAGCCTTGATTTGGAGCAAAAGCCAATTCATAAGTTCTAAATACTTACACTGAAATTTAACAAGCTGCTTGAAAATCAGTGTGATTTGGCTCCAGCACCTACCTAACCTTGAGGAAGGTTGTTGCTATTGTCCTTCTTCTCAAAGGGGACCAATGACATCATCAGCGTGATGTCTTAACTTGCTTGTGAATTGGATTTAAATGAGGCAAAGCCATCAGCATCACTGTTTCCTCCAGAGTCATCAAAGTCCAGTGGCAAGGCAGAAGTCAAGATGATTGGCGATGGCCCAGGATGCAATGGAAGACAAGATCATAGGATCTCAAATCTAGAGACCTCATAGGTCCTGAAATCATACCCCTTCTTTAGACATAGGAAGAAACTGAAGCCCAGAGAAGTTAAGTGGTTTACTCAAGGTCACAGAAGTAGAAAATATCAAAATTCGGTAGGATATTGTTAGGCATATAATGTGTTCTATACTACTGCTGCTGCTGCTACTGCTTCTCTGTCTCTCTCTGTCTCTCTGTCTCTCTCTCTGTGCATATGAGAGGGTTTTTTCTGCTAGGGCTACAATACATCTATTGCCCTTTAATTTTATTCTTCTTTTGGTGCTGGTTGTACTAGAGTGAGTAAAAAAGAACAAAATTAAATCTCACTGACACTTTTTACGGTTTGTTTGTTTGGTTTTTTTTACTATATTACTTGGTGTTTATCAGTTTCTTGCCCTCTCCCCACTAAATCAATGGCACATCCACATTTCCTATAATATGTTAAAAGTATGTTTTATTTTTTTTTTAAGTGCAGGATGGGGAGTTGGGGAAGGAAACTTTTTGAAGTACCTTTGAGACAGCTATCTTTTTTCCCCCATTGTCTGCCTAGGGGCATACAAAGTTTTCCTTCTGTTATTCTTTATTGAAGAGTGCTTAACTATCTTGAATTGTGTCCAATTATTTTAGTTCCTTCACTCAGATCCAGACATCAAGGTCTTCTCATGTCCCATGAAGAACTACTGACCTTGTTCTCAAGAGTTGATGTTCCTGTGTTTCCATGGGATGTGCCTCTTTGCTATTAAACCTATTTGGGAAGTGAGCAGAGTTGTGGATTCCTGAGGGAGGAAAGCAAAATACTTGTAGACAACCAGGAATACCTGTCATTGTACTTGTTTATCATTTTTTGACTGAACCTTTAAATAATTAGAAACTTGATAATCTCCCCTATTCTCTTCCTTACTCCCTTTACTCAAACATTTATCCCAGCTGCACTCCTTTGAATTGGACTCCATCATGTCTCAGCAACTCCATCACCAGGAAACTCAACATCCTTCAGATAGTATCAACTTTGGATACCCATATCTCATCAATATCCTGTGCCCCTATTATTGAGGATTTGAGGTAAGAGTAAAGGAATTCTCCCAATAAGCCCTCTATTTAAATAGGGTTCCCAGGCCAGACATCTCTTTATTTCTTACCTGGCTGTACTCCTTGCTCCCCACACCCTCCCCCCACCAATTGCTTTTCAGTTTCCTTTTCTTAGTTGTCTTCCTCCTTTAGATTACAAGTTCCTTGAGGGCAGACTGTCTTTTTTTCATATTTGTATCCCCAGTACTTAATACAATAACTGGCACACAGCAAGTGCTTAATAAATGTTTATTATGTTGGTCATAAATGAGGTCAGATGATTGAATGAGAATGACTCAGTACAAATACATAATAAGTACTAGAAAAGAAAGCCAAACTACTAACCCACTTGAGTATGGGCAGGTTATGTCATCTGCAAACACAAAATGTAATATAATGCCTCCCATCCTGTCCCTTCCAGATGATGGAGGACCCATTCTGGCATTGTAGGACCACTAAAATTTCCAGATGCAGTTATATTGTTTGAATAGTTTATAGTGAATAGTGAATAACCTTCTATGTCTACAAGATAACGTACCCTCTCAGCCTGGCTTTCAAGTGTTTCATGATTGGTCTCCAAACTATATATTCATTCTCATCTCCCATTGCTCTTCTGCATGAAACCTATTGGCCAACCCAGGCTGATCTATTCCTTAAACAAGTCTTGTTCATTACCATCCCTTTGCCTTTGTTCATATTATTCATCTGATGCCTTCCCTTCTACATTCCAAAATCCCCAAACCTATACATCTAACAGGGTAAAACTTAGATCTGACTATTATGAAATCTTTTCTGACTATCCCAGTTTACAATTATTCCTATCTTCTCCAAGTTTTCATAGTGTTAACAATGCTGTAGGTGGTGTAGTGGATAGATTGGTGGGCCTGGAGTCAGGAAGACCTGAGTTCCAATCTAGCCCCAGATACTTACTAGTTGTGTGACCCTGGGCAAGTCACTGTTTGCCTCACTATCTTCAACAGCAAAATGAGGATAATAATAGCACCTACCTCTCAGTTTTTTTGTAAGGATCAAATGAGATAATTATCATAAAGCACTTAGTACTGTGTCTGATACTTAAGTAGGTACTATCAATACAAGTGAATTGCTGTTGAAGTTAGAAGATTCAAAGGAGTTTTAAATTAGCACTGGCCTGGGATCTAAGTTCTAGTCCTGGCTCTGATATTGAAATGCTGTGTGACCTCAGGCAAATCACTTACCTTCTCTCAGCCTCAGTTTCCTCATTTATAAAATAACATGATTGAGTCAAATAATCTTTAAGTCTCTTCAGGCTCTGAAATTCTCTGATATCCTATATTCCTAACAAGATCCTAAATTCTTTGAGGATACAGACTGTATATTCCCTACTGTATATAGCATAGAATATTTGGTAATTGATTTTTTAAATTTGAAAAATAAGGAAAATACATTGAAAGCTATATTCAGTTAAAAAACTCTTATACATGTATCTGGATAATTATTTCATAAGTTTGGAGATGGTCAAAGATGGTTATTTGGAGGTCTTTCCAACTCTGAAGCTGGCTAGTTCTCTATTTACTGTGTCATGCTGTCAATCAGCCAGTGTTTGACTCTGTTAAATAAGGCAGTTTGAAAATATCATAGACCATTTTTTGTTGTTTAGATATTTCAATTGTGTCTGACTATAACCATATTTGGGACATCCTTGACAAAGGTCCTAGGGTAGTTTGTCATTTCCTTCTCTAGCTCATTTTAACAGACAAGGAAACTGAGGCAGAGTTAAGGGACTTGCCTAAGGTCACAAATGTCTGTGGTCAGATTTGAACTCAGGAAGATGTCTTCTTGACTCTAGGCCTGCGCCACCTAGCTGTCTTAGTGCCTAAGAGCACTTAGACTTAAATAAACTGAGTCGTCTAAGGTTTAGCTTGGATAACTGTCAAGACTCTACATAACAGCAGCAACAACAACCCTAGTAAGCATTTGTGTATTTGGTAAATATTTATAGTTCCTTTTGAGAAGTCATGTGGTCTATCCCACTGCCATTAGTCATCTAGGATAGTAAATGGGAAGTTCCAGGCTGATGAAGAAAAAACAATCCATCCTATTTTGAAAGAATGAATTCCAGCTCTCCCTTTGATGGTAACATTCATCTTTAGGAATGTTTTGCTTCCAAATTAAATTTGCCCAATGCAGGAGCTAGGTAGAGTATTTGTGCTCTTAGGATCTTTTTGGGAATCAGGAGAGGAGACAAACAAAGGTGTCTGACACTAAGTGTCTGACAAGGACTGTTCTGAAAATACCAACTGGCCCCCCAAGGGTAAATCTGGAGGAGGAAGAGACTGTAATGGGAATGAGTCATTTTGCGACTGTCCCACAAGATGTTCTCAACCTTTTCCCAGGGATGAGGACTAGATTGACATAAGTGATAGTTTAGGATAACTCCTCTGCACTGCTTTTCATTGCATTCACATAGATAGGCATCTGTCTGTTCTCTTCCTAAACATTTACAGACAAGAAAATAATGTGGTTTTCTGAACAATTGTTGAGTCTTTGTTCTTCTCCTTGACCAAGTCTGCCCTTCTAAGCTTCACTCTATCCTTTGACAATCCTCCCCTATATTGGTCTTCTGGGACATGGTTCTATTGGATATCATTTATCTCTCTTTGGGGAAGTTATTGAGCACTGTGACTGAGCAAATGCTCTCAGCCAACGAGCTGTCCTGCCTAGTGTGGCAATTGTCTGTGCATGTCTGGAAGTTCCTAAGATTTATGTTCTCTTGTGTTTTCATGTGCTTATCCAATCTCTCCCACAAATTACAAGTTTCTCAAAAGCATGATTCTTTTAAAAAGTATTTATTTTTAATTTATGAAATAAAACAAGAATTTCCATAACAGTATAATCAAAAAGATGATTACATATGAAACTGCAAATCTGTTATGTACAACTTTCCATTTCTTTAAAATATATAATAAAGTTGTCATATAAATTTATTTCCTTTTTTTCTTCCCTTCTCGCATCCTAGAGATGGCTACCATTTGACTCAGAGATATGTAAAAAATATGTTATAGATAATGAAATATAATATAGAATATATGTTGCATATATTCTATATTTTAAAATATATGTATATATACATAAAACCATTGCATACATGCTTTTATTTATTAGTTCTTTCTCTGGAGGCAGACAGCATCTTCCTTCATATATACTTTGTAATTAATTTGGGTATTTATAATAATCAAAATGGCTCATTTACTCAAAGTCATTCTTAAAACAATATTGCTTACTCTATACAATGTTCTCTTGGTTCTGCTCATATTGCTTTTCATTATTATGCAAGTCTATCTATATCTATGTTTTTCTAACATCATTGAGCTCATTTCTTATAGCACAGTGGTGTGCTATCACAATCATATACCACAACTTATTCAGCCATTCCCCAATTAATGGGCATGCATGCAATTTTTGGTTTTTTTAACAGCACAAAGAGAGCTACTATAATATTTTAGAACATACAGTTTTTTTTCTTTTCCCCTAATCTTGGGAAATTGACTTAATGGCGATATTGCTAGGTCAAAGGTCTAGGCAGCTTAATAATATGGCATGATTCTTATGTCTTACTTACTTCATGACTACTGGCTATACCATATGTCACCATGCTTGGCACACAACAGGTGGTCAGAAAATTTGGTGTACTGACAGACTTTACCTCTTGGCAAAGCAATGTTCCCCAGACTTTGTTACTGTATGTAATTGACCTTGAAGTTATTAAACCTTCAACTTGATGAAGGACCACTTTGTATGGGAGAAAATTTGGAGTCTGACATTCATTAGCTGTGTGACTTTAGGCAAATGTGATGCTTCTGAACCTCATTGTTTCATAGGTAAAATAGGGATAACAAAATGTGTCCTACCTATTCCATTGAATTGTTAAGAGAATAAAATGTATGTAAAGCATTAAATAAATAAACAATCATCTTCCTACAGCTCTTTAAGCACCTAGTACCTCAGTGGTATTAATATCCTAATGACTGACCCCTCCCAGTTGATTGAAATTGAATCTCTCCATACATCTCCTCCCTGCTTCAGTCTCAGTGTGTGACTTGTTTCTCGAGCCTTATTAATGTTCATTTCTGGGGGTGGAGAAAGGGTATTGGCAGCATAGTTAGGAATACAGTGTAAATGAACCAAGAGTTCCCAGGCTTCAGCCCAGACAACATGGCACCATGGGGTGGCAGTGGACACGTGGTAGCTTCTAAAGGGAAAGGCAAACTTCCCTCGGCAAGTTACACCCTGGGGCCATGGCAGCAATTTATCCAACTACTCCAAGTGCACTGTATCTCACTGTTCCTGAAAAATGGGGGGAAATGCCAGCCTGTAAGAAGAATAGACTTTACACTATGATAGTCAAAAACAAGGGAGAAATAAAAAAGGATCCACAGAATATTTGTAGTTCAGAGGATGTGAGTTTGTATGGACAGGGCTTAAATGTAATGGGTTTTTTTGGAGGGGGGATGGTGGTGGGAGGAGATAAACAAAATCCACCGTAGATATACACTAGGTAAAAAGGTTAGAGCGCAATAGAAAATTCAATCTTCAAACACAAGTCTCAAGAGAGGCATAAAAAGGTAAGCAAGGGGGAAAAACTTGTTATTCGAGACACACACTAGGTACCAGAAAGGCAGAGGCTGTATAGTGGACAGAACCCTGGACTTGTTATCAGGAAGACCTGAGTAGAATCATGTCTTAGAAAATTTTATTAGCTGTGTGAGCCTGGGTAAGTCACTTAACTTTGAGTTTCAGTTTCCTCATTCATCAAATGAAGGGACTGGACTCTAGGACATCTGAGGTATCATCCATAATGAATCTATGATCCCATAAAGTGTTTTGGTACAGTAGCAGGAGTGTTAGATGAAAACAGAAAAACTGAATTTCAGCCCCAACTCTGTCATTACTAGCCTCAGCAATTGCCTCATAGAATCTCTAGTTTCCTCCCAGGCTCCCTCTAAATGTTACCTGTATAGAAGACCTCATCCGATTCCATCAGTTGCTAATGCCTCTTTCTTCACCCTGTGAAGTTACTTTGTTTTTACTCATCTCTGTATATTTCTTCCCTCAATAGAATATAAGCCCTTTGAAGTCTGAGACTGTCAGGTTTTTTTTGTCTCTGTATCCCTAGAGGCCAACATAGTCCCTGGTACATTATAGGTGAATGAAAGTATATGTAATAAATGAATTAATGAATTAGACCGGAGAAGAGAAAACTCTTGAAGGGTCCTCATAGTTGTTTTCACACAGAAGTATTTAAAGAATTGTATTGTAGAGAAGACATTAGACTTGTCCCATTTGATCCCAGAAATAAAGGGAAAGGATAAACATTTTAAAGTACCTATTATGTGCCAAGCACTGAGTTAAGTACTTTATTTATATAATCTCAGAACTAAGAGCAATGGATAGAAGTCATAAAAAAGAGAATTTAGGCTAGAAGTCAGGAAAAAACTTCTTAATAATTAGATATGTCAAAAAATAGATTAGGCTGAATATTCTCTTCCTATCACCCCACCTTGGAGGTCTTTAAGCGGAGGCTGGATGTCGCCTTGGTGGGTATATTATGGTGGAGCTTCCTTTCATGTGTGGTTTGAATTAGATGGCTGCTGAGGTCCCTTTTAAGCGTCAAATTATATGAATATGTGATATATGGTGCTATCTAACTTACCTACCCCACAGGGTTGTTGTGAGGGCCAAATAAGATACTCCATTTGATAATTCTTTTTTTGGAAATTGTAAAGAGCTATCTAAAGGTAAGTCATTATTATATTATGTCTTTGATCTTCTCTCTTCTTCACACACTTATGCTACATGATTTCTAGTCAGTTCTTGCTTTCCAGATTTGAACACTATTGCATCCAAATACACATCAACCTGGCACAAGGTAAATGCCTAATAAATGTTTGCTAAGTGATTGATTGGAATTTCTGGTAATATGAAGGCTACAAATTTTACTAGACTGTCCCCCAAAGGGATGCATGTTCTTTATTTCTTATCTCCCCTTTGGAGAAAATTCCCCTTATTCAATCTGAATTTTGCTCATTCTTGTCCCTGTATTACCCTAATTTGTCTGGGCTGTCACCCAGCTTCCTTCATGAGAAAGTCACAAAGAAAAGGAAGTCAGTCTCAGTCAAAGAACCCAGCCTGCTTGTGACCCAGAAGAACATCAGAAGATATGAAGCATCAGGGATCTGATGTCTGGCTAGAGACCTTGGACCAGCTTTCACACATAGACACCTAAATCTAATGAACTAGTATAAAGGAATCTCAGATCATCATAACTGATCAGGATGAAATAAGGCAGATGACTATGGGCTACCTTGTCTTTTGAAAGGCCTCATGAAATCAGAGACTTTTCTTGGAAGCAGCCACTCAGATGGAGCTCTCCTTGGTTCTGGGACCATCTCTTGACATCATCTTGATCCTTTGCCCAAACGTGATACTGTCTTTTCCCTGGCCTTTTATTCCTTAAAGGAATGGATCTTCACTAATCACATGGTCAGAGGTAGTGTGCTATGGTGGAAGACTGAGAATTGGGAGATCTGGGCTAGAATCCTGCCCCTGACATTTAAATAACCATAAATAAGCCATACCATTTCTCAGAGCTTTAGTTTCTTCATTTGTAAAAATCAGTATAATAATGTTTATGCATCTTAATTGAGTTATACATATGTACATATGTATATATGTATGTGTGTATATATGACATCCTTTCAGGGGATTTGGAAGGTCAAAACTATTTTCATAATCCTAAAGTTCATACACACACATATATACATATATATGTGTATATATGTATACATATATATATAAATATATGAGTTATTATTGTTAACAGCATATGTGAGATTTAGGATTCAAACTCCAGGTCTTTTGGCTTAGTGGTGTGACCTTAGGCAAATTACTTAAGTAAGTCTGGACTTGAGTTTCCTTATCTATAAAATTAAATAGTTGGACTCAGTTGCATTTAAGGTACCTTCAGAGTCTAACTCTATGATGTTATAACCAGTGGATTTCTAAATTCTCTTCTAGCTCTAAATCTTATTGTCTTATAATTCCACTTTCAGTGTTCCTTCCAACATATCCTGGTCTTTACTGCTGTCATTAACTCTGGGCTCTACAGGCTGTCTGACATTGGGACTTCCTTATCTACTATGCCCTCCCTAGAATAGCAGCCAGAACTTTTGGCCAAGGGCAGAATCACCCAACCTTGCCCTTCCTTCTCTGACTCTACTTCCAGGGAAGGGAAGGAGACAAGTATTAATTAGATCATATCCCCATTAGACTGTAAGCTTCTTTTGAGGGCTGTCTTTCCTTTTCTTGTTTGCATTCCCAGTACTTGAACAGTGCCTGGCACATAGGAAGCCCTTAATAAATGTTTATTGAATTGAGTTCCTTGAATTGTTAAGTGCTGACTATGTGCCAGGCACTATGCTAAGTGCTTTACAAGTATCATCTCATTTGATTGTCACAGTGACCCTGGGAGGCAAGTGCTAATATTATTCCCATTTTGCAGTTGAGGAAACTGAGACAAATAGAGGTTAAGTAACTTGCCCAAGGTCACACAGCTAGCATGCAGTCAGATCTTCCTGACTATAAAAAAAAGAAGATCATAGAAGTAAAACCTGATTTTATTTTAATTTAGGGGCTTGTACTCCTGAAACAGAATTATGAATTAAAAATAAAAAAGATGGTTTTAGCCTAGGCCCATACCATATACATGTCTAAGCCATGTTGTAGGAGTCATTTCTTAATTCCTAAGGAGTTGAGGACATGGATGGTGGGCAATTTCAGTGATTATTAGAGTCAAGGGAAGAAAGAAAATTATGGAATGTTGAAGTTAGAAAGAACATAAGAGATCATGCATGGTTGAGAGGGAGCATGGGTTAGATCAGTAGTTCTTGAAGTGTGGTCTGGGGATCCTTGGAGGGGAGATCCCTGAGAATCTTTCAAGGGTTCTAGAAGGTCAAAACTATTTTTATAATCCTAAAGTGCCTTAATTTTTGATATGGTAAATATCAATAGCTATCCAGTGATATATGCTGGAGCTCTTACCAGCTTACAAGAGCTGATTATTAAATTGCAGTGTGATTATTTAAACCTCAGAATCCCTCCAAGTCTCATTTTCCTCAAATGTGTGGTATAACTAGATAGCCTTTAAAGCTTCTGTTCCAAATCTGTGATCCCATTTGACAGACAAGAAAAACAATGTCCAAATAAATTATGGCTTAAACCATAGATCATAGAATGTTAATTCTGGAAGGGAACTTAGTGACCATCTGGGTTATCCTACAAATTTACAAATAGGGAAACAAAGGTCCACAGAGTGGAGATGTCTTTCCTAAGGTCATACCAGTACTCAGTAGAAGAACTGGGATGCGAATGCAGATCTTTCTGAGCACTAGGACAAAATTATTGTTGTTTAGTCATTTCAGTTGTATCTAACTCTTTGTGTCACCATTTGGGTTTGTTTGTTTGTTTTGGAATGGTCTATCATTCCTTCTCCAGCTCATCTAAAAGATGAGGAAACTGAGGCAAACAGGGTTAAGTGGCTTAACCATAGTTAAGTATATCTAGTAATTATCTGGGGGCAGATTTGAACTCAGAATGATGTGTCTTCCTGACTCCAGCCACAGCACTCTATCGACTGCATCGCCTAGCTGCCCTAAAGACAAGTTGCAATAAATCAATGTTGTGGCTCCTTATGAAATAGAATAAGAGATCAGTCTGGAAAAAGATGAAAACTATGGGCTAAAACTTGAGATTTGCGGATTTATTTTTTGCTGTTAATAGTATACCTCACCTCCTCTACTACTACCAATCATAAAATAGAGTTCTATTTATTACTGGTCCAATCATATAAGAGGCAACATTTTCATTGGTTAACACAGTGAGTCTTTTGCTCATAACAGAGTCTCCCTAAATGTTGGTTGCTGTCAGTGATGATGGCGCTGACCCTTAACTGTCCTCATTTGTAGTCAGGGACTTATTAGCAATTAGTTCAGAGAAGCTACACACAAAAAAAGTGATGAGAGAAATTTCTCTCTCAATTATCTTCTATGTGAGCCTTTTACATAGCCCTTTCTGCAGATAGCATGTCCAAAAATTCCCAGTGACACTCTTTTCAGGTCGTTTCTAGCATAGGGTAGTGACTCTAGGTGGCTCAATCCCACATTATCCCCATAATCAGGATTCATTCCTGAAGCCATCTTGCCTCACCCAAATCATGCTACCCACTCTGAGTGAAATGGGGAATGATAAACTTCCTTCCAAATAATGTTTTGACTGGCGATCTGATTCCCTTTCAAACTCCAAGTGACCACAACCACAGACTAGCTGTCGACGCCTCAAGACAACAGAAAACAGGCCTGGGCCTGTTAGGCCTCTTCATTACCGTTTCCTTAAACTATAATTACATAACATGAGAGAGTTATTCTCTTGCCAACAGACAGAGTTAATACACTCAGTCTTAGGTAATAATTTGAAGTCTGCTGAAGTGGAACTCTAAACAGGATATAGCCTTTTTGTGTATTTTTTTTATACAAGGAAAAGATTCCATCAAACAAAATCAAGTGAAATTTTAGGGGAAGGTAATGAGATAATGAGGTTTTTTTCCTCCTCTTATCCCTGTTACTAGCCTGAATTCATGACATTCTAAAAGTTTAAAGTTTTCCTCATTTTTTAAAAGTAATAATTTAAATTTTTATCAAATAGTTATCATATATAGGAGTACATTTTGGTCAAGGAAAACCTGCTTAAATTTCCTCATTTCCTTGAAAATATAATAATAGTTCATGTTTCCTGAAATTTTTTCCCATGTGGAGAAATAACAAACAATTTTGTTGTTAAAATGAAGCTGGTCATTTAATCAGCTTTAAAGTAAACCAGCGGTTGCCTCAATATCCAGATGATTTAGATGAGGGCTGCCTGGAATGTCCCAGGTGTCAAAGTAAGTTCAATGGTCTTAGTTTCACCATCAGAACCCATTTCCATCTGTATGTCATAGGATTATAGATTAAGAGCTGGACAGGATCTTAGAAACTGTCCAGTCTAACCCCCTCCTTTTACAAATAGAAAAAGTGAGACTTAGAAAAATTAAAAACATGCCCAACCTCCCATATAGTACAAAGTTTTCGGAACACTTGTCTCATTTGAAAATCTCCTGGTCACTATATCATGTCCAAGACACATTGCTTGTGTGGATAAATAGTTTATTTAAAATGTAGTTTGGGATGGGACAAGGTGAAGATGATAGAGTAAGAAGGAGATAGAGCAGTAGAACAGGTTCCCCATTATACCTTTTCTACAACAACCTAGAAATGCACCAGGTCAAATTCTGTTTGAAGGAGGTGAGAAAAATTCATAATGAGTCATATTTTCATGCCAGGGAAGCTTAGGGAAACAGGAAAGTCTGTGAACACTGGGTATAAGGTCTGTCTAGGAGAACATGTAGCATCCCAGGGCCCAAAGACTAAAAGGGGTCTTGAGACAGTGCAACAAAGCAGGAAGCACTGGAGCAGAAAGAGATTCAAAGGGATACTTGAATTAGTACTAGATGGAGAAGCAGGCACAATCTGGCAATTCTGTTGCCGCTCCCCAGTTCTGGATCACAGATTCAGGGTGGAGAGGAGCAGTAAGGGAACAATGGTCCTAAATCCTGTGGCTCTGATCCCAGTTCAAGCCTGTAGCCCATGATGTAAGCCTGTAACCAGGGCAGGAGTCCTAGACCAAAGAGCAACAAGCAGTTCAGTAGCTCTGAACCTACAGAGCCTCCCAGTGGGCTAACACTGACTAAGTCCAGTGACAGTCTACTCAAACTAAAAACAAATGTGAACGTGGGTCAGGAACTTAGAGAGCTTAGACCAGGAGTGCAGTGAACAGTTTTCACTCTCAATCGCACTACTTTGGGAGCACTGATAGCCTGCGGACCTCCCTCCCCTGAGCTGCAAATATAGCAGTGGATATAAAATAAAAAGACTCAGGCCAGACATCCCTTCTCCCCTCCCCCCGAAGAATTGTGCAGAGTCTAGAACTAACACAAAGTCAAACAACAAGAAGCACACCAGACAAAATGAGGAAATAAAAAAAAGAATGCCACCATAGAGTTATTATGATGAGAAGGAAGCTCAAAATACAAACAGAGAAGAGAACAACTAGAAAAACAAAGTTTCAAAAAATAAGGTCAGCTTGGACTCAAACTCAACAAGAATTCCTAGAAGAGTTAAAGTAAGAGCTTTTTTAAAAAGTTAAAAATAATCGTCAATAACCAAATGAGATGAATAGAGGAAAACATGGAAAAAAGAAGTGACAAATAGGGAGAAAAGATAAGAAAATCAACAGCTAGCAAAAAGAGGCATAAGATACTTCTTGAAAATTAGAACTGGCCAAATGTGAGCTTGATGACTTCATGCAACATCAAGAAATAATAAAATAGTCAAAATTCTGGAAAAAAAATAGGAGAAGAGGTGAAATATTTCATAAGAAAAACAACTGACCTGAAAAACAGATTGAGGAGAGATAATTTCAGAATCATCGAACCATCTGAAAGTCATAAACAAACAAACAAAAAGAACATAGATCTCAAATTTTAACAAATCATAAAAGAAAACTTTCCAGATATTTTAGAACCAGGGAGCAAAGCAGAAATGGAAAGAAACCCCAAAATGAAAATTCCCAGGAATATTATAGCCAAAATCCAGAGCTCTCATGTCAAGGAAAAACTTTTGCAAGTGACCAGAAAGAAAGAATTCAAATACTATAGAGTAATGGCATTAAACAATATTTAACAATTTCCACTATAAAGGAGTAAGGAACTTTCAAGTATTCCTGATGAAAAGATCAGAGCTGAATAGAAAATTTAACACACAAACACAGGAGTCAGGAAAAGCATGAAAATGTAAACATGAAGAAATCATAAGAGACTAAATAAGGCTAATATGTTTACATTCTTTTCTTTTTTTAAGATTTAAATTTATTTATTTTTAGTTTTCAACATTCATTTCCACAAGATTTTGAGTTCCAAATTTTCTCCCCATCTCTGTCTTCTGCCCACCCCAAGATAGCATGTATTCTAATTACCACTTCTTGCAGTCTGACCTCCCTTTTATCATTCCCCCTCCCATCACCTTCCCCTTTTTCTTTCTTGGAAGGCAAAATAGATTTCTATACCCCACTGCCAGTATATCTTATTTCCCAGTTGCATGTAAAAATTTTTTAACATTTATTTTCAAAACTTTGAATTCCAAATTCTCTGCTTTCTTCCCTCCCCCTACCCCCATTGAGAAGGCAAGCAATTCAATATAGGGTATACTTGTATAGTTATGCAAATGACCTTCATGATAGTCATGTTGTGAAAGACTAACTATATTTCCCTCCATTCTATCCTGCCCCCCAATTATTCTATTTTCTCCTTTTACCCTGTTCCCTTTTCTTCTTTCCTTTTTTTCTTTTTAGTTTTTGCATTTCACCCTGACTCTTTCCTAAAGAGTTTGTTTCTGACTACCCCTCCTCCAATATGCCCTTCCTTCCATCATCTAACCCCCCTCTTATCCCCTTCCCCCCTACTTTCCTGTTGGGTAAGATACCCAATTGAGTGTGCATGTTATTCCCTCTTTAAGTCAAATCTGATGAGAGTAAGGTTCACTCATTTCTTCACACCTTCCTCCTCTTCCCGTCCATCCTAAAACCTTTTCTTGACTCTTTTATATGAGATAATTTATCCCATTCTATCTCTTCCTTTCTCATTCTCCCAATATATTCCTCTCTCACCCCTCAATTTTATTTTTAGATATCATCCCTTCATATTCAGCTCACCCTGTGCAGTCTGTCTATCTAACTATCTATCTATCTATCTATCTATCTATCTATCTATCTATCTATCTATCTATCTATCTATCATCTGTCTATCTCCTAATACTGACAAAGATCTCATGAGTTGCAAATATCATCTTTCCATGTAGGAATGTAAACAGTTCAATTTTGATAAGTCTCTTATGATGTCACTTTCCTGTTTATCCTTTCATGCTTTTGATTCTTGATTTTGAAAGTCAGATTTTCTATTCAGTTCTGATATTTTCATAAAGAATACTTGAAAGGCCTCTATTTCATTGAATTTCCATTTTTCCCCCTAAAGGATTATATTCAGTTTTTCTGGTTAGGTGATTCTTACTTTTAATCCTAGCTCCTCTGACTTCCAGAATATCATTTTCCAAACTCTTCAATCCTTCAATGTAGAAGCTGCTAGATCTTGTGTTATCTTGATTGCATTTCCACAATACCCAAATTGTTTCTTTCTGGCTGCTTGAAATAGTTTCTCCTTGATCTGTGAACTCTGGAATTTGGCTACAATATTCCTAGGAATTTTACTTTTGGGATCTCTTTCAGGAGATGATTGCTGGATTCTTTCCACTTTTATTTTACCGTCTGGTTCTAGAATATCAGGACAGCTTTCTTGATAATTTCTTCAGAGATAATGTCTAGAATCTTTTCTGTGATCATGGCTTTCAGGTAGTCCAATAATTTTTAAGTTGTCTCTCTTGGATCTATTTTCCAGGTCAGTGATTTTCCAATAGGATATTTCACATTGCCTTCTATTTTTTCATTCTTTTTGTTCTGTTTTATAATTTCCTGATCTATCATCAAGTCGTTAGCTTCCATTCTAATTCTGAAGGAATTAATTTCTTCAATGAACTTTTGGACCTCCTTTTCCATTTGGCCATTTCTGCTTTTTAAGTCATTCTTTTCCTCATTGGCTTTTTGGACTTCTGTTGTCATTTGAGTTAGCCTATTTTTTAAGATGTTATTTTCTTTAGTATTTTTAGGGTCTCCTTTAGCAAACTGTTGACCCATTTTTCATTATTTTCTAGCATCAGTTTCATTTATCTTCCCAATTATTCCTCTACTTCTCTTACTTTATTTTCAAAATTCTTTTTTGAGTTCCTCTATGGCCTGTGACCAGTTCATATTCCTCTTGGAGGCTTTTGATGTAGGAACTTTGACTCTGCTGTACTCTTCTTGTTGTATGACCTCATCTTCCTTGTCACCAAAGAAAGATTCTGTAGTCTGAGGTTTTTTATGATGTTTTCTCATCTTCCAAGCCAAATACTTGACTTTCTAACTCTTTGGTAATGTAAGATTTTGCTTCCAATGGGGATGGGGGTTAGGGTGAATGTACTGTCCCAGGTTTCAGGGATTTTGTATCAGCTTCTTGATCCCCCACTGTCTGTGGGCACAGAGCTCTGGAAGAAACCTCTGCCACTGCTGTCAGTGCTGGTGCTGCTGCCATTGCTGTCATCACTGCCAGCCACCATGGTCATCACCCCCGCTGCCCTGTGGCTGGGGCTAGACCTGACCAGACCATACACTTCTTTTACCCAGGTTCCACAGAGTTTTCCCTCTGACCTTTTTGGGTTAAGAAATCTGGAAACCATGACAGCTGCCAATGATTCAGTCCGCCAAGGCCTGCTCTGGCCAGTCTTAGCTGGCGTGGCCCACACCAGATTGTGCTTTGCTAACTGCCCAGTGTAAAAAACTTTTCCTGTCAACCTTCCAGGTTGTCTTGGTCTGGATATTTGTTTCACTCTGTCATTTTGTGGGTTCTGTAGCTCTAGAATTTGTTTAGAGTCATTTTTACAGGTATTTGGAGAGCTTTGGGGGAGAGCTTGGGGGAGTCCCTACTTTTACTCCACCATCTTGGCTTTGGCCCCCCCTTAATTTACATTCCTATATAGAAGAATGGTACATGTATCCCTTCAGAACTTTAGCATCACTAGGGGTCACAGAGGAAATCTAATTAGACAGAAGGCTTGGGTGTGATTCTGTTCTATTTAGATGATCTCAAAAGAAGAATGGAAAGGTAGAGAAGAGGAATGCCCTGGGAGAGGGAGGGAGGAAAAGGAAGAATGGGGAAAATTATCTCACAAAAATTTAGTGTGCAAGGAGGAGTTTTATAACAAGGAAGGAGTACTGGGTGAAGTCAGTAACACTGAACCTCACTCATCTTATAGGAAGAGTGCATATATACATAGTGGTGCACAGAAATACATCTTACCCAATAAGGAAATAGGAGGGGAAAAGGTTAGAAGGGGAGAGGGGATAAGGGGTAGGATAAATTAAAGGAAGCAATTGTTAGAATCAAAATAGACTCCTAAGGAAAGAGCAGGAAAAGAAGAAGGAAAAGTATAAGAAAATCAGATGGTAGGAAATATGTAATAAGCAATCAAAATTGTTACTTTGAATAGGTTAAACTCACCCATAAAACAGAATGAATCAGAATCCAGCAATACCTTTTTTATAAGAAACATATTTTAAACAGAAAGGTACACACGTACTTAAAATAAGGAGTGGAAGTAGAAGCTATTATGCTTCAATTGAAGGTAAAAAAAATGTCAGGGATAGCAATCATGGTCTCAGACAAAGCAAGGGCAAAAATAAAATTATTCAAAGGAGATTAAAAAGGGATATTACATTTTGCTCAAAGTAACCATTAGAAAGGGAAGCAGAATTACTAAATATATCTTTTACTGATCATGATACAACAAAATTACACTTAATAAAAGGGAAGGAAGGTTTAAAAATTATTTGGAAGTTAAACAATTTAATCCTTAAGAATGGGTGGCTAAAAGAAAAAAATAGAAATTACCAATAATTTCACAAAAGATAACAATAACCATAAGACAGTATACTAAAATTTATGGAATATAGCCAAAGCAGTAATAGGAATATTTTTTTCTTTCTCTAGATGCTTTCACTAATAAAAGAGAGAAAGAACAGACCAATAAATTGAGTACAGAACTAAAAAAAGTAGAAAACCAAACAATTAAAACCACCCAAGTAAACACTAAACAGAAATCCTAAAAATCAAAGGACTGATGAGCAAAACTGAAAATAACACAAAACAAAGTAAAACATTGAACTAAGAAATAAAACCAGTTTTTTGAAAGGAGTTAATTTTTTTAAAAACCAAAAACTCTAACAAAATAGAGAATTGTCAGCTAATTTGATTTTAAAAAAAGAAAAATAAATTAACAGTATCAAAATGAAAAAGATAAATTCCCAACCAATGAAAAAGAAATAAAAAAAAACCTAGTATAAGGAACTACTATGTGGAACAGTTAGGAACTACTAAGCAACTATCTTCTGTGAGACTGATAATCTAAATAAAATGATGCATATTTACACAAATTAATTAAATAATTAAAATTACTAAGTAATTTTAAAATGCCCAGATTAACAGAATCAGAAAAGGAATACTTAATTAAGTCCATCTCATAAAGAGAAATTGAATAAGTTATAAATGAATCCCCAAATAAGAAACAATCCAGGGTCAAATGTCTATATAAGAAAATTTTACTAAACATTTAAAGAAAAACTAATTCTAATAATACACAAGCTATTTGAAAAATTAAGCAAAGAAAAGGTCCTATGAAATTCCTTCTATGACACAAATATAGTCTTGATAATTAAAGTAGGGAGAGTCAAAAATAGAGAAATAGACCAATTTCTCTAACTAGTACTAATGCAAACATTTAAATAAAATTGCCTAGAGACTACAACAAAATATCACAAAGATAATGCACTATAACCAGACTCAAATTATGCTAGCAATGCAGAACTGGTTAAATATTAGGAAAACAATAAATGTAATTGACCATATTAGTAACAAAAATCATATGATTATTTCAATAGATGCAAAAAAAGCTTTAGACAAAATACAACATCTATTCCTAGTAAAACACCAGAAAACAAAGGAAAAATCAAAGCTTTTCTTAAAATAATGAGTAGTATTTCTTTAAAGCCAAGAGCCAACCTTATTTGTTATGGGGACAAGTGAGAAGTGTTTCCAGTAAGATCAGGGGTGAAGTAAGGGTGTCCATTATCACTATTGCTATTTAATATTGTACTTGAAATACTACCTGTAATGAAAAGACAAGAAAAAAACATTAAAGGAATAAGCATAGACAAAGAGGAAACAATACTATCACTCTTTTTTTATGGATGATATATTGGTTTACCTATATAACTCTAGAGAGTCAACTAAAAAACCAATCAAAACAATAAATTTGCAGGATATAAAATAAACCCATAATAATTATCCACATTTTTTTGTATGTTACCAACAACTTTCAACAGCAAGAGATAGAAAGACAAATTCTATTTAAGGGAACCTCAGACTGTATAAATACTTGGGAGTCTACCTGCCAAGAACACACACAGGAGCTATGTGATCATAATTTCAAACTTAGAAAAGATACAAAAGAGCTGGATGAAGCAATAAGAGAAGGTTCTTCTCAACATCCCCACCCCTGCTCATTGCCATACACACCACTCCATCTTATTGCTAGCATTCATGAAAATTGGAGGGGCTAGACTAAGTGGTTAAGCCCCGGTGACTAATGTATTATTTTCCATTATCAACTAAAAATTTCTGTGCTCCTTATAGCAGGAGAAGAATTTAAGCCTATGTCTCTTGATTTGAAGTGGCTTGAATTTTTTTTTTGTATAATCCCAGTTTTTCTTTTTTTACATTCAAAAAAGTATGTTAATTACTTGAAATTGCTTAGAAATGCAATCAATTATGGTAAAAATGTTACATTTTTTAGAATATAATCCAATCTTTATAATAACTGCCATTTACAGAGTACTTTAAGGTCATTCTTTTGATCCTCATGACAACCCTGGGAGACAGGTACTACAGATATAATCATCCCAAATTTTATAAAGGAGAAAACTGACTTTCAGAGATTTGTACTTTGCGCCATGGAGTCATTCAAGAACAAAAGTTGTTCCTCTTGGGGAGAAGTAAGGTGTGCTTTTGATAACCTTTCTTTACTGAGAGGAAAAGAAAACCAAAGCCTTGACCTGACCAGTGCCTGTATTTTGAATTGGCTTTATTGTATGACGCTTTGCCAGCTCAATAACTGGTTTACATTACTACTAATGACTCTTGTTAAAAAAAAGTTTTATTAGTGCCTTTTGTTTTTATATCCCAGTCATTTCTGGATATTCTTCCCTCCCCTTCAGATAATCCCTACCTTATAAAAAAGAAAAATAGGTTAGCAAAAATAGGTTAGCAAAAGATTAACTACATAGTAAAGAAGTTGGATAGTATATGCAACATTTCACATCTATAATCTCTCCCATTTCTCTAATAAAAATCAATATGTTCTTTTGTTATCCTAGTTGTATTGATGCAAAAGCCTTTTAATTTCGTGTAATCTAAATGTTTTATTTTATCTTTTGCATACTTTTCTGTCCCTTGTTTGATTAAAAAATGTTCTTCCTAGTCATAACTGTGAAGGTACCTGACCTGATTAATTTTTTATTTTTTAAATGTGGTGACTTTCAGTATTCATTTCACATACACATTTTGAGCTTGTGAGAAAAGGTATAGAATGCTGGTCTAATCCTAATTTTTGCCAAATTGCTTTGCCATTTTCCTAGCAGTTCTTATCAAATAAGGAGATCTTTCTCAAGCAATCTATATTTGGGGGTTTATCAAATGATGGGGCATTGAATTAAATAGTTTTGAATTCTTAACTTAGTTGGTCCTACTGATCCAGAGTGTTATTTTAATCCATTACCAGATAGTTTTAATGTTTACCGCATTATAATGCAATTTGAGATCTGTACACGCTGTTCCTTCATCATTCTTACCATTTTTTCTTTTGCTCCTCCAAATGAATATGGTTATTATTTTGTTAGCTTCCACAAAATCTCTTGTGGTGCTATGATTTACTTGTCAATGCTTTGAGCTTTTTTTGTTCCTTTTCATTTTATTAGTTTCTCACCTAATTTTTAAGATTTCTTCTTCTGTGCTTATTCTTGATTAATTTCTTCATTTTCCAATTTGTGTAACTGCATACTCAAATTCGTTAGTTCTCTATTTTGTTAATATTTATTTTTAGAGATATAATGTTTCCTCTAAAGACTGCTTGAAGTACACTCCAGATATTTTGGTATACAGCTAGAGTTAAACTTGTCAGCAGTAGTCAGGAAGCCAGTCTCAGGATCACATTATGGACACAATATTGTTCAGTTGATCAGACTAGATATGGCTTCTCATGGTTTATTTTTACCTCCTTTGGATAGTCTTTCCAGGTTGTACCACAGCAAAAAGAGACAAAAGCAGACAATGGCTCTGCTGATTCTCCCAGATTCCTGGAAGTATATCATTACCTACAGGATACCATTACCTGCAACTAAGTAGCTGGAGAACTCTGCTGTTTTAGCCAGCTGTTGTTGAGTCTCAGAATGAAAGCTGTTTAACCAAATGCTCCTCAAAAAAGCCTGCTCATCCTTCCTGCTGAGGGATCAGGTTGTAGGGGGAGATATTTGGCCTGCATCTACTATATGAAGAAAGGACCAGGAAAAGCTAGGTCACAGCAAGTCATTTACCAAGAACAACTCTGACGAGGAAATGAAGAATTAACACCAGAGCAAAATCTGTATCACCTTGACCTCTTATAAATACTTAATGGTGATGATGATGATAATAGGAACAATGACATTTATATGTCACTGTAATCTCCAAAACAAACCTGGCAGGTAAGGCTTTATTATTAACCCTATTTTTAATTTGAGAAAACTGAGATTAAATAATTTGTCAAGGGTCATACAGCCAATAAGTATCTGAGGCAGGATTTGAACTCAAAACTTCCTGACTCATGGTCCAACATTTTAGTCACTGTACTACTTCACCAATGAGTATAAGAGACAGATAAAATGTTCAGGGTACCTTGGGCTCTCTGCCTTTTTTAGAAGAAAGAGGTAGTTCTTGTTTGGATGGGTAACAGTTGAAAGGGTAACATTGTTCTTCGTGATTCCTTGAACCAAAAGACACCTAGGGCAGTGATACCATGATCGTGGTATATTCCGTGTGGAAACTCCCTTCTCTGAAGCAAATCTACAATGGATATATAGTCTTAGACAGTTTGTAGAACTTAACCTTAGTTCTTCCAACTCCTTTCTCCTCTACAAAGAGGATATACACAAATAAACCAAACAAACCTATTATGCAAATGACTCATGCTGATAAATAATAAGTGTGTGTAAATATAAAATATATGTTTATTTATATGTGTGTGTTCACAGAGACAAACTGACAAAATTATATATTACAGCAATATTTAAACAATGCCCTAAAAGAAATTGCGATGATTATAGGTATTTCACAGAGTAGGTTAAATAATTCTGTATTTCCAGGTAGCAGGGTCCATTCAAGGTCAAACTATGCCAGGTCTTTTTAGACAATAGCCAGCAAGTATCTTGGCTATTTGGTGGAGTGGGGAATGCTGGGACACAGGCATTACCTAGAATTCCCCAAGATTCCAAGATTTTTGACCTTGGGAGAACAAAATCCACATGGATGAGAAGCAAAGAAACTACCATGCAATGGAAAGGGCATGGATTTCCCATTTCTATTACTCCCAGCTGGCCGGGAATGGGGGTTGGGGATGGGTGCTGCCCTTCTAATAGGAAGCAGGGAAAGCAAGCAAAACTGAGACTTCTAGTCATGGCAGAGTGTGAACGAAGGTGGGGAGGGAGAAGGGTAGGGGTCCCCTTGGCAGGGAACTGGCAAGTAGAACAGATCATGCCAAACCAGCAGAACTAAACCGGTAAGACTCTCAAGAGTTTAGTTCACCACACCTGTTTTTCCCTTGGGCAGAACTCCAGGGAAGCTCTGCCCTTCCCCCACCCCAACTCCTCCATTTGCTTGTATGACCACTTTCTTCCTGATTGGAGGGCAAGGGAAGAGATTCAAACCCCTGTCCTGCTCATGTTACTATTGCAGCATGCTTTTTATTGTTCACTTGTGTTCAATTTTATTTGAATTTGCTATTAAAGTATTTGGTCATTCACCAAGATTTAATCCCAACCTGTTAGTACCGAGGGGAATCTAATTCAAAAGGGAGAGGAGATTCTCCCCAGCTAAGGGTGGGAGTAGAGAAGAGAGGAGTTGACTAGAGAGATAATTTTCATAATTTTAGCAATATCCCAGAGGCAATTTATACTCCAGACTACTTTTGAAATTGAGGGAGAGATAATAAGGAAATGAGCCAGTAACAGTCTGGGAGAGGGGCAGGTTGGTGCATTTGTTTAGAGTAGGCACTCACATATCCTGCACCATGCATTTAGCATCCACACCTGGCTCTACCTAAATAATTGATGTTGATTGTTCAATTCAACTCAAAGAACATTTATTAAGTGCCTACTGTTTATAAGATGACAGCTTCTAGGCACTGGAGATGCAAAGATAGAAACAAAAAGTTTCTTCCCTCAGGGATCTACTGCTTTCATTAATGTACCTAATGGAAACTCTCCTCCCTCAACCCTCTCAAAATGATTGGAGTCTCCTGAGGCAAAATATACCAAAGAACTTGGCAAATATACCTCTATTTCTCACCCCCAAATTCTTTCTCTGGGGTGATTTGCATAATCTCACCTATTTGCCTCAGAGATATTCTTTAGCCTTTGACCTGCCATCTGTCATCTTGCCTGTTGTCCTGTCCTGGACTCTGATGACTCCAGAAGAAAGTGAGGTTCATGATTTTGTGCAACTCTGCTTTGCTCAAATACAATTCACAAGCAAGGCCAGACATTACCTGTGATGTCATCAGTCCTCTTTGAATAACAACAATAATTATTTGGTATTTATGAGAGATAACTCAATTAATTGAGGTGCTTCCTTGACTCCTGAATAAGTGGCAAATGCTTCTTTGAGTGAGGGCATCCCTTCCCAAAGGTCATAAAGATTTGTAGTCACCATATCAAATCATGGAATTGGTGATAGGGACTCGCTCAAAGTTGAAGGCCAATGGGATTAACTAGCTGGGTAACCTTGAACAAGTCATTTAAGTTCTGCCTCAATTTTCTCAGAGTTCCTTCTTCCCAGGGTCATCATGATGACAAAATGAGATATTTATAGGGCATTTTGCAAACCTTAAAGCACTATGGAAATGCTAGCTATTAATGTTTGTTGTTGTTATTTTACTTCCTGGGCAAGATGATGTAAGACAGGAGGAGGAGCAAAGGGGAATGGTTTTAATGAGGTGAAAAGCAGTCCCTAGTTCTTCACTAAAAGTAGTGACTCTGGGAGTCATCATTTCTCTGATGTCATGGTCTTCTTTGGCCACGAAGGACGAACACACACCTGACTCTGGGAAAACGACACTTAGCTTCAGGAGGGAAAAAACTGGAGGCCTTTCCCTCTGCCAGGGCAGAAACTGAAGTGAACTTCAGGGGAAGATCATCTTTAGCAGAGGGTTCGGGCTTTGGCAAGGCCAGTTGCTGCCCACTTGGAATGGCACAGATGGGCAAGAGAAGCCACAGAGAAAACAAAACATAAGTTGGTAGAACTGTAGGAGAAGCCCAGAAGGTGACAGCTGCTGTTGGCAGCAGGCAGAGGAAATTGATAATTCTGGACTGGACTCGAGGGAACTGAGAGAAGGCTGCTCATTGGAGGGAGTCTATTATCCATGGGTTGTATTGTGGATTCAAACCATTTTCTTCAACCTTCTAATTAAACTATAAAAAAAATTGTGAATAGCAGGATCCATACCTCCCCCTGCCTTTGCCCTTTCAGCAGAGAACCTTGCCTCATATTTTACTGAAAATATTGAGGCCATTAGCTGAGAGTTCCCTCTTCTCCCCTCGACCTCCTATCATCCAGATGCTTCTGCCACCATCTTTTCCTTTAAATCTGTCTGACAAGAAGAGGTGGCCCCTCTTGTTCTCCTGCACATGTTCTCCAGCAGATTTCTCCCTCTATCATTCCCATTCTCTCACTTATTTTTAGTCTCTTCCTGTCTGCTGACTGCCTCCTTACTGCCTATAACCATGACCATGTCTATACCATCCTTGAAGCTGTCATTTGATCCACCCATCCCCAATAGTATCTACATTCCATATCTGTAGGGTTCTTATTGGGAAAAAGTCATAAAATACAGTAATAAGTGAAAAGCCATAAAAATTGAAACTGTGCAAAGTGGAAGCCTGAACATGGTAACTTGTTAAAAAATCATCACTTAGATACTATATCACATTTTAGAGACTGAGTCATAACTTAAGATACTATCACATATGAAAGCCAAAAGCAAGGATACCATGACCCATATGTGACTGGTACATGAATAATATACAAACACCATTAATATGTGTCAGAGCTAGTCTTTGAATATACATCTTTCTTACTCTACACTCAAAACTATCTATTAAATGGGGGAGGGAGAAGAAGGAGGAGGGGATAGAGAGGGTGTTGGAGCCACCTCTATCCAGCTTCGCTGATTGTTAAATTTCTACCATTTTAGAACTCAGAAATAGACAAGCTCTACAAATCAGGACTTGGTTTATTGTTTTGGAGTCTAAACAATCACCAAAACACTGGTGAAAATGTTAATAAGGTAGATTAAATTTAAAAGTGTATGTGTATACATTCTTCCTCCCCCCACCCCAACCTGGCTGTTAAACATTTACTAACACACCCTTCTGTTGTTGTTTAGCCTCTTCTGATTCTTTGTGACCCCATTTGAGGTTTCCTTGGCAAAGATACTAGAGTGATTCACCATTTCCTTCTTCCAGCTCATTTTATAGATGAGAAACTGAGACAAACAGGGTTAAATGACTTGCCCAGGGTCACGCAGCTAGTAAGTGTCTGTACCGCCAAGGCAATTTTCACAGCACTGGTGGTGACTATGAATATGCCAGCATAGTTCTCAATCACCAAGTATAAAAGATTCTCCATATAGAAAGCAGAAGAAAAACATTTATTTAAACACCAGAAATCCAAATCCTAGAACCAGAAAGCAAAATCCATCATGGTAACCAAGAAGTTAATAAACATGATCACAGCAGGGGGCAGAGTCATTCTCAAACCTTCCCTCCCCCAGTCAGGGCCTTCTCAACTGTCAACTGTCACAATATATCAGTTGGCCTGTGTTCTTTCCCCTCTGACCTGACCTCACTCACTCACTTCCTCCTCGTTCTGTTCCACTCTTCTTGCAATCTCCTCCCACCACATGTGACCCAGGTTTCCAAGCAGATCATATGGGCCTATTAATTAATGAGAAAGATTTTTCCATTTTCAATTCCTATACAATGTCTGAGACCAAATTTGAACTGAAATCTTCCAGACTCCAGGCCCTGGGACACTGTGTCCACCACACCCCCTAGCACACCCCTCTATTGTTCTATAAAACACTGCTTGAGTACAGCAGGCATGCAGCAGAAGGCTTAGGGAATGAAGTCATCATCAGGCTAGAGGTCTGGAGACCATGGGCTAACTGGCATTTATATAGCTCTCTAAGGTTTGCAGAGCACTTTACATCAGTTCTCTTACTTGAGATTCCCAACATTTCTGATTATCGGACTCTGTCTCTCAGCTGATTCTTCACATTTTCTAGATGGAGACCATTAGCTGGAGAAATGGATAGGAGTGAACCTAGGTCCTTGGTTTGAGTCAGTCTCTGACAATAAGGGTTATATTAGCAAAAGACTTGTCACGGAAAAAGCATGTCCTACGTTAGGTCTGATGAGCACCACATAGGAAAAAAAGGGCAGACGGTTTGGGTTTTAGGAAGAAGCTCACTAATGCTTAGGTGTACCATGCCTAGTATAATATACAACATGAAATCGTAGCTCTATAGAGCAGGAAGGGACCACACAGGCCATTTAGTACAACTTCTTATATTTACCTGTACCTGACTCAGGTTTCTCATCTTTAAAATGGGATAATAGTCACAACTACCTCACAGAATTGTTGAGAGCATCAAAGGAGATAACATATTTATGGTTGTTTGCTATTATTATTATCATTAGGTTAGCTAGGCGGCTCTACTGGGCCAGGAATCAGGAAGACTGTTTTTCATGAGTTCAAATCTGCCCTCACTTATTGGCTGTGTGACTCTGTTTGCCTCAATTTCTCCATCTGTAAAATGAGCTGGTGAAGGAAATGGTAAACCACGACAGTATCTTTGATAAGAAAACCCCAAACAGGAACATGAAGAGTCAGACCTGATGGAAAATGGCTGGACAAATGATTACTATTAATATTATTATTATTACTGATGAGAAAACTGAGGCCTAGAGAAGATTAGCTGATATGCCCCCTTCTTGCCTCTGACACTGCTAGCACTCTGGTACAGGCCCTCATCATTTCAAGCCTAGACTCTATGAGTGAATTTTCCTGTTTGGGGGAAGGGAGGAGGGGTATTTTTTGTTTGTTTTGTTTTAATTTTTTTGTTACACTTTGCCAGTCAGTGATTTATCAGTCATTTTCATAATGGTCATGTTTTCCTTCTCAGTATGATACTGGTAAAAAGTAAATACAATCCCTATCACATTCCTTGCATTTTTCTGCAGTTCATTTCAAACATAGTAACTGATCACCTGGAAGGGGGAAAAGTCCCACATTTAGCCTCCATAATTTTCTTCAGGAAATGGTGGGGGTTGGACATGGGTTGGAAGTTGAGAAAGGAATTGAATAAGAAGAGGATAAAAAGTTCATATACAAGTGCAATTTTTTAGATCCAGCTTCTTTTTTTTTTGATTTAACAACATTGATAGAATTTTGTAAAACTCTGAAATTTCCTTTCAATCCAGGCTGCAATTTCAATAGTAATTTTTAAAAGCTTGTATTCATATAATGTGACATAGCACAGTAAAATATTTACAAGGTACTTTCCTCATAATGACACTGTGAAGTACATGGTACAGGGATTATTAAGTATCCTTTGTACAGAATTTGGTATAGTACTTTTGACCAACTCAAGCAGTGATGCCTAACTCTAGTCTTTCAAAAATCTTTATGTTTTGTTCAGTCATCTCTGACTCTATGACCTCATGGACCATATTGTCCATGGGATTTTCTGGCAAAAACACTAGAGTGGTTTACCATTTCCTTCTCCAGTTCATCTTACAGATGAGGAGACTGAGGTAAACAAAGTTAAGGGACTTTCTCAGGGTTACACAGTAAGTATCTAAGGCTGGATTTGAACTGAGTTCCTCCTAATTCCAGGCCTCTTGCTCTATACACTGAGCCACCTAGGTGTGTCTTTATTTTCTGCTACTTATCTCTAAGTGTCAAAAAGTCTTGAAAGAAATTCTTTTGCATTCTTTTGGAAGCTGAATAAAATGAATATGTGCCATGTGGATTTGGTCAGGGAGAGGAAGCAGATGGTACAGGGGCATGTCACAAAATACCACAAGCATCCACACATAAGGTATTGAGAGTCAAACAGATTTAGAATTCTTGATCTAAATAACTGATAGAGCAGCCATTGATCAGAGCAGCTCCTTAGTGTTATGACTAAAACCTACTGAGTCTTTTTTTTTGCTTTTGATTCTTTACTCATGTCTATAGTGTGCTCATATTTGCTATTTGGTAGTGAATACTCATACATACATACACATAGCAGCATAGGCATATCTATACTACAAACAAGGTGCAAAGTACTCAGTAAAATGAAATGATCACTAGAGGCCTGGAGACCATAAGCGAAGAATAAGAATGATTAATAATATTTTAACTAAAACTTAATAATATTTTGTCATCCTGTTACTAAAATCATCCTTTACAATATTAATTTAAAAAATATTATGAATTCCACTTCCATCTTATTATTCTAAAAGTTCAGCTATTAAATTCAATAGCTACTTTCAACCAAAAGTTAACCTTCTCTATAGGTGAGTAAATTTGCTCAAGGTAAGTAATTTGCCCAAGGTCATATAGGTAGTAAATGCTAGGACCAGGACATTACTCAGGCCTTCTGAGCTGTTCAAAAATAGATTAAGCTGCCTCAGTAGATTTCCTATCATTGAAAGTCTTCAAACAGAGGTAGGATGCTTTGGGTAGGGGATTGAACCAGGTGATTCTAAGGTCCCTTTCAATTTTGTGACTGAATGGATGAGTCTTACATTTCTCATAGGATTTAACACAGTGCCTTCTGGTAGACATTCAATATATTATTATTGACTTATTTAATGCATTGGCTCAAGCTTGGGAGACCTAGTCTTCCTCCATACTTAGACCCAGTCATAGCCAGAGACCAATCTGTATGAGCAGTAAGGTTTTGACTGTAACTTAGATGAGTTTGGGGATGGTGAGACTCAGATTCCTGTATTCCTTTGGCCAAAGTTTGATTCAATCAAAAATCTCAGAGGGGCAGTTCAAGACAGTGTTTTCAGCCTTCCATGAGTCCATTGATTTGAGGTCACTTGGGACAGAACTTCTGGAACTTACTAGAATCTATGTTCCATGCTAAAGGCCTTCCACAACTGTCTTACCATTTGACCAATTCATGCCACTTAGGCTTTGCCACATGTAAACCTCATGTCAGAAACTCTGAGTTGAAGGCACTTTGAGAAGGTTTACCCCATAATCTTTGGCTTCTAACTCCAATTAAGGAAATCTGAGACCACCCAGTATGTGGACATGAACTCCTCTCACAAGCATATGGTTCTGTATATTAAAGGTGAAAAGGTTATATTAAAAGAAGGAGGAAAAAAATCCAGAACTGAACCTTTCAAAAATAAACAAAACCCTTCAAGGAACAATCTTCTCCAAAGGTCTGTATAAATTCCCAGTCACATCCTATCCCAAGTACCATGAGACCACGGATTTAGAACTAGGAGATAGAGCTCATCTAATCCAATTCACTCAATTTGTAGATGAAAAAACTAGAGGTGATGAATGACCTACTCAAAGTTACATGGGTAGTATATAGGAGAGTCAAGACTTTAACTCGGGTCCTCTAGTTCAAAATCCATTGAGCTGCAGGTTCCTTTCACTGCATTTTCTTTAGATGGTTTTGGGAGTTGCTTTCAGCAGATTTCTGCAGTCTATCTACTGCTCTCTACTGATGACGTGGCCCCTGTGTGATTCTCTCTTGTTCCCAGCAGGTGGCACCGAATGCTCTCCCTTCTGACTACTTCAGCGATGTTCTATTGCTCTCTGCAGAGGACGCCATATGCAGTTCTCCTTTGGCTGTATTGTCACCTTTTGGGGCATTCAAGGCCAAAACACCTCCCTGAAGGTGATACTCTCTCTGCCTTTGAGTTTGAGTCCTTACTATCAGGAAGACAAAGGTGAAGAGTTCACCTTGTAGTTCACCACCTCTCCAGAAGAGGCAGCGTAGTACAGTGGATGAGTAGTCAGATGGTGTGGTGGATAGAGTGCTGAGCCTGGAGGCAGGAAAACTCATCTTCCTGAGTTCAAATCTGGCCTCAGACACTTACTAGCAGTGTGACCTGGGGCAAGTCACTTAACCCTGGTTACCTCAGTTTCCTCATCTGTAAAATGAACTGGAGAAGGAAATGACAAAACCACTCCATTATCTTTGCCAAGAAAACCCCAAATGGGGCCATGAAAAGTCAGACATGACTGAAGGACAACAACACTCAGTCTTAGGGTCCCTTTTCTCCTCTGAACATAAACCTCCCAATTGTTTATCTATCTATCTATTTATCTGTCTGTTTGTCTGTCTATCTATTCATCCATCCACCCACCCATCCATTCATTCATTCATACATCCATTCATCCATCCATCCATTCATCCATCCATCCATTCATCCATTCATTCATTCATTTATTCATTCATTCATAGGCATTCCAGGCTTCTTTAGTTTTCGGAAGCATCTGGGTGCTACCAGCTATCCAAATTATCCGCTAGATAAATAGCACACTAAGGAGTGGAGGGATAGGGGGATGGGTTGGAACAATAGATATGAAAGGAATAATAATAATAATAATAGCTATCATTTATTCAATGCTTTATATATAAAATAATGATTAATATATAATACTTTAAGATTTGCAAAGCATTTTACATTATTTTAACTCATTTGATTCTCACAACAAAATCCTGTCAGTAGGTGTAATTACAGATGAGGAAACTGAGGCTGAAAGAAGTAAGATGACTTGCCCAGGGTCTCACAGTTAACAAGTGTCTGAAGAAAGATGCAGTCAGGTTTTCCTCACTCAAGTCCAGAGTTCTACCTATTACACCATCTAGATGCCTTTAAGTTTTATACTGCTCCAATTCCTCAGATAAGCCTGTCCTCAGGCAGACACCATTGGAAAAGATCAGAGGATGATAGCTTTGGAGCCAGAAAGATCCTTAAGGATAATCTGGTTCAGTTTTCTCATTTGACAGAGGAGGAAACTGAGAGCCTTGCCCAAGATTACACAGACAGTGAAGTTGTAGATTTGAGACTTGAACCTAGGTAATTTTTCTCGAAATCTAGTGCTCTTGGCACTGAATCATGTTGTTGTTCCCAGAATCTTTTACACACACACACACACTCACATACAATAGCTCAGCTATTAAAGGGCTTAAATTATTTTTTATTGAATTTTTTTTAAAACCTTTGTTTACAAATATTTCTCTCCTCTCCCCCTACTCAGTGAGCCATTTTTGGTAAGAAAGAATTTTTTTTTAAAAGAGAGAAACATGGGTCTGTAATGTTTGTACCTGTGTGATAAAGAAGGGATGTTGGGGGTGGAAGCTCAATTCCACGTGGACAGTCTCGGGCAGGTAAAGGTGGGAACTTCTAAATCTTAGAGTTCTCATGAGGCCCCCCAGGAAACAGCAGGGAATCGAGGAGTGAGACTGAGCTATCTCGTGTATTTCCGCCTCTTCCCGTGAGAACGTGATGGGAGAGGCATCCCTGCCCTCGAGACTGGCCCGGATCTGGGCACACCTATTGTTATCTAACAGGCACGGTATTCAGGTGCAAACTATGTGGCCAGAGAGCTTAATTAGGGTCAGGAAAGCCTGAAGGCGCTCTTAGCGCTGAGGGGCCCTTACAGGACAGAAGGCGCCTCTTCCCTTTTCCTCTCTTCGCTCTTCCCTCCCCCCTCTCTCCCCACTTCCACTTCTGCTTTCATTCTCTTACTGTAAGATCTTTGCCTCCTTGGGAGATTTCTCTCTTTCTCCTAAGGAAGAGTTCCCACTGCACATGTAACCAGGACCCTGAATAAAGCCTAACCCTTGTTCAACCCCGGAAAGTCTCTTCTCTCATACGTTTATCCGGTTTGGCCAGCCAAAGACCTGTGATAGGTAAGGTAAGACTCGGGTAGCCCTCAGGCCTCTAGGCCTGGCAGTTGGCGCCCGAACAGGGACAGGCGCAGATATCCTGGGTGGTTGGGACACCTGGAAGGGGCTGTGAAAGACGCGAGTCCCGAATCTTAGATTCAGAAGGAGAGAAAGAGTGAGTAGCTTCCCACACCCATGGGAAAAGGGCAGGGATGGGGAATCAATTGCCAGTAATAAAGCCAGAGGAACAGGAGGTCTGGGCTGAGATACTTTACAGGGAATGCAGGGAGGCGGGGGTCACTATAGAGTTAAACGACCTCCGAGAATTTTGTAAAAGGATTTGGAAGGTCTCTCCCTGGCTCGAGCAGACTGGAATATCAAGAGAAAGATGGGGAGCGGTCGGAGAACAAATGACCGCTTATGAACAACAATGCCCCGGGGAGCTGGAGGATTTAGATTTCCTGATATTCGGTGTGATTAAAAGTCTTTTGGAAGGCCCAGAGAGACCAGGGCGGGATTGGAATGAGAGTGGAAGCGGAGAGAGGGGAGAGGAGAACCCTGGCAAGCAGAAAGTTAAGGAGTGTAGAGAAAAAATAGGTTCGGAGCTCCATCTAGCAGATGGGAAAGGCTAGGCAGGAGAGCATATACCGTGTCTTCCCTCTGCGCCTCCTTATAGCATGCTCCATACTGGAGCGGATAAGACCTGCCTTAGTGGTCGCTCAGTACCCCGGCACTGGAAGCTCAAAGAAAGCCAGAGACCAGTGTGGGGAATAGGAGGGTGCCAAAATACCTTAGAGACAATGCACCCAGTAAAGTGGGAGGCAGAGGATCGCCAAGGGACCGTATGGCCGTTGGTGATTCCAGGACTTAGTTTTAACATCTGGGGCAGAGACATCATGAGCCGCCTGGGGATGAGGCTATCAAATTTTTAGTAAGGGCCATTGCAGTTGCACTGGAGTCCCCACCCTTGAATTGGAAGTCAGACACCCCGATTTGGGTGGAGCAATGGCCCCTGACTCCAGAAAAACTCCAGGCACTACAAATACTGGTTAAGGAGCAATTAGCACCCTGGAATGCTCCTGTGTTTGTTATAAAGAAAAAATCCATAAAATTCAGGTTCCTTACAGATGTTAATCAAGCATTTGTAAGCACCAGGCAGCAGCAATACCAAAGTAAACAGCCAGTATGCATCCTTATCAACTTCACCATAAAGGCGATCCTCGCTAAACAAAAAAGGGGAAGAGGTCGCCTAACACAATCAAAGCTTGATACAGCTGTCTCAAAAAAATCACATACTCTTCCAGCTATGAGACATTTTGTGACTATTCCAAGACAACCCCGCAAGGAAAGTAATACCCAGGCTGGAAATAAGGAAACATGGGCCATGGTAAAGGATATGGCCTCAGGGAAATGGCAAGGTCCATATAAGATACTAATATGGGGCCCAGGGTATGTTTGTGTCTCCACAGGAAAAGGGGATGCGTGGATTCCCATTAGAAGGATCCATAGGTGGAAACCAGTGTCAGAGACGACGGAGACGCAGGAAGCGACGAGCCCGGAGACCCCGGAGACCCCGGAGAAGGATCATGCACCACCTGAGTCTGCTGCTGACAGCTTTAACCTTGCTGCCCAGAGAGGAAGCAGCACTCATCCCAGCCACTGACATTGCTGCCCACTCCATCTAGGCATCTCCTTTCAGCGGCTGAAATACCGCCTGAATACCACAGGCTTGGCCGTTGAGGTCCATTTGCATGACTGAGGGGGTGGTGATGTGTAAGGCGCCAGCACTGAGCTACTTCTCTTAGAATATGCTTTGGAATTAGTGATTGCACTTCCTCTTGTTGTAATTCAGCCATTTAGTTTCATCTTTGTTTTGTTGGATGCCTCTCTTTGTCAGTTGTGCTAGCTGCAGATTTCTGTGTAAATGAAGTTCTTGTTGTGGGGTACTTATATGCTAAAGGCCTTCCTAACCCACTCAGCCTCCAGCCGCTATTTGCTCTAGAGCCATGTGCGCTCTGCGCAAAACAAAAAAGGGGAGATGTTGGGGGTGGAAGCTCAATTCCATGTGGACTGTCTCGGGCAGGTAAAGGTGGGAACTTCTAAATCTTAGAGTTCTCATGAGGCCCCCCAGGAAACAGCAGGGAATCGAGGAGTGAGACTGAGCTATCTCGTGTATTTCCACCTCTTCCCATGAGAACGTGATGGGAGAGGCATCCCCGCCCTCGAGACTGGCCCGGATCTGGGCACACCTATTGTTATCTAACAGGCACGGTATTCAGGTGCAAACTATGTGGCCAGAGAGCTTAATTAGGGTCAGGAAAGCCTGAAGGCGCTCTTAGCGCTGAGGGGCCCTTACAGGACAGAAGGCGCCTCTTCCCTTTTCCTCTCTTCGCTCTTCCCTCCCCCCTCTCTCCCCACTTCCATTTCTGCTTTCATTCTCTTACTGTAAGATCTTTGCCTCCTTGGGAGATTTCTCTCTTTCTCCTAAGGAAGAGTTCCCACTGCACATGTAACCAGGACCCTGAATAAAGCCTAACCCTTGTTCGACCCCGGAAAGTCTCTTCTCTCATACGTTTATCCGGTTTGGCCAGCCGAAGACCTGTGATAGGTAAGGTAAGACTCGGGTAGCCCTCAGGCCTCTAGGCCTGGCAAAGGGACTTCTCCATGTAATTGGGAGAAGCTTCCACAAGAGAAGACACAAAATTTTGTATGTCTGGGAGCTATAGACATGTGGGGAGTCTGTCCCCAACAGAGCCTTTGACTTACAGCATTTGCACCCTCAGAAACTGCAGAGAGCATACTTTACCTCAATGAGATTGCTCTCTCTTGATTTGAACTGAGTATTTATCTTGCTCCCAGTAAAAGAGTTCATTTACTCCTGGGTATTCTTTGATCTATCATAATTTGTCTAACTCCCTCAACTTCTATTTGCTGTTTACTTTGATTTCAAAAAAAGTTACGCTAGCTTTTTGTGATCTTTTATGTAGCTGCATTTGGTAGATGATAATAAAGTAATAAATACCCCTCGAGAGTACTCAGATAACATGGCATTGATCTTGGGGTCCCCAAAGTATTACATTCCTAAATGACCAGTATTAGAACTGTGGATAACATTAATTCTAGCCCATGATTCCTCTTGGAGATAGATGAGGGAAGGAGCAAATATCCAGCAAAGATCTTCTTGGTTCCCCATAAAGGTGGAAATCTCAGTCTCTCTCAGAGAGGAGTGGGCCAGATGCTGTATCAGATAGCTAGCTTGCTTGCTATCCTTGCCACACGTGAGTGATCTTTATATTTAGACATCTACCAACCACGTGGGTCTTATTACATTGGTGTCATTTCACACACCCTTTACATTGTTGTAGTATTGTGTATATTATTCTATTGGTTCTGCTTCTCTATGAGATTCTACACATACATTATATATATATACACACACATACAAATATACACATATGTAGATATAGCGCTCTCTCTCTCTCTCTCTCTCTCTCTCTCTCTCTCTCTCTCTCTCTCTCTCTCTCCTCTCTCTCTCTCCTCCCATGCATCTTTGAACTCTTTGTAGTCATCATTTCTCTTCCCAGAGAGGTAGTATGGATAGCAATGGGGCCATGAAACCAAGAAAGCTTGGGTTTAAGAACCATCTCTGAAATATCCAAGATGCATTTCTCAAATTGCTTAACCTCTCAGTGCGTCTCAACTCTCTAAGACTATAAGTTGTAGTAAAAGCATCATTCTGCACTGGTAGAGGAAATTCCTCATAAGGAACTTCCTATGCTAATTAAATCACAGCTTCATTCTCTATCTCATCTTTTCTTATAACACAACAATATCCTGTTATATTTATGTACCACAATTTGTTTAGTCATTCCTAAATTGATGGATGTCTACTTTCTTCATAGTTCTTTGCTGCAACGGAAAGGATGTTATGAATATCTTACTGTATTATGTAATCTTTCAGTCTTTGCCTTGCTTTGTGTATAGTGAATCAAAGGATGTGAACATTTTACTCTCTTCTTCTTTCTTTCTCTCTCTCTCTCTCTCTCTCTCTCTCTCTCTTTCTCTCTCTCTCTCTTCCTCTCTCTCTCTCTCTCTGTCTTGGTCTCTCTCTCTCTCTTCTCTCTCTCTCTCTCCTTTCCTGAATGATTGCACCAATTTGACAATGCACTGGTATGTTTGCCTTCCAGCAGACTCTTCTAAGTCAACTTGATTAACTTACCAAGTGTAAAATAAGGCCTCAAATTTGGTTTTTTAAATTGTAAAGCCTAATTTTAAAAGTTTTAATTAAAACTAATGATACTGACATGGCATAGCACAGAATCAAGCTTTGGGATAGCTTTTTTGGAATACTTTTAAACACAGTCATAAGTTTTTAAATCTTGCCATATTTACCTTTCCTCATCCTAGAAACTCAAACATCATATTCTTAAAGCTCTCTTTAGCTAAAGCAGGAACCAAGTTTATATTACACATTCAGGTGTTTGTTTCCAATTCTCAATTGACACATGTTAATCAGAAATCATGGCCAAATCATATTATCCCTAGGAAATTTAGGCAGCAAGATGGCACAGTGCTTTTAGAATACTGGACTTGAAATCAGGAAGACCTGATTTTCAGTCCTGCCTTAGACTCTTAGTAGCTTTGTAACTCTGGGCAAGTCACTTATCTCTCTCAGTCTCAGTTTTCTTTCCTTTAAAATGAGGAGAGTAATTGTTGAGAGGCTCAAATAAGGTAACATAAATAAAGTCCTCATCAAACCTTAAAGTGCTATATAAATGTTAGTGATAGTTATAGAATATATAGATTTTGAAGACACTGTATGACTGTGGGAACTTCTTTCTCTAAGCTTCAATTGCTTTATACAAAAATAAGGATAATAACATTTACCCTACTTACCTCATAGAGTTGTTTTGAGAGAAGCATTTTATAAACTTTAATAAAATATACAAATTTGTTACTGATATTATTGCTAGCAATAAAACTATTTATTTCAATATAATGCCATATATAAATTATTTATTTCTATACAATGTCAATATAATTTAATTTCATATACCATATAATTTAATATTTTATTTCTAAAACAATATTATAAATACATATATGTATGGAAGAGAATATAGGCAGATTACAACATATCACCAATGAAGAATCACACCAGAGAAGATCATCGAAGTCACCACCAATGTTGTAAGACTTAAAAAGGAGATAGGCTGATTGATCATGTAGCAATCAAAAGAGAAGACTATGTACTCCATTGACATCTATCTGTAATGGAGGACTGGTGTGTGTGCAGAGAACCTCTGATGCTACTCCCCATGTGAAGGGATCTGGGGATCCTGCTTCTGGGAGAGCTGAAATGATATGTAATAGAAGTGTCTTGGACAGACTTTGGAACATACATCAATATTCTGAAACTGATTATGGTCTGCTAACCATGTGGTAGACAGCAGATTTTTGATTGACTGTATTTTTGGAACTGGAATTGAAAGTTCTTTAAAAAAAGACACCTTAGACAACCTTAGCCCATTCTCTCTCTGGGTTTGACTGCTTCACTTGAGGAATTAGTGAGTGACAGTGTCATGGGTGGAAAAGTCTTCGGCCCTCTGCCTCCAAGACCAACATGTGGCCCTCTGAATATGGGCCTTGATTCTTTTCCTGCTTAGCATTTGTTCTTCCATTTTATGTGAAGATTTGGGATCTATGACCTGCAGAATTTCAAAAGGTCAGGAAACTGAGCCATTAAATTTCCAGGTGTTGGAGCTGAGTTCAGGCCAAATTTTGTAGTCAGCCTAACACTGATGTCCCAAGGAGCAAAGAGTGACCTTTGAGGACCATCTAAGCAGTTGCTGAGATCAGATGTCATCTGGCAGTGATGCCATATTTGAAATGAACTTGGGGGGAACCAACTCCATGTAGAAGTTCTGCTTAATATGTGCTCACTATCCCCCAAAAACACAAAGGGGAGAGTATACCCCTGAGGTGTGGATGGGAAATGTTTGTACTTTTGTTTTTGCTTTACCTTCAAAGTGAATATCTGTCTCCTGCTTTTTAAAGCTAATTGATATTAAGTTGTTGAATGGAATTTGGGTCCCAGTCAGTCATTGGTGGGTAAATTGGGGGCTTAAGTCAATGACATTAGTAAAGGGACATGCCAAACCCTGAGGGTATTCCTAGAACTCTGAGGGGGAAATTGTAATCTAGCTAGTTATGGCATAGTGAGCCTACATGGAGGGCATTATCTAGTACAAAATTGTACCCTTCACATTTTTTAATGAGGCCTACAGAGATTCTTCATTTGGGCCTTTTGCTTTTGGATGCCCTAGTTTATGGGATCCTAAGGAACTCCTTCTATATGCAATGCCAAGAGATCTAGGGGAAGAATGATCCATCCTCTGTAGAGGACTTACATGGACATATGGATGAGTTGCACAGGATTAGAAGGCATGGATGGCCTTATTCATTGGATGGATGAGGGACAATGGATATAGAATATTGCATGTACTGTTAATTGATTTTACTTAACTGGTTTTTTCACTCTCTCTTACAAGAGAAGGCTCACTTGAAAGAGAGCAAAAATGTCAATAATGAAAAACCCAAAGACATTGATAAACTGAAAAAAAAGCCCAAAGACATGTGTAAGTTGTGATTTGTACTATTGGAAGGAGCGCTCGCATAAATAAGAGCATAAATGTATCAAAGCATCAAGGGAACAAAAATGAGAACAATATTTTAACACTTATTGGTTTATCAGATTATGTTTTTTTTTAATTACTTTAAATGATGGCCTGTTTATTTAAAGATTCTATGGCTGCTGATTTTGTTCTATATCCATGACTTTAACTTAAAGACTGCTGTGTGAGAGATAATAGGTCTTTCCATGTTAGCAACCTGTGCTGTCAGTCTATCAGGCTGTGGATACAGATATAGTTCATTTTAGGTGAAGGTGTGGAATCTGTGTGATCCTGAGAATTTCAAAAGGTCAGGAAAGTGAGCCACTGAAGTGTCTAGGAGTCAGGGAGTTGAATTCAGGCCAAATTTTGTAGTCAGCCCAGCACTAATGTCCCAAGGAGCCAAGAGTTGATTATCTTTTAATTTCATAGACTATGTGACATCTTGACTCCAAATGAGCCTCTCTACCACCAACTGACACAGACATGGTCAATTCAGTTTGCTTTAGTTAGCTTCCCTGCAGCAATGTGGAGCAATAGGCCTGGAGTCAGGAGGAACTCAGTTCAAATGCAACCTGAGATGGTTTATTGGATGTATGGTCTGGGGCAAATCAATTAACCTCACCTGTAAAATGGATATAATAATAGAACCTGGGGGAGCTGATGAGAGACTGAGAGCAACTACTCACCTAAACTCTTACACAAACTACTTTAGATACCTCTAAAAAGAAAATCTGACCAAATTTTGCAGGGGCAGAATTCAACAGGAGACAGACTGTGGCAGACTCACAGCCCAGGGCAAACTGGATGGTTGATAGAAGGTTCTGTTCTGCAAGGGTGGAAGAACACACTATGGCTGGGCCGAACAGGAAGCCCCAGGCAGTCTGAGCAATGGTTGTACTGTGGAATCTTGGGCATATCAGCCCAGGACAGGAGTCCAGTGGAATTGATCGAGTGAGAGGTGTGGAGCCCCAGGTATCTGCAGTGACTGCTACTGAGACTATCAGCCCACAGAGTAAATGCCTGTAAGTCACCTAGTTGAACTTCTGGGAGCCAAAATGGTGGAGTGATCGGTAAATGCTCTCTCTCCCTCCCCTTGTTGACCTTGAAAGAACCATAAAATATTTCCCCAGAAAATCCTGGATCAGTGGGATCAGCAGAAGGGGCAAACAGTCTCATACCATGTAAGGCTAGGAAAATTGCTAAGGAGGATCCCTCTTGTTGTGGTGAAAGGGGACCAGTGCAGGACTGGAATTGTCCCAGACAACCCCATCTCAGTGAACTAGGAGGAGATTCAGAGCCCCAAGGGGGTGGAGCCTCACAACTACCAATATCAGGACCCCAGGTATCTCAGTACTTCAGGGGAAACGGGAAGATGCTAAGGCAGCTGGGATCACCAATTGTTGAGCTTGCCTTTGCTCTAGCTCAGCTGAGGAGACCTCCTGTGGCCAGACCACCCCTTAGCCACACTTAACAAGCTAGCTACAGGGCAAATCTGGGGAAACACAAAAAGACTTCACCTAGCCTCTGCTTTCTCACACCAGCCAGCTCAGCACTAGGTTCTTTAGCTTCTAGCTGAAAGAACCAGAGGCCACAACACACAAAGTCTCATCATCAGGAGTAAGAGGAAAAGCAGGAAAGAAAAGACCACAGAATATTTCTATGGGGACAAGGACCAAAACGTGAATACTGAAGAGGTCAGCATTGAGACTGTACTCCCATCTGAAACTTCAGAAGGAACTAAGAACTGGTCGCAAGTATAAAGAGCACTCTTGGAAGAACTGATGAAGGATTTTAAAAGCCAAATTAGAGAAATAAAAGAAAAACTGAACAATGATTTTAAAAGTATGAAAAAAGAATTTACTGAAGAGAACAGCTTCTTGAAAAGGAAAATTGGACAAATGGAAAAAGAAGTACAAAAACCAACTGGCAAAAATAATTCCTTAAAAAGAATAATTGGACAGATGGAAAAGGAAATGCACAAGTTAACTGAAGAAAACAATTTGATAAACATTAGAATTGGGCAAGTAGAAGCTAATGACTCTATGAGATATCAAGAATCAGTCAAACAAAGTCTAAAGAATGAAAAGATAGAAGAAAATGTAAAGTATCTAATTGGAAAAACAACTGACCTGGAAAATAGATCCAGAAGAGAAAATCTAAGAATTATTGGCCTACCAGAAAGCCATGGTGAATAAAAGAGCCTAGACAATATCTTCCAAGAAATCATCAAGGAAAACTGCCCAGAAGTCCTAGATCCAGAGGAAGAAATAGTCATTGAAAGAATCCACTGTTCACCTCCAGAAAGGGATTCCAAACTAAAAACATCAAGAAATATCATTGTCAAATCCAGAAGTATCAAGGGAAGGAGAAAATATTACAGGCAGCCAGAAAGAAACCATTCAAATATTGAGGAGCTACAGTCAGGATCACAAAGGACTTTGCAGGTTCTACATCGCCAGAATTGGAATATGATATTCTGTAAGGCAAAGGAGCTGGGACTACAACAAAGGACCCAGCAAAGTTGAGTATAATATTTCAGGCAAGAATATGGACATTCAATGAAATAAGAGATTTCCAGACTTTCCTGATAAAAAGACCAGAACTCAATAGAAAATTCAGTCTTTAAACGCAGGTCTCAAGAGAGCCATCAAAAGGTAAATGGGGGAAAAAAATGCTTGTTACTTAATATGGGCAAACTGTTTACATCCCTATAAGGGAAGACGATACTTGCTAATCTTGTGAATTGTATATTTATTATGAAATATAAAAGGGATGTATATAGATAGAGGGAGTGAGTATAAAGTAAATGACGTAATGTTAAAAATGTGATTTTAAGGGTGCAAAGGGATTGTAACAGAAGATGTGAAATGGAGGAGGCAGAAAATGGTAAATTACATCACAGGAAGAGGCACAAAATTATATTACAATAGAGGGAAAGAGGGGAGGGAGATGAGCATTGTTTGAGAGGTGCTCTCATCTGATTTGGTTCAAGGAGGGAACAACAAACTTAATTAAGTATATAAATCTAACTAGCTCCATAAGTACTAGGAGGGGAAGGGAAGGCTAAAAGAGAGGGAAGAAGTAGTAAGGTAAAGGGGAGTAAAGAGGAGGGGGACTGAAAGAAGGAAGGGACAACTATGGGAGGTGATGGTAAAAAAATTGTAACTATTGTGGAGGGAAAGGGAGAAGGGAGAACTAAAAGCATGACTGGTGGGAAAGAGGATGGAGGGAAAGACACAGATAGTAATCATAACTGTCAATGTGAATGGGATGAACTCTCCCATAAAATGGAGATGGATAGCAGAATGGATTAAAAACCATAATCCCACCATATGTTGTTTACAAGAAACACATTTGAAATGGGGGCATACACACAGGGTAAAGATAAAAGGCTGGAGCAGAATATATTGTGCTTCATCTGATGTAAAAAAAGCAGGGGTAGCAATCCTAATCTCAGACAAAGCAAAAGCAGAAATAGATCTAATCAAAAGACATAAGGAAGGGAACTATATCCTACTAAAAGGCACCATAGACAATGAAGCAATATCATTACTAAACATATATGCTCCAAGTGCTATAGCATCCAAATTCTTAGGGGAGAAGTTAAGGGAGTTGCAAGAAGAAATATACAGCAAAACTATACTAGTGGAGGACCTCAACCATCCCCTCTCTGAATTTGGTAAATCTAATGTCAAAATAAACAAGAAAGAAGTTAAGGAGATGAATAAAACTCTGGATAAGGTAGATATGATAGGTCTCTGGAGAAAACTGAATGAGGATTTTTCTCAGCAGTACATGGCACATATACAAAAACTGACCATGTACTAGACTATAAAAACTTCACAATCCAGTGCAGAAAGACAGAGATAGTCAATGCATCCTTCTGAGATCATAATGCAATAAAAATTATATGTAACAAAAGTCCATCGAAAGATAGACCAAAATTTAATTGGAAACTAAATAATCTAATCCTAAAGCATGAGTGGGTTAAACAACAAATCATAGAAGCAATCAACAACTTAATTCAAGAGAATGACAATAATGAGACAACCTACCAAATCTTATGGAATACTTTAAAAGCTGTTCTTAGGGGCAGCTTTTTATGTTTGAATGCCCACATGAATAAAATAGAGAAAGAGGAGATCAATGAATTGGTCATGCAGCTGAAAAAGCTAGAAAAAGAACAAATTGAAAATCCCCAAGTAAATAGCAAATTATAAATACTGAAAACCAAAGGAGAGATTAATAAAACTGAAATTAAGAAAACTAATAAATAAAACTAAGGGTTGGTTTTCTGAAAAAACCAATAAAATTGATAAATCTTTGGTCAATTTGATTTAAATAAAGAAAGAAGAAAACCAAATTTCCAAAAAATGAGAAGGGTGAACTTACCTCCAATGAAAAGGAAATTAAAACAATAATTAGAAATTACTTTGCCCAACTGTATGCCCACAAATTCAACAATCTAAATGAGATGGATGAGTATTTTAAAAAATATAAATTGCCCAGATTAACTGGAGAGGAAGTTGAATACTTAAATAACCCCATCTCAGAAAAAGAAACTGGACAAGCCATCAATGAACTCTCTAGGACAAAATCTCCAGGACCAGATGGATTTACAAGTGAATTCTATCAAACATTTAAAGAACAGTTAGTTCCAATACTATATAGACTATTTGGGTAAATTGGGGAAGAACGAGTCCTCCCAAATTCTTTTTATGATACAAATATGGTTTTGATGCCTAAACTAGAAAGAGTGAAAATAGAGAAAGAAAATATAGACCAATTTCTCTAATGAGTATAGATGTAAAAATTTTAAATAAGATTTTAGTAAAAAGAATACAGCAACTTATCATGAGAATAACGCATTATGATCAGGTAGGATTTATACCAGGAATGCAGGGCTGGTTCAATACAGGGAAAGGTATTAGCATTATTTATCATATCAACAACAATACTAACAGAAACCACATGATTATCTCAATAGATGTGGAAAAAGCTTTTGACAAAATACAACACCCATTCCTATTCAAAACACTGGAGAGCATAGGAATAAGTGGAACTTTCCATAAAAAAATAAGCAGTATCTACCCAAAACCTTCAGCAAGCATTATATGCAATAGAGATAAGCTAGATGCTTACTGTTTGACAAAAATTGCTGGAAAAAATGGATAGCAATGTGGCAGAAACTAGGCATAGACCAATGCCTGACACTGTACACAAAAATAAATTCCAAATGGATACATGATTGAGGTATAAAGATTGGTACTATAAACAAATTAGTGGGCCAGAAATAGTGTATTTGTCAGATTTATGGAGAAAGGAAGAATTTTTGACTAAACAAGAGATAGAAAGCATTATGAAGTGCAAAATGGATAATTTTGATTACATTAAACTGAAAAGTTTTTGCCCAACCAAAACCAATGCAACCAAGATTAAGAGAGAAGCAGAAAACTGGGAAAGTTTGTCTGTGATAAAGGCCTCATTTCTAAAACATTTAGAGAACTGAGTCAAATGTACAGGAATACATGTCATTCCCTAATTGATAAATGGTCAAAGGATATGAACAGGAAGTTTTCAGAGGAAGAAATTAAAGCTATCTATAGTCATATGAAAAAATGCTCTGAATCACTATTGATTAGAGAAGCAAATCAAAACAACTCTGAGATATCACATCATGCCTATCAGATTGGCTAACATGACAAAACAGGATGATGATAAATGTTGGAGAAGATGTGGGAGAATTGGAACACTAATTCATTGTTGTTGGAGCTGTGAGCTGATCCAAGCATTCTGGAGAGCAATTTGGAACCATGCCCAAAGAGCTGCAAAAATGTGCATACCCTTTGACCCAGCAATACCCCCAAGAAATCATAAAAATGGACAAGGGTCTCACATGTACAAAAATATTTACAGCAGCTCTCTTTGTGGTGGTCAAAAACTGGAAATCAAGGGGATGCCTATCAATTGGGGAATGGCTGAATAAATTGTGATATATGAATGTAATGGAATACTATTGTGCTATAAGAAATAATGAACAGGTAGCCTTCAGAGAGGCCTGGAAAGACTTATATGAACTGATGCTGAGTGAAAGTAGCAGAGCTAGGAGAACTTTGTACAGAGCAATACCCACAGTGTGTGAGGAATTTTTCTGGTAGATTTAGTACTTCATTGCAATGCAAGGACTTAAATAATTCCCAATGGTCTCTTAAGGCAAAATGTCTTCCACATTCAGGGAAAGAACTATGAAATTCAATCGCAGAATGAAGCAGATCATTTTCTTTTGTATTTTGTTTTGTTTTATGACTTCTCCCATTCATTTTAATTCTTCTGTGCAACATGACTAAGGTGATAATCAATAATATAACAAATCAAGCCCTCATATGTAGTTTGCCAGTTGCCAAGGTGTACGTGCTCACACTGAAAATTTAAAGATCAACTCTCATAAGTTCATTTGAGCTGGCACCAGCACACCCCTAAATTAAAGTCAAGTAGTTTCAATAAACTTATAAAGCTAGGGATGAACTACGGTGATCATAGTTCAAAGTACTTGTTTTTACAGATGAAGAAAAGAATGAGCCCCAAAGAAGTGAAATGATTTACCTAAGGTCACACAGATAATTAGTGGTAGAACCAAGGACTAGAGCTCAGCTCTTGCAATTCCTAGCCTAGTATTTTATTTTGTTCCTTATGCTAAAATGTCATAGAGTAAATATTAAGAAAAAATACTGATTCTTATTTAATTTAATCAAATTCATTAGATTAAATTAACTGAATTCATCTATAAGAGAGGTTGTACCTTTCAATCAATCTGGAATGTCAATGGAGCCTCTGGCTGTAGAAGAGAACACTGGACTATGTAGGGCTGGATAATCATGTAGTTCCATTTCTTTTTTTCAGAGGCATATAGGGGTTAAGTGACTTGCCCAGTTAGTGCAGTTCACACAGCTAATATGTATCTGAGGCCAGACTTGAACTCAGGTCATTCTGACTCCAGGACTAGTTCTGACTCTATCTACTGCATCACCTAGCTGTTCCTATCCTATAACTCCATTCTTAACTTGACGGTCTAACGTGGCTAAGGAGTACTTCCAACAGGTGAATTGGTTCATCTTAAATCTTAAATAAGATACAAATTCAAGGATAAGGGAAGTGTGTGTGCTTCACTGGTATCGATGCAATGTCAAGAGATTTAGAGAAAATGTACTCTCTTTCCTCTGTGGAGGATATATAGTGATGTATGCACATGAGTTGCACTTGATAAGAAGGCATGGGTGCTTTATTGGAGTAGTGGGGAACTATGGGTATGAAATGTTTCATATGTTGTCAATTGGTTTTGCTTGAGTCTTTAAAAATCTTTTGCAAGGGGGGGGCGGAGCCAAGATGGCGGAGTAGAAAGGGTACTTTCTTGGAGAAAAGACACTTCCTCCCTTCCTTTCCGATGAGGAAGAACAATGCTTACCATCAGGTAAAGACACAGAAATCAAGGATTCTGTGCCCCAGCCCACTGAATGGGCTCAGGCCATGGAAGAGCTCAAAAAGAATTTTGAAAATCAAGTTAGAGAGGTGGAGGAAAAACTGGGAAGAGAAATGAGAGGGATGAAAGAGAAGCATGAAAAGCAGATCAGCTCCCTGCTAGAGGAGAACCAAAAAAATGTTGAAGAAATTAACACCTTGAAAACTAGCTTAACTCAATTGGCAAAAGAGGTTCAAAAGGCCCATGAGGAGAAGAATGCTTTCAAAAGCAGAATTAGCCAAATGGAAAAGGAGATTCAAAAGCTCACTGAAGAAAATAGATCCTTCAAAACTGGAATGGCACAGATGGACGCTAAGGACTTTATGAGAAAGACAGATATCACAGAACATAGCGAGAAGATTCGAAAAATGGAAGATAATGTGAAATATCTTATTGGAAAAACAACTGACCTGGAAAATAGAATCAGGAGAGACGATGTAAAAATTCTGGGACTACCTGAAAACCATGATCAAAAGAAGAGCCTAGACATCATCTTCCATGAAATTATCAAGGAAAACTGCCCTGAGATTCTAGAACCAGAGGGCAAAATAAATATTCAAGGAATCCGCAGAACTCCGCATGAAAGAGATCCAAAAAGAGAAACTCCTAGGAGCATTGTGGCCAAATTCCAGAATTCCCAGGTGAAAGAGAAAATATTGCAAGCAGCTAGAAGGAAACAATTCAAGTATTGTGGAAATACAATCAGGATAACACAAGATCTAGCACCCTCTACATTAAGGGATCGAAGGGAATGGAATAGGATATTCCAGAAGTCAAAGGAACTAGGACTAAAACCAAGAATCACCTACCCAGCAAAACTGAGTATAATACTTCAGGAGAAAAAATGGTCTTTCAATGAAATAGAGGATTTTCAAATTTTCTTGATGAAAAGACCAGAGCTGAAAAGAAAATTTGACTTTCTAACACAAGAATGAAGAGAATCATGAAAAGGTGAACAGCAAAGAGAAGTCATAAGGGACTTACTAAAGTTGAACTGTTTACATTCCTACATGGAAAGACAATATTTGTAACTCTTGAAACATTTCAGTATCTGGGTACTGGGTGGGAGTACATACACACACATGCACACATGCACACATACATAGAGACAGAGTGCACAGAGTGAATTGAAGAGGATGGGATCATATCTTAAAAAAAAAATGAAATCAAGCAGTGAGAGAGACATATTGGGAGGAGAAAGGGAGAAGTTGAATGGGGCAAATTATCTCTCATAAAAGAGGCAAGCAAAAGACTTATTAGTGGAGGGATAAAGAGGGAGGCAAGAAAAAAACATGAGGTCTACTCTCATCACATTCCACTAAAGGAAAGAATAAAATGCACACTCATTTTGATAGGAAAACCTATCTCATAATACAGGAGAGTGGGGGACAGGGGCACAAGCAGGGTGGGGGGGAGGATAGAGGGGAGGGCATGGGGAGGAGAATGCAATGCGAGGTCGACACTCATGGGGAGGGAAAGGATCATAAGAGAATAGAAGTAAAGGGGGACAGGATAGGATGGAGGGAAATATAGTTAGTCCTATACAACACAACTAGTATGGAAATCATTTGCAAAACTACACAGATTTGGCCTATATTGAATTGCTTGTCTTCCAAGGGGAAGGGGTGGGGAGGGAGGGAGCTAAAGAAGTTGGAACTCAAAGTGTTAGGAGCAAATGTAATGTTCTTACCACTGGGAAATAAGAAATACAGGTTAAGGGGTTAAGAAAGCTATCTGGCCCTACAGGACAAAAGAGAAGATGGGGACAAGGGCAGGGAGGGAGGATAGAGGAGAGAGTAGATTGGTCACAGGGGCAACTAGAATGCTTGGGTTTGGGGGGGGGAGGGGATAAAAGGGGAGAAAATTTGTAACCCAAAATTTTGTGAAAATAAATGTTAAAAGTTAAATAAAAAAAAAATAAAAATCTTTTGCAAGAGAAGGTTCACTGGGTGTAGGGGTTGGGGGAGAAGGGGTATATCCAGAAATGACTGTGATTTAAAACCAAAAGATATAAACTTTTTCATTTTTAAAAAAGTTTGTTGGGGGTACGCTAATGACTAAGTGTCTAAAACAAACAAGGTTATGCATACCTCAGACTATGGAATAGCAAAGGAAAGAGCAATATACAAGTGCTGGCTCAGGGACATGATATCTGAGGAACAGCCAAAACTACTTGCCCCTGGTTGAAGGTCTCCAGGTTGTTGAAACTGGCTAGTTTCGTATGATACAATTAAGACTCGATTTACTGGTGAGGTCATAGAGGTCCTTGGAAGGTCCTTCTCCTCTTTCTGTATAAGTTTTCTGTGGATCTCTGAGGGTTCTGGTTGAGTTGAAAGGATGCCAGAGCAAGCATCCCAGAGACAAACAAGACTATGTAAACACAGCTGTCAGGATCGCTCCCCCAGGTGGGTGGCACAGTGGATAGAGTACAGGATCTGGAGTCAAGAAGACCTAACTTCACAGCCTCAGACACTTACTAGCTGTATGACCATGGGAAAGTCATTCAACCTTTGTTTGCCTCAGTTTCCTTATCTGTAAAATGGGAATAATTATAGCACCTCCCTCTCAAGGTTGTTGTGAGGATCAAATGAGATAATAATTATAAATCTATTAGCACAGTGTCTGGTACATAGATGTTAGCTGTTATTATTATCTCAGAAATGTCAGCCCTGACTGGTAGCGTATTGGTAATGTTCAACTCTTAGATGGGTGGGTGGGAGGTGTAGGGGGGAGAGCATGCTCAGCACACTTTTAAGTTTAGTCTGCATTATTATTAACATTTTAACAATAAATTAAGTCCTGATTTGTAACATTTAAAAATTTCCAATGTGTAAATGCTCAGACTGAAAATTTAACAAGAACTCAAAGCCCTTTGCACATAGTAGGCATTCAGCTAAGCTTTACTAAGTTAAATTAGATAAATACAACTTTAGGAAGGGAGAAAACAAATCTAAACACCTGGGGAGAAAGAGTAGTGTAGTGGGATGGGTGAAGATCTGAGTTCAAATCCTGTCTCTGTCTCTTACTAGTTACCTCTTGGCTTTGGCCAGTTTTCTGGACTTATGTCTTGACACTGGACTCCAGTGACTCTGGAAGAGAAAGTGAGGCTGATGATTTTTTATAGCTCTGCCTCAGTTATATCCCATTCATTTGCAAGTCAAGACATCACCCTCCTGATGTCCTCTTCAAGAACAAAGGATGAACAACATTGGCTTCAGCTTCCTGACTTGCAAAACGTAAGGATTAGTTCATTAAGATGATTTCTGAGATCTGTTCAAGCTTTTAATCTATGATCAATGCTCTGAGCAGAACTGTGGAATTCAAAGTATAGTCTTGAGACTTCCAGCTGATTATGAGACAAAAAATAACCCCTCAAAATTGGGGTAGTCAATTGGTTGTTGTTTTTTATGTTGTAAGAGGATCAAAATGTTGCTATGTTGGGGTCAAGGTACAGTGTGTCCGACTGCGGTGAATCAGAGCAACGCGAGCTTGGAAAGCTCTACCACAGGTCAGGAACAAATAGCAGTACCATATAAAGAGTATCAAATTTGGAAGCTAAGACACTGAGTTTCTAATGCTAGATGTGCCTCTTTCTGCCTGTTGGACCTTGGATAAGTCATTTAACTTCAGTGTGTCTCAGTTTCCTAATTCATTAAAGGAGGGGATTGGATTAGATGACCTCTAAAGTCTCATCCTTCTCTGATTCTATAACCTACGGACTAGTCTCTTACATCATTGATGCTTATATAATCAGAGATCCAATTCCATTTTGCATGACTTTCATCACTGGTGGAGATCAATTACTCAGCATTCTTAATGGTCTCCTTCCAGGGACTTCTCCCTGAAGAGAACCTAGAACCTCATGTGTCTTCTTTCTCAAAGATGGAAGCCAGAAAACCAATATTTCCCCTCTTCTAACCTCTTGCCAACTGCATCCTTCATGCAGGCATGGAACATTGAATAATCAGATTCCACCAGAGGAGTCTTATGCAAAAGGGTATGAGCTCCTGGTTATAAATCTCTATGGTGCTTTTTCATATAAATTAATGTCCCCCCCGGGGATGTATTAATATTTCAAAACTCAGCAATTGTGAGTATGATAGTAGAAAAACCAGTATAATTTCACTCCCATCCTTGCCATTTGACTGGTGACTATTTTTTGTGGTGAAAGGAATGATAATTCAAATTATCAACAACAGTGATGAAAATAAAGTACCTACTAAGTACAAAACATTGTGCTATCATGGGAAATACAAAGTCAAAGTGACTGAGGGGTATGACTTTCAGAGTTGCCATGATCTCACGGGAAGATGAGTTTCTGGAAAAAATTATGAAATTCAGGAAAACCATCAAGGAAGAAATTATAGGATGGCTGGACCTGTCTTTGAATGGATGATCTGGGAGGATCTCTCCACCGAAAGATAAAAAGTGAGAGATTTTTTTAAAGCCTGCCAAATTCAAATAATAGAGTTTAGAGCACTGTATGCTCAGTACACATGTTTAACCAAGTGATACTGTAAATATAGGACATAATGCGTATGTACATTAAAAATATAACTTTTATTATTATAATAAATGCCTCCAAAATAATTTTAGTAGGAAGAAGTACTAACCAAGAGGAATCAGAAAAGGCCTCTGAGATGTGTTTTTAAAATAGTGACTGACATTAATAAAATGCTTTGTAAAGCACTTTGCTTCTATTATCTCATTTGAGGCCCACAACAACTTGGCAAGATTGTTAGTGCATTAGGAAACTGACACTAATCCAAAATCACACAGCTAACAAGTGGCAAGGTTTGGTAGCCTGTCTCTAATTCCAGTGTTCTTTCCTCTAGGCCACAGCTTCTTGCTCACCTGTTCGTTTGTCCCACCAAAATGTCCTAGATGGAAAACAAATGCGAGCACCATTGGACTAGAGTATCCTTTCATTTGCTTTCTGTTCATACAAAGGATGCCATGAGAAACAAAATAAGAAGGGAGATTCTGGCTCTCTACTATTAACCAGTAACACATTCCAGGCTGAGTCCTCTCCAGGTCAATGCAGTTCATCAAATATTTATTGAATGTTATGAAGTTTATGGTATTTTATTAGATACTTCCTAAATTACGCCTAACCAATGAGGTTACCGGTCCAGAAACTAACCCCTATCCCAGTAAATTTAAATTATAAATATTAGAAAGCAGAGGAATTGGTAGTAGGTTAGGCATCAGAAGACCTAAGCTTGAATTTTAACTTGACCACATATTACAAGTGTGACATTAGGAGAGTCACAGCCTCCCTAAGGAGGATGAGGTGTTCAGAGATGATTAGCACCTCCAGTATGAGGGCTTGTCAAGCCCTTTTCAGGGCTGCTTATCCATCTTTGGTGTCCACCTGTCACCCAACTCTCACTTGTGACTCCAAGAAGCTGTAGCATGTACAGCATTCACACTCTGGTAAAAATCATTTCAGCAGATGGGCTAAACTAGGTTGAGGTAATTGACAGTCCTCAAGCCCCTTATTGATTTAGGGAGATGTTTGCCTCAAGCATGTAAACACTTTCCCCCAATGGATGGATCAGAACAATGTGTTCCAATTGTCATGAAGGTGATTGAAGCAGGCACTTAGGAGTGCTCAGAGCTTGGTCAGTCATCCAAAACACCAAGATTACCTATTGCATCCTAGGTCATCACCAGTCATCTTGATTTTTGTCTTGATCCTGTATTTTCATGACTCTGGTAGAGAGAGGCTAATGACTTTGTACAACTCTGTCTTTCTCACTTAAATCCAATTTCTGCCAAAGTCAAGACATCACCCTGTGATGTCATCAGTCCTCAGTGAAGGATGAACAACAAGAAACATGAAGGTGCTGTACTAGATGATCTCTAGGGTCCATTTCCTACTATAAATTTGTGATCCTCCAATGTCATAAAAGTCTTTGGTTCCCAAATGTTTCTTTACAACATTTCAGTGTCTACCAAGTAATAAAAAATTCTATTAAATATACATAATGGTAATATATACATTTATAGGCTTATAGCTTTCATTTCTTCCAAAGAGCTTGCACTTTCATATTATATGATCTCATTCATACTCATAACATCCTGGAACAGATATTATTTGCATTTCACTCATAGAAAAACTATATAGCAAAGAAGGTAAGTGATTTGCTAGTTACAATCATGTCCAACTCTTTATGACTCCATGGACTCATACTGTCTATAGGGTTTTCTTGGCAAAGATATTGGAGTGTTTTGCCATTTCCTTTTCCAGTGGATTAAGGCAAAGAGAAGTTAAGTGACTTCCTCAGGGTCACATAGTTAGTAAATGTTTGAGGCAAAATTTGAACTCAGATCTTCCTGACTCCAGGCCCAGTGATCTAGGCACTGAACCACTTAGCTGCCTCACAATAAGCTATAGTAAAGTTTGGATTTGAACTCAAATCTCATGACACCCCTTCCTGGCACTACAGCTTCAAGGCCAAATCTGTAAGTAGTTTTCTGAAATCATTAGGATTTCACAAAAATTTGTTATTGGGAATTTGCATTTCTCCTGCCCTTATCTATGTTTTCCAGTGTTGCCTCTCACCTTCTTGCTCATCCCTACAATTTCATTGGTCTCCATGGGTAAAGTGAATAAAAGCATCAACTTCAAAATATCCGAATAGGATCAAAGTCATGAAAGCAGATCAGTGACAAGAGAAAACCTCTTTAAACCTCCCTCACTTCCTGATTCTCATTCAGCAACCCCTGACGTTATTTAAGCCCCAGGTACATGGGTACATGCTTCACCAACCAACCTTGCAATGGCTACATAAGCCTATCAGATATCGAGATTCTGTGCTTTAGCCAGTCATAATGGGAGTGATGAATATGAAATTTTTGCATGCTTTATTGAGGTTCTTATGTCACTTATGTCACTATCACTTTGCAGTGGCTCCTGACCCACTCCAACTGTACCACCAATAGAAACTTCTCTTAGAATTCTTAAGTTTTATCTGTTTTAAAATTTTTAAAATTTTGAACTTAAACACTAAATAAAGTGAACACTTCCATCTATACAGTAGAACTATAAAAAAAGAGGACTGTACTCAAAACTGCAAATCTGTTTATGTATGGCTTGCTTTTCCTTTTAAATTCAGCATGTAAGTTGCAAAGTCATCATGCCTGTCTGTAATTCCTCCTCACTCTCCTTCTGCTCTCTTTTGACAATTAAAAATGCTTCTTTTTTGGAGGGAAAGTAGTCTTCTCTCCTTCTCATGTTCTTCCCATATTGAAAAATAGAAAAAACAAAGCATTTGTAAGAAATATGTATGCTCAAATAAACCAAATTCCTACTTTATCCATGTCTGAAGATGTTCATCTTATTCTGCAACCTAGGTCAAGTCACCTCTCTGTCAGGAGGTGCATAGCATGCTTCATTTTGAGTCCTTTTGAATAATGGTTGGTCTTTGAATTGAGCAGAGCTTTTTAGTCTTTCAAAACTGTTTGTCTTTACAATGTTGTTATTACTCATTGTATAAATAAAACCCATCTTTATAACAAAGAAATACAGTTAAGTAAAATAAATCAAAACATGAGGACTTGTCTGAAAAAGTAGGATTTTTTTCCCTTACCTATAATCCACCAATTCTCTGATAAGAAGCTGGAGGCATGGTTGAATTGGTCCCTGATCTGCATTGATCATCAGAGTTCTAACAATCCTTCAATCTGTTTTCCTTTACATTATTGTGACCATCCTGTAAATTGTTCTCATTCTGTTCACTTTGTTGTATATCTTGAGTTTCTCTGAATTCTTTGTGTTTGTATTTTGTGGCACATTAATATAATAATTCAAAATAATGATCTATATGCCATAATTTCTACAGGCATTCTCCAATCACAAGCCCTGATATACAGGGTGTACTGCTTCCTTTTTCACATGTCTGTCTGAATGTATTGTTAGATGACAGTGGAGGGGACAAATAAAGCAAGTAATATTTTTAAAATAAAATTACAAAATGTATTTGTTAGTAATTCTCCTTTCCAAAAACATGCCTCATAACAAAAGGAAGTATAGATCTATAACTAGGAAGGCCATCAAATCAACCTGTTCATTTTACAGATAAGGAAACTGAGGTCAAGGAGCATTCAGTGACTTGCCAAAAGTCATGAGGAAATGTCAGATGTAGATTCAAATCCAGATCCTTGCTTCTGCTCTTCCTATTGTACCATATTGCCTTCTCTTTTCTTTATGAGGCGGATGTAGCATACCAGATAGAGCACTGAACTTGTCATCAGTGGTCTTGGGGTTTGAATCCAGACTCTGTCAATTACTAATACGTGACCTTGGGCAGATAATTTGAATTATCTGAGTCTCTATTTCCTCATTTATAAAACAGGGATAATGATATTTGCATTATTTACATAGCAGAACTTTTTTTGTGTGTGGCTGCAGTGGTATAGTGGATAGAGGGCTGGGACTGGAGTTAGGAAGATCTAACCTCAAATCTGGTCTCAGATTACTCACTAACTGTGCGATCCTGGGCAAATGACTTAACCCTATTTGCCTCGGTTTTCTCATTTGTAAAATTACCCGGAGAAGAAAATGGCAAACCACTCCAGTATCTTTGCCAAGAAAACCCCAAATGGGGTCGCAAAGAGTCAGACACGACTGAAATGACCGAACAACAAATTACACACATAGCAGAATAGTTTGACACGGCTTTGGTGTGACAATGTATGTACAACGCTTTGTAAAATTCAAAACTCTAGTCAGCCAGGCAACAAGTATGTAATAAGTACTACTACGTACTACGCACTAAGCTCTAGGGATCCAAAGAAAGGCCAGCACCAGCCCCAGTCTTCAAAGAGCATATGAGACAACACGTGACTTAACTAAGAACATCAAAGATACGTACAGAGTGTACAGGAATGGACACAGGCCAGCTGCAGAATGTGGGATTTAAGTTTCACAGGAGACCAAGGAAATTAAGAGATAGAGGCAAGAGGGGAGAATATTCCAGGCATAGGCACAGTCAGAGCAAAGGAAGGGAGATGGGAGATGAAGTTTCCTGTTTGAAGGACAGAAAATATGAAGGAAACAAGATAGCAAGTATTTATTAAGCACCTACTTGTACCAGGCTAAGTGATTTACAAATATATCTCATTTGACCCTGACAACAACTCAGTGAGGTAGGTGCTATTATTATCATCCCCATTTTGCAGGTGAGGATACTGAGATGAACAGATCAAGTGACTTGTCCAGGGTCATATGGCTAGTACTTGAGGCTAGGTTTAACTCAGGTCTTCCTGATTCCAGGCCCTGAGATCTGTCCACTCTGCCACCAGCTACCCTTCAGTTGGGCAATGTAGCTGGATCATAGAATTTGTCGCAGGTCCAAAGTGTAACAAGACTGGAAAGGTAGGAATGGGGCAGGTCTATAACAAGTTTTATATGTCAAACATAAAAGTTTACATTTGATCTTGGTGATAAAAAGGAATCATTGACACTTGATGTAGGAGGAGGGTATGACATAGTCAGATTTATCCCTTTACAAAAATCACCTGCTGAGTGAATGGAGGAGTCCATTGGAGTCCAGAGAAACTTGATGCAGAAAGATTTAAGAAAGCTAGTGCTAGTTTGGGCAAGAAATGATGAGGGCCTTAACTTGGTTGTGACTGTATGCGTGGAGAGAAGGGACGTGTACAACAGATGTGATATGACAAGATTCGGCAAGAGATTGCATATTATATACATGTTGACGATGAGTCTGACTCCACGTTTTACATTCTCTTCATTGCATGATGCAATAGCTATTCTATGTTAGTATTCCATAGCTTTTGCAACCAAAGCTCCATCTTAGGATACCCTGACCTTAAGTTCTGTCTCCCTTCCAATTTCAGTTTCCTCTTCTGGAAAAAGAGAATAATAATACTCATATTACCCACCTTATGGGGAAGTTGTGAAAATCAAATGAGACAAGGGCTGTGAAAACTTGTTGTAACCTTAGAACTGTAAAAACATAAGCTATCATAATTGTTGCTATTTTCCGTTTGACAGGTGGGAGAGTCCAGCTGTTGATTTGCTTTTTGGGGGAAATTTTGCTTTTCAGATATTATGATTTGGTTTTCTTCTTTCTTTTTTTAAATCAAATTAACTAATGGTTTGTCTATTTTATTGGTTTTTTTCATAAAGTCAACTCTTAGTTTTGTCAGTTCAATTTTTTATAATACAATTAATTATTTGTGTTGTAATTAATAGTTATTAATTTATTTGTAAATAAATAATTATTAATTATTAATCTCATCTTTAATTTTTTAGGATTTTCAATTTAGTGTTTGATTGGTGATATTTAGTTTGTTCTCTTTCCAGTTTTTTAAATTGTACACCTAATTCATTGGTTTGTGCTCTCTCTTGATATAAGCATTTAGAGATACAAATTTTCTTCTGATTATTGATTTTGCTGTATCTCATAGGTCTCGATAGAAAATGTAGTGTAATAGAAAGGAATGCACTAGAACATTTTGTGTGTGTGTGTGTGTGTGTGTGTGTGTGTGTGTGTGTCTACTGGGACTATGGTGAAGGAGGCTAAGTAACAGAACTACAAGGTTATGGATCATTTTGGGGAAATATTACAAGCAAGACACATAATCATTTGACTCAGACTAGATATAATTGTGGAAAGATGTACTTGTCTTTGTTTAGATCTTAGAGGCCATCGAATCCAACCTCCTTTTTCACATAGATAAGGAAACTGAGGCACATAGTGGTGAAGTGACTTCCCTAAGGTCATACAGCTTATACCTGAAGGAGATCTGAACCCAGGTGTCCCTAACTCCAAGTTCAGGGCCTCATCCACTAAACTGTGCTCTCTCTGAATCATGGCTTATATGTCCTTCTCCATGCCCCACTCATTCTCTATCCCCAACCCCAGCCCATTTATTGGGGGCTGCTTCATGCTCAGAACCTTTCCTTCCTCTTTGTTTCTCCTGAAAATCTCCATTTCCCTCAGGACCCTGAGTCTGCCACGGTAATTTATGTGAGCAAATAGCTACCATATTATTATTCTATAAACTGTGCTTTTGTAACATAAGATAACCTGTTCTCTCACATCTGTTAGTGGGTGTGAATGTGTTACTCTTTCTAAGCATTTCTCTTTTAACAGAGGCTTTCTGAGAACAACTCATAAACACCAAAAGAAAACTTGCAGTCGGTGTTTTAGGCACTGGTGAAGGCCACTAGGAGCCATAGATGGATTAGGGAATCTTTCTTGTACCTCACTATTCATGCTATTGGAGTGATTGTCCATTCCTTCTGAATGGCCCTAATAATCAATTTTCAAGTATAGCTTTAATCTTCGGTATTTGAAGTTCACCATTTTATGAATAAGCATTTATCTGCTATACTTTTAGGAACAGATTTTAAAACTATAAAAATATATAAATTTATATTTAATATATGATACATCATACATATAAAAAATAAAAAAAACTATAAAGTATACAAAATTCCTATAACAATGTCCTCCATTACATGTTTTTTTAATTGGTATGTGATGATTTTTGTGTTGGGGTAGATTTCTTATAAAGTAAGAATTCTTAACTTTTTTGTCATGTCTCTCTCTGATAATTGGTGAGGCCTATAGATCCCTTTTCAGAATAACTTGGTTTTTTATGGGGGGGGGGAGAAGATAAGCAAGGTTAAGTGAATTGCCCAGGGTCACTTAGCAAACCTGTGAGACCACATCTGAACTCAGGTCTTCCTGACTACAGGGCTGGTGCTCCATCTATTGTAAATGAATAAAATAAAATAAAATACATAGGATTATGGGGGAAACCAATTATACTGAATTATCTATCAAAATTTTTTTTAAATCCACTGAGTTAATGGATTCCATGTTAGGAACTTTTACTATAGAACATGTCCTCAGGACACAGAATCAAAATTCTCAAAATTGTGTTTGTGTATGTTTATATCCTTATACCCATCTACCCACCAGGAAAATAAACAAAACAAAACAAAAACAAATTTTTCAGGGGGGAAAGAATAGTCACATGGGTAGACCCTTCTACAAGATGGAGGCAATGGATGCAGTGGGCTGCAGTGATTCTCAAAGTTGTATAGTCCTGAGGAACAGCCTAGACATATTTAAATTTAAGCACTGTGCTGCCACCACACTGTTCTTACATAGACAATGATCCCACTTCCTAGAAAGACTCTGGTAGGTTCTGCAAGTCCTTTGAGTTTGTATTGCCATGCTCAACCTCAATCAGTACCAGACCTAGCTTGTTAGCTTAACATATACCCATAGGGAAGGGACAGTCCACAGGAGGGAAAGAAAGGTCAAACTGATACAACTATATGAATATGGCTACTTCTTTTTTTTCAAGGAAACAAGGGATAAGAGATGGCCTGCAAGAGTGCTATATTTTTATTCACTGGTACCCACCAATGCAGCTAGGTGGCACAGTAGATACAGTACAGGACCTCAAGGCAGGAAGACCTGAGTTCTGATCTAGCCCCAGATGCTTACTAGCTGAGTGACCCTGGGAAAATCACTTAACCTTGTCTCCTCATGAGTAAAATGAGCTGGAGAAGGAAATAGCAAACCACTACAGTATCTTTGCCAAGAAAACTCAAGTGGGATCATGTAGAATTGGACATGACTGAACAGCAACAAATCTCTCTATCAGCTCATTTCTTGCTGCCTAAAATATCGCCAATGTTTCTTCTAACCTGGAAAAAACCCTCACTGGATCCTTTTATCACTGCTAACTACATCCTATATCTTTTCTGCCCTTTATAGCTAAATTCCTCAAAAAGGCTGGCTATAATAGCTACCACCACTTTCTGTACTCTTAGAATATGTTTTCCAACATTAGCATTCCACCAAAAGTGCTCTCTCCAAAGCTACTAATCATCTCTTTGTTTGAAAATCTACCTTTGATGCTATTGTTCACTGTCTCTTTCTTGAGAGTGAAGAATTCCAAATGGTTCTGAGGTTGCAAGCCTGAGGGACTGTAAGGATGGTGTTGCCCTCTGTGGTGGTGGTTGGTTGTTGTCCTCCATTTTCGAAGAGGACCATGATAAAGTTAAGTTTCAGTGTGTCTGACTGTGGCTGATCATATCAATATGAGCTCAGAATGCTCTACCACAGGTTGGGTACAGATAGTCCGTATGAATTTTTGGGGTGGATACTCCAAATTTGTGCGTCCTATGTTAACTTTGTGCTGTCTCAATTCTACTTTGCTCATAGAGCACAGCACCCTTTCTGATGTGGGCATGCCATACTGAGTGATCCTGTGCCAGTCTCTCCCATGTTGCACAGTCAAATCCAAAGTTCTTGGAAGAGACCTTGAGAGTGTCCTTGTGACTACCATGTGATGGCCTGCCCCATGTGAATTCTCCATAAAATAGCCTCTTTGGCAAGTGTACATTTTGCACTTGAACGATGTGGCCAGCCCATCGGAGTTGTGCTCTCTGAAATACAGTTTGAATGCCTGGCAGTTCAGCTCAAGCAAGGACTTTAGTTTCTGGTACCTTATCCTGTCAAGTCATCCTCAGAATCTTCCTAAGACAGTTCAAATGGAAGCGATTCAGTTTCCTGGCATGGCACTGGTAGATTGTCCATGTTTCACAGGCATACAACAATAACTCTGTAGACCTTCAGTTTGGTAGTCAGTTTAATACCTCTTCTCTCCCAAACTTTTCTTCAGAGCCTCCCAAACACTGAGTTAGCTCTGGCAATGCATGCATCAACCTCGTTGTCAATGTGTACATTCCTGGAAACTACACTACTAAGGAAAATGAACTTATCCATAGCATTCAAAACTTCTCCATTTGTTGTAATGGATAGTTCCATGTATGGATGGTGTGGTGGTGGATGATGGAGCACCTTTGTTTTCTTGGTGTTAATTATTAGGCCAAAATTTGCACAGGCAGCAGAGAATTGATCCACACTTTGTTGTATCTCAGCTTCAAAGGTTGCACTGAGTGCACATTCATCTGCAAACAGAAAATTATGCACCAACACTCCCTCCACTTTAGTCTTGGCTTGTAACCTCTTCAAAGTGAAGAACTTACCATCAGTACAGTAGTTGACCTTGATACCGTGTTCATCCTCATTGAAAGCATTTTACAACATGGCTGAAAACATGCAAAAAAGCATGGGAGCAAACACACAGCTCCCATTTCACTCCATTGGTGACTGAGAAGGCATGAGAGGATTGTCCACTATCCAAAACCCTGGCCAACATGCTGTCGTGAAATTGATGCTGATTAACTTCTCCGGACAGACAAATTTTGACATAATTTTCCATAAACCCTCACCACTAACAGTGTCAAAGGCCCTGGTCAGATCTAAAAACACTATGTACATACCTCTGTTCTGTTCCTGGCATTTCTTCTGGAGTTGTTGAGCAGCAAACACCGTATTGACTATTTCTCAGCCCTTTCTAAAACTACATTGGCTCTCAGGTATATGACCATCTTCCAGGCTGAAGGATCAGCCTATTAAGAAGGACTCTAGCAAAGATTTTGCCAGCAATGACTAAGAGAGGAACCCTCCTGTGATGGCCAATGGAGGCATCCTTGAACTCCTGGGGGATAACTTCCTCTTGCCATACAACCTGAAAAATTTCAGTCAGCTTTTGTATGAGCAATGGACCCACTACTTTGTAAACCTCAGCTGAAAAAGAATCAGCACCATGTGCTTTGCCACATTAAAGGAGCCTAATGGCCCTCAAAACCTCTTCTTCAGTTGGAAGTTCAGCTAAGGAGGACGGATTTCAACCTGAGGTAAATAGTCAATGGCCTCAGCATTGATTGATGATAGTCTATTGAGAACACTATGGAAATGTTCAGCCCATCTCTCTAGGATCATGTCCTTATCACTAATCAATATGGCTCCATCAGCTCTGAGTAGTTGTGATGTACCATATGTCTTTGGTCCATAAATAGCTTTCAGGGAGTCATAAAAGCACTTTGGATTGTTATTATCAGCATAAAACTGAATTTCATCCGCCTTCTTACTGAGCCAGGATCCTGCATTTCTCTAAGCTTTGTCTGTACTTTGTTTTTGATGGAATTAAATGCTGCCTTCTTAGAGGTGGATGAACTATCCTGCTGGTAAATCCTGTGGAGTTCTTGTTTTTCATTTAGCAGCTTCTGAATTTCCCCATCATTTTCATCAGACCAGTCTTGGTGTTTGCAAGTGTTCTGACCCAGATGAGCAAATGCAGTGCTGTACACCTAATCTCTGAAAGCTGCCCACTCCTTTTCTGCTCCACTGTTGCCAACTATGTGTTCATTCAACTTTCCCTCCAAGTTAGCAACAAACTATTCACACTCAGAGAAGTGCTCTAATTTGTTGATATTGATTCTTCTGGTCGTCATTTTGCCTTGAGGGTGGCACTTTTGATGAATGCAAATATTTAGCTTGGAAAGGATAAGTCTATTACCAGTCCAGTACTCTGAACCACACATTGCCTTTGTCACTCTCACATCTTGTCTGTCTCTTCTCCTTACAATCACATAGTCTATTAGCTGCCAATGTTTGCTGTGAGGGTGCATCCATGAAGTTTTATTGCGTTTAGGTAAATGGAGGACAGTGTTGGTGATGAGAAGGTCCTGTGATGCACAAGTCTTCAGCAGTAAATGACCATTGCTGTTGCTGTTTCCAACTCCATTCCTCCCTAGGACACCTTGCCAAGTCTGGTAGTCTGAGTCTACTCTAGCAATAAGGTCACCCAGAATTATAAGCTGGTCCTCTTTTGGCACATTGATAATAAGGTTCTCTAGGTCTTCATAAAGTTTTTCTTTGACCTCATCAGGGCTCATTATGGTGGGAGCATAGGCACTGATGATGGTGGCATGGCATTTTCCTGCAAGTGGTAATCGCTTAACTGTCATTCACTCCTTTGGGCAAGCATACCAACTTGCTAACTAGATTAGTTTTGATTGCAAAACCCATGCCCGCTTCTTGGCACTCCCCTTCACTGTGCCCACTCCAGAAAAATGTGTATCCAGCTTCAACTTCAGTAAGCTGGTCTTCATTTGCCAACCTTGTTTCACTCAGGGCTGCTATTTGAATGCAAATACCTGTTGAATTCTCTGGCAACAAGAGCAGTGCGTCTTTCAGGTCTATTGGATTTTGTATTGTCTATAAGTGAGTGCACATTTCATGTGCCAGTGGTGACTGGAATCGTCTTTCCAGATGTTTTTGTACATTTTGTACATTTTTTTGTTTGTTTTGACCACATAGTGGGATTCCCTGCCTGCGGTGGTAATCAGGCCAGGGTTGGGTAAGCAGACAATGTTTAGGGCATCTTTTGTAGCCCCTTTCTCACACCAGGAGGTGAGCAGTGCAATCCTTAAAAGGCTGCTCAGACACCCAGGGGACTGTCAAGTCCCACTGCTGCTTCCAGTGAGAAATGACCCTATAGTCTGGCCCGCCTGCATGCAGGGTTGTGACTACAGCTCCCAGTGTATCCGTACCTGCTGCTTCATCACTTGCCTGTCACCACAGGACTTTGAGGCATAATAGCAAAATGGTATGGGTGATGTCTTTTGATTCATGCATAAATTGGATTTAAGCGAGGCAGAGTTGCACAAAGTCATCAGCCTCATTCTCTCCTCCAGAGCCATCATAGTCCAGTGGCAGAACAGAGTCAAGACGACTGGCTATGGCTTAGTTTGCAGTGGATGACCTTGGTGTCTTCAGTGTCTAACCAAGCTCTAAGCACTCCACTTTGCCTGCTTCTGCTGCCTTCATGGTCATTGGAGCAAATTGTTCTCATCTGCTCATTCCACCAGAGGAAGTCTTCATATGCTTGGTGTAGACACCCCCTAACTCACCAATGGGTTTGAGATCCTTTGGTTATCCTCAACCCAGTTTGGCCCATCTGCTGAAATGGTTTACCAGGATGTGGCTGCTGGGCATGGTGCAGCTTCTTGGAGCCACAGGAGAGAGTTGGGTGGAACAAATGAACACCAAAGGTGGAAGGAGCCCCCAAAAGGGTTCAGCAGACATCACAGGTACTGGCCCTCCCTGAACACACCCTACACCCTTGTTGCCATCTACATCCTGCTTTCCCTAATAAGGAAGGTAGGGGGAAAGGGGTAAGATTTAGGGGGAAAAAGAATGAGTTCCATTTTAGACACATTAATTTTAAGATACTAATGGACATCCAGTTTGATATTTCTGAACGATAGTTTGAAATATGAGATCAGAGGTCAGCAGAGAGATTGGTGCAGCATAGGTAGATTTGAGAATCATCAGCATGGGAGCTGATGAGATCATCAAGTAGCACAGAGGGAGAAGAGAAGAAGGCCCAGGACAGAACTTTGAGGGACCTCTGTGGTTAGAGAGCATAATGGATAATGAATAAACATCCATCAAAGGAGACAGACAAGGAGTGGTTACATAGATAGGAGGAGAACTAGGAGTGTCCCAAAAATCTAAGCATCATGTCTGGCACATAATAGGTGCTTAGTAAGTGTTTTATTGATTGATAAAATTCAACCCAAATACATTTACTAATGGGATATCTCAATGGACATTTGTATAATACTTTACACTGATTTGTGACTGCCATGGAATAGAAGATAGAAAGTTAGCCTTAAAGCCAGAAAGACTCAAGTTCAAATCTTGCCTCTGATACTTTTTGTCTGCAATCCTGCACAAGTCATTTGATATCTCAACCTTAGCTGAGAAATTAAGTGACATGTCCAAGGTCACATCACAACCTCTTAGAACTCTGGACACCTCTAAGATGATAAGTTACAGAGAAGTAAATAGTCTCTACAGTAGGAAGCTCCTCACCTAGAGCTTCTTAACCAACGAAATCACAAATCTGGTCAAACAACAATACTAACACGTTTGCATATTTTTATTTGTAAAAAGCCATCTTCTTAGGTCCTTACAACAACCATATGAGTTAGAACAATTAATAGCATCCATATTTTAAAAATGGAAAGCTCACAGAGGGATAAAGTGACTTGCCCAAGGTTACATGTGGTAGAGCTGAGTGGGACATTCAACCACATGTCCTTACACAGTTCAGCATTCTTTCCATGAGATAATACAGGGAAATTAAAGCAATTATTTTTTTCCTAACCTAGGGAAAAATTGTCAAAAATCTAAAACCTGAATTAACATTTCCTGCCAGCCATTATCTCAATACAAACTAAGAGTTGAAAATCCCAAGGCCTTTTGCCAGGAGCTCTATTTTCAGCTCTATCATCAAATAGTAGTATTGACCTTGAACTATTATGTTGACCTTTCTGGGCCTACCTCTTCTTCATTTGAAAAGAGAGCAGTACTGTTTGACTGTGTTTACATGGAACAACTGACTAATGACAAGCTCTTAAACCCTATCAAGCATGCCCTAAAGGAAGAAAGGTGTTTTCAGTTAAGTACTATATGTAGCTTTTACTCAACCTAGACAATGAAAGAGGTTGAGGACAAAAACATGCCAGATGCTGTTTTGGACACCCACACAATATACCCTCTTGGTTGCCTTATGAGGATGTATTACATTACTAACACCCAGGGGATAACATCCCCAGAACACTTCTGGTGCACTACCACACTTAACAAGGGTCTTATCCTAACCAATAAAAGCCAGCAAGAATAGAGACATAAATTTCATTCAAAATAACTACAGAATGTCTAAAATATTTGGGAGTCAATCTACCATGACAAGTGTAGGAATTATAGGCTTCCAAATATGAAATCCTCTTTGAAGAAATAAAGGCAAATAATTGGAGAGATATTAATTGCTCAAGGTTAGACTGTGCCAACATCATGAAAACAACAACACTTAAATTAATTTACTCATTCATTGCTATTCTAATCAATCAAAGGGTTGCTTTATAAAACTAGAAAAAAAACAAAATTTATCTAAATGAACAAAAAGGTCAAGAATTTAATGGAAAGTGATTTTTAAAAAGGGAAAGAAGGGAGCCTAACAACACTGGATCTTAAAGTATCATGCAAAGAAATAATCATCAAAATCATTTATGATTAGCCAAAAAATAGAGAAGTTGATTAGTGGAACATAGTAAGTACAAAAGATTTAAAAGTAAGGGGACAAGATAGCATAGTATTCAATGACCCCACAGACCCCAATTATTGGAATAAGGATTCATTATCTGAAGAAAACAACAGGGAAAACTGAAAAACAGTCAAGCAGAAATTAAGGTTAGACCAGACTCTCACACCAATAAGCTTTAAGTGAATCCAGGATCTAGAAATATAAAAGACTATGTCATAAGTTACAGAAGTAGAGGAAATGATTTTATGCATGGGGAACTATGCATAGGGGAAGAGTTCTTGATAGAGAGAATCACAAGATGTAAATGAAGTTTTAATTATAAAAATTTAAAAGTTTTTGCATAAATAGCATGAACACATTGAAAATTATAAATGATATAGTTTACTGGCTACAATATTTTCCTCAAACTTCTCTGATAAAGTCTCATATCTAAGTTATATAAGGAATTATTTAAAATATATAATGGGAAGAGTCACTCCAATCCAATCCAATAAACATATATTAAGTATCTACTCCATGCCAGGCACTGTGCTAACTTCTGGGGATACAATTAATAAAAAAGAAAGACAGTCCCTGTCCTCAAGGAGCTCACTATCTAACGGGGGAGACACAGAAAAGTAGGCAAGAAAGAGGGTGGGGTGAGAAGTGACCAGGATGTACTGGGGCATCTTGTTCCTTAGAGTTTAAACCAGGCAGAGCAACAGACCAGAGTGGAATGGGAAAATTCCAGTTTCTACCCTTTATAAAGTGAGGTATAGGAAGGAGTTTAGTATACCATTCTCCAGCCATCCAATCAGTAGACAGAGGAGGCTTAGGGAGATAGTATAAATAAAGGTAACACCATGGTTGTAAGATTTAGAGGTGATGAGTTTAACCTAGGAGGGGTATCTTGTTCAGTGGAATTGAAACTAGACAAACCAACAGATGCAGAGTGGAGTGATTCTATTCCTCAAAAGATCAAATTAGGATATGAATCAAAAAAGGATACGAATAAGCAGGTCTCCAAGAAATACATGCTATCAACAGCCATATAAAAACACTCCAGTGAATAATAAGAGGCATGCAAATTAAAACAACTATGAAGCTCAGTTTTATTCCCATCATATCATTGAAGATAGCAAAAAAATAAAACGACAGTTGTTGGCAGGGCTGTGGGAGAATAGTCACACTAATGTACACTATATGAATTTGTCTAACCAATTTGGAACTATATTCAAAAAGTTATTAAACTGTTCATATCCTTTGACCTAATCCTAGGCCTTCACCAGTCATCCTGATGAATTTCTGGTCACTGGATCCAGATGGCCCAGGAGGGGAAGTAAGGCTGGTGACCATGAACAACCCTCCCTCACTCAAAACAAAGTCAAGTGCAAGTCATGTCATCATTTCTCTGATGTCACAGTCTTCTTTGAAAACAAAGGATGAACACAGACAGATAACCACTAGGCATATACTTTGAAAGAAAATTAAAAAGAAGGAAAGGTCCTGCATGTATAAATGAATTTATAATAGCATTGTTTCTTGCAGCTAAGAATTAGAAACTAAGGGGTGTTCATCAACTAGGGAATGATTGGGAAAACGTGGTATGTGAATTTAGTGGAATATTATACATATACCATAAGACATGACAAAAGGCACAGATTAAAAAAACCACAGGAATACATATGAACTGATGCAGAATGAGAAGAATCAGGAGAACAATTTATACATTGACTAAAACATTATAAAAGAAAATAACTTTGAAAAATTTAAGAGTGATCATCAATGTACTGCATCACCATTATTCCCAAAGACTAATGACGATTATATTTCCCACCTCCTGAGACAGAAGTTGTGGATTAGAGGTGTTCAATGATACATACATTTTCAGACATTGACAACATGTGGATCTATTTTGCTTGACTGTACTTATTTGCTACAAGGAAGGATATTAATTTTTTTTAATGGAGTGGGAGAGTTTTAGAAGGAGAGAGAGAATAATAATAGTGATGCCAAAAAATAAAGAGTATCAGTGAAACATTTATAACATATACTGGAAAGAGCTGAAGGAAGTTTAGAGAGAGAGAAGCAGGTCAATATGGAATTACTGTGATAAATTTATCATACATTTTAAGCACAAGTTGTACATAATAAAGATTCATATTTTCATATGAAAATCTTTTTATATTCCTTTTATATGGAAATGATTGTGTTTTTTGATAAGTCAAGTTCAACATTTTTTAAAAGGCACCCTCCCTCAAAACAAACAAATACTGAAACTCAGTCTGCAGTCTGTCATACCTGGAGAGCTCCCCTTCCTTTACTCCTCTATCTTTCTTTATATTTAATCACTCTGTGTCTGTACGATTATGAGGACTGTTTTAAACAAAGACCAGAAACTACTGAATGACTCCTGTTGACCTAAAATATAAATATACTAGCTGAATGCAATCCCTGACTGTATGGAAAGTCTGGTACCTTCAGCAAACACACCTGCTCTTTTGGCCTGACCCGGATTCATCTGCATTGTCTCCTTTCTGCTCCATGAACTCAAATATTTTGGTCATTAACAGTTTTTGGTGCTTGATATGATAACAAAGGAGACAATTTCATAGTCAAGAAAATGTTTTCATTGAGGGCTGATGGGTTTGTACATCAATCAAATCACTCAAAGGGACACATACAGGTATAAATGAAATAGGTTTAGGATTCAAAAGCTGAGAAGCCTGAATCCCAGAACTATTTGGTAGCAATTAAAATACACGACCCATATTGTGTAATAAGAAATGATGAGGGGAATTGTTTCAGAAAAATCTGTGAAGACTTGTGCAAAGTGAAGTGAGCAGAACTAGGAGATCATTGTATATCGTAACAACAATATCGTAATGATGAGGGAGGAGCCAAGATGGCAGAGTAGAAAGATACACATATGCTAGCTCCAAACCCACAGACCATAAAATACCTGTAAAGAAGAACTCCCAACAAATTCTGGAGCAGCAGAAGCCACAGAACAACGGAGTGGAGGAGATTTCTGTTCCAGAGAGACCTGAAAAACTGACCCGAAAGGTCTGTCATGCACCGGACCTGGAGCAGAGCCCAGGCCTGCCTTGGCCATGCGGCACCAAGAGGAGTAGATCCCAGTAGGCTTCAGGGACGGAATCTCCAGTGGCCATGCAGGTTCCTCAACCCACAGGCACCAAAAGTCAGTGAGAGAGTCTTTTTGGCTCACCAAGAGGGGAGAGGGGTATCCCCATAACTCAGGCCCCCTTGGGAGGCAGCAGCAGAGGCAGCAGCAGACAAGGGCTCCCAAAGAAGGCAGGAGCTCAGATCCATTGTTGAAGGTCTCCACATAAACCCCCTGAGGGAACTGAGCCCTGTGTGGCAGCCCTGCCCCCACCTGAGCACCTGAACTTAATCTCACACTGAATAGCAGCCCTGCCCCTGCCCAAAGCCCTGAGGCTGGGAAGCAGCATTTGAATCTCAGACCCCAAGCACTGGCTGGGCGGATCTGGAGGCCAGGTGGGTGTGGAGAGGACACTCAGAAGTCAAGTAACCTGCTGGGAAAATGCCCAGAAAAGGGGGAAAAAAAATAAGACCATAGAAGGTTACTTTCTTGGTGAACAGATATCTCCTCCCTTCCTTTCTGATGAGGAAGAACAATGCTTACCATCAGGGAAAGACATGGAAATCAAGGCTTCTGTATCCCAAACATCCAAAATAAATACTCAATGGGCTCGGGCCATAGAAGAGCTCAAAAAGGATTTTGAAAATCAAGTTAGAGAAGTGGAGGAAAAACTGGGAAGAGAAATGAGAGAGATGCAAGAAAAGCATGAAAAGCAGGTCAACACCTTGCTAAAGGAGACCCAAAAAAATGCTGAGGAAAATAACACCTTGAAAAATAGGCTAACTCCATTGGCAAAAGAGGTTCAAAAAGCCAATGAGAGAAGAATACTTTAAAAAGCAGAATTAGCCAAATGGAAAAGGAGGTTCAAAAGCTCACTGAAGAAAATAGTTCTTTCAAAATTAGAATGGAACAGATGGAGGCTAATGACTTTATGAGAAAACAAGAAAACACAAAACAAAACCAAAAGAATGAAAAAATGGAAGATAATGTGAAATATCTCATTGGAAAAACAACTGACCTGGAAAATAGATGCAGGAGAGACAATTTAAAAATTGTGGGCCTACCTGAAAGCCATGATCAAGAAAAGAGCCTAGACATCATCTTTCAAGAAAAGAATCTAGACATCATCTTTCATGAAATTATCAAGGAAAACTTCCCCGAGATTCTAGAACCAGAGGGCAAAATAAGTATTCAAGGAATCCACCAACCGCCTGAAAGAAATCCAAAAAGAGAAACTCCTAGGAGCATTGTGGCCAAATTCCAGAGTTCCTTGGTCAAAGAGAAAATATTGCAAGCAGCTAGAAAGAAACAATTCAAGTATTGTGGAAATACAATCAGGATAACACAAGATCTAGCAGCTTCTACATTAAGGGATCGAAGGGTATGGAATAGGATATTCCAGAAGTGAAAGGAATTAGGACTAAAACCAAGAATCACCTACCCAGCAAAACTGAGTATAATACTTCAAGGGAAAAAAGGGTCTTTAAATGAAATTGAGGACTTTCAAGCATTCTTGATGAAAAGACCAGACCTGAAAAGAAAATTTGACTTTCAAACACAAGAATGAAGAGAAGCATGAAAAAGTAAATAGCAAAGAGAAGTCATAAGGGACTTTATAAAAGTTGAACTGTTTACATTCCTACATAGAAAGACAATATTTGTAACTCTTGAAACTTTTCAGTATCTGGGTAGTGGGTGGGATTACACACACACACACACACACACACACACACACACACAGCACAGAGTGAATTGAATAGGACAGGATCATATCTTAAAAAAAATGAAATTAAGTGGTGAGAGAGAAATATATTGAGAGGAGAAAGGGAGAAATGGAATGGGGCAAATTACCTCTCATAAAAGAGGCAAGCAAAAGACTTTTTAGTGGAGGGAAAAAGAGGGGAGGTGAGAGAAAAACATGAAGTTTACTCTCATCACATTCAACTAAAGGAAGGAATAAAATGCACACTCATTTTGGTATGAAAACCTATCTTACAATACAGGAAAGTGGGGGAGAAGGGGATAAGCAGGGTAGGGGGGGGGATGATGGAAGGGAGGGCAATGGGAGGAGGGAGCAATTTGAAGTCAACACTCTTGAGGAGGGACAGGATCAAAAGAGAGAATAGAAGCAATAGGGGGCAGGATGGGATGGAGGGAAATATAGTTAGTCTTACACAACATGACTATTATGGAAGTCATTTGCAAAACCACACAGATATGGCCTGTATTGAATTGCTTGCCTTCCCAAAGAGAATGGGTGTGGAGAGAGGGATGAAGAGAAGTTGGAACTCAAAGTTATAGGAACAACTGTCGAGTTCTGTTCTTGCTACTAGGAAATAAGAAATACAGGTAAAGGGGTACAGAAAGTTATCTGGCCCTACAGGAAAAAAGAGAAGATGGGGACAAGGGAAGGGAGGGATGATAGAAGAGAGGGCAGATTGATGATAGGGGCAATTAGAATGCTCAGTGTTTTGGGGTGGGGACAGGGGACAAATGGGGAGAAAATTTGGAACCCAAAATTTTGTGAAAATGAATGTTAAAAGTTGAATAAATAAATTTAAAAGAATAAAAAAAAAACCAGTATCATAATGATGATCAACTATCCTACTCTAATCAATGCAATGATCCAAGACAATTCTGAAGGACTTATGTTGATAAATGCTATCTATATCCAGACAGAGAGAGAACAGATGGACTCTGAGTGCAGACTGAAGGATATTTTTTTCACTTCCTTCATTTTTCTTACTTTTGTTAATACAGAAATTTGTTTTCTATGACTTCACATGAATAATTGACATCATATCGCTTGCCTTCTCAATAGCCAAGATAGGAAGAGGGAGAGAAATTGGAACTCAAAATTTCAAAAATCAAATATTAAAATAAAATTACAAAAAAGGAAAAATATATAAAACCCATGACCCAGTTTATAATCTAGCCTTTAGAGACAAGAAATTGGGAGATACATTCAGTGTTCTTCCAATAACTAGATGTAACTGTGAAGAGTTAAATTTGGTTGGCTGGCAACTTGCTCCTCATTTTTCCTTTCTTGTAGAAGGATATGAATACAAAATCTACTCAGACTATGGTTACCTTTGCCTATTAGATCCTTTCCTTTTGACCATTACCTTCTGCTCTAATTTTCTCTTCTCTTTTCTTCAAAGCAGGAGTAAAGACCTGTTAACTCAAAGGCTATATTTTCCCCCCCTTCTTTTCTTCCTGCCCCCTCCTCTAGAATCTGGTTGGAGATTCATTTCCAGACGATAGCCCCAGATACACATGGAATTCTCTCTCATTCTCTGGGAAATTCATAGAATTATTAGTGAAATAAAAAAAATAAATCAACATAGCTTTTTTGCCCCCATGTTAGAGAAAAGATTTCTCTCTTCTAAGCATTAGAAAATCAGCCCCCAAACAGGAAGGGTGTTTTTAAGCCAGTTCCTTTTTAAGCCAGTTCCTTCATGGTAGTTAGAATAATCAGAGCATTTCTCCTGTTTGTACAGTGACCATGATCAGAATATACAAAGAAATGTGATTGCATAAATCATAGGATTTATTTGTTTTTGGTGAAGAGAAAATAAGATCAGAATACTTAAATAACTAAGATACTATGAAAGAACAAGTCATTTTTGGTTGCCTATTAAGCAATAGACAAGTGAAAGGGAAGGAGGTTTGGGGAGAGAAACTTTTTCAGATGACTTCCAGATCATGTGACCAATAAGATGGAAGATTAGACATTTTCTCCAATCACTTCCCATCATACAAATTTTGCACAAGAGGTAAAGTAATTGCAAATGTCACCACAGGATAATGAAGCCTAATGAAAAAATAACCTGATGAATTAATATCTAGATACCCGACCCCCACCACCACAGGAGATACAGATACAGGAAAGCAGAACTCTTTTCTGCCTGTTACAGGAGTGGGCTAAGCTGTAGGAACTCTCAGCTAGAGAAGTAGAGGACAAGGGCACTGGAACAGAGAATGGGTGCGGGTGTGGATCACTACCAAGTCTGAAGGAAGGAGTACCATCCATAGTAAGGGGACTAGCATGTTCTGTCTGCCCAGAATTCACTTGAGGCAGGGACCATGACTAGTAAAAAAATTAATTTCCCTAATGTGGGTGGGAAGTGAGAGAACTTTGTGGTTCAGCCCTTGGGGGATCCACCATCAAAGGGAAAAGGAGTAATAAGGGAGTATTAAGGAAAACAAAACTAAAATTACCAAAGATTTCAAAGATATTAGGTATGAGTAGATAAATTTATAGGGAAAATATTAATATAGAAGGAAAGATATCCAACAGAACATCTGAGTAAAACCAAATATTTCTGAATAAACATGACAAGACAAAGGAAATTCAACACCTGTTGAAGTACAGGATCCTGTGAATTCCCAAGAGAGCATGGAGCCAAAGCAAGATGTTTCCAAATTGTTAAAGAGTTAAACAAAAATCATGAAATTTGTATTTATGACCCAGCAAAAATAATTGGTAAGATTAAAAAAAACTGAACTCATGATGGTATCTCTCCAAAGAAGCAAGAAAGAAAACAACTGATTGATGATAAAAATAATTAGAGGTGAAGGACAATCTGGAAGAAGAGAAGCAACAAGAAATAATGCTTAAGGATCTCCATACAAGCAAAGCACACTGATCTCAAAGACAGAATGTGTAGCGATAACTTTCAGATTACAATCTCCCAGTAGAACATAAATCCCAAAATCTAAACACCATAATACAGGAAATAATATAAAGAAAACTGTTCTGAACACAGAAAATAAAGTATCAGTTAAAGGAATCTATGGAACTCTTCCAGAAAAAAAGAAACAAACAAAAAACTTTACTACAAACTCAAATTCATAATTTCATAGAAAATTAGAATAATATGAAACTATTCTGCAGTTATCAGAAACCCCTGAAGGAAATGAAATTATTCTGAAGAACAAAAGAACTTAAGATACAAACTAAGATGACATACATTGAAAATCTGAGTCTAATCATCAATGAAAAAGATGGATGTTCAATGAAAGAGAGTCATTTGAAGCATTTCTATGAAAACCCTAGATGAATTTGCTTTGCAAAGACCTCAGAAGACACAAGAAAGGTAAATAAAAACAGCTACCAAGCAAAGCACAGGTAACAAAATAAATTACTCTGGGGATGGGAGGACTAGAAAGAGAAAAACAACTGCGATCAAAGTTCCTGTGAGGAACCACTACCTTCCAGATCAAATCCAAGCAAATTTCATGGCAAATGGGAAATGAAATGATTCTGGGAAAGAGAGGGTAGAAATGGACCATGCAATCAGAGACCCGGGAAGATTTATACTATGTGGCAAAATTTCTATCATCTTTATCTACTGCAGGAATTGAAAATTTTAAGAGTGAGATAAACAGACAAAGGGGGAGGGGACAAGATCTACAAGGCAATCAAATAGAAACTATTTAGGAGGAGCTTAGAATAGGTACTTCAGAAGCACTGATTCCATGAGGAAAATAGAGACTAAAGAAGAAATAAGTAAGTATAAGGACCACGAATTAAAGAATAAAAATCTGGAATAGGCAGAAAGGGAAGAGAATAATAAAAATGAAGTAAAAAATGCCTTGTAGAGAAAGTCAGAGAAAAAAATGTGAAAACCCTAATAAACAAAAGAAGTTAAAGGGGAGGAAAGATAGAAGGATTTTACTTGACCATTTAACTGAGAGAGAGAAAAGAGGGGAAGAACTAGATATAGAGATAAAAGAAAGGAAAAAAAGGAAGGAAGAAGAAAAGGACATTAATACATTAAGTAAAACTCAAACTGGGGGAAAGAGTGATAAATTGGGCTTGAGGGTGAGGGGAAGACAACTTGTGAGAATAAAGTTTCCTTAGCATAGTTTAAGCTCTGTTGTAACTCTCTCTTTGGGAGAGAAGAGAAAGACATTAATAGAAATTCTTGTGATATAAAAAAGAAAAGATAACAAAAATGTATTTTAAAACATAATAATATTTAAAAGCCCTTTGCTTTGTTTCCTCATATTTTTCATAGAACAGGCAATTCCCAGACTTCTCAATCAGTGCTTTTTGTCCCAAAGCAATAGGCTGAGGCAGAGCACTTTGAGCATCTGAGCTTACTCCACAGTCTTATAATAGTCTTTTACCACAACTCTCATTTCCAGCTCCATCTCTTTTGCTTCTTCTCTTTAGATACTTGAGATGAAGAGGTAGTAGCCATGAGAAGAAAAATAGCCAAAGATTTCAGTTGAATGAGAAGCCAGAGGTAGAACAGGCTACAGCTGAACAGCCACCAACACAGCAATATCTACTGGACAGCCTGTGGGGACTATGAGACCAACAGAGAGCAAAACTGGGTAAGAGTAGCCTGATGACATCTGGATGTGAGAGGTATGAGCTGTCCCTCTATGCAGACTCCATAATCAAATATATTCCTGGTATTTGCATCCTAGCCACACATATTTTCTACATACAGAATATACTTTCCCATATTTTCCCCCATATGTGGCCACTCTTCCCATGGATGCTGTGTGTATTTGTGTGTCACCTGCCCTTTGTCCACACCCCTAAGGGTGAATGAACAAGCGGAGGCACGGTACCTAGCGCCACTGGTGGAATGGACTGACCTTGATTCCCAAACTCATTCCTCCCCAACTTTTAACAAAAAAAAAACATATGGTTAGAATAGAGAAACTTTATGGTGTGAAAGCCAAGCAATCAGGAAGAAGGAAAAACAGCTACAAGAAGTACTCTGGAAGAGTACACAACCTACTACAGCAGATGCTGACGAAGTCTACCTAACACCATCACAGATGACTGCAATGAATGTAGCACCAGGGCAGATGCTTGGAGAAATATATTCTCTCTCCATCTCCTCTCACTCATCCTCTTTCTGTGAGACAAGGTCTCCAATCTTATTCAGGCTTTAAGTACAAACTCTGGAAGGGAGAGTGAGGCTGACAACTTTTCAAAGCTTCAACTCACTTAAATCTAATTCATAGACAAGTCAAGATATCACCCTTGTGATATCATTGGTCCTCTTTGAGAGTGAAGGATGAACACCACCACCACCACCAACATCATCATCATTGTCGTTGTCATTGTCATCGTCATCATCAACATTATTATCATTATCAACAACAACAGTGAACACTCATGAGCCTAATTGCCCTGCTGATCAGCACAGAAGCTTTGACTTCTGACATGGGTCAATTTCTCTTTCTTAAGCAACATGGTGGCTGCCCCTTCCCCCAATACCCAATCATCATTTTTTTTCTGGACATAGTACAGAAAATATTCTACTTCAGGCCATGGTTACCAAGATTAAGTGATGCTATAGCTTCAGGCTCCCTATAACCAAAACTTATAGGGATGTACCATAAGCCCAAAGAAGTCAAATGTCTCCTTTAGTTATATGCTCACTTAAACAAACTCTTTGCTCTTTTATGGGCTGGGAAAGCTTGGTTTTTATTTTTTGAAAAACATACATTGAATTGTAAGCTTTTTACTATCATAAAGTAAATAATGGCCAACATACAAGAGTATTTTCTGTTTGAAGAAAAACTATTTGATCAATAGAAGCAAGCTAATTTGGGGACTTGGACCTAATTTAGAACAGTGGGGGAAAGCAGGAAAGTGGTATTAAACCATGATGAGCCTGGCAATGAATTTGGAATCCATATACCACCAGAGATAAAATTGTAAGTTAATGAACATAACAGGCTGCAAAGGGCATTTTCCATTTCCATCATGTTTGCTGAACTTTGAAAGTAAGTCATGCCCAGTGAAGGGTGACAGAGTTGTTTGAGCATGCTCAATAAATCCTCTGGCTCAGTGTACAATAGAAGGCTCAGTGGATGATAAACAGCTCAGTGTGCCTTATTTCCCAAGAGTCACTTGCTGCTTACATGTGAGACAACGTACCCTAGGTATACGTAGGAAATGTTTTGTTGTTATTGTTCAAACCAAGCCATTTCATTAAGTATTTTTGTTTTGAGCTTGGCTGTTAAAGGTAAACACATTGATGGGTTTTGCTGACTATTTCAAAATAAACACATCATTCATGAATTCTGTGATAGTTAGCAAGGCATTAGACAGGGAGGTATATGTTCCCGAAGGGGCAGCTAGGTGGTGCAGTGGATAGAGCACCAGTGCAGGAGTCAGGAGAACCTGAGTTCAAATCTTACCTCAGACATTTGACATTCACTAGCTGTGTGACCTTGGGCAAGTCACTTAACACTAATTGCCTCATCCTGGGTCATCTCCAGTCATCCTGGTGAATGTCTGGTCACTGGATTCAGATGATTCTGGAGGAGAAGTGAGACTGGTGACTTGCACAGCCCTCCTTCACTCAAAAGAAACTCAAGTGCAAGTCATGTCATTATTTTTCTGATGGCATGGTTTTCTTTGGTAACAAAGGACGAACACATATATGTTCCCCAAAAAGAGAACAGTAATGAAGGAGATCTAATACAGAGTCCAAGTCAATAAGAGATTCCCAGTGGATGGTGAGGTCTTCTAAATGCCTGCAGATGACACTGTGATGATAGTTTTAAGTCTTGAAATATTGAACAACATCTTGGAAGAGATCTGTAATCATTCAAAAGAGGTTGGACTATCATTCATAAGGAAAGACCAAGAAGATGAATGATGTCCATTACCCAGATTTCTACATGCATTTGGATGAATACCCTATAGAGCTTGTCCAATATTATTATTTGAGACAGGCAATAAATGTAATCCAGAGCTGAAGAGGAAGAAGAGAGTGGGCTGAATTGCTCTCGGGAAATTGTAATACTCTTTTTACAGACCCCCAAACTTTCCTTGAAATCAAAAGATTACCTTTTCAATACAAACATTTTGCCAGTGTGGGTATATGGCCATAAGACATGGAACACCACTGTCTCCAAGGAATTTATGATAGAAATGTAGTGGAGAAGTAAGCATTCTGTACCATATGAATGAATGAATAAATAAGCACTTATTAAGTGTTTACTATGTGTAAAGAATTCTCTTAAATATTAAGGATATGACTTTTCTATCTCAAGACCATCCCTGTTATGAAAGTGCTTACATTCTATGAGGAAACAAAAAAAGGGGGTCTCAACTGTAAGTCAGATGGAAAGACCGCTACAGGTCTTAGAGTGTGGTAGCAAAGTACATGATAAGGCTCCTTCTTTAATGATATTTCCATTGGTAAAACCATATTGTTTTCTGCTATTGAACCATTTAACAGTGTCAAGAACTTTGGTAGTAAGAATTTCCTCTTTGGAGTCATATTAGCTTTTCTAGATAATGGTTGGAATGTGGGACCTGACCCGGAAGCAGAACCAGTGGTCTGAAGGTTTATGCCACTCCTGGGACTCTTGAATTTATCTACTCATGAGTGGCAGTGTTGGTGTTGGAGGTGGGAAGCTGGTGGGCCCCTCCCAGGTCTTATGATTCCAAATGTAACACAATGGCGAGAGCACTGGCTCTGCAGTCAGGCAGACCTAAATTCAAATCTAGCCCCAGACACCTGCTCACTGTGTGACCCTGGGCAAGTTATTTAATCTCTTTTCAGTTCAGTTTCCTTAACTGTAAAATAGGAATAAATAGTACCTACCTCACAGGGTTATTATGAGGATCAAATAAAATAATATTTGTTTAAAAAAGATATGTAGCACAGTGCCTCGTAGGCAATAGATACTATATCAATGCACATTCCTTTTTCCTTCCCCACTGTTACTCCCCTTATAAAGGACCTCCTTAACATCTTTTCTGCCTGGAAAATTGCAATAGTCTTATTAACAACATGCTCAATGAGCCTTTGGTTCTTCTCTTCCATTTGTCCTACCATTGTTTGAATAATTTTCCTTATTCACACACTTGGTCATGTCATTCCTTTGTTCAGTTTTTTATTACTGTTGAAATAAAATTCCAATTATTTTACTTGATATGTGAAAGACTTAGCCACTGTTATCTCATATGATTCCCCTTCATATCCCTTCATACTATGCTCAAATAGGGATACACTCTTTCTTAAATATACTCTAAATTTTGCTCCTTTCATATCTTTATTCATGCCATTCACTATGCTTGGACTCTCCTCTTTCCCCTCTGTTCAATTCCTAGTCATCCTTTAGAGCTCAACTCAAATGCTCCCTTCCTCTATGAAGCCTTCTTTGATCTCTCATATTCATTATCTTTTCAAACCTGACATAGCATTTTGTTCTCTACTCATCTAATAGGGCTGTTATATCTTACTTTGAACCATAGTTATCTTTATATACATCTTTTAAATTTTTTAAATTTATTTTATTTTTAATTTATGAAATAAAACACGCATTTCCATAACAGGAGAACTAAAAAGAAGATGATTGCAGATGAAACTGCATAATAAAGTTATTACTTAAATTTCTCTTTTCCCCCTTATTTCCTCCCCTCAAAGATGGCTACCATTAGACACAAATATGTATATGTATCTAAAATCATTCTATTCATACTTTACCAGTTCTTTCTCTGGATGCAGATATCCTTCACATGTCCTTTGTTTTGGGTATTTATGTGGGTATTTATAATAGTCAAAATGACTTAGTCACTCAAAGTTGTTCTTTAAACAATATTGCTGTTATTGTATACAATTTTCTTTTGGTTCCGTCACTTTGCTCTTTACTATGTCATACAAATCTATCCATGCTTTTCTAAAATCAAGAAGCTCATCATTTCTTCTAGCATAATAGTGTTCTATCACAATCATTTAATATGACTTGTTTAGCCATTCCAAAACTGGCAGGCATCCCCAGAATTTCCAGTCCTTTGCCACCACAAAGAGAGCTTTGTATGCATCTTAAACCCTATATAGACTATAAGCATCTTGAGAGTAGGAGGTGTATCGTATATATGGGTATTTATAAGATCATTGGCCAAATATGTCTCCTGGTCTCCCCTTTTCAATTTCAGGGAAGGCTCAGGGTAGTGTTCTTTCCAGGGTGTGCCAGGTCTACCCAGTACACTCTTCCATGAGCACTGTGGTTTTATGTAAACCTTGCATTTTCCCAAGCACTTAGCACAATACTTTTGAAGACAGTAGTTGCCTAATAATAAGTGCTTATGTAATACAATTGAATGAATATAACATTAATCTTCCAAAGACAACTTTATCTTATGTTGAACCTCATTAAATTATTTTGTCTTGTTTTCCTTGTTACATCCACCAACATGTGGTTATGTTGTTAATATTTAACAGTCCAAGATGAAGAAAGGAACGAGTTATTACATAACATTTAACAGTATCTCTGTGAGCTTCTGAATCTTTTATCTTCCATTCTCATCCTTAATTCAAATTTTGAGTGTCCCTCTCTGTGTCTTGGCTCATCTTGAATTGTTCAGAGAAATTGAAAGCAATAAAAACAAAGGGTCAAAGGATGGAGGAGGAAAAATTAGAAGCACCCCGAAACAGATAGCCTTTTCCAGGGCCCACTTTCGCACTGCTAATTAATCAAGTAATGGGGAGTTCTAATTCAGTGTTCTACTCCCCCTAAGCCCAGGCAACACAGTCTAATTGTGGGAGCTTTTGAACCCAAAGGAAGCATGTCCAGCTCTGCCTGCTCAGGCACAGAGCTTTTAAATCTTCATAACTCTATAATTACTACACTGCTTTCCTTCACATTTGGCTTGATTTTCCTTTCTTAATGAGGACTACTACAATTTTGATAAGTTTGAAGCTTGCCGCCTCTGCAGAGTGGGGAACTGGAAATGGGTGTTGCCATTTTCCCCCTCCCTTATGGATATCCCAGAAGTAGCTAACTTACTCCAGGCTGTGACATTCAAAAACTTGGTTTCTGGGACAAGCTCAACTATGGATATTTTCATTCCAAAGGGGTCACTTGAGAACTAATTCTGAACAGTTGGAAAGAAAGATGGAGAGTTATTTATATATGTACTGAGATCTACTTTTTAGCTCCAAGCAGACACCTGAGATTGTGGTCTCCGTGTGTACTAAGTATTTTAATCCAGTCAATCAATGAGCAAATTGACAAGTGTTTATTAACCACCTACCATTTCCCCTTTTGTCAAAATATTATAGTTCCTACTATTACTGCTGTTCTTCAGAGTATAAGATCCTAAAGACTTTCCTGAAATGTCTTTTGATGATTAACAATGCTTTCCAGCAACTTTCTACCATGTGTCTTTCAGTATGAACTTTAAGTCCTAGTCACCTTCATTTCTATTTCTCAGTCATTGGTGCCATCACTTCCTACACTGTGTTCAGTAGTCCAACCATAATACTTTTTAGTGTTTTGAGAATTTTTTGGGGGGCGGAGCCAAGATGGCAGAGTGAGAACAATGACTCACCTAAGCTCTTGGACAAACTCCTTTGGATACCTCTGAAAGGAAAATCTGACTAAATTTTGGAGGTGCAGAATCCAGTGGGAGATAGACTGTGATGGATTCAGAGCCCAGGTTAGACTGGAAGGTCCACAAGAAGGATCTGTTCCACAGGGATGAGCCCCCAGCACACAGCACAGTATGGTCAGCGCAGCAGAGTGGAAGGGACCCAAGAAGCCTGAGAGTGGCAGGCAGAACCAGCAGAATGGGAGACAAGCCAAACGGAGCAAGGGAGAGCCGCTGAGCGCCAGATATCAGCGCAGCAGCTCCTGAGACCTTCAGCCTGAAGATTAAACTTCGGTAAGTCACCTACTTGAACTTCTGGGAGCCAGGATGGTGGAGTGATCAGTAAATGCTCTCTCCTCCCCCCCAAGACCGTGAAAGAACCATAAAATATTTCCCCAGAAAAATCCTGGATCAGCAGGAACAGCAGAAGGGGCCAATCGTCCCATAACACCTGAGGCTAGGAAAATAGCTAAGGGGGATTCCTCCTACTGTGGCAGAGGCGAACTAGAAGGACAGAGGACCCAGGGCAGAGAAAACTCGCACTAGGACCCAGTCAAGCCTCAGCGCCAGGAGAGGAGTCAGGAGGGGTGGGAACATGCATTAGCATCTAGGCTTGCCTCAGCCCTCCAGGGGAAAAGGGAAGACAATAGGGAAGCTGGGATCACCATCCCCTGACCTTGCCTTTGCCTCAGGTCAGCTGAGGAGATCTCCTGAGACTAGACCACTCCTCTCACACACTTAAAAAGCTAACCCCAGGGTTGATCTGGGAAACAAAAAACAAAAACCTGCTTTTAGCTTTTTCACACATCAGCTCAACACAAAGTTCTGTAGCTTCTGACTGAAAGAACCAGAAGCTACAATACTCAGTCAACATCATGAACAGGAAAAGGCAGATGAAGGGTGAAAAAACCATAGAATCTTTCTATGGAGATAAGGACCAAAACACAAACACCAAAGAGGTCAGAGCTGAGACTGTACTTCCATCTGAAACTTCAGAAGGGACTATGAACTTCTTGCAAGCACAAGCAGCTCTCCTGGAACAGCTGAAGAAGGAAATAGAAGAAAAACTGGCCAATGATTTTAAAATTATAAAAAAAGAATTCACTGATGAGAACATCACTTTGAAAAGGAAAAGTGAACAAATGGAAAAGGAAGTTCAAAAATTAACTGGAGAAAATAATTCCCTAAAAGGAAGACTTGATCAAACGGAAAAGGAAACCTAAAACCTAATAGGGAAAATTGATCAAATGGAAAAGGAAACAAAAAACCTAACTGGGAAAATTGGTCTAATGGAAAAGGAAGTACAAAAATTAACTGGAGAAAATAGCTCCTTAAAGGGAAAAATTGGTCAGATGGAAAAGGAGATGCAAAAGTTAACTGAAGAAAACAATATGATAAAGATTAGAATTGGGCAAGTAGAAACTAACAACTCAATGAGGCAGCAAGAATCAGTCAAACAAAATCTAAAGAATGAAAATATAGAAGAAAATGTAAAATATTTAATTGGAAAAACAACTGACCTGGAAAATAGATCCAGGAGAGAAAATTTAAGAATTATTGGCCTGCCAGAAACCCATGATGAAGAAAAGAGTCTGGACAATATCTTCCAGAAAATCAACAAGGAAAACTGCCCAGAAGTGCTAGATTCAGAGGGCAAAATAGTCATCCAAAGAATCCACCGTTCCCCTCCCGAAAGGGATCCCAAACTCAAAGCCCCAAGAAACGTCGTTGCTAAATTCCAGAGCTATCAAGTGAAGGAAAAAATACTACAAGCAGCCAGAAAGAAACAATTCAAATATCAAGGACATACAGTCAGGATCACATAGGACCTTGCAGCTTCTACATTAAAAGATTGAAAGAAGTGGAACCCAATGTTCTGTAAGGCAAAGGAGTTGGGACTTCAACCAAGGATCAGCTACCCAGCAAACTTCAGCATAACATTTCAGGCAAGGAGAAAGTCATTCAACAAAATGAGGGATTTCCAGAGCTTCCTGACCAAAATGCCAGAACTCAATAGACAATTCTATCTTCAAATGCAGGTCTCAAGAGAATCATAAAAAGGTAAACAGGGGGGAAAAAACAAAAACAAAAACTTGTTACTCAATTAGGGCAAACTGTTTACCTCCCTATAAGGGAAGATGATACCTGTTAATCTTGAGAATTGTGCAACTATTATGATAAAAGGGATATACATAGAGGGAACGGGTATAAAGTAAATGATGTCATGTCAAAAATATGATTTAATTATGAGAAGGGATTATAATAGGTGTGAAAAGGAGGAAGCAGAAAATGGCAAATTACATCACAGGAAGAAGTACAAAATTATAGTAGAGGGAAGGAAGGGAGGGAGATGAGCTTTGTTTGAGAGGTACTCTCATCTGATTTGTTTAAAGGAGGGAACAATAAACTTAAGTAGATAATCCTAACTAGCTCTACAGGTAGTAGGAGGGGAAGGGGGAAGAAAGGGGAGGGAGGCTAAAAGGGAGGGAAGAAGCAATAAGAGTAAAGGGGAGTAAAAGGAAAGGGGGCTAAAAAAAAAAAGAGAACTTTTTGTTAATTGTTATTTGATATTCCTATTTGCTTCAGCTCAGTCAGAGCTATTTCCAGTTATAGAGTAGTACTTCTTACTAGACTCAGAATGTAGAGGTTACATTTTATATCATCTTAATAAAAATGGATTGCTAGAATTTTTGATGAAAAATGAAGAAACACAAAGCAAAAATTCCTCCCTATTGGGACAGAATGAAGTGACTAGAACTGTGAGTTGGAAGCTGAGGACTTTGGGTGTAATCCATGACCTTTCACTGAATCACTATTATAAGCAAGTCTTAAATCTTGTCATGACTCTGCTTCCCCACCTGTAAAATGCAAGCAATGAGACTTGCAATATAAAAATATAAAATACAACCTCTATAACACACAGGATATGAAGAAAAATTCTAGTCTATCTTACCAGATTTACACAACATTGTTGTGTCTTACATACTGTACATTCTAGTCAAACTGACCTATTTGTTATTTCTGGTGCATAGAAATACCTTCTTCCACCTTCATTTCTTTGCACAGTCTGTCCCCCTGCTGATTGGAATTTTTTCCCCTTTCTATTCCTAATCTTTGGAATCCCAAGCTTCCTTCAAGGCTCAGTTCTAAGAAAATCTTTCTTGATTCCCCCCAGATATTAGTGCTGTTTCATCAAACAGCATTTCAGGTAAGTCTTTAGAATCTTAAAATCTAAATAATAACAGGAATGTCATGGGATAGTAGGAACAATGTATACATTTAGTGTATACTGTATTATCTTTATATATATTGGATCCCCTAAATAAAGTGAAATCTCCTTGAGAGCAGGGACTGTTTGTCTTTTTTACATTTTGTCTTCATCTTTTAAAAAAAAAGCATTTTTTCAAATAAAGATTCTCCTTCTCTTCCTTTCTTGTCCCTCCTACATATTGAGAAATCAAGAAAAAAATCTCCTGTTACCAATAAGTATCATGAAGCAAAACAAATTCCTGAATTATCCAGATTTCATTTCCTTTAAGGTGTCCCCAGCATGATGCCTTATAGATTGTAGGCCCTTTGTAGATATTTTTTAAGATCAATGTAATTGAACTATGAGATTTACACTACAATTTTTGGCATCTAAATGACATGCAACATAGAAGCAGGAAGACCACCTCGGGTACTTACTAGCATTGTGACATTTGCAAATAATTTAATTTGTTGGTGCTCCAGGTAACATTCTGAGACTCTCAGTTGCAGGGTGGTTGCAGACCTGCATTGGTAGATGGAGTTTCCTCAAACTGAGTCCATTATACCAGTATAGTCACAGATCTCTTCGAAAAAAGGTCTATTCCAAAAAAAACCCAAACAAACCCAAACCTATTATAAGCAAGTCTTAATCTTGTCATGACTCTGTTTCCCCACCTGTAAAATGCAAGCAATAAGACTTGCAATATAAAAATATAAAATACAACCTCTATAACCCTCACATTTCACAGGATATGAAGAAAAAATTCTAGTCTACCTTACCAGATTTACACAACATCGCTCTGCTTACATACTCTACATTCTAGTCAAACTGACCTGTTTGTTATTTCTAGTTCTCAAAGGCTTAATTACAGTCGTGGTTGATGGATCATGTGGATAGCTAAGTTAGTAATATTCATTATGGAAGATTGGCTAAAGAGTGATGAAATTTTTGGCTACATCAGCTCTAAAACAATTTAATGTACAATGATCCAAGACAATCCCAAAAGACTAACGATGAAGCATACTATCTACCTCCAGAGAAAGCACTGATATTGTTTGAATATAGACTAAAGTATAGTATTTCTCTCTCTTTTTCTCTTTCTTTCATTCTTTTGCTTTTATTCGTCTTCTTGTACAAAATGACTAATATGGAAACATTTTACATGATTGCACGTTTAACCTATATCTGATTGCTAACTCTTTACAGTGGGGGAGCGGAAGGAAGGAGGGATAGAATTTGGAATACAAAACTTTAAAAAAGCCTAAATGCTAAACAATTGTTTTAACATGTAAATGGGGGGAAATAAAATATATATATTTAAAAATTTTAATGTATTGATACTTTTTTTTTGCTACAATAGACACTTCTCACCACTCAAACAACATTCCTCCAAAAAGCTAGTTTACAGTAGAAAAAGTTAGTAACAGAATGGATAGATATGTCCATCACCTTGGACAATAGTTCCATCAACTCTTGAAGACCATTTATTAAGTTATAAAGAGGGTAGATTTATTGTTCCTCAGCATCAGAAGTACCCACAAGGAGAAAGTACAGATCCCTGACGTAGTCAAGTAAGTTTATTCCAGCAAGGGAAAAGATTAAATAATTCCCATAAGATGTTTATGGATCCCTAGGAATTTCCTGGATAAAAGGCAATTTAAAGAAGTATGAAATGATAGTGTAGTGTTAACAGTGGTGCACTCTGGACTGGACAAACATTTTAATGTAGTGTTGAGTAGAATTGCAGGTGGTCCTGTCTTTGTCTCATTGAAGCTGACATACTCTGCAACAGTCAGTGGCAAGAACTGATATCCTAAATTGCATTTCTGATGCAATCCCACAAAGCAGAAAAATATGGCAATCTGGTGATACAACTACGATAATTTTCTTCTTTCAATTTTACGTTGTTATGAAGTTTACTTTCATTTAAGGTTTGTAGTTTATGGAGAAATTTTTGTTGCCTTTTGAGCTGAGAAGAATGACCTTTGAGAGTTAAGCAATATAGCCATTCTTTAGAATTAATTTCCCTTTCATTTTACTACCAGCTCAATGCAGGCAAACACAAGATATGTCCACATTGCATAAATGTATGCATATATATATCAATATAAAAGTTTGTCTACAGTTAACCATCGTGGTGTCGAGTGCATTTTGCTGGTCATAATCCAGGGTAGCTTCATGGCACAATTAAATTGAAAGCTGTACAGTCCCTAGATGCACTGAGGACCTGTAGGCTTCCAAAACGTTCATGCATCTTATCCTTCCTATACAATTAATGCAGCTCCTCTTTATATAACCTGGCACGGGAAGAGAAAAAAGAGGAGGAGGGCAATGTCAAAGGTAAATAATAAAGCCTTTTATGAAATTAACTTACATTTTGGCAAATGACTTCATCAACAAATCATCAACTTTATGCCAAAGAGCACGCCAGAAGTCTTCAAGGTGCATAGAATCCATTAAGATGGATGGAGTGGGTTTCCATCATTTTGAAATCTTCACTTTTCCCTGTTCTGACAACTTCTGAGGCAGAAGCAAAAGTGCTTGGCCTTTTCTTCAATTTAATTATACCCTTCAATCCTTTCCTTCTTTGGACAGGATGATAAGAAGACAAAGAAACTTCTATCTCCCCCTGAGTCTACTTTTCTTTCAGTATCATCTTCTATGAAAGAGAGTGAACCTTGGCATAAGAAGGGTATACTGTGAAACTTTTCTTCATAGTAGATCCATTACCTCACCCATTGTTCATGTAAGTGCTACAGAGGGTTCACTTCAGGGGATCACATCACTGAAAAGTATTAGAAGGAAAACATTATAGAGTGGGTTGTGAATAGTATCTTGGATGACTAAGTAACAATGAGAGACAGTGTGGTCTCTAGAGTCAGAAAGATGGGTTCAAATCCCATCTCTAATACATACTGACTGTGTCACTCTGGACAAATCATTTCACCTCTCTATGTTCCAGGAATTCTAAGACCATCAGTTTGTGTGATGATTTACATTTGTATAGAAGGTTTCTTACTTGCTCAGATTAATGTATTGCCAAGAGGCCTTGTTAATTGAATCCCTCTAATCAATCCAGCAGTTTGTATGGTATTTTGTAAATGGTATAATGGAAAGAACACAGTTTTGGGATCAGAGGAAATTAGTTTAAATCCCAAATCTACTAATTACTACCTTTGTGACTACAGGCAAGTCAAGGTCATTTCTCTGGGCCTCAGTTTTCTTACCTGTAAAATGACCTCTAAGGAAGGACCTCTAAATGGATTAAATGACCTCTAAGATCCTTAAATCAACGTACAGCTCAGCAGAACTCAGCTCTTGCTTATTTCCCCCATGTAATGTTGAATAAAGTCCCCAGTATCCTCTATGTATTTGCCTACACTATGCTTTGGAATTCCTCCTCTTCTCCATTCCCCCACTCCAATCTCCACTTTTTTCTGTACACTTTAATGCTTAACTCAAAGCCTGTCCTCCTCCCCTGTCCCCACAGAGCACTGTTTTAGAGCTTTCTGGTCACTTTATAAGTATTATGCATTTCTATGTATTAAAACTATTGCATCATCCCTTACTGGATTATAAATTTCAGGAAGGCAAAGATTGTATCTTATGTGAACTTTATATCTCTCCTTGCAATGGTACACTTCAATTCAAAAAGCATTTATTAAGAACTAAATATATACAAGGAACCACAGTAAAAACAATGGAAACACAAGGACAAAACAATCAATTAAAAAGTAAAACAGTCCCTTATTAAGGAGCTTGCATTCTTCTGGTGGATACAGCATATGAGCAGATAAGCAAATAAAAGATAGTTGAAAGAAGGACAGAAAAATGGAAAATTCGGAAAGGTTTGGCATGGAAGGTGCACCTAAGCTTTGAAAGGAGCTAATAACTCAGACAAGAAAATGAGGAGAGTATGTATTCTAGGCATGCCAATAATTTGGTCAAAGGCAAAGATGTGGGAGATGGTATGGTGGTCACTCCACAGGCCAGTTTCACTTGAATGTAAAGGATGTGAGGAGTAGTCATGTGAAATGTTGTGAAAGGCAGGCTGGTGATATATTGTGAAGACTTTGTATTCTGTTATACAAGCAGCAGTGAAATACTAAAGATTTTTAACGGGGGAGTAACTCTTCCTATCTGGGTTTTAGGATATTCATTTGGCAGCTATGTCTCCAAAGTATGAACTGGAGAGAAATGAAGCAGAGACACCAGTTAAGAGGCTATTTTAATAATCTAGAGATGATGAGAGTTTGTATAGTGAAGAGAATAGGTGAGAGGTTTTGTGGAAGTAGAATCAACAACTATTTCAAAGGCACATCAAATCAACTTAGTGTTAGATTTTAGTATTCTTCAGTCTGCCAATTCAAAATGTTCAAAAGTTTGAAACTGAGATCAGATAACCAAACAAAATAGCCTTCCCTCCCAAAATATATTAATTTGTTTAGCAAACTAAAATCTAACACTAAGTTGATTTGATGTGCCTTTGGAATGAGAATCAACTTTGAGAAGCCATGTCATCAATTAATTAATGGCTGTTCTTCTAAGACAGTAAATTAAGTGCTGATATATACTTCTCTCTTCAATCATTTGGGGGCAGCTAGGTGGGTCAGTGGATACAGTACCAGGTCTGAAGTCAGGAAGACTTGAATTCAAAACTGGCCCGAGACACTTCCTAGCTGTGTGACCCTGGGCAAATCATTTAAACTCTGCTTTAGTTTCCTTATCTGTAAAATGAGCTGGAGAAGGAAATGGTAAATAACTCCAGTATCTTTGACCAGAAAACTCCAAAAATTGAGTCAGGAAGAGTTGGATACAACCAACAACAGCATTCAATCATTTAGTCAGCTGGCAATTTTACTTGGATGTGGGACATATGCATGGAACTCTAGGAGGTGATAAAGGAAGGAGTATTTTAGTGAAGTAGCCCCAACTTTGGAAGAGCTTTCTGGGTTACATCAGATACATTTTATTCCAATGTGTTGTTTAGACATAGGAAATGAAGAGTGCACTTAAAGATCTTGCTTGTGGGTTTTAAATTAAAATATCATTTATTTGGATTGAAGGGCAGAGACTGAAGGCACACATTTTATTAATATTTTCCAGTCTGTATGTTTTATGTTGACAGCATTCAGACTTGAAAATTGCTTCTTTTTGGAAATTATACCTTACAGTTGTACAGGGAGGGGGGAAAGAGAAGAGGTTGCGTATAGCTCTTCCAGTGGTTGAGCATTCCCCAGACGGAAATTTGGGAAATTTTGTGTGGGAACTCCATAGAGGATCGAGTAGGGTTGACAGGAGACCAAATGCATCAATGAAGTTTGCTAGGAAGCTAGACCTCTCCCTCTCCCCCCAACCATACATCAGTTTATTTGTGGTTCACTGTATTCTACAGCAAAATGTGCAAGCCACAGGCGGCCACCTAATGACAGGGAAGGAACGTAAATCACTACAGTTTGGCAAGTCCAGATTTCATCCGGATACAAAAGGCCAGTCCCCCTTTCCCTTTCACTTCGCTTTAATTTGCTTATAAAGTCCCTGAGCCATCCCCTAGGGTGAAATGATTCGGGACTTCTGAATCTTAGAGTTTGAAGGACCCCGCCCCCCGCCCCCCAGCCTGGTTTCTGCTGAATGATTCTGTACAGAGCGAACATGCGCAAGTCTTCCCACTTGAGGAAGCTCCACCCCTCCTTCCAGAGCCGCCTCCTCCAATCTATAGCTTGACACTAATGCCTTACGACTCGTTTGCCAAACTTTAGATCGTGCTCCCCGCCCCCACTCCGCTGACAGTGAAAATCTCCTTCACTTTGATGCGAGGAAGTGGATTTGCAACAGGAATGCGACTGCACCAGCGGGTTTAGCTGGGTAACTCCACCAAGTGGTGGAGAGGGGACCATGCGCTCTCGCTCTTTTTTCCGCTTCCCTCTCCTTCCACCCTTCTCCCCCACCCCCACGCCGCCTCCTTTCCCCAAGCTTGAGGCGGATTCCTCTCTCCGGGTTTTCGGACCGCCTTTCCCCAATCCACCTCCCGGCTGGGAAGAGCCGCGCCAGGGGTAGAGAGAGCGAGAGAAATAGCTCCCCAGAAGTGACTGATGATCAGAGGCAGAGAGCGTGGGGACTGGAGAGGCGGCGCCGGGCTGCGCTGTTTGACTTTCAAACTGAGAAGCACTCGCATAGACACTCTCCCTCCCTTCCCTACTCTCAACCATTGACAGACAGCCAGACAGCCAGACAGCCAGACAGCAGCAGCAGCAGCAGAAGCGGCGGGGGCAGCCACGGCGGTGATACAGCCCTGAAAAGAGCGAAAGATGGAGCTTCACCATCAGCGTCCGGCTGTTAGCAAGTGAAAACGACTGAAGGCAGTTAAAAGTCCCTGGATTTGTCGCCCCCCACCCCCGTGGCTGTCACCCACAGAGGAGCAGGGCACAAGGGACCGGGGTGGGGGTGACTGATTTGCTGGGGACTGGAGGGGTGGGGAGGCAAGGTGTGGGGAGAGGATTTCTCACTTGGAGGAGCTGGAGGAGGCTGAAGTAGCTGGTACACTCCTATCAGTCTGCACGACCTAGACTGAGAATCAGTACTTTCTCACTGCCTCACCCCCTCGCTTCTTTTCTCGACCCTCCCCCTTGCGGCTGCCCCCCACCCCCCCATCCCCAGGGGCGGCACTCAGCTCCCAGAGAGAGGGGACTGGCAAGAGGTCCAGACGCACCGGCGGAGACAGAAAAGTCGCGCTCGGGATCGTGTGCGATGCCTTTTGCCAAGCGGATTGTGGAGCCCCAGTGGCTGTGCCGGCAGAGGCGGCTGGCCCCCGGCCTGGCTGAGGACGAGAGTTTGGGCTGCGAGGAGCCACCGCCTCCTCTGCAGCAGCAGCCGCCGCGGCCGCGGCCGCTGCTGCAGCGGGCGCCTCCTCAGCGGCGGGAGGAGGCTGAGGCACCGCGGCCGGAGGAGAGGGACGAAGAGGCTGGGCTGCTGGAGGAGGCGGCGGGGGAGGCGAAGCAGCCTCAGCAGTCACAGCTACAGCCGCTGCAGCAGCGGAGAGAGGCGCCCGGGGCAGCTGCTCAGGCGGAGGCTGCAGTGCTGGCGGCCGGGGCCCCCGGGAGCGAGCCATCCTCTGCGGCCGCGGCGATGCTAATGATGCTGGATTTGTGCTCCGTCAGTAATGTGGCTCTGTCCCGGATCCTCCGGCAGCTCTCGGATGTGGCCCGGCACGCGTGCACTCTCTTCCAGGAGATCGAGGGTGACATACAACTGACCCATCGCCGGGTCCGGGCTCTCCAAGGCAAGATCAGCGGTGTTCAGCGCGTCTTGGGCACCATGGATCCCAAGCAGGAGGCAGTGCGTAAGTATTTGGACATCTCTTCCTCCGCAGCCTGTAGACCCCTCGGCACAGCCTCCCAGGGGCACTGAGCCAGATGCTGCGCACACTTTCCGCCACCTTCCCTCCGCGAAATCTGGAAGGGTTTTGACATGATTGGCTCCCTGCTCCTACCCGAGCTCCATCTTCATCTCCAGGAGATCCCAGGCTTGCTTTGGGGATAGTGTTGGATTTGTGGGGAGGACACCCCGAGGTCAGGAAAACGGTGATAGAGAGCAATGAGGGAAAGTTTAGTGGGGCGCCCTCTGGACTAGTGTTGGGACGCAGGTTAAGGTGGAAGTGCTGTAAGAAGGGAGAATATGGGGAACAAATAGGGTAAAAAAGATTTTCCCCCTTTCAACTCCCTTTTTGCTTCCTGGAGGTTCTTCGCTTTCTGCCCTCTCACCTTGGGGAGTGTGAGTGGAGAAGGTTGGGGATCCAAGGTCGGGTGGCAGCCGTGGCCATTTATGAGCATCTGGAAAGTACTAGCAGATGTGTGTGTGTGTGTGTGTGTGTGTGTGTGTGTGTGTGTTTCTGGGGGATATCCGAGCTCATGGGTCAGATTTGGTGCTTGCTGTGCTTGACATTAAAGAATAAGGAACGAGGCTGGGGAGTTTCCCGAACAGCACCTGGCATGCAGTAGCATGGTGTGTGTGTGTGTGTGTGTGTGTGTGTGTGTGTGTGTGTGTGTGTGTGTGTGTGTGTGTGTGTGTAAGGATGAGAGAGAGAGAGAGAGAGAGAGAGAGAGAGAGATTTAAACTGGCAATTTCTGAGATTCTGTGAATGAACTGTAGGGCTTCCTGCGCCAATATCTGTGGCCCAAAGAGTCTGCTGGTTGCAGAGAGAAAAAAGGATTTAAGTAGAGAAAAGGAAGGCACAAGCTCAGGGGAAGGAGCAGACCTGGGAATCTAGTACAGGGGTTATAAATGTGCAGTTCTCGTCTGGCACAGCTGGGCAGTCCTTTGCTACTATTAAATGATAGAAAGGCGGCAGTTCTTCAGCGAGGCTTTCCAAAACCGAGCACAAAGAGTACTCGCTAGCTCTGTAGAGCACATATTTGGAAACATAGATACACGTGTGTATGGCTGTTTAGCCACAGACATTTATATGCCACCTCAGCCTTTGCTGGGTTACCAAGAGGCACGATGTGCCTGTATGTGGCGTCTGAAGCAGTTTGGGTCGGAACATGAGAGATGATGTCAGTGGTTTCTGACTTACATAAGAAGCTTCCTGTCTAGGATTTCTGATATTGCTGCATATGCGCTAGTGAAAGGGTTGGCTGCTGGATGGAGAGGGGGAAAGGGGGCAGAGCTTTACAAGGAAGCCTCGCTGGGGATTTTCCAGGCATCTCCAATAGTCATTCAAAACCCAGGCTTCTCACCATACTCCGATGCAAATTTGCTCCTGCCTTAAGAATGCTTCTAACTTCCTGATGGAAATCGTTTTTTTAAAAAATATAATAGTGAAACTATTGATGTTGATGATCAGTTTTCATACCTATAAAGACCTGGAGTTGAACTAATAACTGTTGTTTAAAGAACTATTGTGGTGATGAATTCTGGAAAGAATTAGCTCTGTCATGGGAAAAGTAATATTTTACTTTTGTTATTTGCAATGAGTACTTTAATCCTGCTCCTTTTCCAACCCAAACCATAAAGCATTGGAAAGGCCCTGTACTTCCAACAGCTGTTAATATCTGTGTAGTATGGTTTAAGTTAGTGATGATTTCACATAAATGATAGCTGGAGAAAAGGTTTGCAGACAGTGAGTGGTGCATACATTTCCCAAATGTTTGTGAATATGTATTTTTCTTTGGTTAGGTTTCATACACTGGAAACCAGTCCAATAGTAACAGATGTGTCATCCTTTTACCACTTTCCATAGGGCAAAGTTGAAAAAGACTGGTAGTCATCTTTAGATACATTGAATTGAATATAATCCTTTAAATTGTTGGATGTGTGAAAAATAATCATTAATATTGTTTTCCTCGGTTTCTCCTCACTAAGTTCATGGTGAGCAAATATAGTTGCTAGATACATTATCTACTGTGGTTAAGCATATATAATGAGAGGGAGAGGGAGAGAGAGAGAGACAGAGAGAGAGAGAGAGAGAGAGAGAGAGAGACAGAGGGAGAGAGAGAGACAGAGAAAGAGGTGAGAATAAAATAATTTATCTAATTATTTAGAAAGGTAATAAAAATCTGTCAGGCTTAATTTTTCTCCCCCAAAGATTATATTAGAATATCTATTATCCAGATCTCTCTTCCTTCTCACATGTATTTAGTACGCTGTTGTACTAGTTTGATCTTTGAAGGTATCAGCCTTAGGAGGGAAGGATACCTTATGCTCTGATTTTCTCTTAGGACTTCTATCTCCCTTTGGAGGAGGGGCTTAGACATCCTCCTCCTGTTCCAACTTGATGATCTACATGTGTCCCTTTCTTTCCCAAACGTCCATGCCTCCCACCTTCTGCATCTAAACTATTTACAACACCAACATACCTCACACCCCAGTGGTGTTCTCCTATAAATCTTGTTTCCTGCTCAGATAGTCTTATTGCTTGTCCTGAGAGGTATGATGATAAAATGTTTGTTTACTATTTAGCTTTGTTCTGAAGATAGTAGTTTTTAAAGGTTCCTGCCAGGTTTTTGTGGGGAGGGGGGACTTTGAATCTTTAAAAATAATTTCAAGCATTATAATAGTTCAAAAAGAGTCATAGGGGACAGTTGGGAAAAGATAGATATAGGTAAGAAGAACCATCTGGCAGTGAATGGGCCAGTGTAGTTGGTTGGAATCAATGACACACATTCAAGCTAGACTCCAAACTTGACTGTTATGGGAGACAAAAGAGTGATTTTCCCTGCTCTCATCAATTTCAGGGTCTATGGTTCTAGTTTCCTCAATCTCTTCATGGTTTGGTTTCTTCCCCTCACCCCCAAATGCAAATTGAACACTCTTCAGTCACCTGGGGGGCATATTTGTAGCAGTATCATAATATATTTTCATCTAGGATATGAACAGTCAGTGTGAGCTATGGCAGAGAGGATGGTTAAGGAAGACAGATGGGTCAGGTGGGAGATTGATGGAAGGCATAAAGGGTGAAAGGAAAAGACTTCTTAGCACACACAGAGGCTAGTCTGATGTATGTGCTGGAGGGAGTATAGCTCATCTACACTCTTGTCTCCTATCCTTCACCAATCTATGACCTGGCTCCCTCCCACTCTTCTGACCCACTTTCTCTCTACTCTTCCCCTCATCAAACCCTTTGGGAGATTAGGCCAAGAGGCTATGATATGGTGTAGAAAAAACGTGTTCCTCCAGAAAGAAATGAGCTTCCTCTTCCCTATTCCCTTCCATCAGCACTTGGGGCAAAATCCTGAATTCCAGCTAGTTAGGACTTCATATACCTTCTTCTTGCTTCCCTTTTCTCTTTGCTACATAATATCTCACACACAGGGAGCACCCCAAATTGTTATACTGCACTAGTGTGTACCAGTGTGACTGGCATAGTGATTTGATGCTATGTGCCTTTTTCTTTCTGCTAATGGGACAGATTTTGTACAATGGGATATGAGAATCCTAATATGCCTGACCTCCTTTTTGCTATAGGGATGAGTCCTGTTATAGGTTTTTCCATTTTAAAACATGGTAACTAAAAAATTGTAGCTGGCCAATAAAAGAATGCTGGTCTAGGAAACTAAGTCAATGAAAACCCCAACGAATCTGTGTATTTCATAGTTTTCCAAACTGATGGCTCTTAGACAGGTTTAATGTTAATGTGGTCACACTTTCAAGCATCCTGGTGCAATTCTGTTCTTAAAATTGGCTCAGACTTGATCCTAATCACTTTCAGATGAGGGTTTTCAAAGTTGTTCAAACTTTTTCATCCTGCTGCCTCCCCAAAGGTTCTCATGACTCCCACATTACCCCCTCCACAAAACAGTAAGCAATTTGTCTTATAATAGCTGCCACCACCAAACAGCTGTTCATAGCTCCAGCCTCCTTCTTGACATAGGAACAACAGATTTAAAAAGTTGAGGAAGGAATTTAAAGGGGGAAGGTGGGGAGAAAAATGTACTGAGAAAGTCCAACATGAGGAAGGAGCCAACACCTCAGTGCACATAGACCACAGTTCAGCACTGACACCACTAATAGCTGCTTTGAATTTTGCAGCTCCCTTGACTCTGGCTCATTGGAACTGACTTTCTAAGAAGACCTCAGTTTGAGAAATACCATTCCATCCAGAGCAACTGTATATACCTTTAAACTTCAACAGAAAATTTCTAGTAGCTGTTTGGATGAGACTGGCCCTTTTGGTTTATGCCAGCCCTAATCCTGGGTTTTCCCTTTTGTTAGGACCACCTTCTTCCTTTTACTCTGAATCTTTGCATGCAAGCTAGCAGAAATCAGAGAGAGCTGGTTAATACACTTGCTTGAGTGTTTCTATAGTACTGGCATGCTTTTTCCATTGAAGCATTATGAGAACCTAACATCTTTATTGAAATCTGTTTTAACCCCCACAAAAAATAATTGAGAATAGAGCAATCTTTCAGAGGTTAATAATTCATAGTTGTAATTTCCTCATCACCAGTCACAGCACCAGGTTTCTTTCTAGGTCTTTGGGTTTTGCCTAGGATTGGGCTTTTAAATCAAAACAACTTGACTTATTAACATAGAAAGTCCTTGATAACATATTATGGCTTATGTTCCTAAAATGGCAACAATGAATATTTTTTGCTTCCTGCATATGATGGCATTTTTTTTTTTTTTTTTACAAAATGGCATTGAATAATGAGAGGCTCATAAGAGAAATACAGACATTCTGAGTCATAGATTCAAATTCATTGTGAATTATCATTACATTTAGTTTGCTAAATCAGGGAGATAGTGAACCTCTTCTTTGTTACTTTTTGGTTAAACAGGAAGAATTGTAGTCTTTTAGATCTATGCTAGGGGCTTCTGTGGAACATAGGCTTCTTGAGAGCGCAGGTACTATGTTATGTTCTGACCAAGTGTCTCCAGTACTTGGCACCCTGCCCTCCACATAGTAGGTGCTTAAAAATATTTATCAAGTAGAATTGAGTTGAATATGCCAAGAAGACATTTAAAGATAAAGATCAGAGATTTAATGTTAGAAAGGACTCTCTCTAGCTGAGTTTCAGAGAGATTAAGTGAATTTGAGTGTTCCAGGTCTTCCAGACAGAGCCAGGATTTGGACCAAGGTGCTCCGCTACTCCACTCTGCTTATTTCTACTGAACCATGCTGCATTTTTTTTTTTTTTACAGCTTAGCTCATAAAAATGGCAACAAAATGAACACACCTTTGAAAGGAGGGTTTCTTATATGGCAGGTCAGCTGTAGAAGTGACTGTTTCTAGGGTTGTCTGTGAATCTGGCTTCATTGGTAAATGGACCATAAGCATTATAATCTGGGAACTGTTTCAAAACCCTGGGGATCTTATCTTAGGGCCTGAATGTGTTGATACAAAGTTTGGGTAGATGTTTACACAAATAAAAATGTTTTCACAGAATTAATAAGAATGAGCAGGTGATATAGTTGCATTGAAACATTACCCTGAAGAGTTTATCTCCTAAAACTTGGTTCTATACAGTACCATGTGCTACCTGAGTACCTGAAAGTGAAATTTATCAAGAATAAAAGTAATCCTTATGAAGCTCAAAGAATCTCAGTTTTGGAGGGAACTTCAGTAGTCATTTATTTAGTTCAACCACTCAAAGCAGTTCTTGGCACAAAATGCTTAATAAATTCTTCATTCATTCATTGGAGTTGAAATCTGCCTTCCTATATCTTCTATTTCATTCTCACTCTTTCCAAATAATAGAAGGATACTTGGGCTAGTGTGTCTTTTGTTTTTGGTTTTTTTTCCTCCTCCTTCTTCCCCTATCTAAAATTTTCTGGTTTCCAAGCAACATCACTCCTGGTCCTTAAATCATTCCTTATATGACATGGTTTTCAGACCCCTTGATATCTTGGTTGCCCTACTCCTTCGAGATTCAATTAAATTCAGGAAGCACATACAAAGCATCTACTATGTGCAAAGCTCTCTATTAGACTCTGAGGGTATGAGGACAAAAATAAAATAACACTTATATTTAAGTGAGAGGTAGAGGTGGAAATATGACAAACTTAAGTAAATAAATATAAAGTGTGTGTGTGTCTCTGTGTCTGTGTCTGTGTCTGTGTCTGTGTCTGTCTCTGTGTCTGTAATTATCAGGAAAGACCTAGTGTGCATGAGCTTGTTTTGTACGAAGCCTGGGATTTTGTGAGGTAGATATGAATAGGGAGTATATTCTAGATACGAGGGACCCCTTGTGCAAGATTTATTGTACATGGAATAGCTAGCTGACCAGTTTTCTAATTTGCAAGTTGTTAATATCCCTCTTTAAATATGTTGATCATAAATTAACAAAATACTCTAGGTGTGGTCTGAACAGTGAAGTAGGACTATTACCACCCTGTACTTATATTATATGCAGCCTCAGACTAGATTAGGTTTTTGTTATTGTTTTGGGTTTGTTTGTTTTATCATGTCTATTATACTCTCAGCCCATGTTGATCCAATCAACCAGTACCCCCAGATATTTTTCTTTAAAGATTTTTGATAGTTTTTGCTTTTATATCATCTATATTTCCTTATGTATCTCTCCCCAAGAACACTACTAGAGAACCATCACTTAAAATATAGAATTAAAAAAGAGGGGAGAAAATAGTTCACAAAACTAACCAACATATCAATGTAATCAGTAATACATTTTACACATTCATAGTTTCCTGCCTCTGTAAAGAAGTAGAGGGGCGAAAAGGGGGGAGTGGCTTTTCATAGCTTTTCTTTGGAGCCAAGATGGGTCATTATAATTTGATAGCATTAGTTTTGATTGTTTTGTACTTATTTTCTTTCTGTTTACACTGTCATAGTCATTGTGTATATTGCTTTTATAGTTGTGTTTACTTCACTTGCATTAGTTCACATAAGTCTTCCATGCTTCTCCGAATTTATTATATTCAGAGTTTTTTATGGTATGGTTGGATTATATTGCATTCATGTGTACAATTAATTTAGGGCAGGTAGTAGGTTGGCGCAGTGGATAGAGTGCCAGGTCTGGAGACAGGAAGACTCATCTTCTTAGGTTCGAATCTGACTTCAGACACTTATCTACTGTATGACCCTGAGCAGGTCACTTGACCCTGTTTGCCTCAGTTTCTTTATCTGTAAAATGAGCTAGAAAAGGACATGGCCAACCACTCTACGTATCTTTGCTAAGGAAACCTCAAATGAGATTGCAAAGAATCAGACATGACTGAAATGACTCAACAACAACACTCAGCTAATTTGGCCATTCCCTGATCTTTGAACATCTCCCCTGCCTCTCATTCTTTGTTACTAAAAAAAGTGCTATTACAAATATTTTGGTGCAAGTGGGGCCTTTCTTTTCATCATGGATTTTCCTGGTGATCATCATGGATCAACCTGGTAGTTGAATCTCTGAGTCAAAGGGTATTGACATTTGTAGTGCATAATTCCAAATTTCTTTCCAGAATAGCCCAATTCAGAGTTCCATTAAATAGTGTATTAGTATGCCTGTTTTCGCTGAACCCCTTCAATACTCCATTGCAGAATTGTTCACATTAACTACTGCTGAATATTGTTTTTCACGTCCTTTGCTTTGTGCTGTTGGTTTTTTATCCTAGTTGTAGGATTTTATATTTGTCTCTGTTAAATTTCATTGTTTTTGACCATGTTTGATTTTGAATCTTGATTCTATCATCCAGTGTTTGTTACTTCAACCTGCTTTGAGTCATCTACAGATTTGTTAAAATGTGTTAATCCAAGTCATGAGTAAAAATGTCAACTAGTGCACAGTAGAAAACAGAACCTGATAACATATCTCTAGTGTTCTTATTCTGGTGTTTCATTAATTCATACTCTTTGAGCAAGCAGGTATGAGGCCAGCAAACTGCATTATCATCTATCCCACATTTTTTTCCATCTGGTCCACAAGATTGTTATGAGAGACTTTGCCAAATAACTGGTTGAAATAAAAATATATTGCAGTTAAAATATTCCTTTTCTCTATCTCTATCTAACACCATTAAAAAGGGAAATAAGGTTGATTGGCAAGACTTGGTCTTTGTGAACTCATGCTTGTGGGCTAATTGATATCAAATAGAAATGCTAGGAGCTGTGAATGGGATTCTCTATAATAGTAATTTTAGTTATTGGAGGTGGTACTTTCATTTTCCCCCTAAATATAATGCACAGTAGGAAAGTGGACTTTCCATGTCCATAGAGTATAGAAGCCCAGCTCTGGAAGAGATCTAAACATCTCCACATCATGATTTCAAGATCTCTTTTTAAGAGAAAGTTGAAGTTTGTAGTTCTTGCTTCTTTTCTTTTTAGAAGCTTGCCAAGAGTCTTATTTCCATGGTTCCTTTTCATCAGAGAAATGATATAATACCTTGATGTTGTGAAGAGTTGACTTTTTGGACTGATGGCTCAGTCAGATCAATCTTTGGCTGTCTTAAAGCAGATGGAAACCTTAGCTTAAGTCGAAGATACTGAGTCACTGATGGTAGATAACTATGAGCAGTTTTTCTGAAAACAATTTTGTATGTTATTCTCTGTATTCTCCCCTTAAAACAAGACTGATGAGGAAGAAAACTACTTTTTAAAAGAAGCAAACACCATTTCTTTGATATTTTTGATCAATTACATTATTTTGCCCCATAGTAAAACTGGAAATACTATTCCTATGAGAGGAAAAAACAACAGAATTCCTGTACTGATATCTTAGCAACAGTTTGGTTTATGATGTAGAAGGAGAGAGTGAAATATGATAGAAATTAAAGTGTTCAAATCTGCTGATTTTAAACCTCCTAAAACCATTAGAGAAAGGAATTTTATGGAAATTTCCATGTCCCCAAATCAAATTAAGGTTTCCTTTTTTAAAATTAATTTTTTAAATTAACAAAAATCTATTTTATTTCCTCTTCCCTTCATCAAAAAGAAAGAAAAACAAATCATGTATAGTCAAAACAAATATATATAGTCAAGCACAACAAATTTCCTCATTGGTGATGTCAAAAGCTACATACATATATGTTGTTCAGTCATTTCAGTTCTGTCCATAACCCCATTTGGATTTTTCTAGGCAAAAGATATTGAAGTGGTTTGCCATTTCATTCTTCAGCTCATTTTACAGGTGAGGAACTGAGGTAAACAGAGGTAAGTGGCTTGTTCAGGGTCACACAGAGGCAAAATTTGAACTCAGGAAGATGAGTCTTCCTGACTTCATACCTGGTACTCTGTTCTTTATGGGAATGAGTGTGCTTGTGCACACGCACACACATTTATACACACACACACACCACCACCACTACCCAACTCCATCAGATGAGGGGAGCATATTTTATTTTTTCCAAAATCATGGTTGATCATTGTGTTGATCAGAGTTCTTTTAGGCTTTCAAAGTTGCTTTGCTTTACAGTGTTGCTGTTATGTTATAAATTGTTCTCTAAGTTCTGCTCATTTCATTCTGCATCAGTTCATATAAATGTTCCCAGGTTCCTCTGGAACCATTCCTTTCAGGATTTCTTACAGAACATTACATTCTTATGCCATTATTTGTTCACCCATTCCCCAGTTGATGGGTACCCCCTTGGTTTCCAGTTCTTTGCTACTATGAAAAAAAGTTGCTATAAATATTTTTTGTACATATAGGCCCTTTTCCTCATTGATCTCTTTGAGACAATAGACCTAGTAGTGGTATAGGTGAGTTAAATGATATGCACAGTTCAGTAAGGGTTTTCTTAACCCAGATATCCTATTTATAAAGTACCTTAGAAACATTTGGAGCAGTGAGAAAGTTTCCTCATTCTTGGTATGGTACAGATCACAGCTTTAAGAGAATGAAGAGAATTTAGAGAGAATCTAGTCCAATCCCCTTATTTACCTACTGCTTTACCTCCCAGTTGTACTGGCAGGTTGGGTCCCAAGAAGGCAGCTAGCTACTTCTGCTCTCCCAATTCTAGGAAAATCTGAGGGGTTAGGGAGAATTATTCCCAGTGCCATAACTCATGAGCCCCCGTTGCTCTGTTGATTATCCTTTCATGTCAGTTAGCCAGACTTGACTAGCTTTTAGAGAAAGGGTATTTTACTAAGATGGTTTTAAGATTATAAGAAACCCTTTCCCCAGATATCTATGACATACCCTCCCCCAGTATATACAGAGTCCAGGGAAAAGTAGCCTTAAGTTTAGAACAAATGTGGCCAGATGGGAGTGGGGAGATAATTTAGAGTGTCTAGAGGTCTTTTTTAATGGAGAAATGTAGATGTTCCTCTCAGATATAGTGTACCTTTCTGCTGGGTCCTTGTAGAGTCCTGAAGCTTCCTTTTCAAAGTGTGCCTGGTTTGTTCTCTGCTCCTGATGTCCACACTTCTGCCATTCATTATTCTGGGAACACTTCTAGGATACAGATAAATCCGGATCCTCTGACCCTCTGATGTTCACAATGATGTTCATCCCTTGGTCAAAGGGAAGAACAAGACAGGGACTTACTCCTCCTTGCCTTTCCTAAAGAGATTTCCTGCTCAGGGGACTTGGCTGGTACTTTTTCTATCACTCAGTGATCACACACTGGAATAACGCTGGGTTCCAAGTTGACTTGCTGTAATATAATAGATCCACAAGGTATGACAGTCTTCTGAGCCAGTTCCAATACACTTCCTGTTCAGTGTCATTCCATTTTATCCAGTGGTTCTCTCTGTCTCTGTCTCTGTGTGTGTGTGTCTCTCTCTCTCTGTGTCTGTCTGTCTGTCTGTCTGTCTCTCTCTCTCTCTCTCTCTCTCTCTCTCAGACTTTTTGTATTTAATCTAATACCTTTAATAGGTGTTACCACTTGGTTAAAGTAGTTAGTTCGAATGGGGTAGAGAGATTGGTTGATTGACTCAATTGATTGCCACCCTTACATACAGATGAGCTGAAAACACAGAGAGAATGAGAGCTTGACATACCCAAGGTCAAACAATGGTAAGATTTTAGGTAGAAGATTTTTGTGGGCACAAATAAAAGATAAAATCTCAGACTTGGAGGCCCTTATTATAGTCTGGAATCTGGAGCTGTCCCATGAGAAAGCTACAATGACATTTGAAGATATATAACCTTTCAGTTAGAAAAACTTTAGAGTGGCAAAAAAATCTGATTATCAGCCACACTTTCAGCTTTCAAGTTGCTCCTTGAAATCTGGAGGAGGAAGACTGTTTTGGATTTTTCTGATTGTTAGATACAAATGCACCTGTAATTGTGAAATTAGGAACCCTCGTATACTTTTTAGCCACTTGACTTTTAGCAAGAGTAATTTAGCAGAAATGAAAATTCATGGATTCGCAGAACATTAAAGCTAGAAGAGGGACAGCATCCAAAAAAACCATAATGTTCATTAGCAGTATAATATCAATATTTATGTTTCTCTCTAGTACGCATCTGGACTCTATTCCTAGAGCCTTTATTTTTATTTTAATAATGCAAGTAAAGCTATATTTTTCTTTTTTAATTTAGCATCAGAGTTCTGTTAGCATCAGCCTTCTTCCCTCCCTACCTCCTAAAAGCAAGTGATTCTCTTTTTTTTTACAAGATTGCATATGTTTATTGTGAAATGAATTCTAGAGATTAATTGCAGGCAATATACATGAGAACTTTTTAAAAAGAACCAATCTCTCTGTGCATGAGTTCATATTTATTATTTAGTTGTGTCTGACTTTATGTGGCTCCATGGATATGAGGTATTCTTGGCAAACATATTGACAGTGGTTTGCCATTTCATTCTCCAATGTGCCCCATTTTACAGGCTAGGAACTGAGGCAAATATGGGATAAGTGCCTTGCCCGGGGTCATATAGGTGTTAAAAGCCAGATTCAAATTCAGATCTTCCTGACTCCAAGCCCGATGGTCTGCCCACTGCACCACCTACCTGCCCCATGAGTTCATATACAAAAATCAATTAGCTGTCCATTTCACAACATACAAGATTGTCATTTTAAATTGGGAGGTGGGATTTGGTAGGGGCTGGATGAGAGAGGGAGCAAGAGAGCAGGAAAGACAGAGGAATGGAGGAGAAACCCTCCAGAGGTTCTTCATGTCCTTCTGCTCAAGTTTAGAAATAACTTTGGTGTAAGTGATTCTGGAACAAAATTGAAGTATCTTTTATCCCCATGCTTTTTAATTCTGCTTTTGCCTTTGCTAATTAAAACTAACCCTATTGCTTGAAGAAATGCTTACTATATTGCACAATATATTTTTCTTTGGTTTTATTTTAATCCTTAAGGCTGCCAGGTGACCCAGTTGAATAGAATATTGGATTAGTAGTCAGGAAGACCTGAATTTGAATTCTACCTCAGGTATCATGTGATCCTGGGCAAGTCATTAATCTTTCCCAGACCAAGTTTCCTCATCTGTAAAATGGGAATATTAATAGTACCTACCTTACAGAGTAGATACTATATGTAAAGTGCTTTTCAAACCCCTATAAATGTTAATTAGTATCTATTGCTCCTTGTTGGCCAAGTGGAAAATGGGGCAAATTGTGTCTTAGGGCTCACATCTTTGCAATAAGGCCTCAGATTAGGATGTATCATCAAGCATGTATTACCTTGTCATGGGAAAGAGGAAGTTTCTTCGAGTGTTTTTGGGTGATTTTTCAATTCAAAATTTCCAGAAGTTGTACAGAAAGGAGGAGAAAAACTTCTTGCTCAAGTCCCAGCTTGTGTTTATAGGTCTTCAGTGTGTGTGTGTGTGTGTGTGTGTGTGTGTGTGTGTGTGTGTGTGTGTGTGTGTGTGTGTATGTGTATTTTGTCCTCCAAATGTAACCCCTGAAATTGTACCCAGTATTTTGACTGTGATGTAATGTCTCCTGTTGACTGGGTAATTCAGGTGAACAGAATACTGAGCTAATGAAACCTGAGTTATAGGTTTCATTTGCAAAGTTCTGGCCCTCTGGATGTAGACTATACACTTGACCATAGACTATATGTGTAATCCTAGGCAGTTATCTGGTTGATGCCCATATCTTTTTGTCTTTGACTAAAAGGGGGACTAGACCAGGTAATATGACTGAATCAGTGCAAACTGTCTCCACCACTGGAAAAACAAACAAACAAACAAAAGACCAAGCACAACCACGTGGTCAGTCTTATCTTCTTTCTAGGTGGAGGCCAGCTCACTAATTGTCCTCATCTCCCTGCTGTTGCTGCTTCTTTCTCCTATAGAAATTCTATTGCACGCTTTTGAAAGGGATCAGAACAGGCGTGCTCTTCCTGGAGTTGTCTGTCCAATATCATTACACAGTAACATTAAGACATTATAAACAAATACTGTCTTAAAATCCTGAAACTTCAGTATTTGTTCAGTCACCTGAATGCCTGAAACTCTGCACCGGCACACCTCGCTCCCTCTCCCCTACTCCCGCACACACCCAATGCTGTTTTGTCTAACCCTATGATTTTGTGCGACCAACTAATAATGTTAACTGGGGATGTGTCTAGAAGCAATTATTGTGGAGCCCTTGGGCTTTGAAAAATGCCCTTGGGAGTTTTGTGGGGATTGTACTAAAACTTTAACCACACAGGAGCATTTCAGAGCATTTCCCTATTCAGAGTTGCCAAAGGCTCTTCTCTTCCTCACAATTTTATGTGCTCCATATGTCTTAATTAAGGGTTGGATTGGTATAAACTTCCTGAAGTGTACCCCTTTCCCAGCTTCACATTTGACTTAGTGTATCAGAGTGGAGAGAGAGTACTTACTTTATTAGAAATCAAAGAACCTGTGTTTGAATCCTGGCTCAGCCCCTATGTGTGTGACCTTGGGCAAGGCATTGCTTTCCTCAGTGTCTTCCGTCTCTCATCTTCTGTAAAGTGAGGGGACTGAACTAACTGAACTCTAAGGTCCTTTCACGTCCTAATCCTATGATGCTATGATTTCAATGCTTGATCCAGTTCTGGAACTCCCTTATGTGAATGCATGCATATGTACGCATATATGTATATGCAGACAGGTATGTACATGTGAATATATGCATAGGTATGTACATGCGAATATATGCATACACATGTACATATGTGCATGGGCATGTGTGTATATATGCATGCAAATGCACACACATATGTATATGTATGCATGCATGTATGCATACCTATTTAGGGTAGACCATGCATTTGCATATATACATACATAATACATGGTACATGCATATGTACATACACAGATATGCATATAGGTTAGGGTAGACTCAATCACTCTTGACCTGTAAATCCTAAAAATAAGGGGCAGGATGGAGTGCTTTGGTTGTATGGTCCAATGTAAAAAGCACTAGATTTGGAATCAGAGGACCTGGGCTCAAATTCTACCTTAGCTACCTTTGCAACCTTGGTCAAGTTACATAAATCTCTGGGCCTCACTTTGATCTGTGCAATGAGGAGGTTAGAGTAAATGACATTTCAGGGCTCCTCCATCTCTGATTCTGTGACTCTATGAAATGGATATGGAATAAGGAGAACATAAGTGTCATCTGGACATCCCGAGAACAGTTTGGTGCCTGACTATGATTCCATATGGGGAGGCAGCTGAATAGATTTGGAGCTGTTGTTATAGATCAGTCATTTCAGTTGTGCCCAACTATTTGTGACCCTATTTGGGGTTTTCTTGCAAAGATACTGAATTTCCTTCTCCAATTCATTTTACAGATGAGAAAACTGAGGCAAACAGGGTTAAGTGACTTGCCCAGGATCACATAGATAATAAATATCTGAGGTCAGATTTTTATCTCAGGAAGATTTATCTTCCAGACTCCAGGCCCAGCATTCTCTCCATTGTACCCCCTACTCCCCAGTCATAACATAATCGAAATTCTAGCGCTAGAAGGTATTTCCATCTAGTCCAATGCCCCTATTTTGCAGATGAGGAGACTGAGGATCAGGGAGGCTAAGTGGTTTGCCAGGATTACACAGAAAATAAGTCTCAGGAGGGATCTGAGCCCAGGTCCTTTGACACAAGAACCCATGACCATGCCCTGAGGGGCCAGGAACCCTGAAAAAGGGCCCATGTTGGGATCCTAACTATTCTTTATTAGCTTATGTAATCACTTCACTGCTCTGAGAATTACCATTCTTTGTGAAATCTGTGAAATGAGAACAATAATAATCTGCCTACCTCATGGGAATGTTCTAAGAAAAGTGCATTGTAAATCTTAGTTTTATCAATGTGAGCTGTATTATTATATAATGTATATTATAATTATGTAATTATTGTAATATGTAATAAATATAATATATAATTATACACTTATATATAATTACTGTGATATCAATAAACATAAAGTTATAAATATATTTTATATTTATGTAATATACATATATGTACTATACATTAGGCAAAGCCTGGTTGAAGAGTGCCTGGGATTCTTCGGCAAGAAAAGTTGCAATTGATCATGTTCTTTCTTTTTCACTATTCTAAATCTTAGGGTACCTAGGTGGTACAGTGGGTAGAGTGCTAGGCCTGGAGTCAGGAACTCATCTTGCTGGATTCAAATCTGGCCTCAGACATTTAACAGCTGTGTGATCCTGGGCAAGTCACCTTGCTTGACTCAGTTTTCTCATCTGTAAAATGAGCTGGAGAAGGAAATGGCAAACCACTCCAGTATCTTTGCTTAGAAAACCCCAAATGGGGTCATAAAGAGTCAGTGACTGAGCTGAAATCCTAAATCTATGGTCATTGACTCAGTTTAGCTATATTTTGAGATCCATAAAATAAGATCTGCTTCCTTATCAGCCTCTCCTAGTCATGGAGCAGGAAAGGAAATGCCAGAAGAAGTGGGAGACATTGCACATTTAGGAGAGTGACCAAGAAGGTAGAAAAAAGGAAAAACTTCTGAAAATCAAGTTGTGCACTCTGAAATAAATGATATGCAATTCCCCAGCCAAATGAGACCTCCACAATGGAACAGTGCCTTCATTTTTCTGAGATAGAAGAGTTCCTGACCGTGACCTTCAGAAAGCTGTTTGGTAGCTTTCTCCAAGTGTCTAAACTAAAGCCAATGCTTGTGATAGCAAAGAGTTTCTGTTCCTAGGAGAAATGTTGCTGCCTAGAGACAAAAATCATTCCACAAACTTTTAATTGTAAGGTTTTCCATAAGGACATGGCAGGACTGTGGCAGACTCTCCCAATTCTTGGAAAAGGGTGATTTATTGTTTTCTGTAATGCAGAAGAGTATCACTTCATGGTGTGTATTGACCTATAATAGCAATGTTTTGGTGTCTGAAGAAAAGGAAATATGATCTACTTTGCAAGGATCTTTTTTTTTTTAAAGCAAAAAAGTAAAACATAGTTGTGTGGCCTTTTGATTTCAAGAGAGGAGCTCTTTAAAAGGCTGTGTTCTGAATCATTTGGAATCTCCGTGTAATCATAATTTGACATTGGAATCTTTACTGGTGTGGCTTTAGCTCTTAGTTTGAGAGAAAGAGGATCCTTTCTGATCCTAAAATTGCTTCATTTAGTGAGGATTGGAGAACGAAGTCCTCACTAGCTTTCACTGGCAAGGTCTACCTACTTTTTTTTTTTTTTAATATCTTCAATACTTAGCACAGTGGTTGGCACACAGGAAACTTAATCAACTCATTCATTCATTCATTCATTCATTCATTCATTCATCCATTCATTTATTCATTCATTCATGAACCACCCCTGAGTTGCATTCTTGATTCACCCTTGTTGGAGGAGGTTTTCTTCAAAAACAAGGCAAGTCAGAAAGTTTTCCCAAGTGACAAGAGAGAGACCAGGGAGTGCTATGGCGGTAATCAACATGCTTGCCTGAGCTGTTTTCCTTGTGCTGTTTTGCCTTAATTGCCACAGATGTTTGGCTCATAAACAAGTGGCCAAGGTTGGATGGTTGAACTCTGGAAAGTTTAGTGATTGAGGAAACCCTCAGCAAATCCAAATACCACATTTAGAGTTTTGTTTCAAACTCATGCCATCACCCCAGCTTCTAGACTCCTTTACTGAAGTTCAGGGAACTGGATCAAGCTCTTTGTAACAGTGCTGTATACTTTTCCACCTTCCTCCAAGTTCCTTTAGCCTCAATTATGGGTTTGAGCAAAAGTACAAGTAATAGGAGATTCTGGAGACATGGTAGTAAAGTGGCTGAAAAGAACACTGATTTTTCAGTAGGAAGATCAAAGTTTAAAACAAGACCCTGAAGTTTGCTACCTGTGTGTTCTTGGGCAGGTCAACTCATTCCCCTCCCCCACTCACACATTTTATTTTACTTTTAATTTATAGAATAAAACAAGCATTTCCATAATATAGTATAATTTAAAAGATCATGGCACATGAAACTGCAAATCTATTTTGTGCAACCTGTTATTCCTTTTAAATGTATAATAGAGGTATCATATAAATTTCTTTTTTCCTTTCCCCCCAATAACTACCATCAAACATAAATAGGTATATATATTTAAAATTATTCTATACATACTTCTATTTATCAGTTCTTTCTTTAGATGCAGATAGTCTTTCTTCACATATCCTTAATAGTTAATTTGGATATTTTTAATGGTCAAAATGACTTATTCATTTAAAGTCATTCTTATTTTCTTGGTTCTACTCTTTTTACTCTTCTTTATTTCATGCAAGCCTTTCCAAGTTTTTCTAAAATCATAGCACTCGTCATTTCTTATAGCACAGTAGGATTCCATCACAGTCATAGACTATAGCTTGTTCAGCCATTCCCCAGTTGATGGGGAAGTCACTTAGGTTCTGTGAACCTCACTTTCCTCTTCTGTAAAATGAAGGGGTTGAACTAAAGATTCTCTCAGGTCTCTTCTAGCTCTGAATCTATGATCTTATGATAAAATGGGGATAACGGGTGGTGAAGTGGCTAGAGTGTTGGAACTGGAGTCAGGAAGACCTGAGTTCAGTGTGATCCTGGACAAGTCATTTAACCCCTACCTGCCTCAGTTTCCTCATCTGTAAAATGAGGGTAATAACACCTACTTCCTAGAGTTGTTGCAAGCATCAAATGAGAAAAGATTTGTAAAGTGTTTTGGAAACCTTAATGTTGTCTCTTGTCATCTCGTTGTTTTCAGTTGTGTCCTACTCCTCATGACCCCATTTGGAGATTCATTTAAGAACATTCTTTACAGCCAACTTTTGTCTCTAGTTAGAAGTGAGAGATGCTTGAAGTCTAGCTATATGTCTCAAAGTTTGTCGTTGTTCAGTCATATCAGTTATGTCTGACTCTTCATGACCTCATTTGGGGTTTTCTTGGCAAAGATACTGAAGTGATTTTGCCATTTTCTTTTCTAGTTCATTTCTAGCTCAGTCTTTCTAGATGAGGGAACTGAGGCAAATACAGACTCGCCTGGGATCACACAGCTAGTAAGTGTCTGAGGCCACATTTGAACTCAGGTCCTCCTGGTTCCTGGCCCATTGCTCTATACGCTGGGCCACCTAGCTGCCTTTTGGAAGCCTTAAAGTGCTATGTAAATGTCCCCTATAAATAATACCTGTAATACTGATCTCATGGGGTTATGGCAATCCAATGAAATCTATATAAAGCACTTTGGAAACCTTAAAGTGCTAAAGAAATGTCAGTTACTACAACAGATACTGTTGCTGCTACTACTACTACTACCACCACCACTGTTGTTACTATTACTACTACTATCACTATCACCACTACCATTACCATTGCTAATGTTGCTGTTGCTGCTGCTACAACACTCCTCCTCCTCCTCTTATTGCTGCTGCTGCTGCTGCTGCTACTACTACTGGTATTGCCTTTGTCAGAATCTTGTGAAGAAAACGCATTGTGAATTTTAAACTGCATAAATGTGAGCTGTTTAGATACTTTCTGACACATATTAGATACTTTCTCAATGAAAAAAGAATGAATTTAAGACTTTGAGTTGTATTCTAGTCAGACTTGCCTCCAGCTATTGACCTTCTTATCTTATATAAGTAGATTGAATTATGAGGTTATTCTTGTGGCTTTTCTCCTCTAAAACTGTTCCTTCTTTCCTCAGTATTATCTCCCTATCTTGCCCCTTCCTCTGAAGGTCATGGCTCTGGAACTCCTGAGACAGGAACATGGTAGGTACTTAATAAATGCTTGTTGGCTGATTCTGTGAGAATTTATGAGCAGTTGCAAGTCTCTTCAATCCTTATACCTCTTTATCTCCAGTGAAATAACAGTTCTCTGCAATTATAGAATGATTGTTGATAGGAAGAGATGAAGTAAGAGAATAGCTTAGGGTTCACAAGAGGAGTTCTCGGTGTTAGTCAGAACTAAGTGTTTTCTTTCTGGCAATCTACTCTACAGAAGCTGCTCAGTATAGGGTTCAAGAAGGCCAAGTACGGCAACATACACCATATTCATCATTCCATAGGTATTTGAATGCCCATTGTGTGCATAACATTATACTAGGTGCTAACATATGTGTTAAATGTAATTACTCAAGGTTGTTGACTGGGTACATGCTAGGAGAAAGCTATGTGTTTATAGAGATATGTAGAATCCCAGAAACAAAAAAAGGTGGTGCATTGTCTTTCATATAATGTTTGGATGTGACTTAATAGTTATCATTTACTCTGCCAGGAACTAAGTGGATGATTTACAATATCAAGTAATTTCCCCACATCAAAAATGCATGACTTACTGTTTATAAAAAATATGAGGTTTATCTTATTGGTTTCCATGTTTTCTTTTCCAGGTAAACTGTCACCCTTCTGTATTTTCTGAAATTGCTTCCCAGGGAGTTGTTAATGGCTTTTGAAGACCTAAATTCTTTTAGTTAATAGAGATATAGTCAGCAATAGCAGTGAGTCAGGATATTAAAAGGAAATCTGTGGCTGAGTAGGAGAGAAGGCTGTAACTTAATATATAGGTTTACATGTGTGGGAAGCATTTAGTAAAGTCTAATAAATGGCTGTTTTTAGTTTTAAGAAAGCATTACATATAGTGTATGTTGCTGTAGGGTAGGGAGGAGGCAAAAGGATTTTCCTAGGACTTTAGTAGGAAGTGGATCATTGGATTTTATAGAAATGATTTGTCTGTCCCTGTACCAGCAGAGTGGGTGTTCTGTGATTCAAGGGATCTCAAGAGAAGACTTCCCTCCCTCCTCCCCCAAATCTTTATAATTCAGATGTTCTGGTGTTTGAAATTCCCACTGTTAGAGAATGATAGATTTTAAATCTATAGTTTAAAGGTTAAGTCCAATCTCTTCACTTCACAGATGAGAAAAGAGATGAGAAAACTGAGGCTGATACAGTCTGATCTGAGAATTCCCAAGAATTTGAAAGACTTATAGAGCATCATACCTTACCACTTGGCAGAAGCAGGTTGCCTGGGATCACACAACTAGTGTCTGAGGTCACATTTGAACTCAGGTCTTCTGATTCCCAGTCCATTGGGCTTTCTACCATACTTCTGGATTAAGCATTTCTCTCTTTACCTATCCATTCATTCATTGGGGACTTTTTTTTGTCTCCACAAAACTTTACTCATTCATGTAACAAATATTTATTGAACACTGATTACTATGTGCCCCCTTATCAAAATGCAGTTATCTCTGGAAGGGATAAAATATGTCAGCAATATAGTAGACTGAATGAGTTTATCTGAGGTGAAAAGGACCTTAGAAACTGAAATTGATTGCAATTCTATCATTTTACTAATTCACACAACTATTTAGTGGTCAAACTCAGGTTTCCTGAGTCCAGAGCCTAAAACTCTCTTTAATACATGCCATTAATCCAAAAAAGTAAGGTATAATAATCCTTTATGTAATTAACCACCCTGAGTGTCCTGGGGGGCTACATAGAAGGGTAAGTTCGGGATTTTATGTGCATGAAGACAAGTGACTTTGACATCATAGGACCTGTGTTCTTATCCAGATTCTGATGATTATTACCTATGTGACCTTGAACAAGTCACATAACATTCCTGAGCCTCAGTTTCCTCATCTGTAAAATGAGGGGATTAGATTAGTTGGCCTCTGAAATTCTGTTTAGCTCTAGATTTATGATCTACTAAAACTATTTTTAAAAACTTATTATGTCACCTCTTCTCTATGCAAGTTCTCAAAAGGTTACCTGGCATCCATCATACTCTACTTTAATGTAATGATATTACAGATTTCTGGGCTGGCTTTCTGTATGTGTGTGCCAGAATGTTTTTTATACACCTTCTTTCCACTTAAAAAATCCTATTAAACTCATTCAAGGCGTTTTTCCAGGTAGATCCTGTTGGCTTAGAGAACTGTTAGTGACTTGCCTTCTTTAAAGCCCAAATGCAATTTTTCATTGAAGGTAGTTATTAAAAAAACTTAGAGCAGGAAGCTGAAGTTTAAAGGAGACCAAGGAAGAATCCTTACATTTAGTGACTACATTTCCCCATGGATTTCTTTTATTTGCATGTGCCCTTATCCCAAAGTTGTCTGTGGTTCCAGGACATGTGTGAAATGTCTTCCTTTAGGTTTCAGAGAAATTGAAGAACCAAGAAAGAATTCCAGATAAATCTTTTGCCCTCAAGAAGAACTAATGATAGGAAATATGGGAAAACAGTACTGGAAGCATCCAATTCCCTTCTGTAGGATCTCTCCTGGCAATGTCAAATTTTAATTGGACCTGGGCATACTTTTTTTTTGGAGGTAGAGTGAACTTAGTCCCTGACTTTAAAGCATCCCAAATGTTCCTTCAAAGAGTCCCTTTTTATAGAGAATGAGGGCATCTACTGTAGATCTGTTTTATGATTTGATGAATTTGTATTGTGAGCAAGAACTAAACAAAAGTATTTTTAAAAAACAGCACCCCAAGCTACCCCATAACCAAGAAAAATCCCATTCATCTGTAGTACTGATTTTCAAACTTTTTGGTCTCAAGATGCATTACACACTTAAAAATTACTGAGGACCCCACAAAACTTTTGTTGATGTGTATCATACATATTGACATTTACTGTACTGGAAATTAAAATGGATTAATTTTAAAGTATTTGTTAATTCATTAAAAATAGCAATGTCAGTCATCTAGCATTTAGTAAGCACCTATTGTACACCAGCACTGAACTAGATACTGTTACACATTAAGATAAATACTGTATTTTAAATTTAATAGTAAGAAGAGTAATATTGTTTCACATAGTTTTGCAGATCCCTTTAATATCTGTCTTAATAGAAGACAGCTGGAATCTCCTATCTGATTCTTCTTTCAATCTGTTGCAATAGATTGTTTTGGTTAAAGTATATGAAGACCATCTAGCATCACACGGATGTGTAGCTGGAAAAGGAAAGAGTAGTTTTAATAGGCAAACAACATCTTTGTATTATTATCAAAATATTTTTGACTTTGTGAACCCCCAGAAAGGGGTGCCCAGACCATACTTTGAGAACTGACATATGTATAACTTTTTGGAGAATGAAATGTTCCAGTTAATTAGCGATGCTAATTAACCAGGAGTTGCCATAGCATGTGTAATGTAGTAAACTATGTTGGATATTCAGAAAGAACTTTAGAATCTTTCAGGGCCTGAGGTCATAACTGTGACATTAGTTGTCATTGTACATAGACAATGGGCTGAATCAGTTGATCTCAGGACATGGTGGTTTGCTTTTTAAAACAATTCCCTGGAATCAAGGCAATTCACAAATATTTATTTAGTGTCTGATATATGTAAGAGAAATACTAGACTTTGTGGGGGATAAGAACACAAACAAAGGAGAACCTTGACCTCAAGGAGCTTAAAGGAAAAATGTGTATAAATAAACAGTATATGATAACAGGTATATGATATGGGAATACAGGGCTGTATATAGGCCTCCTACTACTGGAGGAATTAAAGCTTTCTTGGAAAAGGCAAAATTTGTACTGTGTTTTGAATGATGGTGGAATCTCTAGATTCTAGAAGGGAAATCTGGAAGGTAGAAAAAACAGGAGTGAAGACATAGAGGTGGGAAATTGTAGGTTGTCTTTGGGGAAGGGCCAATAGTCCATTTTGGTGGGAGTGCAGGATGTGTTTACTCTAATTGTAAGGAGAAATAGGGATAAAGCAGAAAGGTAGACATGAACATATACATATATAATATATGTATATACAAATGCATGTATATATTTATGCAAAATATATACGTATAAACAAGTACATATGTACATATTTTTGTTCTTGTTGAGTTGCTTTAGTCATGATACACCCTCAGTGACTCCATTTTTTTTTTTTTTTTTGGCAAAGACACTGAAGTGGTTTGCCATTTCCTTCTCCAACTCATTTTACAGATGAGGAACTTAACTTTATTTTTTTTTTTTTAGTTAAGTGACTTTCCCAGAGTCACACAACTAGTAAGTGTCTGAAGATGAGTCTTTCTGATTCTGAGCTCTATCCACTGCACCATCTAACTGCCCATATTATGTATAGGTTCATGCATGCATATGTACATATATAGAGACAGAGGGAAACTGATGAGGGGAGAGAGAGGGAAAGATACAGAGAGAGAAAGAGAGAATCAGTCCCCAAGTCTTATTGTATTTTTCAACTTTTGAGAACAGAATACTATACTGAATTTTGGGACACCCTGTACACACACACATACACACACACGCACACATGCACATACGCACACACTCACACACACATACCACTATGGGATGGAATTGAATTTGGCAAGGGAAAGGAGTCATTGATGACACCAAGACTTCACACCTAGAGACTTATTAAAAGAAGTAGGAAGATAACGATTGGAGAAGGAGAGAAGATGAGTTTGGTTTTGGACATGCTGAGTTTGAGGTACCATTGGGACATCTGGGTGAAGGTGTCTACTATGTAATTGGATGTTTGGGATACAGAAGCCTTGACTTTTATATCTTTCCCTGATGGTAAGCATGTTCTTCCTCATCCAAAAGGATGGGAGAAGGTATCTGTTCACCAAGAAAGTAACCTTCTATAAGTCTTATTTTTTTCCATTTTGGGGCATTTTTCCAACTAGTTACTTGACTTTTGGGTCCTTTGTCAAGAGTAGGGTATACTCTGGGGATCTGTAAGATCTCAGTTCCTCCAGAGTGGCACAGTCAAGCGTGTACATTGGTCTGGGAGCAGGAAGAGATTTTTTTGCCCAGAATCTTAGCAGAGTTTCCTCTTCAAAACCATCTGACCTCTAATTCCATCAAGCCAGCACTGGGGACTGAGATTCAGATAAGCTGCGGAGGCAGGGCAGCCATTCAGTGTGAGATAAAGATCAGCTGGTGCAGGGCCTCTACACAGGGCTGAGGTAAGAATCAGCTGCTCAGTGCCCCCAGGGGTTTTACAATCCAACAATGGATGCAGGCTGCTGTAGGGGCTGCTATAGGGGCTGCTGTGGGAACTGCTGCTGGAACTGCTGCCACCTGCCTGATGTGGCCTTTGGGGTGGTTGCCTGAGGCCAGAGCTATGGGAAGGCCCTTCACCCTTCTCCCTTCTTGGCCAGCTGAAAAAACCTTGTCACTAATCTTTGGCGCCTGTGGTTTGAGGGATCTGCGAACCACTGCTACTGCTAATGGAGATTCTGTCCCCGAGCCTTGTTCTCATCCTCCTCCCAGAGCCAAGGCTGGGCTGGGCTCTGCTCCATGTCACATGCAACAGATGTTTCCTGTGGGCCTTTCAGGTCACCCTGGGCTGGAAATCTCCCTCACTCTGTTGTTCTGTGGCTTCTGCTGCTCTAGAATTTGTTGAGAGTCTTTCTTTACAGGTATTTTATGGGCTGTGGGGGGAGAGCTAGCATGTGTGTGTCTTTCTACTCCACCATCTTGGCTCTGTCCCCCTCTACTATGTGATTGGAAATGAGAACCTTCAGCAGTAGAAAGAAGTGAAAGTTAGGAAAAGGGCCCAAAACACAGACGTGATAATTGAATAGCAATCTATTAAGGAGAAAGAAGGGCAGCTAGGTAGTGTAGTGGATAGAGCTCTAGGCCTGAAGTCAGAAGGACCCAAGTTCAAATGTGGCCTCAGATACTACTAACTGGGTCACCCTGGACAAGTCACTTAACCTGTTTGCCTCAGTTTCCTCATCTATAAAACAAGCTGGAGAAGGAAATGGCAAACCACTCCAGTGTCTTTGTCAAGATAACCCCAAATGGGGTCCTGAAGAGTCAGACATGAGTGAACAACAAGGAGAAAGAAGACTGGTTAGAGAGCTGGAGAATATTGACAGCTCTGATACTTTACCAAAGAAAATGTGATGCTATATAAACTGAAGGACAAAAGAATTTCAAGAAGGACTGAGACAAACAGTAGAAAATGGAGTAGAGAAATTAAGGAGAATATGGACTGGAAAAAGGCCACTGGATTTGGTGATTTGGTCAATGATTGAAGATGTCTAAAAAACATTTTTAATGAACATTGAGAAGAGAGGTGACCAAAGAGAGACAGAGAGTATAAATTACATTTTGGAGAAATCCTTGTACTGAAGTAAACTTAAATGCTATAGAGTTTAGGGTTGAAAGAAGCTTTCAAGGTCCTCTCATTTCAATCCTTTCATTTTACAGATGAAGGAAACTAAGACCCCAAAAGATTGTATGATTTATCAAGGTCACACAAGTAGTTATTGGCAGAGTCATGCTTTGTAGTCCAGTGATTTGAAGCAGTGTTTAAGGTAGTAATAATGGTGAATGGAGGAAAATTGGGTCATATTTGGATAACAAATGCCTTTCTATATTGCAAAAGCACATTTTCTCTCTTCTTTTTTCTGCCAGTTTTTACCTTCTCTTTCTTTCCACTCCCACTCCCAATCTAAATGTACAGATGAAAAACAGTGGGGACTATGTCACTCAAATGTCTTCCACAAGACATTTTGAAATGAGAGAACAAACCTTTGAATCCTAATATTATAGAGTTGGAAGGGACCTTAGAGGTAATTTCATCCATCCCTTTCATTTCCAGTGAGAAAATGGAGTCCAAGAATGCTGAAGTGAGTAACCCCAAAAGAATAGCCTAACTTTGAACTTCACCTAATGAAATGCCATTGTTAGCTAAATTATTAAGTTAATTATAATTAGAGAGAAGTGAAAAGAATAAAATGAATGGGCATTTCTTTTTACTTGGTCATATGTTCCATTGTTTTTATAGTTTTACCAAAATATGTATAAAATATGTCCTTTAATTTTCTGCTTTAAATAGAACCATACTTGAGGCTAGTTTCTGTCTCTTTTTTGCTCCCTTTCTCTCCTGACATTATTCACTTTTAATGACATTTGGTCCCCTTGTCCTTAGAGCAAAAAGCTTATCCTAGCTTTGCCCAGTTAGGCTTAATGGCACAAACCAATCTGGCAGAGCTCTCAGGGCTGAGTTCAGGGTAGCCCCTAAAGGACAGTATTTCAGGACCAAAAACTGGTTCTAGGGTATGAGATCAGTTTGCTTACTGTCTACATTCAACCAAGTCAAGCTGTGGACTGTAAGGAGAAGTGGTTAGATTGGTGATATTCATGAATACAGTCCTCTGGTTGACCTTAATAAAGTTTGGTTTCTTGAATTCACTATCAGCTGACACTCATCCTTAACTCTGTAACTTTCTCACCTTCTCACTCTCTTTTCTGGTATTCCTGAACGTTGGTGAACCAATTGGAAATTTTTCTTTCTTTTCTTTGCCTTCTGTTTTCACACCTTCTCAGAACTTGAATGGGTAAAGTTATTATGACATTTCTTTAGCCTACATACTCTCCCACCATTTTCCAAGAGCTGAAGGTTGATCTTTCCAATGCATTGTTAATTTGTTTTTGGATGTCCACCTGATCATTAAAAACTTCTTACTGATCTGTTCCTGCTTTTGACAGGAAGAGCCGTGCCTTGGTAGCTGGTGGGTTGTTAATGAACAGAGTACAAATGGATGGTGTAGTATCTTCCTTCACCTGTGAATCCAGATTCAAAGGTCTTTTTAGTGATTTATGAGGTGTTTGGTCAAGAAAAAGTGGAAACGGAAGGAATTCAAAGACATATTTGGACAGAGAATATGTCTTCCAGGATACAGGGCACATTTGCTCTCTTCTATTTCCCATTCATTTTTCCTGAAAACAAAAAAATTCCTACACAGTAGTACCAGAAAATTCTTTTAAACTATCTCACTCTTTCTTTTATGCTTTCTCCACATATGTATGTATGGATGTATGCATGCATGTATGTATAAACACACATGCATGCATATACACACATACATACATATATATGTTATATATACATATATATTCTGAATTTGGGAAACATTAATGAACATCTCCATATTCAAAGAACAGAAAAAAGAATGGTATATGACACTTCAATTCTATATTGAATACAGCTTTAATATATTTACTTACATATGGGTGTGTGTATCTATGTAATCTCTCTGTGTGTATGTGTGTGTGTACACAAATATAATTTAACAGTTCCGGGGCTATCCTATTTGTCTGTAGCTCCTTCTGAACTTTCCATTCTTTTCTGTGCTTTTTTCTTTTGTGAAACCTATTTGCTCTTTAAAATTTTTTTTAACTTGATGGTTATGAACAAATTTGAATATTTTTATATAGAAAGACAATAAAAAAGAGAATAGTGCATGAAACTTTGCATTTATTTTAATTACATATCAATATTAACATGGTTGTACCAATACTGTCCTTCTTGTCTATTATCCCTTTGGAGCTTCATGCTGTTCTCTTCTGTATTTTGATGCTTTTTCATTCTTTTTTTTAAAAAATCACTAATGATTCTTTGAATGTTTGATAGCTTTTGCTGGAGAAGCCATTCAGTACTGGGGTTTCCCCTCTTTCTTTCTTGATGCTGAGGCCTTGCTGTTCTGATATGGTGGCTGACACTACACCTTCCTCTCTACAGCTATTTTGCAGGAATGGCTTGGTGGTTCATCTCTGGTGTTGACCTCAGCTCATCTGTCATTTTCTTCTTTCACATTCCTCACCTAGAAGCTGGCTCTCTCCCTTGCTGTATTCCTAATGAATTACAGCCGAATTTCCTCTATTGTGCTATTAACAGTCTTCCTACTGGACTACCCAGTCCGGGTGCTGTACTTGCTGTCTTCTGGAACGAGGATTGCCTGGCTTCTGGGCTACCTGAACTGAACCTGTTTCTCTGGTGTGTCTCTTTCTTTAGCCACTTGGCTCCTATCCAATACCTGGCTGCTGCATTTACCCTTTCTTTGTCATGTCTCCAGAACAACCTTCCTGGCAGCTATGATTTCTGCTGCTCCTGGTTTGTCTGTATTCAGCCTCCATATACTTCTGGTCATCTTTTGTATTTCTAGACTGGATGGAGGAACTTATAGTAGTTTCTCCTTGGCTTTCTTTACTATTCTTCCCTCTGATGTAGTTTTAGAACTTTGTTGAAGTGGTTTGTGGAAGAAGTAGGCAGCTCTAAGAACTTTTACTTTGCCCTTTTGACTGGAAATTCCCTTATTTTATTCTGAAGCCTGCAACTCAATTTTAATTAGCTTAGTAAAGGAGAAAGGTATCCCAGGGTCTATCCACCATGATTCTTTGAATCGTTTTAGGACTGTGGGGTTTGGGAAATGTGATGGCCAATGACTTTGGGGAAAACAGTGTGTCTAGAAGCAATTGATACAGAGTTTGTTTGCCCCATTCTTTAAGAACCAAAGGGAAAAGAGATTGCATTAGGAATAAAAGGAAGGAAATCTCATTTGGATTGGGAAAGTAGGAAGGAAGTATTGCTCTGTGATTTTTGTAGCTCTATGATATTAGCAGTTTTCTGAAAGAATCTTTCAGATAGTAGAAAGAACTCTGGATTTGGAGTAAGACCTGAGTTCAGATTCTGACTCTGCCTTTGATAATTGTCTGCATAAGCTTGGCTGAATGTCTTTACCTTTCTGGGCCTTGATTATCTCACCTGTAAAATAAAGAGTATGGATTCTAAAGGCATCTTCCAGCTTTAAATCCTAAGAACCCCTGGAAACATAGACCCTATAAGTTGCACGCCTGTATGGGCATATAACATTTCTAGTAATGTGAGTGAGCACCCTAACTCTTATATCTTTATTCTCAAGTACTGGAAATGGATGCATAGTATGTGATCATATCTGTGAAGACTACTTCTCTCTATCCCTGATTGTTGGCATCAGGAAAAACTAGTTTGACTTTGTGATAAAAAGCTCTTCCATTTCTGCACTGACTTTGTATGTGAGATGTGACATCACAGAACTCATACTGCAAATGAGCAGAAAAAAAAATGACAGAGACTTCTGGAAGAAACATCTCTGAAGAGTGCAATTCAGGTTGATTCTTGTTTGGTGATGGCCAACTGCTGGGTAGATGCCCTCTTCTATAAGGAACAGTCTCTTTTTCTCAAGATATCTTGGACGCATTCAGTTACTAATCTTATGAAATCCTTTAGATGACTGGCCTGCACCACAAAAAGCAACTCATTTACTTTCCTGTCTAAACAGGCAGGGTCTTGTGAATAGCCTTCCCTAAAATAGTCCCTTGTGGTCAGAGACTTTTGGTGCTGTCATGTGGTAGAGTAGTAGAATTCTCACCTTCCATTCCTTAAGTTATGAAAACTAAAGAGAAGGACAACATCTCCCTAGTTACTTAGCTGCATGTCCTGGTTAATTACAGTAATATCTAGATGGGATTGTGCCATGGGACTCTTTTTAATTAAAAAAATGGAACTGAGAAGTTTTAATAAATGTCCTTATACCCTCCACTACTGAATGCTAATATAACAGTTCTCAGGAATCCTTAAATACCCTCTCCTAATTTCTCTCAGACAGAAGGCCTACATTATCTTGGCATTTTAGCTAATTAAAGATGAAGGCTATATTTTCATGAGACTGGAGGAGCAAGGAGCCTGCTTTTATGGGTTTCACCATCATAGAAGAGGAGCATGGCTAAGCTATAAACTGATTGTGATAAGAGGGAACAGAAGATGGAAAAGATAGACCCAAATAATATTTCTTAACATATTAAAACTAGGTGTCTGTTACTGTTCAAAAAGCTGAATAATTTTTCCTTCCTTCCTTCCTTCCTTCCCTACTTCTCTTCCTTCCTTCCTTTCTTTTTTCTTTCTTCTACCCATCTTTTTTCCTTTCTTCCTCCCTCCCTCCATCTCTATTCCTTCTTTCCTTCCTTCTTTTGTCTCCCCTTTTTCCTCCTTTTCCTCCTTCCTTTCTTCTTTACTTCCTTGCGTTTTTCCTCTTTCCACCTCTCTTTCCTTTTCTCTCTCCCTCCTTTTCTTTGTTTCTTTGCTTCTTTATTTTAGCCATCCATTCATCTACCTACCTGTCTAGCTATCTATCTGTCTTTCTGTCTATCTGTCATTAAGTCAAAAGTTTAATAACTTTTGGGGTGTGTTGTGAATGACTCTCATAAGCCATGCTGGTGGAGTACAGCCTTTGGCCAACTGTAACAAACTGAAAAGAACACAGGATCATAATATCACAAACTTAAGAGTTGGAGGGAACTTTACAGACAAACCAGTCCAATCTCATCATCTTGAAGATGAGGAATCCAAGACTCAGAGATGTGAAGTGACTTGCCCAAGGTCATGCAGGGAATAGTGGAAGAATCAGGATTTGAACTCAGGTCTTATTATTCCAAATTCAGGGCACTTTTCACTGTCCAGTTTGGAGATATCACATATAGCTCTCTGTCAGTGAAAGGTGTATCTGAGGACCAACCTAGCTAAGTTCAGAGACATATCATTCGAAGACGGAAAAACTACATATTTTTATTACAGCAACTCATGAAGCTGCCTATTAAGTTGTAGAGGGGTTGTAGTCTGTATTAACAGAGGGAGGATTCCCATAGGCAAAGTCACAAATCTGTGACATATTGAAGTAAGAATAGAACCTGGTCCAAGATTTCTGTCTATAAGTGTAATGCTAATGGCACAAAGAAAGCAGAAAATGATTTGAGAAAGATGTTCTCATATGGATCCCTTCCCTTAAGTACACCTATGAAACCCAGATCTTTTGGCATCCTCTCCCAATACATTATTTATTTATAAGCCAAATACGAGTGACATCTAATAGTATCTGTGTTGGTATCTGTCTCTGCAAATCCCTTACCACATTAAAAGATTAATGTAGTAAATCCTGAGTTATAGGGAGATTGTTGTTTTTTTCCTTTTCTGCTCTCATACTGTTGTTTATTTAAAATATTTACTATTTTTCTCTGCTACTCACCCTTTACATCTATATAAACTATTTTGGAGCTCCTCTCCTGAGCACCACTTGTCTTTTTTTAATAATGAAAAGTTAGTCATTTTTATTACATCTCCACTGACTCTCACAGGAAAGGTAACTTTAGTTACTCTCCAAATGCAAGGTTTCTGGGTCACTTAAGATTTGTCCTTGGGCACTTGGACACAACTAGGCAGCTAGAGATGACATTTGTCCATAAAATTCTAGGGAAGGTGTTGAAGTAATAAGCTACCTGTAAGAGTTATTTTTGTTGCTTTTTGGGGTATGTAGGTTACCATGCAGACTTGCTTCAATTTCTGGTTGTTGCTACTGTTTAACAAGGGGTAACCTGTACTTTAAAAAAAATTGAAACTGTTCTTTTTTTTATTATGAACTTAACATTCTTCCACACATATGAACATTTTCATATACAAGAACAAAAAAAGATTTTACATACAACCAGGACTTCTGTCACATAGTCTGACTTTTTAAAATATGTATTTTATTTGATAGTATTAAAATTACCGTTTGTGTCCCCCTTTAAATTTTTTTTTGCTGTGTACTTAAAATATTTTGTTGATGCTCTTTCCCCGCTATTTCCAAAGGTTGTTATGAGAATAAAAAGATAATATTTGCAAAATGCTTTGGAAGCCTTAAGACACTTTATAAATGTCAATTAGTTATTATTTATTCTATTTTTTTTTTTGTAACTGTCACTGTCCATTATAGCACTCCCCTCCTAGAGACCTTCCTTTGTAAGAAATAGGTATGGTAAGGCAAAACAATTCAACACGTTGCCTGTGTCAGAAAATGGATGTGTCAGTCTTTACCTCTAGTCCATCACTTTTCTGCCAAGAGGTGGGTGTTCAATTGCTGTTAATGGCAGCCTTATGTCATGTTTAACTCAGATGCCCTATTTTGTAACCAGCACTTGCACTGAGCTGTGGATTGAGAGATGATATTGGGGAACTTTCATTGAAAGCCAAGCAGGTGTTGGGTACAATTGAAAATAATGTTATCATTGGTTCCATCCTATGCAAGGCACTATGCAGGTTAGATATGGTCCCCTAAGTTAGACATGGTTCATGCCTAGATAATTGGAGATGTGATTAGCCAAAGGAGGAATAAATACAGACAAAAAAGATAGCCCTTAGGCAAAGCTATCTGTGGTGTGATAAAGAGGTTTTTTTAATGTCTTGCTCTATATAAGGGGTTTTTAACCTTAGGTCCATACCTCCCCAAGAGATCAATGGATAGATTTCTGGGAGTCCATGAATCTAACTGGGGAAAAAAAATACATCTTTATTTCAGTATAATTCATCTCCCTTGCAATGTTATATATTTTATTTTATTCACTTAAAAAACTTTATTCCAAAAAGCGATTCATAGCCTCTATGTATTCTGCCAAAGGGGTCCATGATTCACAAAAAAGATTAAGAACACCTTCTCTAGGCTTTTTATTCTTGACATTATTGAGTATAGTGAGATGGTTCTAAGAAAGACTTTGAGGAAGTAAATTTGAAGACCGTTGAATCTTTAAGAAGACACATCATTGCTTGGTACTGAATCATCCCCAAAGGCATAAGCACTTTTTCTGTAGTCCTGAAACATTCCCTTATAGAAGGTAACTGGTGTCATTATAGGCAGTACTAAGTCTTACCTTTCAGTTCCATTGCCCCCTTAAGGGTTTTCTTGATGGTGGCCAGTGATTGTGCTCTTCTGTGATGCTGTAGCATTGAACATCCATAACAACATTGCCTAACTACTAATCCATGACATTTTTTTTAGTGGTCTACAGATTAGTAAAACTTCTTACTATTATTTTCAAACTATTGTGCCATTGATCATCCATAACAGGTTTGATTAACCATTAATTCATGGCATTTTTTTTAGTAGTCTATAAAATCTTTTAAAAATCAAAGATATTTCTAAAACTTGTAAACTTTCAACACTGGCTCCTTCTTTTTCTCTTACCTCTTTTTGGGTCCTGCTTCTGCTTCTTCAACCCACCTTTATCCTGGCTTCCAATCTCTGCTGCTAAGTTGTTTAAAAGCCTACACAAGACAAGTGCAGAAACATGGAGGAGGAAGGGAATGGTTCCCAGCAGAGAATTTAGATATTTTGCTACTCTGTATTATAATTTGAATTGGAAAATACTGATCTGTACCACTCCTTTGGCAAATATGCCTAGTTAGGCTGTTGGTAATTATTCTGGATAAATACTTACTGGCTAATGGATTTGGAGGGGGTAAGAGTATCTTACGGTGGTGTTGTAGCTGGATTTAAAGACACATATGGGCTGTGTCACTCTGGCCAAGTTACTTAACCTCTCACTGCTCTAGGCCACTGACTCTTAGATGCAGAGAAGGCAGCAATCTATATTGATAGAGGGAGCTTCCTTACCCATGATCTGCTCTTACCAATCAAAGCCATCCCTATTCCTAGCAGCTTCTTAACATTTATTTGGCTTGGCTCCTGGCATTAAAAAAATGGGAGATTAAATAAACAGTAAGAAATTAGACCAAATATAAAATGCTTTCTCTTTGTATGTCTTTTTAAGGTTCAAAGCAAGCTGACTGTGTTTTATATATCTCTTTTGACAGGAGTGCAGTTGTATATTGAAGTAGATTCAGACTCTGTGAATGGCTTTTCCCTGGACCTCTGTTTACCTTTGCACTTTCATAATGTGGTGTAATCCACATCCATTCATTTTACAGAGTTTTATTCTGAAGCGTGAGATTTATTTTTAACTTGCTGTCTTGTGGAATGATTGCATCCTTTGTTTCCAGCAGAGAAAATGATTGTGATTTCAATCTGAAGACTGTGTGCCAATTTTTCTCTAAAAGTATGTTCCTAAGTTTTGAATTTCATTAAGTAGGCCCATACATACTGATAACAACTTGTCTTGCTAAGAATTCTGTCCTCTCAGTGTTTACAATGTGTGACTATTACAGGCATGTCCAGCCTGACATAGTTAATGAGTTTCACAAAAACATAACATCAGGCAGTACTATGTCACAGGAGTAGTTAGTTCCATTGGTATAATAATACAGATTAGTATTAGTAGATTGGGAAATTGACTGAATAATAATAATAGTAACTAGCATTTAAACAGCACTTTAAGGTTTCAAAAGGCTTTATGAATATTTTCTCTTCCTTACAGCACTTCTGGGATGCAGGCACCATTATTATTTTCATTTTACAGATGAGGAAACTGAGGCAGACAGTTTAAGTGACTTGCTCTGGGTCATATGATTAGGTCTGAGGCTGGATTTAAACTCAGATCTTCCAGACTCCAGGTCCAGCCCTCTAAACAATTGTGTCATCTGGTGACCTCCTAGCTGGAGAGCTCTGGGCTTCATGACTTTTTGGGTATGTATGGTTATTGCAGTTCTAACTTGGTAGAAGGCCTTTCTCCACCTAGAGTTCCTTATCCGCATGAAACATGAGATTCAGTTCATTTCTTTTTCTTTACTTACTTTCTTTTATACTTGTTTCCCCAAATAGAATATTGGTTCCTCAAGGGCAGGTATTGTTTCATTTTGTGTGTGTGTGTGTGTGTGTGTGTGTGTGTGTGTATGTGTGTGTACGTATATCATAGTAGTGTAGATGGAGAAATAGCAGAACTAAAGAGAATTGAATTCAAATCCTGCCTCTGACATCTTGGCTTGTAGCTCTGGTCAAGTCAGTAAAACTCTCAGTTCTGACTCTGGGCAACTTTTGAAGACTTTGTTTCAGAGAAGTCACTGACCTACATTGGTAGAAGTCTCCTTATCCTGGAGATAACTGTGAAATCATACATTTGGTTATCATTGTCCCTTCCCCTACTTGGTTAAAACACTTTATTGTGAAATAACATTGGTCAGGGCAACTTTCTGCTAAAAGTGCCTATTTCTGTATGTGTTTATGATTGGCTTTTAAGAATTGGTTTTAAAAAAAGTAAGAATTAGAATCTTTATAAAGTTGAATTCAAGGGTTGGAGTAGAATGTGTGATTAGAGATGAAAAGAACTAGTTGTTATCCTGGAGAAGAGAAAATAGATGCAGAAACATAGCCACTGGACCATAAAACACCTACCTGTCCAGGCCTCTGGCCTGGAGTTCCTGGTCGTGCTCTCTTTGTTCCAGCAAAGCTGATTTCTTTGCTGTTCCCCACACACGACATTCCTTCTCAGGTCTCCATATTTTTGCACAGGGTGTCCCTTCTGCATGCTTCATTCCTTCATTCCTGCGTTCCTTCATTCTCCCTAGCTTCATTCAAGGCTCAGCTCAAATTCTGCTCTTTCCAGGATGTCTCCCTTCACTTGCCTCTACCCCAAATTCCCACTGCTTGCTGTCTTCCCTTCTAAAATTATCTTGTATTTACTCTGTATATATTTTGTACTTAAGAGAAAGCATGACCAAGTGGAAAGAAACTGGTCTCATGGTCAAGCTGACCCAGCCTCAAATCCCACCTTTAATGTACACTGACTGTATGACCCAGGGCAACTCAGTGCCTCTGGCAACTCTCAAAGGCTAGAAGCTGCAGATCAGACCTGATAGAGGACTTTCTCCACATGGAGTTCCCTATACCCATTAAAAATAAGATTCATTTCATTTCTTTCTTTTTTTTTTTACTTACTTTCTTTTATATTCATTGTTTCCCCATATAGAATGTTGGTTCCTTGAGGACAAGTATTATTTCATTTGTATGTGTGTGCGTGTGCACATGTGCATGTGTGTACATGTGTCCCCACATAGAAGATATGATAAATTTGTGTTGAGTGAATGATTGAAAGAGTGTATGGAAGAGAGGGAAAAGAGGACAATTAGTTATTCAAACAGTAGGAATAAGAGTAATGAGGATAAAGGCAAGAAATTAGGTAGGAGCAGGGGAATCTTTTTATCTTAGTGCCTTTCCCATTGTTCATAACCCTTCTGAACTGTTTCCATTCTGGCTTTTTGGAGGGGTTGAGAATTATGGTTGATAGAAGATAGGATGGTCATTTCCTTCACTTGATTTTACTTTGAGTAGGCATAAGGAACTTTTTGCTCTATGCCCCTCTCTTTCAGCAATTCTTAATGCTCTGTTAGATAACTATCTTTAATAAAGCCTTTTATATTTAGCTGGGCCCTAGTCTTTCAACTGACCTTCCTCTCCTCTTTGCTCACATCCCCTCCAGGCAAGAGGGAAGACTAACTCCCAATGCCTTATCGTGGAATCGTAGACTTTCAGGATTGGAAGGGATCTTCACTTTTAACTTGAGGAAAATGAAGGCTGACAGAGGTCAAGTGACTTATCTGAGGTACCATAGATAGTTGGGAGGTCAATTCTACATCTCAAGATTCCTTACTTTCCAATATTCTATCTAGAGCTTAGATTATTTAAATATAATTAATATTTATTGCATAACTAACAGAACAGAAAGCTTTGCTAGGTAACAGAACATTTTGAGTTCTTTGATTTAAACATAAGTTAAAGAAAGTAGGGACAACAGTAGACCATTCATGTAAATTAGCATGGACTATTATACCAAGGACCTAAGAGAAATCAGACATTAGAAGAACATAGGATCATAGATCTTGGGCTTGAATAAACCCCAGATGTCATCTAGGTCATTCCTATCATTTTAGAGAAAAGGAAACTGAGGCCTGGGGAGATTCAGTGGTTTGCCTAAGGTTACACAAATAATAAGTGTCCAAAGTGGATTTTGAACCTAGGACCTCTGACTCTAAAGCAATCTGGCAATAGACCTAAAAGAAATATAATGCAATTTGTAACTAGGATCTAAACTGAATCCCACAGCACATTTAATGAAAAATTTGGCAAAGGACCTGTAAAGAAATTTAAGGCATTCTCTCTTCTCTGTTTATTCCCCTTTTTGCTTGGATTTCAAAGTAGTGTCTGAGCACATATGTTACAGGACAAAACTTCTCCCTGGAACTTGGCAGTATTTGAAGAAAGGTCAGATGGCCCAAAATGGGTGGCAGAGGGAAATGTGGGCAGAATGACTCTAGACAAATTTTGTGACTCAAATAAGAATGCGTGCTTAATGATTTTTAAAAATTATTTCCAAAGTAGCACTAAACTCTGGTCTTTTGCTGGGCTGAGTATTTTCATGCTGAGAATGAGGTTCACATAATGAAACTTTTCCACTGAGATCGAGGTTGTGTCTTAAGTATCTATATAGTATAAATAAATAATAATGGTATGACAGAAACAATTAAAAACTCTCAGAATGGCTTATGTCAGACCCACTGAGAAATGAGGACCTAACATGTCAAACTGTATAAAATTGATTCTGTGCTGGGGTGGTCTTAATTGTCATGATAAAAACTTTCTCCCTGCTCTTTCCTGAAAGTGATACCTATGCCTGACATCAGCTACAACATCACTGTCTAGGATGGAGATGGATGAACCCACTGGGATTATGTTTGAGCTGCTTAAACACAGATTGACTACATCATGGTGTACTGCTGATGGCGAATATAAAGATTCTGGACTGTCAGCAGAGATAATAACCAGTTCATTATCTTCTGAGATAAAGGTTACAGAGCCTTTCAGCAGCTACACATAAAAGGGGCACAGACCAAACCTACCAAAAATAACCATATGTTGGTTTTACAGTCTTAAGGATCATATCAGGTTGACTAAATCACATCTAAATTTTCTCTCTCCTTCTCCAGTAAAACCCTACCCCCAACTGTTCTTTTCATGTTTTGAAGCATTTGTCATTTGATTCAGATTATTTTGTTATGGATTTTTCTTGATAAAATTTCAAGATTTTTTTTTCAGATTTCCAGATAACATGGGACAGACATGATTTCCCTTTCTTCCCTCCTGAACCTATTTCTTGTCCTAAAGTTCTTGCATTTGCACAATCAGGATATTTCAACACCTTGTTGAATTAAGACTTACATTTCTTGAGTCATCTTCATTTGCCTAGGAGCTCAAAGGTGTGAAAATTGTATAAGGTGGCAGATGTGCCTGTGTTACTTTTCTTCAAGATTTAGAAAGCTGTGTAGTTTGGGGCCTCTATCACCTGAGGAAGAAAAATGATAGGTGAAAACGACTTTGAAAAGACCAAAAAATTCTTGTGTGTTGGAGGCTGGTAGAGAATTGTGGCTATGAACCCCAGACAAGATGAAAAGGCCACTTTAGTTTCTCTTTTTCATCAGCATTGAATGCCAAGTCCTAATAAGGGACATAACCTCTAGCAAATTATGTTTGCTCAAGGCTGACCAGTCATACAAAGAGGTCATGTAACCTTGATCCAAACCATGAATGTGACAAGTGGCACTGTATACCTTAGAAGCAAATCTCAGCTACCCTACTGTTCCTTCAGTCTGTGACCTAGGGGTAGGGGTAGGAAAAGCAGGTACTTTCTGTGCAGAAAGAAGACTTGAGATAAAATGCAAGACTGCTGATGGTCATTGGTGTGTGAGTGTGTGTGTGTGTATGTGTGTGTATTTTTAAAGAGATCACAAAATAATATTACCTGCTAAAGAGAATTAACTTATCTTACATAAGAACTGTAATCATCAAATCCTTACAGATAGAGATGTAAATATTATTTAGAATCCTTAGAATCCAGCCAGATAGTGCAAAATCATTTGCATATGTACATATGTAAGGATTACATATGTACTCCTCCTTCTCTTCTGAGTCCCCCTTTCCTTAACTCTAATGTTTCATTCTTCCATATGCATTCCATAGACAGGTTGGTTGTTCAGTGGTTAAAAAGCACTAGCCTTGGAGTCAGAAACAACTGAGTTCAAATCTGGCCTGAAGCACATATTAACCCTGGGCAAGTCACTTAACCACTGTCTGCCTCAGTTTCCTTGACTGTAAAATGGGGATAATGATAACATATACCTCTCAGGGTTGTAGTGGGGATCAAATGAGATAGTATTGGTCAAGTGTTTAGAATGGTGCCTGGGACAGAATTTTAATAATAAATTTTAATAAATTAAATAATTTAAAGTAAATTTTAATAATTTAAAAATTAAAAAGAAGGGCTTATTACCTTTCTCTTTCCATGTAAAGAACTTTAAGCAAATTTTCCCCTAAATTATTATCTTCTAAATGGTATGGACCTTCCAGGGAGTTATTATGCCTTACAGTCCCTTGATTTGGACTGAAGCAGGCCTGAGGTTCAAATCCCAATTTTTCCCCTTGCTAGCTGTGTGACACTGAACAAGTGAGGGAGATGGATTTAACGATCTCTAGGTCTCCTTCCAGTTCTAAATCTATGCTCTTATAACCTTATCAAATACGTATAGCTGTAGTTTTCACAAGGATGTTGAAACAGTGCATTGCTATCTAGTTAGATATTCTTCTCTTGTACTAACCATAAATTTCAAAGGGATGTCTAAGTGATAAAATTTGATGAATGCTGGTCTTATAATATTAATTATATAAAATAATGAGAACACTTGTACATACACAAACATTAAAGCATGTGTGAATTATATTTTTAAAGATGTATGTATGTGTATATGTTGAATAAAACCATTTTCAGAGCCCAGAATTGTTTTCAAAGAAGTTAAGATATAGAACAAAGGTTGAACATTTATTTAACATTGAGAGCTATAAAAATAATATTAATAATAAATAGCATTTATAGAATACTTTGAGGTTTTCAAAGCACTTTATGAACAATATTTCATTTTGTGCTCACAGTAACTCTGGGAGGTAGATGTTATTACCCCTTTTGGTAGATCAGGCTGAGAGAGATTGGGTTCTGAGGACACGGCTGAGCTCAGAGTGTTCTAATTTCAGGACTGCTAGGTGGTGCAGTGGGTAGAGTGCTGGGCCTGATGTCAGAAAGATTCATCTTGAGTTCAGATCTGGCCTCAGACACTTACGAGCTGTGTGACCCTGGGAGAATCACTTAATCCTGTTTGCCTTAGCTCCTCATCTGCTAAATGAGCTGCAGAAGGATCTGGCAAGCCATTCCAGTATAATTGTCAAGAAAACTCCAAATGAGTCACAAAGAGTCAGACATCACTGACGTGACTGAACAATAACTTCCTGACTCCAGGTTCAGACCTTTATGCACCTATACACCTAGTTCCATATGTAAATGAGTGCGTAAGTATTTAAATAAATTCTCACATTTAGAACTGGGTGGAACTTCAGAGCCTATCTACTTCAAGACCCTCTTTTTACAATGAAAATATTGAGACCAGAAGATGTAAAATTTCATGTCCAAGGTCACACAAGTAATAAGCATTAGAAGTAGGATTTAAACCCAGATCCTCTCACTCCAGACTAGGTTCTCATTCTGCCACACTATGCTATCTCCTGTTATAGTTCTTGAGAAGCTTATAGTCTAATACGGGAGGTAAGATATACACAAATTGACATAATGAAAACCAAAATGTGTTAAGTACAGAGGAGACATGTAAAGTCCTTGGCAAGTTTAGAAATGAGAGCTCTGGGCATAAGAAAAGGCTCCAAAGAAGAATTGTTATGTGATCTGGGCCTTGAAGGATGGGTCAGATTTTTGGCAGACAGGGATTAAGAGTTTGTGGAATGGGCATTCCTAATACTGAGAATGGGTTGAGGAAAGATATAGAAGTGGGAAAGTTCAGGAAACCAAGTTTCAAAGTCTTCTTGTATTTAAATCCTTTGTATCATAAATAACAGATCTCATAGATACAAACTCTTTTGGGTCATAAATTTAGAATTGGAGGTGGCACAGTGGATAGAGAACTGGGCTTGGAATCAGGAAGACTCGTCAGCTTCACAAGTTCAAAACTGGCATCAGACACTTACTAGCTGTGTGACCCTGGTCAAGTAAGTCACTGTTTGCCTCCGTTTCCTCATCTGTCAAATGAACTGAAGAAGGAAATGGCAAACCACTCTTGTATCCCTACCCAGAAAACCCCAAATGGGGTCACAAAGAATCACTCATCTGAAACATCTGAACAACAAAACATCTACATATGTGTGTATACACTTACATGCATGACATAGAAAGTTGAGAATGCCTATGTTAATTCTACAATTTCACAGTCTGGAAAAAATATTTAGTTTTTTCTTTGTATGTTATGACTACCTTGTTTAACGCATGAGGTGTCCTTCCCCCAGAATGTAACTTCCATGTTCACAACATTGTGGTCATGTGTTTCTGGTTAATTAATTGTCATAGGTAATGTTCATGTTGACATGAATCTTTTAATGTGGGATGTTTGTGAGATGCTCCTGTCATGACTCATTGGGAAGTGAAGGCATTAGACAATTTCAAACCAAGAATTTGCAAGAATTAATTGAAATAAAACTGCAGGCCTGAACAGAGAGATCAATGCCATGTTTCCAAAACAGCCACTCTATTTAAAAGACTTTTCTCTATACATAAGCATTCCATAGCAGTTTGAACAGAAATGGGAAAGGCCCCCCACAAAAAGAGAAAATGATGTTTATTTTGAAAAGAAGATTTATTAGGATAATGTAATCTGACTTGTATTATCTCCTCACCTGTTTTTCCTCAGGGAAACTATTACTTTTTATTAAGTCCTTTTCATTGAAGAGATAAAAATGATAGACCAATTCAAAAAGAGGTCAAAGGAGCTCATAAGCATTGAAAGAATAAATCCTTTACTTTTAATACCTGCTGAAGCTAGATGCAGAGAGACACTACCTCACTAGAGGCAGGAGATCTGATAAGAATTTAATGGATTTAGGGCTTTTTGTAACTGAAGCCTCAGTGGTATTCAAGAGACCCTGTAGTACCAGGTGGAATGATTTATCCTCTGAAATACCAAGCTGAAAACCAACTTTTCTTAAAAAAAAACAAACCTGATACATTCTAAATGGGGAGAACGTAATATATTGACAAGATAATTTTCTTTTCGATAAATCACAATGGATCATTATAATTTCAGGAATTAAAAATGAAGAGAAAAAAACTTTGATGGGGAAGTGGGGTTCATTTTATCTATTGTTCCACTAATGCACAAAAACCTAACTTTGACTGAGTAATAAGTCTGGTGAAAAGTCTTTTAGGGTTGTGACATGTTTAATCATTCCAATGTTTCCCTCTAGCAGATCACCCATGCTTAACCCACAGAGTTCTCTATTAAATGTTTAATAGCCAGTTTTCTGAGAAGAAAAATGTGTGTATGCATACACATATGCACACATATGTATATGACAATGTATATATATAATAAATTTGATCTGTATTAGTAACATATTCTTCCTCACTTAAGTCTAGGCAATCAACAAAAGAACAAATCAAACCTTGATTTGTAGATTTGTCAGTTTCTAATGCTCTCACTGGCTCCATCACATGCCTGCCATGATAAGAATGCATTGGAGAGCATTGGGCTATACTTTCAACTTCATTCAATCCAAGAAACATTGTTTTAGCCCCTCTTGTATGAACTTCTTCATGAAGCTTACAATATAGATGGCAGCTATTTAAAATATAGTTGAAATAGTTAATATATTTTAAAATATATATAGACTACTTTAATTTTATTATTATTAGCTATATCATTATTACATTATTACACAACACATTATTATATGATATCATATTATACACCATTGTGTAATATTAACATACTAGCCAAATATTTTAAAATATGCAGAAACACTTCGACTTTATTTTGAGATACCATGTATAGTGCTTTGCAAACCTTAAAACACCATATAAATATTAGCCTTTACTAATAATAGTAGTAGTACTAATAATAACTTTATTAGTAACCTCCTCCAAAGTGTAATTTTTGGACCTCTTTTAAGCTGTTACTTAAGAGATTGTTATGACCAGTTTCAATAAAATTATGTCATTCGAAAACTTTTTATTTGCAGTTATTAATATATTCACAGTTTAGAGTAAGGGGAAAGGAAAACAAGAATAGGAATTTTCTCAGGTTGAGAAAAGTTTTGCTGTTTCTCATACACTCATTTATTTAATTTTATTTTGGGGGGTAAATGGGCTGAACATTAAAAAAAAAAATCATCTCCAGGGAATGAAAGAGGAGAGAGAGAGAGAGAGAGAGAGAGAGAGAGAGAGAGAGAGAGAGAGAGAGAGAGTGTGTGTGTGTGTGTGTGTGTGTGTGTGTGTGTGTGTGTGTTTAAGTTAGACTACCCCCAGAGGGTAATCCATCAGTTTATCAGTGACCTTTAGCATAAACTTTCTTTTACCCAGGGGCTTGCTGCTCCCTGGAAACTATGCCTGGAGACCTGACATAGTGACAATTTATCTAGTCCAATTTGTGAAAGTCATGCGACTTTGCTCCAGGATAGGAGGCTGGTGGATAGGAAATTAAGGCAAAGTTGAATGATCCCATGACTGATATGGAAATAGAAGTTCTAACCACGTGGCACTCCCCTATCCAACTGCTCCTAGCCTGTATTTCTGCCAGATTCTCTGTGGTTACACATTACACTTTGATTTCATTTCTAATTCTCTGATTGAAGTGAGATCAAAATACACTAAAGGTAGAATGAGAAGTGAGCCCGTCTTGCTAACATCCCTGTCTTTCCATCAGATAATTTCCAAGTAGTAAACTGGCTGCTTGTAAACACTTATTTCCGATCGTGTACTGATTTCTTTTCCTTCTTCCTTCTCTTCCTCTCTTCTGCTTCTTACACATCTCCAATAATTTCTCTTCCCTGTCCTCCTCTCAATTCAGCTTTGGAGAGAAAGAAATAGCCTTAGATTCAGAAATCATTGCTCAGCAGGGGGAACTCGTTTAAAACTTCAATTTCTGTGCCTTAACAGTGGAAATCTGTTTTGAACCCTTGAACTTCCTTTGTCGTTTAAATGACCACCTACAGAAACTCGCTGGCGAGAATAGCAGAAACACAGTAGTCCCTTTTATAGGAAAAACAGTAGCTAGAATTATTTCTCCTTTGCAAGAATTCTATAGTGAGAAGGCATTTTCAGTATGGATAGAATGGTGGAAGCATTCCAGAAGTTGGAGATGTCTGAACTGCCCAGCAGTAAATGATCGGTATATTGTAATAATCAATGTTTCAGAGCCTGGGAACAGGGTTCTCATTCTTTTTGACAAAAGTCGGTTACTCATGCATTTCTGTATACTTTTGTAACCACTTTTATGAGCTCATTCAAGATACTTGAGGCATACAAGTAACAGTAGAAAGAGGATGGGGAAATTATTAAGCTTTTGCCCTTCCAAAGGTAAGATGGTATGCTATTGCAGGACTCTTGCATGTGAATTAATGAGACCAAAGAAAAATTTATATGGATACCCACTTCAAACCACTCACCTCTAACAGATTACTGTATATTTGTGCAAACACTGTATATTCTGAATGTTTGTGGCTCTGGGCAAAGCTTACATGCAGACCAATACATGAAAAGATGAAAGATGCTAGAGAGAACTCCCAGTACGAGAACTCCTTCCACCAAGAACACAGGTACAGACTGTTTATAACATAGTTAAATCCTAGAGCATTGCCTGAGGCACACAGAGGTTGTGAGTTGGCCAGATTCACACAGTTAGTTTTAGAGTTGAAATCAGAATTTGGAGCCGGCTTCCAGACTTTCTCCACAATACCACACTGCCTCTACATATATGCCAATATATCTGTGAATAGACATATTTAGAATTTGAGGTCATCTGAGGTAAATGCCAAGGCAGTATTATTTCATTTGAAAGTCAGTTACTGCTGTTGACTTTCTATGTGGCCACTGTTCATTCTGTTAGCCAGCTCTGCAAGAAATTATGAACAATACATTTAAAACTCTAGTCATAGATTTCTAAAAGTCCCTTCAAGAAAGAAATGCTTGTTCGAAAGAGGTATCTAAGTAGATGGTGACATCTTTATAAAACCTGCAGGACAACTTCCCCCAGCCCCAGACCCAGCTTGTTGTGGGATGACATAGATAGATACATTAGTGGGTTTTTTCCTTGTGTTTTCTCTGCAGATGTATCTAGGCTTATGAAACAGGGTAGTGGAAAAGATACATAACTTGAAGCCAGAAGACCTGAGCCTGAGTCTCCAGTTGGCCACTTAGATGTTCAGCCTTATGCTAGCCACTAATGACTTGGATTCTCAGTCTCCTCATCTGTAAATATTAATAAATACTAGTATTACCTTCCTCAAAGAGTTGTGGGGGAAAGTGAAAGCATTTCCTATAAAAAACTATAAACTAAATTATAAACCATAGTTTATAAATTGTAAATTATAGGACACTTTAACTATTAAACTATTATTGTAATAGTGAACTATTATCAATACTGTGAAAATCTGATTTTATACAGTATTTGTTAGTGGTTGGCTTATTATTCATGTTTGAAGAGTTTTCACATCAATGCTTAACATGCTGCTTTTTTTTCATTTGGTCAAGAATGATGATTTCATTGGGTTAGAGAAAATATAACATTGAAACTCCTACCAAAGATACAAATCAGCATTTATTCCATAAATTCTTAGAGAATTTATAGGGTCATTCAACCAGCATATGCCCGAGACATGACTTCAACCCAAGACAGCCTTTATCTTCTTTATGAAGGCATAAATGTCAAACTCACATAGAAACAGGGCCACTAAATTGTCCATAAGGATCCCTGCAAGCCCCATATTGACTTAGAAAACCACAAATTGACGTTATCCCTGGTCTGTTGTATTTTTATTTTTAAAATATTTTTAATATTAAATATTTACATATTTTCCTATTACATTTTTTGTGGATAATTTTTCTTTTTTTAAATGTATTTTATCAATAAAACAAGCATTTCTGTAACATAGTATAATAGAAAAGATGATTGCAAATGAAACTACAAATCTATTATGTACAGTTTGCTATTCCTTTTAAATATATATAATAAAGTTATCATGTAAATTTCTTTTTTTCCCTTTTTTTCTTCCCTCCCCCTCTTCTCTCACCTCAGTCCTATTATAGTTTGATCTAGTTCCAGGTACACTTGGAAATATTGCTGGCCACTGACTGTAGGCTGTATGTTTGACACCCTTGTTCTATACTATGCTTGGTCTTAATAAGTTTTTATTGAACTGAATAATTAAATTTTTTTTAAAGAAATGCTTTAATTTTCACATTGAATTCACTTCTAAATATACCCTCCTCTCCCCATATGACATTTTTTTCTTTATGACATAGATTAAAAAAGGAAAAATATTCTGTAAAACCAATTGTCACATTGACTGCCTCCAATGGTATATATTTCATATAAATTCAAAAAATTTTCTTTTAAACAGGAAGTCTTCAGTGCACTATAAATGTTATTTAATTTTTAAAAATCAGATTTATGTGCAACCTTTATTGAGTAAAGTGAGGGTCACCCATTGTGTCTAATGGGAACTGGAGCAAATGCAATGTAATTAGGTCGTAGTGGAACCAGTTTGGTTTTGTTCTTTTCTGAAAATATTCTAAAATTATAGAAGTCCTTCTCCCTCCTCCCACTGCTTTGTCTCTCTGTTTACCAGTTAACAATTTTATTTTAAAAATTCAATAGAAATCCTATAGTACTTGCTTGATATTTTGTAGGAAGATTATAGATTTAGAGTTGGAAGGAAACTTGGAGGTCATCAGATCCAAACCAACCCCAACACCTCATTTTATATATGAAGAAACTGAACCAGAGAGATGTTAAGTGACTTGCCCATGATTACACAGACAGTAAATTGGAGAGCCAGGATTAATATCAACTGGGATTTTAAAAAAATTCTTTTGGACTATCCCTCTTCCTGATATTTCCTGATATAGCTTATGAAATAATCCCTCAGTACTTTTAATCATGTTTCCAAGGTGGCTTTCCTTGTCATGCCCTTTGCATGATACAACCACTCTTACTCATAGGGTTATTGTCAGGATCAATTGTGATAATGCATGCTTGCTGTGTGACCTTGGACAAGTCACTTAACCTCCTCATGCTCTAGGTAGCTTTTTAAGATGATAAATTACAGAGAAGGTATCAATTCATAGAGGGAGTTTCCTTATCCAGGAATTCCCTATACCAATGAAATCATAGGTCCAATACCTTATTGTTGTTCCTTCATTCAGTCCTGTCTGGCTCTTCATGAACCCATGGGCCATAGCACGCCAGGTCCCTCTGTCCTCCACTATCTCCCAAAGTCTGTCCAAGCTCATGTTCATTGCTTCTGTGTCACTCCAACTCATCATCCGCCATCCCCTTTCCCTTTTTCCTTCTGTCTTTTCCAACCTCAGGATCTAGGTGGTGTAATGGATAGAGTGCTGGGCCTGTAGTGAAGACTCATCTTCCTGAGTTCACATCCAATCTCATTTACTTGCTTTGTGAAGCAGGGCAAGTTGCTTGCCTCAGTTTCCTCATCAATAAAATGGACCAGAAAAGAAATGGCAAACTATTCTAGTATCTTTGCCAAGAAAACCCCAAATGGGGTCACAAAGAGTCACATGTGATCAAAACAACTGAACAACCACAGCATTTCCTGATATCTATGTGTATGTATATATACATACATAAACATATATACAGATATATATGTATATGTGTACATATATGTATACAACTATTTTATATAGGCACATACATATGTTTTAATGTATGTACATATATTTTTGTATTCATATATCTAAATGAAGAGAATACTTTGCATATAATAAAGCTCAACATAGATATGACCTATAATTATCCCCAGTTTCATCTTATGTGTCTATTCAACTTCTTTACATAGTATATCCAGGCTGAGCTGCCACTGTCACTGATGGATAAAATGATCCTTCTAGAAGTGCTGAAAAAAAATCTGTTCTATTTTTTTTTATTACAGAATGATGTTTAGTATTTATTCATACCCATTTGGATGAAGAAAAATGAAAAAAAATGCATCATGTCACTTTATTATGACCTTTGTAGTTACGGATAAATTCTGAAAACTTTCAATTAATCAGCATTGTTCTCTGAGCATCCAGACTTCCATGTGTGTAGAACAATGTCACTGCTTAACCCAAGTGTTATGCATTCCAAAGGATCACTCAAATACTCATGGTGAAACATGAAGTCTTTTGTTTTACTCATGGCAGATGTCCCAGGGGTTGGGGGAGGGATTGGGAACTACTGTTGTAATTTTCACCTCTCATTTCATTTTCTGGCAATAATAAACAATAGATGACCTCATAAACTGTTTTTCCTGTGCAGTGTACTGCTGAATTTCAGTGACTATTGAATGATAATAATTAATTGGAATAAATAAATATGGGGCAGGGAGGGTGAAATGTAAAGAAAATAAATGCTTGTAAAGTGAAAACTTTGTAAAAGAAATCCAAATATAATAACAGATTTGGGAATACATTTATTTGTCAGAAACATTTATTACTAGAGGTAGAAATCTGATAGGAGATATAAACATGAACTCTTCAAAGATTTTTGTTGGACCATTCCCTCTCTTTTCATACCTTCCAGGGGAAGGGGCTCCTCTGGCTCCCAAGGTCATAAAAAACTGACTGCCTCTGCACAATGATATGGTATTGCTCACAGATGCAATATGTAGGTGGTACTTGAGCAACTGCTAAGTAACTGATCCATTTCAGCACCAAGGCCATAGCCTTAACAATAGCTATTTGAATCCATAGATGGTTTAGAATTATGAAGTGCATCACAAAAAACCCATAAAGTATGTCGTCTAACTATTATTATCAACACAGAGAGATGATAGATAGACAGGTAGATGGATAAAAAGAGCATTTTTGTTAGTTGAGGATAGAAATGCAAAGAAAGAAAGACATTCTGTTTAGAGAAGCTAAAAAGCAGATGGATTTGGTGAAAGGGAAGAGGAATGAAGGAGTGAGCAAAAATTACTTTGGTGCTTTGTCAAATGAAGGTACCAAGAAAGAACTCATCAGTCATAGGAGTTGGCCACAGGGATGGAGGAATCTTCCAGGATAAGAAGGTTGCTAGGGAAAGGTAAAAAGGTCCTGAGAGTCTGCAGGGGAACTAGGAAAGAGGTAAAGCAATGTCCATGACTGGCATGGGTATTTCATCAAAGGGCATTTTTCAGGTGGAACTCCCCAATCAGAGGATTATTTTACAGATGAAGAAACCATGACTCAGAGATATTAAATTATTTATACAAGTCACACAGCTAATTGATAGACAAAGGGGACTTGAATTCAGATTTCTGATTCTAAAGCCAGTCTGGCTCATTCTATTGCACCACAGACTTTCTCGTAGCTGTGTCCTATCTACTCTCAGGAAACTGGTACCTTAGAAATTACCAATATCTCTCCTTAGTTACTCTTGCCACCTGTCTAGCACTAAAGAAAGAAGAAATTCCCCAAAACTTTCCACCCTCCAGGCCAACCAGTTTTACCATAGAATCTCATTTGGAAAGAACTTTGGAAATCAACTATTCGAACTATACATAAATGTATGTGTGTGTATAAACATATATCCCTATAGGAACATAGGTTCCTATGATTCCTCCCATTTTTCTTAGTTTTACCTTCTGAAACCAAATATAGCAAATTTAGTTCCTCTTCTAGGTAGAGTCCTTAAAATATTTGGAGATGACTTTGCCCTCAGAAGATTTGTTATCATTGGCATCACTGATGACAGTGGAGTTGAAGATAGATCTAGAATTCCTACAGTGAACAGTCAAAATCCTGGGATTCTACTTCAGACTGTATCCTTTTACTGTCTCCCTTTTCAGACATGGGTTTCCTTTGACTTCAAAAAGGAAAACCACAGAGAGAAAGATGTACTCTAAAAGAACGGAGCCCATTGTGAGCTCAGGAAAGTGACTAACTGAGAGTGGTGGGTTTAGCAGCCAAGGTTCTTTGACCACAGGTCTTCACTTCCTCTTATAGCATATTTATTTGTGGTGGGAACATAAATAAATGTTATTATTATTCTTCTGTAAATATTTTTAGTTGAAGTTTAATCCTGGTGTCTGTCTGGTTGGGTAGAACATCCTTTCCTTTGATGAGATACATCCTAAACCTTGAAATTTTTTCTAGAGGTTTTTAAAAAGAAAAACATTTTTGTTATAGACTCTTGTAATGTAAATACATGAGATATATGTTTTATATGTATAAATTGATAAATATATAGTAAAGATAATTCTTAGAATCTCTCTAAATCTAAATCCTTCACCTATTTGTCATGAATCCTACAGTTCCTTCCCTCATTTTGCTTTCAAAACTTAGGTTTTCCTGGTTTCTGTCACAATTATTTTAGTCACAATTGAGATCATTTTTTTCTCTTAAATTGGCATTCCTAGTCTTTGATTCTAGCATGTTTTTCAGGATAAGAAAATTGCAAGCTTAGGGATGTAGATATCTCTTCTTTGTTTTTCCATTTAAGCAACCATTAAAACAAAAAGAAAAATGAAAGCAAATGAGGAAAAAAAATAAATCTATCTTACTTCTGTGGCATGTTTGGTTGACTTCCATTTTTGAGTTTCCTGAGTATTTATGTGTTATTGATTAAAAATGGTTTGGTGCTTTAGAAAAATGTGTATCTGAGTAATTCTTTTAAGCTTGTGTATGTGCCCTCAGAAGTGTATGGAAAGAGTTGTGTATTAGGAAGTAATATGGAAAGAGCACTGGTTTCTTACTGGCCAGAAAACCATTAAGAATGGCCATTTTGGATTACAACAATAGCTTATTTTATCCAGTATCCCATTGCCAACAGAGGCCCAAAAGAATGGGTCAAGTGAGGGCTTGTTTATCTATGTTGATAACAAACTTAATTATTATGTTCATATCTAAATAGTATTTTGAAGTACAAGTTTCATTATACTCCACATTTAAGAAAACTGAGCAGTATAAGTGGCTTATCCAAGGTCACATATATGGTAAATGCTGATAAGCAGAATTCAAACTCGTGTCTTCAGACTCCAAGATTGAAGAGAAGAGATTGAAGCTTCTGCAACAGCTCAGCTTCTCTCAGTAGTCATTTGCGGTTGTTCAATTAATTCCATTTGCCCCCATCTCTTTGAATTTCTGTTTTCTGCTGCTATGTCCTGTTATGTGAGATTTGTAATGGCAATGTGATATCCATAGCTGCTGCTGTGAAAATGCATACATATTTCCAGAGTAGATTCACAAAACGCAATAAACTCTTTTCCTCAAAGGCAAAACCAACGTATTTATTTAGAACATCACTATTAGGATACCAGAAGGTAAGATTTAGCAAGGTAATCATCACCAGTCCAGAGAGTTCCAAATCTTATGCATTCTTTCTGTTAGGACTCCCCACAAACAAGTTCCCCCAGGCAGAATTCCTTCATCTGCCAGCTCATGCTTGTTTCTCTCTCTAACATTCTATTTCAGTTAAAAATTCCACTGGGCAAGCTCCTCCCCACTTTTTTCCACTGGGCAAGCTCCTTCCACAATGGGCTCCATGTGACTCAGAATATATCACAACTGTTAGCTGGGTCAGAGCTCAAATAGGTCTTATAGGTCACATAGGCTTATTAATGGTCAAGGAAGATCTTCCTATTCCATTAACATTACAGTTTTTCCTAAATGTACCTGGCTCCAATCTTAGAAGGTACTTCAAGGTCCTAGTATTTCAGAATTTGGTAAACAAATCCACCTTTCCCTTCTTTGTGCCTTTCATGATTTTATAGATTTAAAAAAATTAGCTTAGGATACTTAGGACAGCTCAGACTAGCATGGGGCAAAACCCTAGGGAGAACTGCTCTTTGGGCTTCAGTCCTAATCTGCAAAACAATGGGACTGCACTAGATTGTGTATAAAATCCCCTTAGCCTCTTCCCACACACATACATGCATACATATAATCCTAAAACACTTTGGAAATTAAAAGGCACTACACAAAGGCAAATCATACTTAAGTTACTTTGTATTATGTCAATTCAAGGTACAATTATTATAGTTTAAGTGTGATTATGCTTTCTTTTATAATTACTATTTTTAAGCATTTAATTTTTGATTTTATTTTTCTGAAGTACATATATAAAAATTTTAACATTTACTTTAAAAAATTTTGAGTTCCAGATTCTTCCCCTCCCTCCTCCTTGAGAAGGCAAGGAATTTGATATAGATTATACATGTGCAGTCTTGCAAAACATTTTCATATTAGCCATGTTGCAAAAGAAACACAGACCAAAAAAACCATATACTTCCTATTTTTTGGAGTGCACATGTGTTATTTGTAGATTTAATAGTATTCCCTTGTACCTCCTAAATTCTAAATTAGAATTCAGAGTAAACCTGCAAAGTAGAGATTTTGTACTTAGTATCTGGAGATATGAGGACTATTGAAATAATAGACTTTGAAACTGGGGTGTGGGACAGGTTGGAGTTTGACTTGGTTTAGAATTTACTAATTCTTAAAAGGATTTCCCTTTAATTTCTTTTTTTTTGGAAGCTGGAAACTATGTGTGCATACTAGTAACTATGTGTGCACTACTAAGTGCAACTGTTTAGATTTTTAGAGACTATTTCTCCTGTTATAAAGTGCTTTAGGCACCTATATCAAGGCACAGAAGAGTGTGTGGAGGAAAGGGGGTTAGAGCTTTGGGTGTGGGGAAACGGAGAGAGAGAAGGTATTGGTTCAAAAAACCTAGTCTTTTAGATCTTGATTTGATTTCATTGTTTGAATAGGAAGCACTTTCTCTCAGTGGGATTCATGCACTAGATTATCATTGTTGTTGTTTCTTCCCCTCTCACAGCCATATCTTTGTTTTTCTTTAATTAGTAGAGAAGAAACATCTTAGAGCAAATGTTTAGATAAAAGCTGTGAAGAATTAGCCTTTCAAAATGGCTTCTTTCTTTTTGATTCAAGCCTACCTCTAAAAATAATATTCCTTTTTTCTTTGTGGTCATCGATTAGAAAAAAAAATTCTCTGTACAGATTGTCAAAGTAATACAATTTTAGAATTGTAAGGGAATTTCTAGTTCAATCTTCTCATTTTACAGATTACAAACCAAGGTTCCAAGTGGTTTGTTGTGAGTTGTTTAGCTAGTTGGTGGTGGAGAAGGGAATGGAGTTCAGATCTTCCAACTTGAATTTCACTACTCTTTTCACTATATTACATCACCTCTTCATTGGCCATGAGGTCTTACTATTTCTTTTCCAGCCATATTGGGCTCATTTTTCCTTCCCCAGGACCTTCATGGATCTGCATTAGGCAATCAATCAACAAATACTTAGGCTCTCTGAGTCTCAGTCTATTTATCTATAAAATGTGAGACACAATTCTTGCATGATTTACCTTACAGGATTGTTGTAAGACAAAACAATCAACACTTCAATCAATAAGCATTTATTAAGCACTTAGTATGTACCAGGCTCTGTGCTAGAAAGAAAGAGATACAAATACAAAAGTGAGATAGTCTTAGACTTCAAGGAGCTTATATTCTCTTCCGTAAACTAAATTGCTACATGGAAAATGTCAGTTGCTACTGCTTGACTCTTTATTCCCAAAGATTTTAAGGTGCTGAGAAATACAGACACTTTCTAGGTTGCGGGTGGATGTGTCTTAATTGGTTTGCTTTTGTCTGGGCAACAGCAGGAAAGAGAGAGACAGAGTGACAGAAAGAGAGAGAGAGAACAAAGAGACAGAGACAAAAACAGATACTGAATGGAGAAAGACAGAGACAGAGACAGAGATTACAGAGACAGGGGAAGGAGAGGGAGAGAGTCAGTCTCAGGGTAGGTTGAACAAATATTGTATTGGTTTTAATATAAATCAAACTTCTTTTCACCAAATTCAGCTCATATGAAATAGGAATACAGACTATATTCACACTCTTAATTAGAACCCATATTTTTCCAGTTCCAAGCCCTGTGTTTTACAGTTTGACTTAGTTGTCATTTTTAGGTCTTGTATTCATGAAATTTACTCCATCCCTTTTTGAATGTGTACTTCTTGACTTTTACACCTTAGTACAAATTTACATTAAATTAATCTCACTCAATAAAAGTCATTCTTGAAGATGGACTTTGGAAACTGTATAGTTCTTTGGTATACTTTTTTTTATTAAGAAAAATCATTCTCTGTTCTTGATATGCATCATTGATTACCCAATGGCTTTACTGGGACCTTAGGAATTAGAGTGGGAAGAAGTATTTTGAAATCATTTAGTGTTAACTCATTTTAAAGATAAGGAAACTAAGGCACAGAAAGGTTAGATGATTTGTCTAAAGTTGCACAGATTGTAAAGTACAAAGAAAGGATTCAAACCCAGGTCTCTTGACTCCAAACCCAGTGCTCTTTCTACTATTTTTGTTGTTCATTCGTTAAAATCATGTCTGAGTCTTTGAGACCTCATTGGCAAAGATACCAGAGTGGTTTGCCATTTCCTTCTCTATCATGTCAAAAATAACAACAACAAACTTATCCTTAAGGATTGAGATAGTTTTTACTTACTATAATTTTAAAATTGCAATTAATGCAGGAAAGAAATATAAGCACTGATGATAGATTGTGAGAATCTTAGGAAGCAGAAAATGACAACAAATGTGACAACAAAGAGCAGTGATGATGAAAATGAATAAAACATCTTGATTTAAATGGAAATAAATGTAAAAAGGCATTTACTGGAAATATTTATCATATCGTAATTTTATATACATATGGAATATATACATATATACATGGAGTATCTTTAGACACGTATAAATACTTTCCCACACATAGATATACATACATACTTATAACTTAAATTTACACAAATTTATGTATTTCTTTTAAAAAATATACATGACACTTTTAAATTTAATCCAAATTAGTAACATTTTCTCTATCACCTTTTTCTTGGAGGCAATCAGGGTTAAGTGACAGGGTCACATAGTTAGTCTGAGGCTGAATTTAAACTTAGGTCCTCCTGACTCCAGAACTGATGCTCTACCCATTACACCACTTAGATGCCCCCTATCTATAGCTTTGTATAGATTCTAGAGAATCAACAAAATAACAAACCAAGCCTTAATGTGTATTGTTTGCTGATTTTTGAGGTATGAATGTTTACACTGAAAATTTAACAGTGAGTTCTCCCAAGCAGGTAAGATCTGACTCTAGCAAACCTCCTTTCAAAGAGATCTCACTGTAAGGGTGTTCGCTATACTTGGGAACAACCTATTTTTGGACTAATATTGTATCTCCTGGGCACCTACTCTGTTCTCAGAAATGGACTAGACACTGCATTAGTGGATGATAGTGCTTCTCCCCCCAGACAGAAACAACTTGCTACCCAGATTTTAATTAAGAAACATTAATTGAGCTCACTGTGTGTGGAAAATCCTACAGGCACCAGGGAGACATGGCATAATTGCTTACACTTAGACAGTAAATTACAGTGTGCTTGACCTACATGATATCATTTGATCTTTACAATAATCCTGTGAGGCAGGTAGTGCAAGTATTATAATTTCCATTTTACAGATGGGGAAACTGAGACTGGGAGCAATTAATAGACTTCCTGCAAGATCACAGAGCCAATAAATAGTAGGGATGAGAATAAAACCTAGGTTTCCTGACTCTGAGTCAGTTCTTTCTCTCATACTTTTGTTGTTGTTCAGTTTTTTGTTATGTCTGATTCTTTGTGACCCCATGGACCATAGCACGCCAGGCTCTTCTATTCTCTACTATCTCCTGAAGTCTGTCCAAGCTCATGTTTGTTGTTTTTGTGATACTATCTACCCATCTCATCCTCTCCCATCCCCTTCCCGTTTTTCTTTCAGCCTTTCGCAATATCAGGCTCTTTTCCAACAAGTCTTGTCTTCTCATTGTGTGGCCAAAGTATTTAAACTTCAGCTTCAGTATTTGTCCTTCCAATGAATAGTGTGAATATTCTCCCATATGGAATATATATATATACATATAAAATATATTTAGCATGAAAGAATATTCATGTATATGTATACATATATGTATATAGGAAGAATGTTATTGATTTTATATACATATACACATATGCCACACACACATACACACATAATAATATTCTTACCAAACCTAGAAATTTACAGCTTGATCAGCATTTCAAAATATGTGCATTTTAGATTCACTGAATACTCATACAAGGCAGGGGAGAGCAGAGATGGAAATTAGCATGTTTTAATGTATTACTGGCCAGAGATAGCAGGTTATAGTAGAGAGAGCCAATCATTGAACAATCATTTGTGAAAAAGAAATGTAGTCACAGTACACTTTTACGTTTAATTAGCCTTACTGACATTTTCCCATCACTTTAAAAATGATTTGTAGTGTTTGCAAATTTTGGAGATACAAATGCTGAAAACTTAACACTCAGCCCAGAGTCAATTCAAGCTGGCTCCAGCATATCCAAGCTGACTTGGAGAGAGTCAAGAAGACCTGGATTCTAGTCTCACTTCTGATACTTACTAGTTGTGTGACTATGGGCAAGTCCTTTAACGCCTCAGTGTCCCCAAGACATTTTCTAAAACTTTTAAGTTACACATGAATTACAACTATGCATTGGTGGAGAGCATTTATTTTGTTCCCTATTCTCATGAAACTATAGGGCTGGACCAGAAAATTAATGTGGTAATGGCTGCCTAGCAACAAGAGTAGATCCAGTCCAAAGACATTCCGGAAGGAGAGAAATTGATCTGCCTGTGTCACTATGGAGTTTTTAGTGACTTTTAAAAGTCTCAGGATCATCCTGATTTAGAGTTATTTCCCAACAATAGTCAATAATCAGATGACACAAGAGCTTTCATATCAGCATTTATATCGCAATGGCTACAATTGGTGTTTGGTATAGGATTTGATCAGAGTGTTTTGTGATAAAACAGGTACAAATATCAAAAGCACCACATGGTGGTATGTTATTTTCTTGGCATTGTTTGATGATGTTCAACTATGATAGAGAAGAGGAAGGAGTAGGTACAAGAGGTCATCTAGCTCACCTTCATCCACCTTCAAGCAAGACTGTCCCTAGCCACCCCAGTCAAATGAGCTATGAATTAATCATCAGTTTTGAAGGGTTCAGTGAGGCAGCACAGCATCATTTCATCTTAGATGAGTGAAACCTCTGTCTTGCCTGTGGACCTTTGTCTGGCCCAACCGCCGCAGAGTTAGCAACAGTCAGTAATGACTTGTCTGAAAAGGCTCTCAGGCTAGATCAGGGTTGGGACACATGGGCAGGCTTGATTAGACTGCAAAGAACAGATCTAAACCCAGCTTCCAGCAATTATGTCAGACTGTCACTAGATTTTTTCTGTGTGTTCAAAATATTCCATTTCCCCATCTGTAAAATGGAGATAATCCTCCTTTACCTTGCAAGGCTGTTGTAAGGATTAATTAGCTAATGTTCGTCAAGTGCTTTGAAGATGAAAAGCACTGTGAAAGTGCTAAGTCGTATTAAGAAGATGCCAGAAGTGCCCCTTGGACATACTCTATTTCCTTTCCTTTTTCTATTTAGCATTGATGTTTTTCTTGATTTTTTTTTTTTTGATGTGTGTATGTGTTTCATCCTACAAAGGCTTGGCATAGTAAGTAGTACAATATAGAGATCTTTACAATAACAAAGAAAACTCTACCTTGTTTCATGCCTTCACACTAATTGGCTCATTTTAGGCTTATCAACTGGCATTCATCTACTGACTTTTCAGACCAGAATGTTTTAATAAGTAAGCTTTGGTGGTTATTTTGAGGTGAATGGTTTTTTTTTCCTAACACTGTTCCTGCTAAGGCAGAATCACCCCTCATATGCCCTTGGCAGTAGGAATTATATGTTAGATCAGTGGATGATGGTGATGGATGGCTCTACACTGTTCACATTCTCTTTGAGTCTTTGAAGCTTAAATAGCAGGATGCTTGCCAAAATGGAGAAAAATGTGATTTTTTTGGGGGGAGGGGGAACTTCTGCACCTCTCTAGCATTGACAGCTTCTTAAAATAATAAAGTAGACATTCCAAAATTCTGTAAATGGCGATAATCCATTTTGATATGTATGCTTATGTGGATATGTGTCCATGGCTGTATATTGTTCTGGAATTCAAGAGGAAAAAATTACAGAATGATTCAGTCACAAATTGGAATATTAGGAACCTTAAAAGAACCATTATTATTTAGCATGTATATAGTATCTATATATAGTATCTACTATATGTCAGGTACTTTATACATATTATTTCTTTGATCCACACCATAACCCTTGGGAGGTGGGCTTCATTTTTCATTTTCCAAACTTTCAAGCTTTATTTTTCTGTTGAGGCAACTAAGGCAAATAGAGGTTAAGTGACTTGCCCAGGTCATTCAATTAGAAATCTGATCACATTTCTTGTTATGGATCTTCCTTGCTTTATTCTAAAGATGCGCTTGGAAAAAGTTAGATATGAATCACGTTTTTGTGAATTGAATAATATCTCAACTGTCCCAGGGTAGTTTGTTGTTTCAAAGAATATCTGAGTTGGAAGATATCTCACAGCACCTCTAGTCCAACAATATCTGAACAAGAATACTCTTGACTATGAGCCCCCAAAGTAGTTATCTAGTCTTTGCTTGAAAACCTCCCAAAAGGAGAAACACATTACCTTCTGAGACAGTTTGTTTCACTTTTGGAACCCTCTAATAATTAGGAACATTTTCTTTACACTGAGTCTGTTTTTTTAATTTTATTTATTTTTTTTTTTTGCAACTTACAATCATTGTTCTTAGTTCTTCCCCTTCTTGAGCAAAAGAAAACAAATGGAATACCTTTTCCTTATTACAACCCTTCAAATACTTTGAGATAATTATCATTTATCATCCATCTTCTTCCCCACTCCACATTCCCCCAGATCCAACTCTTCCTTGGTCCCAGTAAGTTTCTTCAGCAAATTCTCATGTTACATGATCTTGAAGTTGTTTCTCATCCTGGTTACCCTCTCTTGTGTACTTTATTAAATGAATCTTAGAGTAAATCCTTTTGAAAAGTGATGCATCCTCTTAACAGTGGCACAGTCATCTGCTAATCTATTTATAAATCACAAGCTCATGTACTGAATTTTCCTCAGGAAGGTCACACATATATACATATAGAATAATAGATGCTATGTGTAAAGTTTTTCCAAATAAAACTGTGAACATAACCCTATTTGAATCACTTACAGGTGTGCTAAATGGTTGATTTAGTTACTTTTTAATATTTAATACTCTTCTCTTTCTCCAGCTAGATGCCTCTTTTGATTTGCCATCTAAATGAAATTCAAATGATAAGTGACTCAGTGCTTGTGACATGAAATCTCAGCACAGGGCTGGAAGTTTGTTTTTAATATGTCTTCCTTTTCTAGCTATATCTTCCTTATTTTGAGTCACATTAATACTCCTCCGAGGCTGAAACTGAAGCAGTTAATGTGCTTTTCTTTGAATGTCCTTCTGATAAAACCTCCTTCTTTTCTTAAGCCTCTTCTCTATTTTAGTGAGGAATTCCAGAGTTCACTTTGAGTTGGGAACTGAGAGTGCAACTAAACCTGTCAAACCTGTAGAAAAATATGCATCTTATATTCCAGCTGTTCCTTCAATGTGTTACTTAAGAGCTATTTTCATTTTGTTACCTGTCAAACATACACAGAATGGTTGACCTACTCACTTGGATGTCATCAGCTAACTTTGTTTAGATATCATTTTTCTATACCGTCAAATCAATGGCCAGAAGAATAGATTTATCAGTTGAGACTTTCCCCCAGCCTTGCTGAGAGCCAGAATGGGAGCATGTAATGGAAATAGTTCACAACCTAGAGCCAAGGAGATCTGAGTCTGAATTTCCTAGTTGTTTAACCACAGACAAGTAAAAATAAGAATGACAATAATCTTAACACTATCTACCTCTTGGGATTGTTGTGAGTAAAGCACTTTGTATACTATTTTAATGTAAGTCATAATTTTATGTAGCCCAGATCTGTTAGAAAATGGGAGTTCTGCATTTTGCCTCCCTTGCCCCCATCCCCACCCCCACCCCAGTTATCTCCAGAAGGTCAGATATAGGCAAAGGCAGCCTACCACCTCAGCCCTAGTAAAGCTCACTAGGTTGCCTTGGAAACTGAATCCTATTGTTGCTTGTAGGTAATGGTTTCCCAGAGTACAGTGGACTTGGACTGACTATCTGAAACTCAATTGAGAACTCTCTCCAACTGCATAGCTTCTATTGTTAGACTTGTTGTTAACCTGAAAAGCTTGAGTACAGAGAATGTGAACCTTGTATATCATAAACCCTTTTGGCAATCTGGTGAAGCCTATGGACCCCTCTTAAAACTATTCCCTTCACTATATATTGTGTGAATTTTAGGTTTCTACAGGACCTCACCAAATTATCCTGTGTCTTATTATATTATAGCTGTTTAATTGAGGTAGGGTTGTGTCTGTAATTCAGTGATACAACACCTGCCATATTAACAATGCCCAATAACATTTCCCTCTTGTATAAAGCGTTGATCCGTGATTAAAGTCTGAGATTCCTAAATGGTTTCCCAGAAGCAATTTAAGGGAAAAACAAACCTGATGAAAATTGTCAACCTACGCCATTGTGAAATGTTCTTGTCCCCATGGAAGGGGACAGTCAGACAGTGTGTTATAAAAGCTGTAGCATCCCCATAAGACTCTCTGACTTCTTCAGTGTCTTTGATGTAGTCTGTGGTATTCCAGGTTGAAGCATGGGACTGGAAATCAAGGATCAGTATGGTCTAGGTCAGGGAACCCTAAGATCTTTTTTAAAAATTTATTTTATTTTCAATTCAGGGAACAAAATAAGTATTTCCATAGCACAGTACAATAAAAAAGATAATTGAACACGAAACAACAAATCTTCCAAGTACAACTTGCTATTGCCTCCAAATACAGAACAAAATTATCTTGTAAATTTCTTTTTTTCCCCTCTCCCCACCCCCACTTGCCCTAGAGATGGCTACCATTAGATATAATGCTGTATATGTGTATATGTATATATATGTGTGTATGTGTGTGTGTGAGTGAAATTATTCTATCGTTACTTCTATTTATTAGTTCTTTCTCTGAATTCAGATAGCATCTTTCTTCATATATCTTTTATTTTTAATTTGTGTATTATATAATAGTCAAAATAATTTGGTCCTTCTATAGCCAACAACTAGATTGTACACTCCCCCAAATCAGAGATCATGTCATATTGACTTTAGTATCTCCCCTAGTCAGAGGCGTAGTGGATCAAGAACTGATCAAAGAGCCACAGAGATCCGGTCTCGGTCCTGACAAATACTAGTTCTGTTATCCTGGGCAAGTCACTTAACCAACCTCATCCACAGCTGTAGAATGAGGAGATTATACTTAATGGCCTTTGAGGTCATTTCCTACTCTAAATCTATGATCCTCTAGGTTGCAGGGAAGGTGTCAACTTACATTGGCAGGGGAAATTTCCTTATCCTGGAGTTCTCTCTATCAGTGGAATCACACTCCCAGTCCCTCTCTTTCCTCTATTTGCTGGTACAGCAATTATCTCTAACAGATGCTTAGTAATTAATTGATGAACACAATGCTGATATCATTCCTTGATTCTGTTTAGGGAAGTCCTTGTCAGCATTGATACACCTTTCCTCCATTTTTCTCAGGGACTTCATTGTCAACAATAGATATTCTTGGCACCCATTCCTCCCCACAGTGATCTTTGAAGAAATTAGAAGTAGTTCCTTCTGAGAAAAAATGTTAACGAATCTTCAGTTCAGCTCACTTTGGCCTAACTAACTTGTGTTACTTAAAACTAGAAAACCTTCATGCCCTTTAACCTCCCCCTCCAGAACACTAGGAAAATGAAATTGCCTTCTCTTGAAAGAATCAGCAGGTGGGTTAATTAGTTGATGATTATAAAATGCTTCAAAAAGAAGAAGAAGTATTTGTTGTTTGTGTGCCAGTGGATAAAGTGTACTGGTATTTTGGTCCTAATTAAAATTAATCATAACCTTGGAAATTGCAATGAAACTCAGGTAGAGTAGCTGCTAGGTGCTGAAAATGAATATTAATGAAATGGATGGAGAGCCACAAAACTAGGAGGATCTGGGATCAAGATCTGCCTCTGGCCTGTTCAGGGAATAGGCCTGTTTAAGAAGTGGTCAGGGGATGGCCCCTTTAATGAGGCAAAGAAAAATAACTAAATCAGGCTGGGAGAGAAACAGAAACAGTTACTACTGATAATCACTCTTAAGCCAGGAAGGTTTTCGGAAAGGAAAAAGGAAAGGATTGTATCCTGGATTTCAATTAATCGACTCAGAGTGGAGTTGGCCAAACCAGGAAGACAATTTATACAAGGACAACAGCATTTTAAAGTGAAAAAAAAAAAAACTTTGAAAGACTTAAAAACTCTGACCAATGCAATAATCAATTATGCTACCAGAAGCCCTATGATGAAACATAATACTCACCTCCTGACAGAGAAATGATGTACTCAAGTTACAGAAAAAGGCATATTTTGGGGGCTTGGCCACTGGGTGCATTCATTTTGCTTGACTATACTTGTCACAAAGGTTTTTTTAAAAAGTCTCTATTTTTGATTAAGGTTTGGAGGATTGGGAAGTCATTGGCATAATTAAGCCATTGCTATTGTTATAGCAATGTCACAAAAAGGCCATTAAAATAAATTTAAAACTGCACAGAAGGAAACAGACGTTCAAGAGGAAACATAGAAACAGGACAGTTTTGAAAGTAGCTTGTGGTATATAGTCTATATCAAACTGCTTATCATTTTAGGAAGAGAGGTTGGGGAGAGGAAAGGAGAAAAATTTGGAGCTCAAAATCTTCTAAAAATGAATACTAAAAATTGTCTTTACATATAGTTGGAAAAAATAAAATACATATTAAAAAAGGAAAAAAAAGATCTGCCTCTGATTCATATTTTAACTTGCGTTGACCTTCAGCTAGTCATAACCTTTCAGAGTTCTAGGGCAAATGGAAATAGATTCAAGGGCTAATAAACTATATGGAGGGATCCTTTGAATAGTTAAGAAAACCACATGTTAGCATCGTGTTTTATTGTGTTCTCATTTACTTTGTTAAATATTTCCCAATTACATTTAATTCAGTTTGGGAGTGGGCAGCTCGGGAGTGGGCTGCCTGTTGCCAGGCATGTTTGACACACATGTTGTAGGCCAGTCTCTGAGAATATGTAATACTGCACTGACCTGCACTGGGAGATTTTTCTCACCTAGTACCAATTAAACAACAGTCCAATCCCTGTTCATTTACTGACTGCGACACAATTTTTCTTCCTAGAGTAGCTCTCATATCTCCACCTTTTACCTTGATGCTGTTTAAGAGAGTTGGGCAGACAGGGTCTGTGACACCCCATACTTAATGGCCCTGGTCACTTAGAGGTATAGTTCTCCGAGGGAGGTTGCAGAAATTGCTTTCTGGGGGTAGATGGGACTGCGGAGGTGGGGTTATCTAAAATTGATAAGTTCTGTTTGGAGCAAGTCAGGTGGCGTCTTCTCCAGATGCAAGGAGATGGGCTGTTGGAATGACTTCTCAAAGACTCTTCTAGGCCTTTGAGTCTCCAGATGGCCAATGTAAATGTAAACCACTCAGGCTACAGAGCTAAGGAATGTCCAGCCTGGGCTTTGCTTCTTCCCACTGTCTAGATTTTCTGCTAGGTGATCTAGGATGACTTTACTTCTTCAGTAAAAGTAGCCACAGAGACCAGGTTCAAATCCTGCCTCTGAGAAATATTAGTTATTGTGTGTATTTCATCCTTCATTGCCAAAGAAGACCATGCCATCGGAGAAATGATGGCATGACTTGCACTTGACTTTGTTTTGAGTGAGGGAGGGCTGTGCAGGTCACCTGCCTCATTTCTCCTCCAGAGCCAACTGAATCCAGTGACCAGATATTCATCAGGATGACTGGAGATGACCCAGGATGAGGCAGTTGGGGTTAAGTGACTTGCCCAAGGTCACACAGCTAGTGAGTGTCCAGTGTCTGAGGTGAGATTTGAACTCAGGTCCTCCTGATTCCTGCACTGGTGCTCTCTCCACTGCACCACCTAGCTGCCCCAACAAATATTAGTTATATTACTCTGGCTAACGCCAAATTGTTTTGGTTTTAGCATCCTCGGAGCTTATCACTAGCTCTCAAAAGCTTCCCAGACAGGCATCACTGAAGTTGAAGATTTTTGTCTGTTTTATTTGGCATTCTTGTTGAGTGATAGCAGGCTTACCCTCATTTATCTTGTTAGCTAAACTTCATTTGATATAATACTGGCATAATAACCTACAATAGGCCATCATGTAAATCACTTTATGTATCTGGGTTTCAGTTTCCTCATCTGTAAAATGATCAATCTCCAATTGATTCTCTCTAGTTCTAGAATTATACCTGTATTTTGCTCAGTGAGCAACTAGAGTGCTTGAAATAATGGGACACTTTAAGATAGTGTCCCATAACTTCAAGTGACTATTGTAAACACTCCAGTTCTTTTTTTCTGATTAATTTGGTTTTTTAAATTTGTTTTCAGTGTTCTACAATCACTTCCATATAACCCAGATTTTTTCCCCTCCCTCCCTCTCCCTCCCCCCTCACTTCCCTCTCCCTCCCTGAGACGGCATACAGTTTTATATAGGTTCTATACATATATTCCCATCAAACACATTTTCACCTTAGTCATGCCGCACAGAAGAACCAAAATGAATGCGAGAAATCATAAAACAAACCAAAACATAATACAAAAGAAAATGATCTGCTACATTCTGCAATTGAATTCCACAGTTCTTTCTCTGAATGTGGAAGGCATGTTGCCCCAAGAGACCACTGGGAATTTCCTAAGTCCTTGCACTGCAATGAAGTTCTAAGTCTACCAGAAAAAATCCTCACACACTGTGGTTGCTGCTGTGTACAAAACTCTCCTGCTTCTGCTCCTTTCATGAAGCATCAGATCATGTAAGTCTTTCCAGGCCTCTCTGAAGTCTTCCTATTCATCATTTCTTATAGCACAATAGTATTCCATTACATTCATATACCACAATTTAGTCAGTCATTCCCCAATTGATGGACATCCATTAATTTCCAGTTTTTGGCCACCACAAAGTGTGCGGCTATAAATATTTTTGTACGTATGGGACCCTTTCCCATTTTTATAATCTCTTGGGGATACAGTCCTAGAAGTAATATTGCTGGGTCAAAGAGTATGTACATTTCTGTAGCCCCCTGGGCATAGTTCCAAATTGCTCTTCAGAATGGTTGGATCAGCTCACAGCTCTACTAACAATGAATCAGTGTTCCAACTTTCCCACATCTCCTCCAACATTTATCATCACCCTGTTTTGTCATGCTAGCCAATCTGACAGGTATGATGTGGTATCTCAGAGTTGTTTTGATTTGCATCTCTATAATCAATGGTGGTTTAGAGCATTTTTTCACATGACTATAGATAGCTTTAATTTCTTCCTCTGAAAACTGCCTGTTCATATCCTTTGACCATTTATCAATTGAACACTCTGGTTCTTAATCAGCAAAATTAGTGGTCTTCTCTCTATGGCCATGCCACTCTGAAAGCGCCTGATCTCATCCGATCTTGGATGCTAAGCAGAGTTGGACCTGATTAGTACTTGGATGGGAGATCGCCTGGGAAAACTAGGTGCAGTTGGCTTCTTCACTCTGAAGCCCATGGATTGGACCACAATAAGTCCCTACCTAAGCTCCACTTAATGGCTGTTTTTGGACCCTCCTGGCTTAGAGTCAATCTCAGGGGTAACGGTTTCTCTTTCGAATAGTAACCCTGAGGGCCTTGCCCTCCTAGCTTGATTTTTTTTTCTTTTTCTAATTAAAGGGGCCATTGCTTGGCTACTTCTTAAAGAGGCCTAACTTAAATGCCTCTTATAGAGGCATTGCCTCACTCTAAGTGAGTACCTGAATAGGCCTTAGCCTAAAAGGGCCAGGGTCTCCCATTGCATCCTGGGCCATCTCCAGTCATCCTGATGAATATCTATCTGGTCACTGGATCCAGATGGCTCAGGAGGAGAAGTGAGGCTGGTGACCTTCACAGCCCTCCCTCACTCAAAACAAAGTCAAGTGCAAGTCCTGTCATCATCCCCCGGATGTCATGGTCCTCTTGGAGAATGAAGGACAAACACAGCAAATTCACCTTGTCATAGACTGGTATTCCCTGCTTCCCCACTGCTACCATGAATCTCAGGGTATTTGGGAACTTCATTACTTGGTTATCTTTCATCTGGAAATGTTAAAGCACTTTTAGGATATCAGTAATTATTTTGCAGAGTTCCTCCCTAAGGGGAGCCACAATAGTTTGCTTATTTTTATAAGAGAAAGGGCTAAGGCACCAAAAAAGGTCATGTGAGTCAGACATGATCAGGGACTATAATCTGGGATTTTATTAAATTATCTTTTCTAGAGATCAGCAAAAGGACACTTTCTTAGTATTAAGAAAGTTTCCACCAACTGATTAGTTTGTTGTATCTAAACATAAGACTTCTTGGCATGACCAGTCTGCTTATTGTGGTATCAATTATGTGTGTTTTTTCTGTTTGTCAGGAGTGAAGCTGAATTTGAATAGGATTCTCTTATTCATAGAGAAGCTTGAATTTTTCATTTAATTAAAATTTTTTCTTTTAAATATTTCCTAAAAGGAGAGAGGTGTATGTGTGTATGTACACTCATGTTGAGCAGTTTCTAAATTTCCCTAACTTTTTACATTAAATCATATTTTTATTAACCATTAAAGCAAAAACTTGTGAATTAGGTAATAAAGATATTATTCTTCCTATCCAGGGAGAGAAAACAGACACAGAAAAGAAATGACTTATCCAAGGTCATATGGCTAATGAGAATTGGATTTAGGATTCAAACCCATGTCTCCTGATTTTAGACTCTGCTTTTCCCACTGTACCATGATCCTTTCCTTTATCTCAGTTGTGGGCATCCTGTCAATCAAATTGAGCTCCCAGGTATTTTGTTGCCTGGGAAGTGCTTACCCAACTTGATTGCCCAAATAAGTTATGCATGCCATTCTATGACTGCATCCATTATACCCCCAACTGAAGAGTTGTCCTATTTTGAAGTCAGTTATAAAGGGTATAAGCTGTGTGAAAGTTGTTTGTTTGGGTTTTTTTGGAGGGGGGGATCCCATAGTATTGAACTGTAGAACAAAAAGCACAGTTTTCTTATGTATAGAAAACATCGGTCAGGAGCTGTTGGTGGTCAGCCATGTGAGGCTTTCTTTCAGAGCTCCTTTTAGATTTATTTCTTGTTACCTCCCTTTTGTGCTGGATCTTATATGAGTATATATATATATATATAGACATAAGCCCTTTTGTGCTAAAACTTATAGGAGTGTGTATATATACTTATATGAGTATGTATATATGCTTATATATATATAAGCAAAGAGAAGATTTTGTTCTTGGAGCTTTAGGTCTCTGTAGCCAACAGGCAGTTCTGTGTTCTACTACCTAGCTCATCATTTTTGTTTAATCTCTGAAAAGGAAGGATTAAGTTTGGAGTATGTGAGGGGAGAGATGGACCAGGACCAGGGGAGGACAGAGCAGGTTCAAAGTGAGGAAAGTGAAAAATCTGCATAGAAAATGGCATGTAGTTTTTGAATGTCATCTACAGATTACAAGCACTTAAGATGCATTGGCTGATGGTGTTGACATCAGCCCAGTGGCATGGTGTCCTCATCGGCCTCCTTAATGTAATATTGCTTGATGATTTAGTATCCCTTTTCTTTGCGCTCAACACCTAAGGTTATGGAGGGTCCCAGAGAACTACAGTGTTTCCCAGGTTCCTTACCTGACCATAGAATCAAAGGGTTGTGGTAGGCAATACTGGGGTGAAAGCAATAGATTCCATGGGGAGAATGTTCATATGTTGGTACTTCTTAAAGAAAGAATTTTCCTTCTTTGAGTCCCATCACTCTGGTTTTCAGTCCCATCCACCACCTCAGCACATAGCAGTAAGAATAATTTATATTTATACAGCACTTAATAATTTGCCATATCTCATTTGAATCTCATAACCACACTGTAAAGCTAGATGCTGTATGTTTTATTCCCATCTTACAGATGAGGAAGCTGACTCTGAGAGAGGTTTAGTGATTTGCCTGTGGTCACAGAGCTGGTATGGGTAAAAGGCAAGATTCAAATGTAGGTCTTCCTGACTCCAAGTCAAGAGTTTTATCCAATTACTCAGTTGACAAGAATTTATTAAGAACTTACTATATATTCCAAGCACTGGTAATACAAGTGTACGTAGATACTGTGTTACTTGGATAAAAGTTAAACAGTCCCTGCCTTTGGGGAGCTTATAATCCAGCCATAGGAGTTGCCAAGTACATATATTGGTATATTCAAAATAACTAAAGGATTATTTCGGATTAGATAACGCATTAGCATTTGGGGAAAATCAAGAGAGCGTTCTTGTGGAACTGAATGCAAAGAAATAAAAGAGAGAAAAGTGTCCACCATTAGTAACTAACGTCTGAAGGCTTATGGAACTTGTATTTTCATTGGACCCCAAAATGGAGATCAACCTCCTCAGTTGAGAGAAGTTTGTAGAGTGGGTTATTTCATGGTTCTGTTAGGGTTAGATGCATATTTTATAGTCTGTGTGTGTTAACATGTATATCTATGTGTAAATGTCAATGGTATCACCCCTGCATGAAACTATGGCAATGTAGGGGCAGCTAGGTGGCTTATTGGATAGAGTGCTGAGCCTGGAGTCAGGAAGACCTGAGTTCAAATCCAGATACTTACCAGCTGTGTGACACTGGGCAATTCATTTAACCCTATTTGCCTCAGTTTTGTCATCTGTAAAAGGAGCTGGAGACAGAAATGGCAAGCCTCTCCAGCATCTTTGCCAAGAAGACCCCAAATAGGGTCATAAAGGGTCAGACACAACTGAAATGACTAAACAACAAAATGGTAATGTGGCCCAAGTGTTGAGATGTTAAATTCACTTGTATTTGGTCTCCAATAACATCATGTTTTTCTAGGCAACTCTATGGAATCAGAGGAGACATATGGGGGAATGAATTCCAGTAAGATCTCCAGAGAAATTAGAGAAGGGGATCTTTGCTGGGTTTTGTATTTATAATTTCAATCTTTTTTGCCTTTGCCTAGAATAACAACAAAATCAAAGTCTTCAGGGATGATTTATTTTAGGATTATATCCTCCTTTTATTGTCCATTTAGCACATGACCTGTCTATCACAAAAATTTAACATTAGAAAAATAAACAAATCCTTAGTAGTGGATAGTAGCCCATAAGTGCAGGCCACTTCTCGGGACAAGAGCACAGAATTAGGCAAATGAGAACCAGTTCATTAGAAAATTCATAGTGATAATAAAATGAGTAATAATAGCAATAATAACTAGCATTTCTATATAGTGCCTTACTATAATACATATATACATTATATATATATACATACATTTTATATATATGTATATACATATATTGGTTTAGAAAAACTAGAGTAATTCTTTCCTATGAATTGTGGCAATTGTCCACAAATAAATCTGTGTGTGATTCTGGATCCACATTTGAGTTATTGATAAGTTGCTATGAAAATTAATAGCTATTATTTCCCTCTCATTTTTCCTCTAGAAATTATGAACAGCATATGAACTTTTGGTACATAGTTTGAGTTAGGAGGCATTGTGGAACAGTAGAAAAAGTGTTGGATTTAGAGTCTAAGGGACCTGAGTTCAAATTTCAGCCCTGTGGCTTACTGTCTATGTGGCTAGTGATCTAACCTCAGTTTAAATGTAAAATGATGGGGTTGGACTAAGTGGCCTCTCAGATCCATTTCATCTCTGATGCTTTGTTTTCTAGGATCAGCAGCTATTCTTTTCACATTCTGTTTGGAAATCAGTTAGCCACAACTGCCATATTCAGTGAGATGTCTTGACATAGTAGCAGCACAGATTCTTTTAAGGAGCTATTTTCTCCAGTTAATTTTTGTACTTCCTTTTCCATTTGTTCAGTTTTCTTTTCCAAAGAGATGTTCTCATCAGTGAATTCTTTTTTTATACTTTTAAAATCATTGGCCAGTTTTTCTTCTATTTCCTTCTTCAGCTGTTCCAGGAGAACTGTTTGTGCATGTGAGCAGTTCATAGTCCCTTCTGAAGTTTCAGATGGAAATACATTCTCACCACTGACCTCTTTAGTATTTGTGTTTTGGTTTTTGTCCCCATAGAAAGATTCTATGGTTTTTTTTGCTATTCTTTTGCTTTTTCTTGTTCATGATGGTGATTGTGTGTTGTGGCTTCTGGTTGTTTCAGTTAGAAGCTGCAGAACTTGGTGTTGAGCTGACTTGTGTGAAAAAGCTAAGAGCACATTTTTGTTTTGTGTTTCTCTGATTAGCCCTGGGGTTAGCTTGTTAAGTGTGTGGGAGGAGTGGTCTGGTCTCAGGAGATCTCCTCAGCTGAACTGAGGCAAAGGCAAGGTCAGGGGATGGTGATCCCAGCTGCCCTATTGTCTTCCCTTTCCCCTGGAGTGCTGAGGCACACCTAGATCCTAGTGCAAGTTTCCACCCCTCCTGGGGTTCCTCTCCTGGCGCTGAGGCTTGCCTGGGTCCTAGTGCGAGTTTCCTCTGTGCTGGGTTCCCTTTCCTTCAGGTTTGCCTCTGCCACAGTAGGAGGAATCCCCCTTAGCTATTTTCCTGGCTGTTCCCACTGATCCAGGATTTTTCTGGGGAAATATTTTATGGTTCTTTCAAGGTCATCAAGAGGGGAGGAGAGAGCACTCCGCCATCCTGGCTCCCGGAAGTTCAAGTAAGTGACTTACAGACATTTAATCTGCAGGCAGAAAGTCTCAGGAGCTGCTGTGCTGATATCTGGTGCTCAGTGACTGTCACTGGCTCGGCTCTGCTGGTCTCTCACCCTGGGCTGAGGCTCTGCTGGTTCCGCCTGCTGCTGTCTCAGGTTTCCCAGAGTCCTTCCCCTCCACTGCGCTGGAAAACCCTGCGCTGTGTGCTGTGGGCTCACCCCCGTGGAACAGATCCTTCCCGTGGACCTTCCTGTCTGTCCTGGTCTGTGAATCTGCCATAGTCTCTCTCCTACTGGATTCTGCACCTCCAAAATTTGGTCAGATTCTCTTTTTAGAGGTATCCGAAGGAGTTTGTCTAAGAGCTTAGGTGAGTCGTTGCTCTCACTCCACCATCTTGGCCTGTAAGTATCAGCAGCACAGATTCTAAAAGTGGTTTTAGACTTTGCCTATTGAGGGTCACAGGGTCTGTTGTCACCTTTAATCTTCACCGTTATCCTAAGAGTTATCCAGGAGTTAAAGATGTTATGGAAAAAGAACTAGAGGCATAGAAAACTTCCACTCCCATAACATTTTAAGTTTATAAAGTACTTCCCTCATAGTAACCTTGTGATGTAGGTAGTGTAAATATTACTACCTCCATTTTATAGTTGAGCAAACTGAGATGTGAAAAGGCAAAATGATGATTAAGTAACAAAGAAACAAGATATCTTTCTACTATACCAGAGTCATAACAAGGGTGAAGGAACTGGAATTTTTGATGTTCTTCTAGTCTAGACCATTGATTCTGGACCTTCTGGATCACAGGGCTGACAGACCACCTGGGTGATTGAGCTGGCCTGGCTCCCTCACCTGCCCCAGGCCACTATCCCTGATGATCCAACACGGGTCCAATCTTCCCTTTCCCTTGCCTACCATGGGGATAGATTTCCCTCTGCATATCCCACCTCAACCTCCTTTCTCACAGCCAATGCCCTCAGTTCAACTGAATTTGACCCATGCACCAAGACTTCTAACTGTCCCTTTGCTACTTAGAGAAGGATGGCCAGAGACCTCATTTCTCAGTGACAGTCATTTTTGATGAACTGTGGAGATGTTCTGATACCTTGTCTTTCTTTGTGCTGTTACCCATTGTTCTCTCAGTGTAATCTGGTTCAGAACCATCTTTCAACAATGAACTTCTAAGGTGGGGGCGATGCCCATGAAATATGACTCCCCAAGAACACTTGGTGGTCTGTCAGCCCTGTATCTGAGCAGAACACAAACCAGCTGTTCAGCTCAATTAGCTGCCAGCTCTTTCAGAGCCTCCAGTTGGAGCTTTCATCCAAACAGTGGCCCCCTTTGCAGTCTTCCAGTTGCCTGTCCCCTTTAATTAGTCCCTTCATTTTGCAGTCTGTTATTTACTCAGTGCCTGTAAGATGATTGGAGGGTCAAAGTTTGTTTTTTTCCTCTTCATAACCAGCTTAACACTTTACTTAGATGTTTGGTAGCATTTACATGATTCATCCAGTCTGCAGTAAGATATTCTTTTGGGCAGGGGTGGGAGAGATACAGTGGTTAGAGGTGAAAGGGAGGGTGAATACTTTTTTAAAAAGGAATGCTGAGTTAATTCTGAATCGGGCTAGAAAACACCGTTTTCTAAGAAGACACATCTGCCTTGGATTCTTTCCCAGGGGATTCAGTTACTGAAATCACAAAGGACTGTGCTATGAGGTAGTTCCACTGATAAAGTTGGTCTCCCTCCCCTCAGTACCCCCGTTGACATGTGCTGCCAAATCTGCATCCTAGTGAGACTTCACTGCACTTTCTCCTGGGAAATGAAAAACCCTTTTCTCTTTCTTGGTTGTAATGAGCTTGATGTGAAGGTAAACCTTCTTCCTTAGTATATACACCTCATGCTACAGGTAAGGAAGGGCTTGACTCTGCAGTCATTACTGACATGTCCTCACCTTGGTCTAACATGTGAGTGGAGTATTGTCTCCTCTCCCCCCTACCTTTTCTTCCTATGAGATTTGGGGGAGCTCTGGGGATGAAGAGACAAGAAGGAAAAAAGGGAAGAGAATGTAAAAGGGACACACAAGAGGGGTGATTATAGAGATGGATGAGAAATAGGAGATGGAAATTAAAGGCTTCAAAAGAACATGAGCAGTCTATTGCTTCCCTTTTCACCTCTAGTACTGACTTCAAAGGAACCTGCCTGTGCTAGAGTCCTCTTTATCAGAAACATACTCGTTGAGAAACCCCTGCAGAATAACTAGTCTCCCTTTCATTTCTGTTCCATCATCTCTCATTACCTCTTTCCTGCTCTATTGTCATCATCCCTCAACTGATCTCCACTTTAGTCTCTCCTCCCTCTGATCCATCATGCATGCTGCTGATAGACCTATTTTCTTAAAGCATATCTCAGACCGTGTCATTGACCTAACCAAAAATCTCCAGTGGTTCCCTATGATCAACTAAATAAAATGGAAACTCTCTAACCAGGACACTCAGTGTACTTCATGTTTTGGCTCCTTTCCAGCTATTCCTTCCATTATAATCCCAGTGCTTTCCATTGTAACTAAATTGGACTATTTGCCATTCCTTGAAAACACTCTTTCCCATCTTTAACTCTCTGTTCCTCCTATTGCCTCTGGATCTCATGAGTCTTCATCCTCCATATTTGGATATTGAAAACCACAATGTAATGCATTAGTTTTCAAACTTTTTAGTCTCAGGACTTCTATATATGCTTGAAAATTATTGAGGATGGCAAAGAGCTTTTGCTTATGTGGGTTAAATCTATTGATATTTACCATATTAGAAATTAGAATGGATAAATTTTTAAATATTTATTAATTTATTTAAAAATAACAACTCATTAAGGCTGACATGAAATATTTTAATACAAAATAGCTATATTTTCCAAAACAAAAAAATTACAGGGTGGCAGTTTTGGCACATAATTTGTAACTTTATTTAATGTCTCACTTAATAGAAGATAGCTGTATGCTCCTATCTGCTTCTGCATTCATCATGTTGTGATATGTTTCTTTGGTTGGCAAATACATGAAGAAAATTTGGCCTCACATAGATATGTAGTTGAAAAAGTGAAGCATTTTTTAATAAACAAATAAGTTCAGTATTATTATGAAAATAGTTTTAATGTTATGGGGTCTCATTGACCTGAAGGAAACTCAAGAACCCCCAGGAGTCCGTGCACCACATTTTGAGAACTGCTTAATATTATGGAAAAATCAACTGAATTCAAGGTCAGAGGAGCAGAGTTTCAATTCTGGCTCTATCCTTGTTATTTGTGTGACCTGGGCAAAATGAGGTCTCAGGTTCCTTCCTATCTATAAAATGATAGGATTGGACCAGATTCTACAACTCATCCTTGAAGAATAGATAGGGGCTGAATAATGAGTAATCATATAAAGAAAAAGCCCTTTACTATGTAGGTAGGTAGGCACCTTTTCTTTCATCTTAGTGAGCTGCCTAGAACACTGAGAGGTTTGGAACTTGCTTAAGGTCACATAGCTGGTATGTGTCCAAGGCAGAATTTGAACCCAAGTCTTCAAATACTGTTTCCTCAAGGAAGACTTATCTGATTACCCCAGCCAAAAATGCTTTCTCTCTTCTTTGACCACCTAGAGTACCTGGTACTTCTTTATGTCATCTATTTTATTGTTTACTATCTTTAGTCTTCTCTGACTCTTTGTTGAGCCCATTTGGGATTTTCTCGAACCATAGTGAAGTGTTTTGCCATTTCCTTCTCCAGCTCATTTTACAGATAAGGAAACAAAGGCAAACAGGGTCAAGTGATTTGCACAGGGTCATACATCTAGTAAGTGTCTGAGGCAGATTTGTACTCAGGAAAATAAGTCTTCCTGACTATAGGTCAGGTACTCTATCCACTGGACCACCTAACTGCCCCATGTCATTTATTACTTTCTCATAAAATTATTTATGAATTTTTCTTTTCTCTGCAAGATTGTAAGATCCTTGATGACAAGAGTGACCCTTCATATATCCCTGTATTTTCTATTCTCCAATATTATTGCTTTTTATTAGTAGATGGTTGAAAATATTTGCTGAAAAAAATGAAGAAATTATCCTCTTTAATAAGATACTCTTAAAAAATTTCAGATGTTAGGTATTCTTTTGGGGTACACAGGTATATGAGAATCAGCTTTCTGATTCTTTGAATTGAACCAGTATACCAACCAGTCAATCAACAAGCATTTATTACCTACTATGTTTCAGTCATTGTGCTAGGCACGACATATACAAAGACTAAAGAGAAAAGTTCCTTGACTTTAAGGAGCTTATGGAGATGAAAGAAAAGACAAGATATGTATGTGTATATACAGACAACACATCACAGTGTGTGTATATATACAGAATGAAATGCAAAATGAATTTATAGTTTTTTGTAGGGGGGTATAGGGGAAAAGAATTGCTGAACATGGAGTCAGGACACCTGGTTTAATCACTACCTCTGATACTTACCACCTGTGTGTTCTCTATTACTCTCTCTGCACCTCAGTTTGACTTCAGTGCCTATCTCACAGACTTTCTTTGAGGATCAAATGAGATAGCTTCTGTAAATGCAGCTCTTCCTCCTTCCTTCCTTTCTTTTAGTTTGGATAAAGTGTCCCTTTGGATAAAAGATGCTAATGTTAATAGAGATTTAGAGGTTTGTATCCAATGAAGCATCAATTCAGTTCAGAAAATGTTTTGGTAGCTCAGGTTTAATCCTGTTTCAGCAGTTTAGAAAATATTTTGCTTTGGTTCTGGGTTAGCCTGGTTCTTTAAGACTGAGATTTGTGTTCAGTTTGGTGTTCAGAAAGTTAATGTGACTATTGTTTTTGAATCACAGTTTAGTTTCAAGTGTCAATGGGTGAACCAAGCTTGATTTCTTCTTTAGGAGAGCTTGCTTGGCTCAACATTAAGTTATTTGGTCAATGAGTTTACTAATCCTGAAGTAACTGGGTATTCTCACTGAGGACACCATTTCTTGAGAAAGGGAGGAGAGGAGATTGGTTTTAGGGGTACTAGAAGCTAAAGGGATTCATTGGGGAGTAAAGGACCATGGCACCCCAGAATCTTGGATTGTGTCCAAGGAAAGGAGATAGATGCCTGCTGGCATGACAGGGGACTTTGCCACTTTATTTGGGAGCAGGGAAATGTTCAATGCTTATTGTCAAATGAGAACTAGAAAAAGATAAGAAGTAGAAATATGAGCTGCACTTAACTCATATGTACATATTCAATGGAAAGCGGGGAAAGAAGCCAGATGTCTGGATCTCAACATTAAAAAGCACAAATTGTCAGCCAGGATTATTTCACTTTAATTTGGCCTTTGAATTTACTGATTATATCATACTTCCTACTCATCTTCTGAAGTTTCTATGACACAGTAAGGATGCCAAAGAAAACCCTGATTTGGTTATTGGCAAGAAGAGGATTCACTTTGCTTCTAAAGTGTATGGCACAAGAGGCACTACCCTGGTTGTCATGTGTCAGCCATCCTGTGTTGGTCTCAGCCTAAGTGGACCCAGGGCAACCTGTTCACAACTCATCAGGACAAGTATGGCCAAGAGTGCATTTAGGGGAACAGAACAAAAGAAGCTGCTGAGCCACTTTCCAAGTCATGTCTTTGGTGGATAGAAGGATCACTGCCATTTCTGTTTCTTCTTTAATGTTTTATTGATGCTTAATTGAAAAAATATTGCTATGTCTTCTCAATGACTGTACTCCTACCTCTCCCTTCCCCCACCAGTAGAACCCTTCCTAATAACAAAAAGGTACAGTTAGGCAAAACAAAAGAGACACTTGGACCATTTCATCACATCCATGTATGCTTCATTTGGCATTTATAGTCCTTTCCTTCTCTGCCAAGTGGTGGGAAACATGTTTTACTATGAGGCCTCTGAAATCACGCTGGGTCACTGCTTTGATCAGAGTTCTGAAGTCTTTTAGTGTTACTTTCCTGTGTAATATTGTTATCATTGTGTAAACTGATCTCCTGATTCTACTCATTTCATTCTGCATTATTTCATCCTTTTGAATTCTTCCTGTCTGATTGATGCTCTTTATGATGCAATAACATTCCATTATATTAATCTACCACAATTTGTTCAGTCATTCCCCAATCAATGGACACTTACTTTGCCTTCAGTTCTTTATTAGCTCAAAAACATGCCTCTTATAAATATATTTGTGTAAATGGAACCTTTCCCTTTGCCTTTGATATCCCTGGGATATGTCTGGTAGTGGCATCACTGGGTCACTCCTATAACCAGGAATTTCACTCTGGCCTTGTTTCATGAACACCCAGATTCATCCCTGAACGTTGTTCTTGAATTTTAGTTATTTCATCTCTGGCCTTTCATGGTTTGGCATAAGGACAAGAGCAAGGAAAAGGATGATGATTTTTAAAGTACTATCTTTGCATTTGTCTCTTTAAGAAGAAGGGAACTGGAGCATAGACTTCTGTCTTGGGAGAACCCAGGGACCGGCTGCAGTCACTATTATCCTCTGGTGTGAGACAGCCTTCTCAGAATTTTCAGCTCATGGTTCAGTGAGTGGAGTGAGTGTTAACGGTTCCTCTGGAGCCATCCTGTTTTATCTGGTCAGCGTGGCTGCCCTGAACATAATGAAGCTGTTTGGGATCTCTTGTATTCAATCCCCCTAAAGAGACTGTCAGTCCCTTTGTCACTTGACCCCATATGGAGGCGATGGCTCTCTGGGCACCACCCACGAACACCAGGCTTGCATGCTAAGAAGCCTTGCTTTCACTGCAGTCTCTCCCCCAAATCTTTCCCAAGCTATAGGTCTATTTGGTTACGTGTTTGGTGGCTGTTGGTGTGTCCTTGGCAACAAATGATATAAAGGCAAGCCCACCAGTGAGATGTTGCCTTGGAATTAAAATCAAGAGATTTGTTCTTGTTTAGAGAGCGTGAAAATAATGCCCATACCCTACAATTTTGTTGTTGAAATTTCACTGTTTTGCTCCTTTTAAAAAAAATGTCCTGCATGTTGAATTGTAATCTAAGAATTAAGTCCTCAGAGTCTCTGAGGTTTGGGAAAACCTCATCCAAATTTTACAGGGAATGGATACCCTACTTTAGAATGAAACCAAAGAGTTTTAATCCCATTTTCTACTCCTTTTCTCTCATAACTATGTGCCATTCATTTTCTTCAAAGATAAGTAACTTAATGTTTAATTCAAATTCTTTCCTCTTACCAGCTCCTTCCTAGCCTTCTACTTTGACTTCTGTCTATAGGCGGCAAGCCTTGACTTACTAGACAACATAAGAGCACATTTGTTCATGAAAACTACTTCTGTGTGCATCCATAAGAAGATATCAAAGTGAAAATTCATCCTTTGTTTTAATGAACATTTCTTCCATAATCAAGAGATTATGTTTTTGAAATATTTGTTGAAGTTATACATAAATACTTATACAGTTACAATAAGCTACACCTCTATTGCTTCTGGTTGCTGGTGACCAGTCCATAAATCTACGTAATGCTTGTTCAGGCTTCTGGATGCTGTGGATTGATTGGGATTGATTTCTTGCCTTTGTAGACATTTAAATTCCTTTGTAGACTACTATCAAAAGTAAAAAATAAAATGTGCTATCCAAAGAGGTCAGAAAATCAAGTGGTTTGAAGTTTGACTCCTTTAAATTCACCTCTACACTGTTACCCTCACCTTTCTGGTCTTTGTCAATCGATCAACCAACACGTATTTGTTAGGCATTTACTATGTTCCATGTACTGTGCAAGGAGATAGGGATACAAATACACAGAAACAATTCCTAATTCTCAAGGAATTTACCTTCAAATAGTCTCAGTTTTTTAGAGAACATCTAATCTGAGATTAGATGAAAACCTATGATGAAACCTAGATGAAAACAGAGATGAAAACCCAAGTTTTCTGATTAGAGTCCAGTACTCTATGCAGTAATCCTGTAGGAATAATATATTTTAATTACTTTATATGTTTATATACTTTTATACTCTATAGATTTAAAGTTGGAAGGAAATTTTGGGATCATTTAGGCCAAACTACTTATATTACAGATGAGGAAACTGAGGTTCAAAAATTCTCAAGGTCACACACATCTAGAGGAAAATAGAAGAAAACAATCCTTTTGCCCATCTTCAATTTTTTCTATACCTTTCCTCCTACAGCTCAAGAGGCACTATGCTGTAGTGGATGGATAAACAGCCTGAAATCCAGGCAGAACAAACCTGTATTCAAGTCTCATCTCTTACACATATTTCCAAATGACTTTGGCCAAATTACTTAAGCTCTCAGTGCCCCAGGCACTTCTTTAAGATGAAATTGCAGAACATGACTAAGGTGAAAATGTATTTAATAGGAATGTATGCGTAGAACCTATATAAAATTGTATGCTGTCTCAGGGAGGGAGTGGGGAGGGAGGGGGAAAAATCTAAAATATATGGAAGTCATTGTAGAACACTGAAAACACATAAAATAATTTTTAAAAAAAGATGAAATTGCAGAGAAGGTGTTGTCCTGTATTGGTAGAAGTGTCTTCATCTGGGATTTACTTACACTCATGAAATTATAGGTATTGTTTCTATCCCCTTTCCCTCCCAGCCTGATGTCTTTCTTTTCTTGGCCTCATTAAAGGGGCAATGCCCTGGCTACTTCTTAAATAGGCCTGTTCAATGAATGGGCTGTTGCCTCACCCTAAGTGAGTACACCTACATAGAACTTGCCCTAAAGGGGCCAAGGTCTCCCATTGCATTCTGGGTCATCTCCAGTCATCTTGAGGAATATCAGGTCACTGGATTCAGATGGCTCTGGAGGAGAAGTAAGACTGGTGACCTGCACAGCCCTCCCTCACTCAAAACAAAGTCAAGTGCAAGTCATGCCATCATTTCTCTGATGGCATGGTCTTCTTCAACAATGAAGGATGAACACAACGCTCATGAAATTATAGGTATTTTTTCTATCCCCCTTCATCCTATCTAGATGGCTTTGGCCCATCTAGGTACTCATTCTCTCTCTTGGTGATCTCATCAGCTCCCTAAGTTACTTTGGGGGAGACAGAACTGGACCCAGCTGAATGCTAGGCTCTCTCTCCCGGATTTACTGAAATACCACACAGCCCTGCACAGCTACACTTCCTCTTTCCATTCACCTCGCCCCTACCCCCCAACCACACACAGCATCCCTGTTGTATTCCTTCTATTTCTTAGTTCTTTGGCTAGGTAATTCAGAATGCTGCCTTATTGGTATTATTTCATCTGGGGGTTGATTTCTATCTTTTGGAATTTGGATCTTAGAGCCTCTGGGAGGAGGAGGGGGTGGGTTGAGGTGTGTGGTTGAGCTTTACTTAAAGCCTATATACATGTCTGGCTCCTTTCCCTTTCTTCCTTTCTCCTGCAGAGATTTTTTGCAGCACAGAAGACTGCTGGAGTACTGGCCGCTAAGGCCCCAGCAAAACTCTACACCTGGAACTTGGATCTCCTCTGCACTGGAAAGAGGGAGTTGATTGGGGTGTGGAGTTGGGTTTTGTTGTAAGTTTGTTGGTTAGATCAGTGAATGCAGCATTGCTTCACTGAGTCTTCTGGTTTTCAACCTTGACATTACCTGATTCTATCCCTTCCATACAAACTTCTCCATTTCATCTCAAATTGAGCATTTCCAAAATAGAGCTCCCTCATGCCCTGCCCCTCCACCTTCTCATCCAGACTTCCTTATGTTTGTCAAGCTTACTAGTATTTTTCCAGTCTCCCTGGTTTGTTACCTTGGCATTATTGCTACTCTTCATTCTCCTTCCCAAAATCTGTTCCCTCTCATCCAAACATCCCTATAGAAGTAGGATAGCAGCATCCTTCTAATCTCTCAACTTTGCAACCTTGCTGTTTGCCTAACTCTTCGGTCCCACTCTGTATGCATATCCAGTCACCTACCACAGTTTACCATTTCTATGTCCTCAACATCTCTTGCATCTGATTCTTTCTTTTTAATTACATAGCCAACACTATAGCTCAGGAACTCATCACCCCTCACCTAGATTATTGTAATGGACTCCTAATTGGTCTCCCTGCCTCAAGTCTTTCCCCTCTCCACTCCATCCTCCACACTGCTGCCAAAACAATTTTCTTTAACGTCAGTCAGATTTGACCATTATACTCAATGAAGTCCATTGGCTCCCCATTGCCTCTAGGATAAAAACAAAAACAAACAAACAAACAAAAAACCCTACTCTGTTTAGTTTTTAAAGTCCTTAATAACTTGACCCCAATTTATCTATCCAGGCTCACTGGATAGCATTAACCTTCCCATATTCTATAAAACTCTGAGGGTCCTCTCCTCCCAATTGATTTTTTTGTGAAGGTAAACTAGACCATATTTTGCCTCAATTCTTAGCCAGCCTTTAATTATTGAATACATGTTGACTAAGACAAACTGAATCCTGGGAAAGGCCTTAACTTAAAAAGACCAAGGTCTTGAGCCTGCTACATCTGGGGCCATTGCCAGCTGTCTTGACCTATGTCTTGCCACTGGATTCCAATGACTCTGGAGGAGAGAGTGAGGTTGATGACTTGGCACAGCTTTGCCTCATTTAAATTCACTTTTAATCAAAAACATCTCCCTCCTGATGTCATTGGTCCTCTTTGAGAATGAAGGATGAACAACAAACAACAGTCCAGCCAAACTGGTCTTCTCTCTGTTCCTTACACACAGTATCCTATCTCCAGACTCTGTATTAGGGAATTAATACTGGGAAAGTAAACAGACATTTGCAACTGAAATTAGCATGAAGACAGTAATTATTAGCATGATTAAGTACATGACAAGGGCTTTTAAAAACCTTTTAATGAGCTAACCTCTGTTTATTTCTTTGCAAAAATTATAATCACCACAAACCTGGCTATGTCACTTCACTACTCAACAAACTCCAACCACTTTCTATTGCCTCTTAGGATAAAATGGTTGAGCTTTTAAATCCCTTCACCACTGTGCCCCAACTTTCCAGACTGGTTGAATGTTAGTCCCCCTTCCACACTCTGTAATCCTGCCACATTGACCTTTCTGATCCTCAGTGTCAACTCCATCCCTTCTTTCTGTGGTTGGTTTTGTACTAGCTGTCCCCTCCAGTCCTGGACTGGACTCTCTCCTCAACACTACCCTGCAGAATCCCTCTCTTCCTTCAAAAAACAGTTCAAGTATTTTCTTCTACATGGAAGTATTTCCTGATTTTCCCAAATGCTAACTTCCTCTTCCTCAAACTTCCTGGCATTTCACTATTTCATATTGATTCTCTTTATGCTTTTTCTGTGTATATTAATATATGTACTTGTCTTCCCTGTTAGAATGTAAACTTGAGAGTAGGGATTCTTTCTTTTTATTTGTATTTCCAGTGCCTGGCACAATAGTAGGCACTTTATAAATACTTTTAGATTGATTGTTGAAGTTGATTAGGTGGCAGATATAAAGAACGCAGAATAAATAACAAATCTACAGCCCTATCATGGGCAGCCAAGTGGCACAGTGGAGAGAGTATCCACACCAGAGCCAGAAGGACTTCAGTTCAAATTTGGCCTTAGATACTTACATGCTGTGTGAGTCATTTAGCTCAGTTTTCTCATATGTAAAGTGAGCTAGCGAAGGAAATGGCAAACCATTCTACTATCTTTACTAAGAAAATCCTAAATGGGGTCATGAAGGGTAGCACATGACAAAACAGCCTAATCAAGTTTGCATGCTGTCCTGAGAAGTGAAGTACCTTATTGTCAGCTTTGTCTTATGACCTTTTGGGTATACCTTTCATGTTTAACCAGGTACAGTTAGACTATCCATCCATTTTGTCTATGACTTTTCTTTCTATTTCACCCCATTTCAGTCATACACACACACACACACACACACACACACACACACACACACACACACACACGGTTTTCTTCAGGGGAAGTTTCTAGGTCAGTGTGCCTACTTAGTTTGGACTTCTCTGTCTGTAAATATTCCATTTCCCCAGTCAGTACCATAAGTAATTTTTCCTAGTCAGCATGATAATAAATATTTCAAGTCAACTGACCAAGGAAGGAACTTTTGAAGAGGGAAGTGATGCCAAGAAAGCCCTAGAAAGCATATCAGTTGCTCCATATGGACACAAATATTTGTTGAACAAGTGAATAAAGTCTTTGTGCATGTATGTCTATGCATGATGTGAATTCCTGTTGGGTGCACATGTAAATATATATACCTAGGTGTGTATCTTCTTTAGCGTGTCTAAGGAAAATAAAGCTATTTGTTCAGATAGAAGCAGAAGGATTATGGATGATAACTATGAGGAAGAAAGGGAGTTTTATGAGCTTGCAGAATTATATTCACCTTTCTACATGACTTCTTGTATTATCTCAGGGAAAATGGGCAGACTTTTTTTTAGAAGTTCATTTAGTACTACTACAAAATTCATAGCTCTGTGTCCCGACTGGTAGACTGAAGTCCTCAAGGTCAGACATTTGATGTGGAGGAGTGGAAACACCATTGGACTTGCCCTGACATTTACCAACAATGTGACCACAGGGAAGTCATCCACCTCAGTTTCCTAATCTGTAAAATAGAAATAATATCACTTGTACTCTCCAGCTCCCCAATCTGCTTTGAAAATAAAGTTTTGTAAACTTTAAATAGGCAGCCATCATCATTATATTATTGTTATTCATTTGAACAGATACAGTGATTATATATGACTCTGTACTCTGATTTAACTTTATGAGTCATCAGTTCCTGGTGGTCAGGGACCATATTCCTGCTTTCTGGCACAACTATAACTAGCATGTGAAACAAGTATATTTTAGTGGGGTTTGGGGCGGGGAGACACAGTTGTGATTCACATGGTAGTATCTCTAAAGATATAATTGTTCTGGAAGGGACAGCCAGGCCCCCAAAGAATCTCAGCCATTATTTCTGTTGAGATCTACTAGGAAGAAGAGCCTAGAAGAATATGGCATTTTAACAGAATTCTGGGGGTGGTGACTGGGGACAGATGGACCCTGTGAACGACTGGGATAGTACTTGCAGTACAGGGATAGTGGTCACTGTGCGAAGAGGGTGTGCCCTGTCACACGTCAGTGCTCTGGGGAAAACATTCATCTTGTATTAATTGTGGCATCCAACATCGTGCATTTATATAACTCTTTAAGTCTTGCAAAGTACTTTAAATGTTATTGTATTTGATCCTTACAGCAATTGTGGGAATTAGGTACAGTTATTATCTTCATTTTTACAGATGAAGAAATAAGGATGAGAGAAGTTAAGTGACTTGCCTAGTATCTAGTAGGTGGCTGGGACAAAGGGAATGTGAAGAAAAAAAGAAGGAAGGAAAGGAGGGAGGAAGGAAAGAAGAAAAGAATGAAAGGAGGGAGGGAAGGAGAGAGGGAAGAAGAAAGGAAGGAAAGAAAGAAGAGGGAAGGGAGGGAGGAGGGAAAGAAGGAGGGAAAGAGAGGGGAAGGGAAAGAATGAAGGGAAGGAGGAGGGAAGGAGGGAGGGAGAGAGAGAAAGGAAGGAAGGAGGGGAGAGGAAGGAAAGAACAAAAGGAGGGAGGGAGAGAGGGAGGAAGGAAGGACTTAATGTACTACATGAGAGGTCGGGGGCTGCCTCTCTTTTTTGTGTTCTTACTTATTGCCCTCCCTGACATCTCTAACTGACTGACAGTCAATCCTAAACAGATTTATGGGGGCTCCACTTTGTAAGGACTTAGGATTTATAACATACGATGTCTGTGTAACTGATATGTTTTTAATGAGACTTGAATGGTACTAAATGCATGTGATGTGATTTTTTAAACTTTACTTTTTAAAAAAATATCGTGTGATATATTTTGTTTTGACATACTAGACATTTCTCAATCAAAATGTACTCCTACCCCCACTCCTGAAAGCAAAAACATTAGGGGACAGCTTTTGGAGATATGAAATGCCCTGTAATGGCAGTGGAGCACTACTGCGTGCTCTTCAGTAGATATCAGAGGTCTTGCACCAACTCATTACCCTTCTAAGGAAACTCTTGCTTGGTTGTTGTCCAAGCATACGTCATGTACAGTCTCAAATTCTTAAACTAAATCTGTCTGCTTTCTCACCTACACTCTGATTAATAGTAGAGAATTATTATTTGGAAGGACCAAAAGAACTGAAAGAAAGAACTGAAAAATGTTGATTCTTCCAAAAGAAAGAACTGAAAAATGTTGATTCTTCCAAAAGAAGCTCTCTTCCAACCCCACAGCCCATATCTACTATATCTGAGAAGCTTCTGTTTTTCCTCTAATTACTGAAAAGAGAATTGAACTTCCTAATGTCTCTGAATTCAGTTCTTTTATATTTTTAAATTAAATAAAAATGCTCAGGAACATGGAGGTGAAGGATGAGGTAAGAGAAACATGGAAATTTTACATTTCTTCTTTCCTCTCTCTCCTGCTCTTCTTAACCCTAAACAAATGTTGTGGGTTTTCTTGGCCTTGTAAATTCACTTTCTATTACAAAAAAAAAAAAAGAGGAGGAAATTCCTTTTCTTCCTGTCTCTCTCTTTTCCTTCTTACTTCAGGAAAGAGTGATCTGGAAGGAGGTAATAAATAAGTGATACCTTTCCTTAAAAAAATAAGAATTAGTCTAAGAAAAGATGTTTCTAACCTTTGTTCTCCTGCTGCTATGAGCTATTTTTCTTAGTGGGAAGAATGATAAACTGGGTCAAAGTTAATAACTTAATGATTGTTGATTTTTTCCCCCACCTCTACTTAAGAAATGAACCATAAATGAAAGGAGTACAACACTCCTGTGTTTTCCATTTTACATGCTTTACAGTTCTAAAATGGATGAGTGAACCAGCCTTTTCAGTATCATGCCTCAGAGTCCTTGCCAGCTGTGAGCAAAGGTGACTATAAACACTGCTATGATTTACTGGGAACACCAAAAAATGGCACAACAGCTTAAAAACTGTTCAAGTCCCTATCCACCCTGGAACAAGACTGCACAAGTTAAGAAGTATAATTTTTTAAAAGAAAACAGGGACAGAATTTCAAGAAACAAGTCACTTAACCTGTTTGCCTCAGTTTCCTCAACTGTAAAATGTTACTATTCAGTTATTTTCAGTAATGTCCAACTCTTCATGACCCTATTTGTGGTTTTCTTGACAAAGATACTGGAATACTTTGCCATTTCCTTCTCCAGCTGCAGATGAGGAACTGAGGCAAACAGGGTTAAGTGACTTGTTTCTTGAAATTCTGTCCCAGGGTTAAGTGAGTCCAGGGTCACATAACTAGTAAGTATCTGAGTCTCGATTTGAGTTCAAGTCTTCCTGACTCCAGGCTGGACACTTTATCCATTGTGCCATCTAGATGTTCCCACAAAACCTAATCTTGGTTTGCTTGGTGATGATCTTGAGTAAGTTCTTTAATTCTCAGGTCTTGAGCTCATTCATCTGTCAAATGGAAACGGTGATACCTGGTCTTTCCTGTCTTGTAGAAATATACATTCATTCATTCAACAATTATTTATTGAAAACCTATTATATTAACAGTAGTATAGTAGTGATGCTCAGTTGCATACATAGCATGAACATGGTCCCTGTTCTTAATAATAATTATTTATTATAATTATAATTAATGACTAATATTTCCATGGTACTTTCAAGTTTTCAGAGGATTGTGCCCATATTATCTTATCTGAGCTTCACTACAGTCCTGTGAGATGGATGCTACAGGTACTTGGCACATCATATAAATGCTTGTTGACTTGACATTCCCATTTGACAGTTGAGAAAAGTTGTGTTACAATATAAGATGAATTCATGTTATAACCAGTGTTTAATTATTGCCCCAGAATTTTCCCCCATTTCCTCCTGTTTGTCAAAGTTGACTCTGGTTACAGGTTGAACTCTTATCATGGTGCTTATTGTCAGGAGTAGTGACACTAACCTATTTAAATTTTTTAAAAAGTGCTGTGAGAATCCAGGAAAGCCATATATTTATATCTGTCCATCTGTCTATCTATCTGTCTATCTATCTAGTCTCACAGAATGCTTAATTTAGAAAAGTAGGAGAAAGGAACAAGAAAACTTGGATTCTAATTCCTGCCCAGCAGTTTAGAGACTTGTGATCCACAATAGATGACATTACCTCTGCAAGCCTCAGTTTCCTCATCTGTCAAGTAGGCATAATAATATCTGCAGGACTCACTTGACTGAGTTGTAGAGCTCAACTGAGTTAAAGTGCGTGAAGTATTTATCTGAGTTGGAATGGGATTGTTGGTAACTGTGTAGAACTCTATAAGATTAGGTATTCAAATGTAAGAGACAAGTGTGGGCAGGAGCAAACAGAAGGTCTTGTGGGATTTGACTTTTAACCTGGGACACATGAACTTATTTATTAAAACATTTTTATAACTATTTCAGTATATTGAAAAGTGAGTCACTTCTACCTGAAAGATGCTTTGTGTTTTAAGAACCTAAAGCAAGGGTTATATACTGAATCCTAAATTCACATATGATTGAGATTCAGTCAGTTAATAAGCATTTTTTGTCTCACCTTATGTGGTAAATTCATCACTGTCCTCTGGACATCTTCTACCAATTCCCAGAAACCTCTTCACCCTAGAAGCTCACTTCAGCTCTGGAAATCACACATTAGATGTGCCCTCCATCTCTGTGGGCTCCCTCTGATTGGATGGTCCCTTGAAGAACTTCCTTATAAGGCAGTGCACCCAGGCAGCTATGTCTCATTCCTCTCTGGATTTTCTCCCGTATGCCCGTCAAACCCTCCCCCCAGATTGGATACTTTCATCTTACCCCACCCTACCCCAATTACCCACTCCTTTCTATTTACCTTTATGTGTTCTCTTTCACCCTTAGAAAGTAAGCCCCTTGAGGGTAGGGACCATCTTTCTCTCCTACTTGCATTTCTATTCCCGATACTTAGCTCTGTGCCTGGCACATAGTAAGGACTTAATAAATGGTGTTGACTGACTAACTATAATTGATTTCCATTGAAATCCAAAGTCTGTTATTTTAAAACATCATTCTAGGAAGGAGTCCACGGGCTTTACCAGACTGCCAATAGTCCATGACACAAAGGAGCTACCTCTGTAAAGAACCATTGCTCTAACGGATCCATAGGATTTGGCTAGTTGAAAGGGAGGAGGGAGGGCTGCCCAGGTGTGGGGATAAGTATGATCAAAGACTTGGCATCAAAATAAGAATGTGTGTTTGGAGGAGTTTGATGAGGCCTGCTTGGCTGGAACTAAGGGTTCCCACTGTTAGGATAAATGAGTGCTCTTAGCTCTTCCAAACCAAGGTTGCATGGTATTTTGTGCTACAAGAACTAGGGTGAGGTGTAGTGAGGCAGTTTGCAGCGCAGGGTGCAATGTGTCACATATGCAGCATTGTTACTGTCAAGCACAGATCTGTCTTTGATGAGGACCCAGTTTCATCCATTGAAAAAAATCTGTGCTGTGGCCCAACTCCTCAACAGTACAGATCAATAGCATGGCTTCAGTTTTTAATGCCACTCTGGGTAATCCGGAGGCAACTGTTACAGGTACCATGTGGCATTCTCCTTTTGGGCATAGGGTCATCTTTCAAAAGGCAGACAGAGCACTCCTTAGCCCTTCTTTCCAACTCCATGGTAGGACGGGACCACTTGGAACATCTGAACCCATTAACTGTGCCTTTTGTTTGGTTTGGGGCTGCTCGCTGACTTTTCGTGTCTGATGGAAGCCCTGTTCATTATCCAGCCCTCCTCCCCCCTCTCTGCGCAGAGCTAGAGCTTGCTTGCTCCATTGGATTTTCCTGGGGCCTTGTGAAGTTAATGGAAATGAAGGAGATCTGTGGGAGGAGAGAGAGGCTGTAGAAAGGAATTCTCCTGTTTCTCTTTTCCAAGGCTGAGCCTGACGGTGCATGTTTTATTAGGGGTCCAGTGCTGAGTGAACTGAACAGCGTGAGATGAAAGTCTGTCGGAACTCCTTGATAGTAGTAATGACTGCAAGGGCCGCCTCCTGCCACCCTTCGCCCCCCCAGCCCCCTTTTCATCTCAGCACCGATGCAATACCCCCCACCCCCAATTTTACCACATTGTTTTGATTGTTCAGGTCTGGGCCCCTTATAAGCACCACCCTCCCCCCCACCTCTTTTTAATGGTACAGGTCTGGCTGATTGTAACCACATTTTTATATGTGTCAAAATCAGTTCAGCCCTTAGAGAGAAATCATAATATAAATTGGATCATATTTCCTAAGTGGATGTCACCAGCTAATTCCTTTGTTATACCATTTAGCTACAAAGGATTAAGTGAATGTTTACTATTAAGAAGTTACATATGGGTTTCATTAATTCACACACTCTGGCATGGCTTTTTACTAATATCTTGTCAAATAGGTTAGCATTTAAAAAAAATTTCTCTAAAACCACTGAGATGCAGTGAACCATTATTTCTAAAATGAAGTCAATCTTTCAAGTAGTTACAGAGGGGGCAGGGAGAGGAGTGAAGAGGTCATCAGGCCAGTGCCTGACAAACTTTTGTGATTTCCACTGCCTCTGGTCTCCTCTCAAAAACCCAGAGGAATAAAGGATGCCCAGCCTCCTCATATTTTCCTTATTAATGAGCTGTTCTGAAATGGAAAGGTCATTTGCATGTGTACAAGACTAGAAAGAATGTACCTTAACATTTCCCTCTTTCCTTCTATACTATAGTAAGGACATGAAGGGCTTCCATATTTTTCTTCCTCTTGCCTGTTTCCTTTTCTTTCTGGCTGAATAAAATTTTGTATCACATGCTGAGCTTGAGCACGTGTGAAACTAGTGTTCAAAGCAGTTTGAGCAGACTTGTCTCTACAGAACTGATCTCTCTGCTCTTTGGCTGTTAGTGGTTGTCCCTGAGTACATGGCATATTTCACTTCACTTTGCTATGTCTCTACATAAACCCTCACTCCCAAACTTCCTTGCCCTGGGAGCCAGTTGGGGCCATTCTGTTAAGAAAAACGTCTTTGTAATTATCTCCTTCCTGACAATTGCTTTCCATTCTAGACTTTATGTTGTATTTAGGCTGCCTTCAACACCTGGCAATGCTGGGCTGGTTTGAATGGTGAACAGGGTACAAAGCTGGGACAGCTAAGTGGCTTAATGGATAGAGCACTGGCCATGGAGTCAGGAAGACTCATCTTCATGAGTTCAAATTTGACCTCAGACACTTACTAGTAGTGTGACCCTGGACAACTCACTTAACTCTGTTTGCCTCAGTTTCCTTATCTGCAAAATGAGCTGGAGAAAGAATTGGCAAACCACCAAGAAAACCCCAGATGGGATCGTGAAGAGTGGGGCATGACTGAACAATAACAGAGTTAGTTTAAAATTCTTCATTTGATGATCAAGATATTTGTGATATACTTTTACACAAAACTTATAGTCAAAACCAGTCCATTACACACGCACCGTTTCGTAACTTTTCAATAATGTATATTTTAGACAAGGTGGAGCTGAGTTCTTTAGTCATTCTTATCACCTATAATGTTGCCAAGTGTAAGTAAGCTATGCTGTACTTTTTCTATGCAGCAGATAGAATGTTGGACTTGGAGTTATGAAGATGTGAATTCATTTCCAGCCTCCGACACTTGCTAACTGTGTGACACTGAGCAAGTCACTTATCTCGTGACACAGTTTCCTTTTCTATAAAATGGTGATAATAGTAGCACCTGCCTCCCATAATTCTGAGGATGAAATTATTGATATATACATATATGTATATATATACACATACATACTTAATATATACACACATGCATATATAATATATACATATGTAAGCATACACATACAGTTTTGCAGATCTTAAAGCTTATATAAACATTAGCCATTATTATTATTATTATACTCTTTTCATCATTAACTCCTTCATGTGAAAAGGAATATATCATGAAAGTATTTGATCAGAAAGAATATGCTTTTCTTTGGACAGATTTCAGGGCAGCCATATCACCGTCACCAACACCCTTCCTGCTAATTGTTGCATCACACCTGGCAAGAGTAAGCTGGCCCTGCTCCTATGTGATTTGTAAGTCAGGTCCTCCATCCAATGAGAATTTTGTGGACAACAGTATGTCTCACAAAAGTGCTGTTGGTTGGTTGCTGGTAGTTGAAAGGTTTTCTGGTCTTAAGTAGTGGTGTTCAGATGTTTATCTTGGATGCTGTCTGTTTATTTGGAAGACCCCAATTCTCGTGCATGATGGGTTAATTATGTGGTTGTTCCCAGAGAATCAGGTGAGTTTGAGAAAGCATATGTCTCTCTATATCGTGTAAGGCTTTGGTCTGTCATACCGTAGAGCAAACAAGTTAGTGATAGTTTTAAAAGAAATGAGCCAAAATTATAACTTTTTTCTGATGATGAACTATGGGGCTGGCAGAGAGGTGGGATCAAGAGTGGGAGAGCACTGATGAATGCTCATTGACTCTGAATGAGCAATGAAAGCCCTGGCTATTCTGGTCTCTTGTGAGTGTTGGGAGGATTTGAACCAGCAGCCCAGCAGAAACATGGTATAGGGGCCATGGCAACACATGCTTCTAAAGATTGGCTCATGTGCTAACTTGCAGACCCCTAAGATTAAGAAATATATAGCTAGAGATCATTATCACCAGCCATTATTTCATCATATATATATATATATATTTAAGTTTTTATTTTATCAAATAAAAATAATCTATTAAAAACTGGGTAAAATAGTTTGTTTAGTCATTTCAGTTGTGTCTGACTCTTTGTGATGCCATTGGAATTTTCTGGGCAAACACACTGGAGTGGTTTGCTATTTCGTTCTCTAGCTCATTTTATAGACAAGGAAACAGGCAAACAGAGTTAAGTGACTTGACCAGGTTTGAACTTAGGTCTTCTTGACCCCAGGCCCAGCACCGCCAATAGTGAGTTTCTTACCAAGATATTCAAATATTAAAAATTCATACAGACACCTTATTAGAAACAGAATTTATTTTTGTGATTTCTCTTGATTCTCTTGTTAGCAAGGACTGCAAACCTGTCCTAACTCTATTGTTGTATTTAAGCTGGTATATTAGTGTCTGTTCTGTACTAAACAAACTATCAAAAGATTATAAATTGAGAGTTGAAAGTGACTTGTAAGGTCATATAGTACAAACTTCTAAACTGAGAGAAGAGTAAAGTGGTTTGCCAAAGGTCACATGGACAGTAAATGGCAGAATTGGAATTTCTAACTCCAAATACACCACTGTTTCCATTTCATCTCACTGGCTATTTAAAGAAAGGAAAGGGTTTCTCAGTTTCTTAGAGCAAAGGTTCTTATGGAGTGTCTATTTCATCGTCTAGGCATTTTCAGAAATATGGGTGCTAGTAGATAGATGTCTGTTGTCTCCAGTGTCTTCCTTGCCAAGTTCTACACTGTGACATTTTCTCAGTAAGGTAATAATCTTCATGTCCACTTAGGACATATGCTCTTTCCAGCCTGAAAAACCTCAACAAAACAACCTCAACGTTGTTTGCATATGAGTCATTTTCTTCTTCATCATCATCATCATCATCATCATCATCATACTTGGCATTCCTCTAGCACTTTGTTGTTTGTAAAGCAGTCCTATATATATATATTTTCCCAATTATTAATTTCTCAAGCAACCCCATGAGGTAATTGAGGATATACATATATACTACTAACCTGGTGAAATAGCTTGAGTCTAATTTTAAGCATTCCTGAGCTTTTATTTATTTATTTTACCGGTAGGGATTGCATTACTAACTATACCCTAAAGTCTTATGCAACTCTTCAAATAATTGCCAGGAATAACAGGTAGATTTTTTAAAAACATTAGAGTGTTTATTATTGACACTTTGGGAGTGTTTATAAACCATATGTCTACTTTGGAATCTTTAGCCACTTTGAGCCAGTAAGTTCATTAATGAAGAAATGGAGTTCCATTCTAACATTTACATGTTATAGCTAAAATTCACATTCTGGAAAATGTCAAAATTAGCGACCTGATAATGAGAAAGCAAACAGATATTTACAATATTATCCATCTCCCCACCCCTTGAAATTAGCATGAACAATGACAAGTAATTATTAGCATAATTAAACATTTGAGAGATGCTCTTAAAAACTCTGTTGGCAAATTAATTTTCTTTATTTATTCTTTGCATAATTAACATTAGCATAGACTTGACTGTGTCACTTCCCAATTTAATAAAACTCCAGTGGTTTAGAATGCCTACAACAGGCGTGGGAAACCAGCAGCCTCAAGGCCGCATGTGGCCCTCTAGGCTCTCAAGGACGGCCCTTTGACTGAATCTAAGCTTCCCAGAACAAATCTTTTTATTTTGTTTTGTGAAGTTTGGATTCAGCCAAAGGACCACCCTTGAGTATCTAGAGGGTCATATGTGGCCCGGAGGCTGCAGGTTCCCCTCCCCTGGCCTAGAATGTACCCTTTCCCTCACCTCAGTCTCACAGAATTCTTTTCTTCCTTCAATATGCAATTTAAAGACTGCCTTTCCTGATCCCCTAAAACTGCTAGTGGCCTCCCTTCCAAATGACTTTTTAGATAGCTACTTTGTATTTATTGGTAACACTGCTAGAATAGTTAGCTCACTTTAAGTCTGGAGCAATATGTAATATAATGTGATATAATGTAATGTAATAGAATAAACAAAATATAATATAAAATATATAATCATGTGGTTCCCTCCTCTTCTGCTTTTGGGAGGTTATCGTGCACAAGTGTTAGAAATATCATCACAATCGCTCCCAGCCCCCAGTCAGACAAGTTACTAACGTCGAGACAGGTTTGACTCTGAACTAATTTACATGTATATTTATCTCTTCTTAATCCCTGGCCCCTTTGTGATGGAGGCAAAGTGCAGATCGTAGGAACATTTGGGTAAATAAGCAGCAGGGTATATTACTATGTCTGTTAAGAGTCAGGAGCCAGGAATAGAAACTGGAGAAAGAGAAGACTTATTGGAATTCTCCTAAGTCCTTAAGGTGATAGGCACAAATCATGGCATTAGCTCAAGGCTTCTGCTCCCAAATTCCTGAAGAGCCAGGAAACCCTCCTTGATCTCTCCCTTCTCTGTCACAGATCAGTCCTACTTTCTCCTTTTCCCTTTACTGTACAGATGTTCCTCTTTCTTTCTCTCTACTGTCAGATTCCTGAACTAGATCCTTTTTGAAAAATACAAGTTATTTAGGGTGTGACTTAGTTCCTTATCCAAATTGAATAGATTTCTTGTCAAACCTATTTAAAATGTCTGGTTGATTCAAGGAGGTGTGTAGGATTTGTTCACACTCAGTAAACAACAGATGTGGTTCTTACCCAATCAGTGTATTGAGACTTAGCATCTTGACCTTTACTTTAAATGGGATAGAGTGATTTGATTGATTTGTTCAACTGACACTCTTACTCGGATAAAGATAGGTCAATAGACAGACAGACATAGATAGATAGATAGATAGATAGATAGATAGATAGATAGATAGATAGATAGATAGAACAGTTATTAAACACTAGGTGCTTGATACTGTACTAAGTGCTGAATATACAAATATAAGCAAGCATGTAATTCTTTCCCTCAAGGTGCTTACACTGTATTAGGAGAAGATAATTTGTATTTATCCTCTCTATATTTATTCTATAACTACTTCTATATGTCCTGTTAGAATGTAAACTCCCTTTGAGTAGACCTTATTTCATATATTGTGTATGTTTTCCCCTAACACCTAGTACAGAGTCTGACACCTAGTTGGGACTTAATTATTGCTTGCTTGGTTGTTTCGAATAATAGGATCATAATTTTCTCATTTTACAGATAAGGAAACTGAGACCCAGAAAGTTGATGTAATGTTCCTAAGATGACCCAAGTCCAATCAATCAATAAACGTTTATTATGTGCCTAGTATGTGCCAGTTGCTGTACTAAGCATTAAGGATCCAAGAAAAAAAAAAAAAAAGTAAGAGCAGTGAGACAGTGCCTGCCCTCTAATAGCTGACAGTCCAGTGGAGGAGACAACATGCAAACAAATACATACCAAGTGGGCTATGTACAGTGAAAATATGAAATAATTAACAGAGAGAAGACACTGAAATTAAGAAAAGTTGGGGAAGGCTTCCTGTAGAAGGTAATATTTTAGTTGGGACTTAAAGGAAGCCAAGGAGGTTAGTAGTCAGAGTGTTAAAGTCATGGGAGACAGCCAGAGAATGCCCTTCTGATTTCAAAAGATGAAGTTTGGTTTTGGCTATAACATTTACAAATACGCACTGAATAATCAAGCTCTTATTTCTTAGCTCCTTTTCTTTGCTTGTCCCTCTTCCAAGAGCACCCCTAATGTCAATCCATCCCCATTCTGTCCCAGACAGAATATTATCATAACAACCAGTGCCTTTGAAATTCCCTGAAGCTGTACATGATTCATGCCATGGATGATCATTCTTGCTTTATAGATAGATGAAAGAACAGAGATACTAAGAGGACTTTATCTCAAACATTGTCATTATGATTTCTGGGGTTAGAATCATCTTTTGACACCTGTGCTAGTGTTTTTTACCCACATCTAGTCAACTGACAATCAAATTATCTTTAATGGTGGGTTTGGTGAGAATCTCTGTAAATACTTTTGTGACTTTCCTTGAAGACCTATAGTCCTCAAATATAACATTACCTTCTCTGCCCATAATAATCTCCTCTCCAAAAAGATTGGAGAGTGATATGGCAGAAAGTGGTTATAACTGTACAAGAAAATATTTCCCTAGGTAAAGTTTGTTACCCGTAAACATGATGTCCTTGAACAAGTGTCACTGACATTTGGGAGATGAAAGCTTTGAAGGTGTTGGGTCTCTTATTCCTAAGAATGAAAGACATCTTAATAGTGCCTAGCCTGACTTTAATGCTATTTATCTCTCCCTTTCCCTGAATGTTATGGTCTACCTTAAATTTACTCTCATTAATACAATGTTGAATGTCTGGAAAACAAATTCCCTTTCTCTTCCACTGAACACCTCCTATGGTTTTAATCTAAATGATTCTCATCTCCTTCCATCATCTTATGGACATCATGAATTCCAGATGATAGCACCATTCTGGAATGGATCAATTCTCTATGCCCACAGGATATGAAATGTTTGCATTACCTGGTACCTTCTTGCCATATACATATTACTTGTTGTAGATGCCTTTCTTGACTTTGATATTTCCTATCTGGCTTTTTAATGAGCATCAGCTGTCTATGAGTTTATAGAAGAATTTTTATCATATGTATCCAAATATGAAAGGAGGCAACTAGAGAGGTATGTGTTTGTGTGTTCATCTGCAGTGAGAAGAGTGATCCAAGAAGATTTGAACAATTGGAAACCTAGATGTTGTTTAGTGCAATACATTTGATTAGTGTGTATATCCTGGGAATTTTATTTTTAATGTAAACATTTATTGAGTATATTATCACCAAGGATGTGATTTTTTATTCACTAAAACTATAAAATTATTAAACTTATTTTAAAAAAAAACAACTAAATTTTATTTTAAAATACAGATGGGGACTAGACCTGTGATTTCACTGAAATAGGACATACTCAGATGAGGGAACTCCTTCAACCACTGCAGTTCAGCACCTTCTCTGATTTATAGTCTCTAAGATTATTCTCCATGCATTTCGTAGAGCAGAGGCCTCAAGCATGCTTGTATGGGATCCATTTCACTCCTAAGTGTTGGAACCAGATTAAAATGTATTTGAGAAATTATTGACAAATAAAAATACAATAAGATATAGATAATGTTGATAAGTGGTTTTCTAAGTAAATATGTGGCCCACAGGAATTATTATGTATGATTTATTCAACCCTATTTCTATTTGAGTTTGATGCCACTGATCTAGAACACTGAAAAGCTAAGTTAAGATTGCTGGGCATCACACATGTTCCAGATGAGGGACTTGAGTACTTGGCTCAAAGGTCAGCCCTCTATCCATTGTATCTCACATAGTATAGACATTCTTAAAATGAGACATAAAGAACAATTTTTTGGAGACATTACAGATGTCTGGGCTCATCTGATGCAAAATGTATGTATGTATGTATATACGTATAACCTACATATATATGCCTATGATAGGTTAGTATTGGATATCTATATGTATTGAGGCATCTTTATGTTCTCTGTGATAATAGGACTTTCTAGATCAGCTTCACTTATCCCCTTTATACTATTAAAAATGTGTGAATTAGATATTTTTCCTTCTAATTTATTGCTGTCTCATCAGATGATCTTCTATTTATTCTGTCGTTTCAGTTGTGTATGACTTTTTGTGACCCCCCCCCATTTTGGTTTTTTCTTGGCAAAGATACTGGAATGGTTTGCCATTTCCTTCTGTAGCTCATTTTACAGATGAAGGAAACTGAGACAAAAAGGTTCAGTTGCTTGCCAGGCTCACACAGCTAGTCAGTGTCTGAGGTCAAATTTGAACTCAGGGAAAGGAGTCATCCTGACTCCAGGCTCAGCATTCTATCCGCTGTGCCACCTAGCTGCCCCTATCTCTTATCTACATTTACATAAACAGAAGTTAAAGGATTCAGAGGGTTATCTAAATTAATCCATGCCAGTGTTTTAAAAGACATTCTAGTCCTGGATGAGAGAGGAAGATTGGAGAGGGTTGTTTTATCTTTAAGTGATTGGTAACAATTTTATAAATAGAGATGATTCCAGATTAGTCTGAAGTTTTAAAACAATACTTGTTTTGAAAATGTCATTTATCCCATTCAATAATCATCACTTTTGTTGTTCATTGAAAGATTTTTTTTTTAATAAACTGGGATATTCGCTACAGTATCTCAAAAGTTTAAAGAACTCTCTTCCCTCTCCTCCCCCTTACTTGGTTCTTCATGTTTCAGTTGGCATTTGTTTCATCAAGGGTCTGCCCTTTGAAAGGGTTTCACTCCACTGTGGAGAGAAAAATTTGCAACTATTTGAGTGTAGAAACAAATACCTAAAATGGCATAAGCAGCCTGAATAGTTGCAAATGGATTTTCCTGCCAAACTGCGGGTGATGGTATTTTGGCCAGACAGTTTTGCTTTCCTAATTGGAACCATTGCCTTGGGATTGCAAACTTCAGGGTTTAGCTCTCTCCACTTCATTTTCTCAATCTTGCAAATTGCATGCTGAGACTCTGGTTATCAAGCTACCTGATTTTTCTTGGCCCTTGAAGAGAGGTCAGAGTTCCTTAACTAGTTTGGATAACAGTGAAAGGTGAGAGGGTTCCTGGTAGCAGTGGAAACCTGCAAGATCACCTTAAGTCTCATTCATATTTCATTCTGTCCCAGAACAGGGTATGAAAGGCAACATCTAGATCTTAGAATCATAGGGTTTGATCACAGGGGCTTTGAGCTGGATAGGATCTCCCTCATTTTATAGATGATCCAAAAGTCTTAAAGAGCTTGTGATCTGCTCAGAGTCACGAAGGTAGTACTGTAAATGGGGGGAGAGAGGGAATGGAGTTTCCTATCCTGCAACACCAACACTTGCTACCTTGCTGGTCAGGTCTTGATCCTTATCACCTTAGGTCCTTATCACAAAACAGTAATCATAATGCTTATATCTAAGTATGTAACAATTCAAATCCACAGAAGTGGCAATACTAAATACATAAAAAACCTAATATAACAGAGATAATTTCTAAAAGGACAGTTAGTACTCTGTTATATTAAGTGGGGTAAGTTTCATAATTTTAGTTTCCTATGTATTATTATTATTGTTGAGAAATCTCCTTAACTTTAGTATCATGACTTCTTGTTTTACTCAACGTTTATTTTCCGTCTATGATAGAAGTTTCCATAATGGGAATGGGAGGAGTGACATCATTGTTTAGATACAACACAATACAATAGAATATAATAAAGTGAAATAGTTATTTAGCAAAAGTCAAAGTAAGCCACTTCTAAATCAAAGGAGAAAAGCATCTTTCCTTGGCCCAGGAGATGCGGCCATCCATTGATGCTCTTGAAATTGTTCCAGCCATTGAGGTCCCTATGCCTTTAAGAACAGAGATGGGTTGTGAGACTTTACTCTTTTTTGTCTACCTGACACACAGAATACCTTTCTTTATTGTTTAGGTTCTTCCTTTTCCTTCCAAACAAATACTATGATTAAATATTAATTTATTATTGGTAACTTCATTCAGTGAGAGAACTTACTTATTTTCAGAGGTACAATTTTTACAATTTTAAAAAGATAAATGTTGTTTAAAAAATATACCACCACAGTATTTTGCTAATTTTAAAAGTTTTTTAATCCCCTAAAACCTTAGTAATGTATGTTATTTTAGACTATGGAAAGCTTGTAGCTTAACATGGGTCCATTGTTATAATCCATTCTAATCAGAGGATACAGTGGATCTTAAAGAAGGGGAAGCAGAGTAGTGAATGAACATAATGGAATTGTGTGTGTGTGTGTGTGTGTGTGTGTGTGTGTGTTTCCTTAGAAACAATGTGTACAAGTATACAGAGAAAAATAGGAAGACTTGTATGAACTGATACTAAGGAAAGTGGCCAATACTAGGAAAACAATACACACAATAGCAGTGGTAAACTAAATGAAAAAATTACTAAAAAAACACTGATGACTAGTTTGGACCCTAGGGAAGAGATCCATGATAGAGAGGTGGGGGACTGTGAGTGCAGAATGTCAGTTTTTCTATGAGATACAATCATTGTGCCAGCTAGCTCTGCTGAACAGAGTTTGTTAAAAAGGGGAAAGGTACTTATTGGGTCTATGAAGTGGCTCTATCTGTAAATGACTGTGTTGTAGGAAACAAAAGACATCGATAAAACTTATTTTAAAAAGAGGAGGTGTGTAGGTGGTAGATGAACATCAAATTAAAGGTACCTTCTCCCTTCTCCCCCCCAAAAAGAATTCCTACTCTGTTATGTTTGTAAAAAATGCTTAATAGAGTGTATGACCTTGTAACAAACTTTAATCTGACTCCGATGTTTTACATTATGGACTGATATGTGACCTTTAGTTGCAACATAACTTTCCTTACTTAAAAGGAAGCAGTGGTGGGTGGGTGAGACTTTGGGACCACAATATAATAAAAGTTCATTTAAACTTGAAGGTTATCTTCAACCTTTCCTTTTTAGATGTAAATGAGGGTTTCTGGGTGGATGGAAAATGAGAATAAAAATAAGGCAGACTGGGAAGGAAAGAAAATGGCTTAACTTAAGCTAAAACCAAGTCTATGACCTATGTATAGACATCTTAAAGAAGGCAGAATTGTGTAGTGGAAGGAATATTGCGTTTGCTGTCAGAAGTCATGGGTTGTTATTCCGAGTTTGTAGTATCCAACTTTCAAGCCACATCTAATGATTTTTTCTTGTCAAGTTCATTTGTTTACCTGTTGGTTACAGGTGGGTTGGGAAGAACCTTGAACTTGGATTCAGTAAACCTGGGTTCTTCTTTGGTCTTACCAGTTGTGTATCATAGGACAAGTCCATTAACTTTTCTCTTATCTATAAGATTTCCTTATCTATAAAATTTCCTTATCTATATAATGGGAATAGTTGCCCTGTCCATGGCTGTTGTCAGGTTGAAATGAGATAGTGGATATAAAAGCACTTTGAGAAGTAAAAAAAAGCACCATTAATATATTGGCATCAGAGGGTATTACTGTGGCATTCTAGCCAAATGCCCCATGTAAATTTGATGTCATCCCCAGTTTTTTATTTCATTGCTTGATTGCTTTTACTGCCCAATGAAAAGAAGATGGTAGCTATTGACGTTCTGGATAGTGAGAATTTGTCCCCTTGCCCTGCTCATGCCTTTTGGCCTGGCCTTAATGCAAGCATAGCTTGTTTCTGTTCTTTTGTGACAGCTGTCCATGTACTTGATTACCTTCTCTATTTCCAATCTAGGGAGATCAAGGGGTTCTGTGCAAGCCAGCTTCTTCAACATATGGGCATGGTGCCATGATTCCTTCAGTGAAGCTTATGGGGAGTTACAAAAGGGAAGGCACTGTGGCTAGCAATGGAAAACAGCTCCCAATGAGAAATTAATGCAACCCATGAAGAAATCTGCCAGGGAAAATGGTAATGCTGTTTTAATTAGAGGTAGAAGGGAACAATGCAAGCTTTTTCTGTTCCCTTAACCTGCCTTTTGGTATGCCTCTCCCCCACCCCCAGTTACTGGTTAATAGTCTCAATATTAACATCAGACTTCTTAACAGTTTTTGTTTGTTTGTTTGTTTTATGACCCTAGTCCGTAGTCTGGTCCACCCCAGGACCCCTTATCAGATTAGATTAGATTAGATTAGATCTGGGCAGGTGTTGTGGTCAATTCTGAGAATACAAATGCAAACAAAAGGAAGACCCTATCACTACCTTCAAGGAGCTTACTTTCTAGTGGGGGAAGATAACACATAAAATGGAGGTGAAAGGGGGCTGTTTTAGGGTAAGTACCTGTGTGGGTGCAAGGTGGAGAAGTCCAGAGACTTGGGATCAGATCCAGTTTAGAAATGAGCACATCTGGCCTGACCACTTCATCAAATGGAAGTTACTGGACAGAAATTCAGCAACTGGGGAGGGTGACTCAGGAGTAGCTTTTAAATGAATAAAATAAAATACATGGGATTACAAAAGAAATCAATAGTCAACTAGCATTTACTAATCACCTACAATGTCCTAAGTGCTGGGGATACAAGAAAAAAAAGAAAAATAGTCCCTTTTCTCAAGGAACTCACTTTAAAACAGGGGAGAGATCATGCAAATTATGTTAAAATATAGATATGCATATGCATCCATACATACATATATTCATTCATGCATACACACACACAAATTCATGGACCTCTATGTAACAACCCTTGCATTAATATATTGTACTCCACTGGTGTCATTGATAAGATTGGAGAAATCCTAACTAGTCCTTCTTCAGGAAAAGATTAAGGACACTTGAGTTAAGGTAAAGTTTGAGGAATTTACCAGGTTTGGTTTCCAGTCCTCTCCAGATACTACAGTTAGGCACAAGGTACAAAAAGAATTAGTGTCTCTGGGAGAGAAATGACTGTGATATCACTAGTCCTTATCCTATTTTCCTTACTCCTCATCCCAAACTCCTGCTGTCATGCTGGAGCTTCTCTAGCTCAGAAACAGCTGGCCAATGTCCCAGTGTTGGTATGGTGCTTGCAAAGTGCTATTTGAGACTTCAGACTAAAACTTGTGAGGATAAAGTTTCTAAAGAGTTCTGTCTGAAATGGGTGTGGGTAGCATCCTACCCCAGCATCCATACAAATGCCTCTTCACTTTTGTGCACTGGGATTTCCACAAAGCAACCTGAATATATTTTTACATCAACAGTCTTCCTCCAGGGGAGGGACATTTGGAATTTGTAGTGGGGAAATAAGATCTACCTTCTAACCAATCAGCCTTTACCATGTAAGATTTCAGAGAGCAGACACTGCATCTTTTTATGGGATAGCACACTAAGGTTACTTTAATTCATCTGAAATAATAATGAATCTTCCTCTGGCCGCAGGAGATGATGCACTAAATTTAAAAATGAAGTTCATTTGTTACCCAGAAGGTCCTTGGATATTAAATTATAAAAATGTGGCCGTGGCAAGGTCTTTCTGAGCCCTGGCCTTAGGCTTGAAATCACAGAGGGAAAAGAGGAAAGAGAACAGTGAATTGGGCTGATATCTTTTTAACCAACTGTAATCAATCCAGTGTTGGGGATTAATAAACTGCAGAAACAAGGAGAAGACAGCCCAAAAAAGATAAATTAATGCAACCCATAGAAGAAATCTGCCAGGGAAAATGGTAATGCCATTTTAATTAGGTTGGGTCTTGAATGAGACCACCATTAAAACCATCTCTTCTGTAAAAGAGTCTCTGTGTACCTCAATTGTTCTCCCTGTGTGCTGTGCCCAGTTCCACCAGCTGCCAACCTGAAATAACATTACATTTGAGTCACTGGTTTCAAAAAGGATGACAAGTAGGTTGTGTGTTGCGGAATGGGACATGGCTTGTCTTCCACTGATCCCTGCCAAATTGGATCTGGACTTGGGCCATCTCATACCCGGTTGGATGTTTCAAGGAACTTCGGAAGAATTGACTGGCTGTTGTGTGAGTGGAATGGCGAGAGGACAGGAAGAAGAGAAGGAGGGACAAGTGAAGAAAAATGTGTGGATATACAAGAAGTTAAGTTATGATTAAGATAAGTTATGATTATGTTTTTCTTTGTTATTTGATTCCCTTAAGTTTGAACCACTATTTAAAATCATACAAGCCCTAGAGTTCACAGGCTTTCATACTTTCTTAACAACTTTACTGTGCATTATTGAGGAAGACACAGTGAGATGTTCTAGTGAAATCTGACAAGTCTCAAATGATGCTAAATATACCTGGATGTTTCACTGAATACAACTCAGACTCTTTACTCCATGTCTACTATCCCCAATGTCTAGAGTCTAGTCTGATTTAGGTCTAACCTAGAAATGGTAGTACATAGGAGAACAGGCATGGGAGACTCCACTTGGGTCTGGTCTGGCTTGGAAGACCCTAGGAAGCTAGGGCACTTTTATACTGACTTTGGGTATACAGAGATTCTATAGGCTGAGCATTAGGTGACCCTAGTTTGAACCAAAACATCCTCCAGCCTCCATGTGATTAGAACCTCTAATTAGCCATGCAACTGATTTACCTTTCCTGGGACCCTCTGAACTGAAGAGTTTTAGTTCATTCCCAAACTTAAGGGCTGAGTTAGACATTTCTTAGAGCCCTCAGTTTGGCCCATAGCTCTAGGCTGAGTGAACTTACATGTTCCCAGTATGTATATAATAATATACATATTATGCCCTATGTTTTGCTGCTGTTGTTCCCTCATTTCAGTCATGCCTGATTCTTCATGACTCCATTTGGGGTTTTCTTGGCAAAGATACTGAAGTGGCTTGCCTTTTCCCTTTACAGCTCATTTTACAGATGGATAAACTGAGGCAAACAGGGTTCATTGACTTTCCCAGGGTGACACAACTAGTAAGTCTTTGAGGCTAGATTTGAACTCAGGTCTTCCTGACTTGAGGCCCTGTGATCTATCCACCTACTGTGTGGGTGGACACATGTGATGATGATAAATAACAGTGGGAAAGGGGTTTGCCATGACTGGTGGAGGCATGGGTGCATGGCAATTCAGCATTTGAATGTTTTCATCCAGCAGTATGCTGTTCTCACTCAGTCTCTAAGGAAACTAAGAAGACGAAGAAGGACTGAGTTTTAGGTGATTTATCGATTTATTTTGTTTATTTTTATTTATTATGTTATGTTTTACTATTTATTTCCTTTATTTCATAATTTATTTTATGTACTTTAATACTATGTATACTTTAGGTACTTTATTTTATAGTTATTTATCATTTTAAGTTATATAGTAAGATTCATGGTAAGCAGTCATGTGTGTGTCTGCATATTAAATAGTTTTGTAAAACTCCCATAGTTGACTCCCATAAGAGTGGAATTAATAAAGAATAAAAAAGAGAGGGAGGAGAATAAATAGCATTTCACTGAAAATGATCAGGGGAGTTTAGTGGACTACAAGCCCAACGTGAGTCGACACCTGAACAGTGTCGATTCATGTTGGACTGAGTACAATTTTGAGTTTTTTCATACTGGAGTACTTCTTAGGACCAGAGTACATATCTTGACTTTCCCCATCATGGTTTCTATATATTGCAGGTTGGCATAAAAAATTAAATGGGAATTTTTTGACAGTTGTACAGAAGTTGTAGATGACACATGAAGGCCAGCAGATAAAACAGAAAAAATTTAGAAACTCAGAAATGCATAAATGTATGCATAGTGTTGTATAATATCAATATATTTTATCTTTTAATACCATAATAGCTCAGATTTCTCTGATATAATGGGAGGGCCAAAAAAATTTATGCAAAAAATTTTATACAAATTTTCCAGATTGTACCCCTAACCCTTGCTATGTGGAAAGGAAAACTGTACTCTGTTTTGGTCATATCCTATCTAAAATATTGTGTTTAGTTCAGGTGTCCACATTTTAGAAAGAGCTTTAACACATTGGGATGCCTACAGAAAAAGGTGACCAGGATAGTGGGGGAACCCATGCCCTGTGAAGATCTGATGGACGAGCTAGAGATATTTACCCTGAAGAAGAGAAGACTTTTTTTTTTGGAGGGGGAGGATCCTGGGGGAGGCATAATAGCTATCTTCTTGTATTTGTAAGACTATCATGTGGAAGAGGGAATAGACTTTTTAATGTTGGCCTTCAGAGCACTGACTTGGAACGATGGTTTGAAGCCATATAAGCAGGGGGTATTGCGGGGTGGAGCCAGCTTGAAATAGAAAATTTTAATGTGAAATTTTCAGTGTGAGCATTTACACCTTGGAAAATGGCAAATGCTACAAATCAGGGCTGGGTTTATTGTTTTGCTGATTGTCTAGACTTAAGAAAGTGATAGAGGAAATAAATACTCATAATGTGATTAAACTTGCATGTATGTCCTGTGATCTGTCCAAAGAAAACTGGTTAGTAACATTTACTAGCACACCCTTGTGTAGAGGAGAGCATTTTATCTTGACCTAAGGGGGAAAAAAATCCTGTTAGACTATCCAAAATGGGTTGGCTTGCAATGTCAAATATTCCCCATCACTAAGATCACCAGATGGAAGATCTTCAACCATTTGTAGAGAGGTATTATATATGCATTTCAGCCTAGGTATAGTTTAGACAGGATGACCTTTGAGGTTCCTTCCAATTCTGGGACTCTGGAATTCTTTGATATGAATATACTTAAACTCTTTTTTAGCCTAAAGCTTTAAAAAGAAAAGAGTGGATAAAAGAAACCCAGAAAGTATATAGATTTGATTGTGTGTCTTGTGTTTTCTAAGTTTTGAAGTTATTTAGCTAGCTGAGTTAAAAGAAAAATAAAAACGTTACAATTTACCTTCTCCTAAAAATCTAAAAGAACTTGCAAATAACGTCAAAGTTTCTAATCAATGAATCATTCTTATTGTGATCTCTCCCTCCCTACATTTCTCAGAGGAATTCCCTTGGCTTTGCCTCATGCTCATCTAACTCTTTTTTGTATTATCATTATTTGTGGATTTATTCTTACTTCCATTAGATTATAAGTGGGGGTCTGTTTTTCCTTTCTTTGTATCCTTAGTACCAAGCATGTAATGTGTGTAGTAGGAGTTTAATAATTATTTGTTGAGTTGAATTGAATTGAGTGGTGTTGTTCTTAAGTAAATGTTGAAAAATGGCTTTGTGGTTATTTTCACATTGGTCATATTAAGAAGAGACAGTATGGGAGTGGATAGAAAGCCAACCTCAGAATCAAGAAGATCTGAATTCAAGCTCTGAAGCTGTGTGACAGCTCTCTTAATTTCTCTTTACTCTGGCAACTTTATAAAGAGTTCATGTCAGTCTGCAGGACAGGGAGGAAATTTCCTTTCTGGGAGTTCCCAATACCAATAAATCATGTCTGGCACAGTTCTAACAACAATCACTTCTTTATAAAGTCTCCCATGACCTCTGTAGTCACCATTATTTGCCACTTAAGGACAACTAAATGGCACAGTGGATAGAATGCTGGCCCTGGAGTCACAGGAAGATTTCTGTTTCTGAGTTCAAATCTAACCTCAGACATGTTCTAGCTGTGTGAGCCTTAGTTTCTTCATCTGTAAAATGAGCTAGAGAAGGAAATGGCAAATCACTCCAGTATTTTTGTCAAGAAGACTCCAAATGGGATCACAAAGAGTTGTACACAACTGAAAAATGACTGAACAACAAAAATTGACACTTAATAATGTACTGTCCAGCGTTATAGACTTATATTATCCAACTTTTGTCTAATTGTTTCATGGATTACCAAGGTCAAAGAATTGGGTAAGTATGTTGAATGTGAGTAAATGGTGAAATCTGGAATCTAGAAGATACATTCTCCCCCCAGAGGTGGGGAATTTGTAGCCTTCTAGGTCCTTGGGCGTGGCCTTCTGACTAAGTCCAAGTTTTACAGAAAAACTCCTTTTGTTAAAGGAATTTGTTTTGTGAAGTTTGGATTCCATTAAAAGGTTACACTTGAGGACCTAAAGGGCCACATGTGATCTCAAGGCTGCAGGTTCCCCACCCCTGATTCCCTCCAAATACACATAAAGACTGATATGTTATAAACCTTTGCCTATAAAACTTCAACCCTTTACTATCTTGGCACAGTGAATAGAACTCTGCATTAGAGTCAGAAGCACAAGTTTTAATCTTACCTCAGACATTTAATGTCTGTGTGACTCTGGACAAGTCACCAAATCATTCTTAGCCTTCGTTCCGTATCTGTAAAATGGGGATAATAGATATAAGAATTCACCTGCTTGATACTAAGAGACTCATTGAAAGAACTTCACTTGGATAGTTTGCTGACTGGGCTAGAACTCATCTCTGAACGCTCACACCTTTTTTCTACACCACACTGGCCACCATTACCATCGTCATCACTATCACAGTCACTGTCATTGATCAGCATAGAACATTGAATTCTGTAAGTGAAAAGCAGGTTGAGAACTATAGGGCATGTTTTCTTCATAATCCCTAGGGTTTATCAAGTCAGATGATTATAGAAATATAGCATATAGCAGAATCTCAGGTATAAGACCCCAGGAATATTTCCCTTGAAACTAATGCCTCTCTGTTGTGAGCCTAGCTTTGGGGATTATTTGATTTTTGCCTTTTTTTTCACATAGTTTATAGCATGAGAATGATCTGAGAAACAGGAAATCAAATTTCTATCACCCTGCTCCTCCCACTGCTCCCCCCCATCTTTGATACCATTTCCAGGTCAATATGAGCCATCTCACTGAAGCACCAAATTCATGGTATCTGGAATAGTGATGGAAAATGCATGGCAGGAATAAGCCACTGATATTAAAAACCCAGTCTTCTAGATGCTGTTGTTAGCATATTCTCTGAAGGATTGTCTAGTAATCTTCAGAGAATTGTACCATATCTGTTAAATGCTAAATAAACATTTATAAATAATTATTATATATAATTATATCTTTTATAACATATGATATAATTATAAAATATAAATACAAAAATTTATAAGCAATTATAAATAAAAAATAAATGTTAAATATTTCTTAGAAGAAAATGGCAGAGTAGAAAATGTTAGCCTGCCACAGATCAACAGAGAATATAGATGACCAATGAGTTTGTTGAAACATGGCCAGGTTTGCTCCTGAAAGTGTTATCTCTGACAGCGTTAACCCCCTGAATAGAGATTTCCGGAAAATGGAACATGTGCTTCTGGCTTACCATCTATTGAGTGACAAGAATGAGACCGGAAGTGTCTGGATCATAAGGAAATAATACAATACCACTTGGGAATATGGGGAAAGAATAGGAGCCTAATGAAAGGGAGATAGAGTCCTACTTATTGTCCAGCTTACAAAGGTCTTAATAAATGCCCTAAAGTGAAAAAAACAAAACATGGAATGAATTAAGGAAACACTTTGGGGTTTTAGACTGAAACTTCATGTTTTTGTGCATCATTATATATCACTGAGAATCCAATAGACAAGAGTGAGGGGAAAGGGCCCTTGAACCCTTTGCTAGGGTGGAATACAGATAAGTGTGAGGATTCTTTTATTGGGGATATTCATTCCTGTATCTGCAGTGATTTTCTTTAAAGGGAAGAATGGTTATAATTTCCTTCAGGTGCTGGTTTTCTTTGGTTAAATCACATATGTTCCAGTAGGCTGGGGGAAGGGATAGATGAGAGAGAGGCTGTGTAGAGGTGTATTACATCTCTGCTTCGAGGAAAAAAATCACTTTTTAACTTCTTCGTCATTCAAAATATTTAGTAATTATAAAGTAGAGTTAGAAAGAAATGTCTTGAGCCTAGCTGATATCCTCTTGGTCATGTGTCTCTTTTTTTGGTTATTTGTATTGTTTTGTTTTGTGTCATTCACCTTGCCTGATTTTAGACTGTAAAAGTCTGGAGTAATCAAGGCTCTGTTTGTGGTGCTATTTTATTATATGTGATGGCTGAAACATGACAGATGTTTTATAAATATTTATTGATAAATATCAGAATATTCTGGGAATTCACATTTTATAGATACCCAACTAAGACAATGTTCTCAATGCAAATCCACCTAACCTATACACTTTATTGTGCATCATACATTCTGTGATTTAATGGAACACAAATGCCTACTATCTACTTCTTATATTTGTTCTGGAGCTATATATATGTACATGTATATGAATTTGCATATATGAACAGGCAAAGAAAGATTACATAGCCAGGGGTACTTTATGGGTAATTTTGCATTTGGTTTTAAATGAAGCTAAGTTTGCTTTCCTGGTCTGGCTGGCATCATATTCACCTCATTTACCATAAGATAACAACAGTGTCAAGGTGGGGGTGGTGAATATAAATGCCATATGGAAGTTGTTGAGAAACAGATGAGAGTCATCTGAAAAATTCCATTTGTTATTATCAGGTATTTTAAGGAATGTCAAGATATTAGGGCATTAGAAAGGATTTCAGTGCTCAAGACAGATTACAATTAAACAATAAGCAACTCAACAGGTAGGACTGATGTCCAACTAAACCTATAATAATGGATCTAATTAGTGGCTGATTAATGAGTAAAAAGCTAGTGCTGTATTGTGGGCAGAATTTGATTAAAATAGATTGGATGCAGTAGGAACCCAAAGGTACCTCTTGGCTGAATGAAAAGAGTGTGAGAATAATCTTCTTGTAATCATTTCAGCAATAAAATGGAAGACAAGAAAAGAAACCACACTCTGGACTGTTTACAAAGAGAATTGTATCTCTAGGAAAAGGAACTGTGAACAGCACTATCTATTGTCTAATATCAGGCTACTGACATTTCCTCTTCTATTATGGACGCTGAGCAGGTGTTGATAAAGTTCTTATGAACAAACTTGTCCACCCTGTGCAATGCATATCCACGACTTTTTGCACTCTTCACTTTCACAGCCAATGGAATCTCATGTAATGAACTAAGCAGAATGGTGTGAGAAACTGGACACCATTTCAACAGAGTCCACTCATCACAAACTCTATTGAAGAAGATGAGATTGGTGAAAACCACTTCTTAGTCTTGATTGCCTGTGCATGGCTGCTAGTATTTTTTATGGGCTCTGGTCCTATATGGGAGGAATGGATTTGATTTTCTTGTCTCCTATCTTTAGCACAGAATTATAGGCTTTTCCAGCTGAAAGGAGCCTTGGAAACCATCTAGTATAAACCTCCCATTTTAGAGATGAGAAAAATGGAGGCCCAAGATGTTTATGATTTGCCTAAAGTCACAAGCTAAGTAGTTAATGGTAGAATCCAAGCATTTTCTCATTATACTATGTAGGTTTTCCAAAATTCACTTATTCTGCATAATAGTTTTATGAGCTTCATTAATTGAAGTGCTCTTATTGAAGTTGATCTTTTTCTGTTGGTTCTATCTCGAAAGAAGGCCACAAATTCCTCATTTGAAATGTTGTCTGACTGCAGAGGGAACACTAAATTTCCTCATCCTTGGCCTTGCTGGTTTAATGTCACATTAAATTAGAATACAGCTTTGTAGTCCCTTCTTCCTCCCTCTCTACCCCAATAAAAAATACCAACACAACCAAAATAGCCTCTTCCTGTTCCTGCATTTCAACTTGAATCACAACTGCTTCTTTTTTGCATTTCAAGATAAATGAAGTACACTTTAATAACCTTTCATTCTTTCTTGAAAGTGACACACTGAATATCATTAGTCCATATTACTTTAGGACAAATAGGGAGTGACATTTTCTTTCACAATGCTTATAACTGCAGTTTTATTTGGCTTATTCCCTTGATTTAAAATTTGCTCATCAGTTGAACATGTTTTTAAAACTATAATTTTCTCATTGAAAACAAACCAACGTCCTTTCATAGTTGCATAGGTTAAATTATTTATCCTATTGATTGCCATTTTCCTAGTCAATTAGTTAAATACTTAATTAGGTATTAATCTTGTAATTAAATATCCTCGATCTTAAACAGTAGGAGCATTATTTCTTACCCCCGAATGTTTCTGAAACAGTCTGATTTGTCATGTGTGGGTGGGACTGTGAGATCAATATGCCGTGAAAGCCATGTAGTTAGATGGAATGAAAATTTGAGAACAAGATGTGTTATACATGGACAGTAGCCAAGGTTACTCCCCAGTTGCCTTGGTGTTATTTTCCTTTCTATTTTCATAATGTTATAAAAGTCTTGCTATACTAATGTACCCCAATTCAATTCAACAAGCTTTTTAAAGCACCTTCTATGTGATGGCCACTGGAGATACTGGACAAAAATGTCCCTGTTCTCAAGGAGCTTACCTTCTATAAGGTAACGTACAAAGATAAGCAAATATAATGTCCAGTAAAAAGAAAAAATGAAAGAATGGGGTAAGGAGAGAATTAATACATAGAGGGTTCAAGAAAACCTTTGTGTAGTCAATAGCACTTGGGCTGAGCTTTGGAGGAAGCTCAGGATTCTGAAAGGAGACAAACAATTCTAAAAATGGGGGAAAGTCATTCTTCTCCTGTCTCCCCCCATCCCCAAGGGGTGGAGACAAGAGACAGAATGCAGGCAACACCAAATAAGCCAGTTTAGCTAGAAGGCAACATACAAAAGGACGAGTAAATTGAAGTGATCATAAAAAGTTAAGTTGAAGCTTGATTGTGAAGAGCTTTTAATGCCAAAAAGAGAGGTTTGTATTTAAGAGGCCATAGAGAGCCACTAGAAGTTCTTGAGCACTGGAATGATATGTGCTTTAGGAATATCATCTTCAGGAAGCTAATGCATTGTTTGTGGTTCCTTGTTAGTTGTCTGTTCTCAAAGACGATAATAACATCAAGAAGGTGATGTCATGACTCACAAGTAAATTGGATTTAAGTGAGGCAGGGCTATACAGAGTCACCAGTCTCACTTTCTCCTCTGGAGCCATCTGGGTCCATTGGCAAGACATAGATCAAGATGACTGGAGATGGCCCTGGCTGCAGTGGGAGACCTTGGCCTTTTTAATCTAAGGTCTTTCCCAGATCGCAGTTTGATTGAGGCAATGCACATTCAGTGATTATGGCTAGGTAATAGGTGAGGCAAAGAATGACCTCTTTTACCTAGGCAAAAAACAAACCAACCAACCCTCCCCCCCCCCCATCCGCCATCCCCTACTCACACAGAAAACAAAATTAATCTGGAAGGGGAAGATGCTCAGGGCTTCTGACCAAAACAGAAACAATTGCTATTTCAATTCACTCTGAACCATCAGAGTTCAAACAATGACCAAGTTAGGCTTAGGGTGGGACTTATTGTTGGCCAGTCAATGAGAACTAGAGGTATTTGGTTTTAAGTCATGGTCCTTAAAAAGAAATCTAGCCAATAAACCCAAGATATCTTGTCAGATTGCAGTGATTGTAGATCAGGACAACTGGATATGGTTCTAGATGCAGTAGGACGCCTTGGCCTTTTTAAGCTAAGGTCTTTCCCAGGTCTCAGTTTGACTGAGGCAATGCCCATTCAGTGATTAAGGCTAGGTAAGAAATGAGGCAAACAATGACCTTTTTTATCTAGTCAAAAAACAACAACAAAAAAACTAATGAAGTAATCCATATGAAAGAAGATGTGGAACTGGAGCTTAGGAGAGAGATTTAGACTATGAATATTTAGAACTCATTTGCAGAAAGATGATGATCAAACCCATAAAAGTTGATGAGGTTTCCAGGAGTGAGAATAAAGAGAAAAGAGGACCTAGGACAGAGCCCTGAGATACATACACCAAAAGGACTTCAGTGATGATACTTGTTCCCTCTTACATCAGCTTTGTTTGATGAGCTATGTTTTATGGATAAAGAAGCTGAGACACAGGAAAGTTAAAATGACTCGCCATGGGTAGAATACAAAAAGAGGAATGAGTGGCAGAGAGATTGAACATATCTCCAAATCCAACTCCTATAAAAGAGACTTTCTTGATGGATTCAGATCAACATATTCTAGTTCATATAATTCCATTTTACCCAGAATGTACTCATTTCCAAATACATAGATTTATATATAGGATTATATAAATAATATATAAAGGATTATATATTATATATAAAGTGTATATATATGATTATATGTATATACATAAACATATACACATATACACACATATATATTAAGTTGAAAGGCATGATAGACCCAACCCTCTCATTTTACAAATGAGGGAACTGAGGCCCAGAGAAGTACAATGACTTACTCAAGGTCATACAGGTAGTAAATACTAAACCTGTTATTTAAACTCGTTTTCAATTATAAATCCTATTAGTCTTAATAATATAACATGGTTGTATAGCACAAGGATTCTATATGATTCCATCAACCTATATATTTATATGATTATTGTGCCTGTGTGATTTCTGTACTAGTCCTTAACTCCTTGAGGGAAAACTGCAACCCACCAGAATTTAAGTGGTTTTTTGTTCAGATCAGTTTAAATTAGATTAGATTAGGTTAGCCTTAAGCATCTGGACTGACCTTCATAGGATGTAGTTGAGTAAAAAGGTAATTTTTTTTGTAATCAAATAAGTGAATTATTTATTCTTTAAATCTGCTTTTCTGTTTCACAGTGTTTGATTTCATGTGTACTGGTTTCAAACACATGAATATTATCAGTATTGCTTTAAAAACAATTAACTTCTCTTGATGTGGCATTACAGTCATATTCCTTTACTAGTAAGTATAGTGAAAACAGTAGACAATGAAAAGAATTCCAAAAAAATCCCCAGTACACACTTTGGGGCTTGTGCCTCTGTGATGAAATACAGTTAATGAGAAGCCATTTTATAGAAATTAGACCAGACAGAAAATCTATATCCATGATTAGGAAGTTACTACAATTAGAATCAAATAGGAAGAAGTCACTAGTGGCATCATTAAATGGTAGCTTTTTCCTACTGTTATCTAAGGATATAGGGAATATAAAGCTCTGGGGAAATAGGATAAGCTAGGTGAATATGCTCCAGGTCCTTAGAGGAGAAGATGGAGTATATATTTTGGGAAAGTAGGTTGATGGGAGCTTAAACTCTGGGGCAAAATTCTAGTCCCAAGAGGAATGTTCTGTTCATTGAACTACATGTTCCATCAAATGGTACAGTTCTTCATCTAAGTTAATAAATCACCATGTCTTTTTCCAGAGCTGATTTGTGATACATTCTGTTTGATCCCTTAGTATCGTTGATCATCTAGTATTATTAAAATCAAGAGGGAGGGACCATTCATTGCACAGGTGATAAACAAATAGTGAAAGTAATTTAAAGATTTCCTATCTCAGGGCAGAGCAAGCATCTTTAACCCAGATCGCAGATAGGAGATGATAAGAGATTTATTTTAATCATTGGAACTTTTAAAGTTATGTGTAAAAACCAATGTACAGCAGCAAACCTAAAATTTGCAACCTCAGAAGTTGGAAAATGTCACAGGAGGCCTTAACAAAGAACCTGCCAAAAGAGGGTCGAGAGGGTGAGAATTTTTCCTGTTTAGTAGAATGGACACAAAATTCTGGAAAGTATGAAAATCAATTTGTAAAACTATGTCTTTTTTTGGCCTTCGTTTCTCCAATGCTTAGCATACTACCTTGAATGTACTGGGGAATTAGTAAATATTTGTTGAATTTGATTTAATTAAATTGAAAATTAGAGGGTTGGACTTGGTGATCTCCATAGACCCTCCCAGTTCCAAAATTTGAGGATTCAAAATAAGTAAATGGATGAAGTCTTTGCATAAAGAGGAAACAATCATTCAACAATGGATATTTATTGACTGATGAGTAAAACCATGCCAAGATTCATTGCCTTTAGGAAGCTTACAATCCATGTTGTGAGACATGTATAACTCTAATACAGAGTAGAATGTGGAAGAACTAAGGGATGCCCAGAGTTCTGAGACCTCAGAAGAGGAGACATTGTTAATGACTTAAAGGATCAGGGATGGTGTCATTTAGCAAAGGTAGGTAGAAACCGGACAGGCAGAACAGCATGGGAAGGTCAAATAATAGAGTGAGGGAATTAGTGTGTAAAAAGGCATGGAAGTGGGAAAACATGAGGAATGGAGGTAAGAGAGGAACAGCGCCATTCAGTGAAAATAGTACTGGCCTCAGGGGCAGAAGACCTGATGCTCAATCCTGGTTCTACCACTTAGTACCTGTGTGGATTTAGGCAAATCATTTAACCTCTCCGAGGCTCAGTTTTCTCATTTATAAAAAGAGAAGATTGACACTATTGATTTAGAGAAATACAAATTCAAACAACTCTGAGGTACTACATCATACCTATCAGATTGGCTAGTATGACAAAACAAGAAAATGATAAATGTTGGAGAAGGTGTGGGAAAATTGGTGTTGTCAACTGATCCAACCATTCTGGAGAGCAATTTAGAACTATGCCCAAAGGAAAACTGTCCATACCCTTTGACCCAACAATACTGCTTCCAGGTCTGTATCCCAAAGACATCATAAAAATGGAAAAAAAGGACTTACATGTACAATAATATAGCAGCTCTTTTTGTGGTGGCCAAGAATTGGAAATTGAGAGAATGCTCATCAATTAGGGAATGGCTGAACAAGTTGTGATACATGAATGTAATGGAATACTTTTGTTCCATAAGAAATGATGAGCAGGTGGACTTCAGAAAAACTTGTAAAGACTTACATGAACTGATGCTGAGTGAAGAGAGCAGAACCAGGAGAACATGGTACACAGTAGCAGGAACATTGTGCAGTGATCAACTATGATTGACTTAGATCTCATCAATGCAATGAACTAAGACAATTCCAAAAAGCTCGCAATGGAAAAAGCTCTCCACATCTGGAGAAAGAAATATGGAGTATGAATGCAGATAGAAGCATACTATTCTCTCTCTCATTTCTTCTTTCCTGTGGTTTTCCCCTTTGGTTCTAATTCTTCTTTATAATATGACTAATGTAGAAACATATTTAATATGATTGTACCTGTACAGCCTGTATCAGATTGTATGCTGTCATGGGAAGGGGGGGGTGGAGGGAGGGGGAGAAAATGTAGAGCTCAAAATCTTATAGAAGTGCATGTTGAAAACTAAAAAACGAAGAAATATTTTTTTAAAGAGAATATTGAACAAGACCTCCACGGTCTCTTCTAACTCTGAATCTATGAGTGACCCTTTTTGTTTCTCTAGGTTAGCACATAGTTGAAAAGGTATGGTAGGAGGTAAGTCTAGAAAGGAAAGTAGGTTGGGACCAAATTGTGGGGGGTCTTAAATGTCATTTGAATTTTATTTGGTTGGAAATCCTCTTACACCTCTTAGGTGCATTAATCTGTACCTTGAGAGGAGAAAGGTCAATGCTTAGCTTTGAGCACAAGCAGGGTATAAGAAACATAGGGTCAGGCAATAGGAAGTTCCTTCTGCTCAGCTTCACTTTGCTCTCCTAGAATTCAGTGATTTTGAGTGTTACAGAAATGGGAAACACACCCAGGTCAGGCAGACTGCTCTTTACTGAATGTGCACTGTTCTCCTTATGTCGTTGAGCATGCATTGTTCTACATTTGTTCTTTAGAGTAAACAACACGTATAGCTAGCTGGCTGGCTAGAATAGCAAACTCTATGTAGAGTAGTTTTAATTGGCAAGTTCCACAGCTTAAGATGCCAAAGCCACACTTTCTTTCAGAGTAACAAATCAGACTAAATATCCATGTAGGAATGGCAGCAGGGGGAAGGGACTACAATTTATTATCCAAAGGTGTCAAAAGAATAGGGGTGGGGATTTGTTCATTCCTCTAGCCCAAATGGAAGTAGGAAGGTCAAATTTTTCCAATCATATCCAAGAAGCAGCAAAATCCCCCTACTTGAAAATTTCTAGTGTAAATAAAGATGATTTACATGAGCAGATCATGAATGGAGAGCCAAGCCAGGAAGTATGGGTGTGCCAGTAAAACCTTGACATACACCAGAAGAAAAATGGAAGTACAGCTTATTAAAGTGTGGGAAAGAATACAATGATGGGAGATGGAATTTTTTTGGACCAAACTCACATTATAAGTGGGTATAGTGTGATTGAACTGGAGCCCATTTACATTCCTTATCTTAGATGTTTGGGCCACCAAACTAGATGAGAAAGAAAAGCTATTTTCTAATGTGCATAAGAAGCATTTTTTGGTTCCTTAAGTGTATTCTCAGCCTTCTGCTCTATATGGAAAACTTTCAACACACACACACACACACACACACACACACACACACACACACACACACGCTGTAGGCCAGGCCTGGTGAGAGAGCTATCCAATTTAGATATCTGCTTTTACCCCCTAGAATATGACTCTCAAGATTTCTGAGGTTTCTGTTCATCTGTTGGTTTCAACAAAAAACTCATGTAAAATTTGGCAGTCCTCTGTCGTTTTGACTGGAAACAGGGCCAGATTTGATGGTTTGGGCTGGGTTTGCCTCTGCATATTCAAGTGAGCTGGAATTCAAAGAAAATTACAAGCAGTATAAGCCCCATGTGCACTGAAATTCTCTTCCTTTCCCCTTCTACTCCCTAAAATATGTCTTATTTAATGCAAATCTCTGTGCTGAGACAGTTAAGCTTTGCACCAAGTTGACATGCTATTTGATTTATACTATTTGATTGAAGCCGCCCAAGGGCGTAAAGGCCACTGAAGAGCTTGCAGTGGGTTCTTGGTAACCCACTTCCTCCTTAAAGGGTCATGATCTTACTCTGACCAGCAGACCTTGTGTCAGAACCTGAACATGTGAAACTTTTTATAAAATGACAGACTTAATAAAAACAAAAACAAAAAACCTTACTGGTTTCACTTTGGCAGAAAATAAGAGAGAGAGAAATGTGCCTCCTTGTTCTTCCTTCCCACCCAGAAATGAGCCCATAAAGGTCAGAAGAGAGAGAAAGCAGAAAGTTCGAGTACTCAACCCAAGGACTTGCCTGTCCTAGAAGCTCAAATTAGTAAAGGTGTTTTTAATTTGGCGCTGTGAAATGTTCTGGATGCTCTAGTTCACCTTTAGCCATCAGAGGACCATGCTATAAGTATAACACAAGAAATCTCAGACCCACAATGTACCCTTTAAACATCTTCCCCCCAGCCTACCCTCACCCACATACACACTCTTCAGAGTTGGTGCCAGGCTAGATAGGGACTGCCACATCAAGAGTCAGCCTGATTCTAAAGCTGACATGCTGCCCTGATGGGGTTGATAACAGCTAATACCTTTCAGCTTAGCTCAGCATTCTGCCCATCCCTAGCTGCATTGAGAATGAAGTACTGCGGGGATAAACAACCTAAGAAGGGAAGCAAGTTTCCAGCCCAGTGCCTATCCTTCTCCTACTGCTGCTGCCTATAAACTGAATCAGTTTTGGTAATGATTCCCTGGAAGTCTCAACTCCAATCCTTCCCTTTCTGTCTGTCTCTGGGTGTGTCTGTCATTTCTTCTTTCCTTCTCATGTTTTTAATCTGTGAGCACCAATCATTCTGGTGTTCTCTGCAGAGCTTACAACTGCCTTGTTCCCAACTGCTGTGTTGCTACACGTGCCCAGTGACCAGCATCCTGTAACCAGCATACCAGAGGTTTTTTTCCCACGAGCCCATATTCTCAAGTGGCAGCTCCTACTACCAGTTATTTGTAGTGTGTGTATATGTGTGGGTACACAGACAAGCACATTTTCCACCCATCACCTCTCTCTCTCTCTCTCCCTCTCTCTCTCCCTCTCTCTCTCTCTCTCTCTCTCTCTTTCTCTTTCTCTCTCTCTCTCTCACACACACACACACACACACACACACACAATTTTGACAGCAGACTGCCCCCATCCACTTCCTTTTTCTGCCCACCCCTTTGCTGTCTCCAGTTGGTTTGCCATTTGCCTCTCATTTCACACTGCATGTAAGAGAGAAATCTCATTATTTCTGATTTAGGTGCTCATATGCCCTCCCCTGCTACATGTCATGCCACTCACCAGCTTGTTACAACATCACAAGCAGAATTCAAAGGATTGATTTATCTGCCATGGGATAGGACTCTGGGGTGAACAGAGGGAGGGGGGCAAAGGGAGGAGAGGAGAAAAGGAAGAAGGAAACACCGATAAGTGGTACAGTTTTTAAAGTCTTGGTATCTTAACGATGCTTGAGTTTGCTTGCTTATCGGCAGCTTTTCTGCTGAATGGGCAGGCTGCATGATAAATGCAGTACATTCTATCAGGAGCCTGAAAAAGAAATCTTTTTTTTTTTCCTTCTAGATAGAATAGGGAAGACCGCATTAGAGTTCTGTGGCAGCTGTTGAATAAGGCTGTGCTTGGGATTTCTAATTCCCTCTCTTCCTTTGCCTTCTGGCTAGTTGTGAATGGTGATGACTAGTCATGTAGCTTATGATCAAAGAGCTTTCATAAAAATTCTTCCTCCCCTTATTGGGTTGAGGGTTAGAATCAGACATCTTTCTTTTTGTAACTGTCCATATTCTGGATACCATATTAAAGAAATGGATGGAGAACTGTGGAAGGGGAAAATGAAATGATACACAATTTTCTTCCAGTCAATATCAGGTTCTGGAGGAAGGTCTCTTGACAGGCTTTAGAGATGGACAAGGATAGCACATTCCATGCCCTTGGTGCATTTAGATAAAGATTTGCATGCTTTCAAGGTAGATATTGTATGTCCCTCTCTAAGCAATGTCAGAAACTGTTTTGACTTTTTCTGTATCACACATTGCTTATCCCTGTTCCTAACACTTCCCACTCCCTTATTTTATTGGAGTGTTAGAAATCAAATGACTTGCCCAAGATCATACAGACAGAAAATGACAGGGCCAATTCTCCTATAATAGTCTCTGGGACTTTAGCTAGCCTGGTGGTTGGAAGGGGTTTAGGTAGGTAGATTAGAGAGAAGACAGGAGGATGTTTGAGGGAGACATATAACTTAAATCCTAAGACCTCCAGTAAGTATTATAAGCACTGGGTTTAAATTCAGAAGACTTGAGTTTAAATCTGGGCTCAGTCACTTACTGGCCCTGTGATCCTGGGCAAGTCATTTGATCTATCTGAGACTCCATCTAAAATGAGAGTATGGGAATAGATAATCTCTAATTTCCCTTCCATAGAGAGGAGTGTTAAAGATGATTTAGGGCAGCTAGGTGGTGCAATGGATAGAGCACCAGTGCAGGAGTCAGGAGAACCTGAGTTCTATCTCACCTCAGACACTGAACACTCACTAGCTGTGTGACCTTGGGCAAGTCACTTAACCCCAATTGCCTCATCCTGGGTCATCTCCAGTCATCCTGATGGTCACTGAATTCAGATGGCTCTGGAGAAGAAGTGAGGCTGGTGACCTGCGCAGACCTCCCTCACTCAAAACAAAGTCAAGTGTAAGTCATGTCATTATTTCTCTGATGGCATGGTCTTTTTCGGCAACAAAGGATGAACACACATATAAAGATGATCTGAGTAGAAGCAAAGATAGATTAATTTAACAGAAGGGGTGAGGGATTTTTTCAAATGCAGAAGAAAAAAGGAGCTATATCTTCCCTCCGCCATATTTGAAACATTTTCATTAGCAAGCTAGCTCACCTAAGAAAACCTCCTTACTTTCTTCAGGCAATGAGTAGTACACATCACACTGGAATGGTGGGCATGCTTCTGTGGTCCTGGTGTGATGGTTTCTCTGGAGGGCCTCTCCTCAAGTTTACCAGCCATCTGCAGGCTATTTCCCATGCAGGACAAGATCCTCTGGCATCTCTAGGTGGGCCTGTTTTTGCGTATTCATATTATTCTGGGTTTGTATCAGTGCAGAGAGATGAGTTGGTCTGATAGTAAATCCTTCAGAAGTTAAACCAAAGTCAATCCTTTCCTGCCAGTACCATTTTTAGTTCAGTGTATCAATAAAAATGAATATCAGGCAGTATCATAAACAGTCTGATGACTGAATGTTACAGACATCACATTTCAATGCAATGCAGACTTTTAATTCCAAAAGAAATGTGCCCCCCAAAGCAAACCTCTTAAGTGCATTAAACATACCAAGAGACACTAGTCACTTCCAGTGACATTTCTTTTAATGAGTTGCTGGAGTGACTTAGTGACTAATGAGTACTGACATTTTGAAAAGAGAAAGACAAACTTTACCACTTCTTATTCTTATTGCCCTCCATAGTATACTTTCTTCTGTTGCTCTTGACTTTGGCCTTGCAGCTATGGAAACTTTGTTTACTGCAAGAGACTGCAGTGCGTTCATCGGGATTTGGATGATATACAGTGGTAATCTATTTTTGTTCCTTCAGCACTCCACAACAAATTAATTTTCCCTTTGTGTTCCTGGTGTTCCCATGTTTGTATTAGACAGGGTAAACCATCTTTTGTATTTGCCCTTCTGTCTTGTGCACAGAGGAAGTGATGACAGGTTTCTCCTATGCATGAGCTGGATTCATTGTTCCAGGGCTCTGAATGTGGCCAGCTTGTTCTAGGAAGAGGGAATCACTAGGAAAGAAGGAGAGAAGCCTTTTTTCATAAGATTCTTTCTTGGGGTTGGTGCAGTTAACTCTTCACATGCTGTAATTGGGTGAATGAGAACAAATGAATCTTTTCTTCCAATGAGATATTTCACATTATCTTCCATTTTTTCATTCTTTTGGTTTTGTTTTGTGATTTCTTGGTTTCTCATAAAGTCATTAGCCTCCATCTGTTGTTCCATTCTAATTTTGAAAGAACTATTTTCTTCAGTGAGCTTTTGAACCTCCTTTTCCATTTGGCTAATTCTGCTTTTGAAAGCATTCTTCTCCTCATTGGCTTTTTGAACCTCTTTTGCCAATTGAGTTAGCCTATTTTTCAAGGTGTTATTTTCTTCAGCATTTTTTTGGGTCTCCTTTAGCAGGGTGCTGACCTGCTGTTCATGCTTTACCTGCATGTCTCTCATTTCTCTTCCCAGCTTTTCCTCCACCTCTCTAACTTGATTTTCAAAATCCTTTTTGAGCTCTTCCATGGCCTGAGCCCATTGAGTGGGCTGGGATACAGAAGCCTTGGCTTCTGTGTCTTTCCCTGATGGTAAGCATTGTTCTTCCTCATCAGAAAGGAAGGGATGAAATACCTGTTCACCAAGAAAGCAGCCTTCTATAGTCTTATTTTTCTTCCCTTTTCTGGGCATTTTCCCAGCCAGTGACTTGACTTCTGAATATTCTCTTCACACCCACTTTGCCTCCAGATCTGCCCAGCCAGCGCTTGGGGTCTGAGATTCAGATGCTGCTTCCCAGCCTCAGGGCTTTGGGCCGGGGCTGGGCTGCTATTCAGTGTGAGATCAAGTTCAGGTGCTCAGGTGGGGGCAGGGCAGCCTCACAGGCTCAGTTCCCTCAGGGGGTTTATGCAGAGACCTTCAACAATGGATCCTGGCTCCTGCCTGCTTGGGGAGCCCCTGTCTGCTCCCGCCTCTGCTGCTCCCTCCCAAGGGGACCTGAGTTATGGGGGCACCCCACTCCCCTCTCGACCCACCAAAGAGACCCTCTCACCAACCCCCGTCACCTATGGGTGGAGGGACCTGCGCGGCTGCTGGAGAATCTGTCCCTGAAGCCTGCTCGGATCCGCTCCTCTCGGCACCGCCCAGCCACCGCAGGGCTGGTCTGGGCTCCGCGTCCGCAGCGCGACGGACCTTTTGCAAGAGCTTTGCAGGGCTCTCTGGAACAGAAATCTTGTCCACTCCACTGTTCTGTGGCCTCTGCTGCTCCAGAATTCGCCAGGGGTTCTTTTTTTACAGATATTCTGTGGGTTGTGGGTTTGGAGCTAGTGTATGTGCATCTTTCTACTCCGCCATCTTGGCTCTGCCAAATGGATCTTTTCTTGAGGACTGTTACCTCACCTCAGATAAAGCTGTTACTTTCAGCCACCTTTTTTTTTTTTTTTTTTACTTCTTAGAGAAATAAAGGACTGCTAGGTGGCACATTACCGTGCCTGCATGCAGGAAGACCTGAGTTCAAGTTTGGCCATAGATACTAGCTGTATGGCCTTGGGCAAGTCACTTAACCATGTTTGCCTCAGTTTCCTTATCTGTAATATGAGTTGGAGAAGAAAATGGAACGCCATTCCAGTATCTTTGCCAAGAAAACTCCAAATGGAGCCATGATACCACTGAAAAAATGACTCAACCACAAAAAACAAGTGACTCTGAACATTAATACTCTATCTAACTCTCTTACCAAAAATGCTCCCTGGTCTGCAATCCAGAAACACCCAGGTTCAAGACACATACTAGCTGTTCAAACTTGAGCAAGTTACTTACATTCTTGGTGCTCTAGACATCTTTCTAACCCTAGAAAATGTCCTCATCTGAGAGTTCCCTATATCAGTAAAATCCTAAGTCTGGTCCCTAGCCTTAGCCTTTTTTCTTACTTCATTCAAAATTTATGTTAGATGGATCTACTTCCTCCCTCCCCCATCCAGATCCATTCTGTACTCAACTGCCAACATAGCCTTCCTGGGCAATGCTCTGATCGTGCCACTCCCTGCTGTCTGTTATTGAGTAGTTTTCTTTAGTTGTTTTCAATAGCATCCAGCTCTTTGTAATCCATTTTGGAGTTTTCTTCAAGATGATACAAGAGTGGTCTGCCATTTCCTTGTTCAGCTCATTTTACAGATGAGAAAACTGAGGCAAACCAGGTTAAATGACACAGCTAGTATCTGAGGCCAGGTTTGTACCCAGGAAGATGATTCTTCTTGTCTCCAGGACTGTTGGCATCATCTAGCTGTACCATAAAGCAACGTGCAGACGTTTAAGTGCTACATCAATGTCTGCTATTATTATCATTAATAATAATAAATTATGGACTGAGTTGATTACATTTTAACCTTTTGAAGCTTTTGTGTATCACAGACAGGGGAGTGAAAGAAAGGGTTGACTTTGGAATTAGGCAATTTTCTTTGATTTCATAATCCAGAAGGACACTTAGGGCCTTCTTAAGAATGAAAATTCCTCACAGTTCCATGGCCAAACTTTAACATTAGCTTACTTGGTTTCCTGGAGTTAGCTGGCTCAATTGGATTGCAAAGAGTTCCTCTGAGCAATTGTGAGTCTAGTGACCTGGCAGGAGGTAACCCATGTTGGTCAGAAACTGGTTGGATGTTTAACCTATGTGACAGTAAAAGAACACTGGATGTGGACTTGAGAACTGGGTCAAATCCCAGCTCTCGCACTTATTAGCTTGTGACCATGGGCACATAATATCCTCATTTTTAAAAATGTTGTTTTTTGCTTGTTTTTCATTCATGTCTGACTCATCATGATCCCATTTGGGCTTTACTTGGCAAAGATACAGGGATGGTTTGCCATTTCCTTCTCCAGCTCATTTTACAGGTGAGGAAACTGAGGCAAACAAAGTTAAGTGACTTGCCCAAAATCACACAGCTAGTAAGTGTCTGAGGTCACATTTGAAATCAGGTCTATCTTGAATTCAGCCCTGGTGCTTTATCCACTGCACCATCTAGCTTCCCAAAAAAATTTGTGAAGTACTTGCTACATGGGTTTGTTGTGGGGGGGAGGGGGAAGAAATAGTTTGTAAATCCAAAGATATTATGTAAAGATTTATTATTATATATGTGAACTAGCAACAATACTTAGAATCAGTCTTCCCATTGTACATGCAGTGAAAATATATGGCCATAATTGTCTGTGCCAGGAAAAAGGGAAGAGGCAAAAAAAAAGAACAAGGTGACTGCATCAAAGTTGGAACCCTTAGGGTCTTCAGGGTCCAGCTCAAGTGCTGCTTCCTATAGAAGACCTTGCTTGACCTGACTCACTGCACTTATCATTAATGCTCTTTCAGAAGCTGCTTTGCCCATAATTTGTATTTGCTTATTTATGCATGCCCCCATTAGAATTTAAGCTTTTTGAGGGCAAGAGTTATGTTATTTTATTTTTCTTTGTATTCCCTATGGGTCCAAAATTAGACTTGAACCTACATTTTCCTTTCAAACTAGCTCTCATCCATTGTGGCCATACTGTAGGCATAATCAATACTTCTTGAATGGAAAAATTGGAGGGGAGTGGTTTATTAGAACAAAGCTATTTCTAATGTTGCTGTAAGGCTAGCTCCTGGCACTTACTTTCCCATACTAGGTATACCCCATCCTTTCCTTTCCCTACCTATAAACCTACCACCAACTGATACAGACCTAGACATTTAATCCCCAACAGCCCAGGGACAAATGCTATCTCAGAACTTGAATGAAGCTTTGAGATCATCTTTTCCCCTTCCCTTCAACCCCAACCACCTAATCTTTTGATATGGCAGCTGTGGATGCTCCCCAGAAGGTCCCTAAAAGCACAGGACTGATTGGAAAGGGACAATGTTGTCTGAGAGAGAAAAAGAATAGGTGCAGAAAACAATAGAAAAGACAGGAATGAAAGAAACGACTTCCTGCTTTGATTCTGAGGGGCTGTCTTTTAGCAACGGTAGAGCCTTCCATGGCTGCTCTCTAACCTCTCACTGCTCTAGAGCTAGTCTAGAAGGTACAGAGAAAGGAACACCAGGCTTGTTTTATTTTTCACCTTTTGGCACTCATTGGAAAGGTGCTTGGAAAATCCTGAAATAATAAATAAATCCTTCATAATGATATTCAGTCTATTTATCATCAGTGCAGGCAACAACAAATTCAATAGACAGGTTGAAAGGGTGTACATCTGTTCAAGGGCTGATCCCAGGTGGTGTGGGGGAAACTGGGTGCAGAGTGGGGAGAGATGATCAGATGGCCCAACCTCACAGTCATTTTGAAGACTGAGAAGTCAAATGACCAGATTGCAGTTGTCCAGATGTGAGGGACCGTAGTTTTTGTTCTGTCTCGTTGAACTCTGTGTTTGTAGCGATGGCGGCCTGATTTGAATAAAAGAGGCCTGGTGTTATCAGCCTTCAAGATCTAGTGACTAGGTCAGATCTCAGGAATCATTTGTTTTTCATCACTAACTGATAGTGACTAGTTGGTATTCTGATGAATATTGAAAGGTAATATTTCTCATCTTTCCACTTGTATTCTGTCCTGAGGGTATGTGTGGGTCAGAGTCTCCTCTGGCCAAACAAACACTTCCAATGAGTAAGCCCCAAAGTAAAAGCTCACCGCAGAGTATTTATACACTTTTCAGAGCTGGAGGACACAAACCTCTGACCCAGAGTCTCAATCAAAATTAACAAAAGGTATTGAGGTCTATTAATGGGTGGGGAAGATCTTTAACTCTTCCCCCCACCCACCATTAACCTTATATTACAGGTGCATTGGATGACATCACTACATTTACATGGGTGATATTAGCATTTTCTGGTTTCAGATTGCCAAGTCAACTAACTCTAGTTACTATTTGCCCCTCATTCCTGTGGTCTAATACCAAATAATTATTTATGTGGGATATTGTGATCAAATAGTTAAATAATTGGCATGAATCAAAATCCTAATAGATACCACTACTCTAAAACATTGGTACTTTCATTTTCCTAGGTTTTTTTCTCTCCCTTTCCACAGGATCCTTTAGTTCTAATACACTTTTTAAGAGACTTGTAACCCCTGAAAAAAGGTCTTATTGTGAAGGAAACTCTGGTATTATGAGTCACAAAAGTGCTTATCTGTTTAATTTTCCTTTTTGATATACATTTAAAGATTAATTCTCCACATATTTCTACAACCGTTTAAAAAATTGGGTTGATGGCTTCATCAGTGTAGGCAGCTCTAGAAAAAGAATTTTCTCTACTGATTCAGATTGACCCCTTGTCTATGACTTGTGGTTTTAAAGAGTTGACTAGGACACAAAGATTAATTGACTTGTCCAACAGCAAGTATATGGCAGTGGAGGCACAGAGAGTGGATGGAGAATTGGCCTTGGGATGAGAAAGACAGGTTCAAATACCACCTCTGAACAATTCATTTTTCAATTTTTAAAACATTTCTATTTAAAATTTTGAGTTCCAAATTCTGTCCTTCCTTCTTCTCCCTTCTCCACAATTTTTAACACAGCACATATGTTTTACTCTGTTGTCAGGAAACAGCATTGGATTTGCAGTTGGAGGGCCTGGGTTCAAATCTCAGCACTGCCACTTGTTACCTAAGTGACTTGGGGCAATTCATTTTGTTTTTCTGAGCTTCAGCATCCACATCTATAAAATGAAGAAAGTGGCAATCTTGAAAGTTATTAGAAATAGGCTTTAAAAAAAGACCCAAATGCCACCCTATACCCTTTGACCTAAGGTCCAGTGAAAGGCAAGAGGTCAAAAACAAAAAGAAAGGTCCCATATACCCTCTAATACATGTAGCAGTATTTTTATGGTAGGAAAGAACTGAATAAAAAGAAAATGCCTACTTATTGGAGAATGGCTAAAGAAACTGTGGACTATTACGTACCATAAGGAATGATGAAAATAAAGAATGCCCAAAAGCATGGAAAGACTTTTATATGTTGATGCAAAGTAAAGCAAACCTGGAAAACAAGAACAAAAACATGAAGATGAATTCTGTGTAATTATAATTACTAAGCTTGTTCCTGAAGAAGAAATAGGGAAACTGTACTTCCTTCCTTTCTTTTAAGAAGTGGTAGACGGGGTGGGGCGGAGCCAAGATAGCGGAATAGAAAGACGCACATACACATAGCTCCGAACCCACAACCCATAGAACATCTGTATAAAGTAACTCACGGTGAATTCTGGAGCAGTGAGGCCACAGAACAGTGGAGCAAAGGAGATTTCTGTTCCAGAGGGACCTGCAAACCTCACACAAAAGGTCCGTTGCGCTGCGGACGCGGAGCCCAGACCAGCCCTGCCGTGGCCGCGGCACCGAGAGGAACAGATCCGAGCAGGCTTCAGGGACAGGATCTCCAGGAGCTGCATGGGTCCCTCCACCACAGGTGACAGGGGGCGGTGAGAGGGTCTCTTTGGCGTGTTGAGAGGGGAGTGGGGTGCCCCCATAACTCAGGCCCCCTCGGGAGGCAGAAGCTGAGGCAGCAGCAGACCAGGGCTCCCCAAGCAGGCAAGAGCTCAGATCCATTGTTGAAGGTCTGTGCATAAACCCCCAGAGGGAACTGAGCCTGAGAGGCGGCCCTGCCCTAACCTGAGCACCTGAACTTAATCTCACACTGAATAGCAGCCCTGCCCCTGCTGAAGCCCCGAGGCAGGGGAGCAGCATTTGAATCTCAGACCCCAAGCTCTGGCTGGGAGGATCAGGAGGTGAGGTGGGTGTGAGGAGAATATTCAGAGGTCAAGTCACTGGCTGGGAAAATGCCCAGAAAAGGGAAAAGAAATAAGACTATAGAAGGTTACTTTCTTGGTGAACAGGCATTTCCTCCTTTCTTTTCTGATGAGGAAGAACAGTGCTTACCATCAGGCAAAGACACAGAAGTCAAGGCTTCTGTATCCCAGCCCACCCAATGGGCTCAGGCCATGGAAGAGCTCAAAAAGAATTTTGAAAATCAAGTTAGAGAGGTGGAGGAAAAGCTGGGAAGAGAAATGAGAGACATGCAGGTAAAGCATGAACAGCAGGTCAGCACCCTGCTAAAGGAGACCCAAAAAAATGCTGAAGAAAATAACACCTTGAAAAATAGGCTAACTCAATTGGCAAAAGAGGTTCAAAAAGCCAATGAGGAGAAGAATGCTTTCAAAAGCAGAATTAGCCAAATGGAAAAGGAGGTTCAAAAGCTCACTGAAGAAAATAGTTCTTTCAAAATTAGAATGGAACAACAGATGGAGGCTAATGACTTTATGAGAAACCAAGAAATCACAAAACAAAACCAAAAGAATGGAAAAATGGAAGATAATGTGAAATATCTCATTGGAAAAACAACTGACCTGGAAAATAGATCCAGGAGAGATAATTTAAAAATTATGGGACTACCTGAAAGCCATGATCAAAAAAAGAGCCTAGACATCATCTTTCATGAAATTATCAAGGAAAACTTCCCCGAGATTCTAGAACCAGAGGGCAAAATAAGTATTCAAGGAATCCACAGATCACCGCCTGAAAGAGATCCAAAAAGAGAAACTCCTAGGAACATTGTGGCCAAATTCCAGAGTTCCCAGGTCAAGGAGAAAATATTGCAAGCAGCTAGAAAGAAACAATTCAAGTATTGTGGAAATACAATCAGGATAGCACAAGATCTAACAGCTTCTACATTAAGGGATCGAAGGGCATGGAATAGGATATTCCAGAAGTCAAAGGAACTAGGACTAAAACCAAGACTCACCTACCCAGCAAAACTGAATATAATACTTCAGGGGAAAAATTGGTCTTTCAATGAAATAAAGGACTTTCAAGCATTCTTGATGAAAAGACCAGAGCTGAAAAGAAAATTTGACTTTCAAACACAAGAATGAAGAGAAGCATGAAAAGGTGAACAGCAAAGAGAAGCCATAAGAGACTTACTAAAGTTGAACTGTTTACATTCCTACATAGAAAGACAATATTTGTAACTCTTGAAACTTTTCAGTATCTGGGTACTGGGTGGGATTACACACACACACATGCACACACACACACACACACACACACACACACACACATAGAAACAGAGTGAATTGAAGAGGATGGGATCATATCTTTAAAAAATGAAATCAAGCAGTGAGAGAGAAATATATTGGGAGGAGGAAGGGAGAAATGGAATGGGGCGAATTATCTCTCATAAAAGAGGCAAGCAAAAGACTTATTAGTGGAGAGATAAAGAGGGGAGGTGAGAGAAAAACATGAAGTTTACTCTCATCACATTCCACTAAAGGAAAGAATAAAATGCACACTCATTTTGGTATGAAAACCTATCTTACAATACAGGAAAGTGGGGGAGAAGGGGATAAGCAGGGTGGGGGGGATGATGGAAGGGAGGGCATGGGGAGGAGGGGGCAATTTGAGGTCAACACACATGGGGAGGGATAGGATCAAAAGAGAACAGAAGTAATGGGGGACAGGATAGGATGGAGTAAATATAGTTAGTCTTATACAACACAACTATTATGGAAGTCACTTGCAAAACTACACAGATTTGGCCTATATGGAATTGCTTGCCTTCCAAAGGGAAGGGGTGGGGAGGGAGGGAGGTAAAGAAGTTGGAACTCAAAGTGTTAGGATCAACTGTCAAGTAATGTTCTTGCCACTAGGAAATAAGAAATACAGGTAAAGGGGTATAGAAAGTTATCTGGCCCTACAGGACAAAAGAGAAGACGGAGACAAGGGCAGAGAGGGATGATAGAAGAGAGAGCAGATTGGGCATAGGGGCAATTAGAATGCTTGGTGTTTGGGGGGGGGAGGGGATAAAAGGGGAGAAAATTTGTAACCCAAAATTTTGTTAAAATGAATGTTAAATGTTAAATAAATAAATTAATTAAAAAAATTTAAAAAAAAATTAAAAAAAAAAAAAGAAGTGGTAGACGGAGAGGAGCCAAGATGGCAGAGTAGAAAGATACACATACGCTTAGCTCTTACCCCACAGCCCATAAAATACCCGTAAAGAAGAACTCTCAACAAATTCTAGAGCAGCAGAAGCCACAGAACAACGGAGTGGAGATTTCTGTTCCAGAGAGACCTGAAAAACCTACAGGAAAGGTCTGTCACACACTGGACGCAGAGCAGAGCACAGCCCTGCCTTGGCCACATAGCACCGAGAGGAGCAGATCTGAGTAGGCTTCAGAGAGAGAATCTCTAGCGGCAATGTAGGTCCCTCAACCCACAGCCACCAAAGGTCAGTGAGAGGGTCTTTTCAGCTGGCCAAGAAGGGAGCGGGGTGTCCCCATAACTCAGGCCCCCTCAGGAGACAGCAGTGGAGGTGGTGGCAGACATGGCTTCCAAAGCCGGCAAGAGCACAGTGTGGCGTCCCTGCCCCTACCTGAGCAGCTGAACTTAATCTCACACAGAATAGCAGCCCCACCCCTGCCGAAAACCCCTAAGGCTTGGGAGCAACATTTGAATCTCAGCACCCAAGCACTAGCTGGGCAGAATTGGAGGTGAGGTGGTTGTGGAGAGGAAACCCAGAAGTCAAGTAACTGGCTGGGAAAATGCCCAAAAAAGGGAAAAAAAATAAGACCATAGAAGGTTATTTTCTTGGGGAATAGGTGTCTCCCCCCCATCCTTTCAGATGAGGAAGAACAAGGCATACTGCCAGAGGAAGTCAAGGCCTCTGCCTCCAAAAGGAGCTTAAAATGGGCTCAGGCAATAGAAGACCTTAAAAAACAAATTAGCAACTTACTAAAGGAAAACCAAAAAAAATGCTGAGGAAAATAACAGCTTTAAAAAGAGGCTAACTCAATTGGAAAAAGAGGTCCAAAAAGCCAACGAGGAGAAAGAGGTTTTAAAAAGCAGAATCCAAATGGAGGAGAAGGTTCAAAAGCTCACTGAACAAAATAATTCATTGAAAGAAAGAACTGAGTTCAGGGAAACAAATGACTATGAGTTAAACCAAGAAGTTAGTAAACAAAACCAAAAATTTGAAAAAATAGAAGATAAGGTGGAACAACTCATTGGAAAAACAACTGACCTGGAAAATAGATCCAGGAGAAATAATTTAAAAATTATTGGACTACCTGAAAGCCATGATCAAAAAAAGAGCCTAGACATTGTCTTCCATGAAATTATCAAGGAAAACTGCCCTGATGTTCAAGAATCAGAGGGCAAAATGGATATTGAAAGAATTCATCGATCACCTCCTGAAAGAAACCTGAACAGAGAAACTCTTAGGAATATTGTGGCCAAATTTCAGAGTTCCCAGATCAAGGAAAAAATACTGCAAGCAGCTAGAAAGAAACAATTTGAGTACTATGGAAATACAATCAGGATAACAGAAGATCTGGCAGCTTCAACATTAAGGGATTGAAGGGGTTGGAGTGGGATATTTCAGAAGTCAAAGGAACTGGGACTGAAGCCAAGAATCACCTACCCAGCAAATCTAAATATAATACTTCAAGGGAAAAAATGGTCATTCAGTGATATAGTCGAATTTCAAGATTTCATGTTGAGGAAAAGACTAGATCTGTATTTAAAAATTTGATTCCCAAATCAAGAATCAAGAGAAGCATGAAAAGGTAAACAGAAAAGAAAAATCATAAAAGACTCTCTAAAGCTGAACTATTTACATTACTATATGGAAAGAAAATATTTTTAACTCTTGAATCTTTTCTCAGTATTTGGGTAGTTGGAGAGATTGTACATACACACACACACATACACATAGATAGAGAGTACAGGGTGTGTTATATCAGAAGAGATGATATCCACACACACACATACACACACACAGACACACACACACACATAAAATAAAATAAAAATTAAGGGGTGAAGGAGGAAAATTCCGGGAAGAGAAAGGGAGTAATGGAATGGGGCAGGCTATAACTCATAAAAGAGATAAGAAAAATCTTATTCAATGGAGGAAATAAGGGAGAACGGGAGAGGGGGGAAAATAAAGCTACTTTCCCCACGTGTGGCTGAAGGAGGGAATAACATGCTCACTAAATTTGATATGAAAATTTATATAGACCATAAGAAAGTAGGAGAGGAGGCAACAAGTGGAGCGAGGGGAATGTTAGAAGGGAGGGCAAATGGGAGAAGGGAGTCACTAGAAATAAACACTTTTGAGAAGGGACAAGGTCAATTGTAGGGGGGAAAATAAGAGGGGATAGGGTAGGTCAGAGGGCAATATAATTAGTATTACACAACATGATTACTATGGAAGTCTTTTGCAAAACAACACATATTTAGTCTGTACTGAATTGCTTGCCTTCTCAGTAGAGCTCTGGAGGAAGGGGGGGAAGGGAAAGAAGTTGGAATTCAAAGTATTAGAAACGAATGTTGAGAATTTAAGAACTTCAGGAATAGGGGTATGGAAATTTATCTTGCCCTACAAGAAAAGAGAGAAGATGGGGATAGGAGAGGGGTGGGGTGTGATGGAGGGGAGGGTACATTGAGGGAAGAAGTAATCAGAATGCAAGGTATTAGGAAGCGGGGGGAGGGGAAGGATGGGGAGAAAAATTGGACATGTTACAAAGTGAGGTAAAAGCAATTAGTATTGAAACAATAGACTGACTTAATTATTGAGAATAAATCAATGACATCTTTAGTTTGGAGAAAAGAATTTCAGTCTAAATTTCCTAGAGGAAGGTAACCTCAGGTAAAATTTGGCATTGATGGAAAAGTTAAGGTTTTAATGGTAAATTTGATTTTATGGTTGCCATTTAATCAGGAACTAGAACATGTATAGAAAGGCATGTAAGTCACTTAAGACTTGCCTCAAAAGATGTTCCTTAGCCAAAGTGAAACTATAATCATATTTGAAACCTGGTTATTGGAACTTGCCATTTTTAGATGCTACAGGACTATTAAGTGACTGTTCTTCTGAGTCTAACCCTAGGTATGGGTAGCAAGAAAGACGATCTGTGCCTCCAGTCCATGATGCCAGTAAGCTGATGAGATGCTAGTATGAACTGCATAGGTGATCTCCAGGGAAGGGTGGAAGAGCAGCTGTTCAGCATGGGCTGAGGTGGGATTTTCCTGACTCAGTTTCCGCACTGACACCTGGCAGACTTTACACCTGACTGAATGCAAGTGGATAATCTAATCCTGCCTGGAATTGACATGAAGTTGGGGTGATATTGCATCCCTGCAATGTCCTTACTATTGGTGGCAATTTCCTATAGTCATAAGGTTTGTAAGCTTAATACCAGATCTATTCAATTATATATTATGGGTAGAGGAACATCCGAGGTTGTCTAAAATTAAGCTATTAGGCATAGGATTTTAGACCAACAACAATAAGTTAGGGTCCTTTAATTCTTAGTAATACTGTGGAGACAATTAGGTCAAGAGCTTGTGAAGTTAGCAACATAAATATTATTTGTGTCTCAGTTGGTTAATGTTTAAAAAAAATTTTTCTTTTGTGGTCCATATTGTAAATGCTTTAAAAAGAAGTACCACCTGACCAAAAGTTTGAATTGCTTTATCTGTTATAAACTGTGTTAAAAATAAAAAAAATTAAAAAAAAGAAGTGGTAGACGGTGGGTAAGGAACATTACGTATACTACTAGAATGGTTACTGGGATTAGTTAGTTTTGAAGAACTGCTTTTTATTCTGTTTTTTTTCATTCTTTATTATAAGGTATAATTTTCTGGGTAAAGGAAGAGGGAGGGATGTTTCGAGAAATGAAGACAATATAAAATCAAAAGATGCCAATTTTTTAAAAAAAATTTTAAATGAGGGGGTTTGGCTATTTAACCTGATCTGTAAGATCCTATTAGATTCTAAATCCATGATCCTATAAAAAATAAAGAAAATATCTTTCCTGATTTTTTTAAGTTTCACATCTTAAATCACAGTTCAGAATATCACCTGGGAAATTGTTTGTTTTTCAGAGACAGTGCTTGACAAGTATTTTTCCTTCCTTCCCCCTGACCCTATTCTTACTTTAAAGGATGAAATACTTATTTCAGATATGTCTTGGCACTCACCTCTAGCTTTCATCTGCCCCTTCCATGAGTGAAACTTGGGACTCTGCATGTTTGGATAGGAACTTATCATTGGTATCCACTGGAAAGGCCTGGCAGCAAAGTGTGGGCTGTCAGCTTTTGAGTTCTTGCCTGTTTCTGGAGGAAGGGATAAGAGACAACACCATAATTTTAGAGGGAGTTCTTTAAATGCCTCAGTGAGATGATTAAGGATTAACAGTCCAAGTGACAATTTATTCATGGTCCTTCTCTACAAATTATGCTCCATTTCCTATGTAGTGACCCAACCTACTCAATTGCTTACTTCCCAAATACTTTCCCCAAACACTAAAATAGAGAAAACAGAACTGAGGGAATGCCTATTGACCATATTGACCATAAGTGTGTTTTAAGATGGCTTTTTAGAAAGGCTTCTAAGAAGGTGGCATAGTCTTCTAGGACCTTCTCAGTGGAATGTTAGGAGCACAAAGGATCAGTGAGAGTTGAAGAGAGTTCCATGTGTAGCATTCTGCATTCCATTCAGGTTGTAGAAATTTGTCCGGGAGCAAACAAAACCCAGCTGAGACTTCCAGCTGGCTAACAGAGAGCACTGAGCAGGAAGACAGGCTGGTCCTCCCCAGTTAGTTGACCTCCTGTGTGGATGGCTAGAACTGACTGATATTCTATGGACCATAGTGTTGTATAGATTATGTATTTGTGAGGCTGAGCTGTTCTGCAGAGTTCAGCTGCCTCATTAGATATCACCAAAGTGTGACTAGAGTAGGCTTCATTGCCTCTGGCCCTATAGGATGCTATGGAGTTGAATTCATGCTTACATGCGAAGACCCATAGCTTTCTAAAGGGAAACCAGCATTGGAGATGCTCAAGTAGCTTTTCAAGCTTCAGCTCCCTACACTGGCTCTTCTATCTGCTGGTTTAAGGCACATTCTTCTTCTTCAGAAAGCTTATCTCATGGGAAGAGTGAAGAGGCTTTCTGCTTCAGTTCCCAGGGAGCCTTTCACATCTGGGAATTCCCTCTGTTTCTCTTGCAAAGGTTAGGAGCTCCTGTTCTTTCAGACTCTGGCTTTTTGTCTCTTACTTTTTCCCAGTCTTCTTTCCTCTGTAGGAAAGGATTGTAACACCACAGTGAAGGTTTGTTTTTTTTGAGCACTGGGTCTTGGATTGCTTTTGTTTTTGTTAGCATGGAGGTCAACTCTCTGCTGAGGTCAGACCAAAGGGATTTTAACAGGGGTGTGGACTTGTGAATGTGTGGTATTAGGTGACTGCCTGCTTCCCTCATCTAATTCTAAGTGTGAGAATTTCTTGCCTTTACACATATTGGCAGCTACAATGTTCCTTGCTGGGGCGGAAATATGTTGGAAAATTAAAACTGAAAATTATGATCTGTTTAAGGCTTGAGGAAACCATGCCACAGTAGGTTTACAGGGACCTTTTAAAAAAACGTTATGAAACTATGGTTATCATACATTTAGTGCTGGAGAATAACAGTCACAGGTGTACATTTATTCCATACTTCACAAGACATAGGTCTATTTCTGATCATAGGAACATGTTGAAAGAATAAATACTGGCCATGTATTATTATTACAAGCTTCTAGATTGCATATAGCAAATGTACCTTAAGAACAATGTTTCTTAACTTTTTTGGGGGGAGTATCAAGGATCCCTTTGACAATTTGGTGATGCTCATAGAGCCCTTCTTAATATAATGTTTTTAAATACATAATGTAAAATACGTTGGACTATATTTTCTTCTTAGCTCTCAAGGTTCTAATTTGATTGTCTCTTTCATCAGTCATTGTTTCATTCTTACTCCAGCAAGATGACAGCTCAGTGCATGTGTCAGAAAGGTTGCTTTGACCTAGCACTCTACATGTTCGTTCTCTGGCTCATGTGTTTTTTTCTGTAGATGAAAATTTTTATTGAAATATAGTTATCAAAATATTTTATAAAAGCAAATTGATGGATTCTAGGTTAAGAACCACAGACCTAGAGAATCCTAAACATTCTGCCTATAAAATGAATGATTTCGGTGCTAAGAATAGGACCTGAATTGCGTGACTCGATCATGTAAGCTCTTTCCTTTGTCCCTAGGGCAGAGGAAGAGCAGCGAAAGTCATCCCCATACCCTGAGGAAAACAGTTGACCTCTAGAATAGATTGGTTGTTAGAAGAGAAGATAGCAACTCAGTTCTCAACCTCTTATCTCTGAAGGTTCTTATCAGTGTAAGAAGTTTTTGGAACTGACCCTTAGATAATTATTTTCATTTCCCAGAATCTCAGAATTAGATTCTTTTTTGTATCCCCAGCACTTAGTATTTATCATTATTATTTTCATTCTTCTTGTTCTTATTCATCTTATTCCCCCCATCCTCTTTGGGCTATGATTCCATTTGTGTAGGGAACTCTCAGTGAGAAAACTCCATTCATCAACACAAATCAGTAGCTGCTCTGCCAATTATAGTCATAGAAAACTATGGCAGGGAAGAGGGGTACCTGACTTGCTTAGGATTACAGGACCACTATGTGTTTGTGATGAGACTCGAACCCAGGTCTTCTTGATTCCCAGATTGGCTTTTTATCCATTATACCAGGACTGCCTCTATTATTTATTCTTGCTATAATTCTTGTTAATATCATTCTCTTTATCTTTTGTTATTGTTGATGGAGTTGAGAAGAAACAGTCCTGGGACAAATTGGTATTTAATGTTCTGTGGCTTATAGTGTAGTGGGAAAAATAATTGTTTTTTTAATTGAATAAAAGTATTGGGATGTAAGTTAAATGAAAGTATCTTTGGGACATCTTCAGTAGCAGAGAAGATGATGCAGATGATATACACCTCATCCTGTTTCCTAGCAGTTTTGAATTTTTTCCCCCAATAGGTTTCTATAATTTGAAAGCTTTTCTTTTCTTGTAGCTTGGAAATCTTTGCTATTAGATATCTCTCATAGCTGTTATAAGAACCAAGTGAGATGATACATGTAAAGTGTTCTGTAGACTTTAAGAGGCTGAATTCGTGGGGTGGTGTAGTTGATAGCCTACTGGACTTGGAGTCAAGATGACTTGGTTTTGAATTCCTCCCCAGAACACTTAATAGCCGTGTGACCCTGTGTAAACTTTCTTGCCTCAGTTTCTTCATCTGTAAGATGAGGGGCAGCTAGGTGGTACAGTGGATAGGGTTCTGGACTCAGAATCAGGAAGACCTGAGTTCAAATCTGGACTCAGACATTTACTAGTTGCATGACCCTGGGCAGGTCACTTAATGATGTTTGCCTCAGTTTTCTTATCTGTAAAATGATCTGGAGAAAGAAATTGCAAATCACTCTAGTATCTTTGCCAAGAAAACCTCAGATGGGTCATGAAAAGTTGGACACTACTGAAATGACTGAACAACAAGATGAGGAGGTTAGATTTCATGGCCACCTGAGGTGCCTTCCATTTCTAAATCTATGATCCTATACTATATACACATAAGTTCCTTTTATTCTTGCTGTTCTTATGAGATAATAATAGGGATTCCTAGAATTGACATTGCTGAAATGGTGGAAGATAGAGCAATAGTGGAGGATGTATCCTTTGTGATTCTGATAGTCCTCGGCGTGTCTTTGGACATTGGGAGTTTTCTCATTCACTGCTAAAAATCCTGGAGCTGTGGTTTGCCAGGGAAGGAGTCTTGCTTTAGTGCTGAAAGTGTTGCACCTCAGTTCCTTGGCATGGAACAATTAGAACTGTGAGGTAGCTGGACACTCATTTCAGTTCTCACGGTCTCTTATCCTTCAGTTTCTTATGATGTGACAAGTCCTCAGTGTCTTTTTCCCTTCCCCCATTGCCAGCAGGCCCCACCCTCCCTTTTATTCCTTTGTAGAGGTCTGTGGTAGTCATGGATGTTTGGTGGTGTAATATTATAGAACTGGGAAGGAGAGCCTGGATGAATGACTGTAATTCTAGTGCCTGATGAAAGGCAAAGGGAAATAATTGGAGCCCTTTTGACAGCCTTAACAGGTGTGACACTGTGCCCAAGTTTTGAGACAATGGCTACTAAAAACTGGGGAGAGTAAAGACTCTAGAGTTCAGTGGATTCTTGCAAGATGTTTTCAGCTGAAACTTTTTACTTTGGGTTCAAGTTGTATTTTCATTCAAAAGTCAATCCAAGACCGCAGGTTTCTGTGCTTGGGTCAGAAGTCCTAACCACAAAATAACATGTAAACCCATAGCTATGTATACCCAAGTGATTTTAAAGATTAACCCTTAACCATTCAGTGACTGACTACATGAGAGTTATGGGAAATGAGAGGAGAGGGCAAGAGACAGAGACAGAGAGAGAGAGAGAGAGAGAGAGAGAGAGAGAGAGAGAGAGAGAGAGAGAGAGAGAGAATATAGTCCCACTTTCAAAGACTTAGCAAAAAAAACCAAAACCAAAACAAACAAACAAACCCCAAGGCCATCACATATGATAGATCTGACAAACTTGTATTGTCTTCCATAGTACTTTACCATCTTTGCCTTCCTCTCCAGCTTTATTCCTTCCACATTCTCCCTGCATCAGTAGGTAAAGTATAGAATTTGACTATACTCTGAGATACTTTTAAGTGTACTCCATTTTTCTATCCCCTGACTCGTATTGTATCTGACTCTCTGTGGGTTTGGGATTTTTTTGGCAAAAAGGTGGTTTGCCCATTTCCTTCCCCAGCTCATTTTACAGATGAGGAAACTGGGGGAAACAGGGTTAAGTGACTTGCCCAGGGTCACACAGCTGGTAAGTATCTGAGGTTGGATTTGAACTCAGATCCTCCTGAGTCCAGGTCCCACACTAACTGCCTCATCCTGGCCCTCTACACTGAGACTTAAACAAACAAACAAGACTCAAAGTCTTCAGAAGTCACTATTACTCTAGATCTATGATCTTATGGAATATGTGTAAAGAGATATAAAATGTCCCAATAGGTGATAGAAAGGAGGAAACTTTCTTTTAGATCTACTACCCAGTTTTCATTAACCTACTGTCTGATTTATTTTAATGTTATGTCACATAGAGATTATGGCAACATGGGACTTGACTCAGGGCCCTGATATGAGGGCCAATGATGCCATCTCTGGGGGTGCCAATATGGAAAAAAGTGCATGTTCTTCTTGCAGTGGTGATGCCAGGGAGTAGGGGAACCTCAAGGAGCAGAGGAATACTTTGGGAAAGAGTGCCCTCCAGGATGTTAGCACCCTAGTATTGCCTCCTTCCTGTCCCCCTAAGGATTCTGTTACCATCATACCCTCCCTACTTCATTCCCCTACTACTTCAACAATCCAATGGTACCTAGCCAGGGCTGACTACCTGTATACTTCCTGGCCTGAGAATCTGTACTTTGCATGACTCCTAAGGTTAGTGGCAATGATATGTGGACCTCCTAAAGAATTCTTGTTGTCTCTACCCCTCTCCTGACACTGTTCAATCTGATTTCTCCTAGGTGCTGTAATTCCCAGTTGTATTCTGTGGCAGTTGACGAGTGATTGGCTACTTGGTTTCTCAATAGCCTGCTCTCCTGCTAGTTTGGGAGAAAACTTCATTCAGTTCTCCTGTTTGCTTATACTCATACTTGTAGTATCAGATGCCTTAAATGCAATTTTTGTTTGTTTTGCTCTTTTTGTCATGACATTCAGGGTTAAGTGACTTCAAGTATCTAAGGGTGGATTTGAATTCAGGTCCTCCTGACTCCAGAGCCAGTGCTCTACCCATTGCACTACCCAGCTAACCCTAGCTCTAGTTCTTCTACGTAGAATTCTGTGCACCAGAGAGAAAGGTAGATGATAGGCAGTTTGATTTTTACCTATTACCAATGTGGGAGTGAGTGTGTGGTAAATACGGATGATGACAAATGACAGGGTAGCAGGAAAGAGTGAATTGGGACACATTTTGTTGGAACATATGAAAGATATACAGCACAGACCTAGACAGCATGACCAATTAAGGTGATATGAGATATGTCATCCTCCTCTGGAAGAGAGAAATATTTTCCAGGAATGACTTCCTTTTCAATTAGAAAGGCACTGTCTGAACTTGGCTCCTTTCAGGATTCAGTTAAGGACAAGTACATCTACAAAGCATGGGGTTTTTGGCTTGTGTTTATCTTTTAAATTATCTGGTACCTGGATTTTTGTGCCTACAATTTTGTTCCAGAAATCTCTTATTCTGTTTGAGTTATCAGAGTCAGTCTTTGGCAAAAATGTGGTAGATACAAAATTTGACCCTGCTGCACTCAGCCTTTGCTTTCTACAACCTTCGCATGGCGGCCCCTTCCTTTTCTGGAATTCTGGGTGTGGGGGGGTGGGTAGAGAGAGGGAGTTGTACCCCCTACTTCCCTGAAATCTTGATCTCAGCTAAGAAACTTGTGTCAATTGTTTATATTTTAGTGTAAATTTAAGTCAGTGTATCACCTCTTCCAGGAATATTTCCATCTGAAGCCTTATTTCTAATTGTGGAATAAAAGGTTTTTCCCCTTATTGAAGCAATTTTGAGCATCAGCAGAGGAGTATGTTTTTAAAAGAAGACCTCTGAAACCACACTTCCTAGGAAATCTGAGTGGAAGATGCTGTTTATGTTTTCTCCTCCAAAACAAGTTCATTTAAGTGAAATTGAAGCTTGAGTTTGATTCAACAATTTGAGTCTTCTTTGACCTAATTTTCCAACTCAGATTCTATTTAGTTGTTCCTGTCTGAGGGATTCTGGGGAGATCTGGTCTCTAGTCCATGCTCTGCCATCAACTGTAACCTTAGGGAAATCATTTAATTCCCCTGGGCTTTCATTTTCACATCTATAAAATAAAGGGGTGGGACAAAATGATCTCCAAGGTACCTTTAAAAAATTCTTTCCTCTTATTAATGTTGAAATAAATCTGAACTTAGACATCTTTGTGTTCTCAGGAAAGAATTTCTTTTTTTGTTGTTTTATTCTTTATGTCTCTGTCATTTTCTAGTGACTGCTCACTCCCCTAATAAGCACTTTTGTTTATAACATTGAAGTTAAACAAAACAAACCATTACATTGCCTATGTCTGACAATACATGCCTCATTCTGTATCTATGACCCATCACCTCTTCCAAGAGAAGGGAGCTATGTTTCATAGTATATTCTCTGAAGTCATTGAATCATTGAATCAGTCTGAGTTCTGATGTTGTGCAATGTTACGTTCCTTGACATAAAGAATCAATTTCTTGGTAGAATCACTACCTTACCTTTGTTTCACATGTCCGTAACACATTACTAAGTATTTACATGGGATTTGTTCCAACAGAACCTAGTCATACTTCTTATATCTTGGCTTCTTTATATAATTACCTGGTAAATATTTCTATAAAAGAAAGGGAAATGCTCACTTTGAAAGATCTTAAAAAAATATCCTCTTAGGGATCTAAGAGTAGAGGAGGGAACATTTTACATTTGAGAAAATTAATCATTTCATAAAAATGTAAGCCACTCATAGTTATCTTTCCATAGATGTCAGTTGGGAATAACAGACATGCCTGTTGCAAATTGCCTTACACAAATAACTCAGTGTCTTTCTCTTATTGTCCTGAAGTAGATTTGATGAATTTTTATTGCCCAAGTTTTAGTTCTAATGGGACTCAAGATTTTTATAAATGATTTTTGACACCTACTCTTTACTGTGCCCTCTTCCTTCTCCTCCCTTTCTAGACAGTTTTGCTGTAACCTGCTTTTAGCTACCTTTTCAGATAAAAAAGAGAGAGAGAAGAGTTTAGTAGTTTGCAAAGGTAAGAGGTACTTAAAGTTTGGGAGATTCTATATCTGAGGCCCCAAAATATAATGCTGCTGGTCCTGAAATATCAATGCAGAAGTCTCAGTTATCCAACAAAATGCTATGTCAAGGAATGTCTTGGCAAAGAAATTTCAGAAATTGACAGTGCAGGACATTAATCTAGGAAAGTTCATTTCATAACTAGTTGATAACTAAAAAGCAACAGGACATCCCCATCCTCCATGAACAGCTTGGACTATTTATCATCATTTTTTATTAAAATACGTTGTCATTATGGATGCTGACCAAGTCCATTTTAAATCTATAGCACTCTATAATTATTTGCTTGATTTTGAAAGATTCCCAACCCAATCTTTCTGTCTCTGTCTCTCTGTCTCTCTGTCTCTGTCTCTGTCTCTCTCTCTCTCACACACACACACGCTCACACACACAGACACACACATACACACTGCATATAAATATAGGAATATGTAAAGAATTTGAGCCTTGAAAAAAATACAGGTGTGGATAACTCCCAGTGTGGGAAATGTCCACCAATAGACATCGAAACCCATTTATGACTTTATGGAGTAAAAAAAGAAAGACTTAGGGAAATGCCTGAAGTACTTAGATAGACCAAATGACTTGTCACTATCAGAGGCAGGATTTGAACCTATCCTTTTTCACTTAAAGTAATCTTTAAAGTAAACTATCACTTTTTCACTTTATAAGACCAGAGCTAGGAATTTCTACAACAGGGCAATATTTGGTTCATGCACATTCTCTTTAATGATTAAGGAAACCATTGGGTATTTTTGTTTGTGTGAAGAAAAAGGAGGTAAAAAGGAAATCTAATGCTTTACATTGTGTCATGCACAGAAAAAAATGTTTATGATGAACACTTGATGATAATCACTAGTAATACAGAACATATTTTCTATTCCATTCTAATTATGCATGACCGTATTTGAGAGCAAGAGTGAAGATCCTGCCACAATTTCTGTAAAGATTATAATAATCAAAGATCAGATTTAGAAAGACAGAGAGATAGACAGGGACAGAGAGACATAGAGAGACACACAGAGAGAGGCAAAGTGTGTTTAATCTTCTCACCAAGATAATACCTCCAGTAACAGATTTTTAAAAATATACATTTAAGAACACATAGATTCCTTCCATTTGGTTAACCAATTCATTGTCTACCACAGAGTAAGCATTTGATCATTTTTGCTTGAACTAAATTTGAATCGGTCCAGAAGTCTTAAGTATTATAAATCCTTTTCTTTTTTTTTCTAAGATATGTAATCAACTTGTTCCCGAACTTGTTGACTAGGTTGTGAAGAGTACAAAGGGAGTAGAAAAAACTTCCCTGGAAGCTATTCTCCTCCCACACCAGCCTCCACACCCAATTCATCTGATAGCAAAAGCTTGTCTCAACTCAAGGTTTCAGGCAGGATTGTTCTCTTGAAGTGTAACTAAAACCTAGAAGCACTAAAAACTAAAAACTCCATTGTCCGGTGTAGAAACAGGGGTGGTCATATGCTGCCTATCCCATTTAGTATACTTCATGTATAGTTTCTTTAGAACATACTTCTTTGATTGTTTGTCTGAGATACTGAAAGACTGAGATGCCTAACAACTGACAGCTGCAGTTAGTGGAGTCAGAAAGACCTGATTCGAATCTGGCCTCAGAAACTTACTGTGTGACCCAGGACAAGTCACACTACTTGCCTCAGTTTCCTCATCTGTAAAATGAGCTGCAGAAGGAAAGAAAATGGAAAACCACTCTAGTATTTTTGCCAAGAAAATCTCAAATAGAATCACAAACAGTTGGACATGACTGAACAGTAACAAGAACCGGAGACAACATGGTGCCTTGCTTCATCAGATCAGATTGGATTAATCTTGAACCTGGAAGTGATTTGATACCTCGCCATGTGTTTAGTGTCGAGGTTCCTACTAGCTGTGAGCACTACAGAAGTAGAACTAAATCTAGAGTCCTACAACAACATTTAATTCTAAGGCCTCCTCTTTCTGTGTCCTGTGGATTTAGGAAAATTGTAGGGCTACTGATAAAGAGTGTATCGTTTTTTTCTACAGAGTACATCCAGCTTTTAGTTACATTTCATAAGAACAGTCCTCTCATAGCCTGGAACTTCAAGGTGAGGCAAGCTTTTGCTGTGAGATGGATCAGGGGTGGGCAGAAAACAGCTCCTTTCGACCCTCTTTAGGTTCTCCATAATAGACAAAGTTCAGGGAAGGAGTTCATTACTCTTGTAAAGTAATGGTAAAGATATATAACACTTCAGACTTCTGGACTAATTCAAATTTAATTCGAGAAAACATTATCAAATATTCACTATGTGGTAGACACTAACTAGGTGATCTACATAAATGGAAAAAATCTCTATGTTCTTAAAATGTATAAAAAAAATTTATTGCTGGAGGTTTTATCTTAGTGAGAAGATTAAACACAGGCATTTGTGAAGTTTAAATATCTCTTTATTTACCTTTGATTCCCAAACTGGGATATCTGCTGGACTATAGGGACTATATACACTGTGTTACTACCAGCATCCAGGTGTTTCTATATTTGAACACAAAAATAAGGATGGGCCTCCTGTAGAAAACATATGGACAAATAATATGATAATTTTATAAATATAAATGTGCTTAAATAAAAGCATATACTTCTGCTATTTATTTATTTATATCTTTGAGTAGAACATAAGCTCTTTGAAAGCTGGGACTAGTTTTCATTTCATCTTTGTATGTCAAACACTAGCACTACACTTTGCACATAGTAGGTGCTTAATAAATTATTTTTGGATCAGATTGGATTTACCTTAAATCTGTAAGTGATTTGAGAATTGGCTTTCACATTACCTCAACTCACTTTACTTTTAATTTGAGAAAGTCCACATGTGAACAGATAGAATGAGATTAATAAAACCTGATAAGTGGAATAAATTAAATACGGAAATTCATCTCCTGGTAGAAAGGAGAGGAAAGCTTATATACACTTCCTGGTCTAGATTCTTGGAAATTTGGGGGCTTTTTGGCTTATAGAGCAACCAGACTTTGAATGGAATTGCTTTCTTAAGTCATAAACCTGAAGTAATACTGAAGCAAAATGTTTGCTAGACTGAGGTAATGCTTTATTTTTACCAGTAACTTTTCTCTATTTTGATTGTATCTTATCAGTCTTTGGAGAGCATAGTGGAGGTGGTAGACGCCTCATATAAATTCTTTGTGTAGGATCATTTCATTGTTGCTTGTTTAGACACAAGCCTGCTTCTCCTCCTACGATGTCTATGAATTCCCACTTGGAAGAGGATATGGAAAAGATTTCATAATTTTTAAAGTCTATTTTGCTACATTTTTAGAAAGGATAGTGAATTGAAATCTCTGAAAATGCCACTTAAGTATTTCTTTAATAGGAAATTTATAATATATAAGACTTCAATGGATCTGTAACTGTTTAGTGCAAGTATTTCCCACTTTGGAGCAGATCACAACCCATTCATGTCTTTTTATCCTGTGACTCACCCATAGTCTTTCATAGATACTCCTCAGAGGAAATATTCAATATGTGGGGGCCTTTATTAAAACATATATACATATATATGTATATATATAGTAGGTATACGTTCTCCATTACTTCACCAAATGACCAGTCCCCCCTCTTTCTATGATTATGCATTTCCTCAGTGATTGCCTTTCTATCTCTTCATCACACATGCTTTTGGTTGTTATGTACCACTCTGCAGTGTTTTGTGCTACCTACAGCTTGAATTCTTCAGAGACTGTGGCTCTCATCAATACAGCATCCTTGGAAAACTATTTGTGTTTAAAAGATTGGTTTTGTGCTGAGGAGCAGTTTGGGATTGTTGGAAATAGTGGAGAGCTATTAATTCTAGACCCAAAGAAGGCACTGTCTAACTGTAGTACCTTTCATGGTTCTATGTACTGATTCACTGGTCATCTTAACACATGATATAATTTGATCAACAGAGATGACAGAATTGCTTTCATCATGAACTCAAACGCAATAAAAAACATTATTTTTCAGAGATATCCAGGTATTGATTGATATCAGTTGCAAGAGGGTGATTTTGAAATCAGCACAATATCATCCCCCTGCAACTGCTATTAGTGTGCATAAACTTATAAACTACAGTTATCTTTTGGGCCATGCTCACTCATCACAAGCACTGAAAGAAGAAATGACCAAGCATCCTGTGAAATGTTTCTTGTTGCCTTTGAGCAGTCTGCCGTTTCTGTTGATTGTCTTTCTAAAGAGTAGCTATAAGCCCTTCTCCCATTAACCTGGAATTAATAATATTCACTAAAATTTGTAACCACCCTGGAAACTTCTGTTAGTAGTTCATGAGTTTATACTAGCAGATCAAAATTAGCAAAGGGCCCTTTGGAGAAACAAGATAAAGGGAAAATCTCATGGATATGATCAAGACATTTTGGTAGGGTTCCGTGAGGTCCTGCGCGTTGAGAAGATACCTTTTGTCCTAGAGAAGAAAAGGCAGAGGACTAATGTAAAATAATAAGATGTCATAGCTGCAAGGATCTTAATTTGAACTCCTTAATTTAAAGATGAAGAACTGGAGGCCACAGAAGTTAAATGACTTACCCAGGGTCACATAGGTAGTTAGTGACAGAGCATAATACGGAATCCAGATTGCCTGGCTCTTAATTTGACATTTTTTCCACTGCTTCTGATCTATGGAGGAATATACCTCTCTAAATTGTACTGCTAGGAAAATAATAAGAGCTTTTATTATTATTTGTAATAAAGAAATGTTTCCATATGAGTTTTAAATATTAGGCTCTGTTTTTCTCCTTGAAATGGTTTGACTTCAAATTCAATTCTTAATGCTAATATTCATTTTTTAATATCGATTCTCTGTGTTGATCCTACCCTTCAATGTCATAGGCCAATTGTTTAACGAGTATTCTTCATATTGTTTCAACAGTATTCTTCATGCTGTTTCTGTTTGGTTCCACTCTGCTTTCTTTCTGTCCCTACATGGTTATTTTCTTCTTGATTTGTAGGAAAAGGGTTAACACAGGATTCTTCTCATATAGTTATTTGTCAGTTTCTACCCAAATAAAGCTAAAAAGTGGATCAGTGTCCTAAGGGATGTCAGGGAATGTCATTTGGAATTTGTTGATCTTGTGACTTTGCTTTTGCCGCTGTCCACTAAGGAAGGACGGAGGGTGGGTTACTAGGCAGAAATCCCCTTTCCGGCTCCACTTCTGCCCTGTCTTTCCTCATTTCCTTTCTCTTGAGTTTCATCTTCTTCTATGCTCCAGTTAGCAAATGTGCATTACAGTGTTCAGGCTAGAACTGGAGCAGTGGCAGCAAGGCAGCTAATTCCACTTGACTTAAAAGCAGTCTGGTTTTAGAAACCAGAGGTTTCCATCCTACCCAGCAAGATTGCCTGTATGTGTGTGTGTGTGTGTGTGTGTATTACATAAATATAATATATTTAAAATATGTTTATATAAATATATTTACAGATATATAGGTATAGTACATACACATATACTTACATGTATATGCATGTATGCATGTTTATATACACATGTATACACATGCACATATATAGTCATGTGTGTATATGTGCGTTTATATGATACTCCAATTCACACCTTTACCTTTTGTTGTTGTTATTATTTTTTGTCTTTTAGCAAGACAGTATTTGCCTTTGGATTGTTCTGCTGACTTTACTCATTTTGGTCATATCCAATCATAGGAATTATAGGATAATAAGAAGAGTATTGGTTTCAGTGTCAGGAAAGTGGGTTTTTTTACTGTAAAACATCACATAAATTATGTTATTATAACTGTCCATTTAATACTATGGCTTTTCCTCTGAAATTCTAGCTTCTCCTTCCATCCAAGACTTTTAATTTTTCCTTTCATTAAAATTTCAAGATGCATTTCCCTTCTAGAATTTTATGCTCATGAGAAAAATGTATCTCAGTACTTTGTATTTTCCTCATTGTCTTTTCTTTCTGAAAAATGAGACTCATGGAATCCTTCTGGGGAAATAAATGTGATTTGAATTCTTGAGATTTGGGTGTAGTAGTTAAGATGTCAAAGATTTCCCTTGATGACATCTGTAGTATCAGAACTTTCATCCTTTAGACTTTGTTTGGGGGTGGGATGGGGTAAGACTATTTGGGCAAAGTAATAGTATGGTATAATGAAAAAATCACCAGATTAAAAGAAAGAGGTTCTAGTCTTGGTATCCCCCCTGCCTCCCATTAACCAATTGACTAACTGAGTGGCCAGGGCTCATAAAGTAAGAGATGTAAGGCAAAACAATATCAAAGTTGTCTTCTAGTTCTAAGTTTTTATGGATAGAATTAATTTGTGGATAAGAGTAATTAATCAATATTTATTACATTAATATTATATATTTTGAAAATTTTGTCCTAATACTATTGGAGTATAAGAAATGATGAAAGAAATGGTTTCAGAAAGTCCTGGAAAGACTTTTATGAACTGATGCAAAGTGAAGTAAACAGAACCAGGAAAACAATGCACACTACAACATCAATATTGTAAAAATAAATAACTATGAAAGACTGGTGACTCTGATCAATATAAAGATCCATGGAAACTCATGGTGAAAAATACTATCCATCCAGATCATCCATTTTAGAGAACTGATGGACTCAGAATGTAGATTGAAGTTTATTTTTTCCCTTTATTTTTTCTTGCTTCCCCTCCCTCCCTCAGAACATGGCTAATCCGGTAATATGTTTTACATGACTTCATATATATCATATATCCATATAACAGATATCATATTTCTTATAATTTCAATAGGTGAGGGAGGGGGCAGAGGGAGGGAAAGGATTTTAAACCAAAAATAAAAACAATTTTTAAAAGAAAGAAAATTATGACCTATTCAAAGTTATTCGCAGTTTTTTGCTTCCTGACTAATTGTTTTCATTTCAACTGCTCTTGGTCCTGTCACATATTATTTAATTGTGCCTCCAACTTAGCATCATATGAAGAGTTGGGGCAGGTAGGTGGTGCAGTGGATAGAGCACCGGTGCAGGAGTCAGGAGGACCTGAGTTCAAATCTCACCTCAGACACTGGACACTCACTAGCTGTGTGACCTTGGGCAAGTCACTTAACCCCAATTGCCTCATCCTGGGTCGTCTCCAGTCATCCTGATGAATATCTGGTCACTGGATTCACATGGCTCTGGAGGAGAAAGTGAGGCTGGTGACCTGCACAGCCCTCCCTCACTCACAAAACAAAGTCAAGTGCAATTCATGTCATTATTTCTCTGATGGCATGGTCTTCTTCGGCAACAAAGGACAAACACACACACATATGAAGAGTTGAAAATTTTTATCTTCAGTGGATGTATCTGTATATATGTATATATGCATGCATGTGTGTATATATTATATAAACATAAATGTGTATGCATACATACACAATGTGTTGTGCACAATATACATGTGTATCTGTGCACACACGTATGTGTACATACATTTCATTTTTTCACTTCAGCTGCTCTTGATCCTGTCATATATTGCTTAATTGTGTCTCCACTTAGCATCATATGAAGAGTTGAAGATTTTAATATTCAGTGAATATTATGCATGCATATGTTTATGTATTATATTATATTTATTATATTATATTAACACATAAATGTGTATGTATACATGCATTGTGTAAGTGCACACACCTGTGTGTGCATGTGTATGTTCATACACACGTATGTGTGTACGCATACATATACTCATATACATACATGTATGTGCATATATTTGTACACACATACTCGCAATACACATTAAGAAAAACTGGAGTCTTTTAATGTAATTAGGTTATATGCTTGTTGGCTCTGGAGAATCTCACTTGACCAAGATGTATATCCTCATAAACTTAGCCAAATAGAAAATTATGAAATGGAAATAATAAATAAAACATTCAAATAAAATATATATGCATGCCACACCTTTCATATCCCTTTCTAAATTAAAAACATTTGTGTAGTGACTTTTCCATGTCCCCCTCTTTTCTCATGTACATATCCAGGTCTCTGTATTATCTCACCTTATGCGGCTTTTTCACTTCTCATAATTTTCAAACTGGAACACTGTCAAATGTTATTTGATCATCACTGGCCTGCCTTTTCTTTGACTGGATCTTTCATGGCAATCAGAACTATGGTTGCTTGTTTGTTGTCCTTCATTCTTGAAGAGGATCAAAATTCTATCACTATGTTAGAGTCAAGTTGCAGTATGTCCAGCTGTGGCTTCTCAGACCAATAAAAGCTCGGAATGTTCTACCACAGGTCAGGCACAGATAGTCCATATGAACATTTGGGGTGGATTCTCTAAATTTGTGCATCTCATATTTCTTTTGAGCTACTTCAATTCTGCTTTGCTCATAGAGCACATACCTTCTTTGATGAGGGTGCATCATACTGGACGATCCTGTGCCAGTGTCTCCCATGCCACACGAGCAATTCCAAAGTTCTTCAGAGAGACTTTGTGAGTGCCCTTCATGTGAGTGTTTGTCTTGTGTGAGTTCTCCATAAACCATAGTAGCACGACAGAGAGTAGATTACTTCCATGCTCCACATTACATATTTGCATACTGTATGTTTGATAAAAAAAACCCAAAATAGTCTTTACAGCTTTAATTCCAACCTATGTTTTCATACAGTTTCCACAGACTAGATAGTAAACTTGATGTCTTCTCTTTCTCCAAAATTCTCCTTCATATTTAAGATGCATGATCATTTCCCATCAGGCGCTAGATGACAATCCCGTCTACTAGACATTTTTGGAAAGAATTTCTCTAAACCTTCAAATTTTGCTGAATGTTTTCTAGCATCTATGTATCTAATTGTTCCTGGGTTAATGATATTCTCACTCCTTGTACCAGGGTATCTGATTTCTATGTCATATGTTTACTTCTATGTTCATGTAACAGATCAGTGACTTGGCAACTGTCATGTCCTATATTTAATTTCATTTCATTTCTATTGACCAAGCTTGAGGTCACTTTCTCCCTCTCCTTCAAAAGGAATGAAGCCCAAACCACCAAAGGAACAGAAGGGAGTTAGAGTGCTGTGTGAGGAGCAGAGAAAAGATCAGTTTGGTAAGATCTAAGAGTGCAAGGGGAAGAATAATACATAATGAGTTTCACAAGCTAGATCTAGACTATGTCCCTAGTATTGCAAGATAAGATGATTTACCCTTTTTCCATCTACAGTGGAAGTGGAACCATGCAAACCTAACACCCTGATTAAGTTTGTCTTCAGTCTTGTTTTCTTCAGTTCCACCATTGCTGACTCACTTTGACCTTAAGATTCATTGTGATTGGATTCCTCTGCATGTAGTTTTTTTCCTTTATTTCTCTATTTGAGGGCTCAGTTTGTTGTATCGTACCAATGTACTTGAACTTGTTTCTAATTCTTGCTTTTGCTTGACTGAGTTTCTCTAATAGTATCATTAATTTTTCGTATTTTCCTTCATCTGGTTTCTTTATCACTCACAAATGAATTGGAGTCAAGTTTCTAATGGTCATTTTGCTAGTCTCTGAAGGCAACTGACCTTTATTTTTAGTTACTTTCCATTCCACAACCCAGCTCATCAATATTTCAGGCTTATTGTGATCACTCAGTCCCAAGGGATTCTACTTTATATCTGATATTTTATTCCTGATTGAGTTGTAATAGACACTGAAGAATTTATAATTTTGATACTTATCACATTTCATATGAAAATTAGTCTTTCAGGAATCTTCATAATCATATGAAAGACTATTTTTATCCAATATCAATGAAAACAGGGAAAAATAGGAATTATATTATATCATATATCAGGCTTATGTTAGACCTAAGAAATAACTTTCTTACAAAAAAATTATGAAAGCTGATTTTTCCTTTCTTCTAACAGTGATAGCACTTAGATTTTTACTTTTCTTAAGTAATTATTTGATTTCCTGTTTTAGTTACCTATTTTCTCTTTGAGCATCTAGGTGGCAGAGTTCCAGGTCCAGAGACAGACTTACTGAGTTCAAATCTGGCCTTAAATACTTATTAGCTGTGTGACCCTGGGCAAGTCACTTAATTAACCCTGTTTGCCTGGTTTCCTCAACTATAAAATGAGCTGGAGAAAGAAATGGTAATTCGTTCCAATATCTTTGACAAAAAAACCTCAAAAGGGTCACAACAAGCCAGATATGACTGAAATGACTGAACAACAACAGCATTTTAGTTACCTATTTTCTCTCCACCAAGTGATTATAAAGTCCTTGAGAGTGGTATTTTTCTTTATTCCCCAGAACCTAGCAAAGTGCCCTGCATTAGGACCATACAATCTGGAAGGGATGTTAGAGGCCATTATGCACAGTCCCCTCATTTTACAGATATAAGTCCCAGAACTAGGACTTGAATCCACGCTCTCTCACCACAATTCCATCACTTTCTGAATCCTGTGACCATCAATAGACACCAGGAGATACTGGTTGAATTTCAATTGTTGTTGTTGCCATGACCAGATGATACAACCTGAATCCTCCCATTCCTTACCATGCTTTTTTTCTAGATGCATAATGATGTTGGAAAGAAGTGAGGTGAAGGCAACCTAAAATGCAAGGGAAAGAGCCATTTAGAGGCAGTAATTTCTCTACCTGTTTGACCTTGGGCAAGTCACTTACATTCTCTAAGTCTGTTTGCTTATCTATAAAATGAGGGATTTAGACTAAGATCCCCCCTGGTTCTCAGCCCTATTCCTATTTGACAGATGGTAGTGACTTTTCTTTCCTTGTTACTTTGGTGGCATGCTAGGGTGGGCCATTGACTTATTCTACTTCTTTTAACTTCTTTGCTACACCATGAATGCATCTGTTGGCTTCCTACCAGTAGGAAACACTATGCTGGAAAATTATGATTGGAAGGTTCTTACCTTGGACATGGAAACAAAGGATAAAAGATCCAGAGTTGGAAAAGATCTAAAAAGCCATCTTATCCAATCCCCTTTATTTTACAGATGAGAAAACTGTGTCTCAGAGAGGGTGTTCTGCATGTAGTAAGTAGCAGACTTAGATTTAAACTTGGGTCCTCTGAGCCCAAGTACAAGTAACCAAGCACTTGGGATTCTACTCTATAAATGTCAAAACAACAAATACCTCTTGTGTATGTGAACTCTTTTAAAGTGCTAGAGTGGATTGATGGTTTGTTTTGAAGACAGGACACGTCTTTAAGGACAGGATAAAAACCCATCTGCCTGGGTTTGTTCATGATGCAGTTTCTGGACTTCTGTGATACTCATACTTTTGTTGTTGTTGTTCAGTAGTTTTGGGGTTTTCTTGCCAAGGATACTGGAGGGGTTTGTCATTTCCTTCTCCAGCTCATTTTACAGAGGAGGAAACTGAGGCAAACAGGATTAAGAGGCTCACACAGGGTCACACAGCTAGTAAGCATCTGAGGCTAGATCTGAATGCAGGAAGATGAATCTTCCTGACCTGAGGCCCAGAACTTTATCTACTTCACCACTTAGCTGCCCTAGCTGCCAACGTACGGTATTCTCATTTTTTCAGTTGTAATCAGGACCCTCACATTAGTCCTTTTTTTAAAATGTTTCTCCTTTGGAGATAAAAAGGTAGTGCCTATGGACAAAATACTTTATGTGTATGATATATTGTAGACTTACCTTTTGAGCTATTAACTGTCATAGGAGGAGTGAGATTGTTTTTATTGCTGTTTTGACATCTGTGGTATTTCTGTGATGCATTCCTTTTTCATTAAATCTCCTCTGTTCCTGTCAACTTATTTATCACAAGTTCTCTTCCTCTGCTTGGTTGTGTTGTCCTTTTGCTGTTAGCTGGGGGGAAGAAACAGAGCGAGAAAACCCAAAGTGTAATGAAAATCAAATTTTTTTCCCTTCCCTCACTCCATAAAGTTCCAGGGATCCCAGGTGTGTCTTTAAACTGGCTGCAGGGGATGTTGAATGCTTCTTAGAAAAGAGTTTGTTTCATTTTTATGTAAAAAAATATCTAAAACCTTCTAGTTGGCTTTTTAAAAATTTCAAATGGGGGGGGCAGTTTGAGATGTTGGAAATGAAAGAAAGCTCATCAGTTCTTCTTGCATTTTCTTCCCTATATTTACCCTTTTCTAACCTGTGCATTGTCTACAAAATACTGAGGGAGCCATGTAAACTGAAAAAAAGATGCAGCAAATTGCCCCCTCCAGGTAAGTCATGGATTCATCTGAGTAAGGGAAAGAGCTTTATTAGTCTTTATTTAAAGCCAAGGCCAGATTGGCCTATTGGATTAGGTGCCAGAAACACTTAGTCCTAATCCAACTTGTTCACTGACTCACAGTATGACTTCAAGGGAATCCATTAATATCTCTTCTTCACGTTATCTGAAAAACAGGCAAAGTAACAGACTGGAAGTTCCCTATGATGGTTCCTTAACCAAAATGCCTTCTAAAGATGCTTCACTTTGGACTCCTTTATGTTCTGTAGAAAATAAAATTTAATTGAGCATATTTCTTTATTCCAGGGGTGCAGCAAAACATGTTTGCATAGACTGCTACATAGGTCAGATATAAGATTATACAGACCAGTTTCTAAGAAAGATTGTTTTCAGAAGGCTGGACACTCCATATGATTCTTTATTTGAAATTTTTTAAGTTTATGGAATAAAACAAGCATTTTCATAACATAGTATAATAAAAAAGCTGATTGCACACAAAACTACAAATCTATTATGTACAACTTGCTATTTCTTTTAAATATATAATAAAGTTATCATATAAATTTCTTTTCTTTCCTCCCCCACCTTAGATATGGCTATCATTAGACACAAATAAGTGCATATGTTTCTGTAATTTTATTTTATACATACTTCTATTTATCAGTTCCTTCTCTTGATGCAGATACCATCATTCTTCATATGAACTTTATAGCTAATTTGGGTATTTGTAACAGTCAAAATGACTTATTCATTCAAAGTCATTACTGTCATTGTATACAGTGTTCTCTTGGTTCTGCCCATTTCACACTTCATTATTTCGTGCAAGTCTTTCCATGTTTTTCTAAGATCATTTCTTAGAAATCATCATTTCTGATTTAATAAGCCTATGAAAGTGGCGAGAGGGGGGTGGAGCCAAGATGGCGGAGTAGAAACACACAAATACGCTAGCTCCGAACCCACAGCCCATGAAATATCTATAGTAAAGAGCTGCCAATAAATTCGGGAGCAGGAGAAGCCACATAACAGCAGAGCAGATAAGATTTCTGTTCCAGAGAACCTGAAAACCTCTCGCAAAAAGTTCTTCGCGCAGCGGACTGGGAGCCCTGCCGCGGCTGCCCAGGGCCGAGAGGAGCAGATCCGAGCGGGGACCAGATCCGAGCAGGCTTCAGGGACAGAATCTCCAGCAGCCGTGCAGGTCCCTCCACCCACAGGTGACAAGGGTCGGTGTGAGGGTCTCTTTGGCCGGTCGAGAGGGGAGTGGGGAGCCCCCATGACTCAGGCCCCCTCGGGAGGCACCAGTGGAGGTGGGATCAGACCGGGGCTCCCCAAGCAGGCGGGAGCCCAGATCCATTGTTGAAGGTCTCTGCATAAACCCCCTGAGGGAACTGAGCCTGTGAGGCGGCCCTGCCCCCACCCGGGCAGCTGAACTTGATCTCACACTGAATAGCAGCCCTGCCCCCGCCCAAAGCCCTGAGGCTGGGAAGCAGCATTTGAGTCTCAGACCCCAAGCGCTGGCTGGGAGGATCCAGAGGCGAGGTGGGTGTGAGGAGAATATTCAGAGGTCAAGTCACTGGCTGGGAAAATGCCCAGAAAAGGGAAAAAAACCAAGACTATAGAGGGTTACTTTCTTGGTGAGCAGGTTTCTCCTCCCCTCCTTTCGGATGAGGAAGAACGGTGCTCACCATCAGGGAAAGACACGGAAGTCAGTGCTTCTACATCCCAGCCCACTCAATGGGATCAGACCTGGGAAAAGCTCATAAAGAGCTCAAAAAATTTTCAAAATTATGTTAGAGAGGTGGAGGAAAAACTGGGAAGAGCAATAAAAGACTTGCAAGCAAAGTATGAACAACAGATCAGCACCCTGCTAAAGGAGACCCAAAAAAATGCTGAAGAAAATAACACCCTGAAAAATAGGCTAACTCAATTGGCAAAGGAGGTTCAAGAAGCCAATGAGGAGAAGAATGCTTTCAAAAGCAGAATTAGCCAAATGGAAAAGGAGGTTCAAAAGCTCACTGAAGAAAATAGTTCTTTCAAAATTAGAATGGAACAGATGGAGGCTAATGACTTTATGAGAAACCAAGAAATCACAAAACAAAACCAAAAGAGAGAAATCATCATTTCTTATAGCATAGTAGTATGCCATCACAGTCATATAATATAACCTGTTCAGCCATTCCCCAGTTCATGAGCATCCCTGCAATTTCCAGTTCCTTTTTTTCCCATGTGATTCTAACCTTAAGGTATGTGTAAATGATAGGCACTGAAGTTATAAAAACCTTCTCAGTGGCTTTGTTGCTACAAGTCTACTTATGGTGCCTTCATACAATTGTTTGTAAGTAAACAGTTGTTAATATTCAAGGTGAGCTAACCATGAGTCTTCAGAACAGTAAACGCCACAGCATTCCTGTGCTTTCCAGTCAAGTATGCCTTGCTGCAGTTGTGAGAGTCAGCATGGCATCATATTGAGAGTTGGGAGACTTGGATTTGAATCCTTGAATCCTCGCTTTCTTTCCTCTCTGCTTTGTGGGGTAGAAATTTAACTTTTCTGGCCTTCAACTCCCTTATTGAGTCAGGTGATCCTGGGTCCTTCTAGTTGTAAACCCTTTGGTCTTTACCCCTTTTTTCTTAATTAAGTATTTTAGCTGTTATCCCCTCACATGGGAATTTTAGCAGTCTTAATTTAGTGGAAGAGGAAGCAAGAACCTTACCTGGACTAAGAACACACAACTGCTAAGGCCAGAGCTTATCATAAGCTATAAGAACTACACCAACTCCTTAGAACTCGGGGTCTCTTAACCTTTGATCTGTGAATTTTTTTCAATATGTTGATAACAGTATTTCAATATAATTGGTTTCCTTTATAATCCTGGACACTTTATTTTATGCATTTGACAACATCATTCTGAGAAGGGTTCCACAGACTTCACCAGGCTGCAAAAGGGATCCATGATATGCAAAACAGTTAAGAATATCCTAGAATGTAGACATACACAGATGTTTTCAGAGCTATTGTTATCAACATTTGTAGAATGTGTTACTGTAGTAGGTTCTCTTATCATCCTGAGTCCACCATGCTGAGGATTCTAGGTGTTTTGGTTCTGTCTACATTAATTGATAAGGAAGAGAACTTTTCTCTCCAAACACAACAAGTGAAATACTGTTCATGGGTAATGGGGAGAGCATTCCTTTTTGGGGTGGCAAGTACATACATATGCATTTATTAGGGTATTTCTGTTTCTATAGCAGCAACTACATTGCCCCTTGCAGATAGACAATATCTATCTAGCAAAACTGCTTAGTATGTCTGAAAGGATCCTGAATGACTACTTGGTCCATTCCCCCTTAACCATCAAGTGATGATTTTTGTCCTTCTGATATATATAACAGCATCTAAAAATAACTATGGCCTCATTACTTTGACATTTCCCTTTAAGACTTATTTTATTCAGCCATAAGGCATCTATGGCCAGTTTAACTGGAGACATTCTAGGGATTATTCACCCATCATCTACAGAGAAGTGGGTTCCGTGGAATTATTTCATTCTGGTATATAAGGATTTGTTCATTTGACCAGGTCTGTAAATGAAATGACTAAGCTACACATTGTTTTAGGTTAAGGGGGAAAATGAAATTAAAAGAGTCATGAAACAGTATCACTGATGCTAGAATGTCCAAAAAAAAAATTGTTATCCCTTGAAACTTCAAGCAATTAAACACCTAGTAAGTTTCTGAAGGAAAGATATCTCTAGAAGAGAAGTTCTTTAGGTGTCTTAAAAGTCCTTGCTTGTAAGTGGATAAAGTTTGACCTTGGATAGCAGGCTGTGCACATGGTCTGTTTGTAAGTGGCTCATTGTGATTGGATATCAAAGGAAGCCTTGCTTGCTAATTAATACAGCATTGGTTTGTGATGGTTTTCCTCTACTCTTTCTGGAAGTTGTATGGTTTCACACTGGGCTTTGGACATTACAATTGTCATTTTGCTTCTCTGAATATCTGTCTTTATTTTCTGTGAACTGAACCAGGAGGGTGGATATACCTGCTACCTCATAAGAAGTAAATGGATTATTTATTATGAAGACTATTTACAAATGAGGCCTGATCATAGGATTGTTCTTTGTTGTCTTTTTTGCCATCAATGGCAACTTTCTAACTATTTCATTTTTTTAATAGGCAGAGAAAGTTATTCCTTTCTCCATGTTGAACAAAACTTAATGGCATAAATGCACATTCCTATTTAGGTACAATTGTCAAACCTTTCAGTTAAGTTATGTGGACAAAGAATCATGACAGAAAGGGCATTATCGTTTGAGTTTAGGATGTGGAATCTGGAGACAAAGCTTCCTAGCAGGTGACTGTGAACCATAGCTGATACCCCGTCTCCTTTTGTTGTGTTGTAAGTAGCCTTGGGCTTCTGTGACCTTCTGTTCTTAGTGGAGACACTCATTTGTTGTTGTTCAGTCATGTCCTACTCTTCATAACCCAACATAATGTTTTCTTCGTCAAGCTTCTGGAGTGCTTTGCCATTTCTTTCTCTAGTTTTGTGCAGTCAGGGGTGAAGTAACTTGCCCAGGGTCACATAGTCTGTAAGTGTCTGAGGTCAGATTTGAATTTTTTTTTCTGATTCCAGGCCCAATGCTCTATCCATTGTGCTACCTAGCTGCCCTAGGAGTACTGGATGCCTGCTTGCAATTTTTTGGAACTGATTTAAACAGTAATCAAGTACTAGATTATCATGGGCTGAAGGAGTATTCTGTTAATGCTCTGCTTTCTCCTTTATGTAAAAAAGTTTTAATTTAGAGCCTTGCTTGCTATGTTATCTACCTATGTTCTGTGCTTTCAAGTAGATAAAATTTCAACATGATCTCATTAATTTCCCATGGGTAGATTACTGATAGCTCATTTTCCATTCTGTGTTCTTCTTTAATCCAGATACCTCTTTTCTCCCCTGTGGAGTTTCATACACCTAGGCAGACTTGGGCACCACCAGGGTTATTTTTCTCACCCAGTTCTGCTTAGGTTTCATTTCAACTTTTGTTTTACTCATGCCAAAAAAAAAAAAAGTGCTTTTATAGTTCCAGCTAGTCCTTCATAGTATTTCTTTGGGAGCTTGCCTCATCTATGTAACTAATTCCTTTGCTAGTGGTTTGTTTTTTTGTGTGTGTGTGTGGTTATTCATATTTGAGACTTTAAAAACAAGCTCTATTCCTTCTATATGTACGTTTTTACAAGACCAGCACTTTCTTCATATGTATGGTGTCAGTGAGGATCTGATTTGGCCCAGCCCAAGCCTCACTTGGTCATTGTTTGAGTTTTGATGGCTGAGTGAATGCAAATAACAGTTGTTTCTATTCTGGCCAGAAATCCTAAGGGTCTTCCCCTTTCTGTTTGATTTTTTTTTTTTTGAGTAGGCAAAAATTTGCCTCATTTCTTACCTAGCCTTAAATCACCAAATTGGTACTGCCTCAGACAAACTGAGACCTGGGAAAGACCGTGGCTTAAAAATGCCAAGGTCTCCCACTGTATTTGGGGTCCTGTCCAGTTGTCCTGACCTATGTCTTGACATGACTCAGATGGCCCTGGATTAGAGAATCAGACTGATGGCTTTGCTCAGACCTGCTTCCCTTAAATCCAATTCACTTGCATTTCCATCACCCTCCTGATGTACTTGGTCCTCTTTGAGGTCCTTGGTCCTCTTTGAGAATGAAGAACAAACAAGAAGTCAGTGAGGGTGAAAAGTTTGCTCAGCTATGAAATATGCTTAATCCCTCCCTATTGAGCTGTAGTGGAGTACCACCAAGCTAAGTTAGGCCAAGGCAACTATTTATTAAGCATTTAACTGCATACTCTGAATAACATTCAACTGAAAGTATAGAATGTGTGCTCTCTGGGAAAGGATATACTCACATTTGTAAATTGTGAAGCACTTTTCTCACAATAACTTTGTGAAATAAGTGATGTTATCTCCAAGTTACAGGTATGCAAATGAACTCAGAGAGAATGAAATGACTGATTCATGTGGATGTGGCTAGTAAATAAATGGTGGAGCCAAGACTCCAAGTCCTGGTTTCCTTCATCCTGGTATGATAGTCATTCCATTATGTAAATGCACAAACACACACTCTATGCTGAGCACTCTATTTTTATTACCTGTTTAACATGTATATAATACAATAAGAGCTGGTGCTGCAAATCTGATAGTCCAACAGCACAAATGACATTTTTCATACTTCATCAATTCAGTAAAAATTGATGTACATAATAATGACCCCACATCACTGCAAAATCCTGAAATAGCTTCTAAATCATCAAAGAAAAATTAAAAGTATAGTTTTACTGCCAATAATTCTTTGAAAACTGGTCATCCATAGGTAGAGCAGTCCAAAGGCCTCAGGTGTGTTTTGAGCTGTACAATGTACATGGAAAATACGTTAATCAGAAATCCCAATCTTACTTAAAAGGACCTTCCATTTCACTCTTACAAAATAATAAGAGGTATGCTAACATAGGGGCAGGCATTTATAATTTATGAATCCAATAATCATAGGAAAACTGTAGAAACTGCATACAGTATAAACAGCTAGTTGGCACAATGGAGAGAATGATAGACCTGGAGTCAGGAAGGTCTGAGATCAAATCCAGCCTTACGGACTTATAGATATGTGACTTTGGGCAAGTCATTTAACCTTGTTTGCATCAGTTTCCTCATCTGTAAAATGAACTGGAGAAGGAATGGTAAGCCACTCTAGTATCTTTGCCAAGAAAAGCCCAAATAGGGTCGCAAAGAGTCCGACGTGACTGAACAAAGGATAGAAGTCAGGGAATAGAAGGATAGAGTACTCCTAAAAATATCTCTTATAGTATACAATTATGACTGAACAACAATACTAAGGAGAAGATTTTCTGTAACTTTTAGCTGAAGGAAAGCCCCATAATTTTACAAAGATAAATTTAAATGTCATGTAGTAAATACCTAGAACACCAATGCACCATGTTCTGTGGTACAGGATCATCTTTCTTTGAAGAATTTAAACTAGTAGCATTTGGGTAGGACCACAATGGCATAGTGATACATTTTGTTGTTATTATTGTGCTGCTTAAATCATGTAAATCTGTTACTTTGAAAATAATGGCAGCTGCTGAAAATCTACCACTTTGTGTAGAAGTAAACAACTAGAGTCTAAAATAAGCAGGCTGAAATGGCTGCATAGTAAAGGCGTAATATAAATTCTGGATTTCCAAAGAAAAATACAAAAGAGACAACCTTTTATCAGTCCTCTAGTGTATAGCCCTTTTATAGGTACCCAGATATAAAGGGGATATTTAGCATTGTAGATTTTTACCAAATAAGCTTATATTTGCACTGTATATATAAATATATGAATATATAGACATACAAGTGAATGTATGTATATAAATATATATGTATGTGCCTAGCTATACATATATGTATATGTACATACATATGTTGTTGGTTGTTGCTGTGTTTGTCCTTCATTCTCAAAGAGGACCATGACATCAAGATGATGATATGACTTGCAGTTGGCTTTGATTTGAGTGAGGGAAGCTGCCTCCAAGGTCACCAGCCTCTCTTCTCCTCCTGAGCCATCTGGGTCCAGTGGTCAGATATTCATCAGAATGACTGGAGATGGCCCAGGATGCAATGGGAGACCCTGGCCATTTTAGGCTAAGGTGTTACCAGATTTTCACTTTGAGTGAGATATACCCATTCATTGAACAGGCTTCTTTAAGTAGTTACTCAAGGGATGGCCTCTTTAATTTAAAAAAAAAAAAATCAAATTGGGAGGAGAAAAGACCCTCTGGGTTCCTGGGTAAAAGAGAAACAGTTGCTGTTTAGTATTTCATATATATACAATGCATATACCATTTCACTGTGTAGACTTGGTATGAGTGATACTTCCTAGGCTTCGATATTATAAGTGTATGCATATGTATGAGCACTGGACTTTAAAGTTAGGAAAACTGAAGTTTGAATCCAAACAATCTCTAGCTTTGTGATCTCTCTGAGCCTCAGTTTTCTCACTTGTAAAATGGGGACGAACATATGAGCACCTACAGAGATATTGTGCACCTGAAATAAGATAGTCTATGTAAAGTATTTTGCAGCTCTTAAAGTGCCAAGTATTTATTTATACGTCCTCAGTGTGGCATAGTGTTAGAGTGAGCTGGTCTTGGAACTAGAAAGATAGAAGTTCAAATCCTGTATCGGGTACAAGCTGTCTGTATGACAATAGGCATGTCACTTAAATTCTTAGTGCCCTAGACAAGTCTCTAAGACTATATATAAGTTGAAGAAAAGATGCCTGCATTGGTAAAGGAAGTTACCTCCTTTATAATTTACGAACCCAAATGCCCATGAAATCACAGGTTTATTTCCTAGCCTATATATATTCTAGTGCAAGGAACATGTTAGTAATTCATTTGAATATGAGAACATAATGTATCCTTAGTGAAAACCAAAGTAATGCCAAAGAAAATTTGGTTAAGCCATCAAAATTGTAAAAGTAAATTGAATTAAAAATGAATATTGCCAAGATTATGACATGCAGATGAACTGGAAGCCTATTAAGATAGTTCATAAATATATGTGCCTTGGCATTTGTTATAGGTAGATAATGAACTGTGCCTGGAATTTAATAAGAGGGAGAAATCAGATTAGATTACATTTGAAAGACTGCATGGTGTTTTCACTGATCCCAGATTGCCTGCTACTGTGAAATCCCTTGTATTTTAACTTTAATATTTTTCTGGAAATGCTATGTGGGTAAGACACATGGAGTACCACCATCTCAGAAGAATTAAAGTAAGTTCTAGAGCAGCAGCAACTTGTGTGTGAGATCAGCAAAACTTCAGTAACATCAATAGAACTAAAAATAACAAAACTTTAATGATAAATACTAAAATTTTATCAGTAACATTTGGGAAATGAGGCTGCTGGATCCATCAAAGTATCTTTTAGAAGTTTAAGAAAGGCAGAAAAACTGTTTCCCACTTTAATAGGGGTTAATTTATTTAGCTCAAGTCAGATCTGACTTAAAAATCTAGTGATTTTTAAGTGGATCTTAAAAGGTACCCCAAATTTGGTCAAGACCCATCTGGCCGCTTACAGATAAACATGCCATTTCTGTATAGGAACTGATCAATACATCATTATTCACTTTAAAACTGACATTCACACAGTGCTTTAAAGTTTTCAAAATACTTTACATCATCATTTGAACCTCATCAAGGTACTTACTTTTGCAGGTAAAAATTACAAGACATTATTATCCCCATTTTATTGACAAGGAAATTATAGCCCTGAATTATTTGCCCATATTCACATAGCAAATAAGTGTAAAGGCAGGATTTTTATCATCTTCCTAACTCAAAATCTAGTTTGTTTTATTTGTATCTTTTTTTAATTTAGTTCAGTTAAATAAATATTTATTAGCAAATATCTATGAATTTCAAAGCTAGGTGTTGGGGGCAAATAGAATATGAATAAAGAATGTTCCTTGATTTCTTGAAGTTTTCCAAATAACTCTGATAACAATAACTCTTATCATATGTTTACCACATAGCAGTAAAATAACCACACTGCAAAAGAGAACATGAGTGTAAGGCCTTACTGTATCAGCAGTCAAAGAATATAAACAATTCTCTAAAGAATTGCAAACTGTTAGCAACCATATGAAATACTGCTTCAAATAACTATTAACAAGAAATACAAATCAAAACAATTCTGACATATCAGCTCATAACCAGCAAACTGGCCAAAACGACAGAAGATGGAAATGGTCGTTGTTGGAGAGGCTGGGAAAAGAAAGGTATACAAACACCTTTTGGTACAGAAATCTCACTGCTAATATAACTCAAGGAAGTCAAAATTAGAAAAAAACATTCACAGAAGTACTGTTTCTTTGTGGTAGTAAAGAACTAGAAAGAAAACAAATTCTAGTCCTATGGGGAATGTTTAAGTAAATTGCGTCCATAAGAAATTATAAATATGAAGAATTCAGAAAAACATAAGAAAATTTATTTGAATTGGTACAGACTAAAGTAACCAGAACCAGGAAAACAATATACACAATTACAACAATCTAAATAAAAAGGCCAAAAAAAAAACAAAAACAAAACCCAGAAAACAAAACCTAAAACTGAAAGTCATATAAGTTTGATGATCAAAAAGATTGGTCCTAGAGAACTGAGAAAATCTACCTACTTCCCTTTTTTTGCAGAGGTAGGAGGATCATGTGTTGACTTTGCTGAACAGATTTTTTTCTCATTTTAATTCATTGTGTTAAGTATTGGCTTAGAGAAAAAAGGAAGAATATATTTGGAAATGAAGATGATGTAAAAACAAGATATCAATAAAATTCAAAGAGCATGAGATACATTTTTAAATAATGTTTATTTTTTGTTATTCCAAACTTAACAAACATAACAGTTCCACATACAGAGAAAAAAAAGATTACACATAAAACTGCAGATCTGTGTGCAGCTTACTTTATTTAAAAAAAAAAAAGATATAGTAATTACTTCACAGTTTCCAAGGTATCTTGTTTGTTTTTGTTTCCTTCTGAACTTTCTTCTGTTTTTTTGGGGGGGGTCATAAAAAGCCTTTTCAATAATCCTCTTTTCTCTCTTGTATACTGTTTTGGCGGGGAGCAGGGGGGCAGCTAGGTGGCGCAGTGGATAGAATACCAGTGCAGAGTCAGGAGAACCTGAGTTCAAATCTCACCTCAGACACTCACTCACTCACTAGCTGTGTGACCTTGGGCAAGTCACTTATCCCCAACTGCTTCATCCTGGGTCATCTCCAGTCATCCTGATGAATATCTGGTCACTGGATTCAGATGGCTCTAGAGGAGAAGTGAGGCTGGTGACCTGCACAGCCCTCCCTCACTCAAAACAAAGTCAAGTGCAAGTCGTGTCATCATTTCTCTGATGGCATGGTCTTCTTCAGCAACAAAGGACAAACACACTGTTTTGGCACCACTATAACTAGTCTCCTTTTTCTTCCTAAGAGATCAAAAGTCTTAGTACAGTCTTGAACTTTAATAGCTTTGTACACACACACACAAATACACATGTAGGTGTGTTGTCTACCCTAACAGAAGGCAGGGATGCCCCCCCAAAAAAGCTTTATTAGAGGTCCAAGGAAGAATTCTATTAACTACAAATCATTCTGCTAAAAAAGGGAATGAATATCAGCTAGAAAAGCATTTAACTTCCATTAACACTAAAGAAGCAAAATAGATTACCATCTTTATTGCCAATTCAATCATAGAATTGGTTTGTAATTCTATTAGACAATAAGGGATGAAAGTTCTATGATTCATACATACGTTTTATCTTGCCGTGTCTTCCCACTCTTAGAGCATTAATATAATAACAGTCCTGACCCCAGCAAACCTCAGGAACATATGGGAAGTTTTATAAAGTGATGCTCCAAAAAACGTTTGTACTTAGTAAGCGATTCTTTTGATCACAGAGATAAACTTTGAACTGTAATAATACTTTCATATTTAGCTCATAACTGAACCAAACTTCATGAAAAACACAGGCTTTAGTCCCTTCTGAATGTCATGGGAATCTCATAAGAGACTTGAAATCAGGTGCCTTTTGTGTATGCATTTAAGGAAAAACATCAACCAATTGCGTATTTAAGGAAATATCAACTGCTGAATAAGAAAGCAAAACTAACAATAAAACATTATAGTGTTAGATAACAGTAACAACAGTAACTAACATTTTATAGCTCATTAGGGTTTGCAAAGTTCTTTACAAATATGTTTTTATCCTTATAACATCCATTGGAGATAGGTACTCTTATTATCCTTAGATTACAGATGAAGAAACTGAGAGAGATAAAAGTCAAGTTATTTGCCCAGGTCATATTGCTGCTAAATGTCTGAGGCCAAATTTGAATTTAGGTCTTCTTGACGTCTGACCTAGCGCTCTGTTCACTGTACTACTTAACTGCCTAACACTGTGAAAATGTGATTTAATATTTTAAATAAATTCTATTACTCTTTTGTTTTTATAATGACTTGATTTCCCTTGTGTCTTCCTGTCTCCCAAAGGAACTGTCCATTCCAACAAAAAAGTTTTTTTTTTAAAGTAAAAGAATAGAAATACATACACACACACACACACTCACACATACAATGGCATCATTTGCAATCTCCCACACTCATGACCATTCCCCAGTGCCAAGGAGTGAGGGGAGGTAACTTTTTTTATGAAGACCAAGTTTTATTCTTTATAATTTTGGAACTTTGATTCTCAGTTATTTTCTAGCAGTTGTTCTTCCCAATTATAGTGCTGTGATGATTACATAGATTGTTTTCCTGGTTCTGTTTACTTCACTTTGCATCAGTTCATAAAAGTTTTTCTATACCTCTTTGTAATCAATTACTGTTCTTTTAATGATCCCTTTTTGAGTCATTTTTTTCAGTCATATCCAGCTCTTCTCCATTTTGAGTTTTCTTGGCAAGGACACTGGAACGGTTTACCATTTCTTTTTCCAACTCATTTTACAGATGAGGAAATTGAGGCAAACAGGGTTAAGTGACTTGCCCAGGTTTACACAAATATTAAGTGTCTGAGGCCAGATTTAAACTCCCAAAGAGAAATTCTTACTGACTCCAAGCCCAGTGCTCTACCCATTGCCCCACTTAGCTGCCCCTTTCAATAAATGGTGACTTAATAAGAAAGCAAACATCCTTGCCGTACTCTCTTGTTCCTAGTGCTTGGCTCTAATGCATTTCAGCCTACTCATGCCCACCATGTGCCTCTCCATTGACCTTTGGATGATTCTCAACCTCAACATTGTGGTTACTAAGTATTCCATGACTCATATAGCAATTCGGCAGCACCAGAACACTGGCATTAAAAAAGATTGGCCTTTGTTTCAGGGAGAAGCTTTGGGTTATGAAAGGAACTGAGCAAACTCCCAAAGGCAAATCCAACAACTCATCCTGAAACAGCACATCTGAGGATTCCCCAGTAACACCAGGTTTAGTGCAGAGGGAGCAGGGAAGAAAGAAAGTGAAGATGTGTGAGTGAAGGTTGAGTGTACTCTCCTAAAACTGTGTAATGAAAAAAACTTGGATGAGTTACCCCATCTTACATAGCCATCTCTATGATTCATGGCAAAAGCAACATTAAGGCCTTCCAGTAAAGAATCTTTGAATGACTTTCAGACTGTCCACTCTAAGCCTTTTAAATTACAGACATGGAAACTGATCTCAGAGAAGTTAAGTATGTCACCCAAAGTCAAAGTGCTAGCTACTTGCAGAGCTGGAGCAAAAACCTAGTCTTTCCACTTTTCCATATTGCCTAAGTCTCTTGGTATTATTTTTTTAAAAAACATGAGTGAGTCTTGTGTTTGCTGCCATGAAATCTTAAGAACCGATAGATAAAATGTTTAATAATACCTAATATAAAGTATTATATTATATCATATATTATAAAATATATGTAATATTATATTATAATATATAATAATATATTATATATATTATATTAGATCTATTAAAGATAGATCTGTAATCTCATCAATGTGGGAATTATCCTCTCCATGCTACCCATCCATGCATGTCTAGCCCATCGTTCTTGAATCTTGTCCACGTCCTCTCATAAATTCATGACCAAGTGTCTATCCAGCATGCTTAGGGGTCCCCTTCTTGAGTTCTTCTGATATTGTAAGGCCACGTTCAGATATCCTTTGCTCTGGTTCCATGACCAGAACATCTTTTTCTTTTTTTGCAAGTATGTGTTTCTAAGGTGACATCCTTTACCCTATTTCTCCTATGTTGTTCCTCATTTTTAAAGTATTGCAGCCGTTTCAGGCCCTCCCCCATCCCATGCATTTATTGTCCATTGTTCTTTGGGTGATCTTCAACTTTAATATGTTGGACACTGTAATATTCCATGACAATATTGGTGTTAAAAAAGAAGGTTCATCTCAGGGAGATGCTAGGGATTGTTAAGTGGTATAATGGATAGAGCACTTCTCCAACTCATCTTACAGATAAGGAAACTGAGGCAAATAGGGTTAAGTAACTTGCCCAGGTTTGCCTAGAAAGTGTCTGAGGCCATATTTGAACACATGAAGATGAGTCTTCTTGACTCTAGACCCAGCACTCTATTCACTGCACCACCTTGCTTCCCTATATTACAGATAAGGAACATGAAGCCCAGAGAGGTTGTGACTTGCCCACAATCACTCAATAAGTGAATAAGGCAAGATTCTAAACCAATTCTTCTTGACTCCAAGTCTACACCTGCACCAAACTACCTTAGATATAGTAGGTTATATTCCCTACTGGATTGTCAGCTCTCTGAGAATGGGACAGTATCTTGTTTCACTCCAGTATCCCTGGTATCCAGTACCATGCCTTGAACAGTCACTTGATAAGTGTTGGCTGAACTTGAGTCTTTTTTTTTAAAGAAATATTTAAATGTTAAGGCAAGGCCAGAACAAACTAAAGGTCAGGGTCAGATTTTACTCCATTTTGAGAAATTTTATATTCAAGAAATGTCTGTCCCATGACACTTCTTCTTGGTGGCAGTGCTGGCCTTAGTATTCTCCTACAGTTCCTTTTCTGTCAATAGCCAAGTCCTGCAGCACTTCTTAAACTGTAGGTCACCACCCCATATGGGGGTCCTGAAAAATTTGGCAACAGTAAAAGATTTCTGAACATCCAAAGACCAAACATGAATTAAAACTTAAATATGTAATGAATTCGAGGTGTTTCTGGCAGCACTTGCCTGTGTTGCGTGATGCAACTTCACTGCAACCTTGGTTCTGAACACAAAGCATGCACACTTTGCACAGAACATGTCATCAAGCCATATAACACCAACAAATGCTACTGAAGTGCAAAAAGGGAAGCCCTGCCTTAGGGTGCCATTTAGATAGAACAGGGTTTCTGAGGTCCACCGAGATCCCCAAAGCATCTATGACCTTTTATTTTAAAAAATATGTTGAGAAATGTATTTCAATTTAATTTATTTTCTTTATAATCCTGTCTTTTTAAATTTAAGAACATTTTGAGAAGAAGTCTACAGGGTCCACCACAATTGGTAGAGAGAGTTTCCTTATCAGGAGTTCCTATTATCAAGGACATCATTGGTCTAGTCCCTCTCTCTCTCCTTACCTAAGGCACACCAGTTTCACCCTTGTCACTCTGAAACTGTCTCCAGGAAAAACAAGGGGTATTCAACATCACCAGCCTCCCACTTGCTACACCATTACAAGTTACAACCACCATAAGAAGTAGGGGTGGGGCACTGAGGGAGTGACACAAATAAAGGTAAAGAACCCCTGGAGAAAGAATTGTGGTAGACTGGCCTAGGGTAGTCTTTGGTCCTGTCTGATCCCTTTTTTCCTCAGCAGATGCTTCATTGGTGTTTATTTGTATTTCTTGACTCCAAAAGAGCTAGGCTGAAGCCAGGAATTGCCTGGCTAGTACACCCAGCTGCTCTTCATTTTCTCCAGTGTGTTTTCCTGAATTGCTTACGCTCAAAGCTATAGCAGTGCCAGTGGGCATTAGGGACTTCCCTGCATCCACATTGGCAGGAGGCTGACTGTCAGAACAGGGTGGTCCATGGAGAAGGAGGCCTGGTAGATGAGCCACATGTTATTCAACAAGACGTCTTTTTTAAAAAAAAGTTTTGTGGATATCTTTAGTTTTTACATCACATTCATTTTCCAGAAATTTTTACCTCCCCATCTATGAATGCACTCCCATCCATTTGAACCTTACTTAGTAACAAAGAAAAAAATAGTTATATAAAACTACCAAATACAATGAACTATCTGAGGCAGTTATATGTGACATTTTATTTCCTAGCTCTCTAATGAAAATAGGAAAGAGTGTTTCATTATCTACTCTCTGAAATAAAGCTTGGCCAGTATTATTTACTACAAGGGTTTAGATTCTGGCTTTAATTTAATGATTTTTTGAAAAGTTTTGCATTATTATAGTCATGGTGTATGACTTCTGGTTCTGCTTAATCCATTCCGGGTGAGCTCACGCAAGTATTCCTATTTTTCCTTGAATTCTTTACATTCATCATTTCTTGTAATGTAATAATAGTCCATTACATTTATATACACACTACGAGATGTTAAGCCATTTCCTAATTAACAGAAATCCACTTTGTTTCCAGATTTTGTTACTACATAAAATGTTGCTATGAATATTTTGGCATTCTTTTACTGTGATGCCCTTGGACTTGAAGTAATTTAAAGTAGTGACTTAAAGAAAATGAACAGTTAAAAAACTTTCCCCACAATTCCAAGTAGTTTTCTGGAATGATTAGACCACTTCACAATTCCACCAACATACATTCATATACCTCTTTTCCCACACCTCTTCATCACTGACTATTTTTATCTTTGCAAATTGGATAGATAAAACTTTAGAGTTCTTTTAACTTGCATAAAAAGGAAGGAAACAAGTGTTTATAAAATGCCTACTATGTGCCAGGTACTATGCTAAATAGTTTACAAATAATATCTCATTTGATCCTCACAACAACTATGAGAAATAGTTGCTATTATTATCCCCATTTTACAGTTAATGAAACTGAAGGGAACTGGTTAAATGACTTGCCTAGTATCACCCAGCTTGTAAGTATCCGAGGTGGAATTTGAACTCAAGTCTTCCTGACTGTAGGTCCTGTTCTCTGTCCATGGTGGCATCTTGCTGCCTCATGATTCTTATTGGGAATCTGAAACATTATTTTGCATATAAAGATCTCTTTCAAATATTATAAATTCTGCAGCTAAAGTGACTCCTTTCCTGATATGTCAAAGTCCCTTCTTGATTCCCTCAAGACCACATAGCCAGTGTTTCTTCTGTTGAGGCTTTTAGGACAAATCAAATAAAAAACCAGTAAGGTCCAAATTTTAAATCACTTCTTTCTGTTTTGCTCTTTGTCCCAGTTTATAAGATGAATGAATAGGATGCCAAAGAACTGTAAGGGCAGAATGTCTCTCTTTTTGTTCCAGGGTGTTACCCACAACACGAGCATCTGTCCCATGGACTCAGAACAGAAGACAACACACTGTGCCATTCCTTGACAATAATTCTGAATGTGTTTGTGTTTTAGTTTTGTGAGAAAAAGCCCAAAAACCATTGAGCAAGACTTGTGTGTCTGCCCGTAGGCATGTTTTAAAATAACTCTGACTGTTTCATTAATCATATGTATTTCTGGCTAAATATGAACCATTCCATTGCTGTGATCCTGAAACTCCTTTTTCTTTCTTGTGAGTATAAGGAAGATGTGGTAGAGATTCTCATTCATATTACTGTACTTTTTATGTATAATATTTCCTAGTTATGAAATAAGATATAAGACATACAAGCTATAGATGTGACATTTTTCTTTTAAATGCTTTTCTGGGATAGCTCCCTCCTTTTCTTGTAAGGAAATCTCATTTCATGAGATGGGGTCAGATTATAGGACAAACCACATTTGAAACTTTTTTGGTTACGGTTTTTCTAACACTTTAATGAGCAAATGTCATAACTATTATGAATAGGTTCTAGAGAATGTTTTCTGATTACTTCTAATTCCATGTATGTGATACATGTAATAGAGAATGAGTTCCACTTGGCATTTTCAAAATTACAGGAAGTCCCATCTCTGGAGATATTTAAAACTAGTCTGTTCCCACAGAATGTACTATCAGGAACCATTTTACAAAAGTTCCTGAGGAGGTGGGACACGATGACCTAATAGACTTCTTTTTCTATGGGTTTTGGCTTTCGTGGATCTGTGATGAGATGAGATTTTACTTTTTCTGTTTCATGAGCACAGAAACAACAATGCTTCCGAAGGTTTAAAATCTAAGTGTAGATATAAGGTGTGCACACCACAGCAATAGCTTGGTCTTATACCATCTGTTTAGGAAGCAAGTTTCATAGGGATTTGGAGTTGGGATTGTGGTAGTATTGATAGCTGATACTCTGTTTTGACCAAAACTTGATCTCAAAGGTTACCCCCTTCAGGAATTGCTCCTTCCCTGTTCCACAATTTTTAATATCAAGCTACCACACTGTGACACAGCATCATAGATCCATATTATTATGATGATGCTAATGTCAAGACCTATTATTTCAGATAATTCTACCACATGGGCTAAGCATCAAGCATCCTGTTTCATACCAGGTTTTCCGGGTGGCAGTTGCCTAATGGGTAAAGTTTAGAAGTCTAGCCACATCCACTAGATGTGAAGTCACCACAGTACCTAAGGGTGCTTCCTTCCAAGTTGTTCCTCCACCTCCCCTTTCAAAAATTTCCCCATGTGAGGTGAGAGTCTTCTCATGGTTGTTAGGCTTTAACCTTAGCCTTTGAAGCAGATTGGTATAGTGAAGAAAGTTGGATGTGAAGATGGAGGGTGAAGGTTCAAGTATTAGTTCATGTACTCACTACCTACGTGATCTTGGGTAAGTCAATTTCCTCATCTTGAAAATTAGGAAATTGAGCTAGATGACTTCTAAGCTCCAAATATACGATTCTGTGGTCATTTCACCAATGCCACCCTCTAGGGATATTAGTATGAGAGTCATGTAAGAACTCATCCCTAAGTGACTGGACTTCCTGAAAAGTATTATGAATCCTTGAGAGAATAATGTGTTCTTTTACCCCTGGGTTCCTGGATTTCTCTGTTGGAAAAAAAAAAAAAAGGTTTCATGTCCTTCACTAATTATTTTTCCTTTCAGTAATAGTGAACCTTATCCCTCTATGCTCCTTCCCTTCCTCCCTCCTTCATTAACTAACTCAGGAGGAGAAAGTGAGGCTGGTGACTTTGCACAGCCCTCCCTCACTCAAAACAAAGTCAAGTGTAAGTCATGCCATCACTTCTCTGATGTCATGGTCTTCTTTGAAAACGAAGGATGAACACAAACTAACAACAAATGGATGTAACATTCCCAGGAAAGTTCAAAATAATGTGAGATAAAATAAAAGATTATCTAGCAAGGCAGGTCATTACGTCTAAAGGACTAGTGGCCTCAGCAACCTATATGTAGGATTTATACAATTAATGAAATCCATCACCACATACACTGTCACTCTTCATATTCAAATAGCATTGTGTATTTTTCAAATTGCATTTACTCATCATACATACATCCTAGTATTTTGAAGCCCCAAGGACTAGAGGTCATCTAATGCAATCCCCTCATTTTTCAGATGAGAAACTGAGTCACAGAAAACTTAAGTGATTTGGCTAAGATCATCAGAGCCAAGGTTCAAACACCTCCAAATTGAGTATTATTTCCACTAAACCATGCTTCCCTCTGTTGGCACTTAATCATTTGATCCTTACAACAACTCTGAGAGATAGTTGCTGTTATAATCCCCATTTTCCAGTTAATGAAACTGAGAGAAACTGGTTAAGTGACTTGCCTAGGATCACCTAACTTACAAATATCTGAAGTGGAATTTGAACACAGGTCCTTTCTGATTCTAGGGCCTGTTCTCTGTCCACTGTGGCATGTCACTACCTCAGGATTCTTATTAGTAATTTGAAGCATTATTTTACCTTTTTTTAAAAAAACTTTTTATGCATATATATCTTATTTCATCTGTACTACTTGGGATAGCTAGGTAGCACAGAGGATAGAGTTCTGGGAATGGAGTTAGGAAGACCTAAGTTCAAATATGACCTCAGACCCTTCTTAGCTGTGTGACTCTGGGCAAGTCAATTAACTTCTGTTTGCTTGTTTCCTCATCTGTAAATGAAGGCTAATAATAGCACCTTCTTTAAAAGACTTTAAGAGGATCAAATCAGCACAGTACCTGGCATATAGTACACACTATATAAATGTTATTATTATTATAAAATTCCAGAGGGCAAGGATTGTATCTTGTTCTTTGTAATGAGTATAGTTATTCTTCAGGGGCAGCTAGGTGGTGCAGTGGATAGGGCACCAGTGCAGGAGTCAGGAGCACCTGAATTCAAATTTCACCTCAGACACTTGGCACTCACAAGCTATATGACCTTGGGCAGGTCACTTAACCCCAATTGCCTCATCCTGGGTCATTTCCAGTCATCCTGGTGAAAATCTGGTCACTGGATTCAGATGGCTCTGGAGCAGAAGTGAGGCTGCACTTCTCTGCACAGCCCTCCCTCACTCAAAACAAAGTCAAGTGTAAGTCATGTCATTATTTCTCTGATGGCATGGTCTTCCTTTGGCAATGATGGACAAACACACATACACAGTTACTCTTCAGTTGTGTTTGACTCTTCATGACCCCATTTGGAGTTTTCTTGGCAAAGATATAGGGGAGGTTTTCCATTTCCTTCTCCAGCTCATTTTACAGATGAAGAAACTGAGGCAGGGTTAAGTGACTTGCCCAGGGTCACATAGCTAGTAAGAATCTAAGGCCAGATTTCAACTCAGGTCTTCCTGACTCCAGACCTGATGCTCTAAACACTGAGCCACCTAGCTGCCTCCTAGTTGAGCACAGATCCCAGTGCAAATTAAGACTTCAATAAGCTAGGGTTTAGTTTGGTTTTTTTTTTTGATGACTTTCTTTCATCTTTATTATTATTGTTGTTGTTTGTTAGAATATGGACCTATGATTTCATTATTATAGGAAACTTCCCTAACCAATGTAGATCAGTACTTGTTCTGCAAATGATAATCAGAGTTGTCTGGGGCACTGAGAGGTTAACTTGCAAACAGCCCATGTGCCTGACTTGGGATTTGAATCTTGGGATCTTTGGATTTTTCAGCGGAGGCTGGTTCACCATCCATCTTGCTATGATGTCTTCCTTTTCAATAAATATTCTTAAGGGAGTCCTTCTGAGCCTCACAACCACCTGGTGAAGTAGGTGTGGCCATTTTTATTAGAGTCTGAGGGATGAACCTCAGCAAAGGTCAAGCAGCCACCACCTAGATTAGAACTGAGGCCTCCTAATTATCGCCATGTACTTTTCTCTGCACTGGGCATCCCAGCAGAACTTCTGCCTCTCCAACAACATAGGATGGACCCCAACAAAAACTGGCCGAAAACTTTGCCTTTGTGTCTGCTGCTGCTTGCCCCAGCCCCAAAATGAGTTAACTGTAGGTTTAAATTAAAACATACTCATTTCTTTACTTTCCTAGAGCATTTGTAACCAGCACCAGCCACCACAATGAAAAACCCACAGGAAGAAACTTTTCAAACACAGCTATGTTGTGGCTCAGTGAGTGGTTTCAGTTTCTTGGATATTTATTAGATTCACTTAAAAGGCATCCATTGTCCTGAGGCATCTGAGGATGCCACTGAACCCTGTGGACCAAAGTCCCCATTCAAGAATCTAGTATTCCCTAGAATGCTTGAAAAAAAAAAGCTCTAACCACTGCATTGGAGCCATTTTGGAAACTAAGCTATTTTCCAACCTATATTTATCTCGTTGACATCTGCGTGGTTGGAGGGTGGATCTGAGTGGATGATAGCACAGATCCTTTGACACATTTATGCATCTATGTTTGTGACACCAACTTGATAGATTTTAGTACATACCCAAGAGAAGGCAGAACATGGCACCATGAGGGAGATGCCTCATGCACATTTCACATAGTTTGGAATTCAGATGTTTTTTAAAATAGAATATGATTTATTCCATGGACCATGAGGGTTTTTTTAAAATGAATATGTGCCAGTATGCATGGTTAGAGTTAGTTTCCTCACCTGTGAGTTCCCATTACAAAGATCCAGTGGAAAAGCATTCTAGGTTGGGTGGTAAAGCACCCAGTTTCAGTTCCTGGCTCTGTACCTTTCTATTTGCATTTCTATAGTCATGTAATTTAGCCACTTTGGTTCTTATTTTCCTCATCTGTAAAATGAAGGGTTTGGACCTTTACATCTGTTTTTGGGAAGGCGTATTTTGATTGTTGTAGTTGAGTTGTTTCAGTCATGTCTGACTCTTCATGGCCTCTTTTATTCTAGTATTCTGTACTAGAATAATTTGCCATTTCCTTCTCCAGCTCATTTTACAGATGAGAAAACTGAGGCAAACCATGATAAGTGGTTTGACAAACCCAGGGTTACACAGCTAATAAGTATCTGAGGCCAGATTTGAACTCAAGTCCTGACTCCAGGCCTGAGATTTTGGCAGAGAGAATTGTAATTTATTCATGAATTTCCAACCCTTGAAAATATCTCACCCCTACCCACGTGTTTGCTGATCCGTAGAAATGTTGTAATATAAAATCATCCAGAATTCCCCATTCTGCTTTAGATAATGGCAAAGAAACTAAAGAGATTGCTGGGAATTTGGGTGGGGTGGGGAACATTGACTCCCTCAAAAGCCCAACTAGTTGTGTTTATAATAATATAAATATGAATTTCTAGCCCTGTTTTAAATTTCTAGTTTGATGACTGAGAGAGGGAAGCAATGGTTATTATTTTAAAATTTTCATTAATTCACATATTCACTCATATTCAAATCTGGCATGATTTCTCAAGGTGGAAGTATAGATCCGTTGCACATCAAAATCTATCCTGTGCTCACCATTTCGACTTCTTAAGGTTTTCACATTTTATCTTTGGGGAGCCAAATTTAGCTTGGTAGCTAATTTCTCCCACTACACTTTGGACTGATGAAATAGCTCGAACCTGACCTGGTGTCACTGTATTGTTTATTATCACTGAAAGAGAAGAAATTTCATAGGCAGAGAAGGAACCCTTAGCTCTTTGTTTTCTCTCTTATTTCTCCAAATTGTGCTACAGTAGCATACAGGGGAAATAAAGGAATTCAGGGGACATTTGGGATGTTTTTTGTCACTATACTGCATTAAAGTGACTTCAGTTCTTCACTGAGTGGAGGAGCAAACGGACAGAAGAGAGGAAAAGTGGTTTTTCATAAACCTCACAATGGGAAAGACTTATTAAAAGCATTGTCCAGGCACAAAGATTTTTAGTCTGCAATGTGTGAACTTTTTTAATACATACATATATGTATATTACGCATAATATACATATACACAATACGTATGTATGCATATATTTTGATAACTATTTCGGTGTAGTTGTTTCCTAATGTTAACCTTTGTTTACCTAATGTATTTTATTTTACTCACCTAAAAACATTATTCTGAGAAAGGGCCCATAGGCTTTCCTAGACTGTCCAAACTGGTAGTATGCTATTAACAACCATCTAGCCAGGAAAAAAGAAATAAGTATGCAAGAAAAACTTTTAAGTTTAATCTGCTTTATAACATATTCTCTATCACCTTCTTAAGTTTACACAATCAGCTGAACTGTAAGTCAAGCCCTGCTTTGTAGCATTTGCCTATTTTCATGGTATAAAGGCTCATATTTAAGAGTCAAGTTTTACATCACTGCACCATATTGCTTGCCTTCTCAATGGGTAGGAGAGAGGTGGGATGGAGGGAGAAGATATGGAACTAAAAAAGTTTTTAATGAATGTTAAAAAAAAAAAAATAGGGCAGCTAGATGGCATAGTGGATAAAACACTGGGCCTGGAGTCAGAAGAAACTGTGTTTAAATCTGGCCTCAGACACTTCTTAGCTGTGGGACCCTGGGCAAGTTGCTTAATCCTGACTACCTTCAAGAAAAAAAGGATATTAAAAGTAAATAAAATGTTTTTTTAAAAAATAGAAAGACAGTTTAATAGCTAGATCTCTTAAGCTGGCTCCAACACATTCCTGTCAAAGAGGTTCGTGAAACAAAAAAGATTAAAATCCCTCTCCTTGAGTAATGTAGGAAAAGTGGGAATCAATAAAAGGGTGATTTTTTTTCTTTTCTTCAAGCTTTTAAATATGTAGATATAATCCATTCTCATATTAATAATATTAGAAACGTGGAGGAGAGGAAGAACTGATGAACACAGTTACTAACTACAGATAATACAAAAATCACTTGGGTCATAAATTTGACCCCCTCATTGCCCTGCACTTGGCAGAATCCTAGGATCCCAGGGTAGCCATCTGTGGAGCTCCTCCCTTCCTCCTTCCCTGGGTTTGTTGTCCTAAATAGATTCAGAGTTCAAGGGGCCATAGAGGATTTTTCATTTTATACATGCGGAAATTCAAAGTCCAGAGAAGTTAAGTTACCCAGACAGGGTTTGAAATTTGGCATTCTGACTCTGGAGCCCACAGTCTGTACAACTGCATCTTATCCTGTCTGCTCTGAGATGACCTGGAACCCAGCTGGCCCAGGCAATAAACAAAAGTTGATAATGAAGATTTGACTTATTTATCAATCATACACACCAAAAATGTTTTCTTTTTGGTGTTTTAAAAAATAACTACCAAGGAGATTATACCAAAATATAAACAAATAGAGCACCAATCCTGGAGTCAGGAAGACTTGAGTTCAAATCCAGCATTAGATGGATATGAGATGGATATTAGATAACTATGAGTTATGTGACCCTGAGCAAGTCACTTAACCTTATTTGCCTCAGTTTCCTCATCTGTAAAATGAGCTGGACAAGGAAATGGCAAACCAATCCATTATCTTTACCAAGAAAACCCCAAATGGGAAGAATCACGACTGAAATGACTCAACAACAATTACCAAACAGTAATGGCTACCTCCAAATACATTGCATTCAACCACATAGGGTCTAGAAAGATGGAGAACCTGTTAGCCTATGGCCTTTCCATCCAGTCTTCTATGTTTATTTTGCACAATATTTAGCTGAGGTAATAGTAGGTATATGGCAAGCCAGTGCTAACTCTGAATCTAGACTGAATGAAGACCAGGCTCTCCTTCCTTTCCACCCCACCCCCTTCTAAAGTTCACAGAATTCCTAAAGGTATTTGGCAGTGATCTTTGATATATTTATGAAAACTGGTTAACTTTTTGTTGTATTGCTTGATTGTCAAGTTCTAAATAAGTGGTAATGGTTCTGTCAGGATCTCTGTGTGTCCCTTAAACAATTGACTAGAGTTGATGTGTCATCCAAGACCTCCTGTCAATCTTCACACAGAGTAAAGGCAAATTTACCATGTTTTTTCTTACATACAGGAAATGATGAGAGCTTTTTTTTCCCTCTTACTAGTTGATTCTCTTTCTTCCACTGGCTTTAAAGTTTGGTTTAAAGAAGTTCACTATGCTTGGCTTTCTTTTTTAACCATTGTTCAATTAAAATAAGCAAACCCAGAGTTGTTTTGGAGGTATAATTTTTGAAAAAATAAATACATTCTCTGGATTAAAATCAGACATGATAGAGGGAGATATCAACTTTGCTTTAATCATAGTCAATTTTTACATGGCAGTCAATTCTTTTAGTTCAGGTTTCTAAAGAGAGGGCATTCAGAATTGGAATTTAGACCTTGTCTCTTTGATTTCTGAATGATCGAGTTTGATATTATTCTATTGGTCCACAGGCCACTCCCTTCTAACTGCCCTATTGTCTTTCTCATAACATATCTGTGAAGACTTCTAAAAGAAATTGTAAACAACTAGTTATTTAGGCTGACTTCAGGTTAGTGTGGTTTCATCCTCTGGCCTTAGCTTCAAATTCTGTCTTCTTCCTTGAGTGCAATTCCCTAGCGCAGAAGCACTAAATTTCAGAGTTGGTGGTTACCTCAGTGGTGATCAAGCCTAAATCACTGCTGGAAAAATTTTCCCCTGGGTTCTTCTCAAGTGAGAATTTGTCAAAGAGTTCTTCACTTTCTTATATCACTACATTTCTTCCTCTTGCTGCTTCCATGTTCAGTTGTTTCAGTTGTGTCCGACTCTTTGTGACCCCATTTGGTGCTTTCTTGGCAAAGATATTGGAGTGATTTGTCATTTCCTTCTCCAGCTTATTTTACAGATGAGGAAACTAAGGCAAAACAGGGTTAAGTTACTTGCCCACGGTCACACAGCTGGTAAGTATTTGAAGTTGGATTAGATCTCATAGAGATGAGTCTTCCTGAATCTAAACTCAGTTCATTGCACACCACCTAACTGCCTTTGCTTCCATCCCCACTCCCAAAACCAACACCCAATTTACTGATAATAGTATATTGCCTTAGTTTCCCTTTCATTTCTGTGGACTGCCTGAGATGACGTCTTGCATGCAGGCCACTACATTCTGGATCCAGTAGACTCCCTTCCTTCCTGCTTCCTTTCTTGGGTTTGTTGTTCTGTCTAGTACTGGTTAGTCACCCATGGCTCTGAAAGAGCAAATACAGGTAGGGGCAGAGCCTTTGTTGTCCTTGGTTTTATTTACCTAAGGGTGCCGCCTACCCTTTGTATCCTTGGGTAAACGTTAAATGCTGTATCCTATCAAGGTCTAAGGATTAGTAACAGAATCTCTAGGGGACTGGGCTGGCTTTGAGTGGCTGCTCTGCTAGGCTGGACTCAAATTTTGCCCTAAGCCTTTGTCTCTTCCCTGGAGAAATCCCTGCTCACAGGATTGGCTGGCTCTCTTATACCTCCCCTGGGGACTTTGGTTTAGGGCCCCAGGGTGGGACCTCTACTGAGCTTTTCCTTTCTTTTAACTCTTTAAAAAAATGGAAGTATTTTGTTTCTCAAATCCTTGAAAACAAGTTGGATGGTTTTATTTAGGTGTCAGTTGAGAAAATTATGCCAATTCTGGGACTGTTTTTTTTTAAGAAGTACAGGGTTACCCTAAACATAGACATCAAATTGATTGTCACGTATCACACCATATGTCAGAAGTGTTGCTCCCCCAAGCACCACCATTTTGTACATGTGTTAGACTAAGTCATGCTATCTTAAAAATCTATCCAAGAAGTGAAATGAAAGCATATTTCTCTCCCTTCTCTGCAGAAGTGGGAGACTATGGTTGTGAAATTCTGCATGTAGTTTCAAACTTATTTAATGTAGTAGTTTTGCTGAACGATTTCCTTTCTGTTCTTTTTCCTTTGTCATAAGGGATGGTCCTGGAGAGGTGCCAGAGCAAGGGGTAATGTCTGTTCTTGTTCAGTTCCATCCCACTCTTTGTGATTCCATGAACCATACTCTCCACTGGCAAAGATACTAGAGTGGTGCCATTTCCTTCTCCAGTGGATTGAGTTAAGTGACTTGCCCAGGGCCATACACCTAGTAAATGTCTGAGGTCAGTTGAACTCAGGTCCCTGACTCCTGGCCCAGAGCTCTATATGCTGAGGCATCTAGCTGCCTTTAGGGGGAAATATAGGTGACATAAAAACAAAAGATATCAATATATATTTTTTTTAATTTCACTGCTCTTTGGGTGAATATATTTACCTCTAGGAAACACTAAAGGGATAAGGCCTGGAAGGTTCAAGTGCCTGTTTTCCATTACTACAAATCTCTGTCTCTCTCTCCCTATCTTTTCCCCTGCTACCTTCCTTTCTCCCTTTTTCCCCTTTTTCTTCTTTTTCCTCTCTCCTCTCCCTTCTCTCTTGCTATCATGTTCCTCTCCCATTTCTGTCCCCACCTTTCCCCTTCCTACCTTCTTTCCCCTTTCTACCTTTTCTGTCTCTCCTTTTTTTTCTCTCCTTAATCTCCCCTCCACCCTTTTCCCCCCTCTCTGACTCCTTATCTCTCCCTCAAAGCTCTCTCTCAACCCATGCAGTTTGCTGTCTTTTAATGTTCCCTCCTGCCAGGTAAAAGGGACTCAGGTAAGAATAGCTCTGAAGTCTAGCACAATAGTACTTAGCATTTTCATCTTCAAAGTTCCTTCTCAGTACAGGCTAATTAATCCTAAGGGTCCTCCCAGAGTGGGAGAGAAGTACCTGGGAGATGAGTCCAAGCTAGAACTTAGCACCAGAAACTCTTGATAACTGGCCTGGTTCTTAAACTGCTAGAATTTACCTCTATCATGTTTTTTCCTCTCACTTTATTTACTTTTCTCTCCCAAATTCAATTTCTCCATTCCCCTTCATCCTTCTCTTTGCTTTTTGCTCCTCTCACCTCTGTCTTTGGTGTGTACGACACTGCCCAAGAACCTAACCAACCCACATCTTAATTTTTTTTTAACCATCCATAGGAACAGGCTTATTTCCTAAGGACATCAGAAGGCTGGTGATAGCCTGATGTTCTGCAGATTGTCAACTACCTTGGGCTGCTTGTCAAAGAAGGGTGCTATGTAAGCTGAAATGATGTGCTAATTTTTGCATTATCTTTCCTGCTACAAGTTGAGTTATTTAATTAGAGCCTAGAGTATTTTCTAGGGAAAATGTTTTAAACAGAAGGTTGGGAAATGATGTATGAAGACTATGAGAAAGAGGCGAGGAGAGCAAAGATAGAGGATGAATACATGAAAGAAGGAGAAATAGGGGAAAGGGAGTTATGGTGCGTGTGTGATGTCATCAGTTGCCTCCAAAGTAAAGAGTAGATTTAATGGTTTAAACTTGGCTCTACATTTGGTTGTATTATAGCATCCCCTGTGGTGTCATTGAAACTATGGCCAAGAAGAATAATTCTTTTCCTTGGATGGGGGTGGGGTGGGGGTGAATTCTTTCTTCCTTTCCATCCCAATGGTGGTAAGGTAGCATAGAAGAGAATATGGACAGATCTCTAGATCTCTAGAAAGTCTATCAAATTCCAGTTCAGAACCCTTACAATTACAACAAGCTCTCATAACATTGAACATTCTCCATTCAAAAGACAAAATTGATTTTGATTCTAGTATTTTTGAGAAGCACAGAGGTAGAGTCTCATTTTACTATTAATGATCTGGGCTCAGATCATCCTAAATGATGGGGTTTTTAATTTTATTCTAATTAGTAAAGTCTAGATTTGTGATATAACTGCTAGGGATTGACTAAAATCCAACTACAATGTATTTAAGTCTTTCCCTACCTCCATCCCTCTTATGTCCTTCTATTAATGTGTTAATTGATTTCATTTTGATTGAGGCTTTTTGAATTTGTACATTATTAATGTACCTTTCCTCTGGCTTGGGAGGGGATTTTTCTTCACTCTGCTTCAGGATCACATTGACTTTAAAAACTGAAAGTCTTTTTTTTTTTTTTGTAAATAATATTTTATTTTTCCAATTCTCAACATTCATTTTCATAAGATTTTGAGTTCCAAATTTTTCCTCCCTCCCTCTCTCTTTCCCTCCCATCCTCCTTCCCCAAGATGGCAAGTAATCTGATATAGGTTATAGATGTACAATCATGTAAACATATTTCCACATTACTCAGGTTGTGAAAGAAGAAAGAGAACAAAAGGGAAAAGCTACAAAAAACAAAAAACAAAAAGAGAAAATAATATGCTTTCATCTGCATTCAGACTCCATAGTTCTTTCTGTGGATATGAATAGCATGTTCTGTCATGAGTCTTTTGGGATTGTCTTGGATCATTGTATTGCTGAGAAGATCTAAGTCAATCATAACTGATCACAATGTTTCTGTTGCTGTGTGCAATATTCTTTTGGTTCTGTTCACTTCACTCAGCCTCAGAAAGACTTATGTCTTTCCAGATTTTTCTGAAATCTGCCTGCTAAGCATTTCTTATAGCACACTAGTATTCCATTACATTCATATACCACAACTTGTTTAGCCATTCCCCAATTGATGGGCATTCCCTCAATTTGCAACTCTTTACACCACAAAAAAGAGCTACTACAAATATTTTTGTACATGTGGGTCCTTTTCTCTTTTTAAGATCCCTTTGGAATACAGACCTAGTATTGCTGGATCAAAGAGTATGTACAGTTTAATTGCCCTTTGGGCATAGTTCTAAATTGCACCCTAGAATGGTTGGGTCAGTTCACAACTCCACCAATAATGTATTAGTATCTCAATTTTCCCACCTCTTCTCCAACAATTATCATTTTCCTGTTCTGTCATATTAGCCAATCTGATAGGTATGAGGTGGTACCTCAGAGTGGTTTTAATTTGCATTTCCCCAATCAATAGTGATTTAGAGAATTTTTACATAACTGTAGATAACTTTAATTTCCTTATCTGAAAACTGTCTATTCATACTCTTTGACCATTTATCAATTAGGAAATGATTTGTATTCTTATAAATTTGACTCAGTTCTTTATCTAGTTGAGAAATGAGGCTTTTATCAGAGAGATGCTTGCTTTAAAAATTGTTTCCTAGCTTTCTGCTTTTCATCTAATCTTATTTGCATTGGGTTTTGTTTGTGCAAAACCTTTTTAATTTGACATAATTAAAATTATCCATTTTGCATTTCATAATGTCCTCCTTTGGTGATAAATTCTTCCTTTCTCCATAGATCTGACAGGTAAACAATTCCTTGCTCTTCTGATTTGCTTATTGTATCACCATTTATGTCTAAATCATATAGCCATTTTGACCTTATCATGGTATACAATGTAAGATGTTAAAAGATGCCTACTTTCTGCTATACTATTTTCTAGTTTTGCCAGCAGTTTTTGTCAAATAGTGAGTTCTTATCCCAGAATCTGGAGTCTATCCAGATTAAAACCAGTTTGGGTTTATCACAGAGTAGATTACCATGGTCATTTACTATGGAGTCTTGTGTACTTAATCTGTTCTACTGATCCACCATTCTATTTCTTAACCAGTACCAAATAATTTTGATAATTGCTACTTTATAATATAGTTTTAGATCTGGTGCAGCTAGACTACTTTCCTTTGCATTTTTTGCATTTATTCCCTTGATATTTTTGACCTTTTCTTTTCTCCAGATGAATTTTGTTATTTTTTTCTAGCTCTAAAAAAATAATTTTTGGTAGTCTGATTACTATGTCACTGAATAAGTAAATACATTTAGGTAAAATTGTTATTTTTATTATATTAGCTCAGCCTACCCATGAGCAATTGATATGTTTTCAATTATTTAGATCTAATTTTATTTGTGTGAAAAGTGTTTTTAATACTGTTCATACAGTTACTTGTCTTGGCAAGTAGACTCCCAAATATTTTATATTGTCTATAGTTATTTTAAGTGGAATTTCACTTTAAATTTAAATTTTAAATGAAATTTCTCTTTTTAATCTCTTGCTGCTGAGCTTTGTTGGTAATAAATAGAAATGTTGATGATTTACGTGGGTTTATTTTATGTCCTTCAACTTTGCTAAAGTTATTATTTCAAGTAGCTTTTTAGTTGATTCCATAGGATTCTCTAAGTATATCATCATATCATCTGCAAAGAGTGATACTTTTTTCCCCATTGCTTATTCTAATTCCTTTGATTTCTTTTTCTTCTCTTATTGCTAAAGCTAACATTTCTAGTACAATATTGAATAATGGTAGTGCTAATGGGCATCCTTGTTTCACCTGAAACCTTAGGGAAAATGATCTAGAATTTTCTTTTTCTATTTTGACTCTTCCTCATTTAGGTATCAGCACCATATTTGTATCATAACAGGAATTTGATAGGACTCCTTCACCTATTTTTCCAAATAGTTTATATAGTACTGGAATTAAATGTTCTTTAAGTGTTTGGTAGAATTCACTTTTAAATCTATCTGGCTCTGCAGATTTTTTCTTGGTTCACTGATAACGTGTTCAATTTCTTTTTATAAAATGGGGTTATTTAAGTATTTTATTTCCTCTTCTGTTAGTCTGGGCAATTTGTGTTTTTGTAAATATTCATCCATTTCACTTAAATGGTCAGTTTTAATGGCACATAGTTGGGCAAAATAGTTCCTAATTATTGTTTTGATTTCATCTTCATTGGCGGTAAATTCACCCTTTTCATTTTTGATACTGGTAATTTGTTTTTCTTCTTTCTTTTTTAAAATCATATTAACCAAAGGTTTATCTGTTTTTGAGTTTTTTTCATAAAACCAACTTAGTTTTATTTATTAGTTCAATAGTTTTTGTACTTTCAATTTTATTAATCTCTTCATTGATTTTTCAGAATTTCTAATTTGGTGTTTAATTGGGGATTTTTAATTTCTTCTGTTCTAGCTTTCTTAGTTGCATGCCCAATTCATTGAAATGTTCTTTCTCTGTTTTATTCATGTAACCATTTAGAGAGATAAAATTTCTCCTAAGTACAGCTTTGACTGCATCTCATAAATTTTGGTACGTTATCTCATTATTGTTATTCTCTTTGATGAAATTATTGATTGTTTCTATGATTTGTTGTTTGATTCACTCATTCTTTAGGATTCGATTATTTAGTTTCCAATTAACTTTTTATCTATTTTTCCATAGCTCTTTGGTACATATAATTTTTATTGCATGATGGTCTGAAAATGATGCATTTAATACTTGTGCCTTTCTGCATTATATTGTGAGGTTTTTATGTCCTAATACACGGTCAACTTTTCTGTAGGTGCCATGTACTGATGAGAAAAAGGTATATTTATTTCCATCAGTTTTCTCCAGAGGTCTATCTAACTTTTCTAAAATTCTTTCACCTTATTAACTTCTTTCTTGTTTATTTTGTAGTTAGATTCATCTAATTCTGAGAGGGGGAGGTTGAGGCTATCCACTACCATTTTATAGAAGAGTTCTTCACATTCACATTCACAGTTAGGATTACTACCTAATACTATTTAACCTATTTTCCCTCTGTTTGTAGTTTTTCTTTCTCTCCTTTCAGCCTGTCCCTCTTCACCAGTGTTTTACTTCTGACCACTGACTTCCTCAATGTGGCCTCCCTTCTATGAGTCCTCCCCTATTATTTTCCCCTTCCCCTTCTACTTCCCTGTCAGGTAAAATAAATTTCTTTACCCAACTGAATGTGTATGTTATTCCCTCTTTGAGACAATCTAATGAGAGTATGGTCCAAATAATGCTCACCCCCTTCCTTCTTTTCCTTACTGTAATCAGTACTTTATGCCTCTTCATGTGTTATATTATGCCTCATTCTGCTTCCCCCTTTCCTATTCTTCCAGTATAATCCTTTTTTAACCCTTAATTTTTTTAATTATCACATCAAAGTCATCTTATACTCACATTTGCTGTCTAAGAATATTCCTTCTAACTTCCCTAATAGAGATACAGTTCATAAGAGTTACAAATATTATTTTCCCACATAGGGATGTAAACAGTTTAACCTCATTAAATACCATATTGATTTTTCTTTCCTGTTTACCTTTTTAAGCTTCTCTTGAGTCTTGTATTTGAAGACTGAATTTTCTGTTCAGCTCTGGTATTTTCATCAGGAAAGTTTGACAGTCCCCTATTTCATTGAATGTCCACTTTTTCCCCTAAAAGATTATGCCTAATTTTGCTGGATAATTGATTCTTGGTTATAATCTAAGCTCTTTTGCCTTCCAGAATATCATATTCCAAGCATTCCTATCTTTTAATGTAGAAGCTGCATTAATTCCTGTGTAATCCTGACCATACCTCTGTGATACTTCAGTTGTTTCTTTCTGACTGCTTGTAGTATTTTCTCCTTGACCTGATAGTTCTGGAATTTGGTTACAATATTCCTTGGAATTTTCATTTTAGGATCTCTTTCAGGAGGTGATTGGTAGATTCGTTCAATGACTATTTTACCCTCTGGTTCTAGGATATCAGGGCAATTTTCCTTGATAATTTCTTGAAAGGTTCTGAGCAGCTCTTTTTTTTTTTTTTTTTTTGATCAAAGATAGTCCTATAATTCTTAAATTATCTAATTTGGATCTGTTTTCCAAGTCAGTTATTTTTCTATTTTCTATTTTTTCATTCTTATGATTTTGTTTGATTGATCTTTGATGGCTCATATAGTCATTAGCTTCCACTTGCCCCAATTCTAATTTTTAAGAAATAATTTTCTTCAGTTAGCTTTTGTACATCCTTTTCCATTGGGCCAATTCTATTTTTTTAAATTTATTTTTAGATTTTGTCATTCATTTCCACAAAATTTTGAGTTCCAATTTTTCTCCCCATCTCTCCACTCCCCCCTCCCCATAATACCTTGCATTCTGATTACCCCTTCCCTCAATGTACCCTCCCTTCTCTTACACCCCACCCTTCCCTTATCCCCATCTTCTCTCTTTTCTTATGGGGCAAGATAAATTTCTATACCCCATTACCTGTGTTTGTTATTTCCCAGTTATATGCAATAATAATTCTCAATATTCATTTCTAATACTTTGAATTCCAACTTCTCTCCCTCCCTCCCTCCCCATCCCCACTGAGAAGGCAAGCAATTCAATACAGGCTAAAAGGCTTCCATAATAATCATATTGTGTAATACTAACTATATAGCCCTCTATCCTAGCCTGTTTCCCCCACCTTTTTATTCTCTCATTTGACCTTGTCCCTTTCCAAAAGTGTTTACTTCTAGTTACTCCCTTCTCCCATTTGCCCTCCCTTCTATCCTCCCCCTCACCCCATTTGTTCCTTCCTCCCCTACTTTCTTGTAGTGTAAGATAGATTTTCATACCAAATTTAGTGAGCATGTTATTCCCTCCTGGAACCATATGTGAAGAGAGTAAGCTTTACTTTTCTCCTTCATTGAATAGGATTTTTCTTATCTCTTTTATGAGACATAGCCTGCCCCATTCCATTTCTCCCTTTCTCTTCCCAATATTTTCCTCTTTCACTCCTTAATTTAATTTAATTTTTTTCTGGATGTCATCTCTTCTGATTCAACTCAACCTGTACTCTCTGTCTATATATGTGTGTGTGTGTGTGTGTGTGTGTGTGTGTGTGTGTGTGTAATCCCTCCACCTACCCAAATACTGAGAAAAGTTTCAAAAGTTATAGATATTATCTTTCCATGTAGGAATGTAAACAGTTCAGCTTTAGAAAGGCTTTTATGATTTCTCTTTCCATTTCTCTTTCTGTTTACCTTTTCATGATTCTCTTGATTCTTGTGTTTGAAAGTAAAATTTTCTACTCAGTTCTGGTCTTTTCATCATGAATGCTTGAAAGTCCTCTATATCATTGAATGACCATTTATTCCCTTGAAGTATTATATTCAGTTTTGCTGGGTAGGTGATCTTTGGTTTTAATCTCAGTTCCTTTGGCTTCTGGAACATCCTATTCTAAGCCCTTAGATCTCTTAATGTAGAAGCTGCCATATCCTGTGTTATCCTAATTGTATTTCCACAATACATAAATTGTTTCTTTCTAGCTGCTTGCAGTATTTTCTCCTTGACCTGGGAACTTTGAAATTTGGCCACAGTATTCCTAGGAGTTTCTCTTTTTGGGTCTCTTTCAGGAGGTGATTGGTGGATTCTTTCAATATTTATTTTGCCCTCTGGTTCTAGAATATCAGGGCAGTTTTCCTTGATAATTTCATGGAAGATAATCTCTAGGCTCTTTTTTTGACCATGGCTTTCAGGTAGTCCCATAATTTTTAATTTGTCTCTCCTGGATCTATTTTCCAGGTCAGTTGTTTTTCCTATGAGATGTTTCACATTATTTTCTATTTTTTCAAACTTTTGATTTTGTTTTCCAACTGCTTCATATATCTCATAGTCATTAGCTTCCCTGAACTCGATTTTCTCTTTTAAAGTACTATTTTGTTCAGTGAACTATTGAACCTTCTTTTCCATTTGGCTAATTCTGCTTTTTAAAGCCTCCTTTTCCTCATTGACTTTTTGGACCTCTTTTTCCAATTAAGTTAGCGTATTTTTAAAGGTGTTATTTTCCTCAGCATTTTTTAAATTCTCCTTTAGCAGGCTGCTGACATGCTTTTCAAGCTCTTCTATGGCCTGAGCCCATTTCATATTCATTTTAGGGGTACTGGAGGTAGAGGCCTTGACTTCCTCTGGCAGTATGCCTTGTTCTTCTCTCATCCAAAAGGATGGAAGGAAACACCTGTTCACCAAGAAAGTAATCTTCTATGGTCTTATTTTTTTCCCCTTTTTTGGGCATTTTCCCAACCAGTTACTTGACTTCTGAATCCTTTGTCAAAAGGAGGGTCCTAGTGCTTCTCCTCTCCCCAGTACAAGACTGAGATTCAAATCAGCTGTTCAATTCTGCCAGAGACTTTAAGCTGAGCTTCCTGGACAATGGACCCAGGCTGCTTCTGTGGCCACCGTAGTCTCCCTCCTAGGGTTAGTGCTGGGGGAGCTCCATCCCCATCTCACCCAGCTGGGAAAGCCCTCCCATAGTGACTTTTGGAGCTTTCTTTGTTGCTTGTGGGTTAAGGGATCTGGGGCCCTCTGTGCTGGGAATTCTGCCCCAGAAGTCTGTTCAGATCCTGTTCCTCCTAGTGCCATGTGGCCAGGGCTGGTTTCTGCTCCACTCAGCATCCTGTGAGATAGACCTTTCCTGTCGGCCTTCCAAGTTACCCTTGGCTGGAAACCTCTTTCACTCTGTTGTTCTGTGGCTTCTGCTGCTCTAGAATTTGTTGAGAGTCATTTTTTACAGGTATTTTGTGGGCTGTGGGGGAAGCAAGACACATAGAGTATATGTGTCTTGCTACTCTGCCATCTTGGCTCTGCCTGTGCCAATTCTATTTTTAAAGGAGTTGCTTTCTTCAGTCAATTTTTGTTCTTCCTTTTGCAAGCTATTGTCTCTTTTTTCATAATTTTCTTGCAATACTTTCATTTCCTTCCCAATTTTTCTTCTACCTCTCTTATTTGATTTTTAAAATCCTTTTTGAGCTCTTCAAGAGGTCTTTTTGGGCTTCAGACAAATTCATATATACATTTGAGGCTTCGCATGCAGGCACTTTGACATTGTTGTCCCCTTCTGAGTTTGTGTTTTGATCTTCCTTGGCACCATAATAACTTTCTATGATCAGGGTTCTCTTTTGGTTTTTTGTTCATTTTAAAAAATTGAGCTCTGCTTCTGGGGTACAGGAGGCATATCCCCAAGCTTCTGCACTGGGAATCAGGGCCCTGATGACTCGCTTTTTGTGCCAGGGTAGCCCAGCCTAGTCATGTCTGTTTTGCTCTGGGTTCTGGTGCTGGCTATTTGCCTCATGCTTTTTAGGTTTGGAGGTCTCACAGCTGGCCTATTGTGCCACTGTCCTGCTGAGCCAGGACTGTGGGACCTCAGTCACTGATCTGTGCTGTAGCTAAGAACCTCCCACTGGCTTGTTCAGGCACCACTTGCGTTGGGCTCTGCTCCCCTTGTACCCAAGTGAGACAGACCTTTCCTAGAGTCCTTCTTAGTTATCTTGGACTGGAAAATTGTTTCACTCTATCTTTTTGTGGATTCTATTATTCTAGAATTCTTTTAGAGGCTTGATTTACCATGGTTTCCAAGGGAAACTGGAGAGGTCAGGAAACTTCCTGGTTTCTCTCCACCATCTTGGCCCCTCCCTGAACTGAAAGTCTTTCACTAGGATGACTACAAACTCAAGGTCACTTACTCATATTAAATGAACTAATAACTTGAGAGAAATTTGTTGGACACTTGATAGTTTTAGCAAATAAAGCAGATGATTTCTGAATTCTATTTTCCCACTCCCCCTGCTCATTCAGGGTTGTTTTTTTAAACAACCCTGTTGTTTTTAGGCCCTTTAACTATTGGGACTGACTAGTTTCTAGTTAAAGCTGAGCTTTAAACTCAAAAACAAATTCACTTGGAAGGAGTCATTACATTGCTTAACTTTATAGAGGAGGCAATGAATTGGCTTTCAATTGGTTTTCTTCCTAACTCATTTCTCACTAACTAGCTATGGGACTGTAGGCAAGTTACTTAACTAAACTGACCTCTAAGGTTCCTTCAGCATTCATTTCTCCTTATATGTACCTGCAGTTCCAGTTGAGCAAACCTGATTCCCATCACATACTTTCATGCCTTCCTTCTCTAGAATGTTCTTACCCCCTAATATTTTTTCTTACAACCTTCATCTCCTTTAAAACTCAGCTTAAAATTCACCTAGACAAGAAAACCTTCCCTTTCTTAAGCTTATCTAATAATAACTCCTTATTTTCTCATGTCCCTTCAGACTTACGTGACCAATTTACACTTGCACTTGTCTAATATCTGCCTTTGCCAATATTTCTTACAATGTACTCATTTTTGGACCAGTGACCATTTCCCATATTTCCTTTCCTAGATCCAGTTACTTCCTTGTGTTCTCAAGTTGATATCACATTTTCAGGTATCCCTTTCTTCTCTCTAGTGGAGTGATTTTCCAGAATCCAAGTTCACAACATGGAAAAAAAAAAAGAAGCATTGTATAAATAACAATAATTACAAACAGCCCCATCCCTCCACTACCCCCAGAAAGGACAGCCTCTTAGTAGCACAGTTCCTCAGGCTTCCATGTTGAATTACACTCTGAACATAATACAGAGGTCTATCTCAAATAATGTTGCCGCTGGCCAATGTAAGTTTACAACAATGGGGTTAATACATTATTACCAGCTCCCACCTTAACTTTCCTGAACCCAGAGCCATGTGGCTTCATTCTTCAGCCCATCACACAGTGTTCTTTAATAAATATTTGATGAATGAAAAAAATGAGTTTTTCTCTTAACCTCAAACTTCTGAGTATGAAAGTCTATTAACTTTCTTGGGCTGGTGTCCATTGATTCTCAAGGAGCTCACAGATCTTAGTAGTAATTGCTGACTTATTGCTCTTTTAAAATGGTAAATTGATGTTTAACATAGTTCCCTTCTTTCTCCATATAAGAGGGTTTACTCATTCATTAATTAGTCTTTCTCTGCAGCGCAAATTTTTAGGCTGAGTTTTTAAGCTTTGGATTTTTCTTAAATGATTGGATTTAGAAGCAAATTTATACTGAAAACAGCCTTTTCTTATAGAATGAGATGATTTAGAACTAGAAAGGACCTTAGAGAACATCTAGTCGAACTCCCCATTTTACAGAAAAGTAAACTGATCCCCATAAAACTCTAGCAATTTGCCCAAGGTCACACAGGTAAATGAGTGACATAACAAGGATTAGAACTCACGTGTTCTGACTCTAAATGCAGTGTGCTTTCACCTCTGCCATTTTGATGGATTCATTCACAGAAGTGTGTTTAGTATATTATCTCAAATTTAGAATAATTGTGCTCTTTTTATCATTCTCTACATGACATTTCAACTACAACATAAAGAGAGGAAAGATGAAGTTGTGGGCCAAAAATGAGGGTTTTTTTGGGGGGTCAAGAACCTTTGTTGTGCACAATTAATGACTTAGGAATATCCTTCTTGTATATTGAAGTCTAGTCTCTATCCATCTTACTTCTCTGCAACTTTTTTTTAACTTTTTTTCTGCTTCCTCCTTCTAGAGACTCCATCCTGGTTCTCTTTCTACCTCTTTGACCAATCCTTTGTAGGATCATGAGCCATACTCCAGGGCTCTATTCAAGACCTTTTTTTATTTTCTATTTGTTCTCATCAGTTCACATGGATTCAAATGTCACTTCTATTGAAATGGCTCTCAGATCTAAATATTCAGTCCAAATCTTTCCTCTGAACTCTAGTTGTACACCTCAAACTCGCTGCTGAATATGTTCACTGTTTTTTACTGAGTGTTCCTACTCTACCTCATTCATTGCTAATAATTCAAAATCTCACCATTTCATAATCTCCACCTGATGTTCTCCAAGCATCTCATACCCAACATGTCCAAAATAACTCGTTATCTTGACCATCCTCCTTTCTTCACTCTTTCTGTTGGAGCCATCACCATTCCTATACTCGAATACCCAGGTTTGCTACTCTGCTTGGCTTGTTCCCTCTGAACCATCCTTTTCCTATATCTAATCAATTCCAAATTTTGTCAGTTCTATCTCCTCCTCATCTTTTGAATTCATGTCCTTCCCTCTTCTCATGTAGATACATCTTAGTTCATCTATCATCACCTCTGAACTGGACTATTATAATAATTTCCTAGTTGATCTTTCTATAATCTCTTCTCTCTCGAAATGATTATACAGTGCAAAATTGGTCCCACTGCCTTTAGAAGAAGATTTACAAAGTCTTCTGTTTGGTATATGAAGTCCTTTACAATCTGTCTCAATCTATTATTTCCAGGCTGATTTCCTATTACTTCCTCATGTGTACTCTACACTTCAACCAAGATAATACATGTTATTTTTCCTTTCTTTTTCAAATGAGATAATAATTGTAAAGTGCTTACCACAATGCCTGGCACACAGTAGGCACTTTGTTACTTAATAAATGTTTATTTTCTTCTTTGTTCCCTCACTTCCTCCTACCCTTCTTTCCTCTCTCTCCCTCCATCCTCCCCCTCCCCCTCTCCTCTCCTTCTTTCCTTCCTAAAACATTGCGTCTCTTGGTATTATCCCTCATACTTATAATGTTCTTTTTGTTCATCTCCTCCCACTGGAAATTTTCATCTCCCTTGAAGATACAGGTGAAGTATAGCATCCTTCAAGAGGTCTTTTATGATATCTCCAGTTGTTAGTAGCCACCTTCAATCACTTTGCATTTATTTTGCATATAGATCTGTAATGATCTATCTGTGAACATGTGGTATCCACCTAATAGAAGTCCTTTGATGGCAATGTCCCATTTCTGTATTTGCATCCCTGATGTCTAGCCCAGGGGGATGATATTTAGTAGGCACTTGATCAAAGTTTATTGATTCATCAGTTGAGCCTTTTGTGATGCTTTCACAGGAGTTAGATCATCCCCTTTTTGTTTCTTGAAGAGACTGATAAAAAAGCAATAACCCATACTTACCTTGTCTTCTTTCCAACAAACAACAGAAATGAATTCCATTGCCTCAAGATATTCCTTAGGGTGTGAAATGCTTGACACCATTTCCTTGAGAAGATCTTTTTAATTGCAAGAGATAAGTTGAGAGATCAGTCCTTCTTTGAGCTCTCTTTTTCAGAGAAGAAACAGAGGCTAGGGAGATTCCCATTTTTATTTTCCCCAAATTATCTCCAGGTGATCAGGCTATGGTGATAGGTTGAAATATGAGTCATAAAAATTTTCTTATTGAAATAGCCCTGCATGTTTGCCAGGTATGGGGAAAATCAAAGCCTTCTTGTCATGTCTAAGCAAGGCCCAAACAAATAAAGGCTAAAAGGCTGGCCAAAAAGGCGGAAGGGGGGAAATGAGGGGAAGAGAGGAGGGCGGAGAGATGTGAAACTTGGACGTACTCCTTTGCAGCCAAACACAAGACTTAGAACTTGAAGGTGAACTGTTGTGGGTTTCGGTGTTTTGTTTTAAGTTTTGGCACTTGTTGGTACCTAGGAATTAGTGCTTTGTGGGGAGCACTTTTCTGTGATAGGATAGCTCCCTTTAAATTGGATACCCTGCATAATAAGGTATGAAAGTCAGTGATTACAGGTTTGAACTTGGGCAGAACTGCCTCTGGATGAAGACAGGCCTATATTTGGGTTGGAAGGTAGAGGTAAGAGGTAAGCAAAGTTAGAAGTAAATAATCAGACTCTAAGAAATCCACCCTGTAAATGTACTTTATTGTTTCTCTCTGAATAACTTGACAGGGCACTGCCACGAATATGGTCATGCCAAGGCAATTGGGTGAACTTTCTTTTAAAAAAATGAAATGAAATACAAATATACTGAAGTTAATTTTTGCAGACTATCAAAGCTCAGTGCTGAAACAACTAACAACAAGAAACAATCATCATGCTCTGCCTATGTGACTTAGTACAGACATTGTTGAAGCACCTCATGGATGTGAAAGCCTCTACCCATTTATTACGTTGTGGTGATGAAGTGGGAGTGAGGCCTGCTTCATTTTAGAGGGTTGAGGAGAGGTCAGCAAAGTTGAATGTTTTAAAAGAGGAAGGCGTGGTAATGCCTAGACTTAGCTTCCTTTTCTTGCCAAGCTGATGTCAAAAGGCTTTACCCAGAGATGGGGGCTTTTGTTTGGGGGGATTTGATTGATTTATAGGAGACAATGGTGTGTTGGGTGCTGGGGAGGGGAAGAGGGGGGAAACAGAGCATTGGGACCCAGGAGCACACGACTGCTGAATCAGGGCTGTTGCTGAGCAGATGGAGGGATCAGGGAGAGAAACAAAGCTTTAAGCTGTTCCCAGCACATCTATTGAAAAGGATAACGGATGGAGTCAGCGTCAGTCAGGCTGGTGGGAGGACTTCCTGAAAGCATAGCTGGGGAGATATCCGCTAGTCCACTGATTGAAGCTGCAGAATTAGCAAGGCTTATAAGGACTTTACTGTCCTTGGAGAACCAATGAAATGTTCATTTAAAAGAGATGGGGGAAGGAAGAAGAGTCAGGGTCACCACACTTGCCCTTGAGCCCAAGGTTCAATAGGGTCATGCTACACATTGACCTACAGGTTTGAGACTTGCACTGACCTCTCTTTGGGCCCCATTTTTCTCTGCGATAGACTGAGAGGTGAGATAGTCCACTTCAATGCTTCTTTTCATTTAGGAAAGGTTAAATATTACAGTGGATATGGTATTGTATTTAGGGTTAGGAAGACCCTTTATTTCAAATTCAGCCCTAGGCATTTACTAACACTACACTGTCTTTCTCTATCTGTGAGCTATCATCTCTATGAGGTGGAAGCTATGAATTCAGGTCCCAGAATGTCAGAATAGGGAATCTGGAACAGCACAGACAAACCTTACATATTCTATTCAAAGCTCTGCCCCTAAGAGTGGCCCTGTCCACCTTTCCAGTTGGCTATAATTGGCTGGTCAAGTTTGAAGTGACACCTAGCCTCCATTGTACTATGTCCTGGACATGTTAGAATGGAGGTGACTTAAAGCAATCTCCAGGATTACATGGACAGTAGGTGGCATCACAGAGGGCATATCACCATCCACACATGGCACCTCTTATAAGAAACTTTTCTTGGTATCCCTAGTTGTTAGTATTTTCTGTCTCTTCAAATTGGGCAGCTAGATGACTTGGTGGATAGAGCACTAAGGTCTGAAGTCAGGAATCCAATTGCAGACACAAGCTGTGTGATCCAGGGCAAGTCATTTAATTTAACCCTTTTTGCCTCCATTTCCTCTTTTGCAAAATGAGCTGGAGAAGGAAGTAGCATTCTAGTATCTTTGCCAGGAAAACCCAGAGTCAGACACAATTACAGCAATTGTACTCTGTTTACTTAACTATTTACATGTGAATATCCCCAGTGCCCCCTGTAAAATATAAGCTACTTGAGGGCAGGATCCGTTTTTTAATTTTGTCTTTGTATTCCCAGTGCCTAGTACATAGTAGGCACTTAATAAATTACTACTGCTTTGAATTGATCGATGTAATACACTCTCAAAGAATACAAAGAATTCTCTTTAAGCATTTGTAAAGTATATTGTACTTGTTTTACTTGGTCCAGGAAACAGAATTAGCATCAGTGAGTAGAAAGTAGAGAAAGAAAGATTTCAAAGTATTTTCTAACAATTAGAGTTACCACAAAATGGAATGGATTACTTCTAAAATTAATAGGTATTCATTCACTAGAGGTTTTTTTAAAAATAGAGTTTTATTGTTACTTTTGTTTTTACATTGCATGAATTTCCTTCCTATATCCTTTCTCTTCTATTCCAGAGACCCAAACTTTAATAACAAATAATTTTTTGATTATTACCTTTAATTATTTAATTATTTCCTTTTAAAGATAAAAGGGAAAGAGAAATGAAAAGAAAAAATTAAGTAAAATTGATCAATACATTCAATAAATTGGTATTGTAGGCAATGGTTTATATTCACGGACATTCTACCCCCACTACCTTATGGATGACCATTTGTTAGGGATGCTTTCAAGAGGATTTTGCTTTTGTTTTGGATAAGATTTAATGATTCCTGAGGACCTTTTTTATATCTGTGATTGTTTATATTCTATGAAATGTAAAGGCAGTTTCCTGTCTTTAAGAAGTTCAAAGCTTGGTTGCAAAGATATGTAATATATGTGTATATAACGAGAAGATATCATTAAATGGTATTATATGGTAAATTTTATAAGATCACAGGTCCAGAGCTGCAAGGAGACCCCAGGGGCCATCTAGTCCAACTCTCTTATTTGAGAGATGAGAAATTTTAACCCCTGGGGCTAAAATGACTTGCCCAGAATCACACAGGTAGTAACCATCCAAAATAGGATATGAATTCAGGTCCTTCTGACCACAATTCAAGGGGAAAGGAAATTGCTGTAACACTGGCTATTCCTAGGGAGTCTCTCATCTAAAGTACTAATCAGGCTACCTTGATTAGCTTCAAAGATCATTCACATGAGACTGGTACTGATATATATATATATGTAAATGTTTTAGAAATTCAGACAAGACATAAATCAATAAAGGCAAAATGGAGAAGGTAAAAATAAATAAGATGGGCATTGCCTTGAGGTCTTTTTATAGAGGGAGCAAGTCCACATTAGAAAAGGATGATGCTTGATATAAAGGATAAAGTCCTTTGGGGAATTTAGAATTGACTTCTGTTATGTATAATGAATATCTTTTCATCATTTCACACCAATGTTTAAGAATGATCTGCTCCTGGGAACTGAGAGAAAAGGAAAGTGACTAGACCAGTGTGATGCAATGGAAAGATTGCTAGACTTGCACCTTCTGTCATTTATTACTTGTATAAACTTGGCAAATCACTTAACCTCTGAGGGACGCAGCTTCCTCATCTGTAAAATAGATGGATTGAACTAGATGACCTAAGGTGCTTTCCAGTTTCCAAGACTGATGATCTGATGACTTAATTATCCTAAGATATGAAGGTAAGTTGAGCAGCTAGGTATCACATCGGATAGAGTGTCAGGCCTGGAGTCAGGAGGATAATTCTTCCTTAATTCAAATCTAGCCTCAGACACTAGCTTTGTGACCCTCAGCAAGTCACTTAACCCTATTTGCCTCAATTTTCTCATCTGGAAAATGAACTAGAGAGGGAAATGGTGAGCCACTCCAGTATCTCTTCCAAGAAAACCCCAAATGGAGTCACAAAGAGTCAGACATAACTAACTAACAACAACATGAAGACAAATTACAGGGAGTAGGGGTGGGAGTGGGTTGAGGGGAGTGACCACATGTGATAAACTCTTGTTTCTAGTAATAGATGAATTACTACTGACTCGTTGAATGATCTTAGGAAATGAATTTCTCTTCTCTGAAAGGGTTTCCTTCCTGAGAAGGAAACATAGGAGAGATAATATTGGCCCTTACTAGCAAGATGTGGTGGGAACAACACCCCGAAGGAAGACCCTTGGCCACCAAACGCTTGGTTTTGGTTTGTTGATTAGGGAACTTGGGAAGCTTTCTGAGAGAAAGTGACACTCTGCGGTGGATATATTCACCATAGGAGGAGGCTCAGTCTCTTTCTGTCTGAGCTAATTAAAACTTTTATCTTCTACTTCTGTTGTAGGGACAGTGAGTCTTTTGAGACACACTTTACAGAGTACTGCATACATAATAGATACCCAATAAATGCTACTTATTCTCATTATGATTTTTCAGTTTATAGGTGAACATTCTGCATGCCAATAGCTTTCCTAGGTATGGTTACAGAGCAGGGAGTGGGGTGCAGATTTATCATCTAGTGACTTACAATTTCAATTTCACTGGGAAAGGATGAGAATCCTATAAGCTGTCAGAGGCCTGAAAAACTTTCCAGGGAGTGAGGTAAAAAGAGGTTTTCCTTCTTCATAACTCAATCAGTCAGTTTCTATTGGTTACCTGCTGTTCATTAATGAGTTGGACCCCCAGGCCACATCTTAATGCTGGCATTAGGACAAGGGTTGATCTCCACAGTGGCCCGCAGCCAACACTGTCTAACGAGGCATGCTGGCTCCCTTTGAGGAAGCCTGCAGAGATCTTGCCAGCATTCAATGTACTTGCAAACCCACTGTGACGTTGCATGAGGCCGTTTGTACATTTCTGCCACTTGCCTGAACTGCTGCGACAAAGAAGCCTATTGGGAGGTTTGGAGTTGCTGCCCATCCTTTTCTCGCCTAGCCAAGGCTGTGCCAGCAGAAACAGAAAGTCTGCCAAGGTTTTACCATTCACGTAACAGACTTGTTTAACTTCAGTAATATTCTGCAGCTGCTTGGAGCCTCCTAAGATCCTTGGTGTTAAAACTAGAGGAAAACTATTATGCCTTGGTCATTATCTTACCTCATTCTTTCTCTAAGGGTTAGGGGGAAAAAATGGATTTATGGCTTACAGGATTCTAAGAAATGTCAAGTAAAGAATTCATACCACAGCATGTCATGTGCAAAGGCACCTCTTGGGATAGACAGATATGTCTCTGACTTACAATTTCCGTTATTTTTGTTGTAATCCAATATTTTTTACCCTATTCTCTACAGTTCTCTATTGGTTCAAGTCCAAGTTCAAATTTGTCCCCTAGAAACCTGTTTTATAGGTATTCTTCTTTTTACAGCTATACAAAGAAACACACCTAAATAAACACAGACTAGAGTTTTAAAAGACAGAAGAAGAGGCATTGGAGCCTCCACTGAGTCTCATTGTTTGATGAGGACAAGCTAGCCAGAGTGTGAAAAAAATAATGTTGAGAAAAATGACCCCATTTAACTATGCTTCAGTTAGTTATAAAGGAGTATACGTCTACAAAGATATCAGGACATAAAGTAGCTATGTATGCCTTCAGGGAGGGGGGGAGGGGAAGCCTTTTAATGAGAGTATGCAGGTTAAGTTCCGTTTGGGGCATTGATTTTACGATGGCTGGGTCATTTGCAACTCAACCACAGAGGCTAGGAAAGTGTAGAGTAGTAGGATACAATGGGGAAAAGTCCCCACCCATTACAAATACATTTCTTCGTGTAATGTATGCTAAGAGGCAGACTAAAGGCCTATTTATGCAACTTGTATCATTCTCAAACTCCTACTCAGTTTGGACTCAGTGATGCCAGATGAAAGCTCATCATTTTCCTAAGCATTTTTGAGACAGTGAAGCAGGTGAACATCATTCCTAGAAGGATTGAAAGAGGTGAGTAATGCTCAGGAGTTGTGGGTGGATCACACTGTTCATTCTCTGCTGAAAATGCCTCGAAATCAAAAGCATACTCCAGAGATGCACATACACATTCTCTCCCAAAGGTAGCGGGGCTGAGGTTGATAGACTGGAAGACATAGCTTGATTAGCAGTCAAGAGTTATTGTCTGGTGATCTCTCAAAGGGTTTGTAGATAGTGTCAATCAACAAGCATTTATTAATCACTTATTGTGTGCCAAGAACGGTGCCAAGCACTGGGAATACAAAGAAAGTCATAATAATAACAGTAGAAGGTGGTGCACTAAAGGTGCTAGCTTTGTTCATCTCTCTCTACTGGGAAGTTAAAGTAAGATACCAAGATGTCAAGAGGAGATCCTGGATGCAGCTCAACTTTCTGTCACTTTTCTCTTAATACAATCCAGAATATTAATACTTTTGTCAGATCTCTGGGTTGTTTTTTATTGAGGGGAAAGGGAGCAAGGAGGGAAAGAAGGGAAGGAGGAGATCCAAGAAATTCACTGTCCCAGAAATGCTCTGATTCTAGGAGTAGCCATATCTAGGTCTCCATGAAGCCAGCGATGCCTGTGTCCTTTTTCCATATTCCCTGTCCTTGATTTTTATTGAATTGTCTGCATTTTTTAACTGGCCTCTCAGAGCCACTGGCTGCCCAATACATCAAACTTTTAATTTTCTAACAAATTGGGAAAGAGTGAGTGGATATTTCTGCTATGATTTGCTTCAGGGAAAAGGCTATAACTAATTTCTTTAATGTGGCAAGAAAGGGTCTTTTCCCCATATTTTATCGGTTTTGTTATACTAACCCTTTAATTCTTCATCTGTTTGGTTGCACTAGATGTCCTATCATGTCTCTCTTCCAGGTCTAAAACCGTGAGCTAATGATGTCCGATTTCTTGAAAAATATTTTTTTAAGAGACACCAACTCAATAGCCCATCTTTTTAATACTAACATTTTACATATATTGCTCTATGGCATTGAGAAGTATTGCTTCTGAAGAAAGCTATTATTATTACTACTACAAATAACAGTAATAATGATATTTATGATAATATTAATAGAGTAGATTTTCTTGGTATGTAATAAGGATGACCATCACATGTAGAATAAATGAGATGGGCATGGTGAAGATGAGCAAGTCATAACATGTAACCAGTTAAGAACCCCAGAGATGTACAGGAGTTAAGGAAATCATCAAGAAATTATCATTCAGGAGAGATGATGGCTAGAATAAGGGATGACAAGTGGGAAGCTAAAGTGCTCCACTGGTTTCCACTCAATTTTTGGAAAAAAGCAAAGAAGGCCTATAAGTTTGTTGGTGGACCCTCTGGGTGAATTTTCAGGGCAATATAGACAGGAGTCACATAGAATGAATAGACGTGAAAGCATTGTGATATTCATCATTGGAGAGAATCTTGAATCAATGAGACCATAGACACATTTGGATATTGACCCAATGACTTCCAAACCTCAAAGACTGAAGGACACTTGCAACATACCTTGCAAATGGAAAATTCTATTAGCGTAAATGGCATTATTACATGCTAAGATTGCATTTGGGGGAAATTCATCATTTGTCTGTCTATAGAGTCAAAATACCTGAGTTTGGAGTCCTAGCTCTTCTACTTTGCTAAGCAGTATAACTGTAGGCAAGTCACTTAAATTTCCTAAGCTTCCAATTTCTCAATTAGAGTCTCTCTATGTTCCAAGCACTTTTTACTTGTGTAAATGTAACAAATCATTTAACCACTTGCACTCTCTGATCCTCATTTTTCTTCTCTGTATATGTCGTTAAGTCATTTCAGTCGTGTCCAACTGCCAGCCGGCACATATATGTAAGTCCTTTGTTGTAGTTGCTTGGTTATTTCAGTCATGCCCAACTCTTTGTGGCCCCATTTGGGGTTTTCTTGCCAAAGATATTGGAGTGGTTTGCCAATTCCTTCTCCAGATCATTCTGCAGATGAGGAACTGAGGCAAACAGGATTAAGTGACTTGCCCAGGTTCACATAGCTAGTGAGTGTCTGAGACCAGATTTGAACTCAGGAAGATGAGTCGTCCTGACTCCAGGCCTGCTTCTCTGTGCACTGTGCCATCTAGCTACTCCTCCTCTGTATAATGAGGATTGTTGTTGTTGTTAACACTCACTGGATTGCTGTTAAATTAGATAATTTACATAAATTGTGCCACAAACTTTAAAGTCCTAAATAATGCTTGGATGATGATGAAAATAATCATGATAATGGCTGTGATAATGTGCCTCTCTCCTTTTTAACATGGTGTAGTTCATGTGTGCCCTGAAGTGTTCAGTTCAGATCCTTCAGTTACCGAGAATTCAAGGGAAGAACCCCCTTTGTTTCCATTGAATGCCTGTACTATGCATTGTACAGAGACAACTCTAAATTGTGCTATGCATATAACTTGCTCTACCATGTGTTACTATGAGAAAAGTAGGACATTCCGAGGCTTTATTTTTAATCCAGGGTTAAACTCGTTCGTGACAGGGGTCAGTTATTTCCGTGACTCTACTGGTTTTGAATAAATATTTAGTGGGATAATGACTGCTCCAAGAGCAGAGATTTTATCCAGTTTTCCCAAAATCTTACCTTATTTAGGCCTGTACAGTAGGTCTGTGCATTTATTTAAAGGGTCTTTACTTGTCAGTGGAAGTATAGTGTTAATTCCATTTTTTAGAGCTTCTAGTCCCCTGCTCTTTGCTGTCTTATTCCTGTTTATGTTTAGTGGTAATTCCCAACTTGAGTGGCAGCACCTGACCTAACACTCAATGGATAATAGTCAACCTTGCCCAGTGGTAAGTGAGTGTGAGGAAACTGAAAGCTTTTTCATGTTTTTTAGGAAGAAAATGGAGGGAGGGAGCAGGAGAACAGAAGCCACTGCCATCGCTCATTTCTGAAAGGGGCAGTAGCATTCATTCCAATAAAGGAAACACTGGATAACCTGCTCATAGATGAGGTAGCATCTGATATCATCACCAGGCAAAACAGATTAATAAGAGAGGGAAACTGAAAGACAGAACTAATAAAGCCTACATGGATTCCCTATAAAGCAAGGCAAAAGTCCATTTAAATTGTACTATTTGGAAAGAGATCTTATGGAGTGATAATACCATTTTACCTGTCCACTTGGGTATTGGCTTAAAAAGGCCATTGGCCCAAAAGGATTTGGAAAGAACGTGGAGTTTGTTAGAACCAGTGATGGGGGAAGCCAAGTGCAAAATTTTCATTTAAGAGAAGAATTTGTTGAGTTTTATTTTGTTTTTTAAAAACCTGAAAATAAGGGTAGGATACCAGGTTGAGTAGGTCTTTTTCTTGTCTCAGAATACAAGAGCCTGGTCAAGATATATTCAATAGCTTTTCTAGTAATTGTCAGGGAGAGCTAGCATTGCAAAGAATGGCTCAGTCATTCCACTGAGACACACAACCTAACTATAAGGTTGAAAGCATCTGATCTCCATGAGTGAGAAAAAACAGACTGAATAGACTTGACCTTCACAGGGTATTTCCCTGCAAAAATCAGTTTTAGCTTATTCCCTATTGCACATTTTTTTCTTTCCCCTTTTCATGGTTTAAAGCTATCTTTGACTTGTCATGCATTACTCATGGAGTGCTATACTCTGGGGAGAAAAAAGTTCCAATTTTGGGTGACTGTCAAGCTCTCAGGTAAGTATGGAATAAAGATGAGGAATTTCTGAGTAGGGTGAATATTGAACTATTGGGTTTCACAGTTTGTCATTAAAGAGTAGTGAAAATTTAAAATATGTATGTATATATGTACACATACACATATGTACATATCACCACTCATCAGATCAGCATATCATCTATGTGAGTATTGTCTCCTCCAATGAAGATATGAATCCCTTGATTCTTTAATAGGTGGGTCTCCATGAATTGCAATTCCTTAAAAAGAATTTTTTCCCCTGATGGGAACTTCATTTTCAGCCTCTCTACATTTGGATAAGCTAATCAATGGATGGCAGTATATTAACCATCAATAAGCCCCTACTTGCAGCCTTTTCCACCTGGTAAGAATAGGCAGAGCTCACATTATATTTACTATGGCCTTCAAGAATTCAGGGTCACATCTAGCCATGATGTGATATTGAAGTAGGTAATAATTGTGCAACATAAACCTCCCCCCAAGAAGTCCCTGGGGCAGAGAAGTTGAGAGGAACAGGGAAAGCTGGAAAACATGTAGGTATTTGCAATGAAATGTAAATGGTGTGGTTTTGAAATATTGAGAGTAGAATGAGGTTACAGAAGTAGGGCTTGGCTCTTGTAATTTTTGTGTTGCTACACCCTTTTTGTTAATACCCACGTAGGCCCTGAAATAGAAGCAAGGAAATAAATGAATTTTACTCTCCATCTTGGCCAAGTTCCTCTCTCTTGGTTACTATTTTAGGGTAGTGTGAATAGAGGGATAGGTAAAGAATAAAAGAAGATGAAACTGTAAAAGGAGTATTCTGATAGGATTTTTGACACCTCAGAAATGGAAGGGGGCAAAAGAATTTAAGCTGATAAATATAGAATCAACAATTAGTGAGATCTGTGAGATATGGAGTTTAACCTTTCAGGGCCTACAGACTATAATTTGCTGAGGATGTGCTGGATCTGTAGTGGCAGAGGGAATTTCCTTACTACGAGTTCTCTATCTTAATGAAAATACTAGTTTGGTCCAAATATAGGCATAAGTTGTCAAAAAAAAAAAGGCACTTGTTTTGCTGTTCATCCATCATTCTCCAAGAGGACCAAATGAATTGGATTTAAGTGAGGCAGAACTGAACAAAGTCATCAGCTTCACTCTCTCCTCTGGAGTCATCAAAGTCCAGTGGCAAAAGAAAAGTCAAAACAACTGGTGATGGCCCAGGATGCAATGGCTGCTTAGATTATTGTTGAATGAATCAAGATAAAATTGTTGAATATGTATCCTTCCCCTACAACTCAAGCACAATTTCCCATTGCCTGCTGTGGGTTTCTAAGTTGCAGCCTTTATTGATGATGAACCAGCATATAGATCTTTTGCAGAAGGATTCTGGAATGGGAACCTTCCTAATTTGTAATATCAGATGATGTTAGGAATGCCATTCTCTAGGATAGGGGTTTCAGTGAACTCATTTGAATCATGGGATTTTTATCTTTTTCCAGAATAAGAACAAGTTGGGGTCCCTTCATTCTAGTGGGGAGTAAGGAAAAAAAGAGAATTGAGAAAAGAAGGAAAAAGTCTTGAGCTGCTCATTCAGGTGGTTCTGGATTACCATTACTGGATTTAATAGTATAGTAATAGCAAATTAAGACAGTGATAACATGGCAGATAAACTCTTTCCTCATTTCTACACACACACGCACACACACACACACACACACACACACACAAACAAAATTCTTTATGTTCCTTTCTCTTCTCTACCAAAAATATAAAATTGAAAATCCCAAATCCCACACAGGAAGTACTTCTCACAAGTAGTATTCGTGACTGTTATTTTTCTGTCCTATCAGCCAAGAACAACAGGAATTGGCCACGGTAATCCTAAAGCATTTTGGATTTATTAGTAACAAAACTTTTCCTGACCTCGAGTCTCTTCCTCTTTGATTCCCGCCTCTCCTGTGCCTTACCCTCTTTTCTGATGCCCTGGTCAGTCTTTTGGCAGTACTGAAACCTCTGACCAGTGTGAAAATTCTTCAAACAGTTCAGTTAGATTTGGGGTAAGGGGGGTGTAATACAAAAGAAAAATTATTTAGTAGTATAATCTTTCCTAGGTATGGTATGGCTCTGAGTGTGAGCTCCCTCCCTACACATTCTTGGCTACCAGAAGCACGTTTTCGATTTCAAGGCATAGTCCTATACCCATTTAGATCAACAGTTTATCAATTGCTGTATAAGACAATCCACATTGCTTTCATGGACAGAAAGCATCTATTATCAATAAGGGCATGGTATCTATGCTGCTGAGAGCAGTCTGGTGGTTACAAAGTCAGTGGTGACTTTGCCAGCGAATTAGGCATCTGCCAGCTGAATATTGCTGCCTGGTACCGTGAAATATCACTCCATGTGGTCAGATCCAGTTTCTTGTGTGACTCAGGTATAGAGATGAGATGGGAGGCTGTCACCCAAGATTCAGTATTACCACTCCAGACACTTTAGTTTGAAACCCTGGCTTTGTTATTCTTCACCATTGACTTATCACTGGTGGCCAAAATCAAGTGCAAATCATGTCGTCATTTCTCTGATGTCATGGTCTTCTTCGAAAACGAAAGACAAACATAGACAGACGGACAGACTGGTGGCACTATGACGAATGGTGGTGTCTTCTTTCTCAGGGAATTCCACAGACTTCCTAAGAGACCAATATCCTCACATTAATGAGGTCTCCCTCCTCATCTCAGTGTACTGACTTCCTTTAAGTCTCTACTTCTTTCCCAGTCCCTCTTAATTCTAGCACCTACCCTCTCTTAATTATTTCCTAAATGTAACTTGTTGGTATATTCTTGTTTTCTTGTGGTCTATCCCATTGGACTATGAGCTTCTTGAAGGTAGGGACTGTCTTTTGCCTCTTTTTTTATCCCTAGTGATTTGCACATAGTAGGTGCTTAATAAATGTTTATTTACTGATTCTCTCCATAACCTCTACCATTAGACCGTAAGGCCCCTGAGAACAGGCCTGGGATCTATATCATAGCTGTCTTTATACCCTCAACACTTAGCACAATGCCTTGCATATGGAAGGGTCTTCCTCATTTTTTAATTGATGTTGCAAAAAAAAAAAAAAATTCTATCTCTTAGAATCCCTAGCTTCCCTTTAATGATAAGCTTAAATACACTTCCTCCATGAGATCTTTTCTGATCCCTCCAAGCCATTAGTCCCCTCTCATCTTCTTGAAATTACTTTTTATTTACTTTACATATGTATATATATGTATATATATATTTCATTTTCAGTATTAAGATAAAAAATGTTTTTTCTCCATATAGAATGTAAACTTCCTTGAAGGCAACGGCTATTTCATTTTTCTCTTTGTAGCCCAAGGCCTATAGTGTGCCCAGGACATAGAAGGAACTTAAATTCTTCTTGAGTGAATGAATGAATCACCCTCACCTCACCTGAGTGTGTTTCCCTCTCCAATTTGGGGTGGGAATTGAAGAGAAAGAAATGCCAGTGAAATTTGTACCATGTCTTTAGCCATCTTGATTTAGCCATGCAGTTTGACTTGACTGTAAATCAACAGAGCATATTTGGGATCATCACAGAGCAACTGGATCAGGGCAAAATCTTTCATTTTTTTATTCTCCAAACTAAAAGTAAGAATTGGGAGGAAGTTTGGTCAGGGGCACCTGCCACCTACTTTTCCACTTTACCATTAGACAATAAAAGAATCCCTCTGTATACAGAAGAATGTTAATTTAAGTCCAACCCAAACTCTAGTTTTGGTGAGTGGACTGTTTATTATATGTAGTAGCATAAAGCCTCTCACCTCTGTTCAAACTGTGATTTTTGTTTTATTTTGTTTTTCATGTAAATTTATTTATTTTCAATTTTCAACGTTCACTTCCACAAAATTTTGAATTTCAAATTTTCTCCCCATCTCCCCCTTACCCCCACCCCAGGACAGCATGTATTCTGATTGCCCTTTCCTCCAGAAACTGCCTTTCAGTGCTATGAAAAAGAGTACCTTATCGACAGCTTATGCTGATGTGTTTATTGGGTTTCTTCAACACTGTTACTCCAAAGAACTTTTGAAAAAATCAGTTTTCCCCAAAGACTACAATATAATACTATAATAAAAGATAGAAGATCAAGAATCTGAAACGGGAAACTGGCATGGGGAAAGAGTAGAAATGAGAAGGTAGGAGAGGAGAAAGATTTTCTTTTTTAAAACAAGTTAATATTAGACAATAATAAGAGAACAAGTACTTTTCACATATAGTCCTTGTCCTTGCTTTATAAAGACTTCCCTCACTCCCTGCGCCTGTCACAGACAGCATGAGTAAGCCACTTCAAACATGGAGCAGATGGAAGTCTGAGAGTCGAAACAAAGGCGTGTTCTAGAGAACAAGAAACAATTGAGTTGTAGGACTAGCATGGACATCCAACTGAACAGGGGCCATTGCTGCTCATTGACCTAAATGTGATAAAGCATCAAGCTTTCGGGTGTCCTGACCAAAAGATTCTTCATTGTTCTTGCCTGCAAAAGTTCAGAACTTAAAGATCTATGCTTATATTTTGTGTTTAGGAGATGGCAATGAGGTGGAGGGAGGAGGAAGTTGTAGGAGTATCTGGATAGGGAAGGTGCTCTTTTTTTAAGAGGTATTGTCCATATAACCAATTTTCTTAACTATGTTAATCGCTATGATTGGTATGTTTTTTCTTTTTGTTTGCTCTACTCAAGAAACCTTTAAATATATTTTGGTTATAATGGAATTTAACTGCAGTGGGTACATTTGTATGTATGTCGGTCTTAGATTTTTTTTTTTTTTTTTAGTATTATGGTTCATGATTTGCCTTGTGGTTTATTTGTCCCAGTACTGAAGCAAAATAACGATTTGAGATGAGATATAAAGCCAGCATCTCTTTTGATGAAGTAAAAATTTAAAAGTAAAAAATAAATATGGCTCAAGTTTCATGTGTACCCATCATAATAATAATTGAAATTTCTGTAGTGCTTTGGATATGATCACAGCTCTAAGAATCAAAGGGGGCCACATCTAGTCCACCCTCCCAACTTCTTTGTACAAAGGAGGAAACTGAGGCTCAGAGAGGCCAGAGTCATATACAACTAGTATCAGAGTCAAGATTTAGATGTAAGTCCTCCTGACTCAAGTCTGACACTATCTGCTACACACAGTGTTGCCTCATGTATAGACCCTTAAGAGAACATTCAAAGTAATCCTTATCATAGTGACCTTTTTAAATAAAGTGCACAGGATCATGTGTGTGTATGTGTGTATGTGTGAGTATGTACATGTGTGTGTGCGTGCATGTGTATGTGTGTGCATGTATGTGTATATGTATGTATGCGTGTATGTGTGTGTATGTCTGTGTGTATGTGTGAGTGTGTGTGCGTGTGTGTGCGCGCATGTGTATGTGTGTGTGTGTGCGTGTGTAGGGAGGCAGACAGAGACAGAAGAGGAGGGAACAACAGGATTTTTCTTTCGATGATTTTTTTGTTATTGTTTTTACCTTTCTCAACACCCAACTGGGACTGACTTTAATGAGGGAAGCAAGAATGGTTTCTATAGTTTCCTTGTGGATACTGAGCAAGGATAGTGACTTCCCTTCCCCCACCCACAACATGAAAGGAAAAAATATCCAAATGGCCTTTGGGGCATAGGAGTTTGAGCCAGAGCTGCAGTAGCTGGGCAGGAGGCATCTGGAGTTACACCCTCTGATAGTCTCTGGAGGAGCTGGAATGAGCCTAAGATGAAAATTACATTTGAAATCATTTATTTTCACATACGAGAGGAAAATCATATTTGGTCTAGAGTCATGTAAAGAAAACAGAGATTAGAATTTTATTTTTTTTTTACATGAGGTTCTGGCAAGGGAGATAAACACACAGGTTTGTATAAAATATAGGCTGCATTGGACTGTGAACTTCAAACCCAGGCAGAATTTGAATCTTTTTTTTTTTTTTGAGTTAGAAATTGGGAATTGAACTAATTCTGGTTTTGTTTGTTTTGTTTTTTTAAGTTTTGTTGGAACAGAAGTCCTTTGATTGGTACCAGGAGTGATAGGGACTTCTAACAAATCCCTAAGACTTAGAGGTGTTTTAGTTCTGGTAAAAGATGTCAGGATTTGGAGTTTGATCAGACACAGAGGAAAAAGTGGGAAAGACCTGTAGATTTCAGTGGATTGTAAACTAATGTGAGTCAATAGCAACAAAAAAGGTATTGTGAGCATAGGTTTCAGTGAGGGCTATAATGTTCCAAATGAGGGAAATGATAGTCCTATTGTACTCTGCCCTAGTTAGACAACATCTGGAAGGTTTCATTTAGCTATGGGCTTTATGACTTAGCAAAGACTGACAAGTGATGGGTGAATTGGATAGTAAAGGGTTAGAAACCAACCCATAGAAGAAACAGTTGAAGAACAAAGCAATATTTACTGTGAAGAAGGGGGTATCTAAAGAGGATATGTTAACACTTTAGGGATGTTAGGACTAGGAAGATAGAAGTAGGAACATAAAGATGTATTTCAGTTCTATATAAGGAGAAGTTTATTGGAGGTCTTCAAGTGGAAACTAGGAATGTTTCAGATGGAATTATGGATTAGACTAAATCAGTAGTCTCCAAAGTAGGAGAGGATTGTGGTATGACCCCAGGAGAACTGTGGCCTGACCCCAAGAAATGTGCAATTAAACCAATCAGAGAATAAGAATAAAGGTCAAATCCCAACTATCACGACAACAGGCAATCATGGGGCTTGTCTCCAACGCAACCACATCTACCCCCATTTCTCTCAACTCCCTCCCTCTGCTGTACAAGTCTCATCTTTCCATTCCTCAGGGTAGTTATAACCTAATCACTTCTACCCACACAGCAGCTGTGCAGGTATCATTAGCAAAATTCTATCCTGCCAGCTCCCAACTCACTTTGGTGCTACCCAGGTACCCTTAAGGTGGCAGTCTCCATATCTGAGGGCAAAAGCCCCACTTGCCTCCTTTTAATATTGGTTGGGACAGAGTAAGTCACTCAAGACGGTCAGACATGAATGGATTACAATCTTTTATTATGTTCCCTCCAATCCTAACTATCCTTCAAACCTTTCTATGACTGTTAAGGACACCATCATCCTTCCAATCATCCAGGTTCTCACAACTGTGGTGTCATCTTTGAGTCATTTTCTTTTGTTCTACACATAATTATCCAATCAGTTGCCAAACTGAGTTCCTGTACAAAGAGAGACTACATCACTTTAATTCTAACACAATAGCTACCCCATCAGAGTCTATTCTGTACAGAATGGATTCAACATCAGTGAGCATTCAGGAATTTACTAAGGCGTCCATAATCCTTTGTATTCTGTTGTCACTCGAAATGATCTAACATACACTATGCCTCAGAAAGGAAGCATAACATACAATGAATAGACATCTGACTCTGGAGTCAGGAAAACCTGAATTCCTGTCCCCATTATGATCCAGACTAGCTATATGACTCTGGTCAAGGAGTCCCTTAACCTCTCAATGGAAGACTAAGACTCTTAAGACTCTTTCTAAGACTCTAAGACTCTTATAGAAAAGATCAACCTGCATTTGTAGAGGGAGTTGCTTCGTATGGATGTGCTTTATTACCACTGAAATCACAGATTCAAATCCTATCCTCCCCTCCTATCAGGGACACTTAAGAAAATAAACACCAGGGCCTCTTCATGCTCCCTGACTAGGCAAATGTATCTCTCCCTCCTCTATCCCCCTTTGTAAAAATTATGTCTTAAATTTCTCTCTACTAATGCTACTGGAGCATGTCCATGAATAGATCGAATACCATTAAGCCCTTTGTCTTGAATTCATCTTTTTTTCCCTTTGTTGTTGGTTTGAATCAAACAGCTCTGGATGCCAGTTTTTTAGGCTGATGCATTGGGCTAAATGAAAGGAAATGGGTCTTATACCTAGTAGATGCTTAATGAGTGTCTTTAATTGAATTGAATTGGATTGGATTAAAGAAATGCAGCATAAGGGATTTAGGTCAGCTATAAGAAGATTCCCCTGACTTTTGGGGCTTTGCATAGTGTCGACAGCACACAGTAAGCATCCATAAATGCCTGTTGACTGACTAGACATTTAGACTCTGACATTTGCTGCAGAGGGACTGTGCTGCCCAGTCTTCTTTTTCTAGAGGACCTTAACAAACAGAATTGATTCTCATATCTCTAAGATATGAGGAAGCACTCTTTTTTAAGCAGGGTGATAAGCTAAAAAGCCTCTCCAAATTCTACGTTCTGGCTCTTTATACAACTCTGTAATCTCAGAGTTAGGGCAGTAAAGATTTCCCTCACTGAGCATTCCTTGGTTCAGTTTCTCAATCAATAAACATTTATTAAATGCCTACTATGTGTCAGGAACTGTACTAAGTACAGGGGATACAAAAAAAGAGGTCAAAAAAGCCAGTTCCTGCCTTCAAGGAGCTTACATTTGCTTTAGCAGACTTTCAGGTAGGTGTGTAACCAGAGGAAACAGTGGCGCATATTAGAGTAATGGAGTCAGAAGGTTGAATTTCAGACCCAACTCTATTACTTATCAGTTACTGTTTACAGCCTTGGGCAGGTCTCTTCATTTTCCCTGGGTCTCAGCTTCTCCATTTATAAATAAGAGAATTGGCTTATGTGATCTTTAAGCTTCCATATTTTCAAATTCTATGAAATAGATGAATAAATGAGTTAGGAGATGTTCTCTAGGTCTATGTTTACTGATTCATAATTTCATTCAATTCTTAGGAGCCCCTAACAGAATTTAAAGGAGTATTTCCCTACCTTAAGACCAAAACTAGTGAGAAATTGTCAATTCCTGAAGTCTTTACAAGCTTCTAATGTACATTTTTCCTACACATAAATCTCTGTGACTTCACGAGCCCAAACTTACAGGATAACTAATAACAACAACACTAGCATTTATATAGCACCTACTGTGTGCCAGCAGGGTGTATAAAATGTTCAAGGAAGACTAGCCCCTCTGGTGTACCCTTTTCAGGGCTGCTCATCTACCTTTGGTGTCTACCTGGCACTCCACTCTCACCTGAAGCTCCAAGAAACTGTGGCTTGTGAAGTGACCACACCCCAGTAAACTATCTTAGCAGTCAGGTTGAAGGTAGCCTAAAGGCCTCCAACAACTCTACCTCATTTAAATCCAGTTCATGCATGAGTTAAGACATTAACCAGTGATATCATTGCTCCTCTTCAGAAACAGACAAACACAACTATGTGTCAGGTACTGTGCTAAGTCTTTTTCAGGTTTAATCTCATTTGATTTTCACAACAACCCCATGGGGGGTGGAGGGGAGGTGCTAGCATTATTATTATTACCATTTTACAAAAGAGAAAACTAAGGCTGAGAGAGATGAAATGATTTGCCCAGGACCACACAGATAGTAAGTGCCTGAGACTGAATTTGAATGCAGGTCTTCCTGATGTCTCCATTTATGGAAGACAAAGGAGAAAGAAACGCAATAGTTTTATACTCTGTAGGCGTGAAGATATTGCACATGGCATCATCGTTATAACAGGGTAGAGTGAACAGCATCAGCTTTGCAGCTAACATCAACACATGCAACTCAGCTCTGTAGACATGTAAACACACTTCAAACAGCTTTTTGGTTGGAAAAGTTACGATCCCCTGAACACTGCGTAAAGAATCACCATTGCTGAATGCTCTCTCATGTTCTTACCCCACCCCCGGCCCTTTAATGAATGTTTTGAAGTTTCTTCTTAGGAAGGATATGTACTAGAAAATTGGCACTGAAGGGCCAGTGTGCTCTTTCTGGGCTGGTACAGGTAGGTGTGGGTGTAAAGGGTTTCGAACCTAACATAAACAAACTATCCCACCCACATGCAATGAAGGCTTCACCTGGGCCTCCGGGCTGCCTTGAAATAATGGAGTCCTTCAGCTCCCAAAGTACTTTCCAGATGAAACATTGCCATGTCCTTGACATACCACTGTGGTTATGCCCAAATTTGTAAAGCTGGCATAAGGAACATCTGGGCCAAGTTGTAGCTGGGGGGATGGAAGTTGAAGAATGTCTATAGGAATCTGCTCATCTAAAAATGCAATTTTTTACCAGGGCCTAGAACCAAACTGTGAAGCAAAAAATGTAGAACAATCTATATAAGTTTCAAGCCCAGATAGTCTTCTTTTTCTAAAATAAAGAATGTCCCTGATTGCAGGTAGGGTAACGGGAGTCAGGAATTTCTTATCTGCAGCATTCTTTTTTATGAACAGAGAGGTAGGACATGGGCCCATGCTTAGAGTAGTTATGTTAGTGGGGCCTGGTTTTAGCTAATTCAGCAGTAAAATGTTGTGTTCACCCTTCGTTGCCAAAGAAGACCATGCCATCAGAGAAATGATGGCATGACTTGCACTAGATGTTGTTTTGAGTGAGGGAGTGCAAGGACAAGGACTAAGTCTTTCTCAGTAATAAGAACATAGCATCAGATGAAGTTGGAGTGGAAAAGGACTCGTGTAGTCCAGAATCCTCAACCTCATGAGGTGAGAAAACAGGGATAAAGAAGTAAAGTGACTTCCCAAGGTCACAGAGGAAATTAGTATCCAGTCAGACTCCTTGGATACCAGCCCATCTTTCTTTCCATTATGCCATGCAAAATAATAACAAATTTGCATGTATTGTTTTAAAACTTACAAAACACTTTCCTCACAATAACCCTCTTAAATAGATAGTGCAGGTGATATTATTCCCATTTTACAATAAAGATACTGAGTTGCAAAAAGGTTTTGTAAGTTGTTCATGTTCACACAACTTCTAACTTGCCTAGGAAAAAATTCTAATTCCTTTGACTCCCAATCCATCACTTTTTCCCACACCACTTACCTTTAGTGGCACCCTAGAAGAACTCACTTAATTTCTGTATTTAGTTTTTAACATTTTTCAGCTTCATTGTCTATGTCTGGCAGCTTCTTTACCTTCCCCCAGGACATTCCTGTCACCTTCCTGAGATCCAGCACTTCATTGTTCTACGTACTGGGATAGATTCATCTATGATGGTCTGTATTTAAGTATGCTTGAATAGATTTCCCCTTATTCCTCTTTTATTTATTTATACACAGTGGCTTCTACTAGGACTCTCATTCTAACCCTGGGTCCTCTAGTATTTCTCATTCTTGCAGACTGGATACAAGTTGCTGTGTTTTGAAGAGCAACTCAATGAGTAGAATGAGTGGAAAGCAGACTGTTACCATCCCACCTTCACTGGTATAACCCATCCTTGACTCTGTGTCCCTCTTATCTTGCCACATTTTCAATTTTAACCATTGTGTCCTAGAGTTCTGTAGAAGTCAAATCAATTACCATTTATTAAGCGCCTACTATGTGCCAAGCACTGTGATAAGTGTTAGGGATAAAAAGAAAGACCAAAACAAGAGTCCCATAAACTCAAGAAGTTTACATTCTAATGAGGAAGACAACAGACAACCAACTATGTACAAACAAGATATACATAAGATAAATTGGAAATAAGTAATAGAAGGGAGGTGCTAATATTAAGGGGAAGTGGGAAAGTCTTCTTGCAGAAGGTGGGATTTTATCTGAGACTAGAAGAAGCCAGGTGGTAGAGATGAAGAGGGAGAGAATTCCTGGCATGAAGCATAACCAGCAAAAATGGCTCCAGGAGATGGAGTGTCTTATGCAAGGAACAGCAGGAAGCTAGAAGCTTTTTCCATTGGCCCTGCAGTGCAGGAGAATTCAAGAAGGTAGAAAGACAGCATCTCGATGGAAAGATACTTGTGAGGTACAGTAGGAAGAACCAGGAAGCAAGAACCTCCCCCCATTACAACTCCTATTTATTTCATTTTCTCCAAAACACCTTCCAAAAACACTCACCCTCTATTAAAAGACTAGAGCCAGATTTAGAGAGTGCTTCTTGGTTTAAAGTTCTTGCTTAGAAAGGAAGAGGAAATTTCTACTGCTTCATGGGAAAGGTCTTTGATTAGCAACAAGTGGTTATAAAGGGGTCAGTGAAAGAAAATCCCTTGGAGCATAAAACATGATGTCAGGATCCCAAAATAAAGTGTTGGGAGTTTTAAAAAAATGTCAGTGGTTATGAATGGGAAGTTAAAGATGTTTGGGTACTAACCTTAGAGGATGACATCATGGAAGGCAGCTGCCATCCTCTTTCTGATAAAAACATCCCCTTGATACCATTTTCAGCAGCAGTATATTGGCCTGGGGCCACTGGTCTCACTCAGGATGGTGATTCTTACATTTCTTTTTCTTCCTCACATGGCTATTTCTCAGAATTTCATTCAATCAACTAGTGATTATTAAGTTTCTACTGTGTTCCAGGCAGTGTGCTCAAAGCTGAAATAGAAAACAGCAATTCCTACTGGCAAAGAACTTATATTGTAATGAGAGAGACAAGTAAAGAAAATCAATGCAAACAAATAACATCTGATTAAATTCAAGATCTTTTGGGAAAGGAGAACAGTAGCACTCTTTAAGGGGACCATGAAAGACTTCATGTAGGGTGTGATACTTTAATTTCTTCTCTTCAGAGGTGCAGAGGTACCAGGTATGGAGAAAGTCAGTGCAAAGTCATGGAATCAGGAGATAAAGAATTATGTTGGAGGAAAGTCCAGTCTGGCTGGATTGTAGCATTCGGGAGAGGAAGGAAAGACAGGTTGGGTAAATGTTGTGAAGGGATTTAAAATCTAAACAGAAATAACTTGTATTTGATTGCAGAGGAAATTGTCTCCATCCCAAGTATCAAAGATAGGGCCCACAGGCCACAGGCGACCCAAAATGCTTTTGATTACAGACCAAACCAGATTAAAATTTAATTGGAAAACATTTAACAAAATGAATATACAATAAAAAGATAGCATTACTTTTTAAAACTAAGTCAATATGTGGCCCACAGGGATCCTTGTGTACAGGTTGGTGGCCAACATTGTGTAGATGTTGTTATATTTGTTTTAGTTCGACAGCACTGTTCTATAGGATGTCTTTCCCAATTTTCATTAACTCTAGGGCCTTCCTTCTGATTTCCTGTTTATCCTGCATATAGCTGACATCTACGTATTTGTTTGTTTCTTGTCTCCTCCTGAGGGATTGGTTTTGGCCTCCTTCTGTAACTAAACATTTAATGAAGTGCCTGGCACATAGTAGTCACTTAATAATTGTTTATTGACTGATGGACTGACTGAAAATGGAGTTGAATATGGAAGTAATATGGATATTTATGCATCCTACATATTATATATATATATATGTGTGTGTGTATATGTATACATACATACAGATAGATAGGTAGATAGGTAGGTAGGTAGATAAGTAGGTAGATAGGTAGGTAGATAGGTAGGTAGATGATAGATAGGTAGATGATTGACAGTTAGGTAGAGAGGTAGATGATAGAGAGGTAGATGATAGATAGATAGATAGATAGATAGATAGATAGATAGATAGATAGATAGATAGATAGATAGATAGATAGACAGATAGATAGATAGATAGAGAAAGAGTTTGGGTTTTTTTTCATTATTTTAGTATCACTGGTCTCCCTATCACTCAAGCTCAAAATGTAACAGTCATATCCTTGGCATCTTCTCTTCCAGTTAGTGGACACATGTCTCAATTCTGCCTTGGAAATATCTCCCCTCCTTTTCACCCTTACTGCCACTAGTCTGGTTTAGGGCCTCATCACCCCTTACCAAATAACTTTCATGGTCCATCCTTCAGTCATCTCTTCTTTACTCCATCTTCCATACAGCTGCCTGTGTAATCTGAATTGCTAGTAACTGATACCATCACCATTCTATTGAAAAAAAAAACAACAAACCTTTAGGGACTTCCCATTCCTCTATAAATAAAGTAAAAATGTCTTTTCCTGGTATTCAGGACTCTCCACAATCAGAATTTCAACTTACTTTCTAGACTTATCTCTTGTTGCATGTACTCTACATTCCAGACTAAGTGGATGACTCACTATCCACACTTTCCATCCTGTCCTCTCCTAGCTCCATATCCATGTCTTTGTTCATGCCATTTCTCCTACATTGAATGTATTCTTCTCACTTCTCCACTTCCATTTCTGTTAAAATTCCTGTCTTTGATTGGCTCAGGTAGAATCTCTTCCATGAACCTTCTTTGATCCATCCAGATGAAAGTGACCTCTCGTGTCTTGGCATTTTTGATCTCTACTCCACTCCACATTCTACCTTGTATCACAGTTACTTGTTCCTATGTCTTTATCCCCAACTAAACTGTAAACTCATTGTCAGCAGGGTCTGTTTCATTTCTTCTTTGTCTCTCTGGTATCTACAGTGCTTTGCACATAGGGCATGATTAATAAATATTTGTTGAATGTTATTGAATTGTGGACTCATGTTTTAAGCTTGAAAAGTCCTTTTAGCATTTATCAGGAATGGGAAAATGTATTTCTTTTAGAAAATAGAGAGAAACATTTCAAAAGTTTACTAATGTAAACTCCTAAATTTCAGTAAGATTACACTGAATTCTCAGACCCTGAACATTTGTGGGGATTTTTCTGAATCTAAAAGGGAGACTCCTTGACCTGTTTCATTTGGGGAAATGTTGAACTCTGGGGTCTTCTTGTTACTGAAGAAACAATATATTATCTTTTGCATATGGAGATGGTATTAGTGACACCATCACTGAAGAAAGTTCTTTGATTTTTTCCCCTACCAGTCATGGTAGTTAATTTGCCTAGATCTATCTCTTAGCCAATACATCTACTGATGACACCAGTATAAACAATAAGACAATTTTTTTTTGTCTGTGTAAGGTTAATTGACCTATAGGAGGACAAAGCTTATAACCTTTGCTTGACTAGTATATCACCCTCCAACTAACTGAGCTAACATGGCAGAGCTTTACATAGGAAACATGAAGAAAGCAATTTCTACTTTATAACATTTTAATTCAGATTAAATACTGTTTAAAGGCAAACGACCCAGTTCAAATCCCATTAAGCAGAAGAAAGGTTAGGTACAGATGGAGACTAGTAAGCTAGGGCATTTTTACCTTTGCGTTCCCAGTGGGAAGAGTGGCAGGTTTGGAATCAAAGGACCTGGGTTCAGATTCTGTTTCTGCCGCTTGTTATTGGGCAAATCACTTAGTCTCCCTGGCCCTCAGTTTCCTTATTTGTCAAATAAGGGAGTTAGGCTAAATGATCTCTAAGGTTGCTTCCGGCTCCAAGTTTATGATACTATATGACCAAATTTGGTGTCAGCGAGGTGGATTTTCACAGAGAAGGTGAGTTCTAATAACTTCAGAATTATTTGGCTTGGCTTTCACAGGTAGACAGCCAGAGGCTGAAAAGAATTAAAACCACTGAAGAGGAAAAGCTTTGATGTCACTGAAATCCTGTTAAAATTTGGAACGAGAATTGTGTGATTTATATCTTAACCACAAAAGCCTCATAGGGTGAAACAGTCCAACAAGATTATTGCCGTTCTCTAGTTGGTAGGTGATGCAACTCTGTGTGTGTGTGTGTGTGTGTGTGTGTGTGTGTGTGTGTGTGTGTGTGTGAACACATTCAGTTCTAATGAATTTTCCTGTATGGAAATTATGTCTGTCCTCACTGCATCATCCAACATATAAACAGATTTAACCATGGCCACTTGAGTTATTTTCACCTTGTTCTCTCTCATCCCAATTCTTTTTTATGTCAAATTCAATCAATTAAAAAGCCCAAATAAATAGCATTTCTTTTCAGGGTTGTATCAAGATAACTGCCATTCACAGTAATGTGCCTGAGGCACTATATGTTCTTAAAGTGACTTTGGAATCATCAAAGGAAAATTAAACTAAATTATGCTCGTTAAAATGTGAGAGTCAAGTACAATTTATTTCATTTTAATTATTTGAGAATCAATAATCTTTATATGATAGATTTTGGCCACAAAAACTCATGAATACAGTTCCCTGAGACACAAAGCACATGCAATCTGTATCAGTGATGGGAAGACCTACACACAGATCCTTGAAGTGTTTGCATCATATATGGAAACTCTTAGGTAATACTAATATTTGGTTAACCACAATGATTGTTCAACTATTCTCTAACCAACTTCTAGAGAGGGTGAAATTACTACATACAAGCAAATGAGCATTTATATATGTACAAACACATAAGCACACGTTTAATATTCATACACATTACCCATGTACATATTTGATGAATTGGCAACATGCAGCGTCTTCAAAATTATAGAGCTAATTCAGTTTCATTATGACGAATCTCTTAGGAATCTTGATGGTTAAAAACACACTGGCCTTATTAAGAGGAGGACTATTTCAAGCTGCATTCTTTCTCACAAATGGCCAAAAATAGTTTGTTCTGTACCAGAACCCCCCTCTTTAACCACTCTTCATGCCCTTATAGTGGAAAGAGCACTGGGTTTGCCATCAGCCACCTGGGTTTAATCCCAGCTCTGTAACTCAGATCCTATCTGTCATATTTGTGTGACCAGGGACAAGCACTCCATGTCTCTGGACTCCCTTTCCTCATGTCTAAAGTGAAGGAATTGGATTAGATGGCCTGGTTAAAAACAAAAATAAATAAATAAGAGAAAAGAAAATCAAGGAGTCATGAATGCTGGACTTGGAGACAGGATGATCTGAGTTTAAATTTAGCCTCTAGTTGTCTGACAGATAACCTTCACTATCTGGTTGACTTTGGGTAAATTATTTCTTCTATGTCAGTCTCAGGTTCCTTCACTGTAAACTAGGGTGAAGGAGGCATAGATCATCTCTGAGGCCTTGTCCAACTCTAAACCGTATGACCCCATGAGCCATGTATAATACTTGCTTTAGAAGCATTAAAGAACACTGTTGGTAACCAAAGAAGATTGAAGCTGAAAGAATCTTAGGCCATAGAATCTTCTACCTCACCTCATTCATTTTTACAAATGGAAAAACCATGATTTCTTTTCTTTGGTTTTCCCTAAGTCCACAATGACATTCCTGTCTATGGGCATTGATTGGGAAAACTCAAATGAAACCTTGTGTTTCATTGGGTGGGGTGGTTGAACATAACTGGCCCAGTAACAAATTAATTCCACTGTTCTGTGAATAATTGTGGTTAAAAAAAAATTTGTGAGAGAGGTGTGTCTGTGAAAACATCTTATTGCCTTAATCCTTAAAAATATATTAAATAAATTAGTTCCACCAAACCCCACTTCTCCCCACCACCACCACTAAGTTAAGGAAGTGAGTTTATGCTAAAAAAAAAAAAAATTGAGGCAGTGTGGTACAAATGGAAAGAATGCTAGATTTGGAGTCAAATGTTTCAATTGTTCTTCAGTCATTTTTCACCCATGTCTGACTTTTCATGACCCCATTTGATGTTTTCTTTCTCTAGCTTGTTTTACAGATGAAAAATCTGAAGCAAACAGGATCAAGTGACTTGCCCAGGGTCACATAGCTAGTAACTGTCTGAGACCAAATTTGAACTCAGGTCTTCCTCACTCCAGGGCTGGTGCTCTATCCGCTGCACCACCCAGAATTTAAATTCTAGCTGTTATCATGATGATTAATTATTAGTATTAGATAATGCCAAAATTGACCATTGAAAAATCTAGATCAGGAGCTAAATCTGCCTGTCTTAGAAAACAAGTAAAGTGTGGCTGATTTTTCTCTTATTCCTTAGGGTGCCAAAAAAAAAAGGGGGGGGGGGGGAAGAGGTTCTTTCCCTTACAGTTTTAGGCACTACTAGGTAAGCTGAAGGGTGACCTTGGCATTCCTCTTCTCTGATCTGAGTTTCACAACTTCAGTGCTATAGAGAGTGAGAGATGCATAGAGCTCATAGACTTTCTGGAGCTGCTTAATATGGTTATAAGATGGCAGAAAGGCCCCTTGGAGGCCATGGGAAGGGATGGGTTTGTCATCCTGATAAATTACTAGCCATATGAAAGACTATATGTTTCATTTTAGAGGAACAGACTTGTCCTCTGACACTAAAGCTTTTCTAGCCTTCAGGAAATGATTTTAATGAGCTAGTTGCAATTGGCCTGGGGTTTACAGGCAAGGAAACCTTACTTTGAGACCTTTGGAAGTGAATGAAGTAGATGGACTCAGAATGCGGATGGAAGCATATTTTTTCTCTTTATTTTTCTTGCTTCTTTTACTTTTCCTTTGGAACATAGCTAAAGCAAAAATATGTTTTGCACGACATCATATGTATAACGGATATCGTAATTCTTGCCTTTCAATGGGTAAGAGGAGTAGAGGGAAGAAGAGAGTTTGGAATTGAAAACAAAAATAAAATTTTTTTTTTTAAGTCAAGTAAACCATCTGTTAAGGATTATAATGAAAGGATGAGAGAGCATTGGCTGGTTTGCCTAAGCTAAATGCAGAGCTGGGACTAAAGGCGAGAAAGGGGCATAACCATCCATGGTGCAAGGTGAGGGATAGAATTGAAGAGATGCAAGGGGACCATTTTAATATTTAATATTTATAAGTGCATGCTGTTTTAATCCATTCTCTTCAAGTGTTCTAAGTACAGCTGTGGAAAAACTTCTTATATAAAAATTGAATTATACTAAGGGAGAATGTTGTATTTCTATGAAGAAATTCCATACTATCAGGGTAGTTCATTACCCAAATAAACTACTCCTCTAAGAGGCTAAACTGTATTTTTTACTTCACTAGGGGTGAAGGAGGGCACTGTTTATCAAATCTTTGGGTCCACCAGATGTCTCATGCCAGGTCCGGGTCCGTGGGTTATAGAATGAAGATCTTTGATTCTTGAGGGGAAAAAATCGGACAAACAAAACTGGCTCGATGCCACTGGGGGCGAATAGTGCTGCCCAGCTCAGTTGACTCAGTAAGAGGTTGGCAAGCCTGTCCAGGCACTGAGCAAGCACCAGATGCATTGCTCAGAGTTACATTATTATTACTGTTCATTTGGCCTGTCTGGCTGAGCTCTTTTCTGAGTCTCGGAGTGTGAGAGCAAAATGGCCCTCCCTGGCATGAGGTTACTAATAATACCTCCAACCTGGATGGTAGTGAACAGGGAACTAAAGTTTTTGCCTCTGGGGTTGGGCTGGTGATTAACTAATTTATTTTAACATAATTACAGAAGCTATTAAAAGGAATTTCCCACCTGGGCCACAGTGGGTTTGACTCTCATGGTCTCATGGTAACTGGTTGTGTGCTGGGTGCTCATAGATGGATAACCATGTGAAAATCCCTGGATGAAGAGCAAACCAGAAGGAATTTGCACTGTAGTCATTCAGACTGCAAGCTGATATGCTACCCCACCCCTCTCCCACTACATTTTATGGGATGACCTAAATGGGAAAGACAGTTCTTTGCTCTCTGATTACTCCCCCACTCAAGCAAACAGGCTGTGTGTTGTGTCTCTCGCTGCCTGGGGCATTTGTTTTCTAATCTACTAAAGGATTATCTGTAGCTATACTACAGAAAACAAATAAACAGGGAAACTAGATCTCTGACCTCCATCTAGGATGAAATGGATGGGTAGATTGCTCCCCTGCCCCCTCCTTGGAAGTGGGAGAAGCCATTTCTGATTACGGGGAAATATTCATATGCACACATATGTATATATGTATGTATATATTTATGTGCATATAAATATGAATATATATGTACATGTGTGTAGATACATAATATATTTGGAGACAGAGAGAGAAATGAGGGTGGGAGAGAAGAGTCTAATGGTTCCTAGCCCAGTTCAGTCAGTCCATAAACAGTTACTTGCCAGGCACAGTGCTAAGCACTGGGAAGGTAGGACAGTCCCTGCCCTCAAAGAACTTAAAGTCTAGTGGGGGTACAGCATGCAAGCAACTGTATACAAACAAGCCACATCCAGGATAAATTAGAGACAATCCACAGAGGGGAGGCACTGGAATTAAGGGGCATCAGGAAGGGCTTCCTATAAAAAGTGGCATATTGGCTGGAGCATAGGTGACTCAGGCTAGGTGTTGCAGTATATCTGCACCAATATCTGATTGATGGAATTTAGGAATACCTGAATTTAAATTCTGCCTTAGACACTTTCACTCAACCTCAGTCTCCTCAACTGCAAATTTAGGATAAAAATAGCACATGCATCTCCTGATTGTTATGAGGATCAAATAAAATAACATGTAAAGTACATTGGAAACTTTAAAAGTGCGTATTAATACTGGGTTATTATCATTATTATTATTTAGGACTTTTTCAGTTCCCCTTCCCAGTCCTTCCCAAGCAGGTATCAATCTCTCAGCATCTTCTCCCACTTCACCCCAAATATATTAGACAAAAAATCCTTCCTAAAGAAAAACCTACATTGGTATAAGATGATTTAAAATTACATCATTTTCCAACTTGGAAGCCAGTCTCATGAAGCTGAAAGATGCATTGATATGAAGTCAGAAACCTTGTGTTCAAATTCCTGTCCTCCTACTTGCTACTTGGGCAGCTAGGTGGTGCAGTGGATAGAGCACCAGAGCAGGAGTCAGGAGAATCTGAGTTCACACGCACCTCAGGCACTTGACACTCACTAGTTGTGTGACCTTGGGCAAGTCACTTAACCCCAATTGCCTCATCCTGGGTCATCTCCAGTCATCACTGGATTCAGATGGCCCTGGAGGAGAAGTGAGGCTGGTGACCTGCACAGCCCTCCCTCGCTCCAAACAAAGTCAAGCGCAAGTGATGTCGTCATTTCTGAGACACACACACACACCTGGGTAGCACAGGTTTCTATATCTTTGGTCCTCTTTTTCCTCGTCTGTAAAATTAGGATCTCGGACTAATTGACCTTTTCAAGTCTCAGTTTATGATCAAATGTGGCAGGGTCCAGTTCTCTCATCTCTTTACAGAACTGTAGTTGGAAAAAAAACTGTGTGTTTCAGGAGCTTACAATAGTAATAGACACTGGCTGTCCCAGAAATCATAGTACAGTTTAAAATTTTTAATAACAGAAAACTGCACAGACTTTAGGTACCTCCTACAAGTGATTTAAGATTTGCAAAGTACTTTGACATATTTTAGTTAACTCATTTGATCCCCACAAAAATCCTGGGAAGTATTTTTATCTCCTTTTTATAGATGAGGAAACTGAGGCACATATTTATACTACTTGCCTAGAATCATCCAGCTAGTGTCTCAGTGTCATAGGCAGATTTTAAACTTGACTCTTCCAGACTGCAAGTGCTGTGTTCTATCCACTGAACCACCTAGGTGCCGACCTGCACAGGTGAACAAAATTCCCTGGCATATTTCTATGCCATTGTCTAATCTCTGATTTCATTTTGAGCCAGAAAAAAGAAACTGTTCACATCTCAGCTTTCTTCCTCCCTGAATTAAATCTAGCCAATGTATGTGCTCTGTGCTATTTTAGAAAGCAGCACCCTCACAATCCATTTGTGCCTTTAATATTAGCTTGTGGTATAGAATATGTTGTAACACACTACAGCTTTAGGCCAAGCAGGACTTAAAAAGATGGTCCAACTTTGCCTAGTGGGAACTTAATAGGTCAGAAAAGTTTTACCTTATGTATATTATTCTCCATTTAGAATATTGTCTAATATTCCAGTAAGGAAAAGTCTAGGGAATTGATGTCTATATCAGCAACATCAGCATTCCTATGAAACTCCCAATAACATTTCTTATGCCAGAAAAAAAAAAACCATTCTGTTACAGAAACTAAAACATGGCCTACTGTTCCAAGAGCTCTGAAAGATTCTCTGAAATTTATAATTGGATGGAATCAGAAGTTTAAAGGAGAATGGGAATCTCTGTCCCAAACCCAAAGTGGTTCATTCCTGGCATTTGTATTGCAAAAGTTCCCTGAACCACACGGACCTTGCCACTAGCTTCAGCTCTCCATTGACAACTTCAATAAGAATTACTTGATCCAGTCTAAGGAGCACTTTCTCGCTTCCAGTGGATTAGACTGGAGGCAGGGGGCTGGTTAGAGACACTTCACATCAGAGGAAAATAGCACTGAGCTGAGCGCAGTGGTGGTCCAGCATTGCCTGGGAATCACCCCTACAGTTCAGGGCAAGAAAGGAAACAATGCTATATTCCATTAGAGAGGTGGTGAAGTTTAAATTAAATTGGTTAATTTGAAATTTCCCTTCATTGTTGCCTAGGAGTTGTTGTCACCCTCCCTTGGCGTTTGGGAAAATTCTTGGAGACCCCTTGTACTTGACCCCTAAGGAGATTCAGTAAAGCAGACTGAGGCTGGGGGGAGGGGTAGACTCCACACAAAAACTAAAACTTGAAGAAAAGACAAGGGCCTCTTTTTAAAAGGAAAGAGTTCTGTTTAAGAGAGTTTTTCAGCTAACTGAATAGCTCAATTTTTTCCCTCTTCCCAGAGTAAGGATAGACCCAATGAATAAAGGTCTCCATTTCAACTCATTTGCATTCATATTTGTTTGTTCTTTAAAATAGAAAAGGAATTCTAATTGGCCCCCAAATGTATAGCCAACAGTTTCAAGTCAGGTCCATGTTACCTGTACTGAGTATGAGAACCTACTTTGATGTGTTTTATCTTTGTTGAAATGGAATATGAAACAGTTCTCATTACAATGAATAGAGAATGGGAAAGGGAAGGTGGTTGTCATTTACAATTACATTACTTTGAGTAGGGAAGACATTTAATTAAACAGCTGCAAGAATTTATTAAGTGCAACCTAGGTGCTAGACACTGTGCTTAGTGCTGGAGATAAAAAAGATCCAAATGAAACAGTCCCCACCCTCAAGAAACTTATATTCTACTCAGAGGCAACAACATACAGAAGTAGGCAAATCAAATATATGCAAAGAAAATACGAAATGTAACCAGGGTGGGGAGAGTTCTAACAACTCAGGAAGAGATCAGGAAAGACATTGCAGCCCTTGGGATTCCAAGAAGCAGGTGCATAATGATAATAATTCCTATCTATATAGCATTTTCTTCATGGCAGCTCTGTGAGGTAGTCAGGGTAAGCATTATTAAGTTCTTTTATAGAGGAAGGAGGTCAGTCTTAACAAAATTGAGTAGCTGGACAGGAGACACACAATTAACAAGTGATAGAATTTGAGCCTAAGTCTTCTAACAGTGCCCCTTCCATCCAGCCCTATGATGGCATTGTTGTCATGACCTTAATTGATGGACATCTTGTGATATTGGTCCCCAGAAATTCCATTTAGTCACATCCAAAAGAGAAGGATGGGTACCCTTCCCTTGTTTTCATGGGTTCACTCATATTCCACAAAGGTTGTTATAGGACTTGTGTGGAAGTCACAAACCATGTGCAAGCTGAAAGGCGGGAGGTGGGGGAGGGTTGCTTTCAATTGTTACTCTCGCATTTGTTCCAAGGTGAGGGCCAAAAGATGGAAGGATGTTATGTGATCAAAGAGGTTCATTTTTCTCAACTATCCCTACATTTTCATGTGGTTAACAATTAATATTAGATCATATGTACCCCCCCAAGTAAAGTGTCATCAACAAATACTAAAGTAACATTATTATATCAGAATAAATCATTGAATTTTAGACCCATATGCCTGTCTGTCTACATAGTAATTAATCCTCAAGTCATTTGCCTTTCCAAAATGTGAAATAATAATTTTGTTTAAATATGTTTTTGTGACCAGGAATTTAGGATATAACCTTCCTTTTTTCCCCCCATAAGAGGTGAGTTACAAAAGCAGATGGTTATGAAGTATTAAGTAGTAAAGTGGTAAACTTAGAGTCAAAAGAGACCTGGGTTCAAATCCCACCTGATGCTTTCTAGTTATGTGATCTTTGAGCCTCAGTTTTCTCATCTGTAACAGTAGAGCTAATCAAACCTATAGAGCTTAGCTGGTTGGGCTGTTATGAGGATCATCTGAGAAAATATATGTATAAAATTCTTCATAAACTTTTAAGGGCTATGCAAATGTCAGCCATTATTATTTTAATAATTATTGAATACAATCCATCTTGACTGCTATTTTACTTAACTATTTTAGGGCACTATATTTAATATGTTGTTTGTTGGTGTGTGTGTGTTTATCTACCATGTCAAAACAATCTATTAAGTTAGACACATAGAGAGAGAGAGAGAAAAGAGAGAGAGAGAGAGAGAGAGAGTGTGTGTGTGTGTGTGTGTGTGAGAGAGAGAGAGAGAGAGAGAGAGAGAAGAAGGGAGGGAGGGAGGGAGAGAGAAGAAGGGAGGAAGGGAGGGAGGGAGAGAGAAGAAGGAAGGGAGGGAGGGAGAGAGAAGAAGGAAGGGAGGGAGGGAGAGAGAGAGAGAAAGAGATTACTTTATATTAATGCCAGTTACTCTTTGGTGGCTCTAGGCCATCAGAGTCATTTCCTGAGTAAAAAATGAGGTGTTTAGGTGATGCTTTTGTTTCTTTCTGGTTTTTATGATTTTCTTTTGGACATCCCCAAAACCTTAGAGTAAGCCAAAATCTCCTTTTCCTCATTCCCTCTGATTCCCTGATCAAAGGGCAAAATATAGAGGAAGCAGTAGTGATGGCCTAAACAACTTTCCCTATATAAAGTAGTCTTCGTGTCCCCCCTGGGTTACTTGTGAGGTTTGAATATTGGTATTAAAAAATTAAAAATTAAATACACTATATTTCAGGGAATGATAATCATCTTGAAAATAGCAGGAGTTCAACAGCCTAGTTTGCCCCTATGTAGATGAAATAGATGTAAAAAGCAAAGCATCCAAACTTGAGAAAGGATAAAAATGTGTCTCAAGCACTATTAAGAAAACACATATGCACACAAATCAGTGGTGAGGATAAACACACAATTGTTTTTTTTTTTCTTTCAGAGAGACCCTTGATGGGTAGAGATGACTTGACAGATCCAACCCAGGTGTTTTCAGTTTATATCATTATAAGGTTTGGGGGTGGGTAGTTTGCCAGCCTCAGTGCATTCCCAGAATCTCTCATCAGACTGAAATCTTCAAGGAAAATAAATACTTTATCATTTCTTCTCCCCAGCACAGAGACAGGCAGACAAACAGGGAGAAGGAAAAGTGGAGTGAGGGTTATCTAGGAGACCTCTGCATGTTGAAGGAGGATTTTTTGTGTGTGTGTGACCCAGCCCCTTTCTCCACTACCTCTCTTTCTCTCCTCCGTCTCCTAATTCTCCACATTGTTTTTATGGCTCAGCAGTGACTGGATTTAACACTACTCTTCATAGTTACTGAGCAAGACTACCACTGATCATTGAAAACCATTCTCTTTCTGTCCTTTTTAGTTGTTTGCTAAATTCAGAGTTCTCAAACCTTCTTCATGATTCAGGTCAACAAGCAAATTTAGTGCCAGCCATGTGCAGAGAACTACATTACATGCTGGGGAAGATACTAAGGACAGATAAGAGCATCTAAGAAATTAATTCAAATTTACAAAGTATTTTAATATTTCTAAGCACCAGAGTTGTAACTAGCATAGTATGACTGGAACTTTGTTCCAGGTTAACAACATCTGGGGGGGGGGGGGGGCACATGATTTCATCTCTTAGGGAAAGGGTATCATGGAAGGGTCACCTTGAAGGCCTTCTCCACCTTTCTCCCCAAATCCCAGAGAGGCAAAGGTCAGACTTTCTGGACAGGAATCTCCATCTCCCTCTCCCCAAATCTCAGTGTAACTGTATCTGTGATCAGAATGCTCTCTATGCTGCCTCCCCTTCCCCACTCCTAGGCACCTGAAAATGATGACTCCCCAAAGCACTTTCCTCACAGTAATGCTGTGTAATATTAGAAGTGTTATTATCCCATTTTCCAGTGGGAGAAACTGAATCTTAACAGGGTTAAGGCGATTTTCTATGGTCACATAGCCAGTAAGTGTGAGAGCCAAAGTTCAGCTACATCTATATTGAATAGGCAAGACTATATGTAATTCTGTATTAACCATGATCTGAATTCATGAAAGGATAGCTTGAAATAGTTCTTTCAATTTATATCATCACTACCCCCAGTTAACAGATAAAGAGATGGAGAAATAGGGTGATTTATTCCATTTTCTTTTGGACAGGTATCACAGTGAATAGAGCTCTGGGTTTGGAATCAGGAAGATTCATTGTCAAGAATTCAAATCCAGTCTCAGACACTTACTAGCTGTGTGATCCTGGGCAAGTCATGTAACCTTATTTGTCCCAGTTTCCTCATCTATAAAAAATGAACTGGAGAAGAAATGACAAACAATTTCAGTATCTTTGCCAAGAAAACCCCAAATGAGGTCACAAAAGGTCAGACATGACAGAAATGACAGAACAATAACTACTGGGATTTTGTTGATATGGGGAACTGCTATTAAGAAAACTTTTCCTATCAATGCAGATCAGCAGCTACCCTGCAGCTAGTCTGAGAGAGAGCTACCTGGGCACTTAAGAGGTTAAATGTTTTGGCCAAGATCAAAGCATTCATATCAAAGGGAAATATTGATTCCATGTCTTCAAATTTCAGTGGCCAATGTCACACTGCCTCTCTTTATTTTAAAACTCATATTCAGTGGCATATAAAGCTTAGAACATAACACTTCTTTTTTTTCCAGTCAGAACCATAGTTTGCACTAACAGAGGAGAGTAGAAACAGAGATAAAACAAAGCAGTGAATTCTCTAGAAATTATTTCCATTTAGATTTGGAATGTGTGATTGTACTGACATCTGAAAGGAGGTGGATCTTATTCTTGAAGTATTCACTTTAATAAGAAAATAAAGCCATATTATGAAGTCTTCTCTCCCATTTTCCTTATACTTCCTATAACCCACTGCATTCTGGGAATATCCCACTCACTTTTAGACCAACTCATGCTTTATCTTCTCTCAAACTTTCCCTGGAGCAGGGAAGGAGATAGATTGAATTTTAGAGGAATTATCTGAATGTGATATCAATGAATCACAGAGAATTATAAGGACTCAAAGAAGTCTGGTGTTCGTAAAGATCTCTGCATCTAGAGAGGAATCCATTCTAAACATTTTCATCTACAAAATGAGGGAAATGGAATAGAAGACCTGAGATTCTATCTAGCTCTATATTTATGATTCTATTAAACCCAACTAGTTAGTCATTCAGCCTTCACTTGAAGATCTCCAGTGATGGGCTACTTACTACCACCTATATTAGCTCATTCTACTTTTAAGACTTTCTATAATGAGGGGTTTGTAGATGACTTTTCAACTTTGAATTCTAATTATTAGGAAGATTTTTGTTTTCTGGAATGAAAGGAGTTCAGTTCTCAGCAGAGCTTCAACTGAGTATATTATTACAATTATCAATCATGAGCTCACTCTACTGCTATTAATAATGATGACAGCAATAACTAGTCTTTATATAGAGCTTGAGGGTTTGCAGAACATATTACATATGTTATCTCATTTAATCCTTACAAACATGAGATATTGGTGTTATCATGACTTTCATTTTACAGATGAGAAAATTGAAACAAGCAGGTTAAGTGACTTGCCCAATGTCATACAGCTAAGTGAGTATCTGAGAATGGATTCAAACTGTATTCTTCCTGACTCCAGCTTGGATACGCTGTCCACCATACCACCTAGATGACTAGGTGGTAGCAAAATATTGCAGAAAATCCAATACTAACTCTCTCAAAGTTAGCCTTGGAAGTACAAATCATTGATTTGTGGATAACCCAGTCTCTTCCTTCTTAATTCCTGCTAATGATGATTAATATTATCATTATCATCATTGTCTTGTTTAGGGATCTGTGTTTTATGTAAACTGGGCCAGCATCTACAGACAAATACTTGTTTTCTCTTATCTAGTTAGAAGGGGAAACAGTAGAAAGAAATACAGAGGGTCAGAAAAAGGAAGAATAAATGTAGGTGAGATCAATTTAAATTTGTGGGCTAAGTGAAATTTTTATGAGATTAATGGTTTGGGGAAACTCTTTACATAGCTGTTTTTTTGGGGGAGTACATTTCCCCTTCCCTCCTAATATGGCTATTTGTTATAGAATGTGTTTGTGCCAGCTCTTTGTTATTTTTTCTTTACTGTCAAAAATATTTTAAAGAGTAAGAATTCTTTTTCTTAGCTTCATAGCACTGAGCATATTTTTTTCCTACAGAATTGGTGTATATAGTAGCTCATAGCAGAGTGCCTGATTCTATGTCAATTGTCTTTCTTGTCTGATATAAACAGCCTCGGGGAAGGCAGAGGCTGATTGCGGAGTGTGAATGTGAATGAGTGTGAGGCAAAACAGTAGCAAGGGTCCATAAATGAGAGAAAAAGTAACTGTGTACTAACAAGCCCAGTACCTTACACTATACTTTCTGAAATTAAATGTGAGCTGCACATGCCCCAAGGAAAAAAAAAAGGATAGCAAAATTCTAAGAACACCATTCTTCAAATAATCTTCCACATTCAGCTAGTACACAAAAAGGGCAGCTTAGGTGGCACAGTGAATAGAGTGCTAGGCCTGGAGTCAGGAAGACATCTTCCTGAGTTCAAATCTGGTCTTGGATACTTACCATCTGTGTAACCTTGGGCAGGTCACTTAATGCTATTCACCCTCAGTTTCCTCATCTGTAAAATGAGCTGGAGAAGGAAATGGCAAACCATTCCAGTATTTTTGCCAAAACTCCAAATGGGGTCATGAAGAGTCAGACACAACTGAACAACAAAATACAGAAAAAGGTCCAATCATCAGAACAAATATACCAGAAGAGCATAAAGTGAAAACAGGACTAAAGTGAGCATAACTTTCTTAACAGATTATAATCTACATGGTACCAGTGCATGGGCTGCACTTGTGGCTTATTAAAGCATTGAATCATGTTTTTTTTAAATTTTCATTAAAGAAGTCTATTAAATGGTTATTTTGAAAAAAATCATCAAGTTGTTTGCTGATTGGTCTTTTCAGTAGAATTTTACTTCGGTTGGTGTGGAGAATTTACATTGTGGAAAATCCCTCTACCTATGTTGATTGGCAAATCCTTTGAAATGTATAGCCTTAGGGAGTTGCCTGGGCCTCTGGGAAGTTAGGAGACTTGCCCAAGGTCATGTCAGAATGTGTGTGAGTATGTGAAGGGAAGTCATTCTGAGTCCAGAGCTGGCTCCACTGTCCTGCACTGTCTCCATCCTCCAGATGTCAAAGACATGCAGAAGATAAATGAGAGGAGTTGGACTCTAAAGATCCCAGCCAGGTCTGTTGTTTGCTCTTCATTTTCAGAGGACCAATAAACATCACAAGCGAAGTCTTGACTCATATGTGAATCAGATTTAAGTGAGGCAGAGTTGCATGAAGGTGTCAGTCTCACTCTTTCTTCCAGAGTCTTTGAGGTTCAGTGGCAGAACAAAAGTCAAGACCACTGGTGATTGTCTGGGATACAGTGGATGACCTTGGTGTCTTTGAGCTCAAAGAGAGTTCTAAATATTCTATGATTCTAAGTATATTCTAATTTGTTAGAATTAGACACACACACACATACACACATACACACACACACAATCTGCAATCAGCTTCTGAAATTCCTGAGGATGTTTCTATATTATACTAATTAGGTATATACTATCTCAAGAATTTGTATTTCATGCGCACATGATAACATTTCTTTTAAAAAAATTGTAAATGCCAAAGACATATTGTAACAAAGAACTAGATAAATATTCATCTATGCCAAAAGTGTATTGGAAAGAAATCAGATTCAGACATGTTAATAACATAGTCAAATACAAACTCCTAAAATATTTGACTTCCTAAGAAGGGACATGATGCAGTCTTGCCCTTTGAAAGCAAGTAAAAATTTACCAAAACAGATCTTAAGTGGTATGATAGTTTCCAGTCAACTTCTCAGAAATGTATTAAACTGAGTCATAGGCTGTTCTGAAACAGCCCCACTCCACATGATATTTATAGAATGCTTCTATTTTGAGAGCTCTGAATGAATGAGGAAATTGAACTTCCTATAGCTGATTTCTGGGATTTAAATAATTTTAAAACAACGAAATCTTACTTGAGATTATTGACAGGTTCTATGTTTGGTGAACCTAATTTTATTTTTCCATATCTTTTTTTAAAGGTGAAGGATAGGATAGGATTTTATTAATATCAGCAACTCCCTCTTTTAGTGCAGGTTAGCACCTTTCCTGCAATTTAGAGTAGTAGAGAGTTGCAGAGATTCTCTGAGGTCACACTGTAAGGATATGCCAGACTTGAATTTGTGTCTTCCTGGATTGAAAGTTAGCCCTATATTTCCTATGTTATTGTTGTTGTTCAGTCATTTTTCAGTATATCTGATTCTTCATGGCCCCATATGGGGTTTTCTTGGCAAAGATACTGGAGTGCCTTACCATTTCCTTCTCCAGTTCATTTTACAGATGAGGAAACTGAGGCTGAGGCCAAATTTGAACTCAAAAAGATGAATCTTCCTGACTCCAAGCCCAGCGCTCTATCCACTACACCATCCTCATTTTCAAAATCAGCCAAGCAGTAATCTATCTGCCATGCCATGTAGCTCTCTCATTTTAAGAAGTACTCCCCCATTCTCTTCTTTACCATCATCATAATTTTGAACCAAACAGTATATATTTTTTTGCAGCCTGGAGAAGGGAGAGGAAGAGAAATTAATTGGACTAATTAGTTTGGCTTAGTACTGAAGAAGAGAATCATCTGTTGAATTGTGCATGTAGCTGAGGAACACATTTTAGAAGGAAACAGTTTTCATAGAATCAAAGTATTTATTAACTCATATTCATCCATCTGTTCTTCAATTCAGTTCCCACTAGTCTCCCTCAAAAAGTGAAAAAGGAGAGAAAAGAAAGGAAGGAAGGAAAGGAAAGGAAGAAAGGAAAGAAAGTAAGAAGGAAGGAAAGAAGGAAGTGGAGGTGAGGGAAGGGAAAAGATAATTTAAAACCCAAGAGGAGCTCATTTATGGGAGTGTTTCTTGAGTAGTACTGCCATTTGGAACACACAAGTCTGTTTAGATTCTTGAAAATATAGTTTCTTCAGCTGCTAACTTTGCCTTGACTGTTTTTAGATGCCTCCACCACCATATCTTCATTCTCCAAAATCAGTCAGCCCAGGGAGGAAAACTAAGAAGAGCACGAAGATTTGTTCTCTAGAGGGATGCGGTGTCTGGTACAATGGAAAGAACACTGTTTCTGGAGTCAGACCTGGTTCCAATCCCACTTCTGACACTTAGTACCTGCAGGACCTTGCCTATGTTATTTAACTTTCTTGAGCCCCACCCAGTTTCTTCATTTATAAAAGAAAGGGGGGCATTGGACTAGTTGGTAGCTGCAGTTTCCTGTCATCTCTATATTTATGATCTCAGAACTTTAAGAGGTCACATATAGGGAACTCTCTTCTCTCCTCTACAACAATGTTAGGAGTCGTGTTGATGATTGAGATAGCCATATTCACTCAACTTAGATTCTTTACATCAATCAATCAGACAAAAATTTGTGAAGCTCCTACTAAGTTCCTGGTGCTATCCTAGGTCCTGGGGATACAGATAGAATAAAAACATCTGACTATTAGCACAAACAATTAAAATGCAACGACCTGTTTAATTTTAATTAAATTTAAATTTTTAATTATTTTTTATTCATATATAATTATATAATATACATAATATGTACTATATCATTATAATTTAGTTTCAAACTTTAGGGTTTGCTATCAAGCGGCAAACTATCAAGTTTCACCTTCTCGATACATTGTTGACATACTGTTTGGGCTGATACTGTGGTTGCAGTTTTAGATTAGGTTGAAGTCAAGGCAGCAAGGTGGTGCAGTGAATAGAGTTGTCAGGCCTGGAGTCAAAAAAACTCATTTTCTCGAGTTCAAACCTGGCCTCAGACACTTAGGAACTGTGTGACCCTGGGCAAGTCACTTGATCCCATTTACCTCAGTTCCCTCATTTGTAAAATGAGCTGGAGAAGAAAATGGCAAACCATTCCAATATCTTTGCCAAGAAAACTCCAAATGGCATCATGAAGTCAGACGTGACTGCAACAATCGAACAACAAAGTGATGTCTTCCTTGTTCTGTCCTTTATACTGTCAGGGTGTACACAAAGGATGTCACAGGTTGTTTTTGAAAGTGTTCATCCATCGTTGCTGTTAAAGCATGAAGATAGTAGGAAGGGAGCAAAGCTCAAATAGTGGAAGGAGGGAGAATTATAAATCTATGACAGGGACATCAAAAACCATTCTCAGACCCAAGTATTCTGACTCCAATGCCAAGGCTCTTTGTATCATGCCATGCTTTCTCCCTGCTACTTCTAAGGGAATAAAACTGTTATCATGGGGAATTTTCAAAGAAAAGAGAAATCAGATCCTTTTTTTTTTTTTCTGGATGTGATTTCTGTTTTAGTGGAGAAGAGTAAGAAGTCCATTGAGCCAACTAGGAGCCTTCTGATGCTGCCACTTGAGTAGGCCTCATGATTCTTCCATCTACTTCTTGTTCCTTCTGTCTTAATTTTTCACATAATAACCATAATGATCAGCTATCTGTATGTAATGATTTGTTGTTTCCTAGATGGAGAAAAGCTTTTCTGCTAGAAATATAATTCATTCAGAATCATGTTCTTAGCCTATATTCATTAGTCAGCTGAATTAACTAGCAGTCCTCTATAGAGTTATAACCCTTGTATCAGAAACTCCATTACCACATAGAGGGCCCAAGTTCACCATGGTGATCGTTCTTCTCTGACTCGTTCCCATGATCCAGATAGAGCCCAAAGACTTCAGTATCCAGTGACATCCTCAGCTTCCTCTTATAGGCACTAAGGCTCACAACACATCAAATACAGGTCAGGTTTTTTATGTATAGTAAAAGACACATAACAGACGCATCCGAGTCCACAAGGAGCTAAAATATTCCTAAGATACTCCCCTTCCTCAGAAGAGACCTGTACAGTTCCCATGACTCACAATACTACCTTTGTTAATGCTATAAGCCAAGAATTAGTTCAGAGTTTATTCCTTTTATTGCACATTTCCATAGCCCCACCACCTGTTGTTTACTGCCACAACTCTGCTCCTGGCAGATATTTATTCACTCTTCCATTGCTTCTGTCTTCCCTTTCCAAACAGTGCCATGAGTCCCTTACCACAGGCTCCAGTTTTCATCACTGCTCCCCACTGTTTGGTTCTTCTCCTTTGGAAATAGTGCCAACTTTGAATAGCTGGACTATGGTAAGATTACACTAGAATCACAGTTGACAGTGTTATAGCTTTCCTGAGCCTCCAGGGACAGAATAACTCCAGGATATTTATACCTTCTGTTCATTTTCATCTGGGTCCAGCAGTTCCACCTCACAAAGGGTCTCATCAGGTACTGTGAGAATACTTACTACTGATATCACTCCAATGAACTGCTTATTTTTCTCTCTGAAATCACTCCCAGTCTGTCTCTAGCTGTTTAACTCCTTTCTTCCCCATTGCCCACAACAGTCTATCCTACCAGGTCTTACAGAGTTTGGAAAGGCTTTCTAGCTCCCTTTCCATATGTTTTTTCATTTCAAAATTCTTTTGCGATATTTAAGTTTGTCCATGGTAATTAACTGAAGACTATTTCAAGAGAACACTGGAAAGGGGATGGCAAGGGAAGAGTACACCAACCCCTGAGGAGGCAACAAAGACTCATTTATGTCCCTGTCCCACTGAAAATTAGATCGACCAAGTTTTTACTACTCAGGAAGAAATCTGAGCATTTCACAGCTGCTGGAGAATAGACTGTTCTCCACTAGGTTTTGCATCTACTCCATCCCTAGTTCACATCTTTAATGATTCTTCAGCTATTGTAGTCTCATCCTTACAAGTCTTATCTGAAGGATTATTCCTTCATTTAAAACATCTTTATTAAGTTCCTAATATGTAGGGGATACAGAAATCAACAATAAAACATGACCAAGCCCTCAAAGAGTTCATATCATTCTTTTTCGTCCCCCATCCCTCAACAAATTATCACAATAATTTGTATGTTTGAAGCTGAGGAGTTCATTTTCAGCAAAATCTTTTCTGTGCTCTAACATAGTCTGTTCATAGACGTCTAGACTGTGAAATAGTTTCTCTCCAGGGAAAGTATAGACCCGGTAAAATCTTGTGAATGACTTGAGCATTGAGATCAGGGGCAAGGAGAATTCCCAACAGGAGCAGAGCTCCTGAGGAAAGGAAGGTAAGCTTATTTCCATGCAGGCAAGCCCTCTCAGAGCATGAGCCTACGAGCTAATGTTCTGGTGATGTCAGAGTTAATGTAGGGTTTTATAGTCTAATTTCCTTTGTTTGATTTAACTAGGCAGTCAGTCGTGCATGGTCTGCCTTCTCGAGTGAGGATTAGCTTATATTTGGTGAATTGTAAAGTGAGTCGTACTGAACTTTTGAAGCTGTTTCACTCACTCATATAAAAATGTATTGGAGGCATTTAGAAAATCCAGATTACAGACCTGATTCTGCAGATGTGTGGGGAGATAGTCCTATCCCACCCTGGAATGACCCCCTAATTCTTATTCCCTTCTCTTTTTGTTTTTGAGGAAATTAGATACTGATAAAAACGTGGCCCTGATAAATCATAATTATACAGAGGCATAGACTATGTATGGGTCTGGTATGGTGAGATTAAAGTTGCTTTCCCTCTTAATGGAGGGAAGTCAGTAGGCAAATTATCTGGGAGCCTTGTTTCTCTTTTCCTTCCCTCTTTCTGCCTTCCCATGGGACATTATGTCATCCATTGTTGCCTCCATCAGAGCTCTCTAAGCAACAGAAAAGGTGAAATTTAAATCAACTGCTGAAAGCCTTGGTCAAAGGAAGAGGCTGTAACTAAACATTATTATAAGGATTAGAGATTTCTTATTTATTTATCTCCTTGATCCTCAAAAATTCATTAACACGAATGTGACTTATTAGTATGGACATGAATGATGTGAAATAATTCAGTAAGACCTAGTCTAAAGTTTACCAAAGTTAAAAAAAAAAAGGGGGGATCAGCTAGCAGAGCAAAACTCATAATATAAATAAAATTCTCAGGAGAATATTGAAACCACTGAAGGAAACAAAATGCTTTTAAAGCTTTCTTTTTACCTTTGCCCACCCCTATTATCTTAGCTGTCCTAGTTTCAGATTATTATCTATTTATTAAAGCCACTTCATGAATAATTTCCACTGACAACACAAACTTAACCTAGTTCCAGTTAGTGCTTATCCTTGAAAATCACAACCTTACCTTTCTTTAAAATATATTTTATAATTCACACTTTTTACCTGTTTAGACTGGTCTTCTCCCCAATTATGCTGAATTAGACATGGCTTACAATATTGGCTTTTTATGTTTTCCATACTCAAAACCTTTGCAGGTAAGGCCAGATCTTGAAGAACTTCACCTTTAGGTGCTTGTATTTGATCTACCCTAACTTGGATATCAGGTTGGAACAGATTTCCCTCTTAATGATGGAGAAGCATTGGTTCTTTGGGTAAGAGAGAGGGAGCATTGGGATCTTTTTTTCTCTTTCACAGAGATGATATGCCTTTCATTTTTGAGCACTTAGTGACACGATACAGTGGTCATTGCCAAGATATATAACAAAGTACTTTACGAGATTATGATGGAGCATTCATTTATGGAAGGATTAGCGTGGACTTCTGTTTTAAACAGAATTGGCATAGAAGGAAAGAAAGAGAACCATATTCTAATACTAAATGAGACGATTGTACATGTGTAGGTTGTTTATATATCATGCCCAGCAGAACAAAAAAGACAAAATTACTTCATTTGTATTGCTACTTCACCACTAGCAAAAGGTCTGCTCCAATCGTACTACTGTACTAAAATAATAGTAGTTTGCATTTACATAGTGGGTTAAGGCTTGCAGAGTACTTTACGTATGTTATATCTCATTTAATCATCACAAGAACTGGAAAGGTAGGTGCTATTACCTATACTTATTTCACAAATAAGGAAACTGATCCTGAAAGAAGTTTAGTGACTTGCCTAAGTACACTCAGATAATAAGTAACTAAGTAAGAATTTGAATTCATGTCTTTTTGACTCCAAATCTAATGTTCCATTCAACAGGCCACCTGAACACATTGCATTTAAGATAAAATAAAAATAAAATTCAAGTTTTAGAAATTCCTTTTGTTCATTTATACCTATGAGGCCTGACTCATGTCAAGTCACATTGGAAGAGATACAAGGACAAAAGATGGCCCACCAGACCTGGTCTTCTCAGAGTTTGGTCTAGTTAGGGAGAAAGTAAGGATATGAGTTCAAAAGTTATTGCTATAGTTAAGAGGAAGGCCTGAACAAGATCTGTGATAGTTGAAGTGGAAAGGAACGGACAGAACACAGAGCTATTTTAGTAGTTGAACCAACAGGACTTAGCAATTTCTTGACTGTGAAGGATGAGAGAAGGGCAAAGGTGGAAGACCATTGAGCAAATCTTTAGCCAGTTTTATAGAAAAGTACTTATACCATAACTTTCCTGTTTAGTCAACCTTCAAAAAAAAATGAGTAGCCACTAGACTAGAATAATGTAAAGAAGCATTCAGAATAAATTAAAAATCTAGACTTTGTCCTGACTTTGCCACATCCTAGCTAAAATTCAGTGGAAGGAGATGTCTATAAACACGTAGGTGCTTAATAAATGTCTTTTAAGGGGATAAGGCACAAATGTAGGTTTCTATAATACACATTATGACATGATAAATATATTAGAGAAGTGCAAAACAGGAAGCTACATAAGGTCCTTGGGTGAATGTTATTACCTAGTAGATGAAGGGGAATTCAGAAATTTCTTCACAACACAGTGGTATTTTGAGGTACACTTTAAATGATGAGTAAGAATTAAAAATCAGAAAACCTAATCACTGTCCTTAATGTGCTTACAATCAAATAAGGATAGTGGAAAAAATATTTTAAAAAGACAGTAATATGGCCTGACCTTCTCCTCAACATTCTGTTTGCTCTGGGCCATAGGTCTCATCCCCTCTCCCCACTAGAGTCTTTGACTTTGCCTGTGGGTCTTTTCTTGTTATTCCTTGTACATTCTCCCACTTTCTAACACATTTCCATGGCTTCCCCTATAAGAACGAAAGGAAAGGACAAGGAGTGTCTTGCTTGCTTGTATGCCCGCCTAGCACGTAGTACAATTCCCAGTACCTTAAACGTATAAATATCTATCTGTTTATCTGTGAATTTGTCTCCTATCTCTATATCTCTGTGTCTACATAAAGACTTGTAAAAAAAAATTAAAATGCAAAGATATTCAGAAAACACAGAGTCATAACTGATATCCTTCATTGTTCAAGATAAGGCTATTGAACTACATAGGCACTGCAAAAGTTATGATCATAAAAATAGCTGACATTTGTATAGTGTTTTAAAGTGTTCATGCTTTATTCCTGGCAAGTGTTTCTGTCTCTTTCTCTCTATTTGACCCTCACAAAAACCTTGAGAAGTTGGTAGGGTAGTATTATTGTTATGCCCATTTTACAAGTGAGGATCCCAGAGGCTCAGGAGAGGTGAAGGAATGCAGCCACATGACAAATTACAGGTAAAGACGGATTAGAATCTGGACTGAAACACTGAGCTATTAAATTATTCATGAAAGGCTTTATTCTTTTGATTGGTGATGCCGTTACATCACAGAAGACACTTTCTCACTAAAACAATATAGTGACGGTGTTGCCTTCAAAAGGTTTGGTTTTTTTTTCTTCAAACAGCCACTGCCATCACAGAAATAGAACTGTCCAGCAAGTTTGAGCTGACTGGGTGCTCTCAGTTAGTTTCTCACTTTCTTGTGTAAGAACAGGAAGATGATAGCAGGAACAGTTTGCTTTCTTCATGTATTTGTATTTTTTGATTTGCTACAAGGGGATGATGCTTCCCTGCTCCCCATGGTGAATTCCAGAAAAAAAAAAAAAAACTAGGTTCTTTGACCGAGTTCTTGAAATAATCTTCATGTAATGCTTTTCACACCTAAGTTGAAGGTCTCCAGTATCTGCTTCGGAAAATTTGTTAATTATTCCTGTCCCTTTGTGACATTTTTTCAAGATAAATTTACTCATAGAATTTCTTTTAAAATGCTAATTTTACAATTATTCAAATAATGCCCAAAAAAGGTCGCATGTTATATTTCTATAGAAAATTAATCTATTTGGAGCAAATTCTGTGCTAGGGTGCCTGCATAGTGGACATCTTTACAGAACCCTCCTTCTACCTTGTCAGAGCTTAAGGTTTTAGGAAAGAAGATTCTTAGAAGAGGAGGTAGGTTGAAATCATGATTGGTTGGTCATAGTCCCTTTTTTTTTTTTTTTACTAAAATTAAGCATAATTGCTGAGTAGCTCTAAAAGTAATCACATAGGTTGGAACTCATTAATCTCTAAGCCCTGGTTAAAGCATTAATTAGTTTAGCCTAGGCAGTGGGCAGGAGGAAATCCTATTTACAGATAGAATTCTACCCTGAAATAAGTGAAAGGTGATCTTGATGGACCTATGAGCAGAAATTCCTGTAGTTAATTGTTGACTTGACCTCTTCAAGGATGCAACTTTTTCTTGCTCACTTTTCTTCTTCATTTTCTTTCCAATTAAAATTTAAAAATGGACTCTATGTGGCCTTGAAAAAGTGACTTCATTTCTTTGGTCATACTTATTTCATCTGTAAAAATGGTGATGAGAGCAAGATAAGACTAAAATTCTCTCAAGTCTCTTATACTCTATAATTCTGTCCCCCACCTTGACTTTCGTTGTTTCAATACAATTCAACAAATATTTATTCATGTGATAGGTACCATGTTAAGTGTTAGGAATACAAAAATAGAAATCAAACAATCCCTGAACTTCCAGGTAGCTTATACTTTACTTATGGGATATAACAGGTACCAAGGAAAAGCAGCACCTTCTCTGCAACTTAGAGGCAGTCAGGTTACATGGTATGATTCTAGGCAAGTAACTCAACTTCTCTATGCATCAGTTTCCTCATCTGTAAAACAGGGATAAAAATAGTACCTACTTCCAAGGGTTGTGAGAATTAAATGAAGCAACAACTGTAAAGTTTTGCAAACCTTCAAATGCTTGTTTGTTATTGTTTATTTTGAGTTTTTTGTAGCATTGAAAAATTAAGTGATTTGCCCAGGTTAAACAGCAAATAAGAGTTTTGAGCCCAGGTTTTTCTGATTGTGAGCTGGGCACACTAATCACTATGCTATGCTGCATCTCTAGTTGAAGAAATACTTTGAAGGACTGGATTCTCAGAGTTGTGATTAGTGGGTATTATGAACAGAGGGTAGTCTTTATGGAAGTGACCCTGGGAACTCCCCTTGGCCCATTGGTAGAATGGAAATCAGATAATGGGATGGCTATTTATTTCCTCTACCAAAGGGAAAAGCTTAAAACAAAAGATTTATAAGCATACAGAGACAAAAACTTAAAACATGAAAGGGCAACCCATAATACCTATAATATTCTTCCAGGAGTTCAATACTTAAAAATTTGAAACATTTTGTGGGACTGCTGAACAACCATTTCACCTTCACCTTGGCTTTGCACTGTCCAAAACTCCCTGATCTATATCTTCTAGCAAGTCAGGCTACCATTTGGACTCATTTTCCTGTGAGTGGTTATCTTCTCCCTTTGAGAACCATTGTATTAGCCATCACAAACATCTCCCACAGAGAAGCTGGAACCTCCAAGGCTGAAAACATCCACTTTGGGATTTCTGTTTATTTACCTATGCTCAGGGAAAGAAACACAAAACAGAAGAAGCAATTAGGGACACAGTATACAGGGTCAGATTTGTTTAGATAGCACATGTGCTTACTGCCATGAGCAAGCAGCTAACATAGCAACTGAGGGTGGTAGGATAAGAGTTTGTAAAACCCCTGAAGAGAGATGCAAGAGGTAAACCTGCAAAATCTCCACATGCTCAACAGATAGGAAAAAAAAGGAATCACTCCTTTTAAGGTCTTTTGAGTGGACCACTCTTTCTAGCCAAATAGCCAATTCTCTGTGATTCATTGTTAGATAGGATGGAGGTGAGGGGTGGAGAGAGACACATATAGGTTCGTTCACATAGGGCTGTTCTTAGCTAGGAGCTAAAAATTCCTCAATAGTATCACCAATTTTACAAAAGAACATAACTAGATTTTAAATTCTTTGAGTGTTTATCTTCTCTTTCCTTTACATACCACAATAGTACTAATTTTAGGTAGTAGGAATATTGAAGTAACATGGAACATTTCCTTTTCAAACCAAGAATAAAAATAATGCCTGCATTATTTTGTTGTTTATAGTCAGTGCATTGTTTATAGTCAATATATTGTTCTCTAGGTTTTATATCTGGACTAGATTTTAGAAAGTAAAAAGTTTAGTGGAAAGTTACCTGTGGATATTATATTCCATTAAGAAGTAATACAGTTTATAAAAGGATCAACCAGCACCCCAGAATGGCAAGCCAAGCCATTTTTTGCAGGATTTTTTTTTCAATTCTATTCTAGTCTGAATATCAGTCATCTTATATCATTGCAGTAGCACTATGTAATTTACTCTAGTAAGCAGTGATTGTCCATCTGTGGATATACCGAATGTTCCATATCCATTTTTGTCGCAAGAAAAGCCACGAGGGGCACATTATTCTCTCATGAGACTCCTTTCAATGGGTGTAGCTTTCCTCAAGCTAATAGGGAAGCATTAAAGCATGAATAATTTTTTCTGCTCATTTTCTCTCTGGATTTCTAAAGTTAAAACAATGTCCTTGTAAGTGTTCAACAAATGTTAGTTTCAGATGACTATAGTGGTCATTCCATGGGCCACCAACTTAGCTTCACTTAAAGTTCCATCATATTAGAAAGAACAGGACTACTCCTCTTCTCCCTATTTTCCCAAATCTGAAGGGCTAGACTGAGTCAAGCACCAAATGGATTGATGATCACTGGCGTACAATGATAATGCACCAACTTATATTGATTGTTCTTCTGGAGGCACATTTTCTTGTCTCTGTGTTTTACTCTTGTTCATGTAGAAGAGAATATTTGGAATGAAATGGAGGGGTCACATAGCAGAAGAATGAGCATGCACACTTTGTGATGCATGGTTGATGCAATCTCCATATCTTACAGGATCATAGGATCATAGATCTAGGGGACAGAAGAGAACAAAGAGCTCATTAAGTCCAATGTATTGATTTCATAGAAAATAAAACTAAGTCACCCATATGCTATATGACTTGCCTAAGGTAATAAATGGGAAAGATTCTCTAATGTGTGAACACAGCTGGCTGGCAAAACTCACACAAGCTGTGTGACTATAGCAAGGTTCTGTAAACCTCGGGTCTGTGAACTTTTTTTAAAATAATTTTTTGAATTCTTAAAAAAAAATGATTTTATAATATTTTTTTTAATATTTAGATTCCTTTGCAATGCTATTGTATTTTATTGTATACATTTAAAACCATTCTGAGACAGAGTCTGTAGGCTTCACCAGACTGCAGAAGAGGTTCTAAGGTTGAGAACACCTGGGCTAAGGCAAAAGAAGACTGGAGAACCTAATCTATAAATTTGGAGATGTGGATTAAAGATTCCAAAGCTGTCTATCCAAAGCCAGAATTATTGTTATGAGAGGGATAGAGGTACTAAGTAAATTTTAAACAGCCTAAGGCTCCATTTTCCTATCTATATAATGATAATCCCATTTATCTGGTGAGAATGGATTTCCTCCCACCTAAAATGTATTTTTAAAAATAGAATGTGTGATACTTGGTGGTCATTGTGGTTTGGGCTATATGTGGGGTGACTGGTACCATGAAAACATACAGTAGATACGTGTTGCATTAGATAGAGTCCAGGGTCTAGAGGCAGGAAGACTCATCTTCATGAGTTCAAATTGAGCCTCATACACTTATTAGCTGTATGACCCTGTGCAAGTCACTTAACCGTGTTTGCATCAGTTCTTCATTTCTAAAATAAAGTCAGATATATGACTGAACAAGAGAAATTTTTAAAATATTTATTAAGTGCCAACTGTATGCAGGGGACTTTATTAGGTTCTAGGAAAATAGATAAAAAAAGACAGTCCCTTCCTCTAAGACAAATATGTTCTAATTAACATACTAAGACATACACAAGTAGTATAATATAGGACAGCATGTGACCATTAAAAAGGGAAATCTAGATAAAGTTCTGTGAGAAATTTGAAGAGAATTAATTTCAGATGATTAGAGAGGAGGACAAGGTTAAGGGAAGCTTTGTGGGGAAGGTAGAACCTGAGTGAATTGGGTCTTGGAGGAAAAACAGGATTTCTGTGAATGGAGATACAGAAGGAGGCTGATCTAGGCTTGCAAAATTCTTGGAGGATAATAGGAGATGTAGTATCATAGTAGGCCCTAAGGCCATGAAAAGAAAACAGTAACACTGAATAAATGCACAGCCACATTTATATCATGTTGACAGTGATATAAGTAAATATAGATCGAGACCAAAAGCCAGAATTAATTTACAAAGGGGAAAGAAACATTGAGGAAGCTTTAAATAATCTAAGAGAATTGCTTCTGTCATCCATGATACTATCTGTAACCTCAGTTTCCTGGTTGGATATTTGTAAAATGCACAATTTATATCCAGGAAGTGCTTTGATTTGTGGAGAATAAAGAATGTATATGTTGAAGGGAAGGAAGTTCCATCTGGAACAGAGAAGAAAGGAGGCATATCTAGGTCATACTCTGTAGTGTATGTTGTTGTTCAGTCATGTCCAACTTTTTGTGATGCCGTTTGGGGTTTTCCTTGCAAAAATACAAGAGAGGTTAACCATTTCTTTCTCCAGATCATTTTACGTATGAGGAACTGAGGCAAACAGGGTTAAGTGAATTGTCCATGGTCACACAGCTAGCTATCTGAAGCAGGATTTGAACTCAGGAAGATGGACCTTCCTGCTTCCAACCTCATCACTCTTTCCACTGCATCATTTAGCAGAAGGGTTTGCGGGGAGGGGAAAGCAAATACAAAAACTAGAGAGAATATAATGAAAGGGGAAAGGCTTTGGTGATATGATGGGGAGATGACCAGGTAAGATAAGACCAAAGTCAGCCAGGACGCTTCCAAACTCAGTATTTTGTTGAGGAGGCTTGAAGGAAGTAGAGAAGCTGGAGATGAGTAGAGACAGATAGGATGTGATATTCTGAAATAGATGATTAGCAAATAATTCTTTTTAGAGGGAATGTCAGCACACAATTAGGAAGGTGTTTCAGCCAACTCTCCTGAGAGTTTTCAAGAAATTAGGAAAGCTGAGGTATAGATAGATCCTTTCAAATGAGCTCCCCATCCCAACATTCCCCTACCCCAACCTACCCCAATCTTCCAACCAATGTACATATGACTCCTCTGAATATAAGGCAGTTGATTATCTCACAACAGACTGTCCTAGTCAGACTTATAAATGGACTGTTGTGTTCAATACTGGGCACTGTATTGTATAAAGTAAATGGATAAAATGAAACATTTCCAAAATGGTGCTAAAAAAAGATAAAAGTGAAAATGTCCCTAACCCTGAAGGAGCTTACATTCTAATGGAGGGAGAAAACATGTACATATATAGGTGATTTTTTTTAAAAAATGTACATATATAGAGAATCCAAAATCATGCCATCTAAATTTTGGTTGAAGAAACTGGTAATGTTTAGCCTGGAGAAGGGTACATAATTTGAAGGGCTGTCATAGGGGCAGCTAGGTACCTCAGTAGATCCTAAAGTAAGGAATACTCCTCCTCTTCCTGAGTTCAAATCCAACCTTAGACACTTGATAACTATGTTGCTCTGGGCAATTCACTTAATCCTGCTTGTCTGGAGTTTCCTCGTCTATAAAATGAGCAGGAGAAGGAAATGGCAAACCAGTCCAGTATCTTGTCAAGGAAAGCCCAAATGGAGTAAAAAAAAGAGTTGGACACAACTGAAATGACTGAATAACAACATAAGAAATAGGGATTAGACTTGTTCTAGTGAGCCTTGGACAGCAGAAGTAGGAGCAATTAGTGAAAAATACAAAGAGGTAGGCTTTGATTTATAATAGGAAAATAATTCCTAATAATTTCAGCTGTTCAGGAATGGAACTGGCTGCCTTAGGAGGTTTCCCTTCAATGAAAGCCCTTTAATGGAAGCTGAATGGCTTAGAGAAGATGTACTGGAGGGTATTATGATTCAGATATGGTTTGGTCCAGATGGCTTCTGACTTCCATTCCAGCTCTGACCCTGGGGAATCAGATTCTGTGATACTGTCTTTAACTTTGCTTTTGTAATTGGATATTTTAAATTTGTACAATTTACAGCCCAGATATTATTTGATTTATGAACAATAAAGAAGGCATTAATGAAAAAATCCCTTGGCACTTGAAAGTGAGTCTCTTTCAACATCTAATAGCGTGGCACAGCATGTGTAGTGGTGCAGAAGTGAGAACCCTGGCTGTGGAGTCCCAGGACCCAAGTGCGAATGTTGACTCTGATGTTTGCTGCCTGTGGGATACTGGGCAAGTCATTTAACTTCCCTGAGCCTCTACTGTTGCCTAAGCTATTAAAGGAGGGTTTTGGAACACATGGCATCTGATGGTCTTTCTAATTCTAGATCTGTGATTCTATGTGCATTCACAGACATCCTATTATGAGCAAGATAGAATAATAATTTCTAAATTGGCATAATGTCTGTACTTATTGATATACTTTAACATATATTGTTTGACCCCCCTCTAAAGATGAGGACCCTGGGGAACAGAGACAAAGTGATTTCCTGGTCACATATAGAATCAAGTAGTAGAACCTGGCTTGTAGAGATGATCCATACCACCAGTATGCTGTGCTGCTTCTTCATTAAATTCTTTTCTACAATTTCCTAGAACTGGCCATGCTAAGTACCATCCCCCATCTTTATAGAAAGCTTTTACTATTGAGAACACCTTGTATATGCTGTCATCTGGTGTAATTGTGCTCACTATACATGTAACCAGATCTGGGCAGGGAAAAGGCCTCTTTATATCCCCCATTGAAGACAGTTAGTAGAAACTTAAAAAATATTTCACAAGATCATAGAGTTTATTTGTTGAACGAATGAGTTTGTGAATGAATGTATATAGCCCTCTATCTTTTCCTGGAGGTTGCTTTCCTCCTCTAAATAGACACAAATCCAAAGTCATGGACAGTCTCAGTTTTTGCATGTGGTCTATTTGTGGTGAATATTTAATCCCAAATTGGCTTTTTCCCTTGCCACCTAGCACATTTCTGGGCAGTTCCTTTCTTTTGGTTGGTATATAACCAAAAGACTGAAAAATAATTTAAAGATCTGCTTAAACAAAAACTAATTAGGAAGGTGATTTACCCTTACAAACACTCTTCAGATATCTTTTCAATTATTCACCGTTTGGGATTATCCATACCACTTTTCCATTTGTAGACATAATCAAGAATTAACTGCCATAATAGGAACAGAAACAAAGAGAAAGAAAGAAGAAAAGTTCCAGAAGGGGAAAAAAGATCAGAATTCAGCCACATACAAAATGAAGGCAACAGAGTCAAAAATAACAGGATGATAAAAATTCATTCCCAAGGGCAAACTCTTGGAGTTTATTCAAAAAACCTTTTTTTCTTTATCTTGTAGCTAATAATAATAATAATAGCTAACATTTATATAATGTTTTATGGTTTGCAAAGTACTTTACAAATATCATCTCATTTGATCTTCTCAATGGCCCTGGGACATAAGTGCTATTATTCTCCTCATTTTTTACAGAGGTAGAAATTGAGGGAGTCAAAGATTAACTGGTTTTCCCAGGGTCTCATAGCTAATAAGTATCTGAGGTAGGATTTGAAATCAGGTCTTTCTGACTCAAGATCTAACTATCTACTACACCACTTAGCTGTCTCATAGAATGAAGCTCAGCTAGTTAAGCCCTGCGAAGTCAACAGCCAAAGCCTACTGAAATAGAGACAAAGAAC